>NC_064617.1:652056997-653377831 GCF_023898315.1 Schistocerca nitens
GGGCCGGCGTCGCTGGTAGAGCGCAGTTCATAGCCATGTACTGTAAGTAAATTTTATTATTTTTATTGGCATGTGCGTAGTTAAGTCACTTGTCTGAGATGTTAATATAAATTTGTTTCGATCTTTTTGTGATTCGTCAGCACCAGCTGACCCAGATTTGTAATATTCAATTTTTTGTATAATGGATTGCAGATCTTTATTAATAAAGTAAAAGATTTTCAGAATATAATTTTTACCAGTCAACAAAAAAGGAAGGAATAATTATGCCGGGATTTTCTCTGCCTCGTGATGGCTGGGTGTTGTGTGATGTCCTTAGGTTAGTTAGGTTTAAGTAGTTCTAAGTTGTAGGGGACTGATGACCATAGCTGTTAAGTCCCATAGTGCTCAGAGCCATTTGAACCATAATTATGCCTTAAGTCATTGCCAGTTCCGATCCAGAAATATTTCAGAAATTTTCTCAAATCATAGTCATATGTTCTTTAGTAATCAGACGACCAGCTGTGCAGCTATGTCAATAAGCAAAGTCAGTTTTTCTAATAATTCAGAACTCAAACAAATGTTGTGCAGTATTAGTAGATAGTAGCATTGCACTAAGCAGTGCCATTCACGAGCAGATATATAGATAATGTTACCATCTCAGGTAAGAATTTTTTCAGTTTATTCAGACTGATTTCACAGGGCCATGGCGTAGCGCTGCTTACGTCAAAATTTATCAGTTTTCATGAGTTAAGATATTTAAAAAAATATCATTTTCATTATTTTATATGGGGAGGTTACACTTGGTGATACCTGGCCAGGATCGTAAGTTTAAGAATTTTCTGAGAAGTAGTCAGCAATATATCTCCTCTTACTTATCCAGTATTAAGTTTAGTTTGAATTTGGCGCAACCCATTTGCTAATTTGTGATATTTTTTCACAGATCATCGGCAATGTATTGCTCTTTGTTATCATTGTACTTGCTCCACTTTGTGTCCACTTTGTCTTTGTTTGATTTTGTGTCCAGCTTTGATTTATGAAAACGCCGCGAAAAATGCAAACAGTATATTGCGAAGAGCAATGCATGAAAACGACGCTTTGAGTAGTTTCACTAGAGATATTCAGTCTCACAGTTCTACTCCGTCAATCTTAGACAATCGGTGCCTGTTAACTAACAGTAACATTTTAAAAATTAAACGGTGAGCAAACAGATATAATTATGTCCACAGTAAATGTAACAATAATTGATGACGCGGCGCGTTCCACTACAACGAACGCTGCCCAGTTTCACACATCGGAAGTGCAGAATTTATACAGTGAGCAGCAAAATGTTACTAATGAAAACGAGCAGTTCACTAAAAATATGTCAGATTTATTTGGTTCCGATGTAGTGATTAACAGTGTACAACCAATCAGCGGACCTTTTCATGAATCAGACAATGACCAAATGGCTACAGAACAAGTATCAAATGCAGATACACTATCACACAGCATAAAAACAGAGTCGCTAATTTCGATGTTGATCAAGTTATGGCAATATTGTCAAAACTTAATGAAAATTTCAGACAGTAGGATGAAAAAGACGACAGGTCGATCAAACAAACCAAAGGAAATTTCAAACATATTATTGAAAAACTTGACACCACTACTGAACAGCTTACTGAACAGATTACAGCCATTGCCGTGCAATGCAATGACACTAACAAGCAATTACGTGTGCCAGGAATAGTAGTGAAGAAGTCAGATCCGTTGCACAAGAGATACGCAAAACACATGAAGCTACAACAAAATTACTTAGAGATGAAATCAACGCAGTCGCTGAACAATGTTCAGAAAACGACACAGTTACACAACGAGATTAAAGCTGCATCAGCAGAACTTTCGCGCGCTTTGCATGCGAAAATGGATGAGAAATTTGAACAACAGAACACCCAAATTGATGCACGTTTTAATTACCACCTACAGAACAGCAAAACGCGTTACTGTAAATTCATACAAGAACAGAATAAAGTAAAGAAACAATTCATGCAAACAATTACTACACACAGACAGGAAAATAAGCATACGTTGTTCACGAAAGCTAAAACATATGTTGACACCAACATTGCTACAGTATCGGATGAAATTAACACAACACAGAATTACAGGATGAATTTACCGATTTGAAAACAATAACAGACTAGTATTCAGGCCTTACAAAACAAATACACAGAAGACTTTCAGACAGTTACTAGCAAACTTGAACAACTGGAATTAGTACAGAATCCCGATGCCATTAGAACAAACGTTAAGAAATTAATCAAAACCACGTATAAAATGCAAAAACAGATTGATGCTTGTGTCACCAGAGATGACAATCAGGTAAAAGCACTAACTGAAAAATTTCACTAATTAGACAATACAGTTGACGTTATCGAGAACAATAATGACATTAAATCAGACGATACATCACCAGTTTCCTTCAATTAGACACCCGAATTTCAAAATATGCTGCAAACATTCAGTGAGTTAGGTACATCCAGTAATACGCTACGTCGAAAAATGTCATCTTTACAGCATGAAGTGACAAACGAAAAATGTTTCAGCCTATAACATCTCACAGCATATGCCACATTCTGAACATTTGTCACACTCCCACATCCAACACAACTTAGACAGATTACAGAGAGTAAGTGACTTAGAGTCCGAACAGACGCACACAAACACATTCTTATACAACCCTGATCTTGCTCAAACATGTAGAGACGATAATTTCGATTACAAGCGCTCTTTATCCGTTAGGAAGTTTAAGAGGTATAAGAATGACAGAACACAAATTCACCCCTTGTACTGCGTACCACAATTTAGTTTTGCATTTCCACCAACTTGGCCTGTAAAGCACAAGCTAGAATTTATTTGCAGCTGTTTAGAAGGCGAACCGTCACCGCGAATGAGATCGATCGCAAGACAATGTTACTCAGTAGAAAAATTTCAAAATGCTTTTCAGTCAGCGTATTGGTCGAAAACGACACAGCGCGGTATCAAGGATCAATTAATCAGCATACCGAATTATGAAAACTCAAATTTCTCCACTATCACGCAGTTCCTAGAACATATTTATGCAAACCATACAGCGAGTCAGCACTAATCCAGCTATATATTTCGAAATTACCACGATCGTTAAGAGTATCGCTCTTAACTGGACAACAGAAAGAAAACATTTCAGCATTTAGAGATTTATACAGCTAAATTCGGAGAAGGTATTAAAATCCATGGAGAAGAAATAAAAACTTTAAGGTTCGCCGATGACATTGTAATTCTGTCGGAGACAGCAAAGGACTTGCAAGATCAGTTGAACAGAATGGATTGTGTCTTGAAAGGAGGATATAAGATGAACATCAACAAAAGCAAAACTAGGATAATGGAATGTAGTCGAATTAAGTCGGGTGATGCTGAGGGAATTAGATTAGGAAATGAGACTCTTAAAGTAGTAAAGGAGTTTTGCTATTTGGGGAGTAAAATAACTGATGATGGTCGAAGTAGAGAGGATATAAAATGTAGACTGGAAATGGCAAGGAAAGCGTTTCTGAAGAAGAGAAATTTGTTAACATCGAGTATAGATTTAAGTGTCAGGAAGTCATTTTTGAAAGTATTTGTATGGAGTGTAGCGATGCATGGAAGTGAAACATGGACGATAAATAGTTTGGACAAGAAGAGAATAGAAGCTTTCGAAATGTGGTGCTACAGAAGAATGCTGAAGATTAGATGGGTAGATCACATAACTAATGAGGAAGTACTGAATAGGATTGAGGAGAAGAGAAGTTTGTGGCACAACTTGACTAGAAGAAGGGATCGGTTGGTAGGACATGTTCTGAGGCATCAAGGGATCACCAATTTAGTATTGGAGGGCAGCGTGGAGGGTAAAAATCGTAGAGGGAGACCAAGAGATGAATACACTAAGCAGATTAAGAAGGATGTAGGTTGCAGTAGGTACTGGGAGATGAAGAAGCTTGCACGGGTTAGAGTAGCATGGAGAGCTGCATCAAACCAGTCTCAGGACTGAAGACCACAACAACAACAACAACAACACAGCTTTTGGAAGGCCATCAGTCAGATTATTCATTCACAAATAAAAATTTTCCATAACAGAACCAAGGCTAACAGGTATATGGCAACTATGATCAGCGATGCTACTTTAATAGCAAGGGAGATAGACGTTCTGGAAATGACAAGAAATTATCAGCACGACTTTAATAACAGACAAAATTTTAATCAGCAGTATCAGCAACTGCAGACACATTTTGGCAACAATCGACGTGATACAAATGATTTATGAGAAAGTAAAACAGACCAACGCAAATACAGATGACAAACGTAGTCAACTACGTGATATCTTTTATAGCAAGCCACATTTTCGAAAACATCCCTGGTACTATGCCCGGCTTTATGTATGAATTTCAAGTTAAAGAGCGGGACGCATTTAAAGCCAAACGTTATCCTACTCTTATAACCATAGAGAACAAGTCAAGAAATAACTACAAGCTTTGCTAGACGAAAGCATTATCGAACCGGCAGTTAGTCTGTATATAAACCCGCTCCACATTGTCAAGAAAAAAGATGGTTCACTTCTCCTTATACTTGATTCTCGTCACGTTAATGACATTATCATTAATGAAACAGATCTCCCACAGACACTAGAAGAACTTCTTCAGAAATTTCATGGTATTGCTATCTGTTCCACCTTAGATATAAAATCCGGGTTTTGGCAGATTCAGCCCCATCCGAACTGCAGAAAGTGCACAGCTTTTCTCTTTTTTTGGTGATTGTTATCAATTTTGTAAATTACTGTATGGTTTCACAATTTCTTCAGCAGAATTTATTTGTGGTATGAACACAATACTTCCGAAAGAGCTTAAAGATAGAATCACAACATACGTAGACGACATCCTAGAAGCTAACTGGTCTCAACATAATTTCATTCTTGAACAACTGTTACAAACTTTTCGTGCACAAGGACTCACAGTTAACCTTAGCAAATCGCACTTTGGCAAAACCACCGTAAAATTTCTTGGACATTTAATATATTTGATGTTACTGTTCCAACGACTAGGAAATAACTCCGTAGTTTTCCAGGGTTAATTTACTTTTTTCGTAAATTTATTCATTACTCCGCTTTGGGCACCTGTAGATTATGCCAGTTGACAGGCAAAAACACTATTTGGTTGTGGCATAACCAAGCACAATCCGAATTTATTAATCTGAAACATGCCTTGTTAAACGCACCACTTTTATCACACCCAGATCCCACCAAAAATTTTTCCATTGCTACATACTGTTCTAACACAGTTCTAGGGATACACATTTTTTAGGAAATCGAAGAAGATGGTACTACAGTAATCAAAAACATCGCATTTGCAAGTCGCTTTCTATTACCTGCTGAACGGAATTATTCAGTTACAGAGCTTGAAACATGTGTTGTATGGTCGTTTACCAGATTTAGGCGTTTTCTTTATGGAAGACATGCTACTGTTTACACAGACCATAGAGCTATACAGTTTCTACTTTCCACCAAATTCACACATGACAGATTAAATAGATGGAAACTTTATTTACAGGAGTTTGATTTTACAATTGTTCGTATTTCCGGTGCGAAATCTATTGTAGCAGACGCACTATCCAGTTCTCATAACAACAATCAGCAAGACGTTGAAGCCGACTTCTGCCAAACAAATTTCAGCCTCACGTATATTCAACAAGTTGCATTTAAAAATTTCATTTCGTCCTCATTACGAGAGGTTGCGAAAGAACAGAACAAAGATAATGTATGGAAAGAAATTAAATACCTTTGGCAAGATAGGAATAATGTTACCATTAGAAACAATTTACTGTATGCAACAACATTCTGTTTCGCCACTTTCGCCCTGAGTTATTCTGCCCTTGTTAACACATTAATCTGGTATATTCATTTAAGCTACGCGCATTACGGATGTAGAAAATGTTTTCTCATCCTAAGACAGCATTGTTATTTTTCCAACATGGAAAAATGTATTGACGAGTTTTACGTCATGTAAAACCAGCCAGAAAGCTAAATCATCGACTACTTCACATATTCCACCGTTATATCCTATTGCACCCATTAAATTAAGACATAACGCAACTGTAGACATCTTTAGACCGATTCCTAGATCCAATAGAGGTTTTTGTTACATCTTTGTTACTCTTGAACTCACTTCGTAATTTGTTACCTTTACTCCAATATGCAAAGCTACTGCTAAATCTGTTTCAAATGCATTCATAAAACATTTTATACGTCACGTAGCTCATGTACTGAAACTAATTTCCGACAGTGGACCACAATTTCGATCTGCAACATGGAAACGTATGTTACAAGCTAGAAACATTTCTCCAATTTATGTATCCAAGTATCCTGCTTCTTCCAACCCTTCTGAACGTTAGATGAAGGAAATTGGTAAATTATGTAAAATATACTGCCATAAGAAACATATTGATTAGGATATACACATTTTTTTCATTCCAAGATGTAATTAATTCTATACCAAATGAATCCACTATGTTATCTCCTACTGTTGTTTTGAAGAACGTTGAAGCACCCAATCAAATTAACGAATCGGTATCTTTTCCTACAACACGTCGACTACGTCACTATGAAATAACTGACATTGAGCTTAAAAATATCAAGCGTGCCGCACAGCCCCGTGAAAGACAGCAAAAACAGATTTGTAAACTCCATGAATTTCAGGCAGGACAGAAGATATTGGTACGCACACATTATTTATCCATTAGAGGAATTCCTATAGCTGACCCATATAGAATCCGCAGCATTCCTCACCCCAATGTAGTACTTTTCGAAACTTTACGAACCAGAAAGTCGAAAGGTAACCACCACATTTCCAACGTCAAAGCCTTTATAGAATGAACTTGTTTAGTGATTTGTCACACTGTAATGCCATTTCCAATGACATTTACATTTATGTCACCACATAGTCTTGGCAAATGCCTGGCAAGATGAGATTAGCAGGTCTCTTTTCTTGTTGTGATATCAGACTGTGCACATTTTATAAATAACATAATTTTTCCAGTTTTTTTCCAGTTTCAACATAATTTTTCTTGGCAAATTCCTAGTAACTAGAACTTAGTAGGTCAGTTGACTTACTGTAATCACAGACCTAGCACATTTTCCACTTTATAATGTACATATGATGGTTTTCCTATAGAAAATAGAATATTCTCTGTGTATGTGTATACTATGTAGTTTTTAAGATATAACAAACACCAGTTCACTTTGACATTTTTGCATTATGATGTCCCACCATCTTGTTTATTGTATATTTCTTTATGACACTACATTGTGATATTGTGTATGCATTTCTGCACTTGAAAATATTATTATCTATAGATTTGTACCTCCCACATTTTTCTATTATGCTACGCTATATGCACATACCTTGACATATAAAACAAAAAAAATGTTTGCTGTGTTATATTTCATCATATCATTATAAATAAGTTTCCCTTGATGTGTATATAATGTAAATGCTAGACATTAATCCTCATTCATCATTTTCAGAAAGCAATAACCTGTAAAAGAAATAAATTAAATAACCACAGTGTTCACTGTAAATTGATGTGGATATATTACCATCAGAACGAAAGAGAGAAGATGCAACACTTTGCCATGAAAAGTAATTGGACAGGAATTAACAAACATTAACAAGAATATACTATACATACTGCATGATAGGAGTCTTGACTAATTATTTTTCTTTCAGAGTATGACTCTATTATGGCAGACTATCAAGTAAAACTATATAAGTTAATTTCAGTGATGAGGTATGTTAAATGTAAGAAACTCTGTAGTATGTGAAATGATGATGGTAATAATGTTACATGAAGAAAATGATACTAGAGAAGTCATGTCTTGAGCTGACACAAACAAATGATGGTGATGAATACTGAAGTCTTTATTTTTTCATATGATGATAACGATGAAGTTTTCCCTTTAGTTATGAGATGCTATGTACTTATTTAAGTATTTGTTGTAGTTTTTTGACAGTATGTCATATATCGCATAGTATAATAAATGAATATTTTTGGGAGAGACAGCTAGAATACATTCATATTAAACACAATTTTTCATTATCTGTTAATTCAGAGTTTATTACTTTTCTGCATAATAGGCATATCTTTCTTCTTTCAGCTTAATAATCCACTTTGTATTTTTTCCAGGGATAGCATTTCATGTCATCAGAATCACTTTTGAAATATGTTTTTTTTACATTATATGCTATAGACACTTAGTTATTAATCCTGCTCCGCTACTTGTATTTTACCTATTTCTTTCCATCATTCATGAATGTGATACTTTACTTATTTGATAACCTTGCGGCAGTTGAATCATGACAAATGACAAATGACGTTAATCATTTTATTTCCAGCAGTAAATCAAAGGCAATTAACCATTAACCCCAAAGCAGTGCATTGCTAATCCAAAACATATTGCAAAATTCCATTCTTGTCTTATGTATAGGCTAGGCACATTGATCACGAGGTTAAATGTGATACACTTTAGGTATCTCTTATTTCACTTGCACAATATTATATGTACTTACTAGCAGCTAAATGCTACATGTAATAACACCTATTTCTGGATAAAGATTTTCATATCATCTGTATTAGTTAATGAAATTCTGACAGGCCACTGAGTGCCAATACTTCTCCAGCTAAGAATATATAAGATTACTATTGATGATTTCCATGTTACACTTATTTAATGTTTTAATTTTATTGTTTGGCCTTTGAACGCTACAACATTTTTGTAAAATTGTCATGTAAAACTTCGTAAAAGCCACATAAATGAGTAACATAATTTTTTCTTTATATACTTATCATATCAAATCAAGTATATATCTGCGTAAAACCGACAATGGAACGCTCATGTGAGCTTACCTTGCATATGTTATGAGACGGAAACTCGGCCTATACTTTGTAACTTTGGATTGATGTCAATAACGTAATTTTCACAAAATATTATAAGACTAAATGTATCCTTCAACCTCTGACCCAGTTATCACCAATTAATGAGACTTTCCTATATCCTGCCCATCCTCATCGTCATGGAGCACTCTATTTTGATTTCTTTCTATAATTCTACTTTTATGTATAGATTAGGATTCTACAAGAATGTGGTGTTGACATATGAAGCTGTCCACCACACTGACCAACAGAGATGTTATTATGGCCCAACTGTTTGGTGTACCTACTGTACTACCAAAAGGGCAACATACAATATTAATACTACGTTTCATTGTCTTGGCTACACTGATAAATGCTTCGGAAAAGAGACCTTCAGATTGTCACACCTTGTGTTGCGCTTCTGTGAAAAGATATGGACTTTTCAATGCAGCTATGTGCAACCCACTGTGCTATAACCATGATGCTATCCTTTCAACTTCTCACCTTCTTCTTATAAAAGACACTAAAGACCTACACAGTGCATGTGCACTTTATCTTATTCTCAATACTCATAACCATCTTTGTACGTTCAGTATTTATATAATTTGTCAGTGATTTCATATATACTCTGTAGCTATGTAAAACATATGTATATTAATTACCAAAATTCTATTTGTATACATAGTAAGCTAAAGATTTCATATCTATTTTCAACAGAAAAATTTGTTGCTCATGGCAAATCCAATTGACTCATCATCGCTGCCAAATTTTTACCTCCCAGTGGAGGGTTATGTAAGGGGTTCACCACCCTGCTGGAGCAAATGTAATTTCGATGTATTGCTCATGCGCTGCCCATAATAGAAACTATCTTTGTTGCAGTAGAGTCGCAGGTCAGAGTAGTCTCGGCGGCAGTTGCAGTCGATCGCTGCTTCAGTGCAGTTGTAGCCTGCCGGTGGTACGGTGCAGTTCATAGCCATGTATTGTAAGGTAAATTTTATTATTTTTATTGCTATGCTTGTAGTTATGTCACTTGTCGTAGATGGTTAATATGAATCTGTTTCAATTTTTTCGTGATTCGTCAGCACCAGTTGACCCAGATTTGTAATATTCAGTTTTGTATATAATGGACTGCAGATCTGTATTAACAATGTGAAAGATTTTCAGAATATAATTTTTACCAGTCAACAGAAAAAGGAAGGAATAATTTTGCCTTAAGTCATTGCCAGTCCCGATCCAGTCATTTATTTAAATTTAAATATTTCAGAAATTTTCTCAAATCATAGTCAGGTGTCCTTTAGTAATCAGACGACCAGCTGTGCAGCTATGTCAATAAGCAAAGTCAGTTTTTCTAATAATTCAGATCCCAGACAAATGTTGTCCAGTATTAGTAGATAGGCCAGCATTGTACTAAGCTGTGCCATTCACGAGTAGATATACAGACAGCGTTATCCGGCGACACCATCATGAGGTAAGAATTTTTCAGTGTATTCAGATTGATTTCACAGGGGGCCATGGCGTACCGCTGCATACGTCAAATTTATCAGTTTTCTTGAGTTAAGATACTAAAAAAATTATCTTTTTATTATTTTATACGCGAAGGTTACAACATGTTACTTTATATGTGTGTTTCTCTAGCAGGAAACTGAAAGTTTATAGATGTGTGTTCCCATTCAAATAATGCCTGCTCACCAGCAACTACGAGGGTTGCCCAGAAAGTATTGCACCACATTTTTTTCTTCAACATTTCTTTATTGAACATAATGAGAACTACACACGAGAAAGAATGGTGTTTCATTTGCACGCCTTATTTTTCCACGTAATCTCCATACAGTTCTACGGCCTTCCTCCAGGGCGAAACAATGGGCGTGTATGCTCTGTCGGCACCAATCCTTGTCCTGGTGGCGGAGCCAGTGCTTCACTGTGTGAATCACCTCCTCGTCGTCCTCAAAATGTCTTCCTTTAATGGCCCAAACAAGTGGAAGTTCGAGCAGGCTAGGTCACTATCCATGCTAGGTCACTGTCCAACTCTGTTTTGCGATGTGTTCAGTGGTCCTCTAACGTGTATGGGGCCGAGCGTTCTCGTGTTGCAGCACCAACTACAAAGTGGTAAGGCGTCTGTCCTCACGAATGACTTCAGCTCGCAGCAGCATGTCAGGCCTTACAGCCCTTGTTGGTCACCCCGACCCTTGCGAATCGTGGGGCTCCGCCGAACCGCCTGTTGACTTCACCCTCCGTGCCCAGTGAATAACTGTACTTCTGTCGACAGCAGATGCTGCTTAGGCTTTGCACAAGCGTTTGTGAATATTCCCCTCAGTTCCTCTCTCTGCAGTGAGAGATTCAATGACGGCACATTGCTTATAAGTTACATTACCCACAGCCGCCATTTAGATACTGTCCTGCAGCTTCACTATCTCTCGGAAGTGAAGGAAACTTTGCGCCCTCATTCAGGAGACTTCAAATAATACATACGTAACGTTTGGCATTGGTAGCATCGTTTTCGGCTTATTTTCTGGGTAACCCTCATACATATCCTCCTACTTCTAATGAATTTTTAAAAATACCCACAGTTAAACTCCCAAGTGGATGCGAAATTATTAACTGTCTTCCTCCAACACAAAACATAGAAACTTCCGTTAATTTACAAAAATCGAGATTTTACGTCGACCCAAATAATATCTTTTTAAACACAAAAATTAAAATTTACCTTTGAACGCAAGAAAATCTCATATTAACTCTTATCTGTCGACAATATTTCCATAGTTACTCCCTCCCTAGCACTGAGATCACTCTCAGTAGGCTACGGATTCCATTATGCACCTTACACAGAAACTAATGTTGGGTATATTTCATCATTATATACGACGTAAAAGGTTTCTCAGTTTTCGACTGTTTCAAATTAACACTCGCACGTGCTCTCCTGATAAGCAGACAAAGAATTAAGCATAAACCAAATACCGGGACTGTGAATTGTGATTCGAACAGAACAGCGTAATTAATTTAATTTAAATTGTTTCGTTCTGTTAAATTCGATTGCAGTACACGTGTTGATCCACTGATGCTTGTGTGGTCTTTCAACATCGGTTAATTAACTCGTGTCGCTTTTGTACCTCAGAGTTTTTATATTACATTTCACGTTAATTCTCATTATAACATTTTAGTTTTAGATTACGATGGTGAACTTTATTACATATTTATTCCCTTTATTTTAGATATCCGGAACAGAGTCAAATCTTGCTTTTGCATTGCATGCTACATATTTTTAGAGTATAGGAGCTTTTAGAGAGAAACCCGGCTCACATTACGATGACCTATCTCGTGAACTAAAAGAGTATCCATTCTAAGCTCGCTCTGGTTTAAACTGCCAGACTTCAGAGTGTCGACGTTAGCCTATGACGCTACTTCATTTTTTTCCGTTATTGAAAGAACCTCTACGGCAAAACTTGCAAGAGGCAACATGAACCCTGACATTTCAGAAACCACCGTATATAGAGACTGTGCGGTCATTCGACGAATGCCTTGTTCATATCTGACTGCGAGATGGACGGTTAAGTATCGTAGTATCGCTAGTCGAAATTCAGTCACTTACGAACTACAAGGTATGGAGTGGTCAAGTCATACCAAAGAAGAAATTTTGATTTATTTTCTAGTAATTGGATAAAGTAAAAATAATTCCGATATGGATATATGCTACTCGTATGAATAAATGAAACAATTTGTCGAGAAGGAGTACGTCTTTAAGATGAATAGCTGGAATAATGAAATACCAGCCTCACGTTGCAGTGTTCTTGTCGTTCATTACCGACATCATTATTTCCAGTTTCTGAGTCACCACTCCAAATGCATGACGTACGTGCTTCTACTAATCTGGGTGTTAAAATGACTGTATGGCTTTCCCATTCCGTTGAGCCTAAATTATACATAAATATCGAAGATTATTATGACTAAAAATGTAGTACATATAGTATGGATAATATCTCCAACAAGACAAGAACTAATTGTGGCCCTACAATATGTAATGTTCTTAAACTCAGATTCTGTTTCCAGATAGTTTGAAATACGTCATTGTTAGGCCTGTCTATAAGAAGCATACATCCACAGATGTTAATAACTACCACCCAGCGTTACTCCTTACATGATCTTCTAAAGATTTTATGAAGCTAATGGGTTGTTCAGCCAATCTCAGGTTGGATTTCACACGGGCATAAAATCGTTAAATAATTAAATTTCACCAACTGGGATTTTGTGTGACGTATCAAAGGCATTTCACTGTGTCAGTTATAATACTGTAGTAGCGAAATTAAGTTTATGGAATCAGCGTTCCTCAGATGTCTGGTCAATAGTTAAGAAACAGAACGCAAGAAGTTACCATAGGCTGTTCGAGTAATAGAGAGAGGGACACCAGATCATCTACTTGGCAGAGAAAATGAAAGACACTTTCGGAAAAAATTTTGGAACACCAGAAAATAGTTAATGTGGGGTAGTGAAATTTCTGTAATACATTTGTCTAGGTAACATATTGAAATGATTAACATTGCAAGATCACCCCGTTAATATAAACGCGAGATAAGCCATTGTAAATGTGAAATTCTGGTACATTAATAATCAGTGTAACATAGAGAATGTTGAATGCAAGCATGCAAAAGTACATTTATTGTGCTGCTAAAATGGTTCAAATGGCTCTGAGCACTATGGGACTTAACATCTGAGGTCATCAGTGCCCTAGAACTTGGAACTACTTAAACCTAACTAACCTAAGAACATCACACACATCCATGCCCGAGGCAGAATTCGAACCTCCAACCGTAGCAGTCACGCGGTTCTGGACTGAAGCGCCTAGAACCACTCGGCCACCGCGGCCGGCTATTGTGCTGCACAGGTGTCGGATGTCGTTTGTGGAATTGAGTTCCGTAATTGTTGCACTTGGTCGATCAATACAGCAACGGTTAATGTTGTTTGTGGATAACGCTGGAGCTGTCGTCCATATGTGCTGGAGACTGAGTAGGCCAAGGCAACATGCCGACACTCTGTAGAACATTTTGGGTTACAACAGCGGTATATGGGCGAGCGTTTTGGAAAACACCTCCTGGAATACTGATCGTAAATATCAGCACAACAGGTCGAATCACCTGAATGACGTATAAATTTGCAGTCAGAGTTCATGGAATAACCATGAGAGCGCTCCTGATGTCATACGAAATCGCACGGCAGGCAGTAACTCCAGATGTAGATACAGTGTATCCAGCACGTAGACAGGTTGGTTCTAGGCCTTCAAATGGCCGGCCATTACTGGCACCGAGGCAGAAACAGCTTTCAACAAAAAAGACAACGGATCTGTACCCTGAATTTCCAGTGAGCTGTCGCTTTACACCAAAGAAGACGCAAATGGGGATGGTTTGGAGTCGGTGGAGTGGACGCTACATGACGTCTGGTTCGTAGACGTCCTTGAAGTAACCTAATTGTAACAGTTCAACAGTTCGTTGTGTCACTACGGTGTCAACTGCTGCTCAGACTGCAGCTGCAGATGCAGTACGATGCGCCAGAGCCATACGCCGTACACGATGATCATACCTCTCGGCACTGCCACAAGGCCGTTGGGAGCTTAGTCTTCTTGCGGCTGTACATTCTCGTGACCTCCGCTGCCAGTAATTATGTACAGTGGCTATTTTCCTGACAAGTCTTTCTGCACCATCGTAGAATGAACATACAGCTTCTGGTAGCTCCATTACACGACCTCATTCAAACTCAGTGATATGATGATCATGGCGTCCTTCCTGCCTTCAAGCATTCTTGACTAACATCAATTCTCTACACCCAACCTCAAAGGTGACTAACGCTCATGGCCGCTAAAGCGTTCATTTGAGGTAAGCCTGATCTGTGTCGTAGTTGCGCAACTAGCGCTTTTCTTATGGTGTAACCTCCTCCTCACTTATCGACCTTAATGACAGTGACAAATTAAAGCGCGTGTACCTAATGGAAAATTTGGAAAAGCAATCGTCACCGAAGTTAATCTGTCGGTAAATAGGGAGGAAAGGGTTACATCTAAATGAAAGGAAAAATGCAAATGAAACTGGTGTAAATTAATTTTGAAAATAAAGAAAGTAAATGTGCGGCCGTTACGTTAACAATTAACTAGCGGCAATTAGATATTTGAGATTTGGGGGAAATTACGGTCGCCAGTCCTATGGAAAATTACTATAGTAACTGAAAAACAAAGGTTATTACACATATAATTAGCACTAGAAGCGTGGCAACTGAAGGTTGACACGTGTAGTGTGAAAACTGAAAGTTTGTCAGAAGTAATAAATTTCGCTACACTCTGACTTAATTTAGCAAAAGAATTAATAAAACCGGAAAATTGAAAGTTAATTTAGTGACTGAAATTAATAGTGAGCGTTGTTTCTGAAGCACTACGAAATTCAATAAAATAAGGTTAGTCTTGGGCTACCTCAACAATCATTTCAAAAGCTACTTCAATCTTCGCAATTTAGAAATAAGAGATTTAACTTTGAACTTGAATTTAAATGATTCTGAACAATTAATAATAGTAAAATTTAGTACGTACCAAGCTGAGCAGCAGTCTCAGGTAAACTAAAATACGGTAACAAAACTCGCACTCTTAATTTGTGATTGTGTAATCTAAATATTGTAGCCAGCTATGAATACCTTAACTGAACTTTGAAACTCAAGCAGTGAAATCGAATGATATTACTTTAATGCTGGCGTTTGAATTTCAACGACACTCGGGTTCATTCCGGAAAAGGAAGGGACCTTGCTTGGTAATACAATTGGGACAATGAGCAACAAAGGTTCATGCTATGTTGCTGTAATTTAGTGAGAAAAATGTAACAGTTTGAAAAGCTGAGGTCTGCCATACAGTTCCAAAACTTTACGTGCTACCAGTCTTCCTTGTTGGTTGATTGAAGGTTTGAAGTCGTCGATCGAGGAGGTGGCGACAGTCACTCATTGTCGGCCGTCGCTGTTGCAGAAGCTGGATGTTGGCGCGCCTTCTTCTCGACACGGTCTCCAGCCGAAACGGGCTCTTGATGTGTGCCAGATAACGCATCCCGTCCGCGACACAGTGTCAGAAACTATCATAGCAAGTTGAGCGCCATCACATGCTGCCAAACCCCGAAAACGCGGCAATTCGCGGGAGCGTCACACAACACGCCTGCTCCACCGCACTACTCCAGCCGGACTCCCCTCTGCCCGCGCTCCACGCGACAGAGTTAACACTACCAAGGATCCTAAACACCTTGGTTCTCCACACAACCTATCGATGTATTCGTTCGATAGCATAGTTTTCCCTAGGCAAGACCCAGCGTAAAAATACAAATAATATTTACAAAACAAACCAATTATACATCGACGTAAATGCATATATATATATATATATATATATATATAGTAAAACAATTACAGTATATAAAGACACTGAAATGTCATATCTTGAGGTAACAAAAGAAGGAAAAAAATTTGCAGTGCAGTAGATGGAAATAGGAGGATATGCATTTCCGGCGTTACAATGGGACTGGTGCGAAATTTGAATTCAGATGTATCAACACGCCTAATAATTTTCGTTTATGTCGCACAACTCCTTCTTGCTGTTGCGATTTTTTTTCCGTTAGTCGTCAGTGTGTTTATAACCCCCCCCCCCTGCCAATACCTCCTAAACTGTTAGAGATATCGAAACGAGATTTTGGCAAATAATAGCACACAAAAAGGAATTTATTGATCCATACTGTTAGTATACGAAACTTTCTTATCTACGACGATATAATAGTAACCATAGATCTTTTTCAGTGAAATAATGTAATTTGTAATGGTCATGAACAGCTCGTGAAATGAGCATTAATGTGGCTTTGCAATAACATAAGCTAAGAAATTACACACTCATTTTTAAATTTAAAATGTGCTTCTTCATAAGCTATTGATCTTACTAGTCCTCAGTTTCTCACTTAATAAACCACGTTCAGGAGACTTTTTCCATTTCATTTCAGGCCTGGTGCAGCAAACAGTATATGTGATCTGAAAAAGCAAGTAGTCTTGGTTGCAGTGTTAAAATTTTTATTACTTCCCAATGACGCGTTTCACCTTTATTTAGGCACCTTCGGCTTGGCTGATATTTACAGCGATGGCCGTATCACACACCGCACGTAAAAATATCCCAAAAGGTAAACGTTCCTTCTCAAGTGTTTTTAAAGCTTTGACAAGGGACTTTTACCTTCTGGGATATTTTTATGCGCGGTATCTGATGTACCCATCGCTACCAACATCAGACAATCCGAAGATGCCTAAATAAACGTGAAACGCGTCATTGGGAAGTAATAAAAATTTTAACACTGCAACCAAGACTAGTTGTTTCCTCAGTTTCAGGATGTTTAGCATACAGGAAAAAATCCTTTAGTGCATTTCACTACCAGCTGTTCCTTATTAAAAGCACTCTGGGCTGCAGGATTTCCATGAAGTTGCAAGAGAAGGAGAGATTTATTTTCAACTTTAACTGTTAATTTTTTCTCTTTCAGAAATCCGTCATCAGAGACGATTTTCGACTAAAACGTAAATTTATCTTGTTGCCGTGTCAGAATTTGCTCCTTCTGCCAAAACACAATATTCTTACAGGACTAAGCCCTCTTCCTCTTATCTCAAAAACTCATGCAATTAAAGGTAGAGTATTAACAATTTTATAACGCAGGATAAACTGCGAACAAAGAGGTGACCATCAAAACATGACATAAAACCCACCTTGTGGCAGCTGAAGCACCCGAACAGTACCGGAAGTATACCATTGGATTACTGGGTGAACGCAGCTGCGCGAATAAAAACTACCGCATAGCCTTCTTCTTGCAATTTTAAAGAAATAATGTGGCCACAAATATTTGTACTCTCACTGTGTAACTTGATAATAACCTACCTTTCCATTTACGGCTATAATATTAAGTGTTTCAATATCTGTTTTGTTTTGGCAAAAGAAGCAACATGTAACGTGGCATCTAGATACATGTATGCGCTACTTAAAACTTGTCATTGATGACACTCTTCTGAAAGAAACACGTCAGACGAAAATAAATCGCCAATTCTGTAGCAGTTTCATGGGAATTCTGAAACCGAGAGTATCTTTTATAATTAACATGTGGGCCTGAAGCCTACCAAAGGAAAATGGCAGCAAGACTTTGAACGCTGAGTGCCACTTTGAGCTAGAAGCATGGAACATTCCATTTCGAAAATCGCTAGTAGATTCAATATTCCGAGATCCACAGTGTCAAAAGTGTGCCGAGAATACCAAATTTCAGGGCGACGGTCATCACGTAACGACCGAGAGCAGCTGCGTTTGGGTAGAGTTGTCAGTGCTAAGGGGCAGACAATACTTTTTGAAATAACCGCAGGAATCGAAGTGGGACCTGCGATGAACGTATCAGTCAGAGCAGTGCTGCGAAATCAAGCGTTAATGGGGTATGGCAACAGCAGAGCGACGCGTATGTCTTTCCTAACAGGACGACATCGCCAGCAGCACCTCTCCTGGGCTAGTAGTAACGAGTTGATTGGACTCTTTTTGTTTTGAGTCATCAGTCTTCTGACTGGTTTGATGCGGCCCGCCACGAATTCTTCTAATGTACCAACCTCTTCATCTCAAATTGGCATTTGCAGTTACTTGCTAGATGTATTCCAGTCTCTGTCTTCCTATACGGTTTTTGCCCTCTAAAGCTCCCTCTAGTACCACAGGAATCATTCCCTAATGTTTAACGGATGTTCTATCATTCTGTCCCGTCTCCTTATTAGTATTTTCCGCATATGCCTTTCCTCTCCGACTCTGTGCAGAACCTCCTCATTCCTTACCTTATCAGTCCACCTAGTTTACACCATTCGTCTATAGTACCAAATCTCAAATGCTTATATTCTCTTCTGTTCAGGTTTTCCCATAGTCCATGTTTCACTACCATACAATGCTGTACTCCCGACGTACGATCTCAGAAATTTTTTCCTCAAATTAAGGCTTGGGTTTGATACTGGTAGACTTCTTTTGGCCATGAATGTCCTTTTTGCCAATGCTAGTATGTCCTCTTTGCTCCGTCCGTCATTGGGTATTTTGCTGCCTAGATAGCAGAATTCCTTAACTACATCTACAATTAAGCCTGATATTAAGTCTCTTGCCGGCCGAAGTGGCCGAGTCGTTCTAGGCGCTACAGTCTGGAGTCGCGCGACCGCTAAGGTCGCAGGTTCGAATCCTGCCTCGGGCATGGATGTGTGTGATGTCCTTAGGTTACTTAGGTTTAATTAGCTCTAAGTTCTAGGGGACTGATGACCTCAGCAGTTAAGTCCCATAGTTCTCAGAGCCATTTGAACCATTAAGTCTCTTGACGTTCTAATTTCTACTACTTCTCACTACTTTCCGAATTTCTTCGATTTACTCTCAGCACATATTCTGTCCTCGTTAGATTGTTCACTCCATGCAGTAGACAATATAATTCATCTTCACTTTCACTCAGGATAGCAATGTCGGCAGCCAATTGCATCACTGATATCCTTTCACCTTGATCTCAGTTCCACTCCCGAACCTTTCTTTCATTTACATCATTGCTCCTTCGATATACTGATAGAACAGTAGGGGTGAAAAACTATACTCCTTTCTTAAACACTTTTTTAATCGCCTTACTTCGATCTTGGTTTTGTACACTTATTATTCCCTCATGGCTCTTCTACATTTTGTATATTAACCATCTCTGACTAGAGCTTATCCCAATTTTTCTCAGAATTTGGATCCTTTTGCACCATTTGACATAGTCGAATACCTATAGCAGGTCGACAAGTCCTATGAGCGTGCCCTGATTTTTCTTTAGTCTTGCATCCATTATCTACCGCAACGTTAGAATTGACCTTACCTCTCCTAAAGGCAAACTAATCGTCATCTAACATATCCTCAATTTTCTTTTCCATTCTTCTATATGTTATTATTGTAAGCAAGTTGTGTGCATGAGCTGTTAAGCACTTCTGAGCTCTTTGAGTCCGCGAAATTGTGTGGATGACATTTCTCTGAAAGTCAGATGGTATGTCGCCGGACTCACACATTCTACACGCCAACGTGAATAATCGTTTTGTCGCCACTCTCCCCAATGGTATTAGAAATTCTGATGGAGTGTTATCTATCCATTCTGTCTTATTTGATCTTAAGTCCTCCAAAGCTCTCTCAAATTCTTCCTTTAATACTGGATCCACCATCCCTTCTAAATCAACTACTGTTTTTTTTCTTCTATCGCATCAGACAAATCTTCATTAGAGGCCTACATTGTATTCTTTCCACGTATCCCCTCTCCTCTGCATTTAACATTGGAATTCCCTTTCTTTTAATTTCAGCGAACGCTATTTGGAATTTCCTACATGCTGAGTCTGCCCTTCCAACAATTATTTCTTTATTCATTTCTTCACATTTTTCATGCATCCATTTCGTCTTAACTTCACTGCATTTAATATTTATATCATTCGTCTGCGACTTGTATTTCAGTAATTCCTGAATTTCAGTGTTCATTCTTTTACTTCTTCTTTCATCGATTAGCTGAGGTACTTCTCCTGTTAGGGATGGTTTCTTCGCAGTTACCTCCGTTTTTCCCAACTCCTGTATTGGCCTTTTTATAGATGTCTATTCCTCTTCTACTGTACTCTCTACTGAGCTATTCCTTATTGCTGTATCTGTAGCCTTAGATAACGTCAAGCTCATGTGGCCAACCCTTTGTACTTCCGTATCCCAATTTTTTGATTATTCCTCACTACTCTCTTAAAACTTCAGTCCACTCTTCATCATTACTACATTGTGATCGGAGTCTACATCTGCTCTTGGCTATGCCTTTCAATACAGTATCTGATTTCTGAATCACTGTCTGACCATGACATAATGCAGCTAAAATCTCCCCGTATCACCCGCCTTTTTTCCAAGTGTACCACCTCCTCTTGTGATTCTTAAACAGAGTATTCGCCATTACTAGCTGTAATTTATTACATAAGTCTTTTAGTCTTTCTCCCACTCATTCCTTGTCCCAGACCCACTTTCTCCTGTACCCTTTTCTTCTACTCCTTTCCCTACAACTGCATCCTAGTCCCCCATGATTATTAGATTTTCTTCTCCCTATACGTACTGTATTACCCTTTCAATATCCTCATATACTTCTCCCGTCTATTCTTCTTCAGCTGGGGACGTCGCCAGGGTATACCTGAATTGTCGTTGTCGGTGTTGGTTTGCTGCCGATTCTGATAAGAACAACCCTATGAATGGTCTGTTCACAGTAACACTCTCTTTTTCCTACCTTCCTATTTATGACAAATCCTACTCCTGTTATCACATTTCCTGCTTCTCTTGATTTTACCCTATACTCATCTGACCAGAAATCCTTGTCTTCTTTATACTGTATTTCATTTCACTTAGCCCTGCCATATCTAGATTTAGGCTTTGCGTTTCCCTTTTCAGATTTTCTAGCTTCCCTACCACATTCAATCTTCTGACATTCCACGCCCCGAGTCGTAGAACGTCATACTTTCGTTGGTTATTCAATCTTTTCCCATGGTCACCAACCCCTAGCTTGTATCGCCCCTGAGTTCCGAATGGGGGAGTATTCTGGAATATCATGACACTTTTTCAGATACAAGCCACATATCCTACAGATACACAATATGTGTCTTCATAGCTGTAGTTTCCGTTGCCTTCTGCATCCTCATGTCGTTGATCATGATGGTTTTTCCACCTTTAGGGGCATTTTTCCACTCCAAGGACAAGAGAGTGATCTGAATCTCTGTCCTTTCTTCTGCCCTCTTTGACAAGGCCGTTGTTAGTATGAGGGTGACTTCTTACGCCGAACGTCTTCGGCCGCCGGTGCTGATTATTAATCAGAGTTTAAGCGAAGGCGGGTTTCGATCCCGGGACCAAGAACGTTTTGAATACTGATGAAAGACCCTTCGCCTAGACGACGGATGCTCCACTTCACAGCTCCAAATTAATGTTTTAGCGTCGTTCCCAGATGCATAGGTACATTCCCACCAATACGCCCACCCCCCCCCCCCCTCCCCGCCACCCCTCCAAAAGTAACTGCGTCTGGCTGCGAAAAGTCCAAATAATCATACACTGAAGAACCAAAGAAACTGGTACACCTGCCTAATATCGTGTAGGGGGCCCTGCGAGGACGCATAAGTGCCTCAACACAACGTGCCACGGACCTTGTCTACAGTAGTGCTGGCGAAGGAGGGGGGGGGGGGGGGGGCGGGAATTGACACAATGAATCTTGCAGGGCTGTCCATAAATCCATAAGAGTACGAGGGGATGGAGATCTCTTCCGAACAGCACGTTGCAAGGCATCCCAGATATGCTCAGTAATGTACATGTCTGGAGAGTCTGGTGGCTAGTGGATGTCTCTAAACTCAGAAGAGTTTTCCGGAGGTACTCCTTATCAACCCTGGACGTTTGGGGTTTCACACTGTCCTGCTGGAATTGCCCAAGTCCATCGGACTGCACAATTTACATGAATTGACGCAGTTGATCAGACAGGATGCTAATGTACATGTCACCTGTCAGAGTAGTATCTAGACATATCAGGGGTCCCATATCACTCCCGCTGCACACGTCCCACACCATTACATAGCCTCCAACAGCTCGAACAGGCCCCTGCTGACACGCAGGGTCCATGGATTCAAGAAGTTGTCTTTATACCCGTACTATTCCACCCGCTCGATACAACTTGAAACGAGACTCATCCGACCAGGCAACATGTTTCCAGTCATCAATGGTCAAATGTCAGTATTTACGGGCCAGGCGAGGCGTAAAGGTTTGTGTTGCGCAGTCATCGATGGCACACGAGTGGGCCTTCGGCTCCGAAAGCCCACATCGATGATGGTTTGCACGCTGACACTTGTTGATGGTCCAGCTTGAAATCTGGAGCAATATGCGGAAGAGTCCCACTTCTGTCACGTTGCACAAGTCTCTTCATTAGTTGTTGGTCCCGTTCTTGCAGGATATTTCTCCAGCCGTAGCGATGTCGTAGATTTGATTTTTTACGGGATTCCTGATATTCACGGGACACTCGTGAAATGGTCGTACGGGAAAATCCCCACTTCACTGCTACCTCGTAAATGCTGTGTCCAGTCGCTCGTGCACCGACTGTAACACCAACTACAAACTCACTTAAATCTTAATAATCTACCATTTTAGCAGCAGTAGCCTATCTAACAACTGCGCCAGACACTTGTCGTCTTATATAGGCGCTGCCGACGGCAGCGCCGTAATTTTCTTCTTTACATATTTTTGTATTTGAATACGTATGCCTATGCCAGTTTCTTTGTCGCTTCAGTGTATGATGGGGCTGACTGAGTGCACGAATCGATTTATAGAACTCAAAATTTTCTTAAGTGCGTTGCAGTTATACAATACAAGATATTTATTTTGTTTTAAGGTGCCCAGACGAATACGATCGTCTAAATGCCCACGATATTTCAGCGAATAACCGTTCCGCCATCATCAGATGGTGCTTAAGGAAGGGTCTGTCCGCTATCTGCCGCTATTATTTAACACTCGAGGGTCCAAGTGCTTCAAGAATACAACTGGTCATAGGTGGATGGTGTCACGTGGGACCAAGCAGACTGAAGGCACTCGAAAGCCACGGAGAAGCTGATCACAAAGTTTGCACGGCTACCTGGAAAACCACATGAAGAAACAGATACCACACGACGCACTGTGATCAATTTCACGGGGGAGCGAATTGACGACACAGCTATAGCCGTACTTGGAAAGGGGCTCAACTTTGCGCCAACACCTACAACTCTCCCGTTCACTGAAATAATATCTTAGTAGAACAAGCAATCCGGAAGCTAACAGACGAAAGGGCTGCAGAAATCAGGACGGATACGTGCCGGATTGTTTCGAGAGCAACACCGACCAGAAGCGCTATCTCCAGAGCGGAAAGAACAGCACTACTAAACCTCAGTGAAAATATGGAAATATTCGTTCTCCCCACAGACAAGGGAGACTCTATTGCCATTCTTGAGAGACGCGACGTTTTTCATTTCTTTTGGAGCGGGGGGAGGCTATCAGTCTTCTGACGTGTTTGATGAGTCCCGCCACGAATTCCTCCCCTGTGCCAACCTCTTCAGCTCAGAGTAGCACTTGCAACCCACGTCCTCAATTATTTGCTGGATGTAGTCCAATCTCTGTCTTCCTCTACAGTTCTTGCCCTCTTCAGCTTCATCTAGTATCACGGAAGTCATTCCCTGATGTCTTAACTGATATCCTATCAATCTGTCTCCTTACACATATTCCTTTCCTCTCCGATTCTGCACAGGACCTATTCATTTCTTACCTTATCAGTAAACACAATTTTCAACATTCGTTTGTAGCACCACATCTCAAATTATTCGATTCTCTTCTGTTCTGGTTTTCCCACATTGCGTTTTTCACTACCATACAATGCTGTACTCCAGACGTACAATCTCAGAAATTTCTTCCTCACATTAATGACTATGTTAGATACTAGCAGACTTCTCCTGGTCAGGAATACCCTTTTTGCCGGCGCTAGTCTGCTTTTGGTGTCCTACTTGCTCCACTCATCGTTGCAGGGAACTGAATTGGTGATATCCTTTCACCTTGAATTTTAATTCCACTCCAGAAACTTTCTTTTACTTCCATCATTACTTCTTCCATGTACAGATTAAACAGTAGGGGAGAAAGACTACATGCTTGTGTTACACCATTTTTAATGAGAGCACTTCGTTCTTGGTCGTCAGGTCTCATTATTCCCTCATGGCTCTTGTACATTTTGTATACTAGCCATTTCTGACTATAGCTTACCCAGTTTTCTCATAATTTTTAACATCTTGCACCATTTGACATTGTCGAACGTTTTTTGCGGGTCGACAGATCATATGAATGTGTCTTGATATTTCTTTAGTCTTGCTTCCTTTATCAACCGCAACGTCGGAATTGCCTCTTTGGTGTGTTTATCTTTTCTAAAGCCAACTGATCGTCATCTAGCACCTCCTCAGTTTTCTTTTCCATTCTTCTGTATATTATTCTTGTCTGCAACTGTTATGCATAAACCGTTAAGCTGATTGGGCAATAATTCTCGCCCTTGGCAGCTCTTGCAGTCTTTGGAATTGTGTGGATGATATGTTTCCGAAAGTCAGATTGTACTCACCAGACTCGTACATTCTGCACACCAACGTGAATAGCCGTTTCGTTGCCACTTCCCCCAATGAAGTTAGAAATTCTGATGGGATTTTATCTATCTCTTCTGCCTTATTAGATCTTAAGCCCTCCAAAGCTCTTTTAAATTATGATTCTCATACTGGATCCCCCATCTTTTCTAAACCGACTCCTGTTTGTTATTCTATCGCATCAGACAAGTATTCCCCCTCACAGAGGCTTTCATTGTACTCTTTCCACCTATCTACTTTCTCTTCTGCATTTAACAGTAGAATTCCCGTTGCACTCTTAATGTTATCACTCTTGCTCTTAATGTCACCGTACACTGTTTTGACTTTCTTGTATGATGAGTCAGTCCTTCCGACAGTCATTTCTTTTTCAATTTCTTCACATTTCGTCTTAGATTCCATGCAATTCCTGTTTATTTCATTCCTCAGCGACTTCTT
The DNA here is from genome assembly GCF_023898315.1 of Schistocerca nitens. Taxonomy (NCBI): domain Eukaryota; kingdom Metazoa; phylum Arthropoda; class Insecta; order Orthoptera; family Acrididae; genus Schistocerca; species Schistocerca nitens. The sequence continues at coordinate 652,082,543 of NC_064617.1, forward strand.
TTCCTGTATTCCCGAATTCCCTGAACATTTTTGTACTTCCTTCTTTCGCCGATCAGCTGAAGTATTTCTTCTGTCACCCATGGTTTGTTCGCAGTTACCTTCTTTCTACCTATGTTTTTCTTCACAAGTTCTGTGACTGCCCTTATTATAGACGTCCATTCCTCTTCACTGTACTGCCTACTGAGCTATTCTGTATTCGTGTATCTATAGCCTTAGAGAGCTTCAAGCGTATCTGGTCATCTCCTAGTACTTCCATATCCCACCTCTTTATTTATTGATTTTTCCTCACTAATCTCTTAAAACTTCAGCCTACTCTTCATCACTAGCACATTGTGATCTGAGTCTATATCTGCTCTTGGGTATGCCTTTCAATCCAGTATTTGATTTCTGATTCACTGTCTGACCATTACGTAATCCAACTGAAATCTTCCCGTATGACCCGGCCTTTTCCAAGTGTACCACTTCCTCTTGTGATTCTTGAACAGAGTATTCGACATTTCTAGCTGGAATTTATTACACAAGTCATTTAGTCTTTCTCCCACTCATTCCTTGTCCCAGGCCCACTTTCTCCTGTAACCTTTTCTTCTACTCCTTTCCCTATAATTGCACTCTAGTCCCCCATGATTATTAGATTTTCGTCTTCCTTTTCGTACTGTTTTACCCTTTCAATATCCTCATATACGTCTCCTATCTCTTCTTCTTCAGCTTGGGACGTTGGCATGTATTCCTGAATTATCGTTGTCGGTGTTGGTTTGCTGCCGATTTTGATAAGAACAACCCTATCACTGGTCTGTTCACACTAACACACTCCTGGTCCTACCTTCCTATTTATAACGAATCCTACTCCTGTTATACCATTTTCTGCTGCTGTTGATATTATTCTAACCTCATCTGACCAGAAATCCTTGCCTTCTTTCCATTTCACTTCACTGACCACTACTACATCTAGATTGAGGCTTTGCATTTCCATTTTCAGATTTTTAGCTTCCCAACTACATTCAGGCTTCTGACAGTCCACGTCCCGACCCATTGATTAATCAGTCTTTTTCTCGTGTTCACTTCCACCTTGCCAGTACTTTCCCGGAGAAGTTACAACAGAGCACCTCCAACTTTCTTAAAAAGGGCGAGCTCGAGTAAAAGGACATGAAGAGACTTCGCCAACACTCGACAGTAGTACAGCGGAAATACGGCCTTCCAAAGACGTGCAAAGATGGGATGCGACCGATAGTTAGCAACATAGGGGTACCGACGTACATCTTGGCACAGTATGTGGAGGCCCTGCTACAAACCTTCGTGGGCAAATGTGTGCACCACATCCGGAACTCGACGGACTTCATTGGTCACCTAAAGGAGCTAAATTTACAAGAATCCGACATCATGTTCAGCTTCGATGTGGTGTCCTATTTACACGAGTCCCCCTGTAAGGTTCTGTTAACTTAAGCAGTGGGAAATTCTGGGCAGAACTGTTGCAACTTTTCAGGCATGTGATAACATTGACCTTCTTTGTTTCCAACGGCCAATACTACGAACAGACTGACGAAGTGGCCATGGGGAGCCCTCTCTATCCTATGGTAGCAAAAGTATTCATGGAGAGTTTCGAAGAAGTACCCCTGGAAACCGCCGTACTGAAACCTATATGTTTCTTCCGATATATGGACGACAAGTTTGGGCCGCGCTGATTGGCCGCGCGGTTAGAGGCGCCATGTTACGGATTGCGCTGCCCCTCCCGCCGGAGGTTCGAGTCCTCTCTTGGGCATGGGTGTGTGTGTTGCTCTTAGCATAAATTAGCTTAAGTTAGTTTAGCAGTTTGGTCCCTTAGGAATTCAAACAGATTTGAACATTTGAACAACACGTTTGTAATCTGGCCACATGGCAAGGATTATCTACAAATATTTCTACAATATCTAAATTCCATCCATTCTCTATGGAAATCGAGAAAAATGGACAACTACCCTATCTTGATGTCCTGGTGCAGCCCTGATCAGATGGCTCGCTGGGTCACAGTGTGTACCGGAAGTACACAAACTGATATGTACCAGCATACCTCCAACTACCAGCATCTGGCTCAGCTAAACGGAGTTCTTAACACCTTGGTTCACAGAGCATATACGATCTCAGACGAAAAGAACGGAACTCAAACACCTGGAGACTGTGTTCAACAAGAATGGATACAGGAACCGCCAAATCCAAAGGGTCTTTCGACAACCGAAGGATAGTAGCAATCAAGATGAAGAACAAAAGGAAGAAGAGAAAGGAGGCCAGGCGTTTCTGCTTTTTGCAGAGAACGTGTCGTCCAAAATAGGGCGACTGTTGAGGCAACACAAGATCGACAAAGTCTTCCGACGACCGGCTAAAACGCGCGCCATACAAGAAAGGGTGAAAGAAGATGTCGGCCTCAAGAAAATTAGCGTATACAAAATTCCCGGTAGGTGTGGAAAATCCTGTATCGGTCAGACAGTTCATACTGAGGAAGATTGATGCAAAGAACACCAACGCTACCCACGCTTAGGCCAACCAAGCCAATCTGCCCTACCCGAACATCGCATAAACACTGGACACACAGCGAATTATGTCGAGGCAAAAGTACTGGCCTCCACAAATAACAACTTAGACTGCCTCTTCTAAGACGCCATAGAAATTCGTGTAACTCAGTAGGACCTGGAAACCAATACTAAGCTCTGTCTAGGAGCAGCGGTGCAAGCGGACACGAGATCATTCCACCACGGCCGCCGAAGAGATACTGCGCCCGCAACCCCCTACCCCACCACCTATCGCAGCCACCGCTTTACACACCACCGGATAAGCCACGCGCCGTCGGCGCATGGAATCGCACCTGGACCCGCGAGGAATAAACACTAGCGGCAGAGAACGGACAGACCATTGTATCAGCACCATCTGATGATAGCGGAACGTTTATTGGCCGAAATATCGTGGGCATTCGACGATCGTACCCTTCAACAGCATATACTCCAGAAAATTCTCAAATCACAGATTTTCATTTTACTTCGACAGAATTATAATACTATTTCAATAATTTGTTTGCAAGATTACAATTTTGTCGACATCAGTATCTCAAAATCTAGATTTACTTTATTAAAATTACTTTCACGCTGTAGACAGACAGGCGAGCATACTGAGAACCTCATTTTCTATCTTACTGAATCATACATCAAATTGTATCATGACAATATTACGAAAAAGATAGTTGATACCCACTATATAATGGAGATGCTGAGTCGCAGAAAGTCAAAACAGTCCAAAAAGGTATCCATCGAAATTAAACACATACACGCACAAACACACACACAGAGAGAGACAGAGAGGTAAAAACAGACAAAACGACGAATCTTCATTAAAATTTTATTCTATCGCCTCCAGTGGTGACAAATTTTCGGGTTTACCAGTGATTAGGTTACTTTTTTACTTCGTACGATAGCAATTACTGTTGACAAGAGCCACGCAAATAATCATGTTCCAAATGAAATAATTATTTCCCAATTATTCTTACTTTCTCTTTCCACTACATGGTTTTCGAAGCATACTTATTCCTGTGACTAAGCGCACGTCCGTTTACATAAGTTCCTTGATGTAATATAAGGGTCATAACTCTGCGTCCCATTTCATAACCCTGAATTTTTTACTGCATCGTTGTACATGTGACATTTCCGACGATTCCGACAGTCACACCTGAGTTCAGTAGCTAGCTCACTGCACAGTGACAAATTAAGGCAGATCGCTGAGCACTAAAATAATTGATAAAAACACAAGGTTTCCACAAGCAACTTGCGAAACGGTGGAATCGCTTCCAAGCTCTATGGCTTAGAAACAAACACTCACTACCCTCCTCTGTGTCTTTACCAGGCCTAAAGCATCGATATCATTTCTCACAACAGGCGTAGTTCAACCTTGTCAGTATGATCACAAGGGAATAAGGCCGAAATGATGACAGACTGAGGACAGAAGGGAGCAGCACAACTCTACTGAAATAATAGCCAACTACAGACTATTTCAAACAGGCATAATTTCATAAGGAGAAAGAGCCATAATTTCAGCAGTAATGGAATTCGTAAAGGTAGAAAAAAAATAAAAATAAATACTGAAACCAGTGGCAAGACTGAGATTACAAGACAACAGAATGGTCAGTCAGTGGAGAAAAACTAAACACTCACATTATTGAGGGACACTTGACAAAAAGGTGGTGACGAAAATCACGGAAAAGCGATATGCGCATATACAGATAACAGTACTATCGCGTACAAAAGGTATAAAAGGGCAGTGCATTGGCGAAGCTTTCATTTGTACTCAGGTGGTCATGTGAAAAGCTTTCCGACGTCATTATTTGGCTGCATGACGGGAATTAACAGATTTTGAGCCGGCCATTGTCACCGAGCGGTTCTAGGCGCTTCAGTCCGCAACCGCGCTGCTGCTTCGATCGCAGGTTCGAATCCTGCCTCGGGCATGGGTGTGTGTGATGTCCTTAGGTTACTTAGGTTAAAGTAGTTCTAAGGCTAGGGGACTGATGATCTCAGCAGGTAAGTCCCATAGTGCTCAGAGCCATTTGAACCATTTTCCAAGTGCTTAGAGCCATTTGAGTCATTTGATTTGAACAGTCTTTGAACGTGGAATAGTAGCTGTAGTTAGACGCGTGGGATATTCGATTTCGGAAATCGTTAGCGAAGTCAATATTCCGCGATTTACGGCCTCAAAAATGTACCGAGGAAACCACACTTCAGGCATTACATCTCACCAGGAACAATGCAGTGACCTACGGTCTTCACTTAACGTGTGTGCGTGTGAATCCCTAACGGACCAAAGTGCTGAGGTCATCGGTCCCCAGACTTACACACTACTTAAACGAACTTATGCTAAGAACAACCCAGGCCCGAGGGAGGACTCGAACCTCCGGCGGGAGGGGCCTCGTAATCCGTGACATGCCGCCTCAAACCGCACGGTCACTCCAGTCCCGATTTCGGTTGGTAAGTGCTAATTATAGGGTTAAGCTACAGACCCAAGTTGTCATCAAGACACTGTACAAGGCGGTGGTGTCTCGATAATGGTGTGGGCAGTGTTTGCATGGGATGGAATGGGTCCTCAGGATTTTCGGCTACTTGGAGACCATTTGCAGCCCTTCACGGTCGTCATGTTCCCAGACAACGATGGAATTTTTATGCATGACAATGCTACATGTCACCGGGCCACAGTTGTTCCCAACCGGTTTGAAGAACTTTCTGTAGAGTTCAAATGAATGGTTTCCCCACCCAGATCGCTCGACATGAATCCTATCGAATATTTATAGAACATGATTGTGAAGTCAGTTCGCGGAAAATAACCTGCACCGACAACGGCTATGAGGCAGCATGGCTCATTACTTAGGGAACCTCCAACGACTTGAGACCATGCCAGGTCGAGTTCTATATCTACATCTACGTCTACATCCATACTCCGCAAGCCACCACACGGTATGTGGCGGAGGGAACCTTAAGTACCTCTATCGGTTCTCCCATTCCAGTCTCGTGCTGTTCCTGGATAGAAAGATTGTCTTTATGCCTCTGTGTGGGCTCTAATCTCTCTGATTTAATCCTCATGGTCTCTTCACGAGATTAACGTAGGAGGGAGCAATATACTACTTGGCTCCTCGGTGAAGTATGTTCTCGAAACTTCAACAAAAGCCCGTACCGAGTTGCTGAGCGTCTGTCTTGCAGAGTCTTCCACTATAGTCTATCTATCATCTCCGTAACGCTTTCACGATTACTAAATGACCCTGTAACGAAGCGCGCTGCTCTCCGTTGGATCTTCTCTATCTCTTCTATCAAACATATCTGGTACGGATCCCACACCGGTGAGCAGTATTCAAGCAGTGGGCGAACAAGTGTACTGGAACCTACTTCCTTTGTTTTCGGACTGCATTTCTTTAGGATTCTTCCAATGAATCTCAGTCTCACATCTGCTTTAGCGACGATTAATTTTATATGATCATTCCATTTTAGATCACTCCTAATGCTAACTCCCAGATAATTTATGGAATTAACTTCTTCCAGTTGCTGAGCTGCTATATTGTAGCTAAATGATAAACGATCTTTCTTTCTATGTGTTCGCAGCACATTACACTTGTCTATATTGAGATTCAATTGCCATTCCCTGCACCATGCGTCAATTCGTTGCAGATCCTCCTGCATTTCAGTACAATTTTCCATTGTTACAACCTCTCGGTATACTACAGCATCATCCGCAAAAAGCCTCAGTGAACTTCCGATGTTATCCACGAGGTCATTTATATATACTGTGAATAGCAACGGTCCTACGACACTCTCCTACGGCACATCTGAAATCACTCTTACTCCGGAAGACTTCTCTCCATTGAGAATGACATGCTGCATTCTGTTATCTAGGAACTCTTCAATCCAATCACACAACTGGTCTGATAGTCCATACGCTCTTACTTTGTTCATTAACCGACTGTGAGGAACTGTATCAAACGCCTTGCGGAAGTCAAGAAACACGGCATCTACCTGGGAACCCGTGTCTATGGCCCTCTCAGTCTCTTGGACGAAAAGCGCAAGCTGGGTTTTGCACGATCGTCTCTTTCTAAACCCTTGCTGAGTCCTACAGAGTAGATTTCTAGTCATTACACTCGAACATAATACGTGTTCCAAAATTCTACAACTGATAGACGTTAGAGATATAGGTCTACAGTTCTGCACATCTGTTCGAATTCCCTTCTTGAAAACGGGGATGACCTGCGCCCTTTTCCAATCTTTTGGAACGCTAGGCTCTTTTAGAAACTTACGGTACACCGCTGCTAGAATGGGGGCAGTTCTTTCGCGTAATTTGTGTAAAATCGAACTGGTATTCCATGAGGTCCAGCGGCCTTTCCTCTTTTGAGTGATTTTAATTGTTTTTCTATGCCTCTGTCACCTATTTCGATATCTACACATTTTTTCATCAGTGCGACAATCTAGTGAAGGAACTACAGTGCAGTCATCCTCTGTGAAACAGATTTTGGAAAAAGACATTTAGTATTTCGGCCTTTAGTCTGTAATCCTCTGTTTCAGTACAATTTTCGTCACAGATTGTCTGGACATTTTGTTTTGATCCACCTACCGCTTTGACCAAAATTTGTTAGGATCTCCTGGCAAATCAGTACATAGAACTTTACTTTCGAACTACATTTCGCTTCGTGGATTTTTTGTTTGTCTACAAGCTTTGGCTATATTCATGTTTGCTGTGAAGTTCCCTTTGGTTCCGTATCAGTTTTCTAACTCGGTTGTTGTACCATGGTGGCTCTTTTCCATCTCTTCCGATCTTTCTTGCGCACTACGCCGGATAAAAGGAGGTCCGACAAGGTATTAGGACGTATCCCATGACTTTTTCCACTTCACTGTAAGACATACAGCAGTTGACGGCGAGCCAGGGAAATACGGTCTCTACATGGCACTAATGTTTAAGGGGAGATCATAAAGGTCTCCGTTTGAGGGCGTTGCTGCAGCATATACGCAGCGTAGCGCAACTCTGGTGCTGGAATGTATGCAGCGATATGTAGGCGAGGGATCAGCGTGTCATTTTTCCAACGTGCTTGCGATAAATGCGGAAACTTTAAATATGGTGACGTTGTTACCAAATGCGTCCAAACAGGACCAAGGTGCTGTTGTTCATCTCTTAGCCGCCGAAAGACAAAAACTGTAAGACATCTGTCGGGAAGACTGTGTATGGGGCAGCTGGTCTGTCGAAAACCACCATTGTCAAATAGTGCGCGACAAGAGGTATTTCTGCTCCATGATGGCGCACGTCCACATATCGCAAATATCGTAATGCAGAAGTTGTACCAACTCAAATGGGAGACACTCGAGCACCCTACATCCTGATCTCTCCCCATGCTACTACCACGCCTACCCCTCAAAAAAGCCCTAGACGGGTCGACGATTCCTGGCGGCTAAGGCTGTGCAGCAGGACACGGTGATTTACCAAATGAGTATCCTCAGGCTGGTACCTCGGTGAAATGATTCCCTCAGTTCTCCCGGCAATTTTGCCTGATTGACATAACGAATCTGGAATGTACCGCCTTCGAACGGAAACTTTGTGACCAGTGCTCATAGTTCGTCTTAGCAGCTGCGTGGATTCGCTGATGGTCCGGCGAGGATTGTAGACCCGTAAGAGGTTCTCCAAGGCTCAATCTTAGGTCCACAATTGTTCTTCATTCATGGAAACGATCTTCAATTTAACATACAAAAAGTAGAATGACTTCTTTTTGGAGATGACTCCAGTTTTACTGTCAGTACAGGCGTACATGCAGCAAAAGAGGATACGGTAAACAATATCCGTAGAGAGATCATTGAGTGGTTTTCTGCGAAAGGTCTGACCCGCAATTTTCAAAAGATACAGCTTATTCACCAATGGAAAGTGTAGCACATGGCGAGTAAACAATAAACGTAGTGGGAACTTCAAAATTTTTAGGTTTCCTTATCTATCAGAATTTACACTGGAAAAATCACATTTTGGAACTCGTAAATCAACTTAGTTCATACACATTTACCCTTAGAATCATTCCAAATCTTGGAGACGCAAACCAGTTCAAAAATGGTTCAAATGGCTCTGAGCACTGTGGGACTTAACTTCTGAGGTCATCAGTCCCCTAGAACTTAGAACTACTTAAACCTAACTAACCTAAGGACATCACGCACATCCATGCCCGAGGCAGTATTCGAACCTGCGACCGTAGCGGTCGCGCGGTTCCAGACTGTAGCGCCTAGAACCGCTCGGCCACTCCGGCCGGCGGCAAACCAGTACGTTGATATATTTTGCGTAATTTTTTCCAGGAATGTCGTATGGAACAATGTTCTGGGCCAACTCATCTTTAAGAAAGGCTTCATTGCTCAAAACCCTGTTGTAAGAATAATATGTTCTGCTCACCTACGTTCATCTTGTAGACATCTAGTTAACGAGTCGAGGTTTCCGACTACTGCTTCACAATACAGCCAATTTATTCCCTCGTGAAATTTATCGTAAATAATCCACTGCATTTCAAAAGGAACAATAATGTACATAATTACAATACAAAAGAAAATGATTATCATTAGTCCACGTTAAGACTGTCTGTAGCAAAAAAAATGGATGTGCAGTGTTGAATGTTGTGTCGATTCCCTAAGGTCTCGACACAATGAGTGGCTAGGTGCACGCGAAACTAACGCAGACGGGCGTAAATTCTGAAACAGGAGACTGGATGAAAACTATAAAGAAAAGAAGAGAGATTTTAATATACTTAACTTTAATGTAGTCTTGTTCTTGTTGAAATACATCTCTTGCATAGTAGTAAGCAATTAGCAATGATACACATGGCGCCTTGCTAGGTAGTAGCGATGGACTAGCTGAAGGCTATTTAATCTGTCTCTCGGCAAATGAGAGGAATACTTGGTAGGTCTAGTCGCAAGCTATGTCGTCCGTACAACTGGGGCGAGGTGAAGTCCGTGTCTTGTGACCTGCCATGTGGTGGCGCTAGGATTGCGAGTACACAGTGGCGACACGCGGGTCCGACATGTACTACAGGACCGCGGCCGATTTAAGTTACCACCTAGCAAGTGTGGTGTCTAGCGGTGACACCACATTCCTCCCCCGCAAATCGGCGAACGGTCGTGAGATAAGGCTTCCGCCCGCCGTGGGGAGGACCCCATGTTGACGTATGCGATGAGGTGGGGAGCCTAACAACAGGCGAGGCTGTGCCACCCGCACCCGGCCATTCGGTCCGAGGGGAGCTAGGAAACGCCTGCAAACCTAGTCCAGGGTGCACGTCAACATGAGGTGTTTGTGCACGTAATGATATAAGAGGAGCCGCGGGGTCGACCTCCATGTGGTCGGAGCACCCGACGGGCGAAGACGACATCTGGTCCGGAGCGGGCAAGAGGTCCATGGCGGAGGACGGCTGGTCACGGGAAGCAAGCGGCGGCGCGTGACCCAGGGAGGCGCGAGGCGGCTGCAGCGAAGCGGCCGCTGCTGGCGGCGCCGGCGGCGGCTGCGGCGGCGCGACGCCATGAGGCAAAATGGAAGGCATCGTCGGTAACACCTGGGGATGAGGCGAGCCAGTAGATGGGTCCCCAGGGCGCTGACCTGACGGCTCCGTCGCTGAAAGCAGACGGGGAGCGGCAGAACCCAGGCGACGACAGAGGCGCAGCTGATTGAGATGCCGACGCACCTCACCAGAGGCCCCCAAAACCAAATACATCGCGCGGCCGAGGCAGCGAAGAATGCGCCCTGCGAGCCAACGCTGTGAACCGCGATAGTTGCGATAATAGACAACGTCGCCAGGAGCAAAAGCAGGAGACTGCCGCAGCACAGGAACCTGATGTGGCGGATGCAGCAAAGACATCAAAGTTCGATGAGAACGACCATGAAGCAACTCAGCCGGCGAGCGACCATCGCGAGGCTGAGAGCGATATGAAGACAAAAAGAGCAACAAAGCGTCCTCCCGAGAATGCGATTCTTTCAACTTCAACATCTGCGACTTGAAAGTCCGGACCAATCGTTCCGCGGCACCGTTTGACGGAGGCGAAAACGGCGCGGATGTCAGATGTTGAATACCATTGGCCTTGCAGAACGACTGAAATTCTGCGGACATGAATTGTGGGCCATTGTCGGAAACAATAGTCTGCGGAAGACCTTCAATGCAAAAGATAGCAGACAAGGCTTGGATGGTGGCCGAAGACGTCGTGGAAGACATCCGGACAACAAAAGGAAAATTACTGAAAGCATCGACCACAACCAACCATCGAGCATTCCAGAATGGACCAGCAAAATCGATGTGCAAGCGTTGCCAAGGGGAAGTGGCTTTCGGCCATGCAAAGAATTTCCGCGGCGGTGCGGATTGTTGTTCGGCACACGCCACGCAAGAGGAGCACATATTCGTAATCGCAGCATCGATTCCGAACCAAGTACAGTGCTGACGAGCAAGTTGTTTCGTACGCACTATACCCCAATGTCCTTGGTGAAGAAGCCGTAAGACAGAGGACTGTAACGAACGTGGGACCACGACTCGGGATTGATCATTATCGGAACGCAACAACAAAACACCACGTCGGACAAAAAGTCTCTCCTTGTGAGCAAAAAAACGGCGAACCAAAGGATCCTCGAACCGTGACTTTGACAAGGGCCATTGCGTAGCAACAAAACGCAAAACAGTAGCAAGGACAGGGTCAGCAGCTGTGGCAGTAGCTACACGACGAAAATCAATCGGAAACGATGCGACCACGTCATCGGCTTCCGAATCAATGAACATGCAAGCAAGTTCGGAAGAATCGAATGCTTGATCCTCAGCAAGAGGCAAACGGGACAACGCATCAGCGTTGCCGTGCTTAGCAGTGGACCGATACAAGATATCGTAGCGGTACTGCGAGAGAAAAAGTGACCAGCGAATGAATTTCTGCGCTGTACGTGGAGGTACAGGCTTGGTCGGATGAAAAAGCGATGTCAAAGGTTTGTGGTCCGTGATGATTGTAAAGTGACGACCATACAAGAAGTCATGGAACTGGGTAACACCAAACACGAGAGCTAAAGCTTCTTTCTCTATTTGTGAATAATTTCTTTGCGCAGATGAGAGCAATTTGGACGCAAAGGCAATAGGGCGATCATGCGAGCCATCTTTGTGCGCAAGCACAGCACCGATCCCGAAATCCGATGCATCTACCATCAACAAAAGGGGTTTTCGGGGATCGAATGGCGTAAGGCAAGTATTTGAAAGTAACGCCGATTTCAACTGGCGAAAGGCGCGTTCGCATTCCGTCGTCCAGACGAACGGAACACCTTTACGGCGTAAGCGATGAAGCGGAGCTGAAAATGGAAGAAGCATTGCGCACAAACCTATGATAATAATTTACCTTACCCAGCACACTCTGTAGCTGTTTTAAGTTCTGCGGTGACGGCAAGTCCTGAATGGCACGAAGGTGCTCTGGACTCGGATGTATACCTTGGGCATTTATGACATGCCCCAGGTACGGTAAGTCACGAGCAAAAAACACACATTTGTCCTTTCTCAAGCGAAGACCATTCTGACGCAATACCTGAAATAATGTTCGGAGATTCTGCAAATGTTCGGCTTCTGTCTTTCCTGAGATCACAATATCGTCCAGATAGTTCGCAGCAGTAGGGACCGACGCACAAATAGTTTGTAAATATTGCTGAAATAAAGCAGGGGCGGATGCACACCCGAATGGCAGTCTTTTGAAGCGATACAAGCCAAGATGCGTGTTTACCACCAAGACGCGCTGGGAGTCTTCGTCCACAGGTATCTGCAAGTACGCATCTGCTAGGTCCAATTTTGAAAAATATTTTCCCGGGCACAGTTTGTCAAAAAGATCTTCCGGGCGGGGCAAAGGAAAAGTAGCAGTCACAAGTTGTGGATTCACAGTTGCCTTGAAGTCCACGCAAAGTCTCAGTTTTCCGGAAGGTTTTGGCAAAATGACTAAGGGTGAGGCCCAGAGAGAAGCCTGCACACGTTCAATTACACCTTGAGATTCTAATTCGGCTAATGTTTTTGCGACCTCATCACGCAATGCGTGGGGAACATTGCGCGCTCTGAAAAATTTCGGTTGCGCGTTGTCTTTCAGTTCCAAATGCGCTTCATAGTTCTTAGCGCAACCAAGGCCCGGTGCAAAAATGTCTGCAAATTCTTCACAAAGACTAGAAACACTGGCGGAAGGCACAGTCTGATTCACGGATAGGACCTGATTTACAATAGACAAATTAAACAATTGAAACAAATCTAAACCAAACAAGTTCACGGCACTAGAGGAACGAAGAACATAAAATGACACAAGTTTTGTCTGTCCCTTGTATGTTGCAATAAGGCTGCACTGTCCTAACACAGGTATGTGCTGTCCTGAGTAACTAGTTAACGTAACATTTGCGGCACGCAATGGCGGGGCGCCCAGTTGTTTGTACGTGTCGTGATTGAGCAATGAAACTGCAGCTCCCGTATCGAGCTGGAATGGTATCACTTGTCCTGCAAAGTCTAAGTCCACAAAAAGTTTATTGTCTCGTTGACGACAAGAGCGACTGTCTCGTGCAATTTGAACTGATACAGGTCCAGAAGCACTTGCGACGTTACGGGATTTCCGGCGACGTCGACGCACTTTTTGGGTGGGACGAACACAGTCACTGTTAGCTAAAGTGTCACTGGACGGGTGGGCATGAACTACATGAATGTCCATGGGCGAAGGTCCACGAGCCTGATTGTCCTGGGTTCGATTCCGGCGCGAAGCAAAAGGCCTGGAATTTGTGCGATTGTCTGATCTTAACTTTTTCCGGCAAACACTTTGTACATGTCCTTTCTTGTGACAGTAAAAGCAAATAGCTTGGCGTGACGGGCAATTTTCACGCGAATGTCTAGTTGCACACCGCGGGCAAGATTTCACTGCAGTTGCTTGCTTACGCGGCGCACGTGGTTGCAAGCTAGGCGGCCGCTGCGAAGTCGGGCGCGAGGGCCGCTTAGCGTCCCGTGCAGCGGGCCCGGCGGGCCGATTAATGTGACACACTGCTGGCGAAGTTTCAAATGATTCCTGAGCAAAGTCAAGTGTGTCTTGCCTGTCCAATATGTCTATCACTTGTTGCAGGGAGGGATTAACTAGTTTCAAAATCTGTTCCCTTATGCGAACATCAGAAACGTTCTGTGCAATTGCATCACGCACCATAGTATCTGAATATGGGAGGCCACATTCACAGGCAAACGCGCAGTCTCTAGTAAGGCCTTGCAAAGTTGCTACCCACTCCCTGTTAGTCTGACCGGCCGTACGTTTTGTACGAAAAAACGTATACCGTTTTGCAACTACATTTACTGTTTCTTTGAAATAGGCATCTAAAGCCGACAAAATTTCCTCGTAGGTCAGAGTTGCTACGTCGCGTCGGGGAAACAATTTCACTATCACCCGGTAGGTAGACACACCGACACAAGAAAGCAAAAACGGCTGCCGCTCTTTACCTTGAATTCCATAAGCAGTGAGGTGGAAGTTGAACTGATCGGCCCACTCAGTCCAGCTTTCGGTTGTGGCCTCAAAGGGCCTAAATGGCGGTGCGACAGCGTTGTGTGGCTGCGGTAGCGAAGAAGCGGCTGCCGCCGCATCGGTTTGCAGCGCACGTTGACCCTGGACGAGCTGTCCAAGGGCTTCCAATAACGCCTGCGTCTGCTGATTCTGCAAGCGAAAAAATTCGGACAGTACATCTGGAGATTGCGGCGAAGCCATGACACAAGCAAATTAGAGCAAGTATAACACAAAGACTGCAACGTGGGCGCGGCACCACTCCTCGGCGCCAAAATATTGTTGTGTCGATTCCCTAAGGTCTCGACACAATGAGTGGCTAGGTGCACGCGAAACTAACGCAGACGGGCGTAAATTCTGAAACAGGAGACTGGATGAAAACTATAAAGAAAAGAAGAGAGATTTTAATATACTTAACTTTAATGTAGTCTTGTTCTTGTTGAAATACATCTCTTGCATAGTAGTAAGCAATTAGCAATGATACACATGGCGCCTTGCTAGGTAGTAGCGATGGACTAGCTGAAGGCTATTTAATCTGTCTCTCGGCAAATGAGAGGAATACTTGGTAGGTCTAGTCGCAAGCTATGTCGTCCGTACAACTGGGGCGAGGTGAAGTCCGTGTCTTGTGACCTGCCATGTGGTGGCGCTAGGATTGCGAGTACACAGTGGCGACACGCGGGTCCGACATGTACTACAGGACCGCGGCCGATTTAAGTTACCACCTAGCAAGTGTGGTGTCTAGCGGTGACACCACATTGAAACCAACATTTTTCGTCACTGTTCCAGTGATTTAAAATGTGTGACAGACAGAAAAGTAAAATTTAAAACAAACTGTAAAAGTTTCTCCTTGACAATAACTTCTGTTCCATAGAAGAATTTCTACTAATTTTAATGTGTAAAAGGTAGCGCGTAAGAATAATTAATTCACACCTACATATTAAAAACATATGTATGTTCAGCTTTTAACCATATTTACAAATTAATTTGCGATGTGAATGCAAAATGATTCGTTCCACATCATTACTATTTCTCAATTAAATGATCCATCAAACATGAAACTAGATAACTAACTTCCTGGAACCAGCGGGCAACATGACCATGGATTAATTCTCTAACTAGTAGTACATTATTATGTTTTCGGCTGTTACGATTCGTGTAACAAATCATAAATATTGTAGAATATACAGAACACCAGCATTGCGTGTGTTTCATTCATAATGTGTGAAACATTCTACCAAGAACCAACGGAACAGTCAATCAAAAGTAACTTGCTCTGTGGCGGTTATTTAATACCTTGGATTTCGGCGAAATCGATTGACTTCCCATTTCTTATAGCTAACCCAACAGTGCTTACATGCACACTTTGAGACAGACTACGAAGTTAAGTGAGATTGGCTAGCACAGTCTAATGGATGAATCTGCTTCTTTGGCGTCTTAATGTATCCATTCGCGAAGGATTGTTCAAACTAGGAAAACTCCGTTTCGGGGAAAATTATCACCTCTTGCATTAGTAGCAACCACGACCCGCAAAATTTGTGGTAAATAATCCCATACCGTAGCATCAAAGACAGTTTAATATATATATACGCGATCGACACACTCTTAAAATAACAAATAGTTAACCTTAAAGACTTTATATTAAAATATCTTTTATAGCCTCTAAGGCTGGTTAGGCTTTAATCCAGATGTAGCGATGATGTGCTTCCACATTTGGAGAGCGTGACATCACAAACTGTGACACAATAATGTACTCTCGATAATGATCTGTCTATTTCCTTTCGTGTTAAAGTAGTAGTAGGCCTGAAGAGAAATATTATCAAGCTACACTTTCTTAGATAAATATCAGCAAAGGTGTAATGTGGTACTAACTATATAGTTAGTGGCTTCTTATCTAAGCTCTTCACGAACCAAGTAGAACATACTATAATAAGTAGAATGTGTAAATGAGTGTGGTCTCTACAAGCACTCTATTAGTAACGGATGATTATATCTGATACATGCGCTTTCTATTCTCGCTTACACAGGCTCTAACATTCCAAGTAAATATAGCAATACTCAGTTTATTTATCGCATTAAGGACACATCCCACGAGTGAATAAGCGGGAATCGTTTTCTTGAGTAAAGCTTTTTACACATTGTATTCTTCCATAAAACGCTAATAAAATGCACTTGAGAGTAATGTTTTCCGGATTATCTCACACTGTAAAACTCGAACGAAAATAATGCGTTGTTCATAAAACTCCCACGCCTTCGCTTAAAATAATTATAGTCCGTTTTTTTGGCGGCCAAGAACCACGCCGGCCAAAGCGACCCGCTTTTCAAACGTGCACAGAGGCGCTGCCAGGTGGACGACCTGTAAACTACATTCATCGCCGGCAGCGCAAATAGTTCTTAACTTACCCAGCAGGTGTCGCTAACGTTCAGATTTCGGTAGAGAGCCTGTATACAGGGAGAGTGGCCATAGCAGAAGTTGCCCGTGATTCGTTGATTAGCTTTGGCGCCATTTTTCTGCCAAACGTCTTTCGCGCTTCCTATGTTCCCCGTGCTTTTGACTTGAATTGAAGTTCAGGGGACTTTTGGAAACGATTAAAAGGTATTTGAATTATGCGTTGTGCATGCATGTTCGTTTTAGTTGTATATCGTTTTTAGTACGTAATTAGCGTTTGCGATCTTAAATAAGAGTTGAAATAATGAAGCGTTATGTGATGAAGTCGGTAGGCCTACATATTTGAAGTAAACAAGTTAGTAATTGTACACTATTGTTTTTGACATCTGTAATTCGTTCTGCAGACGTTCGTAAACGATGCCAGGTTGTGCTGTATTTGGTTGTTCCAATAGAGGCGAAGGTGGATTTCGCATGTTAGCATTTCCACGCAGTGAAGAAATACGAAAGCAGTGGGCAGTCGCAGTCAACAGGGCTGACATAAATCAAACAGGAGCCTTGTGGAAATCAACCAAGTACTCTTATCTATGCGAAGTAAGTCAATATTATTGACTGACTGTTGACGCAGTCAAGTTGTAAGCACGTTTTCCGCAGTTGTCGTGGTTGCTGAAACATTATTCGTAGTAAATAGTTGTAGGTACTCTTGAAGACAGATTTTAATAGGCCTACTTACTGTGAGGTAGAAGGGATACAGTAGTTTTCTTGTTACATTTGGTCGTTATTACAACAGCCTACATTTAACATTACCTGATTTTTGTAATCTTTTTCGTTTGTTATCTACGAAAGGTGAAAGAAAGTCGTAAGCAGTTGTTTACTTGTGACATACAAAAAATTTGAAGACGTGACAAGAAGTACTAATACGTCTCACACTTTAAATGTCACAAGTAAACAACTGCTTACGACTTTCATTCATCAGACGTAATACAGGTAAGTTTAATCTTTAGCGTTATGCACTTCCGATACAAAACAAATGCTATACAATATATTTTTTTATTTACGTTACTTTCATTGCAATATGTCTAGTAAACGAACTTTAAAGGAGATAAATGCAATTAAAGAATGATTTTTACAGCCACTGTTATCAAATTTTCCTGTGCTGTACGTAGTAGGCTACTATGAGTATATAGACGTGTGGGTTCTCTGTCCTGCGCCGATGATGTGCGCTACTGGAAATACATCGCAGATTTCGTGCTTGGGTGCAGGTATAACGTTGGACAGAATATCTTGCAGTAAATGGAGCGCAGTGTACGTGTGGTATAAAATGAGGGACTGCTCATGGGCAATATTTTACTCCGTGAATCGAGATATTCCGTTTCGGACTGTGAAGCACTCGATAGGTCAGATTTGTCTGGATGGATATGTTTCAGCGACGATATCACATATTTTGGCACTAAGTCGAATGAAATCCCTGGAGTAATGGATGAGAAGTATATAAGTATTTAAGAAAGTAAGGAAATGTGCGAACTTCACGTTCTTGTGCGATAGGGAAGATACTGAAAGTTAGTTCTTCTCGAAGATTAGTCTCGTCATGTTGACAGCAATAGATAGTCTGTAACGGGACGGTACTGACGTTCCGTATGGATGAGGACGCGAATTTCTGACATCCTCTATTCATCGCCGCAAAACGTTCCGGGTACAGCCATTTAGCCGGCCGCGGTGGCCGTGCGGTTCTGGCGCTGCAGTCCGGAACCGCGATGCTGCTACGGTCGCAGGTTCGAATCCTGCCTCGGGCATGGGTGTGTGTGATGTCCTTAGGTTAGTTAGGTTTAAGTAGTTCTAAGTTCTAGGGGACTTATGACCTAAGATGTTGAGTCCCATAGTGCTCAGAGCCATTTGAACCATTTACAGCCATTTATACCAATAACATTTGCTTTCGTCAACATTACTTAGTTTATTACTCGTGTGGCAGAAGTACTAGCTTGAACTATGGCAGAGGGCCGTGTACCTTATGTTTTAGAACCCGCAGAGGAAGCTATTGGCAAGTCCGAAGAAGTTGCTGAAGTGACTCGCAAGCCACATACTGTTCAAAGGAAATCTGCAGAACCAAGTCACATGACTTCAACCTCCAGCCGATAGTACGTGTTAAAATTTCTTGACCGCTTTGTCAAGTCAGAAAAGCTCCGAAAGTATAAAAATGATTGCAAGCGAGGACCTGGGAGTGACAAGGTAAAAGACCACAAGAAACTGAACACGTCATACACAAAAGATAAGTTGACTTTGTTTAACATGTTGTGCAAAATAATGTACTTATTTACGACAATTCAATAAAATCAGAAATAAACATTTAGTACTTCAAATTTACTCAATATTAATCTGAGTTTTCAGGTCATGACATCGTGTGGGGCTTCATCTCAATCCAGTGGTTCTGTTTCAAAAGAAATTCATTACAGTGTAACACAGATTGAAGTACCACTAGGATAGAGAAAGATTTCAACTAACAAAAGTTCCAGAATAATGCATCAAGCATCAAAGACAACACAGTTAACACAACGTGAAATATGACTTTTACGTAAATCAAAGCAGCATTATTTGACCTCTCATATAGACAGCAGTTCTCTCGTTAAAGGGCCAAGGATTAGGAACAAATTGCGAAACATGGAATTGGGTAGAACTCAAATATCGACCAAGAGTGAATGTACCAACGTACGTAAGCTGATTTTAAATTATGATAACTCACACTAGCTCCATAAAATGTATAAATAAAATTTAAACAATAACGTTCACATAGCTAAAATTAGAAGAGTAGGTAGCAAAAATGGACTTACATTAATCCTGAACAAAAAATAAACTATACTTATCTAGTATATAGATTGTTTATAAATACCAACAGTTCTCAAACCCAATAGGCAAGAACTGGGCAATCCGCGCCGAATAGTTGTGGCATAAGCAATTTGTGCAGCATAAGTTGGCTAGGTAAACTCTTCAAATAAAATAGGGGTAAACTCAAAATTAAAGCAGTATAACACACATAGTATACAGAACCTTACGGCCCAGCAGATTTCTCGAAATTATTGATCGTGCAGTCTACACACTAAAGTGCTCACCAGGTAGGTATAATAAGAGCCGAAAACTACAGCTCTGAAATCTCCCTTTGCCTGCGAATTCTGTAGACACAAATAGCAGAGAAAATTTCAACGCCTCCTTCCATCAAATTTGAGCGACGTGCTTCTCGGGCGTGGAAACTGTAGAACAGCGAATCACACACCCGCTCATATCCATAGTCTACTTTCGCAGATGCTCATAGTATCCACGAGCCAAATGACTGACAGCTCTTGTCCATGGATGGCCATGTTGCAGTTATCGTTAAACCACTGAGGGGGAGCTCATGCGCAACGCTGTTAAAGTCGGCGCAGTAGTTCGTACGACACGAAGGAGACGGTTGCTCACCAACACAGGCAAAGAGATTATATCATACTATCCTATTCACATCGAAGCACAGTAAGGGTCAATGTGATTCCTGAAGTGTTGTCTTTTCTTATGGAAACCTTCCCAGAATAATGTTTCGGGCATTCAGACAAAAAAATCCGAACTCGATTAACACTGAATCACTTTGCTAGATCGACTTTGTTGCACAGTGCAGTTGGTACGAAGAAAATAGCTCATAATGTAGTTCAAGAAGGATAGAAAGTGACGGCAAATGGTCGGGTATAGCGCCATTAATCAGGTAATTCTGTGCAATGAGGTAAACTGTTGTCCAAAATTAAAGCAACAAACCGCTATTTCCCCGTTCTGTAACTGATTCATGATATAATCATGCAAACTGTCAACAGAAGTCAGAACGATCGTGTTCTGTTGCAAGATGGCATTTCGGTCGACTGGCAACCATGCCAATGATGACGTCAGGGCACCTATCAAACAAGGTAGTGAAACTTCCTGGCAGATTAAAACTGTGTGCCCGACCGAGACTCGAACTCGGGACCTTTGCCTTTCGCGGGCACGTGCTCTACCAACTGAGCTACCGAAGCACGACTCACGCCCTTTACTCACAGCTTTACTTCTGCCAGTACCTCGTCTCCCACCTTCCAAACTTTACAGAAGCTCTCCTGCGAACCTTGCAGAACTAGCACTCCTGAAAGAAAGGATATTGCGGAGACATGGCTTAGCCACAGCATGGGGGATGTTTCCAGAATGAGATTTTCACTCTGCAGGAAGCAAACGTCTAGAATGGAGTTGGCAATATACCACCTCGGCGGTCGAACATGGGATCAATGTTATTTTCACAGGTGAGTCCAGATTTCGTCTGGAGTGTGATTCTCAACCGATTCATATCTGATGGAACACAATTTCGGGACCCAAACATTGTGGAAAGAGACCGATATCGAGAAGGATCCCTAATAGTTTGGGCAGGGATTATGTTGACAGCTCGAACACCTCTTCGTGAAATTGAATCGGCAAGGTTTAACTGCTGTCAGTTATTGTGAGGAGATCTACGGACCTTACGTGCGATTGTCACGAAGTGTTGTGGGCCGAAACTTGGTACTGATGGACGATAATTCTCGATCTCCCAGAGCACGGGTAGTTGATGTTTTTTTCGAAAACGGAAGATGCCGCATGCATGGCGTGGCCTTTTCGCCCTCTCAGTTTCAATCCCATAGAGCATGTTTTCCCCCCATGAACCATGGACCTTGCCGTTGGTGGGGAGGCTTGCGTGCCTCAGCGATACAGATGGCCGTACCGTAGGTGCAACCACAACGGAGGGGTATCTGTTGAGAGGCCAGACAAACATGTGGTTCCTGAAGAGGGGCAGCAGCCTTTTCAGTAGTTGCAGGGGCAACAGTCTGGATGACTGACTGATCTGGCCTTGTAACATTAACCAAAACGGCCTTGCTGTGCTGGTACTGCGAACGGCTGAAAGCAAGGGGAAACTACAGCCGTAATTTTTCCCGAGGACATGCAGCTTTACTGTATGATTAAATGATGATGGCGTTCTCTTGGGTAAAACATTCCGGAGGTAAAATAGTCTCCCATTCGGATCTCCGGGCGGGGACTACTCAGGAGGACGTCGTTATCAGGAAAAAGAAAACTGGCGTTCTACGGATCGGAGCATGGAATGTCAGATCCCTTAATCGGGTAGGTAGGTTAGAAAATTTAAAAAGGGAAATGGATAGGTTAAAGTTAGATATAGTGGGAATTAGTGAAGTTCGGTGGCAGGAGGAACAAGACTTTTGGTCAGGTGATTACAGGGATATAAATACAAAATCAGATAGGGGTAATGCAGGAGTAGGTTTAATAATGAATAAAAAAATAGGAATGCGGGTTATCTACTACAAACAGCATAGTGAACGCATTATTGTGGCCAAGATAGACACAAAGCCCATGCCTACTACAGTAGTACAAGTTTATATGCCAACTAGCTCTGCAGATGATGAAGAAATAGATGAAATGTATGACGAGATAAAAGAAATTATTCAGGTAGTGAAGGGAGACGAAAATTTAATAGTCATGGGTGACTGGAATTCGTCAGTAGGAAAAGGGAGAGAAGGAAACATAGTAGGTGAATATGGATTGGGGGGAAGGAATGAGAGAAGAAGCCGCCTTGTAGAATTTTGCACAGAGCATAACTTAATCATATCTAACACTTGGTTCAAGAGTCATAAAATTAGGTTGTATACCTCAAGAATCCTGGAGATAATAAAAGGTATCAGATAGATTATATAATGGTAAGACAGAGATTTAGGAACCAGGTTTTAAATTGTAAGACATTTCCTGGGACAGATGTGGATTCTGACCACAATCTATTGGTTATGAACTGCAGATTGAATCTGAAGAAACTGTAAAAAGGTGGGAATTTAAGGAGATGGGACCTGGATAAACTGAAAGAACCAGAGGTTGTAGAGAGTTTCAGGAAGAGCATAAGGGAACAATTGACAGGAATGGGGGAAAGAAATACAATTGAAGAAGAATGGGTAGCTCTGAGGGATGAAGTAGTGAAGGCACCAGACGATCAAGTAGGTAAAAAGACGAGGGCTAATAGAAATCCTTGGGTAACAGAAGAAATATTGAATTTAATTGATGAAAGGAGAAAATATAAAAATGCACTAAATGAAGCAGGCAAAAAGGAATACAAACGTCTCAAAAATGATATCGACAGGAAGTGCAAAATGGCTAAGCAGGGATGGCTAGAGGACAAATGTAAGGATGTAGAGGCTTGTCTCACTAGGGGTAAGATAGATACTGCCTACAGGAAAATTAAAGAGACCTTTGGAGAGAAGAGAACCACTTGTATGAATATCAAGAGCTCAGATGGCAACCCAGTTCTAAGCGAAGAAGGGAAGGCAGAAAGGTGGAAGGAGTATATAGAGGGTTTATACAAGGGCGATGTACTTGAGGACAATATTATGGAAATGGAAGAGGATGTAGATGATGACGAAATGGGAGATAAGATAGTGGGTGAAGAGTTTGACAGAGCACTGAAAGACCTGAGTCGAAACAAGGCCCCGGGGGTAGACAACATTCCATTAGAACTACTGATGGCCACGGGAGAGCCAGTCATGACAAAACTCTACCATCTGGTGAGCACGATGTATGAGACAGGCGAAATACCCTCAGACTTCAAGAAGAATATAATAATTCCAATCCCAAAGAAAGCAGGTGTTAACAGATGTGAAAATTACCGAACTATCAGTTTAAGGGGCTCCGGAAAGGCTCAAAATCATGAAAAGTTCAATTTTTACTTTTTTGCGTTTTCTGAATCTGCCGACTATTACCTTTTAATAGATATATAATTTATTCAATTCCGAAGACTACAACTATTTTTAAATTTTTTTTGAAATGTGTTCTACATGGGCGTGACCCACTGTGGCGCTGTTAAACTGCTGTCAAATGGTGTTATTATTAACGTCCGTGTTCATCAGGTACATTTAAGTGATGTGAGATAAAGTATGTGTTGTGGCTAACCTGTGATGGTTCAATATATATCGCTGGTGTGATTGTCGATTGTTTCATGTTTATTTACTCTGTCGTTATCTCGAAAATATTCGTAATTAATTCTGTTTCTTGAGTCTCTGTTTTGTTGAAGTATAATAATGAGTAAAAATAAAGTTATTAGAAATCCTCTAAAGGCTTTTAAGAAAAGGAGAAATGTTGGAAAGCCAAAGGTATGTGTTATTACTGTAAACAATAAAGACGACGAAAATCCCCAACATAGCTTGTGTCCCAAAGAAGAAGACAGTTGGTGTAAATATAACAAAGGATTGCTAACTGGTGAAGTGTACACTCATAAGCATAGTCTGCCTCATGCAATAATGGAGGTGATAAAACCTATTTTCAGAGACTTAGCAGCAGCTGAACTGTTGAAAAAGTGTATTCACGGAAAAACTCAAAACCCCAATGAAAGTGTAAATAGTGTTATATGGTCGAGAATCCCCAAGACTGTATTTGTTGGAATAGAAACACTTCACTTTGGTGTGTATGGTGCTGTTGCGACTTTCAATGATGGCAACATTGTAAGGTGCAAGGTATTTAGAAATATGGGAATGAAGATAGGTTCTAACATGGTACGAGCGATGCTTGCTTTAGACAAGGAACGCCTTCGGGCTGCAGACAGGGCTGTAAAGAGTCTAGAAATACAAGCAAGAGTAAACAGGAGGAGGAACAGGAGGAAGCTGGAGGAGGAGTTTGCAGAGGATGAAGATAATCCATCCTATGGACCTGGAATGAACTAAAAAGTTAATCCAATCTTTGTCGCTCGATTCCCAAAACTTTTATTTTCTCATACTAATTACATGTTTTCTAAGGATCTTCCAAACATATTTGTTTCAAACTTTCAGTAAATGTTACACAGTACCTTCTGCATAATTTAACACAGCCTTTTTCCAAAAAACTGTATATTTTTGAATATATAAATAAAAAATTGCAAAAAATGTTGTGAATTTTCATTACAATTGAAAAAAAAATCATCTTTAATAACTGAACTAAAATTTTGTTAAATCCCTGTGTTAAGTTGTAGCCCATATTCCAATAAATAATCTGTAAAAAGTTCAACTTCCTACCTCAAATACTTTGTGAGGTAAAATGTAATTTATAAGCGTTATTTTAACATTGCAAGTATAGGGCGTTCCGGAGCCCCTTAATAAGTCACAGCTGTAAAATACTAATGCGAGTTCTTTACAGACGAATGGAAAAACTGATAGAAGCCGACCTCGGGCAAGATCAGTTTGGATTCCGTAGAAATGTAGGAACACGTGAGGCAATACTGACCTTACGACTTATCTTGGAAGAAAGGTTAAGAAAAGGCAAACCTACGTTTCTAGCATTTATACACTTAGAGAAAGCTTTTGACAATGTTAACTGGAATACTCTCTTTCACATTCTGAAGGTGGCAGGGGTAAAATACAGGGAGCGAAAGGCTATTTACAATTTGTACAGAAACCAGATGGCAGTTATAAGAGTCGAGGGGCATGAAAGGGAAGCAGTGGTTGGGAAAGGAGTGGGACAGGGTTGTAGCCTCTCCCCGATGTTATTCAATCTGTATATTGAGCAAGCAGTAAAGGAAACAAAAGAAAAATTCGGAGTAGGTAATAAAATTCATGGAGAAGAAGTAAAAACTTTGAGGTTCGCCGATGACATTGTAATTCTGTCAGAGACAGCAAAGGACTTGGAAGAGCAGTTGAACGGAATGGACAGTGTCTTGAAAGGAGGATATAAGATGAATATCAACAAAAGCAAAA
Source organism: Schistocerca nitens (assembly GCF_023898315.1). Classification (NCBI taxonomy): domain Eukaryota; kingdom Metazoa; phylum Arthropoda; class Insecta; order Orthoptera; family Acrididae; genus Schistocerca; species Schistocerca nitens. The sequence goes on from NC_064617.1 coordinate 652,107,673, forward strand.
CGAGGATAATGGAATGTAGTCAAATTAAGTCGGGTGATGCTGAGGGAATTAGATTAGGAAATGAGACACTTAAAGTAGTAAAGGAGTTTTGCTATTTAGGGAGTAAAATAACCGATGATGGTCGAAGTAGAGATGATATAAAATGTAGACTGGCAATGGCAAGTAAAGCGTTTCTCAAGAAGAGAAATTTGTTAACATCGAGTATAGATTTAAGTGTCAGGAAGTCGTTTCTGAAAGTATTTGTATGGAGTGTAGCCATGTATGAAAGTGAAACATGGACGATAACTAGTTTGGACAAGAAGAGAATAGAAGCTTTCGAAATGTGGTGCTATAGAAGAATGATGAAGATAAGGTGGGTAGATCACGTAACTTATGAGGAGGTATTGAATAGGATTGGGGAGAAGAGGAGTTTGTGGCACAACTTGACTAGAAGAAGGGATCGGTTGGTAGGACATGTTCTGAGGCATCAAGGGATCACCAATTTAATAATATTGGAGGGCAGCGTGGAGGGTAAAAATCGTAGAGGGAGACCAAGAAATGAATACACTAAGCAGATTCAGAAGGATGTAGGTTGCAGTAGGTACTGGGAGATGAAGAAGCTTGCACAGGATAGAGTAGCATGGAGAGCTGCATCAAACCAGTCTCAGGACTGAAGACCACAACAACAACAACAGAGTATGTTTGGTCTCTTCCCCCAAACAACTCACCCCAACCCCCCACTCGGAAGTGCATTGTGCTAAACTCAGGAAATCGAAGAAACGACTTCAGTATGTTCGTCGCCACGAAAATATAAACGAACTCCTCCTTATCCATGACAACGCAAGGTCTAACAGAAGTCTGAGCATCTGAGAGAAGCTCACAAAGCTTTGTTGGCCTATTCTTCCTCATCCACACTACAACCGGACCTCGCGCCTTCCGACTTCCGTCTGTTTGGCCTAATTGAAGAAGCGCGACACTGCAAGCAGTACATGGGAAGGTTATGGATGCAGCAAGACGTCGACCAATAGACTGATACCATGCAAGCACGCAGACCCTCTCAGTAAGATGACGTGAAGCCGTAGCATTGAATGGAGGCATACTTTTAAAAAAAAAAAAAGTGTTGCATTATTCATTGAACGCATCTCGTACTTCCATAAAATATCTGGGAGTATATGTATGGAGCGTTTTGAAGTGGAACGACCACATAAATTTAATCGCGAGTGAGGCGGATGCCAGACTGAGATTCGTTGGGAGAATCCTGAAGAACTATAAAACTCTTGTTCAGCAAAAAATTGAATATTGCCACCAATCTGGGATCCGCACAAGATAGGACTGATAGGGGAAACAGAGAAGATCCATAGAAGTTGATTCAGTAAGCGCGAATGCGTGAAGGAGATGCTCAGCCAACTCCTGTGGAAGATGCTGCATGAGAGACCTTCTGCATCTCGGAATCATCTACTGTTAAAATTCCGAGAAGGGTCAACCAGCATATTGCTTCCTTCCACGTAAATCTCGCTAGAAGACCATGGAGATAAAATAAGAGACTGGAGCCTTATGAGCGCCGTTCTTTCCGCGAACCATACACTACAGGAATAGGATGAAGGGAAAGTGACAGTGTTCCCTCCGCCACACAGCTTATGGTGGTTAAGGAGTATAGAAGGAGATGTAGACGTATTATGACGGGAGGGTTGTTTACAACGCAAGCGCAGATAGAGGTGATGCCGTCGTTAAGACAATGGTTAAGACAGATATTGGGTTTAAACTTCTGGAAAGCAAGGCTCACATTCACGCCTGGCCACACAAAATTATTTTTTCCGTGAAAGCAGTAAAAGTAAGTACTAGGTTGGTTCTTTTGAACGAGTCATGGTCTACTTCGGTACAGTCTGCATTGAATGGAAGGCATTATGTTATTTGTTCGTAGACAATTTTCATTCCTCATAATCAGTGAGTGGTACCAGGTGTCTGGGACGCTATCGCTATTTCAATACGTGAAACGTCAGAAATACACACTTTGTAATCTTATTTCTTTTTAAAAGGTAAAGAGCACAATTTAAAATTGAATACGTTATCTAGAAATCACAAACCTAGAAAGCCAGCGCATTTGTAAGAAGAAAATTTTACAGTTGACGATGCAACAGTGGATGAAAAACTATTCATTCCCCCTCGGTTCTGTGATCGTGTTGCATCTGTTGTGTGAACCCACCCTTATCGCTCCATTGCGCTGCCAGTCCTCCTGCGCCCTTTACGCTCTTCACACTTACCTGCTCATTTCATAATGCTTTAGTAATGCAAGCTTTATTAATAACTTTTAAATTTCAACAGCTTCGAAAATTAGCACCTACACACCATTCTTTGCCCTTTGATGCCGTTGCTGAAGTACTTACAGGCCGCAGTTCATTAGTATCAAGCTACTATAAAAATATTTTCCCAATGGTGAATGGATATGTTCTTTGAAATTCTGAAGGTATCAGGGGAAAATGCAGGGAGAAAAATGTTATTTACAACTTGTACAGAAACCAGACGGTAGTTATAAGAATCGAAGGGCATGAAAGGGAAGCAGTGGTTGAGAAAGGAATGAGACAGGGTTGTCATCTATCCACTGTGTTATTCAATGAGCAAACAGTGAAGAAATCCAATGAAAAATTTGGAGTAGGACTTAAAGTTCAGGGAGAAGAAATAAAAAACTTTGAGGTTTGACTATGACAAACTTTTTTTCCTTTATTGGGTTTCGATTCCTCCCAGAGGGGGCAGGCTGGCAGCAGCTTAGTATGCCGCTCTTCAGCCTATAGAATATTTAAAAACATAGTAATATGATAATGAACAATAAAAACAGGTGATAAAAACAGTGACTTTTAAAAAGTGTAAAATGGCGGAAATTTGTGGAAGTTAAGTTATAAAAATAAACGATTGGTGATGCTAATTAAGACACACAGTAAGCAGACAGTTAAAATAGCAGACACACAATTAAAAAAAAAACACGGTGACAGTCTGGTTTCTGTTCGCAAGAGATAAAAAATCACACCTAACGACAATATGGTTTCTGTTCGCAACACTTGAAGACGCACGACACATAACACTCACTTAAATAATGCAGTAAAGAGTAGACACCAAATTGACGCAGTACAGCCAAGGCAGATGACACCTGAAGGGTTTGGTTCAAGAAGGAGCCAGCTCCACTTTTTCCAGTTTGTGGCAAATTAAAAAACACGTTTTAAAAATTCGGTTTTCACCAAAAAGAAAAAGTTGTCAGCCTTGTTTTAGGCTATGGGCTATCTAACACTACTGACGAGAATACACACAAATGCACGCACTCAGGTACGTGTAATATAGTTTTGAATTTTGGAGCTGCCTCCTTTTGCTCCAAAGTGAATGGAAAACTCCTTATTGGACCATTTTCTTCATAGTTAACCATATTTCAGTTTCAAAAAACATTTATTCATTTATTAATAAAGAACGTACAACATTATTGGCATAATACATTAATTCTACAGTTCTTCTTCAGTCTTCTAGCTCCCCTTCAGTCACCTCAGGATCGTCTGAAGCATCTGACGTCAACTGGTCGTAAAACCCCATTTCGTTTTGCCCAACATACTTTCTGGCTAGCTCTTTGACATATGTAAACTTTTGGCCTTTAAGCGGGAGGAGACAATCATAAGCTTGATGAAGGTGGTCCATTGTTATGAGACTCGCAGGTCCTTGGTTGCAAATTTGCGCATTATCGAAGACAGTCATCCCTACGGTCGCTCTGCATTGAATGATCCCTTTACCGATGTAAGGCTGTTCATAGAGGAATATTTTGTACTTAGTGATTAAATATGTTCCTCTTTTCTTGTTCGATAATGATACGTAAGGGTTCTTTACAAAAAATTTCTTCAACGTGTCAACAAAGTGGAAAATAAATCTCTAGTCCACATTATAGTGACATGGAACGCGCGATGTTTACCCTGGTCTGCTGAACAACACGTAACACAACCTCCTTCCTGCTATTGTTTGGGGGATGAACGAGCCTGTTTTCATGCAAACTCGGCGTACAGGCAGCGCCATCTGTTGGATTTCTCTGAAACTAGTGGGTGGAGCTGCCTCTTTCTTGCAACAAACGAAGGGGCTTTTTTTTTGTATGTGATTGAATGTTCAACTCAAATAGAGCCAAAAAGTGGAGCTGCCTCCTTCTTGCGCCAAACCCCTAAACTGCAGACGGTGGAAATAAAGAGGATAAAAAATATAGACCGGAAAGGTTAATAAAAGCTTTTCTGTAGAACAGCAATTTGTTGACATCGAGTGTAGAGCTCTTTTCGGAAGGTATCTGGAATGTAGCCATGTATGAAAGTGGAATGTGAACAATAAATACACTGGTGTCCAAAATTAAAGCAACACACTGCTGATTCCCCGTCATGTGTCTAATTCACGATATAATCATACAAACTGTCAACAGATGTCGTTACGATCGTGTTCTGCTCGGAAGAAGGCATTCCGATCAACGGACAACCACACCAGCAATGACGTCAGGGCACATGTCAAGCGGGTTTTGTCTGCAGTGAAGTCCTACGTCCACAATTGCTATATATACTGTCACAACGGTGCAATGTGGCACAGATTCTCTGCTGTGGTGGGCAACAGGAAGAATTTTAGAAACCTGGTAACCACTGTTACTGAGCTGCGAGGTAATAGAAAACAGATGGAATTTTTTCCGTCAGTCGCAACTGGTGTACACTATATTGCGCTACTTCCGTTGAACCTTGTATCTTTTCCTTTCTCTATACTGGTTTCTTTTCCTGAAGCTCAACTCTATAACTGTCGTGGAGAGACGTAAAGCTGATGCAATGATTTCAGACAAATCCTTCATTTCTTGACTTCACTAATTATATTGGTCTTTATGGGAACTATAGCTTCTCACTTGTCCTACTCTTTCCGTTGAACAGAAATGGGATCAAAGAAAACTTTGATTAGGAACACGACAGTTGCAGATAAACACTTGATATGATGATGATGATGTTTGTGGGGCGCTCCACAGCGCGTTTGTCAGCACCTGTACGAATTCCCAATCTTTGCTCCGCTCAATCTCGCCACTTTTATGAATGATGATGACATGATGAGGACAACACAAACACGCAGTCATTTCGAGGCAGGTGAAAATCCCTCACCCCGCCAGGAATCGAACCCGGGACCCCGTGCTTGGGAAGCGAGAACGCGACCGTGAGACCACGAGCTGCTGTCAACGCTTGGTATCAGAGACGAGAAAATCTGAGTAGCCCATCATACAAGAAAAACCAGTAAGACACAACTTTCGCAAAGCCAGGGGTCTTACAAATCATAAAACTCAAAAAGAAATGAAAAGTAGTGAGAAGCTCTGTTACACAGCCCACTAGATACGCGAATAAGAAACGTAATAACGAAAAAACCAGCGCAGGATGTTATCTGATTATTAATGGTTATCAGCACTGGATACTGTCTGAATATTTATGGCTGTTACAGGTATCTTGTGTCTGCGATGTCGGCATGTATACCTGGAGTATCGTTGTCGTGTTGGTTTGCTATAGAATCTGATGAGTACAACACTACCACTGAACTGTTCACAGTAGCTCCCTGTCTGCCCTATTCACTTGATGTAAAAAAAGTGGAATAATAGCCCAAGATGGAAAGTAGCCACTGTTCGGCTGAAGACGTTTATTATTTGAATAAAACGTTTTTATTTCTCTCAATTTGCCGATAGTGAGGAACAAATATTTTTATGCAAGTAATAGGCTCCACGGAACAACGAATGATTTTAATCTATGTTTGACAGTTTTTACCCAAGCATAAGGAAAAGAATAGAAAACAAAAGCGACAAGAAAGCCGAAAATTTTTTGATGAACGTTGATCATTGTCGAGCAGGAACCACAAGGGTTAGCACAGGAGACAGAAAAACAAAAGAAGCACTGCCAATAATCATCCAAGAGACGTTCAGATGAAATCGACATTGATAAACCGAATCAAAAGCTATACCAAGATTTTTAATGAGTTATCCTCTATACCCTCTGATCCAGCCGGTCGGCGATGGTTACGCGAAGCAACACGTTATTTCGAAGGCAAATATCGAAGCTAATGATGTCAGAAGAAGTAAATGGTACGGTAGAAAGAGGGAAGAGGTATGGAGATACGTGTTGTCGCCGGAAATGTAATACAAGAATTTTAACGTGATAGGAGAATGTAGGACACAGGTACAAGTAAGAAGATTGATATTCCAAAATCTGTATAATGGGACAAACTCATCTAAATCTACACGTGTGTTCGAATAAAACCTGAAAATTAGTATTAGATCAGCATACAAAACTCATGTGCATTAGACTGATATTACCAACATGGCGTTCAAGGACAGAATACGGAGAGAGACGACAAAATAGTTATAAACTGAACAAACAAGCGTATTTGGGGCAAGATGGATCGCAGCAGAAGCAACCTGGAGTAAGTGCCATACTTTAAAAAATATATAAAAAAAACGTCAAAGATGGGAATAATTGGCACAAATATCAATTCCAATCCAACAGACGTTGGACACCTTTAAAACTAGAAATTTGTGGTAAGATCTTATGGGACCAAACTGCTGAGGTCATCGGTCCTTAAGCTTACACACTACTTAATCTAACTTAAAGTAACTTGCGCTAAGGACAACATACACAGCCATGCGGAGCCACGGTTACAGGACGCCCCCCTTGACCGCGCGGCTACCCCGTGTGGCTGGACACCTTTAGTACAACAGCCATCCAATCAAACAGAAAAATCTGGTAGAATATTATAATGACAAGTCAGAAATAGTATAAAATACTGCTTCAACAAGACAGAAGCAATGAAGAAATGAATAAGTGGTTTGAACGAAGGCAGCGTAAACGATACCTAAACAGACAATACTGAACTTCGGGAAAGAATATTACAGAGGAGACTATTGAAGTAATAAAACAGAAGATCTAATAACTCAGAAAACCAGACTAAAAGTGTTAATAGATTTCTCAAGGGTGCCTACAAATACGACAGCAACAAAGAAGAAGAGAAAAGACTTTCAAACATAATGGTTCAATTTTTCGGCTCCATGCTTGACGAAATATAATTTAGTGACAGATGTTGTTGTGGCAAGGTTATGTTTAGCAGTCATCATATTATTCAATTCAAATACAGCAGCTGAAATTTAATAATAAATAAAGGGATAGGTGCAGCAGCTGTAAGAATGTAAATATTTTATGCTACAATCATTAAAAATGTGTCTCTATAACAGTTACTGGTTTTACTTACCCTTTACAGAACCATTAATATACTTCCATCCCTACAGTTACAATGATAAAACAATCTATGCTCGCTATATTGGTTTAAAAAATTTCAAGGTCTTTAGCAGAATTTTAGTAACGATTACGGTGAATCTGAAAGAATATATGATGAAATAAAAGAATTTATTCAGATAATTAAGCGAGGCAAAAATTTAATTGTGAAAACAGAACAAAAAATAGGTAGAGATGTATGAAGAGAAGGAAAAATAAAAACGTAGATTGTAGCAAAGGAACGAAAGTGAAGTCACCTGGTAGAATTTGGAACAGAGCATAATATAATCGTTTAAAATACATTGTTTAACAATCATTAAAGTTACCGGAAGGTATGAGATAACGTTACGAGAGAAATTTTGAAATTACATTTTAAACTGTAAAACATTTTCAGGGTCAAATGTGGACTCTGGCTGTAATGTGTCTGCTGCGAAATACAGATTAAAACTGAACTGATTACAGAAACAAAGGAACTGAAGATGATGGGACCTGGATTAATTCGAAAGAACTAAAATGAATAGCTTCAAGAGACGAAATAGTGAAGATAATCATCAAAGAGCCAAAAAGACTAGGTACAGTTCAGATCTTGTGGTAACACACGAGGTACTGAATTTGATAGACGAAAGGCAAAAATGTAAAATATTTAACAAGAGGATTACAGTCACCTAAAAAATTAAATTGACAGGAGTTGCAAATGCGAAACTGAAGTTGCCAGAGCAAACACTAAAATCTCTACCAGCATCCAAAACTACGGGAAAGATAGTTGCTGTCTTTAGAAAAATTTAAATAACTTATAGGGAAAAACAAGCACTTGTATTCATATTAAGAGCTCAGATGGGAAGCCTATTCTAAGCAAAGAAGGGAAGCCTTAAAGGTGGAAGGAATAATGTACAGATGGACCATACGAGGAAAACAAAGGCAATATTTCAAGGTGCATTCAAGTAACTCACCTCCGATTTTTTTTTCTTGCAAATTAATCACATGAGAACAGTGGAACTTATGCCACGTCTCGACGCAATGTCCCTGCAGCCGTGCACATTTTCCACAAGTCGACGCCATGATCCACGAGCGCTGCAAACGCTTCATTTAGAGTCTGATTTCAACACTGGAAATTCGCTACTGCAGTGATAACACGGCTAGTGAGTGTGCGAAGACTCAGAGTGTCTTTCGTTGTTGAAAACAGCCAGAAGTCACTAAGAGGCAGATCAATGGCGTAGAAGGCATTAGAAATCACTTCAAAAGTGTTACGAAGATACTGCAGCATCGCATACGCCTGATGCGCTTGCGCATTGTCTTTTCCGGTTGTCTCTCCACAATTCTGGGAAGACCTCCTTTAAAGCATCTTGGTAGGATGCACCTACATGGTAGTGTCCTTTGGAGCTCAATGAGTGAGGATTAAGGGGAGCCGGAGGTGGTCAAATCCAAAAAAATACGATTTTTTTTGCTACCGAAAATTAATTGGAACATTCCTCTTTAATTTAAACTTTGAATTATTGTTCTACTCGCCCTAGAAGTGGAGTTATTACCATTTTCCCCCACGCCTGCAGAGGAAATGGGAGGCCGCTGAATGCATCTAACACCCTCTCGTGACTTCCTGGCGAACTGCTTGGGATTTTCTCGGCCTGTTACGCATACAGCGCCTTATGTTACGCATACAGCGAATGTGCAAGGGTTGGCTACATTGTTTTCTGTGACAAATATTACCCGTATTTCCTTACAGCTTACTCCTATTTTCCTCAGAATTTCGAACATCTTGCTCCATTTAATATTGTGGAATATTGACGTACCCTATTGTTCTGGTTACGATACCACGTTTTAGTAACCGTGTATATAAGAAGAGGAAGAACGTAGGGAAAAGAAAATTAACACTAATACCAAGTTGCGATACTACAATGAATAAGATCGCGGAACATCGTCTCTTTGCTGTTTACCGTTTCGAATTAGTTCAGAGCTGCGCCTGTTGTTGGTAGTATTATACTTCTTGTGTAAAGCGGGTAATATGCAGTATGTACAAGAATCAGGAGGGAACAATAAAACCAATTTTTCATGACTTAGCACAGCCAGAATTGTTACACAAATGTCTACACGGAAAGACGCAGAATCCTAATGAGAGCGTAAACAATTTGATTTGGAAAGTGATTCCTAAAAGGGTGTTTGTAAGCATAAAGACACTGCACTTTGGCATTTATGATGCAATAGCAACCTACAACCAAGGGAACAGTGTGAAGTGTGAAGTTCTGAAGGCATTAGGATTTACAGTTTGGGTGAACACTGTACGAGCACTAAGAAATATTGACAGAGAAAGGATAAGAGGAGCAGAAAGAAGAGAAAGGCATATGAAGTATGATGGAACAACAGGCCAGAAAAGAAGACAGAAGAGGAAGCTTTTGGAGGATGAAGAAGAAGACCCTGATAATCCATCCTATAGTGCAGGAATGTATTGAGAAACTTTGATAGCCATTTCCCGTAAATTACAACTTTTCGAATATAAGGAACATTTTCTCAAAATCCACTCAAGCTAGAAAGATGAAATTTTTATACAGCACTCCTAGTGGTCAAACTTACACTGTAACACAGCCATTTGGCAATATGTTCAGCAGTTTCATTTCTGTTTAATTATAAAGCAATTATTTGTAAAAAAATGTGGGTCATTAATAAAAAAAAATAATTGGAAGGAAACTAGAAAAGATACTCCAAAATCACTCTGTCATAACTGCAATACTAAACCACTCTATATGTAGAAAAAGTTCAAATTTTTCTATTTGGTAGTTTATACATAAATGTTCCTCAAACCTAGTGATTTTAACATGGGCAGCATAGGCACCTCCGGCTCCCCTTAAGCCATCGCTGGCGCTATTGAAAAACGACATCAGTTCCCAAAAACCGTCAGAATCGACGGAAAGTCACATCCATGCGTTCATCACGCAACATAATTGCCTGCAATATGCTACGCGGGAGGCGTTTTGGTCGTCTATCAGCATTCAGGACAGTATTCTCATTGTCAGGTCTTCGTGCTGGATTGTGTTCACAGATACCAGTAAATTACCACTTCTGGAGGCGATGTGTTCCACGGTATTTCGGATTTCCTGCAAAATAACTGTCTCCACCCGATGGATCATGTCATCAGTCTAGCTGATGTGAGGCAGAGGTTGTCTTGATTTGTCGTCACACGACGTTCTACATTCTTTGTACTGTCTCACACACGAATGCACATTAGACGCAGCAATGATACCACACCACATGTCTCACTCAGATGGAAAACATTTGTCAGTGTCACACCACGTAAATGGAGGAAGCGAATGATTACACCCTGTCCTAGTGAATACGTCAGCATTTTAAGACCCAAAAACAGTCCTCGCTCCATCTGGTATCGCTGTTCTGTGTGCAGTGCAATTTTACCTTCTCTTGTCACGCAATCAGAACGAGTGCACGCATATTTTACAGCAAAGCGCGTGTCTGTTTCCGGTACTGAAGAAATAACCGGAGGTGTTATAACTTGAATTCACTTCGTGCAAAAAGGAACAAGATGTAGATGAAGACTGGACGAGAGTTAAGATTCTCCGAGAAGAGTGTGATAAAGTGTCTTGAGTATACGACATTCTGTCAGAATTACCAGTACTGAGATAGCTGAGAGGACTTGTCATTACAAAGTCATGCCACCTGGTGCGTAAGATATATGAGACAGGTGAAATTCCTATGGATTCTACAATAATGAATAATTACAAAGAAGGCAGATGCTGGCTGATATAAATATTACTGAACCTTCAGATTAATAAGTTCTGATTGCAAAATATTAACGTGAATTATTTTGAGAAAAATGCAACATCAGAAACTCACCTCGGTGGAGAGAAACTGTCAGAGAAGCCAAATGACTGGAAGGATCAGTTGAACTGGATGCAGAGTTTCTTGAAAAGATTAATATCTATAAGCTGACGGGACCAGATTAGGAAATGAAATACTAAAAGTATTAGATGTTTTATTATTTAAGCAGCAAAAAATGTGTGGATGACCGATGTAAAGGGGATATCAAATACAGACCGGCAGTTCGAAGTACAGAATTCCTGAGAAAGACAAATTCCTTAGGAAGTCTATCTCGCTAGGAAGTCCTTCCTGAAGATATGTGGAGTGTACGTCTGTACGGAAGTGAAACATGGGCGACAAACAGTTCACAGAAGAAGAAAATAGGAACTTAATAAAATGTGGTGGTGCAGAAAAATGTTAAAGTTTATACGGATAGTTCGGAAAAATAATGAAGAGACACTGAATCGAATGAAGGAAAAAGTAAATTTAAGCACAGCTTGACTAAAGAAGAAATCTGATGTTAGGACATATCCCAAAGCACCTACTAATCGTCAATCCGCTGTACGCACCTCCAAATGCGTGTGGATTGCAGTAACCGTGTAAATATGAAACCATTCTTATGGGCTGAAGACCACAACAGCCTACTCTGAGATAAACAGTGGCAGGAGCAGTTTCACGGAGCACCATAGCGCAAGCCATTTTCTGTCTGATGATGATGCCACCGGCGGCGCGGGAGTCGGTGAGTAGCATCCAACCCCCGACAGCGGTTGTTGCATGCCTTGCAGCGAGAGCTGCAGTGGCGGCCACAGAGCCGGCTCGAGAACATTTCTGCACAAAAGCGAGTTACCATTACGCGCTACCATCCCTCTCTTTTCACAAATCCAGTTTCATCCGTGATAGTTTTCGCTACTAATTGTGATATGCACTGTACACAAATCTTGCACTTAAGCATTCCTATCAGCTTGGCGCCCCAAGTGACCGTTGCAGTAGGCTATTTGTTTTCTGGAAATCATTTTAAATGGTTAGTTGTTTAATTTTATGCTCATAACACGCTTCTTCCCTCAGGAATTATAATATTTTCTAAAAAAATTAAATTTAAATAACCTGAAAGCCAGCTAGAACACTCCATTTAAGTCTCGTCATAGCTGTGACGTCACTGCCTCACGCTGCTCATGTCATAAAGCTCATTCACGGTAATTGTACCACTCTGTACAAATACACCTATAAAAAAAGCTCCTGTAAAATTGTTTTTGAGTTCTCAAAAGAGTGAGAAGATGCATAAAATGTGGTTGCAACTCGCTCTTAGAGATCCAAATGACACAGTTGTCACTACGTCTGTATAGTTCTGTGAGGATCATTTTAAAGAAAGTAAAAGCTCCATTTCAACACGGTTTCGATTGCAGTTTAATAGTTATCGTGTTGGACTTTTAATGCGATGTTCGTAAGATCGAGGCGTCATTAAGAGGAAGTTTTTTTTTCTGTTTCTTATTCCTTTTTCGCTCAATACTACTGCCCAGTAAAGTTGACTTTATTCGTATTACAGTTAAATAAGAGCTTTAAATTCAGTATCATATTGGATTTTAATATCTAGTTTCATTTCTCAGCTTCATTTTACAACTGATAAATTTGAGATGAATCACAAGGATGGTACTAAGAAATTGGATTTCATTCCTGAGGCAGCTCCTATTCTGAAGACTCTGAGGAAAAATTTAACAATTTCCGATCAATTTATTCTTCCCATTCATGTCGTTGAAGACAGTAATTTGCCTCTAACAGCCGTCTTCATTGAGCCTGTTGGAAAGCTGTACAACTTTGACAAACGGAAAATTTGGACATTGCTTGGAACCTACGAGGTAATGCAATAAGACTATGGCACTGCGATAAAACGAATGTTGGTCCCGCTTAAGCACTTTACATCATAGTGTATCAACAGCAGTTAAGTATGCAGTAGATTCACAGATATTGTAAGATTCTGCTGCGTCAACTACATATTTAATAACATAATTTTCCGCTGGTTTAAGTTAATGACCTAGAGGAACAGAAAAAATGCAGCGTGTAAAGCTGTAAACGCAACGCGGTGATGTTCTGCAATTTCCTACGGGTGTTATTACGCTGTCTGAAAAAATGAAAATTGAGAAAAGAGGCACCTGGAAAGAAACAGTACCGCTGCCAGCAACCACAGCAAATAACACTCAGAATTATCTCCTGAATGAAAAAGTTTGCCGTGTTTTATTGTGTAGGCTTTCACAAGTTGCCCTGGAAAATCTTTTCAGCACGGTCCGAGAAAATACATCTACATCTACATGATTACTCTGCAATTCACATTTAAGTGCTTGGCAGAGGGTTCATCGAACCACAATCATACTATCTCTCTACCATTCCACTCCCGAACAGCGCGCGGGAAAAACGAACACCTCTCTGTTCGAGCTCTGATTTCTCTTATTTTATTTTGATGATCATTCCTATCTATGTAGGTTCGGCTCAACAAAATATTTTCGCATTCGGAAGAGAAAGTTGGTGACTGAAATTTCGTAAATAGATCTCGCCGCGACGAAAAACCTCTTTGCTTTAATGACTTCCATCCCAACTCGCGTATCATATCTGCCACACTCTCTCCCCTATTACGTGATAATACAAAACGAGCTGCCCTTTTTTGCACCCTTTCGATGTCCTCCGTCAATCCCACCTGGTAAGGATCCCACACCGCGCAGCAATATTCTAACACAGGACGAACGAGTGTAGTGTAAGCTGTCTCTTTAGTGGACTTGTTGCATCTTCTAAGTGTCCTGCCAATGAAACACAACCTTTGGCTCGCCTTCCCCACAATATTATCTATGTGGTCTTTCCAACTGAAGTTGTTCGTAATTTTAACACCCAGGTACTTAGATGAATTGACAGCCTTGAGAATTGTACTATTTATCGCGTAATCGATTTCCAACGGATTTGTTTTGGAACTCATGTGCATCACCTCACACTTTTCGTTATTTAGCGTCAACTGCCACCTGCCACACCATACACCAATCTTTTCTAAATCGCTTTGCAACTGATACTGGTCTTCGGATGACCTTACTAGACGGTAAATTACAGCATCATCTGCGAGCAACCTAAGAGAACTGCTCAGATTGTCAGCCAGGTCATTTATACAGATCAGTTTCGAGGCAATACTGCTACTTATAACTAAGCCACAGTACTTCCGTTCAAGTCGCCATGCAATGCAGTTTTCACGTTTCATATTTCTGGAACATAAAAATGTGGTTTGTTTAAGAAGGACGAAAAGACCTTAAACACATCAACTGCTGGAGGGTTTCCACTATCAGTCTTCACAAAATTCTTATTCATTGTTACTTAAAAGCTACATCACTAAATAACTAAAACCTGTTGTAGAAAATGAACGAAGAAACACTAATAAGTTCGGCTAACACTCCTATAATACACGTACTGCTTCCTTTTAGTCCTAGCTTGTGACGTTGTCAGAGCTTCCGGTAATAACAGAGCCTTTTATATGGCGTGACCGTAATTTAAGCTTTAATTACATAAAAGTAACAGATATTTTGTGAGGGTATTGAGCGGAGGTGCTGTTTGAATGTTTTAATCATTCAGAATTACAGTAATCCGAACCATGTTTTTAACACAAGAAAATGGTCTGTTGTGGCAGTCCCTTACGGCTGTGACGCGCCATGCTGCGGCTTGTATGGAATGGAACTCAAACCGCCGCTGGGTGGCCATGTTGATCGGAGAAGACAGCTACATTTTATGAGTAGCTGACGGTGATTGTGCTCAGAACGAAGATATCGCGCTGGACAGCCTCTAATCTAGTAGTGAAATGTTTTCCAAAGATAATCTGTCGCCTAGCATTCGGCAAAGTGTTTCGTAGGCTTCTTCGTGCGTCTTACGATTCTTCTTCTCGCCATTTCAGTTATTTTATAATGACTTCATGGTCGTTGTGTATTGCTCAGAAGACATTCTTTCGTTAAGGCACGTTGCATTTTCTTCAGACGTTTTCAGCCCTGTGGACTTATCCCTTTCTACCTCTCTCTTCGCTTTTATATCTGCAAGTGCATGCTTTCAGTCTAGCACAACAACACTTACGACCTACGGTCCCTGTCACGACACTATAAATGCCGGCGGAAGGGATGGGGGGGTTCCTGTGGAGTTTTCTTGTGACCTACGGCTATGACTTCCACGTTGCCAAGTTCTGACAGCTCAGCCGCGACAAGCGGCTTTTCCCCAGGCTCTTCCTTGTGTCTCGGCAGCAGACGTACTGTCTCTCTTATGCATTGTCTGAGATAGGCTGGGCGTCTCCTGTGGCCAATATATTATAAACATGACGTGACCGTAGACACGCTAGTCATTTCGCCAGCAGACAGCGAGGTGACAAATTCTTTTTTTCATCAGTCTTATGACTGGTTTGATGCGGCCCGCTCAAATTCCTCTCCTGTGCCAACCTTTTCATCTTAGAGTAGCACTTGCAACCTACGTCCTCAATTGTTTGTGAAATGTATTCCAATCGCCGTCTTTCTGTACAGTTTGTACCGTCTACAGCTCCCTCTAGTACGATGGCAGTTATTCCCTGATGTCGTAACGGATGTCCTTCCATCCTGTCCCTTCTTCTTGGAAGCGTTTTCCATGTATTCCTTTCCTCGCCAGTACTCCGGAGAACCTGCTCATTCCTTATTACTTTATCGATCCACCCACTTAGAGATTTTACGGTGAATGCCGGAATGATACCTTTGAAAAGGACACAGCCAACAATGAGACTAAACTGACCTTGAATGAGACCGTAAATAGCTGTTAATTCAGGATTTATACGTAACATCGGTTTCGCTGCGTTAAAGCAGCATCTTCGGGTGCTAATAGTCACATAGATCAGCACACAGAGACGACCCTAACGTTCGCAGTCACGGACTCCATCACCATGAAGAGGGGAGGAAGTCAACAAATAATAACAGTCAGATCATTGAGACGAATGGTGCAGGGGATGAGGCACGAAAACACGCTAGTCAGGACACGGACCGAACATATCAGGTAGTTGGAGGTTCCATTTTTAGTTAGTTCAAAAATGGTTCAAATGGCTCTGAGCACTATGGGACTTAACATCTGAGGTCATCAGTCCCCTAGAACTTAGAATTACTTAAACCTAACTAACCTAAGGACAACACACACATCCATACCCGAAGCAGGATTCGAACCTGCGACCGTAGCAGCAGCGCGGTTCTGGACTGAAGCGCCTAGAACCGCTCGGCCACAACGGCCGGCTTTTAGTTAGTTGTCACGGGGTAAGTCACCGCAGGCAGTCCGCTACATAGTGACAGGTACAATATCGATCATGGTATGACGTTGTCACTCTCACTCCTTACACATCGCTGTTTCTCTGGAATACACGGAGCTGAGCGTACAAGGAGACATTGCTGTTTCGTTCATCCACACCCAAGATCTACCGATTACACTTATGTATCATTCTCGTTTCCTGTGGAAGGTCCGTAAGCAGTCGACTCGCACCGAAGACATATGAACAGTTGTCGGCCGCTGTGGTCGAGCGGTTCTAGGCGCTTCAGTCCGGAACGACGTGGCTGCTGCGGTCGCAGGCTCGAATTCTGCCACGGGCATGCATTTGTGTGACGTCCTTAGGTTAGGTTTTTGTAGTTCTAAGTCTAGGGGTCTGATGACCTAAGATGTTAAGTCCCTTAGTGCTTAGAGTCCGCCCCCGGTAGCTGAGTGGTCAGCGTGACGGAATGTCAATCCTAAGGGCCCGGGTTCGATTCCTGGCTGGGTCGGAGATTTTCTCCGCTCAGGGACTGGGTGTTGTGTTGTCCTAATCATCATCATTTCATCCCCATTGACGCGCAGGTCGCCGAACTGGCGTCAAATCGAAAGGCCTGCACCAGGCGAACGGTCTACCCGACGGGAGGCCCTAGCCACACGACATTTCATTTCATTTTAGTGCTTAGAGCCATATGAACAGTTTGCAGATGTTTATAACATATGGGTCTCGAATTGTTTCGTCGAATAGTAGGAATACAGTACGTGGTTAATCGGAGGGTGGGCATAATTATATATGGAATAACTCAATAAATCTGTACCGCCGTGCTTAATCAATAGTTTTTGTTGGCAAGCTAAATTATTAGTTTAACAATTACTAAGGCTCGTGTCAACCGTTATTGGGTGATAGTTTAATATGGAAAAGCAGAACAGAAATGGAAAATTTCAGTGTGGAAGTCGAACCAAATTTAACTGCCATTATGAGCATGGTTGGGTTAACGAGCAAAGAAGAGAGTCCGTCTCACTGCGCTTTTAAATCTGAAGGTCCTTGAAGGCTTGGATGTTGTGTTGCTTAAGGTCTGTAGGTCTGTTTAATCAGTTCACTGGATTTTCTATTCAAACTCACCTCCCCTAAAATTTGGAACAGTGTTCGTCTACCTAGTGAATCATAAGCTTTCTTGGAGAATAATGGAACGGCTGGGTGAAATACTACTGGAGAGCAAGAAAATAGGAATACGGATAAACCGCCTAGCAAACGCAGGCGATATTGCGATACTGTTTGAGTCATTAACCAAACCAGGCAACTATAGGTACAAGCAACTAAATCAAGCCTGCAGATCTCTGTCGAGAAGATACCGTATATGACGACATCAAGGAAGCTCCTACATGAATGACAACAGAAGAAGGGAATATTCAGAAGTTGGAGAGATTAACAGGGAGAATGGATAGGAAGTAGACCGACAGAAAAGGAACCATGAGAGCATGATTAAACAAAACAGTAAGATGAATATTCAAGTCAATGCAAAACTGAGACTTTGCAAGACATTGATCCGTCCTGATGCCTTGTATGGAGCACGAACTCTTAACCTATTAAGAATAAGTGGTCTTAAGAGACTATAAATGGCGGATAAAACGGTTCTCAGGAGGACATGCGGACTCAGAAGAACAGAAGATGGTGAAATTAGAAGAAAAGGGAACCAAATCTCTATTCCAGGACAGAGAGACTCTCGGATGTCATCAAGAAAAGACGGAGTGTGTTCTTCGGACACATCTTTAGAATAGGCCAGGCGTGATTAACACAGCAAATAACACATTTTCTGGTGAATACAAGAACCAAAGACCGTTGAATTAAAGAGGTACAAAATACCTCTAAGAAATGGAAATACAGGAACTGGAGATACTCAACACGGTGTTTTAAATAAAATCAGGCCTTCACATGTTTCTAGGACAGATCTAGACCCAGAACAAAATCATTGACAGAAGAGCAAGAAGACTGCAAAATATGATAATTAAAGAATACTGGACAAGGAGAAAGACCGAAAAAAATGAGCCTGACACAAGTTAACGTAGTTCTCAGGTGGCCAAAACTAAAAGAAGACGGAGAAATCATGGGTGGGTCTAGCGAGTGTAGCGAAGAATGCTATTTATGAACTCAATAAAGTAAGTGGTATGAACTATTGTCCTCTCAAAGCAACTAGTTTTCATTAAAAACTGAATAGCTTCATTGGGTCTACAACTATGTTCCCGCCGTTTGTTCTCGAATTTCAAGGCTTTAGTGGGAAAACGTATTTACGTTTCAAATATTGGCCATCGCTGACCACTACTTTGTCCCACCTTTCGGGCAGCATTCGAATCCCACTGCAGAAGAACTGGGTGTCTCTTGAGGACATCCGTGAATCGATTCAGTTTTGTACATGTTCATGTGTTCAGAAGAGCTGGTTAGCCAAGTCTTGTGCCATTTATCGAAAAAGGGTGGTAGTTCGACGGATCAACGTCTGGAAAATACGGCGTAAGGTATAGGACGTCCCATTTCAACGATTCCAAGTATGTTTTAACGGGTTTTGCAATGTGGAATCGAGAATTCTCATGCTGCAAAATCACATTTTCATTTCTTTCGCTGTATTGTGGCCGTTTATCTTTCAATTCTCGCCTAAACGCATCTATTACTTTCGCTAACGGTCTCCTGTAATTGTCTCCGTCTTTACCACCGGCATGCCGGCATTCGACGTCGCAGACCGAGAGAGTTGGCGCAGTGGCTAGCACACGAGACTCGCATTCGGAAGGACGACGGTCCAATCCCGCGTACGGCCATCCTGATTTAGGTTTTCCGTAATTTCCCTAAATCGCTCCAGGCAAATGTCAGGATGGTTCCTTCGAAGGGCACGGCCGTCTTCCTGCCCCAAACAACCCTTCGACGTCGCAGTCAGCGTTCTTGAAGCACTGAAATCTTTTTCTGCACGCTTTTTCACCAATGGATGTTCCACCACAGGTGTTGGCCAGCAGTTTATGTGCATTAGGCAGCAGAGCTCTTCATGTTAAAATAGGAAATTAAAACTTCCCGTAAATAACGAAACTTGGACTCGTAAGTTGTATTCAATAGAAAATAACTGTATGATGAAATAACAAATCGAGTGATAATTTGATGGCGTTATGTTTACAAATGCCTAACCTTAATCACACTTACGACTTACTACCTACACCAGCACTTGCCGCTGCTACCAACTATTGTAAAACGACGGAAGCAAAACTGTAGATCTAATAATATTCATAAATAAAAGAGAAATGTTTTCGTTTTAGGCAAAAATTTCAAGTTCCGTAAGAAATGTCTTCTCTTTATTAGTTTTACCTTATCCATGTCCAGTTGCAGCAAAGAAAACGGTTTCAATGAAAGATCAAGCAAAATGTAGTGGGAGGTAAGTTACACAACGTCTTTCCCTCATGCTTATCCTATATGAATTGTTATCCGTATCTAACGGCCTATAGGACTAAGCCCTAAACATCCTTCAATTTTTTGTAAGTGCTGGAATACACGATCAAGCGTGGAATATCGCGAAGGGCAGTCTGACGATCCTGCAGCGACAGCAACTTGAAAATGTGAGTGTGAGCAAAAGCATTAGGCAAAATAAAAAAAAGAGCGAAATGCGAATTAAGGTGCAACGAGTTTTGTCGGTATAAATCCTTCGCAATTTGTGTTTTCTGTGTTACACGTTTCGAAAAGTTTTTGTAAAGGTTCTAAATGAAAAACTCATGTTAGTTTTTTGCTATGCGTATATTTTGTATCTGGTTTCATTTAGACTGATAAAAATGAAGAAGAAACTACGAGAGCGTGTTAAACGGTAATGCCTCCGAAACTTTTATGTGAAAATTCTTAAAGGTTTTTAAATAAAGCAAACTTTATTAACATTCTACATCTTTATTCTTCATGTATTCATATTCATTTACCGAACTAGTTATCCTGACGACGAACACATCTCTCCCAATGAGAGACGAGTCTGTTGATACCGTCACTGTAGAACGTTTAAGTTTGTTGACGGAGCCACAAACCTGACGTCTGTTTACATCGCTTCATCGCTATCAAAATGCAGTCCTCGAAGGTACTCCTTAAGTTTCGGGAACCGATGAATATCGAATGGGGCCAAGTCTGGAACGTATGGACGATGGTCGATGGCAGTGAACGCAAGGCGTCGAATTGTTGCAGATGCCGCAACGCTCGTGTATGGTCTGGGGAAGGAGAGAATACTCCATATATAGACGAACTTTTCTAACTCGTACTTTCGAGTCCAGCACGCTATTTCACATGCACCGACATTGTCACGTAAGACATCATCGTGTTACACACAACAGTTCGGAGCACTCTAGTGGCAAGAGTTGTAACTTGCATCAGAGAAGCGGGAAAGTCGACCGAGTAATAAGTACGACATGGTAGCTCAGCCGATAGTGAGAATAGAATACAATATTCGGAGGTATTGCTTTTCAGCATGTCCTCGTCCGTAGTAAATAAAAATAATTATGCAGGTAAAAGTATATTTGTTAGCGGTTCGAATGCCTGAGTGAGTAAGGGAAATTTAGGTAGTATTGCACTGAGACTGAGTGTAGGCTTAGGCGTGGAAGGTAATTATTTGATAGTTTGGGATGCATCTTTCCCATCGCGACTTTACAACTTTCTATCATTTTTATTACGTTATTAGCCATTAGACATCAGTTGGTGTACAGAGGCCTCCTGTGGATTTTTCCTTCAGTTAAGGCCTTCAGCTGTATGCATTCCAGTAGCTCCTGCATTTTTTCTGATTTCATTAACACTCTTTCCATAAGGTAGTCTAGGATTCTAGTGCAGAAATTTCTTGCTCCATCTACTATCCATTCACGTGACAACATGTCTCACCCGGCTCTATTCAATTTTGCTTGTCGTCATAATTGTGACTCCCCATCCAATCTCTTCATGATTCATTTGTCTTCCTATCTTTTGTTAAAACTCCAAGATGCATTTCTCCATTGCTCTCTGAGAAAGCCATAGTTATTGAAGTTATTGAATGATCGTCTCATTTAATATGCATATCTCACAGTAATAAGTGAAATGTGGCTTTCATAACTGTCTTTCATGACCTACAAAAGGTGTTGTGCGCAACCCCCGTACAGCACAGAGAAGCAGGACACAGACAGTGCTGGATTGAAATTTTAATTAGAGAGAGGCGAGCTTGTTTTATTAGTGTACATCACGAAAGACAAAGATTCGGGCTCTAGTTTAAGGCCAGACTGTGTGGCCGAGCGGTTCTAGGCGCTACAGTCTGGAACCGCGCTACCGCTACGGTCGCAGGTTCGAATCCTGCCTCGGGCATGGATGTCTGTGATGTCCTTAGGTTAGTTAGGTTTAAGTAGTTCTTAGTTCTAGGGGACTGATGACCTCAGAAGTTAAGTCCCATAATGCTCAGAGCCATTTGAACCTAGTTTAAGCCTGTATACAGTTTTCAAGTGATACAGTTGTTCAGTTAAGAACATACCACTTCATAGTATGAAGCATTTACTGTGAATACAAGACGAATCATTAGTTGCGGAAACATGAGCAATAGAACTGAAATATACCTACACTATAGCAAATTACACTTTCCAGTTGCATTAACGTGATTATATGTCAAAACCGTGAATAACATTCTTCTACAGAGCTGAGCACTGCGAGACGCGGAGGAAGAGTCAGTGAGGTTGTGGAAGGTACCGACGGGAATGTGGAGCCATGCCGACTCCAGTGCCGTGAGCAGCTGCTCTGAGGATCCATGGTACCAATAACCCGATCGAGGTGGTCGCACAGATTCTCGATTGGCGTTTAATCGGGGGAGCTTAGTAGCAGGGGGAGAACGGTAAACTTATCCTGGTGCTCTTTGTACCACGCCCGTACACTGCGATCTGTGTCCGCCCCTGGTAGCTGAATGGTCAGAGAGACAGATTGTCATTCCTCTGGGACCGAGTTCGATTCCCGGCTAGGTCGGGGAATTTTCTCCGCCCAGCGACTGGGTGTTGTGCTGTCCTTATCATCATCCTATCATCCTCATCGACTGCAGGTCGTCTAAGTGGCGTCAAATTGAAAAACCGGCACCCGGCGACCGGTCTGCCCGACGGGGAGCCCTAGCCATACGATTAAATTAAATAACTGAGGGCTATTACCTTCAAATGTTTCAAGCCGAACACGTCACAGGCCATCAGTCCTATGCGGCCTAAACGTAATTCCTCTGAGAAGGTCAACTGTCGCCACTCAGTGGACGTCCAGTTACCGTATTGACGTGGAAATTCCAGCCTTTGTCGCCGATGAACAGCTGTCATCATGCGTGCATAAAACAAGCCCCTAATGCATAGGCCCATACGCAGCAGTGTTCGACGAACGGGCTTTGAACAGGCACTGTAGGAATCCCAATGGTTCATCTCAGCGGTCAGTTGCTCAACAGTTGAACGTCTATTCGCTCGTACACATGTCCCCATGTGTCGATCACTCCTGTCATATATGGCCCCAGGTGCACCACAGTTGCCTAGGCCCCACATTTATATAGCTACATCTTGGCATGCACGGTATACTTTAATCCCCGCGAACTGTTTATAAACTTAGAAGTTTCGAAACTGTTTCCTCCCGTGGCCTGGAAGCCAGTGAGAGTTTCAGAGAGAGCATTAGGGAACGATTGACAAAAATGGGGGAAAGAAATACAGGAGAAAAAAGAATGGGTCTCTTTGAGAGATGAAATCGTGAAGGCAGCAGAGGATCAAGTAGGTAAAAAGACGAGGGCTAGTAGAAATCCTTGGGTAACGGAAGAGGTATTGAATTTAATTGATGAAAGGAGAAAATATAAAAATGTAGTAAATGAAGCAGGCAAAAAGGAATACAAGCGTTTCAAAAATAAGATCGACAGGAAGTGCAAAATGGCTAAGAAGGGATGGCTAGAGGACAAATGTAAGGATGTAGTGGCGTATATCACTAGGGTTAAGGTAGGTACTGCCTATAGTAAAATTAAAGAGACCTTTGGAGAAAAGCGAACCACTTGCATGAGTATCAAGAGCTCAGATGGAAACTCAGTTCTAAGCACAGAAGGGAAAGCAGAAAGGTGGAAGGATTATATACATGGGCGATGTTATTGAGGACAATATTATGGAAATGGAAGGGCATGTAGATGAAATGGGAGATATGATACTGCGTGAAGAATTTGACAGACCACTGAAAGACGTAAGTCGAAACAAGGCCCCGGGAGTAGACAACATTCCATTAGAACTACTGATAGACTTGGGAGAGCCAGCCCTGACAAACCTCTACCACCTGGTGAGCAAGATGTATGAGACAGTGGAAATACCGTCAGGCTTCAAGAAGAATATAGTAATTTCTATCGGAAACAAAACAGGTGTTGACAGAATGTGAAGATTACCGAACTATAAGTTTAATAAGACACGGATGCAAAATACTAACACGAATTCGTTACAGACGAATGGAAAAGCTGGTAGAAGCCGACCTCGGGGAAGATCAGTTTGGATTCCGTAGAAATGTTGTAACACATGAGGCAATACTGACCCTACGACTTATCTTAGAAAATAGATTAAGGAAAGGCAAACCTACGTTTCTAGCATTTGTAGACTTAGAGAAACATTTTGACGATGTTGACTGAAATACGCTGTTTCAAATTCTGAAGGTGGCAGAGTTGAAATACAGGGAGCGAAAGGCTATTTACAATTTGTACAGAAACCAAATAGCAGTTATAACAGTCGAGGGGCACGAAAGGAAAGAGGTGGTTGCGAAGGTAGGGAGACGAGGTTGTAGCCTATCCCCGATTTTATTCAATCTGTATATGGAGCAAGCAGTAAAGCAAACAAAAGAAAAATTCGAAGCCGGGTGTAAAATCAATGGAGAAGAAATAAAAACTCTGAGGTTCGCCGATGACATTGTAATTCTGTCAGCGACAGCAAAGGACCTGGAAAAGCAGCTGATCGGAATGGACAGTGTCTTGAAACGAGGATATAAGATGAACATCAACAAAAGGAAAAAGTGGATAATGGAATGTAGTAGAATTAAATCGGGTGATGCTGAGGGAATTAGATTAGGAAATGATACGCTTAAAGTAGTAAATGAGTTTTGCCATTTGGGGAGCAAAATAACTGATGGTGGTCGAAGTGGAGAGGATATAAAATGTAGACTAGCAAAGGCAAGGAAAGAGTTTTTCAAGAAGAGAAATATTTTGACATCGGGTAGAGTTTTAAGTGTTAGGAAGTCGTTTCTGAAAGTATTTGTATGATGTGTAGCGCTGTATGGATGTGAAACGTGGACAATGAGTCGTTTAGACAAGAAAAGATTAGAAACTTTCGAAATGTGGTGCTACAGAAGAATACTAAAGATTAAATGGGCAGATCACATAACTAATGAGGAGGTACATCTACATCTACATCTACATCTACATCCATACTCCGCAAGCCATCTGACGGTGTGTGGCGAAGGGTACCCTGAGTACCTCTATCGGTTCTCCCTTCTATTCCAGTCTCGTATCGTTCGTAGGAAGAAGGATTGTCGGTATGCTTCTGTGTGGGCTCTAATCTCTCTGATTTTATCCTCATGGTCTCTTCGCGAGATATACGTAGGAGGGAGCAATATACTGCTTGACTCATCGGTGAAGGAATATTCTCGAAACTTTAACAAAAGCCCGTACCGAGCTACTGAGCGTCTCTCCCGCAGAGTCTTCCACTGGAGTTTATCTATCATCTCCGTAACGCTTTCGCGATTACTAAATGATCCTGTAACGAAGCGCGCTGCTCTCCGTTGGATCTTCTCTATCTCTTCTATCAACCCTATCTGGTACGGATCCCACACTGCTGAGCAGTATTCAAGCAGTGAGTGAACAAGCGTACTGTAACCTACTTCCTTTGTTTTCGGATTGCATTTCCTTAGGATTCTTCCAATGAATCTCAGTCTGGCATCTGCTTTACCGACGATCAACTTTATATGATCATTCCATTTTAAATCACTCCTAATGCGCACTCCTAGATAATTTATGGAATTAACTGCTTCCAGTTGCTGACCTGCTATTTTGTAGCTAAATGATAAGGGATCTATCTTTCTATGTATTCGCAGCACATTACACTTGTCTACATTGAGATTCAATTGCCATTCCCTGCACCATGCGTCAATTCGCTGCAGATCCTCCTGCATTTCAGTACAATTTTCCATTGTTACAACCTCTCGATACACCACAGCATCATTTGCAAAAAGCCTCAGTGAACTTCCGATGTCATCCACAAGGTCATTTATGTATATTGTGAATAGCAACGGTCCTATGACACTACCCTGCGGCACATCTGAAATCACTTTTACTTCGGAAGACTTCTCTCCATTGAGAATGACATGCTGCGTTCTGTTATCTAGGAACTCTTCAATCCAATCACACAATTGGTCTGATAGTCCATATGCTCTTACTTTATTCATTAAACGACTGTGGGGAACTGTATCGAACGCCTTGCGGAAGTCAAGAAACACAGCATCTACCTGTGAACCCGTGTCAATGGCCCTCTGAGTCTCGTGGACGAATAGCGCGAGCTGGGTTTCCCACGACCGTCTTTTTCGAAACCCATGCTGATTCCTACAGAGTAGATTTCTAGTCTCCAGAAATGTCATTATACTCGAACATAATACGTGTCCCAAAATTCTACAACTGATCGACGTTAGAGATATAGGTCTATAGTTCTGCACATCTGTTCGACGTCCCTTCTTGAAAACGGGGATGACCTGTGCCCTTTTCCAATCCTTTGGAACGCTACGCTCTTCTAGAGACCTACGGTACACCGCTGCAAGAACTCGGTTGTTGTACCACGGTGGCTCTTTTCCATCTCTTATGATCTTGCTAGGCACATACTCATCTAACGCATATTGTACGATGGTTTTTAACTTTGTCCATTGATCCTCAACACTATCTATACTTGGGACAAAACTTTTGTGTTGAGCCGTCGGGTACTCTGTAATGTGCTTTTTGTCACTTTTGTTAAACAGAAAAATCTTCCTACCTTTTTTAATATTTCTATTTACGGCTGAAATCATCGATGCCGTAACCGCTTTATGATCGCTGATTCCCTGTTCTGTGTTAACTATTTCAAATAGTTCGGGTCTGTTTGTCACCAGAAGGTCTAATATGTTTTCGCCACAAGTCGGTTTTCTGTTTAACTGCTCAAGGTAGTTTTCAGATAAAGCACTTAAAAAAATTTCACTGGATTCTTTGTCCCTGCCACCCGTTATGAACGTTTGAGCCTCCCAGTCTATATCCGGCAAATTAAAATCTCCACCCAGAACTATAACATGGTGGGGAAATCTACTCGAAATATTTTCCAAATTATCCTTCAGGTGCTCAGCCACAACAGCTGCTGAGCCAGGGGGCCTATAGAGACATCCAATTACCATGTCTGAGCCTGCTTTAACCGTGACCTTCACCCAAATCATTTCACATTTCGGACCTCCGTCAATTTCCTTCGATAGTATTGCACTTCTTATCGCTATAAGCACTCCTCCCCCTTCACTGTCCAGCCTGTCTCTGCGGTATACATTCCTATCTGAGTTCAGGATTTCATTACTGTTTACATCTGGTTTCAGCCAACTTTCTGTCCCTAGTACTATATGGGCGTTGTGACCGTTTATTAATGGGAGCAGTTCTGGGACCTTTCTATAGACGCTCCTGCAGTTTACTATTAGCACATTAATATTGTTATTCCCAGTTGCATTTTGCCTACTCCTACCTTGCCGCGTCTCAGGAGGCGTCTTGTCGGGCCTAGGGAGGGAATTCTCTAACCTAAAAAAACCCCATGTGCACTCCACACGTACTCCACTACCCTTGTAGCCGCTTCCGGCGTGTAGTGCACGCCTGACCTATTCAGGGGGACCCTACATTTCTCCACCCGATAGCGGAGGTCGAGAAATTTGCACCCCAGATCTCCGCAGAATCGTCTGAGCCTCTGGTTTAAGCCTTCCACTCGGCTCCAAACCAGAGGACCACGATCGCTTCTGGGAACGATACTACAAATAGTTAGCTCTGATTCCACCCCGCGAGCGAGGCTTTCCGCCTTCACCAATTCCGCCAACCGCCTGTACGAACTGAGGATGACCTCTGAACCCAGACGACAGGAGCAACAATTTGCAGTCGGGTGCACCCAGTGCTCTCTATCGCCGCCGGTAGGGCCTCCTCCACATCTCGGATGAGACCACCCAGCAAGCAGACAGAGTGAACACTGGCCTTCTTCCCCGACCTTTCCGCTATTTCCCTAAGGGGCTCCATCACCCGCCTAACGTTGGAGCTCCCAATAACTAATAAACCCCTCCCCCGGTGTGCCTGCTCGGACCTTGCTGAAGGAGCAGCCACATGTCCACTCACAGGCAGAGCGGGCGATGCCACACGGCCAGCCTCCACAGTTACCCTCCGCCTCGTGCGCCGCGAACGCCGCTGAACCCGCCACTCCCCTTGGGGAGAGGGTGGCCCAACCGCGCCCGGTAACCGCGAAGATGTCTCGACAGCAGGGACAGTGGTTGAAGCATGTAACACCTGGGATGTACCTTGCGACGCACCAGACTCCCCACTGCCGCTACAATCCAAGGCAGCAGCCTGAAGACGGCTGACCGCGGCCATCAACACGTTCAGCTGTTCCCGAACAGTGGCCAGCTCCTCCTGCGTCCGTACACAGCAGTCAAACATCCTATCCATCCTAAGGAATCTATTTACTGAAGAGAGTTAATCAACTTTTAACTAGACTGCTAATTCACTAAAGGCGGCTGATTATTGACTAAAATGTGATTGCTAGCCACTTCTTGTAGAAAACAATGAAAATAGCACTACCTGTCTCTGGACTGTATTGAAAACAAACACTAGCACTACTGGCACTATGGTTGACTAAAGGGACTCTCTCTGACTGTATTCAAAACAAACACGAAATCTATGGAACACTATTAATAGCACTCGACAATTAAAGCTTCCTAAAAGCAAAAACACATGGAAGAAGAAGTGACAAGTAAGAAAAATACAGTTAATACTCAAATTAAGGTAGCTCGCTGCACAGCAGACGTGAAGCAGACGGCGGTTAGGACGTAGAATTAGGGAGAAGAGGAGTTTTTGGCACAACTTGACTAGAAGAAGGGATCGGTTGGTAGGACATATTCTGAGGCATCAAGAGATCACAAATTTAGCATTGGAGGGCAGCGTGGATAGTAAGAAACGAAGAGGGAGACCAAGAGATGAATACACTAATCAGATTCAGAAGGATGTAGGTATCAGCAGGCACTGGGAGATGAAGAAACTTGCACAGGATAGAGTAGCATGGAGAGTTGCATCAAACCAGTATCAAGACCACAACAACGTCAACGACAACTGCACTGCTTTCCACGTCATCCGCTCCCCCCGGCCGGCACGCTTTAAATACCGTCCACTGGTAGTGCTGTCACCTGCCGTCTGTGAGAGGATACTGCACTTGTCGTCCAACATACTATAGGCGGTGGTCACGTTAATTTAACTGGACCGTATACAGAGCTTGAAAAATAATTTCGACATGTGCAAATTTAGGAACTGAAATATCGAGGAACCACGAAGGAAAGGCGTAGTAGTTGAATATTATGGAGTTGCGTACAGCGTACAGGAGCTACAAAACATTAAAAAAAACAGACATTAGTATAAGAAAAATTTTTATAAGTTAAGACCTGGAAAAAATAAAACGGGTCTGTAAAATACAAATGAAATACATGCCTACGAAAAAATATTTTTGTCGTGAATCTAATGTAACTAAACCGACAGTTGAACTCAATTAGTGGGAAGCTTGATCTCACACATGAGACTTATATGAAGTTCTAAGCTTGATTACAGACCGTGAATGAGTAGGGCAATAACGATGTGGAAGTACCGATCACCACATAGTTTCATAGGCACATACAAAGTCTATCTCCGTAAATGCCGTTAACTTCACGTACTTTAAGTTTCTTACTACTAATCAATTCTGTATCGTCGCATTTTTCTAACAAGTAATAACCTTTCAGGAAACAGACACAATAATTCAAACTGTGTTTTACCACAGTGGGAAGAGTGTTAAGAGTTGTGCAGAGTAGAAGGTTCAAATCAATCACAGGCAAAAATTTGGAGATTGCGACGTCACTATACTCCTTTACCGAGAAACAGGGGCAAATGTACGGCTCTGAATACATCTTTGGTCGTAAATATCTTAGGGTCGAGCCTGACACGGTCTACTTTACTCCCTGCTGCTGTATTAGCAAAATATTTCTTAAAAGGTGCTCCTGTGGTTGAATAATTGAGAGTAAACAAAATATGCAAACTATGAATTAATGTATATAAGCAAACAGCGGAACATTTGTAATAGAGATTGGTGATACTGCAGATTTAATTTAAGAACAGATGGTATATTCAGTAAGGTTCACGTGATATCTTGCGAACCATGGATGAAGGGTATCAGACGGATGCCATATTCCTTGACTTCCGTATAGCGTTTGACTCGGTGCCCCACTGCAGACTCCTAACTAAGGTACGAGCATATGGGATTGGTTCCCAAATATGTGAGTGGCTCGAAGACTTCTTAAGTAATAGAACCCAGTACGTTGTCCTCGATGGTGAGTGTTCATCGGAGGTGAGGGTATCATCTGCAGTGCCCCAGGGAAGTGTGGTAGGCCCGCTGTTGTTTTCTATCTACATAAATGACCTTTTGGATAGGGTGGATAGCAATGTGCGACTGTTTCCTGATGATGCTGTGGTGTACGGGAAGGTGTCGTCGTTGAGTGACAGTAGGAGAATACAAGATAACTTGGACAGGATTTGTGATTGGTGTAAAGAATGGCAGCTGACTCTAAATATAGATAAATCTAAATTAATGCAGATGAATAGGAAAAAGAATCCCGTAATGTTTCAATACTCCATTAGTAGTGTATCACTTGACACAGTAATGTCGATTAAATATTTGGGCGTAACATTGCAGAGCGATATGAAGTGGGACAAGCATGTAATGGCAGTTGTGGGGAAGGCGAATAGTCGTCTTCGGTTCATTGGTAGAATTTTGGGAATATGTGGTTCACCTGTAAAGGAGACCGCTTATTCATGAGTACTGCTCGAGCGTTTGGGATCCCTATCATGTCGGCTTGAGGGAGGACATAGAAGCAATTCAGAAGAGTGCTGCTAGTTTTGTTACTGGTAGGTTTGAGCATCACGCGGGTGTTACGGAAATGCTTCAGGAACTCGGGTGGGAGTCTCTGGAGGAAAGAAGGCGTTCTTTTCGTGAATCGCTACTGAGGAAATTTAGAGAACCAGCATTTGAGGCTGACTGCAGTACAATTTTACTGCCGCCAACTCATATTTCACGGAAAGACAAAGATAAGATAAGAGAGATTAGGACTCGTACAGAGACATATAGGCAGTCATTTTTCCCTCGTTCTGTTTGGGACTGGAACAGGGAGAGAAGATGCTAGAGTTGTGGTACGAGGTACCCTCCGACACGCACCGTATGGTGGATTGCGGAGTATGTATGTAGATGAAGATGTAGAAGGTCTAAATACCTACTGAATGTTGGTGCTACAACCTTTTTTATACGTAAGTATAGTTAGTTATTGAGATATATAACAGACCTTGAGTTATCTGTTCTGCCACGAAAGTGTCCCCAGTCAGATCGAACCACAACGTGTACTCAGTACATAAGTTTTTTCACTTGCATTCATAGATGCTCGTAATTTAGATGTGACAAGTCATCCTAAGTGTCTCTATATAAATTCAATCATATCATTCTCCCGTACTCCCCAATGACAGAAAACTAGTCTCCCTTTCTCGACAGATGTCCCGAACTGTTACCCCTCTTGGTCCCTCCTGCCCCCACGAAAACCTCTTCCATCATCAACATCCACCAAACCGTGCCACTTCAGCCAATCCGAGCTCGAGATACTCCTCCCCATACTTACACACTTCGTATAACACTTTGACATTGATACAAATGGACCATCATTCCTACACTAATGATACTGTAACTAAAATATACTGATTGACAGATTATATCATGATGTGTCTGCTGATATCCAATTTTTATCATTTTAATTATATATCTCATAATATCGACATATTTGCGCTTCTAGCTCACCCTCATTCATACTATAACCAGCATAGGTCATAGATTAATAAATCGATATATTAAGAACTACACTCCTGGAAATTGAAATAAGAACACCGTGAATTCATTGTCCCAGGAAGGGGAAACTTTATTGACACATTCCTGGGGTCAGATACATCACATGATCACACTGACAGAACCACAGGCACTTAGACACAGGCAACAGAGCATGCACAATGTCGGCACTAGTACAGTGTATATCCACCTTTCGCAGCAATGCAGGCTGCTATTCTCCCATGGAGACGATCGTAGACATGCTGGATGTAGTCCTGTGGAACGGCTTGCCATGCCATTTCCACCTGGCGCCTCAGTTGGACCAGCGTTCGTGCTGGACGTGCAGACCGCGTGAGACGACGCTTCATCCAGTCCCAAACATGCTCAATGGGGGACAGATCCGGCGATCTTGCTGGC
Source organism: Schistocerca nitens (assembly GCF_023898315.1). NCBI lineage: Eukaryota > Metazoa > Arthropoda > Insecta > Orthoptera > Acrididae > Schistocerca > Schistocerca nitens. Next base: position 652,139,547 of record NC_064617.1, read on the forward strand.
CAGGGTAGTTGACTTACACCTTCTAGAGCACGTTGGGTGGCACGGGATACATGCGGACGTGCATTGTCCTGTTGGAACAGCAAGTTCCCTTGCCGGTTTATGAATGGTAGAACGATGGGTTCGATGACGGTTTGGATGTACCGTGCACTATTCGGTGTCCCCTCGACGATCACCAGTGGTGTACGGCCAGTGTAGGAGATCGCTCCCCACACCATGATGCCGGGTGTTGGCCCTGTGTGCCTCGGTCGTATGCAGTCCTGATTGTGGCGCTCACCTGCACGGCGCCAAACACGCATACGACCATCATTGGCACCAAGGCAGAAGCGACTCTCATCGCTGAAGACGACACGTCTCCATTCGTCCCTCCATTCACGCCTGTCGCGACACCACTGGAGGCGGGCTGCACGATGTTGGGGCGTGAGCGGAAGACGGCCTAACGGTGTGCGAGACCGTAGCCCAGCTTCATGGAGACGGTTGCGAATGGTCCTCGCCGATACCCCAGGAGCAACAGTGTCCCTAATTTGCTGGGAAGTGGCGGTGCGGTTCTCTACGGCACTGCGTAGGATCCTACGGTCTTGGCGTGCATCCGTGCGTCGCTGCGGTCCGGTCCCAGGTCGACGGGCACGTGCACCTTCCGCCGACCACTGGCGACAACATCGATGTACTGTGGAGACCTCACGCCCCACGTGTTGAGCAATTCGGCGGTACGTCCACCCGGCCTCCCGCATGCCCACTATACGCCCTCGCTCAAAGTCCGTCAACTGCACATACGGTTCACGTCCACGCTGTCGCGGCATGCTACCAGTGTTAAAGACTGCGATGGAGCTCCGTATGCCACTGCAAACTGGCTGACACTGACGGCGGCGGTGCACAAATGCTGCGCAGCTAGCGCCATTCGACGGCCAACACCGCGGTTCCTGGTGTGTCCGCTGTGCCGTGCGTGTGATCATTGCTTGTACAGCCCTCTCGCAGTGTCCGGAGCAAGTATGGTGGATCTGGCACACCGGTGTCAATGTGTTCTTTTTTCCATTTCCAGGAGTGTATATTCTGCTTCATTTTATCAGCGTAAATGCAGAGAACGATATGTTTGACACCCTTAGATATACAGTGTGCCCTCAAATTCCTATTAAAAACTTCTAGAGGGGAGTGGGTAGATAATATTTGGAATTCGAACCCATGTCCAGAAACGTACTGCTTCCGTGCTACAGCCATTTGAAAACATGTCGGCAACGCGATCACTTTTACAAGTAATTGAATAGGTATGACCCTGTACGTCATTTGTTTTATAATTCCACTCACTAATAGCTAAAGAAATTGCTCGCGTACTCGTTGGCGGGTCCTCTCAATGTGATGCAGTGTGACCTCCTGCAATTCGGGCGTGAGGCGTCTCCTATGAGCAAAGGGGTCACGTCTGCTGACGGTCAAGGTATCCTTTCTCGAAGCCGTTGCGCAACTGTAGCGAAAAGGGTATACCATGGAGTCGGACGTTGTGGAGAACGATCTGGGTAAAGAGGACGAGCGGCTCTTCCATTTCCGTGAGCTTCGCTGTTCAGAGGGATCGTGTCGGTGTATTCTGTAAACATGTATTCAACCATGTTGCACTAACGCCCACAGACACATGAATGAGGCTCGAACTAGGTCAGAAAGGTAGGACCGACGTCAAAGGAAATCAGCAGATCCGACATAAAAAACCCTATTGTGGCTACCTACCTAGCAAGCGTTTTTCAAACGGCTGTATGACGGACACGGTAAGTTGCCGGACTCGGGTTCCTATTCAAAATATTATGTACTCGCTCCCCTCTGCAAGTCCTAGAAGTTTGTAACGGGAATTACCGAACATTCTGTATAAATTTAATATTACAGTATATTTAACGGCAATGTAATATTTGTTGTTTGTCGCGATGATAACTGCTGAGCAATGCCATTACCGGACATATCGTTTACTGTGTACCATAAAATTATTTATCACACAGCGTAAAGATTTGTGTTGGAATGTTTTTCTTATAAATACAGTGTGACAATTATTGAACTATATTAAATAAAATCGTCATAACTTCTGAACGGTTTGCATTAGGACTTTCAAACTGCACTGTTAGCCGCGGAGCATATGGGAATTAGTATGCGCTTTATGGTTTGGTTTGCCGACGAAGCCCGAACATGGGTTCGTCAGTAAGCAAACCTGGAGCATTTGGGGGACTGAGAATCCGCATTTCGCGATCAGTTAGTCTCTTCACCCTCAACGGGTGACTCTGTGATGTGCAAAGTTCAGTCACGAAGTAATCAGAGCTATATTCCTTGACAGCTTGGTGACTAACGAACTGTGCGCGAAGGTTTTGGAAGACGATTTCATCCCCATTGTCCAAAGTGACCCTGATTTCGGCAAGACATGCTTCATGCAAGACGGAGCTCGACCCCATCGAAGATGGAGAGTGATGTCCTGGAGGAGCTCTTTGGGGACCGCATTCTGGCTCTGGGATACCCAGAGGCCACTGGCGTGGGCATCGATTGACTCCTATATTCTCCGCATCTCAATACCTGCGACTCCTTTTTGTGGAACTACATTAAAGAAAAGGTGCACAGCAATAAACCTGAAACCGTTGCTGAGCTGAAAACAGCACTTCAGGAGGTCATTGACAGCATCGACATTCCGACAATTCAGTGGGTCATGCAGAATTTCGTTCTTCGTCTGCCCCACATCATCGCCAATGATTGCAGGCGTATCGAACTTGTCATAACATAAATCCGAATATCTGTTGTGACGTTTACATGTTGAATAAGAGTGTGCACGCCGTAGTTTGTAACTAATTTACGTTTTTTTCTTTCACGTAACTCATTTGTTGTCAACCTCTATGTTTATGATGTGCTGCATTCCATTGATTGACTTAATGTTCTTACATTTACTCTACCAGTCTTCCTAGCCTCATTTCAGGTTCTTAAAGTGTGTATTATGTCGTTCGTTAGGCAGCCGTGAACCTTAGAATACATACATCCGTAGTCCACCGCAGCTGTGCTGAGGCCACCTGTAATGGCCCTGCCGGTAAAACCCAGTCTCCCGCTCGCGATTATCTGATCATATCTACACTCATGCTCATAAATTAAGGATTATACTGATGCATGGTGAAATAACGCTCTGGTGAAATAACGCGGGTTTAAATCACCTCGGGGTATGACCATGCGTTGCATTTGACCTGCGGTCGTCGCACGGTGGCGCTGGCAGCAGTCAAAAATGGCTCTGAGCTCTATGGGACTCAACTGCTGAGGTCATTAGTCCCCTAGAACTTAGAACTAGTTAAACCTAACTAACCTAAGGACATCACAAACATCCATGCCCGAGACAGGATTCGAACCTGCGACCGTAGCGGTCTCGCGGTTCCAGACTGCAGCGCCTTCAACCGCACGGCCACTTCGGCCGGCTGTGTGATGTGTGTTGGTGCATGTCAGAGTACGGTGCAGCGAGTAAGTGTGCAGACGTTTTCAGACGTGCTAATGATGACTGTGTGTTGAAAATGGCTCAAAGAACACACATTGATGACGTTATGAGGGGTAAAACACTAGGGCGACTAGAGGCTGGTCAAGCACAGCATGTCGTAGCACGGGCCCTCCGTGTGCCACAAAGTGTGATCTCAAGATTATGGCAATGATTCCAGCAGACAGGAAACGTGTCCAGGCACTACAGTGAGGGACGTCCACAGTTTACAGCACCTCAAGAAGTCCGATATTTCACCATCAGTGCCCGCAGGCGGCCATGGAGTACTGCAGGTAGCTTTGCTCGGGACCTTACCATAGCCAATGGAACAGTTTCCAGACACACAGTCTACAAACGACTGAACAGACATGGTTTATTCGCCCGGAGACCTGTAAGGAGCATTCCACTGACCCCTGGTCACAGAAGGGCCCGTAAAGCCTGGTGTCAAGAACACAGTACATGGTCATTGGAACAGTGGTCCCAGGTTATGTTCACGGACGAGTCCAGGTATAGTCTAAACAGTTTTTCTCTCCGGATTTTCATCTGGCGTGAACCAGGAACCAGATACCAACCCCTTAATGTCCATGAAAGGGACCCGTATGGAGGTCGTGTTTTGATGGTGTGGGGTGGGATTATGATTGGTGCACGTACGCCCCTGCATGTCTTTGACAGAGGAACTCAGGTGTATCGGGACGTCATTTTGCACCAGTATGTCCGCCTTTTCAGGGGTGCATCTGCCATCGTGGAGAAGTACCTTGAAACAGAAGATGTCAGGCGAATGGAGTGGCCTGCCTGTTCTCCAGACCTAAACCCCATCGAGCACGTCTGGGATGCTCTCGGTCGACGTATCGCTGCACGTCTTCAAACCCCTACGACACTTCAGGAGCTCCGACAGGTACTGGTGCAAGAATGGGAAGCTATACCTCAGCAGCTGCTCGACCACTTGATCCACAGTATGCCAACCCTTTGCGCCGCCTGTTTACATGTGCATGGTGATCATATCCCATATTGATGTCGGGGTACATGTGCAGGAAACAGTCGCCTTTTGTAGCACATTTGTTTCGTAACGGTTTTCTCAACTTATCACCAATACCATGGACTTACAGTTATGTGTCGTGTGTTCTTTATGTACCTATGTTATTAGCACCAGTTTTGTGTAGTGCCACATTGTGTGGCACCACATTCTGCAATTGTCCTTAATTTATGAGTATGAGTATATCATACTTGCTTAGCGGAAATCATTTCCCATCTTCTAGCTTTCTGTTTGTATGTACTTAGATTTAAAACTCACTTAACTCTCTGCTACGTTCCACTGCAGTTTCGGGATCCTCCCGAGACTCATTAAGCAACAAGGTCCAGTACACCAAATAATTTGAGCCAGGAATTTTTTCGGCTTTTTGTCCAGTAGTAAATAAGAAACCTCAGTAGATGCTATGTTCCATACGCACTGGCGCATAATCATCTTCAGGCAGGCCCGTACAGTCAGCCAGCGGATATGAGGGCCAGCAGCCGGCGAAACTCTGCAGCTGTGCACTATACAGTGCTGGATCAACACTCTGAACGCGTCGTTATACCATCAGTGATAGACTAGATTGCTGCACGCTGTAGCACTAGATGGCGTTCCCAGAGGTGGCAATTTTATGGGAGCCTGGCTGTCATAACACGCCCAGCCCGAGCGAGTATGAATGCTCCTAGCCCTCCCGGAAGAGGAGGTGCCATGTTTGCGACCGGCGCCAGTAATCGGTCGAATGTGGATCTAAACTACCATAGCCTCACCGAACAGCTACACCAACTACACGAGGTCAGCTAACCATGCTGGTTTCGGACTTCGAAGTGGACCAGTCAAGGCGAAATCGCTCCATAGGTGCCATTGTCTGATACTTCAGTCAGCCTCTGAAGATCCAGGGTTCGAATTGGGGCGTTCCTACCACCCGTCTGGGATCCAGTGCCGTATTTGTTAGCCCAGCCACCAAGCCTCGCCGAAACCGGAGCTGATAGGAACGGTGCTGCCGCTGTCAGCTGATGTTTTGGAGCCTCACCATTCCACTGTCTCAGTACACGACAGTTGCTGCATACCAATCTCGCCCGGCTCCTGTGACGCTATTCGGAGTACATTATTAAAGGCAACATCTTCTTTTTACGCATATCAAATACTTCGATTCTCTTCTCTTCCGGTTTTCTCACATCTCAGATTTCACTACCATAAAATGCTGTGCTCCAAACGTACATCCTCAAAATTTTCTTCCTCAAATTAAGGCCTATTTTTGATCCTAGCAGACTTCTCTTGGCCAGGAATGTCTCTTCTGCCAATGCTAGTCTGCTTCTGATGCCCTCCTTTGTCCGTCAGCCATGCGTTATTTTGCTGCCTATGTAGCATATTTCCTTAACTTCATCTACTTCGTGACCGTCAATCCTGATGTTAAGATTACCCCTACTCCCATTTCTATTACTTCTCATTACATTCGGCTTCCTTCGATTTACTCGCAGTCCGTATTGTGTACTCAATAGATTGTTCATTCCATTCAGCAGATCCTGTAATTCTTTTTCGCTTTCACTGAGGATAGCTACGTCTTTAGCCAGCCATACCATTGATATCCTTTCAAACTAAATTTCAATTCCACTCTTGAATCTTTCCTTGATTTCCATCATTGCTTCCTCCACGCAGCAGTAGCGGCAAAAGACTACATCTCTGTCTTACACTGTTTTTGGTCCGACTGCTTCATTCTTGCTTTAAATCTTATCAGTCCCTCTTGGCTCTCGTATATGTCTCATGTTATCCGTCTCTTCCTACAGCTTTCTCCTACTTCCCTCAGAATTTCAAACATCTTGCACCATTTACTTTTTGCAGGTAAGAAAATCCCATGAACGTGTCTTAATTTTACTTTAAACTTGATTCCACTATCAACCGCAACGTCAGAATTGCCTTTCTGGTGCCTCTACCTTTCCTAAAGCCAAACTGATCGTCATCTAACACATCCCCAATTTTCTTTTCCATTCTTCTGTACACTGTCCTTGTCAGCAACTTGAATGAATAAGTCGATAAGCTGATAGTGCGATAATTCCCACCCTTGTGAGCTCTTGCTGTTTTCGAAATTATATGGATGAAATTTTTCCGAAAATCAGATGATATATCGCGAGACTCATACATTTCAGACACCAACATGAATACTTGCTTTGTTGTCACTTCCCCGAATGATTTTATAAATTCTGTATCGACACCTGTTCCTTCTTCTATCAAATCAGACAAGTCTCCCCCCGACCCCCATTAAGGCCTTCAACATACTCTTTCCACCTATGTACTCTCCTTTCTACATTTAACAGTGGAGTTCCCATTTCACTCTTAGTGTTACCACCTTTACTTTTAATTTCACAAAAGGTAGTTTTGACTCTTCTGTATGCTGATTCAGTCCTTCCGACAATATTTCTTTTTCGATTTCCTCATATGTTTAATGCAGCCATTTCCTCTTAGCTTCCCTGCACTTCCTATTTATTTCATTCCTTAACGACTTGTAATTCTGTGTTCCTGAAATTCCCTAAATATTTTTGTACTTCCCCTCTTTTGTCAATCAACTTCTTCTGTTACCCACGGTCTCTTCAAAGTTACCTTCTTTGTAGCCATGTTTTTATTTCCACCTTCTGTGACTGTTCTTTTTGGGGATCCTTTCCTGTTCAACTAAACTGCCTATTGAACTAGTCCTTATCGTAATATCTATAGCTCTAGAGCACTTAAAGCGTATCTCTTTATTGCCTAGTACTCCCGTAACCGACATCTTTGCCTATTGGTTCTCTCTGACTAGTCTCTTAAACTTCAGCCTATTCTTCATCACTACCAGATTGTGATACGAGTCTGTATCTGCTTCTCGGTACGCCTTACAAACCAGCATCTGACCATGATTTAATATAATTGAAATCTTCCGGCGTCTCCCAGTCTTTTCCAAGTACATCTCCTCCTCTTGCGATTCTAGAACAGAGTATTCGCTATTAGTAACTGAAATTTATTACAGAACTGAATTAGTCCTTGTCCTCTCTGATTCCGTGCCGCAAGCCCATAGTCTCCCGTAACCCTTTCTTCTACTCCTTCCCCTACAACTGCATTCAAACACCCAGCAATTATTAAATTTTCATCTCGCTTTACGTACTGAATTACCCGTTCAATATCTTCATATACTTTCTGTATCTCTGCATCTTCAGCTGACGACGTCGCTATATACATAGCTCAACTATTGTTGTCGGTCTTGGTCTGCCCTCGATTTCAATACTGGTGAGAACAGCCCTATAACTGAACCATTCAAAATAACACACTCTTTGCCCTGGCTTCCTCTTCATAATGAATTCTACACCCGTTACACCGCTTTCTGCTGTTTTAGATAGTATGCTGTACTCAACTGACCAGAAGTCCTTTTCTTCTTTCACTTCACTGACCATCACGATATCTAGGTTGAGCCATTACATCCCCCTCTTCAGATTTTCTAGCTTCCCTACAAAGTTCAAACTTCTGACAGTCCACGTCCCAGCTCGTAGAACGTTATCCTTCCGTTGGTTACTCAGTCTTTTTCTCGTGGTCACCTGTCTCTTGGCACTCTCATCCCGAAGGTCCGAATGGGGGGGGGGGGGGATATTCCTGAATGTTATGCCAATGATAGATCATCATGTATCATGAGATATTGACCCGTCGTCTAGGGGTAGCGTCTTTGATTCATAATCAAAACGTCTTCGGTCCCGGGTTCGATCCCCGCCATGCCTAAATTTCGATAAATAATCAGCATTGGCGGCCGAAGACTTCCGGCATAAGAAGTCAGCCTCATTCTGCCAACGGCCTTGTCAAAGAGGGTGGAGGAGCGGATAGAGGTTCAGGGTACTCTCTTGTCCTAGGGGTGGGAAATTGCCCCTAAAAGGCGGAAGAATCAGCAATGATCAACGACATGAGGATGCAGAAGGCAATGGAAACCACCGCATTAAAGACACGTAACGTTTATCCACAGGACATGTGGCCTGTAATTGAAGAAGTGTCATGATGATCTCTCCATTGGCAAAAGATTCCGGAATAGTCCCCCATTCGGATATCCGGGAGGGGACTGCCAAGGGGGAGGTTACCATGAGAAAAAGATTGAATAATCAACGAAAGGATAACGTCCTACGAGTCGGGGCGTGGAATGTCAGAAGCTTGAACGTGGTAGGGAAACTAGAAAATCTGAAAATGGAAATGCAAAGTCTCAATCTAGATATAGTAGGGGTCAGTGAAGTGAAGTGGAAGGAAGACAAGGATTTCTGGTCAGATGAGTATCGGGTAATATCAGCAGCAGCAGAAAATGGTATAACAGGTGTAGGATTCGGTATGAATAGGAAGGTAGGGCAGAGGGTGTGTTACTGTGAACAGTTCAGTGGCCGGGTTGTTCTAATCAGAATCGACAGCAGACCAACACCGACAACGATAGTTCAGGTATACATGCCGACGTCGCAAGCTGAAGATGAACATATTGAGAAAGTGTATGAGGATATTGAAAGGGTAATGCAGTATGTAAAGGGGGACGAAAATCTAATAGTCATGGGCGACTGGAATGCAGTTGTAGGGGAAGGAGTAGAAGAAAAGGTTACATCTACATCTACATCTACATTCATACTCAGCAAGCCACCCAACGGTGTGTGGCGGAGGGCACCTTACGTGCCACTGTCATTACCTCCCTTTCCTGTTCCAGTCGCGTATGGTTCGCGGGAAGAACGACTGTCTGAATGCCTCCGTGCGCGCTCTAATCTCTCTAATTTTACATTCGTGATCTCCTCGGGAGGTATAAGTAGGGGGAAGCAATATACTCGATACCTCAACCAGAAACGCACCCTCTCGAAACCTGGCGAGCAAGCTACACCGCGATGCAGAGCGCCTCTCTTCCAGAGTCTGTCACTTGAGTTTATTAAACATCTCCGTAACGCTATGACGGTTACCAAATAACCCTGCGACGAAACGCGCCGCTCTTCTTTGGATCTTCTCTATCTCCTCCGTCAACCCGATCTGGTACGGATCCCACACTGATGAGCAATACTCAAGTATAGGTCGAACGAGTGTTTTGTAAGCCACCTCCTTTGTTGCTGGACTACATTTTCTAAGCACTCTCCCAATGAATCTCAACCTGGTACCCGCCTTACCAACAATTAATTTTATATGATCATTCCTCTTCAAATCGTTCCGCACGCATACTCCCAGATATTTTACAGAAGTAACTGCTACCAGCGTTTGTTCCGCTATCATATAATCATACAATAAAGGATCCTTCTTTCTATGTATTCGCAATACATTACATTTGTCTATGTTAAGGGACAGTTGCCACTCCCTGCACCAAGTGCCTATCCGCCGCAGATCTTCTTGCATTTCGCTACAATTTTCTAATGCTGCAACTTCTCTGTATACTACAGCATCATCCGCGAAAAGCCGCATGGAACTTCCGACACTATCTACTAGGTCATTTATATATATTGTGAAAAGCAATGGTCCCATAACACTCCCCTGTGGCACGCCAGAGGTTACCTTAACGTCTGTAGACGTCTCTCCATTGATAACAACATGCTGTGTTCTGTTTGCTAAAAACTCTTCAATCCAGCCACACAGCTGGTCTGATATTCCGTAGGCTCTTACTTTGTTTATCAGGCGACAGTGCGGAACTGTATCGAACGCCTTCCGGAAGTCAAGAAAAATAGCATCTACCTGGGAGCCTGTATCTAATATTTTCTGGGTCTCATGAACAAATAACGCGAGTTGGGTCTCACACGATCGCTGTTTCCGGAATCCATAATGATTCCTACATAGTAGATTCTGGGTTTCCAAAAACGACATAATACTCGAGCAAAAAACATGTTCTAAAATTCTACAACAGATCGACGTCAGAGATATAGGTCTATAGTTTTGCGCATCTGCTCGACGACCCTTCTTGAAGACTGGGACTACCTGTGCTCTTTTCCAATCATTTGGGACCCTCCGTTCCTCTAGAGACTTCCGGTACACGGCTGTTAGAAGGGGGGCAAGTTCTTTCGCGTACTCTGTGTAGAATCGAATTGGTATCCCGTCAGGTCCAGTGGACTTTCCTCTGTTGAGTGATTCCAGTTGCCTTTCTATTCCTTGGACACTTATTTCGATGTCAGCCATTTTTTCGTTTGTGCGAGGATTTAGAGAAGGAACTGCAGTGCGGTCTTCCTCAGTGAAACAGCTTTGGAAAAAGGCGTTTAGTATTTCAGCTTTACGCGTGTCATCCTCTGTTTCAATGCCATCATCATCCCGGAGTGTCTGGATATGCTGTTTCGAGCCACTTACTGATTTAACGTAAGACCAGAACTTCCTAGGATTTTCTGTCAAGTCTGTACATAGAATTTTACTTTCGAATTCACTGAACGCTTCTCGCATAGCCCTCCTTAAGCTAACTTTGACATCGCTTAGCTTCTGTTTGTGTGAGAGGTTTTGGCTGCGTTTAAACTTGGAGTGAAGCTCTCTTTGCTTTCGCAGTAGTTTCCTAGCTTTGTTGTTGTACCACGGTGGGTTTTTCCCGTCCCTCACAGTTTTACTCGGCACGTACCTGTCTAAAACGCATTTTACGATTGCCTTGAACTTTTTCCATAAACACTCAACATTGTCAGTGTCGGAACAGAAATTTTCGTTTTGATCTGTTAGGTAGTCTGAAATCTGCCTTCTATTACTCTTTTAAACAGATAAACCTTCCTCCCTTTTTTTATATTCCAATTAACTTCCATATTCAGGGATGCTACAACGGCCTTATGATCACTGATTCCCTGTTCTGCACTTACAGAGTCGAAAAGTTCGGGTCTGTTTGTTATCAGTAGGTCCAAGATATCTCCACGAGTCGGTTCTCTGTTTAATTGCTCGAGGTAGTTTTCGGATAGTGCACTCAGTATAATGTCACTCGATGCTCTGTCCCTACCACCCGTCCTAAACATCTGAGTGTCCCAGTCTATATCTGGCAAATTGAAATCTCCACCTAAGACTATAACATGCTGAGGAAATTTATGTGAAATATATTCCAAATTTTCTCTCAGTTGTTCTGCCACTAACGCTGCTGAGTCGGGAGGTCGGTAAAAGGAGCCAATTATTAACCCAGCTCGGTTGTTGAGTGTAACCTCCACCCATAATAATTCACAGGAACTATCCACTTCTACTTCACTACAGGATAAACTACTACTAACAGAGACGAACACTCCACCACCGGTTGCATGCAATCTATCCTTCCTAAACACCGTCTGTACCTTTGTAAAAATTTCGGCAGAATTTATCTCTGGCTTAAGCCAGCTCTCTGTACCTATAACGATTTCAGCTTCGGTGCTTTCTATCAGCGCTTGAAGTTCCGGTACTTTACCAACGCAGCTTCGACAGTTTACAATTACAATACCGATTGCTGCTTGGTCCCCGCATGTCCTGACTTTGCTCCGCACCCTTGGAGGCTGTTGCCCTTTCTGTACTTGCCCGAGGCCATCTAACCTAAAAAACCGCCCAGTCCACGCCACACAACCCCTGCTACCCGTGTAGCCGCTTGCTGCGTGTAGTGGACTCCTGACCTATCCAGCGGAACCCGAAACCCCACCACCCTATGGCGCAAGTCGAGGAATCTGCAGCCCACATGGTCGCAGAACCGTCTCACCCTCTGATTCAGAGGACGAGGAATGAAAGAGGAGAAAGACTAATTGAGTTCTGTGACAAGTTTCAGCTAGTAATAGCAGATACCCTGTTCAAGAATCACAAGAGGAGGAGGTATACTTGGAAAAGGCCGGGAGATACGGGAAGATTTCAATTAGATTACATCATGGTCAGACAGAGATTCCGAAATCAGATACTGGATTGTAAGGCGTACCCAGGAGCAGATATAGACTCAGATCACAATATACGTAGTAGTGATGAAGAGTAGGCTGAAGTTCAAGACATTAGTCAGAAAGAATCAATACGCAAAGAAGTGGGATACGGATGTACTAAGGAATGACGAGATACGTTTGACGTTCTCTAACGCTATAGATACAGCAATAAGGAATAGCGCAGTAGGCAGTACAGTTGAAGAGGAATGGACACCTCTAAAAACGGCCATCACAGAAGTTGGGAAGGAAAACATAGGTACAAAGAAGGTAGCTGCGAAGAAACCATGGGTAACAGAAGAAATACTTCAGTTGATTGATGAAAGGAGGAAGTACAAAAACGTTCCGGGAAAATCAGGAATACAGAAATACAAGTCGCTGAGGAATGAAATAAATGGAAAGTGCAGGGAAGCTAAGACGAAATGACTGCAGGAAAAATGTGAAGACATCGAAAAAGATATGATTGCCGGAAGGACAGACTCAGCATACAGGAAAGTCAAAACAACCTTTGGTGACATTAAAAGCAACGGTGGTAACATTAAGAGTGCAACGGGAATTCCACTGTTAAATGCAGAGGAGAGAGCAGATACGTCGAAAGAATACATTGAAAGCCTCTATGAGGGTGAAGATTTGTCTGATGTGATAGAAAAAGAAACAGGAGTCGATTTAGAAGAGATAGGGGATCCAGTATTAGAATCGGAATTTAAAAGAGCTTTGGAGGACTTACGGTCAAATAAGGCAGAAGGGATGGATAACATTCCATCAGAATTTCTAAAATCATTGGGGGAAGTGGCAGCAAAACGACTATTTACGTTGGTGTGTAGAATATATGAGTCTGGCGACATACCATCTGACTTTCGGAAAAGCATCATCCACACAATTCCGAAGACGGCAAGAGCTGACAAGTGCGAGAATTATCGCACAATCAGCTTAACAGCTCATGCATCGAAGCTGCTTACAAGAATAATATACAGAAGAATGGAAAAGAAAATTGAGAATGCGCTAGGTGACGATCAGTTTGGCTTTAGGAAAAGTAAAGGGACGAGAGAGGCAATTCTGACGTTACGGCTAATAATAGAAGCAAGGCTAAAGAAAAATCAAGACACGTTCATAGGATTTGTCGACCTGGAAAACGCGTTCGACAATATAAAATGGTGCAAGCTGTTCTAGATTCTGAAAAAAGTAGGGGTAAGCTATAGGGAGAGACGGGTCATATACAATATGTACAACAACCAAGAGGTAATAATAAGAGTGGACGATCAAGAAAGAAGTGCTCGTATTAAGAAGGGTGTAAGACAAGGCTGTAGCCTTTCGCCCCTACTCTTCAATCTGTACATCGAGGAAGCAATGATGGTAATAAAAGAAAGGTTCAGGAGTGGAATTAAAATACAAGGTGAAAGGATATCAATGATACGATTCGCTGACGACATTGCTATCCTGAGTGAAAGTGAAGAAGAATTAAATGATCTGCTGAACGGAATGAACAGTCTAATGAGTACACAGTATGGTTTGCGAGTAAATCGGAGAAAGACGAAGCTAATGAGAAGTAGTAGAAATGAGAACAGCGAGAAACTTAACATCAGGATTGATGGTCACGAAGTCAATGAAGTTAAGGAATTCTGCTACCTAGGCAGTAAAATAACCAATGACGGACAGAGCAAGGAGGACATCAAAAGCAGACTCGCTATGGCAAAAAAGGTATTTCTGGCCAAGAGAAGTCTACTAATATCAAATACCGGCCTTAATTTGAGGAAGAAAATTCTGAGGATGTACGTCTGGAGTACAGCACTGTATGGTAGTGAAACATGGACAGTGGGACAACCGGAACAGAAGCGAATCTAAGCATTTGAGATGTGGTGCTATAGACGAATGTTGAAAATTAGGTGGACTGATAAGGTAAGGAACGAGGAGGTTCTACGCAGAATCGGAGAGGAAAGGAATATGTGGAAAACACTGATAAGGAGAATGGACAGGATGATAGGACATCTGCTAAGACATGAGGGAATGACTTCCATGGTACTAGAGGGAGCTGTAGAGGGCAAAAACTGTAGAGGAAGACAGAGATTGGAATACGTCAAGCAAATAGTTGAGGACGTAGGTTGCAAGTGCTACTCTGAGATGAAGAGGTTAGCACAAAAAAAAGAAGATCGTCATGACTCTTTTTTTCATTTACAGACCATACGTCCTCTTGTCTCCATTGTCTTCTGCATTCTCATGCTGTTGATCATTGCTAATTCTTCCACGTTTAGGGCCAGTGTCGCACGGCAAGGGCAAGAGAGTGCCCTGAACCTCTGTGCGGTCCTCCACCCTCTTTGGTGGCTGTGTTCTAATCCAGGACTGAGGACGTTTTGGTTCAGTAACGAAAGACGCTATCATTAGACCACGGGTGAAGTAAAAGCAACGACTATTAAAGAATGTTGCCGGCCGTGGTGGTCTAGCGGTTATAGACGCTCAGTCCGGAACCGTGCGACTGCTACGGTCGCAGGTTCGAATCCTGCCTCGGGCATGGATGTGTGTGATGTCCTTAGGTTAGTTAGGTTTAAGTAGTTCTAAGTTCTAGGGGACTGATGACCACAGATGTTAAGTCCCATAGTGCTCAGAGCCATTTTATTAAAGAATGTTCCCGTTGAGCATGCCTTTCGTCTCGTCGCATAGCGTCCTGCGCACGTATCGTCGCCGTCAGAAGTGTGCCTCGGTCGCAATGGTGTCAGCCAGATGTAACACAACATACAAAGAGTGCCTCACACAACGTGAGCTCGCCTGAGGCACATAATCGTCTCAACACTTCGTAACAGTGTGTTTAGACAAGATATCCGAGACTAAGTTGAGTACAGTGGGATGGCGCCCTGTTAGGCACTTGTTTTCGGGAGAACGAAGATTACATACTGTTCTCCTTAATATTAGCTAATTCCTGGGGCGGATCACCTCTCAAGCGGCTTTCTCGTGTCCTGGGAGAACTTCTTTCTGTCTACCCACGGCACTGCTGGACTTCAAGAAGTTTCATGATATGAAAGGGATTTCAGGGAGATCCCACACAAAAAGGGCTTGAATTTAATCCCCTAAGAAAGATCACCATTTTCTAATAAATAAGTCCGTAAATTATCATAAGAATCTGACTTAGTTCAGCTAAAGAAACTGCCAAAAGCGGATTTGAATATTACGATTTCTCAGTAAAACTCAAACGTTCTAAGAGCAACTCACTTACATAGATTAATGAACGTCATTTGCAAAAAATATACCATCAATGTTCCTATCAAAATTAGCTCTGACCAATTCAGTCTTCCAAAAGTGTCAGATAGTATCACTATAGTTCAGCAGAGTAAATAATTCAGAACCAAGCTGCTGAATCTCTTCCTGTGGAAATTAAATTTCACGGAATTGTATTTATCTATAATACGTACAGCCAGGTGCCACTGAAAATCATTAGCCCTCCTTTATAATCAATCGTTAATTTAAGTTTCGCAAAGTGTCATGCTTGGTGGGCTACAAATCATAACCAATTCACAATCAGATACGAACAGGACAGACCTTTTTTTTACGATTTTCATAAACTTTTTCTGCGCCGGCGGATTCTTTAGCGGCAGTCTCATTCCAGCCCGACCATCGGCTGCCCGCTGCTGTCGACCAAGCTGCTCGGTTCACCGATCGCTCACCAGCAGCGGCAGCAGCGCCACATAACTTATTTTTGGCTTCCTGCAACAATTTTCAGTTTCTGTTAACAACATGAAAATCTCTGCACCCTCCTCCCCCCCCCCCACCCCCACCCTTGTGCGAACAGTGATTACCCCTTTCAGCTGTCTACGTAACTTCTCATTCGGACATGCCTGCACCGGGAGGTCTCTGAGTTCAGTAATTCAAGACAGCCAATATAAGCGATCATCCATTGTCTACAGGGCGTTGAACCATAGTCTACCTTTTTTCCTTCATTTTTAAGGAATAGAATACTTCAGTGCACTGTAAAAAATCGAAACTGTTATATATTACGAAGTTCCAAAAATATTTATGTATTTTTCAAAGGATCTTTTTGAACTGCATTTTAAAAGTTTTGTAAATGTACTCTCATTAATACAAAAGCTGATAGCGTACGCTGAAATTTTTTCTTTACAGTTACAGAAATAACGCAAAAAATCTCAGACAGCTTGAGACGATGTGACCTCATAGAAGCTTAAACCACTCGCGTGTAAGCAGCTGAAGGCTGTCAGCTACAATACAATGAAGAAATATGAAAATTATTTTCCTCCATTTTTTCACCGTGCACTACGAGAGTTTCCGTTGACGACGCTGTTGAACCTATATTCGAAGAAAATCGTGCAACCGTTACGTTGCCGCTATATTTCGCGCAAGGTTTTGCAAATAACATGAAAGAGATAGGTGCATGTCCAGCTGCATGTAGACAGCCGTTTTTCCCTTGCTCAGTTATCGAATGGAGTAAGATGTAAGATCGATAACTATGGTACGGTATACCCTCCTCCAGGCACTGTACAGTGGCTCTCGGAGTATACGGTATATGTAGATGTAGGCGCGACAGAGGTATGTTCGGTAAAACCTACCAGCTAGTATAACGTTACATTGACTACAAATGTCGAAATACTGTATACGCTTAATTGGAGAACGCATGTTTTCCGGACACATTCTGGGCCTTTCTTCCATCAGTCAAAGTTTATTTTCAGTCACATTTGCACGTGTCATTTGCAGGATGCCGACAGTTATACTAAGCGGCCATCTTTGGATCTTTGTGATGACTAAACATCCTAAGATAACCATATAGACTGAAAACGCTCTTCTAAACTTATGTGTAACCGTGACTGGAAATAAACTGCCCTTAGTATTCCGTTCGCTGTGGTGACACAGACACTCTCTCTGCAAGGCAGCCACCTCTTACCTCTAACTAACAGTAAGCTTCCTGGTGTTCTGCACAATATTTCGACGGACAACCCAGTCGTCTTCTTCATATGCTGTGTTTTGCTGTTGTGTGTACTCGCTGCCTGGACTCCAGTCAGACCGTCAGCTACTGATGGTCTCACGCCGCTGTTTATAGCCAAGTTCGATTCCCGACATCCACTGCGCCCTTTGATACTCTTTTGTTTTACAGAGCACGCATCGATACTCTGTGAAACGCAGATTCACTCAGCGTTTTCCAACTCTGATGGATGTGGTGGTCGGCGAGATTTTAATACATTGAGTGCCGAACCCCAAGCGTTTTTAAACTGAAATCTTCATCCCTGCATATTTGATTTTCTGACTCATTTATTTAGACAGTCTCCTTAATTATGCTGTAACAGAAACTTGGCCTTTACACCACGATACTGGTCTCATCGTGTTTCCTTTCATGATTATACCCGAGGCAGCGCTCAGCGACAGCTGATTTCCTTTCGTTTTAGTCGAGTGTGTCACTGATGTTCCTTTGCATCTCTCGTCGACATTTCTGATAGTCTGCTCTACGTCAGGCTTCCCACTTCCGCGTGGAATGCGATGCACACCTAGCATTCGGAGACATAGATCTTCTTTAACTTTACAAAGAATATTTTTTGTCTTATACACTGTATGCCATGTTTTTGTAGGAGTCAAACAGAAATGATTCGACTATACATACTACAGAAACTATAGTCTTGCTTGGCAATTCGCCTTGATATATTCAGACATGACTGAACCCAGATGTACGACTAAATAGACACGGATATTGTGTTGCGACCATACCTGGGAGCTAACTGCAGGAATACTCCGTGGAGAAACAATTTATGTTACGAGCAACACAACGGACGCAATGCAATAGCAGCAAGGACAATATGTTATAATAATCCACAAGGAAAAGTAAAACTTTCTAAACTTGAAACTCTTGCAGGGAAGTTCCTCAAGTAATGAACCTCCAAGCAGTTGACAGGATAACGAAATAAAAATTCAAGCATTAGCAAGTGCTGCCAAAATGTTATCCGCAGCACTCTCGTTGGACCAACAGGTAACTGTGTCGGCTCGCGCAGGTCCACAAAACTTTCTCTGCGCGCCTTCGTTCTCTCTGCGGTTCTCTGACCGTGACAGGAAGACGTAAAGTAATGGGCCTTCCCGTCTGACCTAACATTCCAAAGGGACGACTGTTCCAGATTCTCCCGGAACTTTCGAAACCGTGGATTCTTCAGAAACACGAACATGTATCCTTAGTATGTGAATGATAATTTATAAACGGGAAAACGTGAAAACGTTTAAACTTTACGGAATGCAGTTAAAATTTACTCCTGGGTAATGTTACTATTACACTATACTGAAGACAATTTCGGAGTAGCTACTGCAACTACTGAATTATTTACCCGTAGTTTAGTTAGTATGAAAAAAACTTGCATCATCAAAACGTTTTTAACAGATATGTGTCCTTTTCGAAAGTTGTTAAATTACAACCTACATTTTAAATACACTGAAATGACATAATATCATAGCTAAATAGCTTATCAATTTATATGAATGTTTTCTTTTCCTCATTAGTAATAAAAAATTGGTAAATCGCTAAAGAAGACCGCTAAGATAGGCTTTTAGAATCATCTTTGTAAGGAAAGAACAATGTCAGGAGAATATTCAAGTTTTTAACAATTTTGTTCCAATAACGCTAGAGAGTACTTAAGTTTTAGATCTCACACAAAAAGGACGTGTAATACTTACTCCTGCGTCAACAATGAGTGTAGTGAATGCTAAATGTGATAAAAAATGAAAAATATTTAAATATTACGAGTTATAATAGTCGCAAGAATATTTTTTTTTTTTATTTCCACGCATGACTTTCACCTGCAACCATAAGAAGAGACAGTAATTTCTTTCATCCTGCAAGACGTCTTAAATATATATAAACGCTAATCATCAAGATTTAATGGATTGTTGTATGATCCGCAACCGCATGAAATTAGAGCATTAAGTCTGCTGCAAAATACGGTTTGTGTGACTTCAGTACTGGTACGTTGCACTGTGTTTTTCGTACGTTGCGAGGAAGAATGTTCATGGCACCAAATACAGTTACAACAAGAATTCATGCTTTAATTTCAGTACTGCAAGTAGTAATTATCTCTCATTACGTAAATTTCATGCCGATTTCGGCAAGATGTGGTTCATACAAGACGGAGCTCGACCCCATCGAAGCAGGAGAGTTTTTGATGTCCTGGAGGAAGCACTTTGGGGACCGTATTCTGGCCTTGGGATACGCAGAGGCCACTGGCATCAGCCTCGATTGGCCGCCATGTTCTACGGATCTGAACACATGCGACTCCTTTTCGTGGAGCTACATTAACGATAAGATGTACAGCAATAACCCCAAGTCGTTGTTGAGCTGACAACAGCCTTTCAGGAGGTCATCCACACCATCGACGTTCCGACACTTCAGCGGGTCATGCAGAATTTCGCTATTCGTCTGCGCCACATCATCGCCAAGGATGGCAGGCATATCGAACATGTCCTAAACTAAATGCGAATATCTGTAGTGGCGTTTACTTGTTGATTACACTGCGTGCATGCCGTAGTTTGTAACTAATTTACATTTTCTCATATACACTCCTGGAAATGGAAAAAAGAACACATTGACACCGGTGTGTCAGACCCACCATACCTGCTCCGGATACTGCGAGAGGGCTGTACAAGCAATGATCACACGCACGGCACAGCGGACACACCAGGAACCGCGGTGTTGGCCGTCGAATGGCGCTAGCTGCGCAGCATTTGTGCACCGCCGCCGTCAGTGTCAGCCAGTTTGCCGTGGCATACGGAGCTCCATCGCAGTCTTTAACACTGGTAGCATGCCGCGACAGCGTGGACGTGAACCGTATGTGCAGTTGACGGACTTTGAGCGAGGGCGTATAGTGGGCATGCGGGAGGCCGGGTGGACGTACCGCCGAATTGCTCAACACGTGGGGCTTTAGGTCTCCACAGTACATCGATGTTGTCGCCAGTGGTCGGCGGAAGGTGCACGTACCCGTCGACCTGGGACCGGACCGCAGCGACGCACGGATGCACGCCAAGACCGTAGGATCCTACGCAGTGCCGTAGGGGACCGCACCGCCACTTCCCAGCAAATTAGGGACACTGTTGCTCCTGGGGTATCGGCGAGGACCATTCGCAACCGTCTCCATGAAGCTGGGCTACGGTCCCGCACACCATTATGCCGTCTTCCGCTCACGCCCCAACATCATGCAGCCCGCCTCCAGTGGTGTCGCGACAGGCGTGAATGGAGGGACGAATGGAGACGTGTCGTCTTCAGCGATGAGAGTCGCTTCTGCCTTGGTGCCAATGATGGTCGTATGCGTGTTTGGCGCCGTGCAGGTGAGCGCCACAATCAGGACTGCATACGACCGAGGCACACAGGGCCAACACCCGGCATCGTGGTGTGGGCAGCGATCTCCTACACTGGCCGTACACCACTGGTGATCGTCGAGGGGACACTGAATAGTGCACGGTACATCCAAACCGTCATCTGACCCATCGTTCTACCATTCCTAGACCGGCAAGGGAACTTGCTGTTCCAACAGGACAATGCACGTCCGCATGTATCCCGTGCCACCCAACGTGCTCTAGAAGGTGTAGGTCAACTACCCTGGCCAGCAAGATCGCCGGATCTGTCCCCCATTGAGCATGTTTGGGACTGGATGAAGCGTCGTCTCACGCGGTCTGCACGTCCAGCACGAACGCTGGTCCAACTGAGGCGCCAGGTGGAAATGGCATGGAAAGCCCTTCCACAGGACTACATCCAGCATCTCTACGATCGTCTCCATGGGAGAATAGCAGCCTGCATTGCTGCGAAAGGTGGATATACACTGTACTAGTGCCGACATTGTGCATGCTCTGTTGCCTGTGTCTATGTGCCTGTGGTTCTGTCAGTGTGATCATGTGATGTATCTGACCCCAGGAATGTGTCAATAAAGTTTCCCCTTCCTGGGACAATGAATTCGCGATGTTCTTATTTCAATTTCCAGGAGTTTGGTTCAATAATTGTCATCCTGTGGAAACAGATACATTGTTCTTTCATTGTCGTGACAAACGACAGATTTGGCAGTTAGAGCATTCTTCCATTTCCACTCTTTCCACTCTTCGTGGTTCTTCTAATTGTATCGTTTAGACAACATGTTTGTAGTATCGTTTCCAGTCGCTGTAGATTTTCCTACTTTTAATGACTTGACAAGGAAATGAACGTTTGATTTATTCAGTGTGCAGTTTTCCATATGCTTTGCTGCCTAAAGAACAATATCACGGCGGATAGACAAGGGAAAAAACGACGTAGGTTACAAGAACATATATGACTGAACTACGTACTGGTATCAAATATTGATCCAGAGTTATCACCTCGCAAGCTTTTAGTGTGACTAAAATACTTCACAGGGCACTGTGCCATTAGAGATTATTTCACGAAGCGGTCATAGACCTGTTACCTTCTATATTGACAATAAATATATAAAACTGTCGTCTCTGTCTGATTTTCAGGCGGAACACGTTTCTGCAATACGAGTAGAAATATTAACGGGGCTATCACAAGTAACTTATAACTTGGGGCAACGTATAGGTTTTATTTCTCAAAATCGGATCAAGGGAAAAATATTGATTTTAAGTTTTATTCATACTAATATTACAAATGTGAAAGTAACTCTGTCTGTTACGTTTTCTGGACTAGCCTGCTGAACTGATTTCGATGAAATTTTATATGGAGGTCGCTTGAAGCCTGAGGGTGTCCGTAGGCTACTTTAGAAAGTGTGTAGTACAAGATACTTATTGATTTGAAAAATATTACGCGAATTAAGGAAAAAGATTTACTCTTCCATAAAGCTCTTTACTCTTTTGACTTGTAATCATACTTTGGAAAATACTTTCATTGGTTGATATGTCCTACGTTATAAAGTTCAAAGTAATGCTTATTCAATTTTCGGCGTGTTTAATCTGTACTTCCACACTATTTGTTGCATAAAGTAAGTGTTGTACAACGTACAGTTGATCCTGCGCCTGCCCCTCTATACACACTTAAGCCGTCGGCACACGGACCGTGCATCCGAACGTTGACCGTTGAGCGTTGAGCGTGCCGAGTTTCTGACGTCATAGCGTCGAATAGCACGTTCGGGAGTCTTTCCGAACGTGCAGAGCAGTATCTGGCATGTCAGATATTCTGAGCGTGCGTCTGAGCGTTGACCAATGAGATGGCACAACGGCACCTACGTCACACGCACGCCGTCTCCCTCCAGTACAGAGTTGTGAGGCGCCATATTGGCATTCATTTCAAGCCTATATGTATATATGCCGTTTCTGAGCTCCAGCAAATTGAGAATCACTGGATAACCCGATGTTAGTTGTGTTATTCGTTCCAATAAAATAATGAGAAAGATCACATTCGTGGCAAAAGAATTATTGCAACTTGCGTATTATGAGAGTATGCTATTAGAAGGCAGCGGCACACTGAAGATCCACCCAAAACGCATTGTTCTTAGTAGAATTTGTTATAGTTAAATATCAACTAGTAACATAATTATCTACGATTAACGTTTTTAGCATGGGGTAACACGAAATGGCTAAGAGCACGAAGTGTGTTGTTGGATTAGCGTAATGAGTAGCATCTCTATCCAATAGTGAGTTTTTGTTGGGGCGGTTGTTCGCGACGTAACACATCCACATTTTTTTCCTAACACTCGCGTTTTTATTAGGTTCTGATACTTTGTTAATAGTTCAATATAAGTATATGTTATAATATTTGATGTTATGTAAATATAAGCTCACCTTTTTTTGAGGGGTGACTTTGTTCGATTGGCTTAATCTGCAGGACAGCTTGCGCTACTTGTATAAAAATGTTTTGCTCCTTTTTCTTTTACGCTTCGTAATTCACATGTTGCAAAGATTCTGCTACTGGTTAGGAACAGTGATCAAGTAAGACTGACCTTGGGGTTTTACTAAAATGTGGGAATGACGAAATACTCTTTATCTTACGCGGAGAGGTATTCCAGATTTGTAACGAACTCATTGTAATGGAACTTTTATAAGCCTGTGTCCTTATTGATTAGACATGGTACTTTCCTTTTCGTGGACGATGGAGAAAATGTGCCTTTTAATAGAGCTAACGTGGGAATTTTACGCGCGCCCGTTGAGTAAACAGTGTGATTTGCGAACTAGAAACTTCCGCAACTGCCGCCGGAATGCGTTGTGATCGCGTTTACACGCTGGGGCCCACGTACCGTATGCACAAGTCGCATCGTTCCTGAGCGTTCAGCAGCACGTTGAACTTCGCACGCTCAACGTTGACGTTTGACAGCACGGTCCGTGTGCCGACGGCTTTACCGGCAGCAACGCTGCGCATGCCGACACATCGTGTGTTGGTGCAGCTTGGGACGAGCAGGGAGCACATCATTCGCTATGCCTTCCCGAACCAACAGGCACGTGAGGGCAGCTGATGTTTTTGCACTTGCAGCAGCTTACTCACTCACCATCACTCATCATAACAAAACTATTGATTCGCGAGCGCAGCCACAGGTTATTGCGAGTACAATATAGCTTGTACTAAACGGAACCGTGAGAAACTGCGTGACCTCCGTTTTTTTTTTTTTTCCACGTACACATAGTGTTCCTTGAAAAGAACATCGTGCTCCCTCCTTTGGATTCCCATTTGACCTACCTGTTGAGTGTAATCCGACTACAGAAAAAAATATTACTCGCCTTGCAAAGTGACTCTCATGACAGATTTAATTTCGAAATAATGAGGACATTCTGTGGTGATTAGTAGTTTTCGCATCAAAATACCTGAAGTTTTTTTTTTCCTGATTTTACTGAGGGTGGGCATGTCTCTGTTGATCATTTGTGATCAGTGGAGGTACACTTTTCTGGACGTAACAAAATAATGAGATGCGACTGCAGTCAAACGTAAAAATTATATCGATTTTACTCATAAAACTAAAAGAAAATGAACTTTGCCTATTTTCGTGGACAGCGGACATTTATTAACATATCGAATATTTTTCCATTTTTGTAATAGTTCCTTTATTATAGGAGTCGAAATGATGTTAAATAGTCCAGCGCAGAACTGTGGGCGACTTCCCTACGAGGCTGTGGTTCTCCCTTGTTCGGGATAGGGTCATTTATCATGCTTCTGAGTGATGCAGGCGTCGTGCTTTGTACTGAAGGCACTGCGGGAGGGGCTTTCTGTTTTCCCTTTTGTGTTGTCTTGGACCATCGCCTTAAGGCGGAGGCCAGATAGTGGAAAGCCGAGTGTGGCCAGCGACTGCAGAGGGTGGCAGCAAAGGGCGGACGGTGGCCTGCCCACACCACAGGGCGTTCGGTGGAGCAGCAGGCTGTTCGATGGAGCATGTGTTCTCCCACCATAGCTATATGGAAGGTGGAAGAGGTGGGGGCAGGGAGGAAGGGGGCCTCGATTTTCGGCAGTTTGTGGACACCTATCGAGGAGAATGCACATTCAACTACTGCCTTCTCTGCGGTCATTTAGGACGACGATTTTCCCCAGTACATGTACTGCATTATGACCTGTTCATTACAACTGCTAGTTTTTTCACGACAATTTCGAAGCGTAATTACAACAGTGACGCATTTTTTCCATCAGCCGTGGTACAGTGTACTAGTTTCGATTACCTCGACTGCAGGATGGTTTTTGAGCACGCATGTGTAGAAACTCTGACGTCAAACAGCGATAGATACTATATGCTTACAGGTAATACTCTTTATGGCTCTGAGCACTATGGGACTTAACATCAGTGGTCATGAGTCCCCTAGAACTTAGAACTACTTAAACCTAACTAACCTAAGGACATCACACACATCCATGCCCGAGGCAGGATTCGAACCTGCGGCCGTAGCAGTCGCGCAGCTCCGGACTGAGCGCCTAGAACCGCGAGACCACCGCGGCCGGCAATACTCTTTATAAACTCCTCTCTGTCCAACACCAGCAGCTCGTCAGTTGAACGTATTTCCCATCAGAGGAAAATATTTCCCACCAAAAAGAATAAAGATAGTACCATACACCCCAGCCTTTTCCCCGCCAGCTTGTAGGTGTAGGGTAGAGTTGGAGAGTGTCTGTCGCTAGTTTCGAGTGGTATTGCGAAATTTTTTTCCCAGCAGGATAACACCAGTTATATGGCATTCTCAGTTTTTTCGTTGTATTGCGATTTTATGTAGTTCTTGTCTAGCACTATGCATATGGTTGTGTAATTAGGTCCAATCCTTCGGATTAATTACGTAATTAGGATCGATCTTTGTGTCAGTTTCCCAACCAAAATAAATAAACTACACTAACCTAACCTTCCTCTCCCGCATATGGACAGTTTGCACGTGTTGGGGATGCACTTGAGCTTTTCGTCTAGGAGGATCAGGGTTGGAGTCCCAGAAAGGACAGCGCTATTTTTAACTTCCCATCAATTTCAGGCGCCTCTGATGATTTAATTGCGTTAGAGGGGTGCACTTCGGCTTTCCTCCCACAAAGACCAGCGTTCGAGTCCCGGAATGGCAGCACCATTTTTAATTTACAGCCAGTTCCCGGGTGGGGGATAGGGTGGGATGTCGGCACCAACCTGGGCAAAGAAATTCCCACCAAAATTCGAGATTCACGCCAAAATTTGAAATTCCGGCCAATATTGTAGTTTGGCGGGGACGGGAGACGGGGAGGGGGGAAAGGGGAGGAGGGGGCTTGGGCACACGTATAGCTGAGAAAAACACGTGACGTCATCAGGGGGTGGGGTTGGGCATGGTAGGGGGCTTGGTCGGGGGCGGGGGTGAGCGTGGTCTTGCGTGGGGGTGGCCGGGGCGGTGGTGATTACTTGATCAATTTAATTAAATTGCATATCAATTTGATATTAAAACTACGCTCGTAAACACATTATACTACTACTATTGCCACGCAAAACAACAAGGGTTGCAAGCTCCCTCCATGTAAAACACGACCACACCATAACACCACCGCTTCCTAATTTTACTGTTGGCACAACTCACGCTGGCAGATGACGTTCACTGGGGTCATTCACCATACCCACACCCTGTCATCGGATCGCCACATTGTGTACCGCGATTCGTCACTCCACACAACGTTTTCCCACTGTTTATTCGTCCAATGTTTACGCCCCCTACACCAAGCGAGGCGTCGTTTGGCATTTACCGGCGTGATGTGTGGCTTATGAGCAGCCGCTCGACCATCGGATCCAAGTTTTCTCATCTCCCGCCTAACTGCCATAGTACTTGCAGTGGATCCTGATGCAGTTTAGAATTCTTGTGTGATGCTCTGGATAGATATCTGCCTATTACAGATTACGACCCTCTTCAACTGTCGGCGGTTTCTGTCAGTCAGTAGAAGAGGTCGGCCTGTACGCTTTTGTGCTGTACGTGTCTCTTCACGTTTCCACTTCACTATCACATCGGAAACAGTGGACATAGGCATGTTTAGCGGTGCGGAAATCTCACGTACGGACTTATGACACAAGTGACACACAAATCACCTGATAACGTTCCAAGTCCGTGATTTCCGCAGACCACCCCATTCTGCTCTCTCACTTTGTCTAATGACTACTGAGATCGCTGACATGGTGTACCTGGCAGTAGGTGGCAGCACAAAGCATCTAATATGAAAAACGTATGTTTTTGGTGGTGTCTGGATACCTTTGATCACATAGTGTTCGTTGGTGTATCAATGCAGTCAGTCAACCGTCGCTACAAGGAATGACGTACCAATTGCAACCATGCAAGCAATAGTATTTTATTAAGTCGTCTTCAGAATGTGGGCACAGTAAGAACAAGAATGGAAAAGTTACTGAAGATTTGGTAACTACGGCGTCAGAGGAAAGCGTAACGAAGTACCGTTCCAGCATTTACCCCCTGGCTGCTGCTAGTGGCTCTGCGGATGGTCACGCAGCAACACGATCGTAAAATGCTGACCGATGGCTTCAAAGCCACAGTTTAAATTTCGCGCCGGAAAGGAACTATATTAGTCCCAGCCAACGGTAAATGTTTCACACAATATGAGATACTGCTGTTATATGGAATTTACAGATTCATTTATCGTAACCAAGGTACGAATATAGAAGTACGTACATAGTTACAAGTGCTCGATACGGGATCCGAATCTTCCACGTCCGCAGCTCGTGTTCTAGTCGCTAACGTTGCTGCCTCTGGGTGCTGGGGTCCCGGGTTCGATTCCCGACCGGGATAGGAATTTTCTCTGTCCGGCGACTGGGTGTTTGTGTTGTCCTCTTCATTTCATCATCATCATAATTCATGACAGTTGCTAGAATCGACTGAGTGAAAAATTGGACAGTGTAAAAATTGGGAGTTTGTACATGGGCTGATGACCGCGAGTTGAGCACGCCACAAACCAAACGTCATCATCATCATCGAAACTCCCACCTCTTTTATGTGAGGCAGCGGAGTTACTCTCAGACTATGGACGCCGGAGAGAACAGTGTTTCGTACTCGGTTGTAAATTTTCCGCTCGCCGCAGGCTCAGACTGGCGTCCGACACGCAGCCGACCTGGCCGAGTTGCGACCGGTACTCGGCCGCGCGTCGCCGTTAGAGTTTGGCAATAGCCGCGCATCCGTTGCGCAAGACTGCTGCTTGCTGTTCGCGGCTTTAGCCTGCCACCACGACGTCACAGCTCCACCTTCTTCCAAGAAAGAGTTTCGACACAACCTTTGGGTCTCCTGCACAGATCGGCGAAACTGGCTGTCAAGTAGACGCACGTACGACTTTTACCATCAGCATGAGGCTGGGACACGATTATCCCCTCGCACCTACATCGGTTGAAGATTATCACATCTGGACACAGCGATAAGGACACAACGGCAGTAACGGATCTTAACCACATCGTATTGGCATGTTCCAAGTACACGACTGCACAGTCACACTTGTATAAGAAATTGGTTGGGAGAGGTTACCCCCTCCCTACCAGTGATCCTGTTTTTCTTTACCCTTTTGATAAACATAAATATAACTTGTTCACAGACTATCTGAAAGACACCGGCATCCAAATTTAATTTATGATTTGCCGAGGTCTTCATTTTCAAAAGGCATCAGCTCGGTTCGTGGTCGGCTGATTAACTTTGTGTTTTCATTTTCTTACAGTCCTCTATTTACACATTACATTTTGACTGTCGCTCTCTTATGCATTTTATGTCACTGTTCTACTGGCACGAATTGTATAAACCGTTTGTTGTATTGTGCGTGTCACTTTGGGTTTTTCTTTTATTTTAAGTACGTCTATCTGTATGCTATAATTCTCACATTGTTATATACGCTATTTGCAGTTCTGTTCTCCAGCTATTGTTGTACTTATTGTATGATGTACGGTGTTTGCCCTCCAATGTTTTGTCTTTTCTATAAGAGCATATGTTTGTTTGTCATAATGTTGGTGTATAGTGCTAATTGTAATTCTGCTCCATTGTCATTGTCATGACTGCACTTAAACAGTGTGCTTGTATACTAACTTCGTCATTTTGTGCTATTCTGCTTCTCTTTGCGATTATGTTTGTTTGGCACTCTATAATCGTTGTTGGCCGTATGATGCTTATAACACAAAGCCAAAATGAAGAAATAAAAAAAACTGGATGTCAAAAGATGGCCGCAATTTATTTTCTTATTGTCTTTGTCGTAGAGATTAGGAAAGAAGTAGCAACTCTGTTGTATCAAATGGGGCGACGGAAACTGCCGTATCAAACGTAAGTAACCTTCATGTCATTTTCCTAAAAATTATTTGCCAACATACAGAACTCAATGGTGAGAGGGAGATTTGAAACCTGATGCTCTAACTCTGTAACCGGTGCCATCAGGTAATGTGTGACTTCGTTTATGTCCATGTCTTATGACGCAGATTCTATGTATACTGACGCTTAACTGGTAGAAAGTAAAGGAGAATTTGTGTGTAAAATTGGGGGATTAGAATTTAATGTCCATTCAAGCATATCGACAGTCATTTGTCTTGAGTATCCGAGGGCATTCGCGTGTTGTTTCATAGTAAACTTGGACTTATTTTCAAAAAAGAACGTACACATCTCTGACAGATGCGATTAAATTCTAACGTTGGTAAGATGATTTACTTAGTACTAACACATTTCTCAGTTATTAAAAAAAGTACTTGAGGATACTGTTTATAATCATTGCCATGGTTTCTGCAAGTGAGTCGCAACATCAATAATACTCTGGGTGAAAATATTAGCATTGTTAAAAAAAGCTATTTCTGACTGTTAATTTAAATTATCTTTTGGATAATACTTTCAACCTTCCCTTAAATTTAGGACTTAATAGTCGAGTGACTCTTTTTCACTATGAAACATGGTCGTTTCAGTCTAAGTCTGGCAAAAATTATGTTATTTTTATTTCTTGCGATGACAATTTCTAGTTTCACTCATATTCAGGCATATACGACGAATGAACATTTACACCCAGGCGTCAGCACAGTCGCTGGCTCATACACCAACCGAGTACGAAGGGTACCCAGGTCATAAAATCATACACGTACATAATCACAAAAACAGATAAAAACCTCAACAACACATATTTTCTCACGTTCGTATGGTTCCTCTTGACAACTGGCAAACTAACGTAATGTAGACAAATGCCATTCAACTATCCAACTCACATGCGCAAAATTTTCGCATATTCACGGGGTTTTTAGAAATATGTTGGCGAAATATGGTCAAAATATGGGAATGAAGCTCAAAAGAAGAAAGGTAAGAAGTAAACCCTTCATTTGACTCGAAGAAAAAGAATTCCTGTAGCTACGTTTTTGATGGTACTTCGCTTAAAATCTTACAGCTTTTATCATGCAGTCGACAAGAGGTCTTTCACTGGTGGTTGAGACCTGTGGTATACAACTTGGGGTGGACTAAGTGTCAGCAGTACACCATAATTCTACAGACATTATTTTGAAAAAGATGTTTATTCATGTGGATATTAACATACTACTGAGAAGGAAATTATTTAGGAATGATACCTTGCTTTATCGAGTTTAACTTTCCAAATAATTTTCCTAATAAACATGGAAACTTTTTCCCATTACATTTACAAATTTAAGCTCTAAATTTAAAGAAGAAACAATCAAAGTAATAAACATTTAACGAAATAAATTTTAAAATATATTATTCATCATAACCACATTCCAGAAACAAAGATTTGGATATTCAGTTATTAATTAGGCCTAATCTGTATGTAAGTATAGCTTTATAGAAATAAAAATTCACTTCTGTATATCACTTCTGTATATTAACATCAGGATAGCACTTCTTTTTAAACTGAAATCTGTTTTAAAGTATGGTGTTTACATTTCCATCTAACCCCTTTATTTATTGCTAACTGGAAGTGCTACGCTAGGGCTCCACCACAAACCTTCTCATCGAGCAAGCTGTGAGCAGTGGAGAGCCACCACAGAGCGTGGCGAGCATGGCACCCCGACTATCGGTACAGGGTGGAGAGTGGGGGGCAAAACAGCTGCTGTCCCATTCTCGTCACTCAGTTTAAATCTCTGACTAGCTGCTTGAAAATCACTATATGAAATATTATTTCTACAAATAAACAAAAATCTCCACATGCCACTTAATTTTATTAACATACAGTACTAGACTTTTAATTTACTTCGTCGGCTGTTATATAAAAATGAAGTCCGGGATGCTCAGTTCTCTTGCATTTCCCCCCTTAAGAATAGCTACTGTGTTAGGAGTACTTGACATTGATGTAATTGTAGCTGCCTGTTGGTGGAAACGAGGAAATTTATCATGAGGGACAAGTCTACAGAAATCCAAGATGTTTTTCTTTGACTGACATTGGTTCTGTACACTCCACACACTCCAGGTCAATAATTTGTAGTCGTAGTTTAGAACAGATCTCTCCAATTTGCTGAATATGGAAAAATGGAAATGAGCGTTTGGCGTCATTGCCCTTACGGGGGCAAGTCCGACCGCCTTGGTACACGTCTTATTACATTGGACGCCACATTGGGTGACCTGAGCGCCGGATGGGGATGAAATGATGAAGAAGACAACACAACACCCAGTCCCTGAGCGAAGAAAATCCCCGACCCAGCAGGGAACCGAACCCGGGCACCTTACAGCAGTCTGTCACGCTAACCATTCAGCTATCAGGGGGAACGTTGAATACGGAGAGGAGAACAGATCAGCACTACCTACTACTGCCATCAGATGCTCAAAACATTGCCCACATTTTTCTTTAAGGGTTGAAAGGTGGCAAGCCACTCCTCACTTCCACTATTCACTCACATTAATATTCGTATTTTTATCGTGGTCTCCATGTTCTCCAGTTCTAAATTTGGTATGTGTGGCACATGGCTCCTTTACATGAGGAAGTTGTGAGTAGAATGATCTTATAACTGCTTGTGTAGCCTGCAGAGAACTTGTACCCGAGGGGCTGTAGTAAGATGATGGAGAACAGGGAGGAAGATAGATTGTAGGACATAAATGTTCTGTTCAGCTACCTGGCTGTCCGAGTCATTCATGGAAGTAGCACTCTGTCAATTGTACCTGCAGAGGGACCTCAGGCCATGGCACTCCACTCTTCCCACTTAGGGCCAGAGCAGGGGGCTACCAGTTCGCAAAACATTTTACTTGTATCAGGCGACAGTCCACATGAAGACAGCCAGCTAGCCAAAAGTGGGTGGAGGAAGCCATTTAAAAGAAACTGCTGTAATCTGAAATTTGTGCAAAGCTGTGGGATAGTCATAAAACTGTGAGCATTCTCATGTTAGAAGCTGGGACGATAAGATCAGAGCAGCTGGTGTACATCTTTAGTGGAATCAAGACTGTAACTCCGCTGGTGCCATGAAATCGCCAGGTTCTTTTAGCGAGCGGAAAAAACGCACTTAAATGTTCCGGGATTTCAGGGCTCTGATAGGGAAATTCCCTACATTCTAGTAATCAGAACGCCAGTCTGCATAGTGTGCAAGTCTTTGTGGACGCATCAGAACATTAAAGCTGCCACCACGCTCTGTGTGCCGTTTTCTGCTGCCTCCTGAATCAAGGTGGTAGGATAAAGTATTGCTGCAGCAGCTTAGGGGTGTTAAATGATATTCACTGCTCCCTTTTCTCCGAGAACCATAGTTTGTGGTGTACCTGGTTTAAGTTGATTCCATTTGAATAGAATTTGGCCTCATAGTGGATTCATGTGAACGAAGTCTGATTACATTGTAAAAGGGATTAATTCAGGGGAGAACTTGAAGGTTTCCACCCCATTGAATGCTTTCCCAGTCAAGCACTACTCTTTTCCTGAATTATGGCTGCCATTTTTTGTAAAATTTATGAGCTCGTATGTAGTTATAAAAGGATGAATAAAAACTTGCCATTATCTTTGTAAACTTAAATGTGCAACTCTTCTCAATCATATTCCTCCAGTCATTCACTGTTCTTATTTTATTGTGGTGATACATGGATACACCAACAAATCAGAATGAAGTCATACTATATTAGTTAATTTGATGCTTAATTTCAGTTCTGAAAGTGACTGCAGACAAAGGCAACAAAGGTACCATGAGTAAATTCATTAATTTCGTATATAAAAGTTAATGATGTATCTCATGATTTGAAGACTGGTAAGATAATACCTTTCATTAAGTAAAAATAATAACATTTAGCATAATTTTTTTTATTGTTATTTCACTCCCCAAAATGGGGCGGGATGGCAGTGGCACAATACACTGCTCTTCAGCCAAGCGAGCTACATTGAAACATAGTCAAATGAGTAAAGAACACATAACATAGAATCGTATAAGTTGGTGAATGAAAAACAAAAAAAATTAGATGAGTATAAATGGTGGATTTAAAAATAAGATAGACAAGAGCCATACACACATGCGGAGAATGAGCACTGCGAGTCCACACAAAAACAAAGAAACACAACAGTGGGAACACAAATGAATGATGCTGACGACACTGTTAGTGCTGGTGGAATGTAGCACTGCAAACGGTACTTGAGAAACACTGACACCACAACGGAAACATTAAAAATCACTGCCCGATGGGGACCTACCACTGGGTGCAGGTTAGGAAGGGGGGAAGAAAAGGGAGGGAGAAGAGATGGTAGGGGAAACCATGAACGGAAAGGAGGGGGCGGTGGAGGTGAGAAGGAAATGAGCCAGAACTAGGGAGGGAGGGTAAAAAGGAGAAAGAAGGTGGTTGGAAAGGGAAAAGGAGGAAGAAGGGAAGGTTGAGATGGAGGGAGAGAGGGAGCCCTGAGGAGGGGTGATAGATGGAGGGATTAGATCTGGTAGGAGGGGTAGATGGAAGGCATGATGACATCATCCGGAGGGGGAGTTGGCAGAAGCCACCTTGGGAGAGGGTATGGAGTGTGTGGAGATGGAGATCAGGCGGAACACTGTGGTACAGGTGGGCTAGGGTGGGAGAGGATGGGGTAAACAAAGGATGGGGGGGGGGGAATCCAGTTTACAGGACACATATAGGATCCATATTCGATTTAGCATAACTTGGACATACATTTATGATAAAGTAAGTTACTACTCGTAGGGATACTAAACTACATGAATAACATTGAAATTATTTGACATCAACTTAATTTCCTTTTTATAGCTGCCATTTTGCATACCAGTCGCTTTGTGCAAAATGGTAATATTCCTCACATATGATTTTGAGATGTGAAGACATTGTCAGTGTTACACATGACCAACTCACCCTTGCTGCTATAAGATGTCACCACTGTCAAAACTGACTCACCCATATTTCACTCTCAGCGCCTCTTTCATGTCATCACGATCCGATGGCCGCGCGCATTTGTCTCACTACCTATCAAGTTCTGCTCATTAGAAAGAGCATGAGCAGGTGCTAGAGGTGCTAGTTTTCACACTCAAAACCTGCTGGATGGTAAGCCCTAGTATATATATATACACACTCCTTGAAATGGAAAAAAGAACACATTGACGCCGGTGTGTCAGACGCACCATACTTGCTCCGGACACTGCGAGAGGGCTGTACAAGCAATGATCACACGCACGGCACAGCGGACACACCAGGAACCGCGGTGTTGGCCGTCGAATGGCGCTAGCTGCGCAGCATTTGTGCACCGCCGCCGTCAGTGTCAGCCAGTTTGCCGTGGCATACGGAGCTCCATCGCACTCTTTAACACTGGTAGCATGCCGCGACAGTGTGGACGTGAACTGTATGTGCAGTTGACGGACTTTGAGCGAGGGCGTATAGTGGGCATGCGGGAGGCCGGGTGGACGTACCGCCGAATTGCTCAACACGTGGGGCGTGAGGTCTCCACAGTACATCGATGTTGTCGCCAGTGGTCGGCGGAAGGTGCACGTGCCCGTCGACCTGGGACCGGACCGCAGCGACGCACGGATGCACGCCAAGACCGTAGGATCCTACGCAGTGCCGTAGGGGACCGCACCGCCACTTCCCAGCAAATTAGGGACACTGTTGCTCCTGGGGTATCGGCGAGGACCATTCGCAACCGTCTCCATGAAGCTGGGCTACGGTCCCGCACACCGTTAGGCCGTCTTCCGCTCACGCCCCAACATCGTGCAGTCCGCCTCCAGTGGTGTCGCGACAGGCGTGAATGGAGGGACGAATGGAGACGTGTCGTCTTCAGCGATGAGAGTCGCTTCTGCCTTGGTGCCAATGATGGTCGTATGCGTGTTTGGCGCTGTGCATGTGAGCGCCACAATCAGGACTGCATACGACCGAGGCACACAGGGCCAACACCCGGCATCATGGTGTCGGGAGCGATCTCCTACACTGGCCGTACACCACTGGTGATCGTCGAGGGGACACTGAATAGTGCACGGTACATCCAAACCGTCATCGAACCCATCGTTCTACCATTCCTAGACCAGCAAGGGAACTTGCTGTTCCAACAGGACAATGCACGTCCGCATGTATCCCGTGCCACCCAACGTGCTCTAGAAGGTGTAAGTCAACTACCCTGGCCAGCAAGATCTCCGGATCTGTCCCCCATTGAGCATGTTTGGGACTGGATGAAGCGTCGTCTCACGCGGTCTGCACGTCCAGCACGAACGCTGGTCCAACTGAGGCGCCAGGTGGAAATGGCATGGCAAGCCGTTCCACAGGACTACATCCAGCATCTCTACGATCGTCTCCATGGGAGAATAGCAGCCTGCATTGCTGCGAAAGGTGGATATACACTGTACTAGTGCCGACATTGTGCATGCTCTGTTGCCTGTGTCTATGTGCCTGTGGTCCTGTCAGTGTGATCATGTGATGTATCTGACCCCAGGAATGTGTCAATAAAGTTTCCCCTTCCTGGGACAATGAATTCACGGTGTTCTTATTTCAATTTCCAGGAGTGTATATATATATCGACTAATCTTTGTAGCTGCTGTAGGGATTTTGATTTGGTTTTGACTAATAGATACACTGATTAACGAGGAGGCATAACCAAATTCGTATATGGCATGGTGGAGTAGTGATAGCTTCGCCTTGCTCGTGGAGTGAGCAGGTTGTTCTTACTTCCACCCATACCACAGCGCTGCATGTGGCGAACGCATGTGTACTCAGTCTTGTGTGTGTGTATCATCCGTGTCGTATCGTTCTTGCTTAGCGAAGTTCGTTGCAGGTTTGCTCTCTGGTGGTGACATTCTCTGTCCCCGCCATGATGTCTCTCGAGTCTCCCAAGAATATTCTTTGTTGGGGAACCGTTCGTTGCAGTTTTGACAAGAGTACATGTCATGTTAAAACAGGTTCCTTATGAATTCTCGATTGGTTTGCCGATACAAATCGAGTTGCATCTGAGCAGGTAGATAACGCTTATTTTGACTCTGATATGTATACATTTTTTGTGAACTTCCTAGATCCCTTGCAAGTAGACTCTTTTCCTCATCGGTTGGTTTTCAGGTTATTTTTACACATTGTGATGGTTCTGTTAGACCAGTATTTCTCGCAAATGCGGAAATCGGGAATATTTAGGTTAGAGTTTACAGTGTTCCACATGAAGTGCACTATTCTTCTTTCTTTTATTTTATTTTTTTAAGGTAGTGTTGCTTCCTTTTGGAATCGTTTGCTATATCCAGCAGGAACTCTAGTCTGCAAAACATGGATTGTAATGTTACACTGGTATCCAAAGCTTAGAAATGTGTGTTCAAAAGAATATTCCTTCACGACTGAGTGTTTGTGATTAGTGAATTCACCGAACCACCAATTGCAACGTGTGACCGATTTGAAAAATTATCAAAGTGCACATTTAATCGAACTTAATGAAATTTTTTATAACAGCAAAAGTGCTTGTATTTAACTTGGAAAATGGCAATTTTTAAATAATATGAAAGCTGTGTTTAGTCCCAAAACGTTCGATTCATGCGACGCCCCTCTTACCCCAATCCGTTAAACACCTCACCAGTCAAAACGGCTTCCTACTCCCAGTGACAAGTGACACCGAAAGCTTTTACCGGTTAGTTGAGCATCGGTATTTACTCTACATCTCAAAACTGTTACTTTTGTACTGACTTAACCCTTTCGCAGGTCGTAGGGGATGTACTTCCCACTAAATATGTTTCTTCACAGTGCTGAAGGGAATGTGTCATCACTTCTGTACACTGCTGGCATCTAGTGGCTGTCCACTGCACCATCTGTAGTTTCTATTTGCTGTGAAATACATCCTTCAGGACTGTGGGAACTATATATCCAGCCAAACAACGGTGTTTTAATGGGTATTGGGAAGTATGGTTACCACCAAAGTAGTTTCTGGAAGAGGCTTGAGAAGTATGCTTACCACAAAATTAATCTGTCTTTTGTGGTCGTTGGGAAGCATTCTTATCACCAACTGGGGGGTATCCAAAAGCTTTTCACAATAAGTCTTACCACCTCTGGCTATGCCTGACATCTTGAGTTAGTACACTGCACCAGGTGTATTAAAACTGCTACGACAATCAGCTCTGTTTGTAGCGGGATCACTACTGTTGCCGGAACACATAGCTTTGCTTCTGCAATATATACTATTGTGAACTGTATGAGCTCATACCTTTACTTCGTGATGAAGATTCAATGGTGTTTTGACATCTTGATAAGTAAACTTTAATATTGATAACAAAACATAAAATGAATACAGAAAAAACTGTTTATTATGTTTTATGTGTAATGGAAACACATAACAGTTCACAGAAGGTAAGTGGGAAATCCATTTACCACCATAGTTTTAATACCTTACAAAGGTGCCGTGGTGATATAAGTATCGCCATAGTTTTTGGTCCTAAATCACAAAAAAATTTTAAAAAAATGTAGTCAGTTGATCACAATTCTAATAGGATAGCAAATCATTCTCGTCACTGGTTTTACAAATATTGCGCCCATGAAAGAGTTAAAGGATGTGTAATTATTTGGAACCATGCGTAACCTAATAGAATGTAAAATTAATTTCAAGGCTGCTAATTTATTGTGAACCTCTCTCCAAAGCGATATTTGGATTACGGCTCTCGATTTGCACTTATTTCTACACACTGCAAAGAGAAGCACGCTGTACTGTAAATGCATCATGCTAACAGGTACAGGACTCCATTAAACACCGCCAAATTCAAACGTGGATTCTCTTCTGCTAAGCGAGAGGAAGAGGATCCTGGGGGTGTGTCCACAGATGGCTCGTGATGACAGAATAACAACATTTATTGGTCACTGGAGTACAGTGGTTGTCGGCTCTCTGGGCGAGGTTTCCTTCCGTTCATAGTATTCTAGGCGCAAGGGCGGATTAAACGGGGCTGGGAGGGAGGGGGGAAAGTTTGGAGGGGGCGATCGCCCCCTGAGGGAGTTGCAACTAAATTAAAATCAAATGGTAGTTTTTGTAAACTGCACCTAAATCAGACACATTAATTTAGAGTCTTGGTAAGTGGATTTAGTCACTTAATTCAGTATTCACCTAGCCATCTTACTTTGTGTGCTCGAGAGAATGTACTACCTGTTCCATTGACTTGTGCTCCCCTCCTGTTCGTATTGTGGGCGCCAAAACTTATCAGGCCTTCCCGATTGCCACAGTAGTATGCTTTACGTATATATGAACGAAACTGTCGAAAATATATCAACTCGCTTTTAACAAAAGGCTTATGTACTTGTTGCTGCATGTTAACAATTGTATAAAAGAAGTTACTCAGAAAGAGGTTATGATGCTGCACATTTCTAGAAATTTGAAACTTTTTTCTAAAATAAAACATTTTTGAAATTGTTTGATATTTTTCAGTATCAAAACAGCTTAAAACATTAGTTTTTGGAACATTTTCCTAAAGTTTCAAGGACAGGAGCCCTGGGGCTTCTTTCTCTTCTAAGCAACCGCCCCCACCCAAAAAACTTCATTAATCCTACCCTATTTCGGTGGCGATGGAGGTAGTCAGCGAATGCTCACCTTTGCGCCTTCTGTGGCGACTGCAGCTGTGCTGGCGTTAACTCGAATCTGCTTCCTCGACACCAGTGCTACGGCCTTGCTGGGTCGTACTGCAACAGCTGAAACCATGCACTTTGGGCCTCTGTTGTGATCACCAATGGGAGGCGTGGCAGCAGCACAGGTCAGTGCACTTTCAGTGATCATCCCGAGCTGTGGTCGTCTGATGATGGCAGGCTAGTGTTCGCAGATCCGGCCCTGGTTATGGTGTTTGTAGAGGCATCGTCCCAGGCAATGGCAACGGTGCATTACCTCAATGCACGCCAAGCGATGACTCCCATGACAGCGACTGCCTGTTGACGCTGTTGATCCTTATATATGGCTTTGTGCCGCTGATGTTTGCGGTTCTTGTTCCGAAGCAGGTTGGTAGAATATTCTGGTGTTGCTTGGCTGAAGTACCTGACCTTATTACCACTGTCGATGTTGAGACCCTGGTGTACGCCAAGCTGCTTTTCGTACATCCTCTGCTGGCCACAGACAGTGTTCTGCTTTGTGTTGCTTAATTTGGTGTTCCACTGACCCACTTACATCATGATATCATACCACTGAACTACGCAACAGAATTTAACACACATACAACTTCTAGCTCTCAACATTCTACATCTACATCTACATGGATACTCTGCAAATCACTTTCAAGTGCCTGGCAGAGGGTTCATCGAACCACCTTCACAATTCTCAATTATTCCAATCCTGTACAGCGCGTGGGAAGAATGAACACATATATCTTTCTGTACGAGCTTTCATTTTCCTTATTTTATCTTGGTGATCGTTCCTCCCTATGTAAGTCGGTGTCAATAAAACATTTTCGCATTCGGAGGAGAAAGTTGGTGATTGGAATTTCGTGAGAAGATTCCGTTGCAACGAAAAACGCCTTTCTTTTAATGATGTCCATCCCAAATCCTGTATCATTTCTGTGACACTCTCTCCCATATTTCGCGATAATATTCCTTCACATTTAACTAACTCAAGTGCTTTAATCATTCAAACCTCTATACTCCCACGTTCTATGGAAAGAACGCGTCACTGCATTCTGCCTCTGTATCTGTTTCCACTTGACTGTATTTACAAGGTTGTGAACCCACTACTAATACTCAACTTGCACCGTATCAACACAGTTCACTTCCTTTGAAACTCTATATTGTGGCTTGTCACCACTAATTACATCACAGTTCTCCCTCTTATACAAAAAATCTTTCTTACAGTCCATGAACACACTTGGTCTTCGCCTTCAATACTGTTCATTCACTACAACGCATTGTTGCGGGAGCTGTGCGATTCTGATCGTTTCAAACCCTTAGGCTGAAGGTTGGGAGGGGTATAGTTTCGGCAACTCTTCTCTTGAATAAGAAATGTATAACTCCGATCACCACAAGGATTACACAGGCGACTGATGTTAGTGAACCAATGGCTGTTGCTTACTTCTGTGGCTTTTCACGTGCTCTAAGAGATGTTCTGTGGTAACACAACCAAGGTGGGTGGCAGTCATCTGATCCACAGAGGTGAACAGGTCCTGGTCAGTGCTATAATTAAGAAACAAAAGGGGTTCAGAAGGGAAAACTGAGGAAGGAAATCAGGTACATAAATTAAGGAACCATACTGAAGGCTATAGTTCCTGTTATGATAGCTGGTAAGCGGAAAGTAAATCATAATGTCAGTCTTGCATACCTGCTCTAGTTATTAGCATACTATACCAATGACTCAGAGTGATATCCTGTTTCCTTCACCTTGCTTTTTGCTTTTTCTCCTCCTCATCCATCGTTCCTCTCCCTTCTCCTTCAGAAACTGGGGTCACACGAGACAAATTGTCCACTATGCCTCTTAAATAACTGTATTCTGCTTATGGGAACTATCAAAGGGTGGGTGGAGCACTGTAATTTAACGTGGAGACATCGTGTCTATTACCTGGTAAGCGTCATTATACCATGACACAAACTTCTTTGTTTTCCGATTTGGCACATAAGCATTAGTTACCACAACCCACTACCCGCATGGTACTTAGGTAACACTGCTTTCACATCATGCACACTTTCCTGTTTCTCTAAAGCATTCGTTCTCATTTTTTGTACTTGCCTCCAGATAAGTTTCACTCTCCAAGTGAAATCATTCGTCGATGGGATGTCTCCTTACAGTAGGGCTTTGCAAAATTTAAAAGGCGATGGCATCTTATGTCAAAAAATTACTTCATATGGGGTAACCCTGTGCTCTGGTAAATTTTAGAGTTGTATGCAGTGACGAAGTAGGCCAATAGGACACTCCAATTGTTATGCTGGGAATTTATGTAAAAACTCAACATTTTCACAATATTCCTGTGAACCCATTCAGTGTGACTATTAGTTTGAGCATGCAGAGCATTTATCCATGATTTCTTAATGTGAAACAGTCTGCATGGTTGCTGCATTAATTCTGATATAAAATTTGCAGCCTCTTCACGATTAGGGTTTCAGGTGCCCCAAACCAAAGTATCCACTGGCTGACTGGTGCCTGAGGCACCATCATGTTCTGGTAAATCTGTCATGGAAACATGATGAGAAAAATGGTCAATAACAGTTAATATGAAACTATGCCCTGCTGGTGTTTGTGCTAGGGGTCCAAGTATGTTCAACCCCACCATTTGGAAGGGTTTATCAGTTTCCGACAACTTCTGTAGTTTAATTTTCTGGTAATTAAGTTCTGCTCTTTGAGCATATGGAACACAATTTTTCACATAATGGTCGATGTCCTGCCTATATGTCATCCACCAACAATCCTGTGCTATCCTTCTCTCCATTGCTCTTCAACTCCAATGTCCTTCTAAAATCGACTCCTGCAGTTGCATCAACGC
The DNA here is from genome assembly GCF_023898315.1 of Schistocerca nitens. Taxonomy (NCBI): domain Eukaryota; kingdom Metazoa; phylum Arthropoda; class Insecta; order Orthoptera; family Acrididae; genus Schistocerca; species Schistocerca nitens. The sequence goes on from NC_064617.1 coordinate 652,181,007, forward strand.
TTCATCATGCTAGCTCTGTGATAGTGCTAACTATGGCCCATTTCACACCATGCAATACAATACTCCATCTTCCGTGCAGAATTGCTGTTGTTTAGGAAACCACTGACAGTCCGGGTCAGCGCTTTGCTGCCCTCTATTTACTTACATCAATATCTGTGTAGTCCATGGTTTGTGCCTTACGGCTGTGTCTATCGGTGTTAGTGTGCAACATTCCCAGATGAAGTACTACCTTGTAAGAAAACACGCTTAACTGCAAGGCCCATCTTGAAAATTTACTCCTTTGATCTTTAAGTCCTTAAAGTCACTCAAGTACTGCGAGATTAGTTACCACTTTAAATCGTCTGCCATAGAGGTAATAATGAAAGTACCCACTTTCAAAAATCACTGTGAGCATTTCCTTCTCTGTAGTGGAATAATTTTGTTCAGCATTATTGAGCTGCTGTGAAGCATATGAAGTAAGGTGCTCCAGCTCATCTACTTTCTGACTCACAATAACCTCTAGTGCAAATTCGTTAGAATGTGCGACCGAACCGCCGAATCTTTCCATCAGTAAATGGGGTATGTTCTCAACTGACTCGGTTGTTTTAACCCCCTCCACTGACGGAATGACCCGCTTCCTAATTCCGTATGTATGAAGCCAATACGGACTTGTAGCTGTCACGCCTTTGCGCTTACTGCTACGTATTTTAACCGTGAATAGCTCAGTCCTAATGGTAAGAGGTAGTAGTGAATTCACGTTGTTAATCTTTGTATACAGCACAGCTGCCACAAGCTCAGCTCACTTTTACTCCACTCCTACCCTCGCCATTGCACCACATTAACTAGGTGCTACACGGACCTTGCTAAATTCACTTGCGTATACATTTTTGACCGTTACTCGCCAGTATTTACCTAATGATTAGTACACTCCTAACCAGACTATTTCCCAAAGAGCTGTGATGATTGAACGGGTTCGATCCACGGCCTACAGTGCCCTACAGTTCACACGGTAACACTGCCTACCTGACCCACTTCACTTGGTAGTGAGCTTATGTATCCAATCACCACTGCTAGCAGCAGTGGATAATCCTATCAGCACGACGAGAGCAGCAGACTTACCGTCGAATCCTCCTGAAAATACTTATAACTACGGTCGCCAGCTCTGAAGGAGCAAAAGAATAAATCAATTTTTGGCTCGTTTCAAAGTGAAACGGCTTGAGTTGAATTTAAACTTACTTCTGAATATTACTATTTCTGATCATTCTAGGTGATTCTACAAAGCAAATACTCTCTCAATTTCGGTGAGTCGGCTTGGTAATTACTACCAAGACAATTTATGCAACTTGGGTTAACAAAATTCTATCCTTCAACTTATTTAATGATTTTGGATATTACTCTTTGGACAATTGATATAGAATTAGTTAAGTGACTTTACTTGAAAGGTTACTCAGAAAAATTTAAGTAACTGTGGCCTCAGTCTGATTTCACTATTCTATGTTTGAGGTTACTACACTTTACAATGAACAACATGCGTCGTAATTCTACTCATTACTATATTCTGTACTCTGCACTTTCATAAAAGAAAACTGGTATTCTCCTTTTACATGTATACAAAGTTCGTCTTAACAATTGCAAGCAGTCTTGCCTTGGGTAGACGTGTCGGTGCTGGTGGTGAGATGCATGTGGCTAACGCAGCTCTTCACGCCTCATGCCCTTAATGGCGGCTGGAACTACGAGCTGTAGCACTCGTATTAGCTACTGCACGTCCGCCATAAAATCTGGGCGCAGGAACTCTTACAATCAGCCCCAGTGGCATAGAGACGGCTTCGACAACCATTCGTCGCGTTCTGCTCCACAAACGGCGACGATATTCGCCTCTTCGCTGTTGCACAATCACTTTTGCGTGAGCACAGTTACGCACTCCCGCTCACGTCAACACTCCCCAGGCCAATTCATTGTTCAGTCCCTGTGTCTCCAGCTACCCCTAGCTACGCTCATATCACCAAGAGTGGGGGCGTTCCCCTACCACCTTTTTACCGAAATCATTTAGTATTTAAGAATATTTATATTTATTACCCTGGAGTTCATACCAGTCATAATGATTTACTACTAGCGATTTACAACATTAAATTATACAGTAATAACTTATAATTATCAAGAAAAAGAATACATTTGACTCCGAGAGCTTAGTGCATTGTCTGACAGGTAGCGCTAATTCCCAGTTTCGCCAATAGATGGCATCAGGGTGCACTCCCTGGCAGTCTCACACCAGCACGCCCGTTTCCGACGCGCGGGCTCCAAATTACTGTCAGCCCACCATCATTTCAGTTCCGTTACACATGCCCCACTTCTTATTGAAGTATCTAACAGTGATAATTCAATAAGAAGTCTCTCCGATAATGAATCTGAAATGTTCGTTAAGCTTTTTACCAAGGGTTTTCCCTTTCTTACTGATACACCTCGATACTTATATTACATATTTCAAATTAAACACCAATTCTTTCGCTCTTTCCTGCTAAACATTACATAAATGATTTACATATATTCTTTCCAATTTTCTTACTTCTAAACACAGTAAACTTTAAACATCTTTTTTACAAAAATTTTAAATACACTTCTTTTATCTCAGGCAAGTAAAACACACGTTATGCGCCTATCACTTTATAGCCCGTCCTTTTCACTTTTCCTCCTCACTTTTCTACCTCTTCCACAACACTTATTTACACATGTATTAAGGCTTTCTTAGCTCAGTCTTTCCCAGTCTGTTTAGTCTCTACTTAAACTAGAAGTTTCATTAAAATACTGCAACATATTTTAGTGAACATTTACCTTTCACATAGAACAAAAGAAACAAAACTATTTACATATTGGTTTACTTTAATATTTATTTATATATTTATTTTCAATCTGGTAGAATTCGTGGTTCATACCTTTTGAGATCCACTATGTTTCTTACTCCCAGGCGTTTGCCTGTTAATGGGTACTCTAAATAATAAGCATTCACATTGGGTATGGACATTATTTTAAATGGTCCATTATACATATATATTTAAATTTACTGATCTCGTTATCAATTTCACTTGACTTTTCATGTGTTTTTACAAGAACGAGATCACCTATTTTGAATTTAGGATTCCTTACTTTTTCGTCGTGACGACGAATTCTCGCATCTGCTTGTTTCCTCATCTTGTCTTTTACTAAGTTCTTTTTACTATCATAATCTAATTCAACTCTATCTGGAAATTCTAGTAGGTCTTCTACTAGACTTTTACTTCTTGTCTTTTTCAGGATTTCTTCTGGAGTAAATCCAGTGCTCTCGTTTGTTAATGAATTCATGATTTCTTCGAATTCACTCACATACTTGCCCCACTTCTTGTGGTTACTATGGCAGTACGTCCTAAATAACTGACCTATCTCACGCATATATCTTTCTGCCGGATTGCTTGATGGGTGATAAGCTGAGATATGTACCACTTCTACCTGTTTCTCAGTTATCCCATCCTTCCACATTTTTGAGCAAAACTGAACACCATTATCTGATAGTATTCTCTTTTGCTTCCCTACTTTCACAAAATAATCACACACCATTTTATCATACACAGCTCTGGCAGTAGCTTTCCTCAAGGGATATAGCTTTATATACTTTGAGAAAAGTTCAACTGCTACAAATATGTACAAAAAACCCCCCATGGTTTTCGGTAATGGACCAAAGATATCTACTGCTACTATTTCTAATACTTCATCAGGTTTTATTGATTGCATGGGCCCTTGATTAGTTGCATTTGTTACTTTCGCCTTTTGGCATAGATCACAAGATCTTATCCTCTGTGCTACCCTTCGTGCCATGTTGTTAAAGGTAATGCATTCATCTAACTTATCGGTACACTTCCGTGCACCACAATGGCCATATGCCAAGTGAACATAATCTATCAGCACTTCAGTGTGTTGTTCCGGCCAACATACTCTCCACTTCCCTGGATTATTTAATCTTTGAAGATACAGTACACCTTTATGTATTTTATATGAAGCCCTTATGTTAGTTGCGTCCGGATTGTCAAACTTGACCTTCACCGACTTGAGTGCATCATCATCACTTTGATATCTTCGCATATTCCGACATATTTCCCTAATTTTTTCTCTTCCTTCCGCTTTTTTGAAGTAATTCACCTCAAAAACATCTTCCCTATTCTTTACACTTTCTAGTGTCTCACATCCTTCCGGTAATCTCGACAAAGCATCCGGTACTGCATGTTCATTCCCTTTAACATACTTGATCTCTATATCAAATTGTTGTAAAAACAGCGCCCATCTGGTCAACCTGTTATGTAACAATCTGCAGTCCTTCAAAAATATTAAAGCTTTGTGGTCTGTATGGACCACAGTCTTATGTCCCCATAAGAAAAGTTGAAATTTCCTAAAACCCCATACTATAGCTAAAGCCTCCTTCTCTGAAACCGTATAGTTTCTTTCGTACTTAGACATGGTTCTATTCGCAAATGCTATTTGTCTATGAGTTTTTTCCCCATCTATCATTACCTCCTGAAATATGGATACTCCCAATCCATAATCTGAACTATCTGTTTCCATGTGGAATGGTTCACACAGGTCAGGGTGCCATAACTTTATGTTTTTAGCCAAATTGTCTTTTAGCCGGTTGAATGCTGTTTCACATTCCTCAGTCCATATATACACACTGTTCTTCTTAAGTAGGTTGTTCAGATGTGGGCTATTGAACATCTGATCATCCACATACTTACGATAAAAGGAACAAAGTCCTATAAACGACTTTAGTTGTTTTTTATTCTTGGGAGCCGGACAATTTCTTATTGCTTTGACTTTATCGGGATCCTTTTCAATTCCCTCTGGTGTTACTATGTGACCTAAAAACTTTATTTCTTTCTTCACAAACTCGCATTTTTTCAGGTTCAGGGTCATTCCTCCTTTAATTAAAGCTTTGAACACCCTGTCGCATAACTCCATGTGCTCTTCCCATGTCCTTGTAGCAATTAACAGATCATCTACATAAACTGTGATTAGCGAACTAAGTTCACTCCCTAAAATTTTGTCTAAAGCCCGAATGAACACTGAAACGGAAGTGTTTAGGCCAAATGGTACCACTGTGTAATGGTAGCATTTGCCATTGAATAAAAATGCCATGTACTTCCTAGACTCCTCACTTAGTGGGATTTGCCAGTATCCTGCAGTTAGGTCTAAACTAGTCATGTACTTTACACCATTAAACTTCTGCAATAAATTATCTATGTTCTCTGGACGATCCAACTCCCTCTTCACTACTTTATTCAGAGTACGAGCATCTATCACTATTCGTACACTTCCATCCTTCTTACCTACTATTACCAATGGGTTATTATATGGGCTAGAACTCCGTTCAATGACCCCACATGAAACCATTTTATCTATTTCTTTTTGAACTGCTTCTTTCTTACACAAGGGTACATTATATGGTGGTTTAAAGAAAGGTTCATGCTCCTCTACCTCCATGCAGTACTCATAATTTATCACTCGTCCCGGTTTGTCCGAAAATACCTCCTGATTTTCTTTCAGAATTTGCCATAGATCCTCCCTTTGGGCATCAGATAGTCCTTCCGTTTTATCCACTACATTTCGAAGGAGTGTCTCCTTATTTCCATCTTCAACTATCTGCCTCACCAGAAACCAATCGAATTTTTGACCTATTCCTGAATCATGATCATCTCTAAATTCTACCCATCTCAGCTGGTTCTCTTCCATTACTCTAGATGATTCAAATGGTATTTCTAATACCGCACTATCAACTTTACAAACTATTATCCCTTTGTCACAATCTATAATTACTTTCTGTTTTATTATCCAGTCAATGCCTAAAATGATCTCGGCACAGAGCTCTGGAACTACTAAAAATGCATTCGAAAATAGCTTGTTTTTTATCTTAAATTCCATCATCACTTGATGTTTAACAGGTTTACTACATTTCCCTGTCGCCCCTATCACTTTAACACCTGTTATTGGCATCATGACTACTCCTCGTTGCTCTTTGATCATCTCAAAAAATGCGTGCGAAATAGCACTTATTTGAGCACCGGTATCCAACAATACATATAAATCATACCCACATACAGTAATGGGTAGGATTGTTTGCATCCTATTGTCCTCTTTCATACTTTCTTTATCTTCCCATAATAAATCCTTTTCCACCGCCAAGTCTTGCCATACTATTTTTCCGGTTTTTATACTGACCATTCCATCTGGAGGTTTCTTTCTCCTTTTCATCCTAAATTCTTTCACCACTTTTTCCAATAGTCCTTCGTCTAGGCTCTTTAATGCCATCTCGTTCTCATTCGAATCTGTCATGCCTGAACTCTCGGTTGCGGAATCGGAAACTTCCTCTACTTCTTTTTCTCCCTGGATGCTTTCTGATGATTCTGACGATAATTCCTCCTCCTTAGAAATATGACCTTCTTCGGATTCAAACAATTCTCGCAAATTATAATCCATTTCTCTACTTTCCCTTTGTTGGATAGTGCATTCGCCACTCTTACTTTCATTATTTTCCCCTACTAATGGAATTCCAGTCTCACTCAACTCATTTGCTTCAGTACTACAGGGATCACAACACTCTTTCTCTTGGTTAGATACACTTTCTCTAATTTCTTTAAAAGAATCTTCATCACAGTCATGTACTCTTGCTGTCACTAGGTACACATCATAATCGGTATGGCTCTCTAACACTGTCATATTCGGGTCCAAATTAATCACTTGAGTGGAAGATCTTCCTAATTGTGCTGGCTGGCTTTTGAGCTGATGTACATATTCTGCATACGAGGTAATTTCTGAATCGGCATGCGTCTCTGCACTATGCCCCTTTTTCTTATCCACCCTTTCCTCTTTAATTACTTCTCGATGCGATTCGTCGACTATTCGTATGAACCTTTTACCATAAGTCACATCACTCCTACCTAGCCCCTGCCTCTCTGCACAGTTGCCATCCCCACCGACAAACAACGCCTTCTCTGACTCTTCCTTCATCAATTCGTCACTCTGACCTCGAATTGTACTTATTTCATTCACGTGAGCCTTCACATCCGACCGATATTCTTTTCCTACTTCATTTCCCTTAATAATTCCTCCCTGCTCTCTCTCCTCTGTTTGTATCCCTGCATTATAATTCGCAAAGTTTCGTTTATGTAACTGCTCTTCAGGCGAACGACGCACTATCCTACTATAGTACCGACTACTCTGGTCTTCCCTATATTTGGGCCATTTCTTTCTTTCCGCGCGCGTTAGGCCCTTGACCTGCGCGGTATTTAGTTTTCCTGATTTTGATAATGCATCCCGTTTCCCTGATAGTGTCCTCTCCCTCGCTGAGAGTTACCTCCTTGACCTCTTTCTCTCATGTTAATTTGCGGTTCATTCCTACCACCTTTTACTATTCCATTCTGATTTCTGAAACCTCGAAACTCTCTAGTTTCACGCCACCTATCTTCATTCTCGATTTTTTCTAAAAATTCATCGAATGTTCGATGAGTGCCTCCTACATAACGCTTTGAATCGTCAGGTAGCTTTTTCCACAACTCCCACACTATCTCCGATTCTGATCTACGATCTTTAAGATACTCCAAACGCTTGAACCATCCTTCACAGTATTCTCTCATGAGCCCACGCCCATGTTCTGGCATTCTGGCGACAACGAATTCTCTCCACAACCTATCTCTCTCTTGTGTGCTCCAGAATTCCTCAAGGAACTTTTCTTTGAAGTCTGTAAACTTCAAATTGTCGATATCCAAATTCAATCCCCAACGTTTAGCATGACCTGCTAAAGCGTCTATTACTAAATTAATTTTTTCTTTAACCAACATGTCTGTTGGTAAGACACGTTCACAATTTTTTATAAAATCCATTGGATGCCATCCACCTTGTTTTTTTTTGAGGATCGTATTTTTCCTCCCTGCTCAGTATTTCCGATTTTTGCATTACCAATGGGATACCACTACAGTTAAGAAACGTCTGATTCTGAACTTGCTGACTTAACAATTTTATCTCATTACGCAGTGTATTTTCCTGCTCCTGCACACATGCATCAAAACTCAACATGGTATTGTGCAGTGTTTCAATATCAGCTGCCGTTTCTTTAACAATCTCTTTCTTTACAACTGGTACTATCACCTGTAATTTACTTTCAATTATCGGTTCTAATTTTTCACTAACCAAAGGTTCCACTGATTTCTCTATTCTCTGAATTTCGGTATCAAATCTTTTCTCTATTTCTGTGACTTTTCTCTGAACATTTGTTATTTCAGCCCTAATGCTATTTACTGATTTGTTTACCTCTGTGATACATTGGCTTTGCGTATTCAAAATATCTAAATTGGCTTTTATTTTACCAGATAGGTTTTCATCCAATTGGGATATATGACTAGCCATTTCTGCTTTCAAACTAGCATTCCCTTCTCGAATTTGCGCCATCATCCTATTTAACAAACTTGTTAATTCCATATCCTCTTCCTTGTGACTTGCATCCACAGATACATTGGGTTCACTTTTCACTACCTTTGCTTTCACTTCCTGTTCCTCCTGTCTTATGGGTGTGGATTCATCTATAAGATTTTCCAACCCTACAACAGTATCTATGGTCCCTAATTCTGGGTCTGACCTTGTAATGTTTTCATCTTGCTTGTTACTATTCGACTCCATCTTATGCTGCTGTATTTCGTGCCTAATAGAAATGTTTATTAAACCAAGTATTACTTGTTTAACTCCTACTATTGGAATTTCTTTTGCTGCTTTGCAGGTTGTCGTCTTGAACTTACCAATTGTGGTATATTTGTCTACAACAGAATTTTAAATTTAAAATTTTCTTGAAACTACAAGTTTATATAAAACACTTTTATTGCAGCCATTATTCTACAAACTTGGTAAGTCCTGTCACGGTCGCCACATGCGACCGAACAGCCGAATCTTTCCATCAGTAAATGGGGTATGTTCTCAACTGACTCGGTTGTTTTAACCCCCTCCACTGACGGAATGACCCGCTTCCTAATTCCGTATGTATGAAGCCAATACGGACTTGTAGCTGTCACGCCTTTGCGCTTACTGCTACGTATTTTAACCGTGAATAGCTCAGTCCTAATGGTAAGAGGTAGTAGTGAATTCACGTTGTTAATCTTTGTATACAGCACAGCTGCCACAAGCTCAGCTCACTTTTACTCCACTCCTACCCTCGCCATTGCACCACATTAACTAGGTGCTACACGGACCTTGCTAAATTCACTTGCGTATACATTTTTGACCGTTACTCGCCAGTATTTACCTAATGATTAGTACACTCCTAACCGGACTATTTCCCAAAGAGCTGTGATGATTGAACGGGTTTGATCCACGGCCTACAGTGCCCTACAGTTCACACGGTAACACTGCCTACCTGACCCACTTCACTTGGTAGTGAGCTTATGTATCCAATCACCACTGCTAGCAGCAGTGGATAATCCTATCAGCACGACGAGAGCAGCAGACTTACCGTCGAATCCTCCTGAAAATACTTATAACTACGGTCGCCAGCTCTGAAGGAGCAAAAGAATAAATCAATTTTTGGCTCGTTTCAAAGTGAAACGGCTTGAGTTGAATTTAAACTTACTTCTGAATATTACTATTTCTGATCATTCTAGGTGATTCTACAAAGCAAATACTCTCTCAATTTCGGTGAGTCAGCTTGGTAATTACTACCAAGACAATTTATGCAACTTGGGTTAACAAAATTCTATCCTTCAACTTATTTAATGATTTTGGATATTACTCTTTGGACAATTGATATAGAATTAGTTAAGTGACTTTACTTGAAAGGTTACTCAGAAAAATTTAAGTAACTATAAATAGGCGACTCATTCTGGTGTGACCATTGCTCTTTTCAACATTCTTATACGCTAAAGTATTCTACAACCAAAAGAATTGTAAATGAAAGAGGCGATGGTGGCCTCAGTCTGATTTCACTATTCTATGTTTGAGGTTACTACACTTTACAATGAACAACATGCGTCGTAATTCTACTCATTACTATATTCTGTACTCTGCACTTTCATAAAAGAAAACTGGTATTCTCCTTTTACATGTATACAAAGTTCGACTTAACAATTGCAAGCAGTCTTGCCTTGGGTAGACGTGTCGGTGCTGGGGGTGAGATGCATGTGGCTAACGCAGCTCTTCACGCCTCATGCCCTTAATGGCGGCTGGAACTACGAGCTGTAGCACTCGTATTAGCTACTGCACGTCCGCCATAAAATCTGGGCGCAGGAACTCTTACAATCAGCCCCAGTGGCATAGAGACGGCTTCGACAACCATTCGTCGCGTTCTACTCCACAAATGGCGACGATATTCGCCTCTTCGCTGTTGCACAATCACTTTTGCGTGAGCACAGTTACGCACGCCCGCTCACGTCAACACTCCCCAGGCCAATTCATTGTTCAGTCCCTGTGTCTCCAGCTACCCCTAGCTACGCTCGTATCACCAAGAGTGGGGGCGTTCCCCTACCACCTTTTTACCGAAATCATTTAGTATTTAAGAATATTTATATTTATTACCCTGGAGTTCATACCAGTCACAATGATTTACAACTAGCGATTTACAACATTAAATTATACAGTAATAACTTATAATTATCAAGAAAAAGAATACATTTGACTCCGAGAGCTTAGTGCATTGTCTGACAGGTAGCGCTAATTCCCAGTTTCGTCAATAGATGGCATCAGGGTGCACTCCCTGGCAGTCTCACACCAGCACGCCCGTTTCCGACGCGCGGGCTCCAAATTACTGTCAGCCCACCATCATTTCAGTTCCGTTACAAATGACAAGAAAAAATGAAAGATTTTTTCAAAATCCAGATAGACCAAGATGGGAATGGATGTCAACAGATCTTTCAAATTCTAGAAGGCCACCTCACACTCATATGTCCAATGAAACTTCATTCTTTTCCATATGAATTGCATCAAAAGTCTTGCAATTTCTGCAAGTTTCAGAACATATCTACAGTAAAAATTCGTGAGCCTCAAATAAGATTGCAATTCGTTTATGTTGGTGGGTGTTGGAAAATTTTGAATGGCCTCAGCTAGATTTGGAATGGTATGAAATCCATCCTGCCCAATAATATGCCCCAAATACCAAACTTCTCGCGATACAAAATGACATTTCTCTAGACATAACGTTAACTGTGCTAACCACACATGATCAAACACTTTGTGCAGCCACTCCAAATGTTCTGGAATATTCTTCCGATACACGATTTTGTCATCCAGGTATACCAGGCACTGTTTTAGTTTTAATGTGTGTAACACTATCCAACAAACGCTGAAGAGGTTGCCATTCGATTTTGAATCCAACAGGCATGGGGCCAAACTGAAAATGCCCAATCGGCGTTACTTCCAACTGGTGGTAATCAATATACATATTCAGTGTTGTGTACTACTGATACTGACCCACCTTGTCCAGTGTCTCTGTTATACATTGAAAAGCCAAGGAAACTGGTACACCTACCTAGAATCATACAGCCCCCCCCCCCCCTCAAGCACGCAGAAGTGCCACAACACGACGTGGCATGAACTCGACTAATGTCTGAAGTAGTTCTGGAGGGAACTGATGATACGAATCCTGCAGGGCTGTCCGTAAATCCGTTAAGTGTACAAGGAGGTGGAGCCCTCTTCTGAATAACATGTAGCAAAGCATCCCATAGATGCCCAATAAAGTTCATGTCTGGGGAGTTTGGTGGTCAGCAGAAGTGTTAAAGCTCGGAAAAGTGTACCTGGAGCCACTTCATAGCAATTCTGGCCGTGTGGGCTGTCACATTGTCCTGCTGGAATTGCTCGAGTCCGTCAGAATGAACAATGGACATGAATGGAAGCAGGTGATCAGATATGGTACCTACATACATGTCACCTCACATAGTCCTATCTAGACATGTCAGGGGTCCCATATCACTCCAACTGCACATGCTGCACACCGTTACAGAGCCTCCACCAGCTTGGACAGTCCCCCGCTGAGGTGCAGGGTCCATGGATTGATGAGGTTGTCTCCACAGCCGTACACGTCCATCTGCTCTATACAATTTGAAACGAAACTCGTCCAACCAGCCAACATGTTTCCAGTTACCAACAGTCGAATGTCGGTGTTGATGGTCCCAGGCGAGGCATAAAGCTTTCTGTCATGCAGCCACCAAGGGTACATGGATGGGCCTTCGGCTGCAAAAGCCCATATCGATGATGTTTCATTGAAGGGTTCGCACGATGACACATTGAAATATGCAGCAATTTGCGGAAGGGTGGTACTTGTATTACACTGAACGAGTTTTCTTCAGTCGTCCTATTCGTGCAGGACATTCCCAGTTGCAGCGATGTGAGAGAGTTGATGTTATACCAGATTCCTTATATTCAAGGTACACCGCGAAATGGTCGTACAGCAAAATCCCCATTTTATCGCTACCTTGGAGATACTGTGTCCCATCCCTCGTGCGCCGACTATAGCACCACGTTCAAACTCACTTCAATCTCGATGGCCTGCCATTGTAGCAGCAGTAACTGATCTAACAACTGCGCCAAACCTTTGTTGTAATATACAGGCGTTGCCCAGTATTCATCCTGTTTTCATGTCTCTGTATTTGAATAGGCATGCCTATACCAGTTTCTTTGGCGCTTTTGTGTTTCAGGTGTAGGATATGCATGATGGCATTGGTATCTTGCTGATTTATAAATTCTTCCATAATCGGCTGTAAATGCCTTGGAAGTCGGTACAATACTTTGTAGGTAGGTGCTTCTCTTGCAGTAGGAATTTGGTGCTGAACAAGTGGTGTTGCGAGTAATGGACCTAACGGGTTAAATAATTCCACGTACTCTCTCCACCGTTTCTCCCCTAATGCTCTATCCTGTGCTTCAAAACATTGGTCCGTAGTGCTGAGAAGTTGACAGACCCTGCCGGCATTGTGTAATTTGTTGTAAAATCGCGGTCTAGTTCACCCTGATCTAAAAATTCTAAACTCGCAACCTCGGTACCGTGTGACAACTTCACTTCCTGGGGGCCAAAATTGTCAATACTGAGCCGGCCGTGGTGGCCGAGCGGTTCTAGGCGCTACAGTCTGGAACCGCGCGACCACTGCGATCACAGGTTCGAATCCTGCCTTGGGCATGGATGTGTGTGATGTCCTTAGGTTAGTTAGGTTTATGTAGTTCTGAGTTATAGGGGACTGATGACCTCAGAAGTTAAGTCCCATAGTGCTCAGAGCCATTTGAATCATATGTCAATACTGACAGACACTACCCTTGGGCCGTCCGACCCCCAGATGTAGGGCAGGCTATGTTGTATAAAACAACTGCACCTATCGCTTCGTTATATACCAAAGTTTAAATGATACACAACGAGTTCACTGGTACGTCTGTACCAACATCAATCGAGACTATCTTTCCTGTACCTCTCGGTATGTGACCACCCGAATTGACCTTAAGCAGTTTAATTGATACCCCCTGGCGGTGGGGCGAACCTTGCGACCACGAAGGTATTCTGGCTGCAGAGAGTAGCTGAAAATTTTCCATCCAGTTCTGACGTATTCCGTTCCAGGTCAATTACGGCGCGTTGTGCTGCCAGGAAATCAAGTCCGAGAATCACGTCATACCGACCACTAACACTCGGAATAACTTCTACATCCACTTGGAACTTAACTTCACTCAGTCCAAACTTCAGCAGTCGAACACCGTGTGTATTTACAAGCCATCCACGTATAACACTTAACGTTCAGAGTGGTACACTTAACCTTTTTGCCCCAAATATTCGCTTACTTGGAACCAATACCTGAGCAACGGTATCCAAAAAACATTTACGTAATTTATCCCTCACATAGCCAGTCAGAAAAAAAAGTCTGCCACTGCTTTCTTATACGCGCTAACTCTTACTGGGAGTGTTGCACAGTGGAAAACCCGTGCCACGAGGGATTAGCCAAGCGGTCTAAGACGCTACAGTCATGGAATGTGTGGCTGGTCCCGGCGGAGGTTCGAGTCCTCCCTCGGGCATGGGTGTGTGTGTTTGTCCTTTGGATAATTTAGGTTAAGGATTGTGTAAGCTTAGGGACTGATGACCATAGCAGTTAAGTCCCATAAGATTTGACACACATTTGAACGTTTTTGGAAAACCCATCCCCTGCGCTATTTAACTGCTGCCCATACGATCTACCTTGTGATTGAACCTTGTTGTTGCTGATTTCTGTATGGCAGTGCCGATCCGAGTGACCAAATTTCTTACAATACCCGAAACGTTGCTGTCTGCAGTCACTTTGTCCACACTGAAAACAACTGATGTTCATACTAAACACTGTCCGGCGTTCATGTCACCTAGTAAATGCTTCAGTTTCTTCCAGAGATGATTCAGTACCCACTAATTTACTCAAATACTTGGGAAATTCCAAACGAACCTTTCTTGACATTTCCGGTTGCAATGCGTCAAAAGCCCTCTGCTCTGCCTCCCGCAAAATTGCAGAGTTACCCCTATCATCATCCATAATCTCATAGGTAACTACACTGATTTTGTGATTAAGGTAGGCGAAACTTTCAGGCGATTCATTCTACTTACGAAATATCTTAGCAAGCTGTTCCAGACAATGTCTCGCAGTGCTCTTCTTCTGATATGTCTCTATTAACTCTTCCTAAAAATCTCACACGTTCTAGCTTCCCTTAGATCCTCTTCACACATAGCATGTGTTCTAGCGTCTCCCATTATTCAGTCCAGGGACACGTAATAAATGCTTCTTACTCTCTCCCCCACCCCCACCCCAAATTTGTTGGCTGGAGCCAAATTGTCAAAAAGATCCCCCCAGTTTCCCTGAAAATGGGGTAAACTATCCAGCAGCAGTGACATCGAAGTTGTGTGGGATGGGGCGTGACTGGTCTCTCTCCGCCACTCTGAGCTTATTTACCTCAGTGGCCGAAAGTTCCTTCGCCACGATTATAATTTAATATTATATATGCAAGAATACAAAAAACAAGAAAAGGGGCAACACAACAGGCTCGAAACCAAAATAACTGAAATCAGTACTTTTTTGCTGCATGGCACAGCATCGCTGTAGGTGCTCCATCATGCTAACTCTTAACTGCACGAGATCCACCCTCCACTATGCCTCAGTAGTTTTCCTCACATCAGTGTAAACACGCCATGTTAACAGGCATGGGACTCCACTACCCTTCGCCGGAATCAAACATGTATTTTCTGTTTGACATGATGAAGAGGATGGTTGGCTTGTGTCCACCGGTGGCTCCTGATGAAAGAATAACAACATTTATTGGTCAACCGTAATACATTGGTGTGGGCCTCTAGGCAAGGTTTCTGCTACTAATAAGGCGAGTACACCATTCGCTTGTTACATATTTTTACGAGCTTCAAACAGGAGCGACTTATTTTCAGTTATCTGTCTAGTTACTAGTTTATTTTTGTAATGTCTTGCGTGTTTGAGTGCGTACTAGTCACAACCTTTTATTTCAATAACAGTGTAGTGTATAGTACCACCATTGCTGTATCGACGATCGTATCGTACAGGCTTTCGTTTGTTCGGTTAGAACAGCTCAGTGTCAGTTAGACCATCAGTGAGAGAGCACTTCGATTTCCCACTCCTAATAAGAGCGAGTACACTGTTCGTTTGTTGCATAGTTTTGCACGCTTCAAACAGGAGCGACTGCAGTAATGGACAGGAACTGTGATTGTTGGTTAAAATGGCTCTCAGTACTACGGGACTTAACATCTGAGGTCATCCGTCCCCTAGAACTTAGAACTACTTAAACCTAACTAACCTAAGTACATCACACACATCCATGCACGAGGCAGGATTCGAACCTGCGACTGTAGCAGTCGCGTGGTTCCGGACTGAAGCGCCTAGAACCACACAGCCACCGTGGCTGGCGAACTGTGATTGTTGTGTGCAGATGCAAGCTGAGTTGGCAACCCTTCGCTCACAGCTCCAGGCTGTGTTGGCTTCTGTCACACAGCTTGAGGCTACTGCCAAGGGGCGTCACTGTGGGGGATCAAACGTGGGGATGCAAGGGACATCGAGCACGTCCCACATGTCCTCCTATCGGTCCACTGCTGTGACCTCCCAGGTTACTGCCTGCACTGAGGTTGACCCCTCATCCGTGGTGGAGTAGGAGATCATTCCTAAGTCTGGCAGGCAGCGAAAAACTCTCTGAGGGGCTGATCGTAGGGCGTCCCCAGTTCGTTTGACGAACAGGTTTCGGTCGTTATCAGTGGCTGACGATGTCTCTGAGCCGGATGCAGTTGTCCACCCTGTTCCAGAGGAAGCTTCTCAGCCCCCAAGGTCTGGGCACTCACAGAGGGTAGGTTTGCTGGTAGTTGGGAGCTCCAACGTTAGGCCCGTAAAGGGGCCCTTTAGGAACATGGCTGCCAAGGAGGGGAAGGAAGCCAGTGTGCACTCTGTGTGCATACTGGGGAAAGTCATTCCGGATGTGGAAAGGGTGCTTCTGGATGCCATGAAGAGTACAGGGTGCAGCCAACTGCAGGTGGTGGCTCATGTCGGTACCAATGACGTGTGTCGCTTTGGATCGGAGCAGATTCTGTCTGCTTTAGGGCGGCTAGCAGAAATGGTTAAGACTGCCAGTCTTGCTTCCGAGATTAAGGAGAAGCATTATGGATAGAACCGTCTGTGGTCCTTTGGTGCAGAGCCGAGTGGAGGGGCTGAATTAGAGGCTCAGGCGGTTCTGTGACCGTGTAGGCTGCAGATCCCTTGACTTGCGTCATCGGGTGGTGGGTTTCCGGGTTCCGCTTAATAGGTCAGGAGTCCACTACACACAGGAGGCGGCTACACGGGCATCGGGGGATGTGTGGAAGGGACTGGGCCGCTTTTTAGGTTACAGGGTCTCAGGGAACCACGGAAGGATCGTCCGTCTAAAAGTGGGTAGGTAAAACACAGTAAGGTAGTTGTAGAAACGATTGGTGTTGTAGTTGTAAATTGTCGTAGCTGTGTTGGGAAAGAACCAGAGCTCCAAGCCCTAATAGGAAACACTGAAGCTCAAATAGTTGTAGCTACAGAGAGCTGGCTAAAGCCGGAAATAAGTTCAGCCGAATTTTTTTCAAACTATCTAACAGTCTACTGAAAGGATAGATTAAATACAGTTGGTGGTGGAGTATTTATTGCTGTCACAGGTAGCCTTGTAGCGAAATCGAAGTAGATAGTTCGCTCGTAGTATGGGTAGAGGTTATACCTGACAATCGGATAAACTATTAATTGGACCGTTTTACCGACCCCCCCGACTCAGAAGATACAGTTGCTGAACAGTTCAAAGTCTCATTTCAAACAAGTACCCCGCTAATACTATTACAGTCGGTGTGACTTCAATGTACCCTCGATATGCTTTAAAAATTATACGTTTAAGGCCAGCGGCAGGCATAAAACGTCATCCGAAATTGTACTGCATGCTTTCTCAGAAAATTATTTTGAACAATTAGTTCATGAACCCATTCGAATCGTAAATGTTTGCGAAAGCATACTTGACATTTTAGCAACAAGTAATCGTGGACAAATAGTGCGTATTGTGACGAATACAGGGATTAGCGACCACAAGACAGCTGCTGCTAGGCTGAATACCGTAACACCTACAACCATCAAAAAGTATATCTATTTAAAAAGCTGATAAAATGCTCTTAATGCCTTTTTAAGAGATAGTATTCACTCCTTCCGATCTGATCTTGTAAGTATAAAATAGTTGTGGAATGTTTTCAAAGAGATAGTATCGACAGAAATTGAGAGATATATACCACATAAATTAATAAGTGATTGTACTGATCCCCCATGGTACGCAAAACGGGTCAGATCGTTGTTGCAGAAGAAACGAAAAAAGCATGCTAAATTTAAAAGAACGCAAAATCCCCAAGATGGCAAAGTTTTACAGAAGCTCGAAGTATAGCACGTACTTTAATGCGAAATGCTTTTAATAATTTCCACAACGAAATTCTGTTTCGAAATCTGGCAGAAAACCCAAAGAGATTCTGGTCATAAATAAAGCAGAGTTATCAAACAAGGGTTTCCGAAACTCCTTCGCCAAAGAAGACGAATAATTCCTAAATTCCAGACAAGGACAACTGTCAAGATGAGAATACATAGAAGTAGATATCCTCGGTGTAACAAAGCAGCTTAAATCACTTAATAAAGGCAAGGCCTCCGGTCCAGGATTATCTCTGAGTATGTTAATAAAATAGTTCCATATTTAGCAATTATATACAACCACTCGCTCACAGAAAGATCCGTACCTAAAGACTGGAAAATTGCTCAAGTCACGCCAGTACCCAAAACGGGAAGTAGGAGTAATCCGCTGAATTACAGGCCTATATCACTAACGTCGATTTGCAGTAGGGTTTTGGAACTTATACTGTATTCGAACATTATGAAGTACCTCGAAGAAATGATTTATTGACACATAGTCAGCACGGATTGAGAAAGTAATGTACTTGTGAAGCACAACTAGCTCTTTATACTCATGAAGTAATAAGTGCTATCGACAGGGGATGTCAAATTGATTCCATATTTTTAGATTTCCAGAAGGCATTCGACACCGTTCCTCATAAGCGTCTTCTAACCAAACTGCGTGCCTACTGTGTATCGCCTCAGTTATGCGACTGATACGTGATTTCCTGTCAGAAAGGTCACACTTTGTAGTAATAGAAGGAAAGTCATCGAGTAAAACAGAAGTAATATCAGGCGTTCCCCAAGGAGGTTTTATAGGCCCTCTATTGTTCCTGATCTATATTAACAACATTGGAGACAATCTGAGTAGCTGTCTTAGATTGTTTGCAGATGATGCTGTCAGTTACCGTCTTGTAAAGTCATCAGATCAAAACGACTTGCCAAATGATTTAAATAAAATATCTGCATGGTTCGAAAAGTAGCAATTGATCCTGAATAAAGAAATGTGTGAAGTTATTCGCATAAGTACGAACAGAAATCAGCTAAATCTCTATTACGCGATAAGTCACACAAATCTGATGGCTATAAATTTAGCTAAATAATTAGGGATTACAATTACAAATAACCTAAATTGGAACTATCACATAGATAATATTACGGGTAGAGCAAACCAAAAACTGCGATTCATTGGCAGAACATTTAGAAGGAGCAACAGGTCTTCTAAAGAGACTGGTTACATGGTGGGACTGCCGGATGACATGGAAAAAGTACAAAGAAGTGCAGCTCGTTAAGTATTATCGCGAAATAGGGGAGATAGTGTCACAGACATGATACATGAATTGGAGTGGCAATCATTAAAACAAAGGCGTTTTTCGTTGCGACGGGATCTTCTCACGAAATTTAAATCATCAGATTTCCCCTCCGATTGCGAAAACATTCTGTTGGCACCCACCTACATAGGGAGAAACGGTCATCACAATAAAATAAGAGAAATCAGGGCTCGCACAGAAAAATTTAAGTGCTCGTTTTTTCCCGCGTGCCGTTCGAGAGTGGAACGGTAGAGGGACAGCTTGAAGGTGGTTCATTGAACCCTCTGCCAGGCACTTTATTGTGAATGGCAGAGTAATGACGTAGATGTACATGTAGATGTAGGTGGAAGTTTGATATATTTTCGCATTTCATTTTCAGATGAAAGAATTCACTGTTTGTTTACTGCAGTTTTTTTTTTTAATTACAAGTATTTCTCCGGAAAAGTAAGGCTTTTTCATACACGAAAAATATTTTCCAAAGTAGAACGTACCTAGGAAGTATTTATTGAAATTCAAAGATGTTGCAATAGTGACAATCTTTTCTGTACTGTTGCAATAGTATGTCTGTCATATTATTTCCCTAATACCCATCAACAATCGGTAAGCGAAATCAGAATAAGTAGGAATATTATAAAAAATCACTTACAGTTAGCCGCGCGGGATTAGCCGAGCGGTCTAAGGGGCTGCAGTCACGGACTGTGCGGCTGGTCACGGCGGACGTTCGAGTCCTCCCTCCGGCATGGTTGTGTGTGTTTGTCCTTAGGATAAGTTAGGTTAAGCAGTGTGTTAGCTTAGGGACTGATGACCTTATCAGTTAAGTCCCATATGGTCTCACACACATCTGAACTTACAGTTGAAAACGTTTTGATATACAAGTTACCGGCAACTAACACAAATTTCCATTTTGAAGACAGAGAAAATTGTTTAGGTACTAAAGAAACTCAATTCATTTCAAGTACTACGTGATACGTGTCAGAAGAAGACCTTTTTCATGTCAAGATAAAAAATGGTGCACGGCCGATGAAGTACAGTTTAAGCGCCCTCACGTTATACAACTAGTTTTAAATTAAATGTAGAATTTTACTAACCCCACACTTCTGTAACTTCAGATTTAACAATATCTTTCAAATAGCTTCAATATACTGTGCAGCATATAAATGGGTAGAACTCAAAATATTTAGAAACGCTGCATAAAATAGGACCTCACAATAACAAGAACAGTAGGAAATCTCGGAAACTGCTTATGGCTGTCTCTAGGGCGCCTTCCTTCACGTGTTTCTTAAGTCGATTACCAGACAAACATCCTCAAGGTACAGTCCTTTCCCCTACCTGATGGCATTTTGGTGTGTATAGCGTTACTGAAACTCTTCAGGTACAGATTGCAACACACTATGCTCCGACTGCTTGCGTCTGCCTTTCATCGGCGTTTTTGGGTTTTGAGACAGGTCTAATATTTGGAATTAAGGACAAATCAGAAGTATACCGACAAATCGCACTGAGATCGCTTCAATCACTGCAGCGCGAGAGGTGACAAGATAGACTCACGACAACAAAGTGACAATGAGAGTAGCAACGGAGCCTTTCGATAGAACTACATAGCAAAATGGTTACTGGAAGCCAGTAGTAAACTGTACATCATGAAGCACTAGCTCAATATCTATGATGGTTGAGATGGTTGTCACATAACAAGTAAGTATTTATCCGTGGCGCACGGTTCTCCGATTAAGATTTTGGTGAATAAAGGCAAACTAAAAAAAAAAGCCAACACACCAGGAAGCAGCTATCGGAAATTGACGGAAGTCAGTAGATATCAGTAGATGTGATGTACCGGGTGATCAAAAAGTCAGTATAAATTTGAAAACGGAATAATGTAGATAGAGAGGTACAAATTGACACACGCGCTTGGAATGACATGGGGTTTTATTAGAACCAAAAATATACAAAAGTTCAGAAAATGTCCGACAGATGGCGCTTCATATGATCAGAATAGCAATAATTAGCATGACAAAGTAAGACAAAGCAAAGATGATGTTCTTTCAAAAATGTGTGTCATTCTTATGGGACTTAACTGCTAGGGTCATCAGTCCCTAAGCTTACACACTACTTAACCTAAATTATCCTAATGACAAACACACACACACACGCCCGAGGGAGGAACCGAGATGTTCTTTACAGGAAATGCTCAATATGTCCACCATCATTCCTCAACAACAGCTGAAGTCGAGGAATAAAATTGTGAACAGCACTGTAAAGAATGTCCGGAGTTATGGTGAGGCATTGGCGTCGGATGTTGTCTTTCAGCATCCCTAGAGATGTCGGTCGATCACGATAAACTTACGATTTCAGGTAACCCCAAAGCAAGTAATCGCACGGACTGAGGTCTGGGGACCTGGGAGGCCAAGCATGACGAAAGTGGCGGCTGAGCACACGATCATCACCAAACGACACGCGCAAGAGATCTTTCACGCGTCTAGCAATATGGGGTGGAGCGTCATCCTGAATAAATATCGTACGTTCCAGCAGGTGTTTATCAGCCAGGATGGGGATGATGCGATTCTGTAACGTATCGGCGTACCTCTCACCCGTCACGGTATTAGTTACAAAACCAGAATCACGCATTTCCTCGAAGAAAAAAGGCCCGACAACTGTACATGTGGTAAATCCAACCCATACCGTGACTTTCTCGTCGTGCAATGGAGTTTCCACGACAGTTCTAGGATTTTCGGTAGCCCAGATTCTGCAGTTGTGGGCGTTGACAGATTCTCGGAGCATGAAATGAGCTTCGTCGGTCCACAATACGTTACTCAAACAATCGTCATCTTCCGCCATCTTTTGAAACGCCCACACCACAAATGCCCTCTGCTTCGCTAAATCGCCAGGTAACAGTTCATGATGCCGATGGACTTTGTACGGATAGCATCGGAGGGTACGCCTAAGTACCAACCAAACAGTAGTGTATGGAATGCCGGTCCGACGTGCGACTGCACGAGCGCTGACTTCCCCGTGCATAGACGAACTCGCTACAGTCTCCATTTCTTCATGAACTGTCTCAGCAGTATTACGCCTTGTGCTCAGTCGGCCACTAGGGGTCTATCGTCTAAACAACCCGTGGTTTCGAACTTCGAAATCATTCTCGCCATAGCTGCATGTGTCAACGGACCTTTATCCATTCGAATCCCCTTCCTTTGACGATAGGATCGTAACGCTGAATTAACACATTCCCCATTCCGATAATACAGCTTCACTAAAAGCGCCTTTTTAGGGAACGTCAACATGCTGCGACTGCTGGCGCATCTGATTCTCTCTCTGATTACAGCTCCTTTTATACACGATTGTCATGCGCAGTCACTCTGATGTTTTGCTGTCCACCGCCATCTGTCGGATATTTTGTGAACTTTTTTTTTTGTTCTAATAAAACCCCATGTGTCAATTTTTACCTCTGTATCTACATTATTCCGTTGTTTATTAAGTTACAAATTTATACTGACTTTTCGATCACCCGGTACATATACAGACAAAGAAATGTTTACAATTTCAGAAAAAGTGGATGATCTATTTTAGAGAAGAAGAGAAAAAAAAGGGGGGGGGGGGGGGCTCTGAGCACTATGGGACTTAACATCTGTGGCTGTGGTCATCAGTCCCCTAGAACTTAGAACTACTTAAACCTAACTAACCTAAGGACATCACACACATCCATGCCCGACGCAGGATTCGAACCTGCGACCGGAGCGGTCACGCTGTTCCAGACTGAAGCGCCTAGACCGCACGGCCACACCGGCCGGCAGAAAAAGAGAAAGAGATTCTGAAAATGAGCACGTGAATAGCGCGTTGGCTGACCTCTGGCCCTTACGCAAGCAATTATTCGGCCTGATATTGGCTGACAGAGATTTTGGGTGTCCTCCTGTGAGATAACGTGCTAATTTCTGTCCAAATGGCGCTTTCGATCGTCAGAATCCCGATATGGTTGGAGAGCCCTGCCCATAACGCTCCAAATGTTCTCAGTTGAGGAGA
The DNA here is from genome assembly GCF_023898315.1 of Schistocerca nitens. Classification (NCBI taxonomy): domain Eukaryota; kingdom Metazoa; phylum Arthropoda; class Insecta; order Orthoptera; family Acrididae; genus Schistocerca; species Schistocerca nitens. The sequence goes on from NC_064617.1 coordinate 652,204,237, forward strand.
GATCCGGACAGCGGTCTAATACCAACCTAACTGTCGTCTGGCATATGGCCCGATAACCAGGACTGACGGTCGGGGTGCCATTTCATTTCACAGCAAGACTCCACTGGTTGTCATCCGCACATCTGCAGCTTTATAGCCCAGCGGTACATTCTATGACCTGTTCCGTTGTTCTTCATGGCAAGCCATTCTGTGCTTTCAATACCACCAACATATTGCCTGGCCACACACGGCGAGAGTTTCTACTGCTTGTCAACGTGCTTGCCAAATCCCAACTTGGCCAGCAATTTCGTGACGTCTCTCCCGAACTGAGAACGTTTCGAAAGTTACGAGCGGCTTTCTCCAACGATCTCGGTATTTTAGCAATCTAACGCGCCAATTGGACAGAAGTTGGCGTGATATCCCTCAGGCGGACGTCTACCAACTTTATCAATCAATGCCGAGCCGAATAACGTGCCTACATAAGTGACAGAGGTCGACCAATGTGTTATTGACTTTCTCAGTTCGTGAAGCTTTTCTCTTGAGTAAGTCATCCACTTTTTCTGGAATTGTAATCACTTGTTTGTCTGTAAGTGTATGTCACGTGTAACGATTTCCGTCTGATTCGGAGAATCCCTTCGTCGTGCGTCGTTTTTTCTGTCTTAGAGTGTATTTTCTCTTGATCAATAGGTGGATCGTCGGTGTTTGTCACCAAAAGGCTAGCGGCATAAGGTGTGTACAGAAAATCGCATGTGCTGGTGTACTTGTTGGCGACAGTTGTCTTGGAGTGGTAACACGCAGTAATGTTTTGGTCTGCAAGCAGTGTGAGCGCAGTGTTCTCGGCAGGAACGCTCAGCTGTGTTTCCAGGTTTGACCTAGTCCAGGCGACACCTGGTGCAGCCTGGAGCGCAGTTGACAGCCAGCAGTAAGCACCAAGGCTGTCTCCCGTGAAGAGGCGTTATTCCTCGAGAAGGTTCGCTAGGCAGGGGCAGAGCGGGTGGGTTTACCTCGCCTTGGGAGGAACCGTTGCGAATACAGTCTATTCACTGTTGCACGTGGTCTAGCTGTGGCTCCTATTACGGTCTTTGAATAGTTTACTTTTGGAGGATTGCGTCGGTGTTAGAGTAGTGAGCATTTGCCTCTCTAATTTCGTTCAAAAACTTATTAGGTTTGTTCTAGGCAGCCTACCAGTCTATTCATTCTGGTTTCCAATCTATTATATTTTGGTTTACTAAGAGCCCTCTGAGATTGCAGCGCAGTATAAGTCGTATTTGGAATAAAGAGTAATATCCAATAATACGTGCTACGCGGCTTACACGTAAGAAAGTGTTGTCATTTATTAAAGGTTTCTGTGTAATTCTGTCTCAGGTGACGTACGAGAGCTGTTGCTATTAAGTTACAGTAACGGTCAATCAGTGTTCTGGTTCCTTGTCTGTAAATTTCCTGAGTCGTCCGAAACTTATTTCAAGCAAAGTACCTTAAAGTTGGCGGTTCATCCATCTGAGGTCATTCTGTAATAATTTAAAGATTCTCTTCAAGTTTTAGGTAATTCTGGCTGTTGAAAGTACGAATGGTTATTTTATTGTATGTATGTATTCATGTGTGTGTGTGTGTGTGTGTGTGTGTGAATTATATTTGTGCTTATATACATTTGGTGTTTAAAGGTAGCTTTTTTTGTGATGAAAAAGCTTCAAACCTTAAAGCGCTTACGTGGAGGCCGTAGGGTACCCTGCAGTAAACTAAGGCGGTTTGTTGAAACCACATTGATACTGGGTCTTTACCTTTTTCATGAAAGCCTGCATGACCATTTGTTCCGAAAATTACAACTATAAACCTGTATATATTGCCGTTAACGTTTGTTAAAAATACACTCCTGGAAATGGAAAAAAGAACACATTGACACCGGTGTGTCAGACCCACCATACTTGCTCCGGACACTGCGAGAGGGCTGTACAAGCAATGATCACACGCACGGCACAGCGGACACACCAGGACCGGCGGTGTTGGCCGTCGAATGGCGCTAGTTGCGCAGCATTTGTGCACCGCCGCCGTCAGTGTCAGCCAGTTTGCCGTGGCATACGGAGCTCCATCGCAGTCTTTAACACTGGTAGCATGCCGCGACAGCGTGGACGTGAACCGTATGTGCAGTTGACGGACTTTGAGCGAGGGCGTATAGTGGGCATGCGGGAGGCCGGGTGGACGTACCGCCGAATTGCTCAACACGTGGGGCGTGAGGTCTCCACAGTACATCGATGTTGTCGCCAGTGGTCGGCGGAAGGTGCACGTGCCCGTCGACCTGGGACCGGACCGCAGCGACGCACGGATGCACGCCAAGACCGTAGGATCCTACGCAGTGCCGTAGGGGACCGCACCGCCACTTCCCAGCAAATTAGGGACACTGTTGCTCCTGGGGTATCGGCGAGGACCATTCGCAACCGTCTCCATGAAGCTGGGCTACGGTCCCGCACACCGTTAGGCCGTCTTCCGCTCACGCCCCAACATCGTGCAGCCCGCCTCCAGTGGTGTCGCGACAGGCGTGAATGGAGGGACGAATGGAGACGTGTCGTCTTAAGCGATGAGAGTCGCTTCTGCCTTGGTGCCAATGATGGTCGTATACGTGTTTGGCGCCGTGCAGGTGAGCGCCACAATCAGGACTGCATACGACCGAGGCACACAGGGCCAACACCCGGCATCATGGTGTGGGGAGCGATCTCCTACACTGGCCGTACACCACTGGTGATCGTCGAGGGGACACTGAATAGTGCACGGTACATCCAAACCGTCATCGAACCCATCGTTCTACCATTCCTAGACCGGCAAGGGAACTTGCTGTTCCAACAGGACAATGCACGTCCGCATGTATCCCGTGCCACCCAACGTGCTCTAGAAGGTGTAAGTCAACTACCCTGGCCAGCAAGATCTCCGGATCTGTCCCCCATTTAGCATGTTTGGGACTGGATGAAGCGTCGTCTCACGCGGTCTGCACGTCCAGCACGAACGCTGGTCCAACTGAGGCGCCAGGTGGAAATGGCATGGCAAGCCGTTCCACAGGACTACATCCAGCATCTCTACGATCGTCTCCATGGGAGAATAGCAGCCTGCATTGCTGCGAAAGGTGGATATACACTGTACTAGTGCCGACATTGTGCATGCTCTGTTGCCTGTGTGTATGTGCCTGTGGTTCTGTCAGTGTGATCATGTGATGTATCTGACCCCAGGAATGTGTCAATAAAGTTTCCCCTTCCTGGGACAATGAATTCACGGTGTTCTTATTTCAATTTCCAGGAGTGTAGCTTGAAGTTTGTAATAGTGCGGTTATTAATTGCTTTTGGTTGGAGGTTTTTCAACTTAATTCATTCTGATCAAGGTTATTGTTTCATATTGTCCACAGCGAACGTATTTTATTATAAAAGAAAAGATCAAATATGTTTCCACAGTCAGAGTTTTTAAATCTTTTAAATAAATTTGTTTATAATATTATGATTTTTAAAATCCAACACCTTACCTCTCGATCACCAAGCTCCTTACCATCCTTAGCATATGAAGTATGAGGTGTGGCCTGTTACGTGATTAACATCACGACAAAGTTTGATCAATACGGGACACGTGGTTCATTGTGTGACGTTTCTCACTTCAGTCTGAATATTAGCGTCCTCTGACGCTCTGAAGTTTTCAGGACTATCTCATTTTTTTTCAGAGTAAAGAGTCGTGGTGCAGTGCAACTGGCATAGACACGATTTAAGAGAATGAAGGAAGGTTAAAGTTACCGTTCCTTTCACGAGTACTTATGTGGAAGAGACTACGTGGGGGATCTTCTGTTTTTAACCCTAGTGTGTGGTGCCTTTCAGTGGAAGCGTCGTGTCACGTTGACAATCCAGTAAAGAACTGGATAAGGTTTTGATAGAAGCGACAGACACAGTTATATGTGCTAGTGAGGAAACTATTTTCTACTAATACAAAAAATAAAGCTACAAACTACATTGTTTCTGTGGCGAATGAAATGTTTACCGTGGTGAATTTAACTATTATTGTGATACTTTTTCTACAGTTTTAGGAACATTTTATCAACACTATACCATGAACGTGGTTAAATAAATGCCAAGATCTCTTTGACTCTGTAGCTCCACTCATATCAGACGATTTATGCTGTAATCAGACAAGTGTCACACCAGGACTTAAGACAAGAGCTAACCTTGTCTCATGGGTAATAATATCATGGCTGTACATTGCGTTAAGAAGTTATATTTAAATAGGAGCTAGTGATAGAGATTTATCTGTGTTCACTCGTAAAGCAGCCTAGCAAACAGAGTGATAATCAGGTAAATAATGGATCACCTGCTCGGCTCATCGTGGGTCCCACGTGGCGACAGTTAGTAGCTTTCTTTTGTGATCGCGTGAAGGAGGGAAATATTTCTGTTTATTTTCCACACAGCGCAAGTTATTAGTAAAAACTTGCAAAATCCACACGGAGACATCGATAGCATCGTACACATCATGGTTAATGGTGCATATGTCACGCGGAGAGGCCACGCGGTTGGAGGCGCCAGGTCACTGATTGCGTGGCCTCTCCCTCAGGCATGGATGTGTGTGTAGTTCTTAGTATAAGTTAGTGTAAGCTTAGGGACCGATGACCTCAGCAGTTTGGTCCCTTAGAAATTCACACACATTTGTACATTTTTTTTTTTTGTGCGTACAACGAGGACTAGCTAGTTTACTTTCGTATAAAAAACCGTAACTAAGTCAGATGCACTGATTGACACTTGATGAAAGAACGTTTTGCTAAAGGAGATATTTCAAATTAATCCATTTTCCATTAATTATAGATTTTATCCGACGTGGAATGGACAACAATAAGTCAATCATAACGGTCTTTTGAGGACGAAATCGAGTGCACATCTTGTCCACCAGAACTCCCCACAAAGGTTCACTTATAAACAGACCAGACCACGGAAGTAACAAAAGACGTATTGCTTTATCATAGACGTCACCCCACATCACCACTGACTCTCCGCCATACTTCACAGTAGGTCAGACACTGTCGGCATGATAGGCTTCTGCTGCCGTTTCCCACATGTAGTCCCTTCCATTGGTCGGGCACGATGTGAATATTGATTGGCCTGACCAGATAACAGACTCCCATTCTTGAACTTTAAAGTTTGTACAAAAGCGACACCTATTTTACCAGTTTAAAGACAATTCATGATGTAATCATTGGTCTGGAAGTTGCCACTATACGATGAACGTTTGTCAAATGGAGTCCGGCGTCGGTGATGTTGGTTGCTACAAATCCCTGTTGATGTGTGTTCGTTTACGTTACCCAGGATGCTGTTGATATCTGGCCAAAACCCACTTCAAACCCCTTCAGTGTCAATCAGCTTCAGCTTTCGGCCACTGTTGTGTTTCACATAAGATGTTGCAAATCAGCGCACACTCCGCAACAGAATGAAAGATGTATCCTGATATTTATCCCTTTTATACACTGTTCAAAAGAATTAGAGAAAGACGTGTAGCAACGTCCAGTAAGTTATATCTATTTCGATACAGGCGGTACGTGTGGTCTTAATGCATGGCTTGAGCTCTTCGCTTTCAATGTAGTCAACAATAAAAATCATTTTCCATCTATTGGCTGTATTATGCATTACAGTGTCGGTAAGCTCCTCAGAACGAAGTGAGTACCGGTGTCCCAGTGTTTTTAGTGAGGTACAGAGATGGCAATTGTCGGTTATGGATTATGTGTTCAAGCAAGCAAACGCAATGCGACATCTTAATCCTGTGGAAATAGCAATGGTGGTTGATCGAGAAAGGAGGGAACCAAGATGAATAACACCGCTTCAGCTGGACGATAAATATTTCTGATCCAAGTAGTTGCATGGCATTCGAGACACATATTCAGTGATACATATTTATAATTTATTCCAATCGATAAGGAGTAGATGCCCCAACGTTCTTTACCCTGTTATGATAAATTGTTTAACCGTCCAGAGGTCGGTAGTCCTATTTGACAAAGGAAGTTGGGTCATCTAGTCCTTATCGTTTGGAATAAATTATACATCTGTATCCTTGAATATGTGGCTTTAACGCCTTGAAACTATCTGAATCAGAAGCGGGTCCGCAGCTCGTGCTCTAGTGACTAGCGTTGCTGCCTATGGATTGCGGAGACTCGGGTTCGGTTCCCGGCCAGGTTGGGGATTTACTCTGCCCGGGCACCGGGTGTTCGTATTGTCCTCACGATATTATCATGATCATCATCATTCGTGACAGTGGACTGTAAAAGAAAAATTGGACTGTGTAAATACTGGTACTCTGTACGAACGCTGATGACCGTGCAGTTGAGCACCCCACAAACTAAACATCACCATGATCATCATCAGAAGCGGTCTTATTCATCAGGGTTCAATTCTACAGCTGTGGATGACAACAATACACAATTTGCTGCAGAGAAGACGGATTCCCGGTCGCGTTGCTGGAGGTGCCAATGCCTTTCCACATGTCTTCCATAGGATGTGGGCTCACTACAGGGAGACAAGTCAGTACATAACGCGAGTTGGACAAGGTCGCCGACGCATCGCATTACAACACGTGAATCTTATATCTGGCAATCTCTGCGTTGTGGCGTGGTATATATATCACCAGAGCACTGCATGGCGATCTCAGAAGGACCACTGGAGCTGCTGTGTCCGGTCAGGCTATAATGAATAGGTAACGAGAAAGAACCTTGCGACCCAGACGTCCAGTTTGAGTAATCCGCTTGACACATCTTACAGCTCGCCTTAAATTTTTCCGTTCACATGTCAACTGGTATCTTCGACTCTGGCGAAACGTGTTACTCACAGAAGAGTCCTGATGTCCTCTGACGCAAGGTGACGGCCGTGTTCGTGTGCCGAGACATGTGGGGAGCGATGCCTGCCAAATGCTGTCCAGGAAATCGGCCAGTTACCAAGATTCTGTAATGTTGTGGGGAGGCTTCACTGCGGATAACCATACCGACCTGGGCGTTGTCCATGGTCGCCTTACTGCCAGCCGGTACATCGAACAGATCCCGTTGGATCGGGTGGTGACTGCTGCACACAGTAGTGGCCCTGAATTCCTTCGAATGGAAGGACCTATGTGGCTCTGAATTCCTTCGAATGCCAGGACCTATGTGGCGGGAGCCAGCAGGGATGTCTTGAAAGCCTGGACATTGAAGAAACGAAATGGACAGCTTTGAATCCCATTATGAATACGTGGGACATGCTTGACAGACATGTTCGTGGTCGTCCTGTTCCACCACAGATCTTCCAAAGACTCTCATGGGCTCTCGCTGAAGAATGGGAACGGACCTATATGTACATCTACAACTACATGATTGCTCCGCAATTCACAATTGAGTACCTGGCAGAGGGTTCATCGAATCACCTTTAACATACTTCTCCACTATTCCACTCTCGAACAGTGCGCGGAAAAACAAACAATTTTTTTTACATGCGAGCTGTGAGTTATTTTTATTGTGACGATATATAATATAATAATGTCGTGTGACGAGGGCCTTCCGTCGGATAGACCGTTAGCCTGGCGCAAGTCTTTCGATTTGACGCCACTTCGGGGATTTGCGCGTCAATAGGGATGAAATGATGATTAGGAAAACACAACACCCAGTCCCTGAGCAGAGAAAATCTCCGACCCAGCCGGGAATCGAACCCGGGCCCTTAGGATTCACATTCTGTCGCGCTGACCACCCAGCTACCAGGGAAAGACATTGTGCCTATCATTTCTCCCTATATACGTGGGTGCCAACAAAAATTAACACTGAAGAGAAGGTACGTGACACAAATCTCATGAGAAGGTCCCGTCGCAGCAACAAACACCTTTGTTTTAATGATTTCCACCCCAATTCGTGCATAATATACGTGTCACTTTGTTACCTTTTCCGTTATAAAAACAAAATAAGCTGCTCTTCTTTAAACTTTCACGACTTCCTCCGTCAATCCTACCTAATGCGGATTCCACACAGAACAGCAACAGTCCAGAAGAGGACGGACAAGCGTACTGTAAGCAGTCTCTTTATCTTTAGTAGACCTTTTGCATTTTCTACGCCTTTTGCCAATAAATTGCAGTCTTTACTTTGCTTTCCATATAACATTATCTATGTGATAGTTCCAGTTTAAGTTATTCGTAATTGTAATCCACAATGTTTAGGTGCGTTTACAGCCTTCACATTTGTGTGATTTATCGTGTAACTGAAATTTAGCGGATTTATTTTAGTGCTCAAGTGGATAACTTCACACTTTTAATGATTTATAGTCAATTGCGCTTTTTGTACCGTACAAATATCTTGTCTAAATCATTTTACAATTCATTTTATCATCTGAAGACTTCACATGACGGTAAAATACAGCATTATCTGCAAACAATCTAAGAGGATTGCTCACTTCAGAAACCACAGAGGGCCTATAACAATTCCTTGGGGAACGCCAGATATTACTTCTGTTTTACTCGATGACTTTCGGGCAGTTATTTCGAAATGTGACTTTTCTCACAGGTGATAACGAATCCACTCACACAACTGAGGCGATGCTCCACAGGCAGGAAATTTAATGAGAAGTCGCTTGTGAGGAACGGTATCAAAAGTCTTCTGGAAATCTAAAAATATGGAAGCAATTTGTTGTCCCATGTTGATAGCACTCATTACTTCGTGAGAATAAAGAGCTAGCCGTGTTTCATAAGAACGATATCTTCCGAATCCGTGTTGGCTAGGCGCTTCAGTCCGGAACCTACCTACTGCTACGGTCGCAGGTTCGAATCCTGTCTTGAGCATGGATGTGTGTGATGTCCTTAGTTTAGTTAGGTTTAAGTAGTTCTAAGTCTAGGGGACTGGTGACCTCAGATGTTAAGTCCCACAGTGCTTGGAGCCATTTGAATTCGTGTTGGCTATTTATCAATAAACCATTTTCTTCGAGTTTATTCGTAATGTTCGAGCACACTACATGTTCCAAAATCCTTGTGCTACTTTCCAATCTTTTGATACGGATCTTTCTACTAACGAGCGGATGTACATCATTGCTAACTTCGGAGCAATTGTATCAGAATACTCTGTAAGGAACCTGACTGGTACACACTTTGGAACGGAATCCTCTTGCCCTTGTTAAGTATTTTAAGCTGCTTCGCTACACTGAGGATATCTGTTGCTAAGTTATTCGTCTTGATAGTTGATCTTGATTCGAATTCGAAAAATGGTTCAAATGGCTCTGAGCACTATGGGACTTAACATCTGAGGTCATCAGTCCCCAAGAACTTAGAACTACTTAAACCTAACTAACCTAAGGACATCCCACACATCAATGCCCGATGCAGGATTCGAACCTGCGACCGTAGCGGTCGCGCGGTTCCATACTGAAGCGCCTAGAACCGCTCGGCCATACCGGACGGCGATTCGAATTCAGGAGCTTTACTTCGTCTTCTTTTGTGAAGAAATTTTTGGGAAAACCGTGTTTAGTAACTCTCCTTTAGCGACGCTGTCATCAATAACATCAACGTTTTTACCGTGCAGTGAAGGTATTGATTGCGTCTTGCCCCTGGTGTACTTTACATACAACCAGAATCTCTTCGGGTTTTCTGCCAGATTTCGAGACAGAGTTTCATTATGGATACTATTAAAAGCATCTTGCACTGAAGTTCGCGCTAAATTTCAAGTTTCTGAAAGGTTTCGCCAATCCTGAGGATTCTGCGTTATTTTAAAATTGGTGTGCTTTTTTCGTTGCTTCTGCAATAGTGTTCTGTCCTGCTTTGTGTTCCTTGGGAGATCAGCACAATCTCTTATTAGTATTTTTGGTATATACCTCTCAACTATCGGGTGACTTCTGCAGACTTATACGGAGCATGCCATGGAAGTGTCAAGCAATAATAACGCTCACGGATCGCATATGCGTTACTGAAGCATTCGGAGGTCCGATAAAAGGCATCCAGGATGGCGGAATGAGTGACTGTTTCACTTTTTTTCGACACCTGTCAGACATTTTAGTTCCTTTTTGGGTAAACGATCGAGGATGTAGTGATGTTTTGTTCGTACTTTATTTGTGTAAGGTTAAGGTGTAATTTTGTAACATTCTCAGTCCTCATCTATTGCTCAATGGAGTGTGGCAGACGCGGAAAATCATGTTCCCTTAATTCTTTTCTGCAGTGTATGTGGCTTCCATTATAGTCTACATCGTACGTCTCACAACACCCGTTTTGAAATTTGAGAGATCATCCATAACAGAGTTCTAGTGCCACAATACTTTTCGCATCGAAAGATTATGATGTTTCTGTTGTCTCGCCCGTGGGTGATACGTTTCGACGCTACAGTACGGGTAAATGTTATAGATTTACTTTAAGTACTGCATGGGGGCTTAATAAAAATATTAATGCAAATAATTTTAATTTTTTTTTTGCTTTAGTAGCTGTCTGTCCGATTACGAAGTCTCGTAACGGTTGGCCCTGACTGTTATTGTTACGCAATCTGACTGCTTAGAACAATAACAAAGAATGAAATGGAAATTTTCATTAACACAGTTAATTAATTAAGCCCCCAGCAACTATAAAACCAACGCAACAACAAGCACAAGAGTAACTGTTCTGTGTGTGGGAGTGTGACTCAACGTACGCATCTGGCACGGTTCTTCTTCAACAACACAACAATTTTTAAATAACATTATACTGAATTAATTAAAGAAAATACAAATACCATAATTACTCAAGAGAACCACAATTACACTCTAATCCAAGAACCCAAGCCAGATGCTTTGTTGACTGAACCTGTAATGACACATTATTTAAAACATGGAAATAATGAAAAATAAATCAAGTTTCGTTACCTTCATATATTGACCAAAATCACTCTCATAATTACAATATATCTCCACACCGCCTCGCTATTACCACATCTGAACAAGAACCTTTCAGTATCACATCTCAGCAAGCACTCCCTACTAGCACATCTGAACACGAACTGACTACTACGAGTCCTGGACAAGCACTGACTACTACGACATCTCAATAATCACTCCCGTGGAGGCGGCGGAACAATGCTCTCTAGCGATCTCTGTCGCTGTGGCTCAGTGTAGCCACCTTTCATATGCCCTTCCTCCACGGCTAGAATTTGATGGTATTTTTGCCAGCATTGGTGGTGAAAATACCACCAAATTCGTCAAAAAATACAGACAGAAATAAAAGATAATATTAATACGTAAATATCATATAACTAGATAAAATTTTGGCTTTGCACTGACCTTTCAATAACCTAATATATAAAATACAGTAAGCAATACAAATTCTTTCATACATGTGACTTTACATAAGTTTACACAAGTATTATGTGGTTAAACAGTTCAATCAATAGCGTCAGCAATGACGAATATGTGCAGGTAAGAGTCTCATAGCTTTTCACAAACAGTAATACACAAAAAATCAGTTTATACAAATATTCACATAAACGCTTTCCATAGCCCAAGAATAAGCAGTTGACAGTTCCAGCAGTAGCACCCAGCAATGGTCAACAGGTGCAAATACCAATAAGTAACATTTTTTCAATAGAAGCAGTCCATCAGTGGCACCCGCAATGTTGATCAGGTGCACACAGCAACAGGTGACTTCATTTCAGTAGAAGCAATCCATCAGTGGCACCCAGCAATGTTGAGCAGGTGCAGACATCAACAGGTGACATCTTTTCAGTAGAAGCAGTCCATCAGTGGCACCCAGCAATGTTGAGTAGGTGCAGACACCAACAAGTAACACCATTTCAGTAGAAGCAGTCCATTAGTGGCACCAGCAATGTTGATCAGGTGCACACAGCAACAGGTGACTTCATTTCAGTAGAAGCAATCCATCAGTGGCACCCAGCAATGTTGAGCAGGTGCAGACATCAACAGGTGACATCTTTTCAGTAGAAACAGTCCATCAGTGGCACCCAGCAATGTTGAGCAGGTGCAGACAGCAACAAGTAACACCATTTCAGTAGAAGCAGTCCATTTGTGGCACCAGCAATGTTGATCAGGTGCACACAGCAACAGGTGACTTCATTTCAGTGGAAGCAATCCATCATTGGCACCCAGCAATGTTGAGCAGGTGCAGACAGCAACAAGTAACACCATTTCAGTAGAAGCAGTCCATTAGTGGCACCAGCAATGTTGATCAGGTGCACACAGCAACAAGTCACATTTCTCAGCAGAAGCAGTTCCATAAAATTCACTAGCACTGATCACACTGTTCATCAGAGTTTATAAGCAGAAATTAAACATGTCCTAGTGGCACCAATCATGTAGAAAAGGTACAAGTAACAGTCCATAATTTTTTACAATCACTGATCACACAGTTCATCAGCAGAAATTAAACATGTCCTTGTGGCACCAATCATGTAGAAAAAGTGCAAGTAACAGTCCATACTATTCACCATAACTACTGAGACAGTTCAGTCATGAACAATAGTTTGAATGCACATACAATTTCTTTAACAAATTATTATCAATGCTCTTACACTAAACATACAAATCATAATAAACACACAAATGATATCAGGTAATTGTCACATTAACTATTACAGTACACAATAACAGTTAACCTATAATATTTATGGGTGTCAGTGCAAGCCACAACAAACAAGTGAAATAATATTTAGGAGATAGGTTGGGATCACTTCTCTGGGATTATAAAAGGAAAACACACAAAACACACTCACTCATCTTTCATCCACATTAGTGCTACTGTGTAATTGAATAGTGTTAACTGTGTAAATGTAACTCTGTCCAAGATTTGATGTTCATCATGTGTACCAAGTAGTAGTGGCAGCAATGTATAACAGTCAATAATAGTTAGTCAACGTCATAGTCATCATGTCAAGACCAATGTTTGCCAAGCCAGATCAAATTGTACTGTTGCTGAACAACTGTCAGTGAGCCAAGATATGCAAATACTTCCTCTCTTCAAAAAAAAATGTATACTGCTTATTGATTTAACAAAGTGTGTGTGTAGGCAATCTTCTTTCTACTTGTGTGTTCTAGTCTGCCATCTTCATCCTCCTTGTTCCATATGGACCAAAAAAAAAAAAATATGCTCCTCACTTACTTTACCTCTTATCCACCAAACTCCAATAATCATCACTTAATCTTAATACTTCAATAATACGTCGATACATATAAACCTCAGCACCAATATCATTTCACTTCCATAACAACTCTTTCCTCTAGTCAGTCTCCTCGAACAAGTACAGATAAAATCCTAGTGCAACTTCAATTCAGCATCCCATACAATCCGAAGACACATTGTCCACACACAACCTCTGTGTATTCCATCTGACCCAAATTTTCTACTCATTATAAATTATAAGATACATTTTGGTTCCTTGTCCATCATTAAATAAAAGAAATGCATACATGACCTCTAACAGACTTAGTTCGAATAACTCTCAGTAATTAAGTACGATTACGGAGTGTGAATAATCATAATATTTCACAGTGTGTACACCACTTCAAGAATCATGGCAGAAGCAATCATGTGGAGTATTCCTTGTGTCAAGTGTCACTTCCTATTTCAATTGCTCACGAAAAATGCAGTGTAATACTGTCAATGGTCTAAACCTAGTTTTGGTCTGTCATGTCGTTAGCTTCCTTCCTATTAGCATAAATTTATACAGCTTCCATAAAACCTCAGCTCATGTGACTTCTATGACTTTCTTTTACTAATGTCGTTCGTCGAATTATAGCAGTTCATTTTCTTATCTTAAAAATATAAGGCACTGAGCGTAAGCAAAACATGCAATAGCGAGTAAATATACCAGTAGAGAACAGAATGTCAACAAGTGGATGCAGCACAATCCCTACAACGAGGCTCTGCCAAGTGAACAATCTATAATTAATACCACAGTGTAACCTAAACTCTATATTTGTACACAGTATATCAGCATTTCAATATACTAGATTGAAGAGTAGTTATGACAACAAAACAGAAATGTGTAAATATGCAATCCATACGCACAGCAGCAAACATGCCTTACACAATAAACAGGTCATTAGAATCACATCGCCATAAGCAAATAAATCTTCATATGTAATCTTAATAAGTAAACATGAAGGCGCAAGCAGATAAATCACAAAGTATAACTTACATATCTAACCACATCAGCACAATTAATCAGGTGACAATTATAATTTAAATAACTAAGCACAGCAGGCACATAATAAAAAAAATATGACGTCAGTGAAAAAGCATAGCAGCCAAGCGATGCATAATATACGCAAGTAATAACACTGTTCATTAATCAATAATTGTCAAAATCAGTAAATGTACACAAGCACGTCGCTTCACAAGTAATTTCATAGAACATAAAATTTAGCACAAAGTATGAGTCACGTAATCGCGAGCAGCAAATTACGTCTAAAGTACGTACCTAAGTGAAATTATGTTACCTGAAAAATAAACTCAATTAATAGTTACCCTTTTTAGTTTATTAGTTTCATCTTCGAAATGACCTTCTTCCTGAAAATTTTCTCCAAAGCAAGTCGTCTTAACGTCGGACACGCACAGAATTTACCTGAAGGTCTTAAATACTTTATACAACCGTATCCTGAAAAATACTGAACGTTAATAACATAATTTATGAAGTCCTTATAGCTTTATACAGAATTTAGTCGGAGAAATTAGACTGTGTATTTGTTTACGTCTGTCAGTGCATTCGCACTGAGCGCTCGATCTGCTGTAGGCGCGTGACGTAGGAAGGTAATTGTTTGCGGTCAACGACTGCCTTGTGCGGCGCGCAGACTGACTGTTGCTTTGAGTATGTGCCGCCGCCAAACACAGCGCGGTATCCTTGTACTCTCTCCATGTTTACGTAAACTGTTGGTTTCTCACAAGTATGTCATTCCACAAAAATTTTTACGTTAGATATGTGATGTATTCCCTTAGAGCGTCGAGATTTAAGAGTTTCTACTTCAACAGTGTTATCATGTATAATTTTGCGAACTCTATATGGACCGTTATAAAGCAGAAAAAATTTGCGACATAAGCCTTTTCCTTTATGAGATAAACGGTGGGACTTAATTAACACCTTCTGGCCAACTGACAAGATTTTTAAACGACCAGGACGTTTCGCTGATTTCTCTCTTCTAGCAGCCGCAGATGCAATATTTCGTAGAGCCAGGTTGACAACTTCAGAATGCCGCAGTTTCCGTGAAGGCGGAAAAGGAACGATTTCAGAAATGCGATTTGTTGGTACTTTATTTTTTAATATCAATAGAGGCGGTAAAGAAGTTGAGTCATTAGGAAGTTCATTCAGAATGTTTTGAAAAATATGAAGATACTGATCCCAAGTTCTGTGATTCTGATGACAATAAAGACGGCACAATTTATTGATTTCCTTCATCCATCTCTCTGAAGCGTTAGATTGAGGGTGAAAAAGTGAAATGAAGATTGGTTTAATTTTACGACGCCGTAGAGTACGAAGCCAAATTTTAGAGCGAAACTGTGATCCATTATCTGATATAACATTATCAACGTGACCCACTTCTTTAAGAAAATGTTTGATGAAAGCATTAGATACTGAACGAGCTGTTGCTTTGCGTAAAGGTGTAAAACACACATATTTTGATGTTAATTCCACTGCTACGAAAATATACGCAAAACCATTAGTAGAACGAACCACTGGACCGAACAAATCGACTGCAGCCATCTCCTTTAATTTCGCTGGAATGATAGGAAACAACGGTGCTCTGTGAGAAACTGTTGGCGGCTTAGCCTGTTGACATAATTTGCATTTGGCAAGAACAGATCGAATACGTTTTTCCATATTACTGAAGTAGCAATTTTCTCGTAATTTATGAAAGCATTTTCTGGGACCAAGGTGCGCATAACTGAAATGTGTGTACCAAATCAATTTATTGACCCACTCATCAGGAATACAAACTAACCAAACAGAGTTGTCGACCGATTTTCGTTTGAAAAGAATATCATTGCGAACTAAATAATACTGTCTGATCGCTACGCTTTCCTTTCTCCTCCACTTCTCCTTAATGTCCTTCCAGATTGGATCCTTATTTTGCTCCTTAGCGATGTCCTGGAGCGAAGACGAAATAAAGTTCTCAAACGCAACACCTTGAATGTACATCAAACAATAATGGTTTTCTTTGCCGTCCTCTTCGGCACTTTGTTTCAAACCCATAGGTGCACGTGATAAAGCATCAGCAACAATATTTGAAGATCCCTGTATGTAAACAATACTAAAATCAAATTCCTGTAGGTACAACGCCCATCGTGACAATCTGCCATGAGTTAATTTTGTCGACATAAGAAATTCCAGAGCTCGATGATCGGTGTAAACCTTAGTATGTCTGCCAAACAAAAATGTGCGAAATTTTGTGAAAGCCCAAACAACAGCCAAAGCTTCAAGTTCCGTAATCGAATAATTCTTCTCTGATTTAGAGAGAACACGGCTTCCAAAGGCAACAGTTTTCTGTACTACAACGCCGTTTTCTTCTATCTCTTGAAATAAATGTGCACCTAGGCCTTTGTATGATGAGTCCGTCGCCAAACAAAAATCTTTAGATAAATCCGGATGTGAAAGAAGTGGGGCAGCAACTAAAGCATCACGAAGTTGTTCAAATTCTGACTGAGCTTCCTCATCCCAACACCAATTAGAATTTTTTCCAGATAATTCACATAAACGAGGTGTGGCCAAATTGTCCAATCTAGCAAAGCGTCTAAGAAAATTACAGACACCAAGGAAACTACGAACATCACGTTTTGTGGTAGGAACAGCATAATTATGAATAGCGTCTAGTTTCTCTGGATCAAGGAGAATACCTTCTGTAGAAATAATGTGACCGAGAAATTTCACCTGAGAACGACCAAATTCAGATTTTTCCAAGTTCACTGTCATGCCAACTCGTGCAAAAATACGTAATAATGAATCCAAAATTTTGTTATGCTCACTCCAAGAACGTTTAGCAATAAGAATGTCGTCAACATAAGAAGTAATATTGTCACGAAGATAAACAGGTAAAATTTCATTTAAGCTACGAATGAATGCTGCTGAAGATACAGTAAGTCCAAACGGTAATTTCCGAAACTGGTAACAGTTACCAAAGGCTAAAAAAGCAGTATATTTTCTACAATCAGGGTGGAGTTCTATTTGCCAAAAACTTGCGCGCATATCAATCGTGGATAAAACTTTAATTCCATGGAAATGTTGAAGAAGTTCATCTAAATTTTGTGGACGGTCAGTTTCAGGAATAATAATATTATTTATCTGTCTGGAATCCAGAACCAAACGAATTGACCCATCCTTTTTAAGAACAACGTGTAATGGGCTGGTATAAGGACTGACTGCTGGCTCAACAATGCCCTGATCTAACATGTATTGAAGTTCATTCTTAACCTTGTCTCTGTAAGCCAAAGGAATAGCGTACGTTTTTCCGCGAAATGGTGTGTGTTCTTTTACTTTAAATAAATATTGTAAGCCTTGTATAGTTCCTGTGTGATGACTAAACACTGTAGCATGTGAAGTCAAAATATGGTGCAGCTCTTCTCTTGCAACGTCATCTGGCACTTCAGCTTTCTTAACCTTTTCATTAATTAATTCTTCGCTATTAATTACATCATCCATCGCGTCCCTGTATCTATTGTCATTGTCATGAATAAACACACTGTCGTCATAATGCTCAACAAAAGCATCAGAAGTAAGAAACCTTAAACATTTTGTATCTGATTCAGATCTTGCTAAACACTCGAAAAATTTCAAACATTTCAGCATTCCGGCAACAGTCAAATTCACACTTCCTTCTTTAAAGTTCAAAATTGCCTTATGTGCGTTAAGAAACTCCATACCTAAAATAATCTGTGTACTGAGTAATGGAACAATAATAAAATTAGCAGAAAATTCGTATCCTTGACAAATGAAATTTAGGTTGGTCTGTTGTTTAACTTCCACACCTTTTCCAGAAATCGCTCCTCGAATTGTAGTTTTAGAAATAGGTAACACGGGACAGGCAATAGTTCTTTCACATATACGAAAAACTGATTCACTAATGACGTTCAATGGGCTCCCAGAATCTAAAACTGCAGTGAACTTATTCTTACCCACACATACTTCAATAACAGGATGTAAAAATGCGTCTACATTAGTTTCCTTTTCGTCTAACAAAATGTCTCTCATGTCTTCCAGTCGTACGTAGTGTAAAGTCGAAGTGTCATTACTTTCTGAACCGTCTATATTGCTGCCAGAAGCCGAAGCTGCTAGTCATTGTCGATTGTTTGCGTCACGTCTTTGATTATTCGCGTCATTTCGCGGATCAATTTCTACTAATTGCACTTGTCTCTCTGAAGTTCTGTCACGTGGAGGATGCCAATTAGGTCCTTCCTGTCTGTTAGATGCAAATTCTTGGTTGTGTCTGTTATTAAAATTTCTGTTTTCCTGTCTGTCTGCATAACTACTTCTTGTGCAATTTCGACTGTCACTTCTGAAATTATTGTTGTATCTACTACCCTGGTTATTTCTGTAGTAAGAATTTCTGTTACTGTATGAATAATTTCTATCTTGATGATACCGATTACTGTTTCCGTATGGTTGATCATTCCGGTAGGAATTACCGTTATTATAATTGTCTGTGTAATTTCTGTTAGAACGTCTGTTATTGTCATAAGGCTGGTATCTATTGTCCTGTCTGTTACGTCTGTCATTCTCAAAGTTACCCAAATAACGTCCGTTCCGATCACTATCCCTTTTCTCTGAAAATGTATTATAATTACTGCTACTGAAAAAATTACAAGAAGTCCCGTCGTCGTTGTCATACTCAAGTTCTTGTAGCAAAGTCTTAAAAGTCTCAATGTCGTCTTTACATCTTCCGGCTAAAGCAATTTGTCTTATGGATTGTGGCAGCTTAGTTAAACAAATGCGAATTAATTCAGTCGGACTGTAAGGGTTGGAAAGGAACTGATTCTTTCGAATCATGTCTTCAAAATATTCTGCTGGCGTGCGGAATTACTGTTTGAAATTACGCTGCATAATAAGACTGTGTTTGACTCTGTCTTGCGTGTTTTCGGACCAATATGCCGATAGAAATGCATGATAAAAATCATTCAGATTATTACAATCTCTAATGAGTGCACGCATCCGCGTCGCCGGTTCGTTTTCTAAATATCCACACATAAATTCCAGTTTGTGACTTAGTGGCCAATTTGGTGGGAGTGCATACATAAATTGATCTAACCATGCACATGGATGTATGTCATTTTTAGAATTGCGGAAGATCTTAAATTTCCGAACAGTCAAAAAGTGTTTATAGTCAAAGTTTTCGCCTCGTGGCGACAAAGACCTACCGCGTCTGTCCCAGTTTGAATGTCGATTATTGTCAAGTTCGCGCGCCTGGCGCTCTCTTGTTGTGTCCCGTAAATGAAATAAATTACTTTCTTCAAACCCCTCTGCTATCTGTGATTCTAAATTTCTTCTGCTGTCTTTTCCTACGATTTCGCCTTCAATTTGTTTGACTTGCTTTCGTAATGCCTCAACTTCCCTTTTAACGCGTTCATTAAATTTTCCCTGATTTTCAACATGCTTATTTATGTTCTGGTACTCTTCGGTTTCTGCAAATGGTAATGGAGCTGTATCATCTGAATCTCTATCCCCATTTAAACTAAGACTTGTCAATTTATCTGAAATCTCCTCAATTCTTTCCGATAAATCACCTATTTGTTCTTTCTGTCTATTTACGTCTTCCGTAAGTGTCGCGACTCGGGTTTCAGTATTAACACATTTGGTAGTTAACTGTTCATATTGTTGTGTTAGTTTATTTATTCTGTCATTTGGTACGGATTCCTCGATTCTCTCAAATATTTCTTCCTTATCGTGTGCACGTTGTAAATTTAACTCTGAAAATTTCTGTACTATCACGCGATCTCTCTCCTCCTGTTCTCTATCCTGTTCCCTTTGTCTAATCTCTACTGCAATTAATCTATTATTGTGAGCATTCAAAATCGGTTGTACTTCTTCTCTGATTTCTTTCTTTAATTCATCTTTCATATTTTTGAAACATGTCCCTATTCGTGAATCTAACCGTGTTTCCATTGTTTCCATCTCTGTTTTAATTGTGCCTATTTGTGATCCCAACTGTGATCCCAGTGAGTCTAACCGTGTTTCCATTGTTCCCCTATCTGTTTTTAATTCAGATCGTAACTGTGATCCCAGTGAGTCTAACCGTGTTTCCATTGTTCCCATCTGTGTTTTAATTGTTCCTATTTGTGATCCCAAATTTAATATTGCACCCATCAACTGCTCCATATTAGCTTGTTCGCAATTCCTTTCGCCCCTAACATTTCCCGCAAAACCAGTTTCATTCGTCATAGCTGTAAAGCTATCTGTGTTTGATGCTATTCCAGAATTTTCTATCGTTAATCTCGTATTCTGTGAATTTTCTGATTGAGAAAAATTTTGAAATGGTTCCGGACTACTTTCCCGACTTATTAAATTGATTTCCACTTCATTATTCAACATACTGTTCTCCTGTGTTGGCGAGTTCGCCATGTCAACAATTTCGTCATTCTCACTATTCATCATTTTTGCCTTTTTCATTGATCGCGTAATCATTTACAAAATATACAAAACTCGTCACTATATGAAAATTACACACAATGACTCTTTATCTCCAACAATACCCTTCACACGAAATGCTTCCCTCAAACACGATTAACGAACAATTGAAATAATTGCATTAAATTGTCAAACGCGTATACAAGGCAATAAAAATTAAATTTTGAAAAATACCATTAGAAGAATGCTAATTACCAAATCTACACATGCAATATAGACTACAATTACTAACTACAAATTACTACAACAATCCTACTGTCTACTATTTCTACAATCAGAAGAATTCCAAGGGACGATCCGAAGCAGTGGACGCCACGTGCATGGGGGCTTAATAAAAATATTAATGCAAATAATTTTAATTTTTTTTTTTTGCTTTAGTAGCTGTCTGTCCGATTACGAAGTCTCGTAACGGTTGGCCCTGACTGTTATTGTTACGCAATCTGACTGCTTAGAACAATAACAAAGAATGAAATGGAAATTTTCATTAACACAGTTAATTAATTAAGCCCCCAGCAACTATAAAACCAACGCAACAACAAGCACAAGAGTAACTGTTCTGTGTGTGGGAGTGTGACTCAACGTACGCATCTGGCACGGTTCTTCTTCAACAACACAACAATTTTTAAATAACATTATACTGAATTAATTAAAGAAAATACAAATACCATAATTACTCAAGAGAACCACAATTACACTCTAATCCAAGAACCCAAGCCAGATGCTTTGTTGACTGAACCTGTAATGACACATTATTTAAAACATGGAAATAATGAAAAATAAATCAAGTTTCGTTACCTTCATATATTGACCAAAATCACTCTCATAATTACAATATATCTCCACACCGCCTCGCTATTACCACATCTGAACAAGAACCTTTCAGTATCACATCTCAGCAAGCACTCCCTACTAGCACATCTGAACACGAACTGACTACTACGAGTCCTGGACAAGCACTGACTACTACGACATCTCAATAATCACTCCCGTGGAGGCGGCGGAACAATGCTCTCTAGCGATCTCTGTCGCTGTGGCTCAGTGTAGCCACCTTTCAGTACTGTTTTGACACAGGTGTTCACATTACTTTGTGCAACCGCTATATTTGCCGACTAATGCCCAGTAAATATTTGATCATTTTGCCTTAGTCCCTCGTTCTGCATATGTCTTCATACAATAGCTAATCACACAGATTTTCTGCAACAATGAAACATAACTTCAATGATTCTTCAATCTAGTTTGCCTCAAATGAATTTCAATTCAGAAATTATCAACTTTTTCCTGGTGTTGCAAATAGAAGCTTTCTTTTAAGTGAAAGATAAAGACGCTCATGTTTTCTACTTAGTGGAGAGAGAAGCAAAGTGAAAAGCGCCTTGTAATGTTCCCTCGAAGAGCTGCTAGCACAGACATTTGTTTTTCACAGAGTGCTAACTGTGTTAGAAAGCGAACGCGCTTCATCCGGGTCGCGACCGTGAAACATCAAGGTGGCGTTATTTTATACAGGACACATTACAAAATGAAGTTTCGTTTGCATTGTTACAATCGTTGTTCACCGGCACATATTGAAAGGCTACATTTTACGTAGTAAAATACGCATCTGGCACCACATACTAGTTATTTTAACGCCAGCCCATTGTACTTTGTGAGAAAGTAAACGTTACAGTCGTAGCACCAAACGTTTCTAGACTTATTGGGCATTGCGGAGATGCAGCAAGCGTCGAATATGTATTCATCTTAGAAAAAACAAGCAATTCGTGAAGTTATCGTCGCTTTCAACTTGCTTAATGAGTCATAACCCTTCTAACATATTTGTCCACTTAGAAAATTTTGTTACCAAAGATTGATTCCCAAACTGCTCTTTCTGTTATATACCACGTCACCACAGTTGATACTAGGTCAGGGTCCTTGTATTTAAACGTCTGTTTTCACAGAGAACCTTGACCGTAAACATCCTACAGGGAACCAGCTCCATCCTGTCAGTTTTAATGCACGAGGGCTGTCCAGAAAGTAAGTTACGATCGGTCGCGAAATGGAAACGACTATGAAAATCCGATAAAGCTTTGCAACGATGTGTTGGGCAGTGTGTCTAGTATGACTAGGTAGAATTATGTCGCTCTTTTCATTCCTGAGCTCTTAGTGAGCGCATAAAGATGTTAGAAAATACACTCCTGGAAATTGAAATAAGAACACCGTGAATTCATTGTCCCAGGAAGGGGAAACTTTATTGACACATTCCTGGGGTCAGATACATCACATGATCACACTGACAGAACCACAGGCACATAGACACAGGCAACAGAGCATGCACAATGTCGGCACTAGTACAGTGTATATCCACCTTTCGCAGCAATGCAGGCTGCTATTCTCCCATGGAGACGATCGTAGAGATGCTGGAAGTAGTCCTGTGGAACGGCTTGCCATGCCATTTCCACCTGGCGCCTCGGTTGGACCAGCGTTGGTGCTGGACGTGCAGACCGCGTGAGACGACGCTTCATCCAGTCGCAAACATGCTCAATGGGGGACAGATCCGGAGATCTTGCTGGCCAGGGTAGTTGACTTACACCTTCTAGAGCACGTTGGGTGGCACGGGATACATGCGGACGTGCATTGTCCTGTTGGAACAGCAAGTTCCCTTGCCGGTCTAGGAATGGTAGAACGATGGGTTCGATGACGGTTTGGATGTACCGTGCACTATTCAGTGTCCCATCGACGATCACCAGTGGTGTACGGCCAGTGTAGGAGATCGCTCCCCACACCATGATGCCGGGTGTTGGCCCTGTGTGCCTCGGTCGTATGCAGTCCTGATTGTGGCGCTCACCTGCACGGCGCCAAACACGCATACGACCATCATTGGCACCAAGGCAGAAGCGACTCTCATCGCTGAAGACGACACGTCTCCATTCGTCCCTCCATTCACGCCTGTCGCGACACCACTGGAGGCGGGCTGCACGATGTTGGGGCGTGAGCTGAAGACGGCCTAACGGTGTGCGGGACCGTAGCCCAGCTTCATGGAGACGGTTGCGAATGGTCCTCGCCGATACCCCGGGAGCAACAGTGTCCCTAATTTGCTGGGAAGTGGCGGTGCGGTCCCCTACGGCACTGCGTAGGATCCTACGGTCTTGGCGTGCATCCGTGCGTCGCTGCGGTCCGGTCCCAGGTCGACGGGCACGTGCACCTTCCGCCGACCACTGGCGACAACATCGATGTACTGTGGAGACCTCACGCCCCACGTGTTGAGCAATTCGGCGGTACGTCCACCCGGCCTCCCGCATGCCCACTATACGCCCTCGCTCAAAGTCCGTCAACTGCACATACGGTTCACGTCCACGCTGTCGCGGCATGCTACCAGTGTTAAAGACTGCGATGGAGCTCCGTATGCCACGGCAAACTGGCTGACACTGACGGCGGCGGTGCACAAATGCTGCGCAGCTAGCGCCATTCGACGGCCAACACCGCGGTTCCTGGTGTGTCCGCTGTGCCGTGCGTGTGATCATTGCTTGTACAGCCCTCTCGCAGTGTCCGGAGCAAGTATGGTGGGTCTGACACACCGGTGTCAATGTGTTCTGTTTTCCATTTCCAGGAGTGTAGTATCTCCCGCCAAGTACAAGGGCCTGGTGAGCATTTTCCCCTGAAGCTATGCAACCAACATTACATAACTGTCGTGCGGTTTCTTCTTCAAGACAATTCTCAGCCTCATTCTGCAGGGGCAATGAAGATGTTCCTGCATCGTTTCAATTGGAAATGTTTGATTACCCACAATACAACCCGTAATTTTCTCCCACTGAGTTTAATCTCTGCTCAAACGAACCGCTGGCTATGAAGACAACATTTTGGCACAGACAACGAGCTTTAGGCCAGCGTAGAGAATTGGCGGAAAGCACTGGCGGCTGCCTTCTATGATGAGAGTATTGGAAAGTTGGTACAACGCTACGTCGAATGTCTGAGTCAGAACGGCGACTACGTAGAGAAGTAGCTGAAAGGTGTAGCTTACTTTACAAATGAAACATTTATGATTTTCACTGTGATTTTCATTTCGCGATCAATCGTAACTTACTTTCTGGACAGTCCTCGTAGGTACCAATTTTCTTTTGAGTGGTCCCACAGTCTGGTTGAAGATATATTTTTCCACACGGAAAGCAATACACTGCAATATGGACAACTTAATTATGAGTTGGAAATAAAAACCACGTTTTCAACTGTTCAGCATAGATAGTTCTTCGTGGTATTTTATTCGAGAACATGGCGCAGTTTTTGAAGCTCTATGTCGTTTCGTAAAGAGCAATTTAAGAAAACATTGAGAAAACAGGCTATCGGAATTCCTCACGTTTCCTTTTGCATCACTCAGTTTTAATTTTCTATTAATAGTCAGAGAAAAGAACTCAGCATGTTCTCCTGTATACAGTTTGATTACCGGAAATGAAGTGAAAATTCACCTTAATTTGTCTGTATGATAATGACATACATTGTCTAAAAATGTGTCATTGAAAGATAATAATTTCATTTTAACGAATTCTAAATAATTACTGGATTTCAGATCCGTCTGTTATTCAAACAGCTGTTTTTATATGAAATCCAACTTGTCTTAACACCTTTGTTCCTTCGTCAGGGGCTGCTATCTACTCAGTTCTGAAACACATAAGCACGTTTTAAGGATTATTTATTTATTTATTTATTTGGCGTATGGCTAATACAGACATATCATGAAATTAAAGTACATATACATATGTACATATTGACACACAAGAAACTTATGTTCAGTTGAAGGAGTCGGATAGTTGGTCCAATGTTTCTTGTTTTAAGGGATAATTATTCTTACGAAACTAGGCATAGAACAGTCGTCTATTTGTATCTTGTCACCTGCAATTAAATTACGAGTATGTTATTGTGAATTTTGTTAGCGAGTTAACAGATCACTTTATCTACAAATATAACTTTATTACGCAAGTATTTCGCGACTATATATTGCGACCAGTGACAGTTAGTTTCGAAATTCCGTTCTCATTGGCATTCTCACCTGTTGTTGAAATACATACACAAACATACAACTTCAAACGAAACAACATTTTATCACTTTAAAAAATACAATGTCTTCGTTGCTGCTGAGTACTGTGTGTCCACTCTATGTTGATGTTTACTTGTTGCCTTGTTGTTATTTCAGTTTGGCTACAAATTTAAAACTTTGTTTACTCTTTCTCCCTCCTCCCGCCCCCTTCTCTCTCTCTCTCTCCCTCCCTCCCTCTCTCTCTCTCTCTCTCTCTCTCTCTGTAGTCTTTAGTTGAGAAATATTTTCGTACAACCAACTTACGTCCATAGATAAAGTGATTTGTTAACTCTCAAACCAAACTCAGAGTAACATAATTTAACTGCAGATGACAAGCTACGAATGTACAGAGGGTAATACAGTACATAAGACAAAAATGTAGAAAAAATTAATGCGCTGAGAAAACCAGACCAAAGTTGCTTTTAGGTCTAATTGCGATAGAAGAGTCATTACATAAAACATGTGTACAGTGTACGTAAACGAATAAAGAGAGCCCACTGACGATGGCATAAATGTACTGGAACACGTCTTGATTTATATAAAATCAGTTTGTTGCATAACTGGTGGACCCGAGATCCAGTAACCTGCAAACGTAGCTACTGCAAGAGCTGCAAAACTATGATGAATAATCTGAATGATGTGGTCGACCTTTCAGTTACCTTATATCTTTGACGTAAAACAGATTTACGGATGTGGCCGTTCCTAAGAGACCTGCTTCTCCACAGAGGCCAGTTAGTAACGTCTTAATTTGTCACCGTTCTTGGAAGCTGAGAGAAAGTGTTAGTGGAGTGTGGTGAGGAGGTCGGACCAACTAACCGGTTTCCGTAGCTGTTCCACTTCATGTCTGGCTTCCGCGCACCACAGCCATCTCGGCTGCCTTGTAACAGGAGAAGAGGGATACAACGCACAAACTTGCGTCATTAAGACAGTAATGAGTGTCGCTCCTGTGTACAATTAGCAACAGTAACAACATGCCGAATTTTCTTCACTGTAACCTATGGCACTGCAATCGATCCTGTAACACAAGTAGATATTCTCATGGCAAAAGTTTTATAACTGCACTGTTAGTATCTCACCATTCAGTGAACGTTTTATGCAGACTTTCCCAGTTTGATGTGCTGCGACATTTCGGCAACCTTTAGCGTAGTAAAGTCCTATCTTCACGAATCTCTTTCCTTAGTATCAGTGGGACGTAAGCAGTGGGCTTTAGCTCAATTGCGGCCCGGCAGCGTTTCTTTCAAATCCATATTTGTGGTTATGTAATGTTTGTAAAGTATACATACATACAGACTTTTCCGCAGAAAAGCATGCAAACTAGAGGAATGATCTCTTGTACTGACTGTCAGTTTAGTTGTTTCGGAATCGATCATTTCTTGGATCCTACCGTTGTATCGTTGTCACATAACCAAAAATCCGTATTCTCTCCGCAAGAAACAGCACGACAGTGTAAATTTTCCTAGACACTCCATGTAAAACTATAGACGATGTCATTCACTAATACTTTCAGAACTTCAGGCTTACATCGGAAATCAAAATTATATTCAGGAATGCAACATTGTGCAAAACATTTTTCAAAGTCGGGAACGCTTGTTCCAATTCATGCGTAAAATGTTGCCTCAAATTTATCACTGTAATCTGTAGCGTAAAGAGTCTGGTCTTCGGAGCTAAGTTTAAACTCTTTTAGCTGAAGTATTGATTCTAAGAAATATACGCTCATAGGGTGAGGATATGTTCGATGAGTGTACCGCTGGTCGATTACGGTTCTGTCCTATTTACTTTACTTTACCCCTCTTGCACTAGATTCTGTATTGTGCCTTGCTCGCTAATCACCATCTACCATATGCCGATCTGCAGCGATTCCATTTCTCCATATGGTATTCTTCCGCCAATACAAGCCGCATGCCTCTCATCAGGCCTATAACGTTTGGTCTATTGTAGATTCCGTCCAGCTCACAACTGTGCTGGATCCTCCCTTCTCCAGTAACCTCATCTTGTACCGAATCATATATCATCCTTGAGACTTTTCGCTCGAAAACTGTAAGATTATTTCAGTCTTTTTTCCGGACACTCTTGCAACCATACAGCCCTACGATTCGTATCAATGTGTTTTACTAAAGGAGTTTGAAATATCTTTAGAGGCTGCGCGATTTAAAGAGCGGACTCAGACTGTAGTGTGATCGTTTTGCGGCTTGGATCGTCGCTTTGATTTCTGCTTCACATAATGCATCCTTTGTAATGTTTACGCACAGATATTTAAAATTTTGAGCCATCTTGTATGATTGGGTTCAGACTGCAGGAGGCTGGGGTTCTTTCGAATAGTCGTGAGTCTGTTTATCACCAGATACTCGGTCTTCGATTGATTCACAAGGAGACCAATTCTGCTCGCTGCCGCCCCCACACTGTCGCTAATTCGTATCATTGTTTCTTCGATTTAGAAAACAGGACCACATCGTCGGCAAATGGGAGCGTGTGATTTTCTCCCCCTCTACCTCAGTCCCCTATAAGATCTTATGGAAAGCTTCCCTCATTATGTTTTCGAGCGACAGGTTGAACAACATGGGTGACACACCCTCTCCAAGTCTCAGCCCTGTATTTAAGTAGTAGTTTCCGTGACTTGATTTCCAAGCTTCAGGTTTGCTTTTGAATCAGTGTGAAAAACTCGAACTAGGCTGACGAGTTCCTCAGATTTTCCAAACTCGGTTAGGCAATTTAATCGGGCTCTCCCAGTGGATACAGTCACTTGCCTTCTTCAAATCTGTGAAGATAGCATGCAGGTCTTCATATTCCCACATCTTCTCGATGAGCTGATGTAGCACAGAGATGTTGTCAACAGAAGAACGGCCCTTTCTGAAACCCCCCATATTCACCATTCACTTCTCCAGCAAACTGCTTTCTATACAGGTGGACAAGTTATAGCAGACGTTCAGGAGGGCGATTCCTCTGTAGTTGGAGCAGTCCATTTTGTCTTATTTGTATGAGGCGGATGACCGCTGTCTTCCAACCTACTGGGATCTCCTCCAAAATCCAACCCTCTGTATTAGTTGGTGAATTTTCTTGTGGGGTCTCCCTCTTCCAGTTTGAATGACTCCATCTTCTCCTGTACTTGCGTTCTTCTTCAGCTTCTTTATCTGATATTTTATTTCCTTCAGTGTAGGTGGTGGATAATCTAAATCTACACGTCAGGAGGTTGAAATTCTAAAAGATCTTTATGTTTATCATAGTTAAGGAGCTTCCTGTAGTATTGTTTCCTCCTCTCAGCAGTGTTGCACTCATTGGTGAGAATGGTTCCGTTATTGTCCATGGCGAATTTTTGGCGGCTCTGGTGTCTGTTCTTAAATAAGTTAACCTTACGGTACCTTTTTTGCGCTTCTTCCCCACAGGAAACCTTGAACATCCTGTATTACTCCTTTTATGTACGTTCTCTTTGCTCTCCTTTGGGTTGCTTGGGTAGTTCTCTGCACTTCTTCTAACTTCGCTTTCTCTTGTGCAAACTCTGCAAACTCTGGAAACTCTGCACCTTGTAGCCAGCTCGCCTTGTCTTCTCTTCTCTCCTCTTGGCTAATGCCGTAGTGCAGCCTTCCTCAAATCACATCTTGATGCCCCTGATCCGTTTCTTGATAACTACATTTGCAACCTCATTTACTGCATCCTTGAGTTCTTTCTACACTTCTTCTGTGCTGTTTTGTGAATACTCTTCCCGCAGAATTTAAAAGCCTTCTTGAGATGGAGCTGAAATTCCTCTCTCTTTTTAGTATCTTTGAAGGCATCGACTTGGTAGCGTACTACTTTCTTAAGAAGATGTTTCTAACTGGCTGCGGACCGATCCACGATTTTTACCATCATAAGACTCCACTTCAATCATGCCTCTTTCCCACAACATCTACATCGGATCAACGTTTACAGTCACCAGCATGTGAGTGTGATCCTGAGTCGGAAGCTGATGTCAACCACATGTTATTTATGTGCCCCAAATTTGACCGTGAACGGTTGGTCTTTCTGAAGACATTGCTGAGTATGGGCTACCATCTTCCTCAATCAGCTTCTTCTCTTTTGTGTACTAAAGACGTTCGTCTATATAAAGTGATAGTTAACTTCATCAAGAGTACTGGTTACAATCTGTAGGTTTTAATGGTGTACATAAATTATAAATATGTCTTGCTGATGAAGATATTTCAGAAGTGGTGTGAATTGTAAGCCAAGACACTTTTAATTATTTTACAATTCAATTCAAATTTTAAAACATTATGTACAAAACTGTAACAGTTAAGTTTTTATTCTTGTAAATATGCATTTCTGTATTTGTTTATTCAATTACGTGTACATTGTCACTATGTGTTGCCGATGGCTAAATTGAGTACACACTCAACGGTCAAATAAAGAAAAAAAAAGAAAAAAAAAAGACTCTGGCTGCGGGTTGTACTTGCAGCCAGCTTTCCACTAGGAAGTGATGGCTCTCGAAATCCGGACGCCGTGCTGTCTTTACAGCCATTACTCACTCCTTTGCTTCGATGTCAGTTGCAATGTGATCTATGTGAGTAACCGTTTTACTATCTGGCGACACCCAGGTTCCTTTATGTGTACCCTTCCGTTGCAAATTTACGCTGTTGATGAACGTCCTATTCGATGTTATGAAACTTATGAGCCTGATGCCATACACGTTGCTGCGTTCAGGTGAACTGTTTCTTTCGGATGTTAGATGGAATACGCCTTCCCTTCTCACTTTAGCATTCATATCACCGTTAGACTTCACAACTGTTACTGGAGATGGCATCCACGGCTACCTCCAATTCCTCATATAATTCATCTTGTATATGGAATGTGCTCTCTTCTCTGGATGCATGGCAGTTCACAAATGACATTTTGATACAGTCTTTTGTAAATACTGCTATTCTTGGGGTCACTGACAACAAATCAGGCACTTTAGCAAGTAGAGCATTAATGACACAAAATACGATACTGAGTTTGCGTCCTGCCTCACAGCTTCCACAAAGATCGTATACTTTGCGAAACCAAAGGTTCCAGTGCCCTCCCAAAGAACTTCCTGCAAAGCAACTAAATCCATCCTATATCTTTGGATCTCCTTGACTAGACTGATTTTGTTTCACATAAACTACGAATATTTCATCTTTCAAATAATATACGTCGCTCTCACGCTCATCAGCCATTTTGTATTAGCAAATCCCGAGACTTCCTTATAGTCTGTTTAACGCTGACACGTTTTGTGTGAAGTAGTGGTAACCCACCACCAATCCCAACCTGGAACACGAGAGTTTTGTATCTTTTGTGATAACATTCCCCTAAATGAATTGCTTTCTCTACAGCTGTCGAGGTTCATCTTACCTTTTCTTAAAAACTGAAAAGATGACAGACAGTGAGTGAGAGGATAGGGCTTTGTAGGACGCTCTTTGTCCAGTTCATCGACTAACATCTGTCAGGCTTGGCGTTAGCTATGCTACCACCAGCATAGCTCTTAGCGTAACAAAACACGCAAACGTCTACTCCCGCAAGGACAGTGCTATTTTAGCAATGTCTCCTGGAGACACGATACTGTCAGTGCTCGAAAATCTAAGGTCGCATTCGCGGTCGTTGCGTGATGTTTTTGTATCAGACTCAAACAGCGAAATTGTGACCTGAGTTGGTTTGTGATGACTGCAAAATTTGCCAGCTACCTGTTAAATCGACTACATAATAAATATGTTGGCTGTAATTCAACCATCTGACCTTTAGTTACGTTTCTTTTATTTAAAAGGTTCCCTGTGTTATTGAACCTTCTCAAGTAGAATCCAATATCAAGTACTGTTTACAAGAGCCGGCCTGTCAACTAGATCCAACAATTGAGGAAGCATGTTTCTCAGCACACACGATACACACATGAAGTTGAAACGCCTACATTGGCAACCAGTGCTCCTGTTAATACAAACATTGAATTATACAGAAAATTACAATATTCCATAAAAAGTCCCAGAACCTTCCAGGAATCATAATATCTGAATGTTAAAGAAATACTGGAGGTGTTAATCGAACCGCCGGCCGAAGTGGCCGTGCGGTTCAAGGCGCTGCAGTCTGGAACCGCAAGACCGCTACGGTCGCAGGTTCGAATCCTGCCTCGGGCATGGATGTTTGTGATGTCCTTAGGTTAGTTAGGTTTAACTAGTTCTAAGTTCTAGGGGACTAATGACCTCAGCAGTTGAGTCCCATAGTGCTCAGAGCCATTTGAACCATTTTGTTAATCGAACCAGTGACCTAGACTCTGCCACTCAGCGAAGTTTCATCACAGTTGACGACGCACAGCACGTCGCTGTGATGAGTGTGCTTACAAGAACGAGAAGTACGTGCATTCTATACCATACCAGGTGCAGCGACGAACTAGCTTATGAACTGATTGGTGTTGAGTGATGCTGTCATATAGTTACATGGTAAAGCAGTTACAATAACAGACCGCCCGTTGCCTTTTACGACAGCGGTATAGTATTAGTAATTGATCACTTAAATAACATACGAGCAAACATCAGCTGTTATAGTTTGTGAGACGCGAAGAACGTCTCAGTTACAATGGTGCATAATTCAGTGCAAGCTGTTTCTGATGTATACAGTAGGATTGAGGCACACTCACCAAACTGCGTACAATACGTCGTTTCACGTTCCTTTCTTATATAACCGTAGTTGGATTCTCAGGGGACAGATTAATAACCGTATATTTTCAGGGATTCAATTGGGTGACCTAATTTAAGTGGAATAATACGCTATGGCCATAAACTTGGTGACCCAAACGAATTTTCCATAAAATTACTCAGGGTTGAAGATCACGCAATGTAAAATGATGGATAAGCATTTCAATAATTGTAGAAATAAAGCGCGATCGGGGTATGTACTGTGTATCTGCATGTACAGGCTAATGTAAGGAAGTAATGTAGAGTTTTTGAGACGGTTTTTACTGACAGATACAATGACTCACGAGAAAGGTTTGTGTATATAATTTATTACCGCTTATCACTTATGGATATGTAATCTATGTATTGATACTACTCCATAACTGATTGGTGTCTAGAGTAACATCTCGAGGCAGTGATGGGAGATACGAGCCGGTCAGCTACAGAGGCGGCGGTATCTGACAGGAAAGCAGTAAACAGCGACCACAACTATACACAGCAGCGAACTTTGATCACAGTATATGTTGGGCTGAGTTGTACAGCGGTAAAGCGCTTGCTTGCACAGAAAAGTTACGTGATCGAATTCCAGTCGAATCACCTATTTGTCTGCCTAGTATTTAACCTAGCATTTACTTCACAATGAAGAGGAATTTCATCAAAAACGATACACAGCTCGGACTCCCTGTTAAACTGTAGAACCCATTTACCTGGTTCGATAACTAAGTCAGGGACACTGCAAGTTGCCAAAGTGCTGTCCAAGTGAGATACTCAGCAAGTCTGTGCACCAGACATTGAACCACATGAAAGTATTATTACCAGATTCTGTACATATGAAACGTCCCCTTTGAACAAATATACATGACAGTGCTTAAACTGACACACAATACTTTTTTAGCGCAACGCAATCTGACTTTCAGAAATCCCTACACAAGAATTGCCCTGACTAACATTAACCTATACCTTTCACAAATCACTTACCCCACAAAAATCTTCGTTACTCAAGCTACTGCAATACAGCGAGCGCCACTACTGCCAGCTAAATAAAAGATTCCAACTACGGAAGGCACTAACTACTGATAGGCATAGTTAGCAAATGAAAGATTTTAATAGAGAACAAACAATGTATTTACCTAATACTGTTGAAAAATCATAATATACATAGCAGTTCATGACATCCAGTCTTACAAATTTCCAAACTCCGCCATATCTCTCCCCACATCCACCACTGCTGACGGCTCACCTCCAACTGCGCAACGCTACGCGCTGTTAACATCCAGCTGCCCAACACTACAATGGCAGACAACAATGCAAACTAGCCACAGACTGCACACAGCACAGCCAGTGATTTTCATACAGAGCGCTACGTGGCGTTACCAATAAGAAAACCTAAACAGCCTACTTACACATATCTTCTGACATAAACATTATGAGCGTGATCGAATAGTGTAATCCCAAATCCTCCAAATAAGCGAAAAATATAACTATTCAAAACAGCAGATAAAAATTCACTTTACGCCTTCCTGAGAGACAATCTCCACTCATTCCAAATTAATAATATAAGTGTAGACCAGATGTGGCTTGAATTCAAAGATATAGTATCGGCAGCAATTGAGAGATTTATACCAAATAAATTGACAAACGACGGAGCTGATCCTCCTTGGTACACAAAACGGGTTAGAACACTGTTCCAGATACAATGAAAGAGCCGGCCGTGGAGGCCGTGCGGTTCTAGGCGCTGCAGTCCGGAACCGGGGGACTGCTACGGTCGCAGGTTCGAATCCTGCCTCGGGCATGGATGTGTGTGATGTCCTTAGGTTAGTTAGGTTTAAGTAGTTCTAAGTTCTAGGGGACTGATGACCTAAGATGTTAAGTCCCATAGTGCTGAGAGCCAGCCAGATACAATGAAAGAAACACCCTAAATTTAAACAGACGCAAAATCCCCAAGATTGATTATCTTTTACAGAAGCTCGAAATTTAGCGCGGACTTCAATGCCAGACGGCCGGTCGGTGTGGCCGAGCGGTTCTAGGCGCTTCAGTCCGAAACCGCGCTGCTGCTACGGTCGCAGGTTCGAATCATGCCTCGGGCATGGATTTCTGTGATGTTCTTAGGTTAGTTAGTTGTTCTTAGGTTAGTTAGTTTTAAGTAGTTCTAAGTCTAGGGGACTGATGACCTCAGATGTTACGTCATTTAATGAAATTAAAAAAAAAATCAATGCGAGATGCTTATAACAGTTTCCACAACGAAACATTGTCTCGAAACCTGGTAGAAAATCCAAAGAGATTCTGGTCGTGTGTAAAGTATGTTAGCGGCAAGAGAGAATCACTGCCTTCTCTGCACGATAACAATGGAGATACCATCGAAGACAGTGCTGCAAAAGCAGAGTTACTAAACACAGCCTTCCGAAATGCCTTCACAAAAGAAGTCGAAGTAAATATTCCAGAATTCGAATCGAGAACAGGTGCCAACATGAGTAACGTAGAAGTAAATATCCTCGGAGTAGCGAAGCAACTTAAATCGCTTCATAAAAGCAAGTCTTCTGGTCCAGACTGTATACCAATTAGGTTCCTTTCGGACTATGATGATGCATTGGCTCTATACTTAACAATCATATACAAGCGTTTGCTCGAGGAAAGATCCGTACCCAATGACTGGAAAGTTGCACAGGTCACACCAATATTCAAGAACGATAGTAGGAGTAATCCACTAAATTACAGGCCCATATCGTTAACGTCGATATGCAGCAGGATTTTGGAACATATATTGTGTTCTAACATTATGAATAACCTCGAAGAAAACTGTCAATTGACAAACAGTCAACATGGGTTTAGAAAACATCGTTCCTATGAAACACATCTAGCTCTTTATTCACATGAAGTGCTGAGTGCTATTGACAAGGGATTTCAGATCGATTCCGTATTTATGGATTTCCGGTAGGCTTCTGACACTGTACCGCACAAGCGGCATGTAGTGAAATTGCGTGCCTTTTGGAATATCGTCTCAGTTATGTAACTGGATTTGTGATTTCCTGTCGAAGAGGTCACAGTTCGTAGTAATTGACGGAAAGTCATAGAGTAAAACGGAAGTGATTTCAGGCGTTCCCCAAGGTACTGTTATAGGCCCTTTGCTGTCCCTTATCTATGTAAACGATTTGGGAGACAATCTGAGCAGCCGTCTTAGGTTGTTTGCAGATGACTCTGTCGTTTATATATTAATAAAGTCATCAGAAGATAAACGAAAACTTCAAAGCGATTTAGAAAAGATATCTTAATGGTGCGAAAAGAGGCAGTTGACACTAAATAACGAAAAATGTGAGGTCATCCACATGAGTGCTAAAAAGAACTCGTAAACTTCGGTTATACGATAAATCAATGTAATCTAAAAGCCGTAAATTCAACTAAATACCTAGATATTACAATTAAAACAACTTAAATTGGAAGAAACACATAGAAAATGTTGTGGGGAAGGCTAACCAAAGACTGCGTTTTATTTGAAGGACACTTAGAAAATGTAATAGACCTGCTAAGCAGACTGCCTACACTACGCTTGTCCGTCCTGTTTTAGAAAACTGCTGCGCGGTGTGGGATCCTTACCAGATAGGACTGACGGTGTACATCGAAAAAGTTCAAAGAAGGGCAGCACGTTTTGTGTTATCGTGAAATATGGGAGAGAGTGTCACAGAAATGATACAGGATTTGGGCTGGAAAGCATTAAAAGAAAGGCGTTTTTCGTTGCGATGGGAGCTTCTCACGAAATTCCAATCACCAACTTTCTCCTCCGAATGCGAAAACATTTTGTTGACACCGACGTACATAGGGAGCAACGACCACCACGATAAAATAAGGGAAATCATAGCTCGTACGGAAAGATATAGGTGTTCATTCTTTCCGCGCGCTATACGAGATTGGAATAGTAGAGAATTGTGAAGGTGGTTCGATGAACCCTCTGCCAGGCACTTAAATGTGATTTGCTGAGTATCCATGTAGATGTAGATGTAGATGAAGAATGTCATTAGCGAGTCAGTAGAAAGTGAAAATGGGGCAAAATTTTTTATCTTATGCGGAAGACTATCGAAAACCAGTGTCAGACTACTTTCATTGAAAGTCTTAAACGCTGGCGTCATTACTGGCTGGAGCTAGAACTTATCATTTCGCGTTATGTCGTGTTCATAAATATGGAACTTTTGACTTACGTATATTACAGAGAGAACAACAAGATTAGTATAAGGAGAAGGCAGCAAAAGTGCGTTTTAAATTAGCTAGCGTAGCAATTTTAGACACGTCAGTTTTCGCAAACAAACTGTTTGATTCGAGCTCCAGATACAGCAGGCAACTGCTGCTGTAGGGCAAATCACGGGGAGGAGCATGTTGCCCACGCGTGCTATACGAGGGTTCGCTGGAAAATAATGCCTCCGAGTTTTTTATTGAAATCTCTTAAAGCTCTTTAAATCCAACATTCTTTATTAACATTTCACATATTTATTCTTCATGTCAACTTATCTGAAGCCATTTGCCGCAAGAATCCCTGTAACATAATGGCGTGTAACGTAACTATGTCGATGCGTTAAAAATAGCACGCTGTAATCGAGTTACCAGTTCGAAGAGCTCGTCCACACATGGAGCACCGTCTCCTTCAGCATGACAGTATCAGACCACATACGAGGGCAGCGACATCTGTAGCCATCCGACGCCTTAGGTTCTCTGCAATCGATCATCCTCGATACAGTCCCGATTTCACACCATCAGGTTTTCATTTGTTTCCAAACTTGAGGAACACCTTCGAGGACTTCACCTTTTGAAAGTGATGAAGCGGTGTATGCAGAGGTGGGGTTTTAGATGCGTCAACAAAGTCAGACATTCTGCAGTGAAGGTATCAACAAAATGATCTCTCACTGAGAGAAATATGTTCGTCGCCAGCGCGACTATGTTGAGAAGTAAATATGTAAGTATGAACAGTAAAAATGTTGAATGTTAATAACGTTTCTTTTATTTACCAGGGGCGTTCAATAGGTAGTGAACACACCTTTTTCTCGATCACTGTTGGTTGTTGTGGGGAATCGTGCAATCTTCCCGCTTCAGTCCTTATGGTTTCTTGAAGTTCCGATAGACGGCGGCAATATACGTAGTCTGCAAAATGGAGTATGTAAGGGAGGTGCGTTTCGGGCTGAGAGCTGTCATTTAGTTTAATTTTGGCGGAAAACCCGAGCATGGCTGATATTTATAGGCGCTTTCAGAACGTCTTCGGAGGCCTGGCAGTGAACAAAAGTACTGTGTGTCATTGTGGGCGGTGCCTCTCATCATCGCAGCACGGTTGCGCAAACCTGCCCGATCTGCATCGTGTCGGCCTGACGCACGCAGCTGTGACTCCTGCAATGTTGGAACGTGCGGACACTCTAATTCGACGTGATCGACGGATCACAAGCAGACACCTCACTGCACAACTGCATGTCTCTACTGGTGGTGGTGACGCACTCGCCCGCCAGTTGGGGTACTCAAAGGTGTGTGACCTGTGGTGTGCTTACTGCCAAGAGAAGGCCATAAAGAGCAGCGAAGGACCAACTGTGCGGGACTGTTTGCGCGTTACAAGGCTGACCGTGATTGTTTTGTCGAACATCGTCAAAGGCGATGAAACACGGGTCCATTATTCCGAACCGTAAAGAAAACGGCAATCCATGCAGTGGCGCCACACTACCTCTCCCCCGAAGAAATACTTCGAAGTTACATCCTCAGCTGGTAGAGTCATGACGACGGCCTTGTGGGACTCTGGAGGGGTTATTGTGCTTGATGTCCTCCCTCATGGTGCAATGATCAACCCTAAGGAAATTGGAAAACGACTTCACCGTGTTCGTCGCCATAAATGTGCAAAGAAATTTCTCCTTCTCCGTGACAACACAAGGCCTCACGCAAGTGTGCACACCCGAGAGGAGCTGATAAAGCTTCATTGAACT
The DNA here is from genome assembly GCF_023898315.1 of Schistocerca nitens. Taxonomy (NCBI): domain Eukaryota; kingdom Metazoa; phylum Arthropoda; class Insecta; order Orthoptera; family Acrididae; genus Schistocerca; species Schistocerca nitens. The sequence goes on from NC_064617.1 coordinate 652,242,430, forward strand.
GTTCTTCCTCATCCACCCTACACCTCGGATCTCACACCTTCCGACTTCTGTCTGTTTGGCGCAACGATGGATGCACTCCGCGGGAAGCAGTAGATGGGTGATGCGGAAGTTATTAATGCAGCAAGACATTCGCTCCGACGTCGACCAGTAGAGCGTACAATGTGGGCCTCAGACCCTCCCAGTCAGGCGACGTAAGGCCGTTACATTGAAAGGAAATTGTGTTCGAAAGTAGACTGTTGTGGTAAGAAGAGTGGGGAATTATAGTTTATTGGAATCCTGAATAAAACCAAACTGCTTTCAGATAAAAATGCTGCATTACCAATTAAATTTTCCTCGTAAAAGGCTTTAAGCGTTTTCACCTAAAATTTTTTAGGCATTACCTTTCAAACGGCCTCGTACTTGTTATTGAAAGTGTACCAATCACGGCAGAAATCACGCTTGGCGTGCCTGTCGATGAGAAACACTTCCTGTGTGAGGATTTTAGGCTACGGTTTGCCCCTTTGCGCTGTGGAAGCAGGACCTCGGCCTGCGGCGAGTGACGCTAACAGAATGAATGGCACGGCCGTGAAGAAACGATCGGCGTGCGACATTGATCTTGATCTTGGAGTGTGACGCCTTCCTCGGGGAGCGGCGGTCGGGTGAGGCAACAGCGGCGGCGTCGCTGGCGACGGCGCTGCAGTGGCGGCGGGGCCGGCCGGTTAACCCGGATACCGCTACGCGGTTGGGCTCGCCTCTTGCAGCCGAGAGCCGGCGCCTCAGTCGGTCGCCGAACACCCCGCTGGCGGCATCACACAGCCGAGCGAGAGCGAGAGAGAGCTGCTCCAGGGAGGCTCTGCAGCGCTGTGCGCAGGTGAGCCGCTGCGTCTGGTCCAGCAGCTGCTGCGCGAGTGTCGTCCCGTGAGTGCGTCAGCGAGGGTAAAAGTGCACTTACGGTGTGTCTGGCTCTTGTGTTGTGTGCCAATTTTGGTAATAGCTGTCGTGATGGACGATGGGAACTAAACACGGCAAGTCGTGAGTCAGTTATCAATTTTCGTAATAACTATCGTGATGGACGATGAGAACTAAACACGAAAAATCGCGAGTCAGATATCAATTGCCTATCAGAATGCTTGTTGGTAGTTTCCTGTGGTTCCGAACTAATTTTGGCTGATATTTTGTTCTATAGGATTGAGATATAACTATATCGCCCGAAGTTTTGGCGAAATCGGCGATTAAGATATATGGCTATCGAGCTACGCTACGTATCAGTCTGTTTAGGCAATAGTATTTTCAGGTTGTGATTCGTTGGCTTCGCCAACTCATAGGCAAATTGTCACACTCCTGTGTAACCTAGGCATCGCGATTTGCTACAGGTCAGTCAGCATATCCTTTTTTTTTTCATTACGAAATAATTACGGAAATCCGTAACAAAGCTTAAAATTCATAATAACCATGCCAGTAAAGTTATTCTAGCCCTCTCCCTACCTAAAACAAAGTTAATCAGTTCGTATCTTCCGCCGAAACAAGCAATTCTCATTGGTTACCGTATACTGTCCCCCGATTGGCTATGATGGATGTCAACTAACTACGAAGTAAGCAACGCGAGAGCTGCGGATAGCGTAAGTGCGCTTTATACCGCAGTAACATTCGCTCTAAGCGGTCTTTTTAGATAACTGCAAGTTCTAAACTATCGCTACCGGTACACTGTAGCGTAATGAATATGTTATGTGTTGCAAGAAGTGCGATTTTTTTCTCAGATTTGTCTTCCTTTCTTCAAATTTCATATTGATTTTTCTTGGTGGCAACAATACGCAAAGGATTTTCTTTTGGTTTTGCTCTGCAAGTTTGATAAACTTTCATCTTGTACCTCGGTAAGCTGCTGTTGAACGTATGTTTCAATAAGCGACTGCTACCGATCAAAGAACCCGGTAATTCAGTTGACAACGCGGTAAAATATTTTCTGAGATTTATTCAGTCTTCATTACTACGGTATCATGCCAGGGACGCGTAATCCAATTTCCATCAAGATATGTTTGCCGTACGAAAGAGCACTTCCGTTGCTTTTCTCGAAGAGTATAGGCACTAGAATAAAGCATATTTCAAATATAAGGTATAATTAACAACTTGAAGTGTAATATATAAATGAAAGCCTTATCCCGTATCTTCACAGGCTTGGCATGTTAATATGGATTTGGCAATGTTAGTGATAGGGGGTGGTTGGACATCCTTTCCATAGCAACACTTCCTAACCCGAAAGAAGCACATATAAAAATGGTGACAGGAAACTAGACCAGGAAGCATGAATCAGCAGGTATATGTCTACATACACAATTAAATTGTGTGCGATAGTAACACATTTTATATTGCCTGCAAGAGGGCGTAAAAATGCTTATACTGCATAGAAAATGTAAGTGATAATGGAATATCAGTTGCAGGTGACACGTTTCGCAAACTTATACGTGTGTTCGCTGCTACTAGGACAGTACACGCGAAGTGTATCATCGTATTTGCTTATGGGATGGGTCTTTCGTAGTACAATGTATATAGTGTCAATCTCTAAAATGTTAAATCACTGCACATAAAAAATATAGCTATAAAGCGAATAATGTAAACAGTGAAACATCCCCTTAGAAAAATTAGTGAATTACTGTGCTGATAAACCCCTTACGTTATTTGGTTTTCAAACAGTTGAGCAGAACTGAACGTACTCAGACATTACTCTTTTTACTTATACTGATCAACACAAAACTGACACACAATATTTTTAGCGCAACGCAATCTGACTTTCAATAATCCCAACAAAAGAATGACCCTGACTACCAATAACCTATACCTTTCATGAATCACTTACCTCACAAAAATCTTCGTTACTCGAACTACTGCAATACAGCAAGCGCCAATACTGCCAGCTAAATAAAAGATTCTAACTAGTGAAGGCACTAACTACTGATAGGAATAGTTAGCAAATGACATATTTTGATAGAGAACAAACAATGTATTTACCTTAATAGTGTGCAAAAGTCATATATATATATATATATATATATATATATATATATATATATATATATATATATATATATCAGTTCATGACATCCAGTCTTACAAATTTACTCTTTCTGATGGACACACATCCGCTCTCAAAATTCTGCCTTCTCTCTCCCCACATCCACCACTGCTGGCAGCTCACCTCCAACTGCACAACGCTACGCGCTGTTCACATCCAACTGCCCTACAATAGCGAATATTCCAACAGTGCCAACCAACCACAGACTGCACACAGCACAGCCAGTGATTTTCACACAGAGCGCTACGTGACGTTACCAACATAAAAACCTAAACAGCCTACTTACAACAGTCACAGTGCTGGCATATTTTTAACTGAGGAGGTGTACTGTAACTGTAAAACTGACTCGTTCTTCATCATAGCGAGAGATCGTAGTTATCATCTACGGAGCATGCAAACTAACGCAATGAAGGAGATGCTATGCTTTCTACAGCAAAAAAAATGAATATTATGTGAGAGGAGTTGATTTACGTACTACTTCTAAGTGCACTTGCTAGATCTCTCTGAAAACGTACGAAAAATTTCTATTCTGGTGTAGAGCGGTATGAGAAAAACCAGATACTTTCAACGAAATACGAATCTGTTAAATTTATTTCTAGTACCGTGCAAAAATATTTCATGTGCTATACTTTTCAGCAATAGGAACAGGCGATGGGGGTAGTATAAACCACAAAAGCTTCGGCCAATGGCGAAGAGTGGAAAATGCAAGACACATTATCGATGACAGGGAGTACAGCAGATGTGGAATCATGAAGAGATTAGTAAAAGGTAAAACGAAACGACGGACGCTGCCAAACGAGTCCAGAGATGGGGAGTTCTAGAAGAAAGAAGAGGTGACTCTTTGATATCAAAGATCAAACGTACTCTGAAAAAAACTTTGAAAGGATATGGCTATATAACACGTCATGTATGTGTGTCAGAAGTATAAATACCCACATCCAGGTACCGATAAGGAAACCTCATATGTGAAAACGGTGATACTTTCATGAATGATATCTGGGTAGCTGAGACATCTCAGTCTTCGTGTCGAAACCGCTTTGCGTTTACAGGTAATGACAACAAAAAATATAATGCGCTTAGAGCGATCTCTCATTTATAGCTGTAATTATCTTGCTGAGATTATTTGAGATGAATATAGTGATTTTTACGATGCTACATTTATTGCCACTGCAATATAGCAATCATATTCGACGTCTTTCTCAAATGTGTAAGTGCAGCACTGAGGGGTGAGACGTTGCCCTTCTGCCAGAATGTTACGCAGGGAAGTTACTGACGTGAAGAACATCATTAGCAAGCTCAAGGCCTGTCTTATTCGCTGTTAAATTATTTAGCCAAGTACTTACAATTTAGACAGGTGCACACTGTTAGACGACAAATATGACAATAGATTTGCAATGATAATTATAAAAACTCAGTACCAGTAATAAAGACATGTAGTGTCCTATATCCACCTGATTTAGGGTCGAGTTTTTATTTTCTATTCCTTATTCCTGTTTCATAACTAACGAGGAAAAATTGAAGATCTGCTTATGGGAGACGTCAGCTGATGATATTACTTGATAGTCGTCTCACTAGAAATCTTTATATTCTTTGAATTTCACTTCACTGACACCCACAACACATGGACTGAAATTTTGCGTTTCACATTTTCTAACCTTCCTACCACAATGGAACTTTTGCCATTCCACACTCCTATCGTAGAATGTTACCCTACTGCTGATTATTCAATATGCTTTTCGTGGCTACCTGTCCCCTTGCAGTCCCCTCCTCCGGGTCTGAATAGGGGACTAATCTGAACCTACCCCTAGTTAAGATCATCATGATGCATTTTCAGTTACAGACCACATCTCCTCTGGATACAGATTATGTGTTTTTAACGTAGTGGTTTCCATTGCCTTCTGCATCCTCAAGCCCTTGATCATACCTGACTCTTCTGCCTATTGGGGGCAGTTTCCCTCCTAAAGGCAGGGTTGTATCCCGAATATGTCCTCTCGTACAACCTCTTTGACAAGACCATTTGCAGAACGAGTGTGACTCCCTAAGCAAGAAGACTTCGGTTGCGATTACTGATGGCTGCTGTTCAAAATTTAAACTATGACTTGGATCTAAATTGTAATCCAACAGGTTTTGACTATTGGTCGGAGACGCTAACCCCCTTCTTACTTTTTTCCCTTTTTTTATTTATTTTTTATTCTAAAATAATAACATAAAATCTTGTGAGGCGAAGGTTTTGAGCCCATACTGGCTAAATTCTGAAACAGGAAATCTGTCACCCTTCTGGGTTCATAGAGTAATTGAACTCCTTCAACAGAAAATGATGAACTAAAAGCATGCACTTATGACTGAATAAAATAAAATTTATTCCTTCATAGTTGAAAAGATAATGAAGTTTTTCGCTGGACATGGAGAAGACCGTAACTGTATTCGAGCAGACGAGTAATTTCCTTCCTGTAATGAAATAAAAGCTACCTTTGGCAACAGGAAGGGCATCCGGCCACCCATCAAACTAACATGCCACATACGATTAACCAGCAGACCCCGCACGTCGGGATAAATGCTTGGAAAGAGACAGAATGAAATAAAAGCTACCTTCTGTAGTTTATTAGCGTGAAATACACTACTGGCCATTAAAATTGCTACACCAAGAAGAAATGCAGGTAATAAACGGGTATTCATTGGACAAATATATTATACTAGAAATGACATGTGATTACATTCTCACGCAATTTGGGTGCATACATCCTGAGAAATCAGTAACCAGAACAACCACCTCTGGCCGTAATAACGGCCTTGATACGCCAGGGCATTGAGTCAAACAGAGCTTGGATGGCGTGTACAGGTACAGCTGCCCATGCTGCTTCAACACGATACCACAGTTCATCAAGAGTAGTGACTAGTGTATTGTGACGAGCCGGTTGCTCGGCCACCACTGACCAGAAGTTTTCAATTGGTGAGAGATCTGGAGAATGTGCTCGCCAGAGCAGCAGTCGAACATTTTCTGTATCCAGGAAGGCCCGTACAGCACCTGCAACATGCGGTCGTGCATTATCCTGCTGAAATGTAGGGTTTCGCAGGGATCGAATAGAGGGTAGAGCCAAGGGTCGTAACACATCAGAAATGTAACGTCCACTGTTCAAAATGCCATCAATGCGAACAAGAGGTGACCGATACCTGTAACCAATGGCACCCCATACGATCACGCCGGGCGATACGCCAGTATGGCGATGACGAATAAACGCTTCCAATGTGCGTTCACCGCGATGTCGCCATACACGGATGCGACCATCATGATGCTGTAAACAGAACCTGGATTCATCCGAAAAAATGACGTTTTGCCATTCGTGCACCCAAGTTCGTCGTTGAGTACACCATTGCAGGCGCTCCTGTCTGTGATGCAGCGTCAAGGGTAACCGCAGCCATGGTCTCCGAGCTGATAGTCCATACTGATGGAAATGTCGCCGAACTGTTCGTGCAAATGGTTGTTGTCTTGCGAACGTCCCCATCTGTTGACTCAGGGATCGAGACGTGGCTGCACGACCCGTTACAGCCATGCAGATAACATGCCTGTCACTTCGACTGCTAGTGATACGAGGCCGTTGGGATCCAGCACTGCGTTCCGTATTACCCTCCTGATCCCACCGAGTCCATATTCTGCTGTCATTGGATCTCGACCAATGCGAGCAGCAATGTCGCGATACGATGAACCGCAATCGCGATAGGCTACAATCCGACCTTTACCAAAGTCGGAAACGTGATGGTACGCATTTTCCCCCTTACTCGAGGCATCACAATAACGTTTCACCAGGCAACGCCGGTCAACTGCTGTTTGTGTATGAGAAATCGGTTGGAAACTTTCCCCATGTCAGCACGTTGTAGGTGTCGCCACCGGCGCCAACCTTGTGTGAATGGTCTGAAAAGCTAATCATTTGCATACCACAGGATCTTCTTCCTGTCGGTTAAATTTCGCGACTGTAGCACGTCATCTTTGTGGTGTAGCAATTTTAATGGCCAGTAATGTAATATGAGGGCAATTTTTTTCATCCTCCGTTCGGTCGCGAAATGGAAACCACTGTTAAAATGAAACTGTTTTATCTGCAACATTTGTTATATCTTTCAGCTACTCCTCTACATAGCCACCACTCCAACTTAGACATTTGTTGTAGTATGATAGCAACTTTCCAATATCTTCGTCATAGAAGGCAACCACCTGTGCTTTCCGCATGTTCTCTACGGTTGTCTACAGCTTGTTGTCTGTGCCAAAACGGTGTCTTCATAGCCAGTGGTTTGTGTGAGCGAAGAGATAAAAATCAGAGAAAGCCAAGTCCTGGCTGTATGATGGATTGTCAGACATTTCCCATCGTAAATGCTGCTGGAACCACTTGATTGCGCCTCCAGAATACGGCAGCCTGCTGTCATGAAGAAGAAGATGCACGACAGTTTAAGAAAATGTACGACATTCATGCTATGAGGGCTGCATGAAATCAGGCGAGACACATCTCAGCAGGAATTCACGCTTGGTGGGAGACACTATTTTCTAGGCTTCTTTACGTGCCGAATGTGGGCTCAGAATTGAAAACTGCGACCTGATGCGATAGACGGGTGTACTAGAGATACAGTCCAACACGTTTCGGCAAAGCTTCACCGGATTTTCACGGAGGTTTTAATTTCGCGAACAGTCGAAGATTGCAGAAAAAGTTGCCCTCGCATAAGGTTCATCTTCTAAACGATGAAAAGTCTTCTTGTTTGATGAAATTGATGAAGATAAGTATCCTTGAATTTCCTGAGATTAAAATGGAGCAGTTTTTTTGAGTAGGTAAAGTATTGCATCTGTAGCATATAGTACCAGAGCATCGAGCTTCACGAGTGCAGAGGTTTTTGAAATTTTTTCGCAATTGGGAAATCTTTCTGACATTAGCTGTATTAGGTGTACCGAGGTATCACAGAGGTTTTATTTTCTTTTGAATACTTAGTTGCGTTTTTCTTGTTTGTTTGCCATCTATTTCTTTAGAAACAGACATATCATTACATGAAATATCTGTTACAATTTAAGACACTTTTTTGCGGTTGCTTTCTTTATCAGTGTGTCGGTTACCTAGGCACTGGTGCGATGGTGAGCAGTAGCGGCGAATTCTTGATCATTACATGCAGTATGTTGCCAAATGATGTAATGTAATTGTCATCCAATGCAGTTCGAGAATATTCTCCTTCAATATAGGACAAGTATTCGAAGGATGTAGCATCTAGTTGTCAATAATGTGATGGCTGTATGCCCAATCATCCACAGAGCTCTAGTTTGTTCAGTAACTGGGTATAGCGTACTTCCAGGCCGCATCAGTTCTCGAACCTTTAGAAAGTCTGCGTTCGTCCTGCCAATGATGGCAAGTCAGTGGCTGAGAAAATTCCGCTATATCTCAATGTAAGGTCACACAACTGAGCTCAGTTTTCATTCATGGCTTACCTTAACAGTAAATGTAGTACTACTTCAGTGTCTTACATATTAAACGTTGCTCTGTATTACTAAATGTTAAGAAGGTGATCCATGTGCCATCTCAAAATTGGAGGCAATACTGCACTTGTTCCTACAGCGTGTACAGCGTGTTCTTTCAGACATTCCCAGATGATCCCATAGGTCTTGACAAGAATTTGTAAGCGGATGCTCTAGTTGTTCAACCTTGTAAATGGGAGTACTATACACTTTAAAAATGACTTCAGAGAGAAAAAAAATCACAAGACTGTGGTACAGGTTGTGCCTGGTCTGTCTTGGACAATATTGTCGTCTTTGCTGTCGTAGTACATATGCAGAAAAATGTTTCCGGTGCCTTACCATGCATTTATTATATAACCCAACCTAGTGGACCATTGGTGAAATTGTGTACATTCTGCCGCACTTGTTTTAGCTATGAATTATTATACATAAAACTCTCTTCGGATACAATGTTATTCAACGCTTAAAAGAGAAACTGGTCTCTCTGGAGGGCTCTAGCTGGTGTAGATCTGAAGTCAACAGGTCGTGTTGACGCAAGCCATGGCAGTGAAGCAATTGAACATGTTCCAGTTCATTGTATGGGATAAACACATTAATATGGATGGAAACGGAGACGTTACAGAATGGCAGAGAGGAATAACCTTTTTATGATGTACCCATGACCTCAAAGTCGATGAGGTTTCCCGAACTGTTCGTGTACCAAACAAGCTGTCCTCTGTTTCTACAAGAAAAGTTGTATCACTCATCAACAAGCCTAAACGATAGGCCTTGAGACGGATGTCCGGTCTTGTCAATGACAGTCGGTTTGAAACCTAACAGAAACGCTTGCTGTTAGTGCAAGCAGGTTCATCTTAACCAATACTATAACGAAAATTGCGAAGGAAACTGCATTGCGAAGGAAACTGCATTGCGAAGACAACTGCATGCTACCTTGAAAGCGGCCATTGTTCACAACGGTTCATAAGTCTGGACGTCGTCAAAGGTCCAAATGTGACTCGTTCCGAATGATACAAGGGTTCGAATTCAACGACCGTCCTATGAGGCCTTTAACCCGCAGTGTGTGGACGTTCCAGGTTAGAGGTGGTTCTGCCACTTTTTGGGGTGTTTTCGTGTAATATGTTCAAATGTGTGTGAAATCTTATGGGACTTAAGATTACACACTACTTAATCTAAATTATCCTAAGGACAAACACAGACATCCATGCCCGAGCGAGGACTCGAACCTCCGCCGGGATTAGCCGCACAGTCCATGACTGCAGCGCCTAAGACCGCTCGGCTAATCCCGCGCGGCTTTTCATGTTATATCTTGGGAGCACTAATTCTGTTTACATATGACTGTGAACCAGGATGTTTATTTAAATATTTTCCCTTTATTCTAAATATTCTTCGCGAGTATGATGGGGACATTCCCGTGTTCCAAGATGACAATAGCTGTGTTCACGCGGCTGCACTCGTACGTACGTAATTTGATGAACACACGAGCACCGTATCCCACCTCGGATGGCCCGGTAAAACATCCGATGTTAATCCCATAGAAATTGTCTGGTACTTTAAGTAACATCAATGTGACCACTGTGTACGATCGACGTCAACATGCAGTACCACCCAGACACGGCATTTGACACTACTAGTAGGGGACGGTACGTAAAACGATTTACCTGGCGTCCAAAAGGACACGATCGTTGGCCTCCAGGTCAAATGAAAGCATTTCCGAAACGGGTAAGTTTGTAAACTGTTCCCGTGCTGCCAAGGTTAAAGTATACCGTGCAAGGCAAAATGACGCTATCCAAAACTATAGCCAAGGCAACTATGGTTCATTACGAGCCATAGATAAAAGGGGTAAAAGACAGTTGCGGAGATGTGAACTGGCAATTAGATCTGCAGATCTGAAAAAACTGACCACTCAGATGAACCAGTGGGATTACCAATCGTGTCTCCTCCAGGATCGATCAGCCAACGTTGCTGCGTATGAGCCTCCACGCCTGGTTCATGCAAACCTACTGACTACTGTTCACGGGCGGCGAAGGCTGGAATTTGCTCGCCAGTAAATACAAGTGGATGAAAGCTGAATGGCGACAGGTTGCCTTTCCAAGTGAATCATGTTTTATGCTCCATCGGAGAGATGACCATGGAAGTGAACGGCGTGAAACGCCTGAAAGCAAACACCCTGCAACAATCGTCGGAAGGGTCCAGCCTAGAGAAGGGAGCATTACGGTCTGGGTAATGCTTTCGTGACATTCCCTGGTTGATATAGTCGTACTGGAAGGCTCAGTGGAGGAACATAAGTATACATCTATCCTCTGGAAGCATGTCCACCCCTACAAGCAGTTTGTTTCTCCTCGGCACGATGCTATCTTCCAGCAGGACAATGCAACGTTTCACATGGCTCACAGTGTACGTGCGTGTTTCGATGAGCACCATGGTGAATTTACCTACTCCAGCAGACACCACACTACCCGGATTTAAACCCAGTCGAGAATCTGTGGAGCGACTCGATCGTGCTGTTTGCGCCAACCGCGAAACCTAGGACAGGTGGTCACGGCGCTGGAGTCGGCATGGATCCACATCCCTGTCGGTACCTTCCGAACCACATTGACTGTCTTCCTGCACGTTCGCTGCGGCCCGAGCCGCACAATGTGGTTATTCAGGCTTTTGACTGGTGGTCACATTGTAGTTACCAAGCAGTGTATTTGGAAAAACGAGTCAAATGCGGATTTACAGTACCTAATGATCAATGAGCAGCTTCAGCTGGATATTGCGTAGGGACCTTGACTTTTTAAACTCATAGTTCGATAATACACCTGTCAGCAGATTCTTTCTTCGGAACTGGAATCATTACATTTCTGAAATATGAAGTTATTTCGCCTGTCTCATCCGTCGTGCACACCATGTGGAATAGTTCTGTCACGTTTAGTCTCCCAAGAATGTCAATAATTCTGAGGAAATGGTCTATTCCAAGGGCCTGGTTTCCATGTAGACCTTTCAGTGCTCTATCAAATTCTTCTTAAAGTATCACATCTCCTATCTCATCTTCATCTACATCATCTCCTATTTCTATAATATTTCCTTCAAGCTCATCTCCTTTGTGAAGATCCCCTATATATTCCTTCCACCTTCCAGCTTTCCCTTCTTTTCTCACGACTGGTTTTCCATCTGAGCTCCTCATATTCATTCCGTTGCTCCTCTTTTCTCTAAAGCCCTCTTTAATTTATCTATAGGCGGTGTCTATTTTGCCCTTAGTGATGCATCCTTCTGCATTTCTACGTTTGTTCTCTAGCTATTCCTGCTCAGTAAATTTTAATTACCTGCCAGTCTCAATTTTTATAGGTTTCCCTTTTCGCCTGATTCATTTGCTGCATTTTTTATTTTCTCCTTTCATCAATTACATTCATTATCTCCTGTGATATCCAAAGATTTCTACTAGGCCCTGCCTTTTTACCTATTTGATCCTCCCTTCACTATTTCGTCTCTCGAAGCTACTCATTCATCTTCTACTGCGTTCGTTTCCTGTGTTGCAATCAGTCGTTGCCTAATGCTCCCTCGCAAGTTTTCAACCCCTGCTACTTCCAACGTACCCAGATCCCATTCCATTAACTTCCTACCTTTTGCAGTTTGTTCGGTTTTAATCATAATTAATAAACTGCGGTCAGTATCCACGTCAGCTCCGGGGAATGTCTTGCTGTTTAAAACCTGGCTGTCTTATCATTACACAATCAGTCTGAAACCTTCTGGTGCCTCCAGGTTCCTTCCAGGCGAACATTATTTTTTCGTGATTCTTTAACCGAGTGTGAGCTATGATTATATTATGCAGAATTCTAGCAGGCGGTTTTCTCTTTCATCCATTCTCCCAGCCCACCCTACTATTTTTCCTGCTCTTCCTTTTCCCACTATCGAAGTATATATATATATATATATATATATATATATATATATATATATATATATATATATATATATATGTGTGTGTGTGTGTGTGTGGACGTTAAGCGGAATGTGTGAACTAGTGCAAGTGGGCGATTGTTCACCCCAGTGATCATGTACCGCTTTCCTTGCTCTACCATTTGTTTGTCACCGAAATGGCAGGTATCACGAAATGAGGACGGCTGGGTTCATTCAACGATGAAATTAACAGACGGCACATGAATACAGGCCACCGGTACGCATACGTAACGAGATTGCCGCTAATTACAGATCGCAGAGAGAACCAAGCGACGGCGTAACTGATGAAGGGACTGTGCAAACGGGGGCGTCCGGCGAAACAGTGCGACTCCCTGCCGCCGGACAATGCATGCAACCGTAGGAAAGGAAAACAATAGTGGGAGGCTGCGCAGAAATGGCACACTGGCTGGAATCATAGGCTATGTGTAACGAGCATATCGTACTGCACATGATGCCAACATCAGACAGGAATCGTCGAGTGGCTTCAGTGCAACGTTGTATGTTTACGTTTTACGTAAGCAACACAATCTTAATATTACACGTGTTCGAACTTTATTTATAAGTAACAACAATGATGAATAATTATTGTTGCTACAGATACGAAATGAAAAATCACATGAGGTAAAGTTCTGATATTCTAAACTTACCTGGCGTGTAGACTGTTCAACGAAATTTCTTGCTACAGACATCGAGCAAATCAACCGAAATATCATGGACGAAAAGTTACTTTTGATGGTCAGATACCACAAAAGTCTAATTATAGTTGTTATACTAGTAACAGGCGAGTAATGCATTGAAAAATATCAAAGAATAGGAATTAATATAGTGACGATAATTTGTGTAACACGACCTTATATTTATGAGACAAAATTGGCTACATTCTATAGTGTGGAAATGTGCTGTCAGTCAACCCATTGAACTTCACAGTTTATTCTTCTAGCGCTATGTGAAGGTATTTTAATCGACGTAAACTCAGTATTTTTTTCTCAAAGATTTACATTTCTCGGATGCACAAAAGCTTGGAACTGATGAATGTTACATTTCTTACTAGAAGAAATGTTTTATCCAAACGAGTAGTGAAACATTAATGTCTGTATTACTGTATGAAATTATGAAATTAGCCTCCCCATAAAATTTACTTTTCTTTAAGGCATGATGATATCGTTTTCAACTTCTTCTCGGGGAACACCATCATGACAGATCTCCATGACCGCAATTTTACGTTATAGTTTCACAGCTCCTATCAATGAAGTCATGACAAATTGTTTTCGCAGTGACACATTAAGCGAAAGACTCACATACTAAAGACGCGTGGGTGGCGTCTATCATTCACTAGTTTTAGTTCCCATTTGTAGTTATCTTCTCGTTTTCAATGCTTCAGGTAAGTGTACTAAGGTAACTGCCGTTGGCATGTATCAACCTCTATCATACAGTGTTCTGATTCGTGTTACTTCAGGTGGTACGTTTTCTTTACCGCCATGCAGGCATAAGAGTTTCGCATAAGTTTTCTTCAATAAGTAAAAAAAAAAAAAAAATCGATCATGTATTGCTTGTAGTTGATATTACGTCTTTTTGTTCTTATTTCTTTTTCATTGGCTCCTAGTGTCCGTTTCATCGCTTGTGGGTTATATGTCTAAAATGTAGGGGCCAAAAGACAATGGAAGTGGAAACAGGCTGATCGATACTCTGTAGATGATGTCGGTAGCGATATTGCTTAGGAAACTGCGTATTGTCAAGCATCATTCGCAGCACTACAGTGATGAAGCCATCGACCACGTGGCAGTCATTTATCACCCGACAAATGCCGAGGATTACTCGGGGAAAAAGCTCGCAGGAATTCACACACCTCAGGCGGCTACAGGTCCGGGAGGGACGTAATAATTCATATTGACGCGAAACTATGCATTCGGATATTTTGCAGCTAATGTTGTAATAATACTGCAGTTCCAAAATAACTCCAGTTTGTCTGACACTTTGTCACTAACTTATAACGGTGCTAGCGCATTTCCACCAACTGGTTTTTGCAAAACTGTAAAATAAAAAATCAGAACTACAATTAATTCACTTTTTACTTTTCCTTTATCACGGTAATAGGCTGCACTCTTTTGTACGAAGTGCGGGAAAAACAAAATCTGTGCTTCCAAGAGTTAAAGAGAGTGTGGTTCATTAACATATGAAACTTGTTTATTGAGTATTTCATTTGTGTATCTAGTTAAATAAGGGGGACATAGAAATCTTTTGAAGTTATAATTTAATTAAGCACCTAAAGACACTTATTAAAATATTTCTTTTAGCATGGATAGTGGGAACAGTTCGAGTAAAAGTAGTTTCCAATGAAATACATCGCACAAATATTTAAGAGGTTGTATTTACCTACTAAAAACTCCTACAAAGCAAGATGCATGTCTCAGCTTTAAATAAGGGATTACACCGACCGTTCACTCGAGAAACGCTTCATCTTTCTACTCTGTAAGTCGTATACTTTCCGTGTAGGTCTCTTTAAAAGTAGCCTACTATTACGTGTTCCTAATAATCAGCAGATTATTCATCAAGATAACGTTAGAATATATCTTAAAAATAAATAATAAATATCTGTGGGCGGTATCATCTCTACAGTTCTTCACAATGACCGTTTGACGCACGTTCTGTTCCGGAGCTCACACTTCGAATGCTGCTCGCTGGAAAGAAGTAGCGTTGATCACAGGTCGTTGTGGCTTTAGTAAACGAATCTGCTTGTGAAATGTGAAACGTGTGTAGGACACCAAGTATATAGTTTTTCTTCAGAACAGTTTTTGTGAATAAATTAGAGGTTTTCCCTTTTGTGGAATGTGGATCAGGAAAACAGTATTTCATCTAGTAGTTTCATCTTATCCCGCCAATGCGTTACATAGTTCTTTATTTAAATTTCTGTCATAGTTACGTTTAATTTATACTGGTGACCAATTTCTAACGTAACCATTCGTTTTCAAACCAGACCTGCACTAAAATTACTTATCAAAGCGAAATTCCCCTTACATACTTGAGTAACAGCTGTTGAATTAATCACCCATGTCGTAAGATCGCTCGATACGTATTGTATGACTTTGTGTTGCTTGAGCATTGCCTAAGTAAATGAGTGGAATTTCGCTTTGGCAAGTACTTTTAGTATAGTTCTAACTAAGTGCGAAATTTGTAACCAGTATAAATTACACCCAACTGTAAGTGATATTTAAATCAAGAATTATTACAGTTAAGTTGCTGGACCTCCCTGAACAAAATGTTGGAACTACATTAAATATTTTGTTTTCTGAATTCCCCGTACGAACTTTGAACACACGGTTGTTGTTGTTGTGGTCTTCAGTCCTGAGACTGGTTTGATGCAGCTCTCCATGCTACTCTATCCTGTGCAAGCTTCTTCATCTCCCAGTACCTACTGCAACCTACATCCTTCTTAATCTGCTTAGTGTATTGATCTCTTGGTCTCCCTCTACGATTTTTACCCTCCACGCTGCCCTCCAATGCTAAATTTGTGATCCCTTGATGCCTCAAAACATGTCCTACCAACCGATCCCTTCTTCTAGTCAAGTTGTGCCACAAACTTCTCGTCTCCCCAATCCTATTCAATACCTCCTCATTAGTTATGTGATCTACCCATCTAATCTTCAGCATTCTTCTGTAGCACCACATTTCGAAAGCTTCTATTCTCTTCTTGTCCAAACTGGTTATCGTCCATGTTTCACTTCCATACATGGCTACACTCCATACAAATACTTTCAGAAACGACTTCCTGACACTTAAATCTATACTCGATGTTAACAAATTTCTCTTCTTCATAAACGATTTCCTTGCCATTGCCAGTCTACATTTTATATCCTCTCTACTTCGACCATCATCAGTTATTTTACTCCCTAAATAGCAAAACTCCTTTACTACTTTAAGTGTCTCATTTCCTAATCTAATCCCCTCAGCATCACCCGATTTAATTTGACTACATTCCATTATCCTCGTTTTGTTTTTGTTGATGTTCATCTTATATCCTCCTTTCAAGACACTGTCCATTCCGTTCAACTGCTCTTCCAAGTCCTTTGCTGTCTCTGACAGAATTACAATGTCATCGGCGAACCTCAAAGTTTTTACTTCTTCTCCATGAATTTTAATACCTACTCCGAATTTTTCTTTTGTTTCCTTTACTGCTTGCTCAATATACAGATTGAATAACATCGGGGAGAGGCTACAACCCTGTCTCACTCCTTTCCCAACCACTGCTTCCCTTTCATGCCCCTCGACTCTTATAACTGCCATCTGGTTTCTGTACAAATTGTAAATAGCCTTTCGCTCCCTGTATTTTACCCCTGCCACCTTCAGAATTTGAAAGAGAGTATTCCAGTTAACGTTGTCAAAAGCTTTCTCTAAGTCTACAAATGCTAGAAACGTAGGTTTGCCTTTTCTTAATCTTTCTTCTAAGATAAGTCGTAAGGTTAGTATTGCCTCACGTGTTCCAACATTTCTACGGAATCCAAACTGATCTTCCCCGAGGTCCGCTTCTACCAGTTTTTCCATTCGTCTGTAAAGAATTCGCGTTAGTATTTTGCAGCTGTGACTTATTAAACTGATAGTTCGGTAATTTTCACATCTGTCAACACCTGCTTTCTTTGGTATTGGAATTATTATATTCTTCTTGAAGTCTGTGGGTATTTCGCCTGTCTCATACATCTTGCTCACCAGATAGTAGAGGTTTGTCATGACTGGCTCTCCCAAGGCCATCAGTAGTTCTAATGGGATGTTGTCTACTCCCGGGGCCTTGTTTCGACTCAGGTCTTTCAGTGCTCTGTCAAACTCCTCACGCAGTATCTTATCTCCCATTTCATCTACATCCTCTTCCATTTCCATAATACTGTCCTCAAGTACATCGCCCTTGTATAAACCCTCTATATACTCCTTCCACCTTTCTGCCTTCCCTTCTTTGCTTAGAACTGGGTTGCCATCTGAGCTCTTGATATTCATACAAGTGGTTCTCTTCTCTCCAAAGGTCTCTTTAATTTTCCTGTAGCCAGTATCTATCTTACCCCTAGTGAGACAAGCCTCTACATCCTTACATTTGTCCTCTAGCCATCCCTGCTTAGCCATTTTGCACTTTCTGTCGATCTCATTTTTGAGACGTTTGTATTCCCTTTTGCCTGCTTCATTTACTGCATTTTTATATTTTCTCCTTTCATCAATTAAATTCAATATTTCTTCTGTTACCCAAGGATTTCTATTAGCCCTCGTCTTTTTACCTACTTGATCATCTGCTGCCTTCACTACTTCATCCCTCAGAGCTACCCATTCTTCTTCTACTGTATTTCTTTCCCCCATTCCTGTCAATTGTTCCCTTATGCTCTCCCTGAAACTCTCTACAACCGCTGGTTCTTTCAGTTTATCCAGGTCCCATCTCCTTAAATTCCCACCTTTTTGCAGTTTCTTCAGTTTCAATCTGCAGTTCATAACCAATAGATTGTGGTCAGAATCCACATCTGCCCCTGGAAATGTCTTACAATTTAAAACCTGGTTCCTAAATCTCTGTCTTACCATTATATAATCTGTCTGATACCTATTAGTATCTCCAGGATTCTTCCAGGTATACAACCTTCTTTTATGATTCTTGAACCAAGTGTTAGCTATGATTAAGTTATGCTGTGTGCAAAATTCTACAAGGCGGCTTCCTCTTTCATTTCTTCCCCCCAATCCATATTCACCTACTATGTTTCCTTCTCTCCCTTTTCCTACTGACGAATTCCAGTCACCCATGACTATTAAATTTTCGTCTCCCTTCACTACTTGAATAATTTCTTTTATCTCGTCATACATTTCATCAATTTCTTCATCATCTGCAGAGCTAGTTGGCATATAAACTTGTACTACTGTAGTAGGCATGGGCTTTGTGTCTATCTCGGCCACAATAATGCGTTCACTATGCTGTTTGTAGTAGCTAACCCGCACTCCTATTTTTTTATTCATTATTAAACCTACTCCTGCATTACCCCTATTTGATTTTGTATTTATAACCCTGTAATCACCTGACCAAAAGTCTTGTTCCTCCTGCCACCGAACTTCACTAATTCCCACTATATCTAACTTTAACCTATCCATTTCCCTTTTTAAATTTTCTAACCTACCTGCCCGATTAAGGGATCTGACATTCCACGCTCCGATCCGTAGAATGCCAGTTTTCTTTCTCCTGATAACGACGTCCTCTTGAGTAGTCCCCGCCCGGAGATCCGAATGGGGGACTATTTTACCTCCGGAATATTTTACCCAAGAGGACGCCATCATCATTTAATCATACAGTAAACACACAGTGGTGGGTGAATAATCTGGATATAATCTTACGTTTGAAAACATTGTTGCCAAAAAACCTGTGAACACTAAGTGTATTATTTTCCAGATTCCTGGGTTGAAGGAATGACAGTATATTACCCTAACTCTGGTTGTTATTGGCTTTGTATCCAACATAGTAATGTGGTAACAATGACTAATGCTGAGCTCTGTTCTAGCGATGGAAAGAGATGTGGACCTCAGCGAAAAGATGAGACACCAAATACACGGTGTATTGTAGGGATGCTATGTCCATCCTCAGTCTTCTGCCACGTTTCCAGACACGAGTTTCTACTCAAAATTACACTTTCGTTCCTCATTAAAAGTTCTCAGAGAGTGCATTATAGGACGCTATGGACGTAGCTTTGCTCTCCCTCATCCGATCTTCTAAGGTAAGTAGTAGGGTCAGTATGGCCTCACGTGTTCCTGCATTTCTCTGGAACCCAACCTGATCTTTTCGGAGGTCGACTTGGTTTTCCATTTTTCGGTAAACATTTTGTGAAAGTATTTTGTAACTATGACTTATAAAACTGATGGTTCAGTAGTATTTTCACCTGGTGACACAAGCCTTGCAACGGAAATTATTATATTCTCGAAGTCTGAGGTTATTTCCCCTAGTCTGATAAATCTCACATCGATATTTCGACGTACGTCTCTAAGAGATCCATCGAATTCTTTTCACAGTATTATATCTCCCATCTCATCTTCATTTACTTCATCTTCTTTTTCTATAACCCTGTCTCTCAGTTCAGTTCCCTTGCCTAGCCCTTGTATTATATTCCCTCCAGCTGTCAGCTTTCCCTCTTTTGCTTAGAACTGACTTGTCATCTGAACTTTTGACATTCAAATAGCTGCTTCTCTTTACTTCAAAGGTGTCTTTAGTGCTCTATAGATCGCATCCATCACTCGTCAAGCCTTGAATTCTTGCACAGCCTTACATTTGTCCCCTACCCATTCTTACCTTACCAGTTCGCACTTCCTGTCAATCTGATTTTTGAGACGACTGTATTCTCTTTCGTGTCAAGGCCACCCATTCTTCTATTGTGTCCTTCACCGCTATTTCAGTCACTTCTTGCCTAATGCTCCATTTGAATCTCTTAACAACCTCTGGTTATTTCATCTTATCCATGTCTCGTATCCTTAAACTCCTACCTTTCTGAAATTTCTTCAGCTTTAATCTGCAGATCATAACCAATAAATTACGATCGGAGGCCACACCAGCCCCTAGAAATGTTTTACAGATTAAAAACTAGTTTCTAATTTTGTCTTACCATTACGTATTCTGTAATCTATTTGAAACTTTCCGATGTCTCCATGTCTCTTCCAGGTACACACTCTCCTTCCATGATTTTCGAACCAAGTAGTAGCCATCACTGTAGTGCACGGTGAGACATTTTGCATGCCCCTTTCATCCCTCTCCGCCAGTCCATGGTCTACAATTTTTCCGTCTGGTCCTTTTCCTGTTATCGATTTCCCACCGCAATTAACTTATCGTCTCCCTTTACTGTCTGAATAATTTCTTGTATCTCACCATAAATTGTTTCAGTCTTCATCTTCGGAGTTAGAACCCATATAAACTTGTACAGCTGTGGTGGTGTTGGCTTCGTATCTACGACAATGTGTTCACTGTTGCAGTACCCACGGAAAACGGCCTAGCCCGCATCTCGTGGTCGTGCGGTAGCGTTCTCGCTTCCCACGCCCGGGTTCCCGGGTTCGATTCCCGGCGGGGTCAGGGATTTTCTCTGCCTCGTGATGGCTGGGTGTTGTGTGCTGTCCTTAGGTTAGTTAGGTTTAAGTAGTTCTAAGTTCTAGGGGACTTATGACCACAGCAGTTGAGTCCCATAGTGCTCAGAGCCATTTGAAAACGGCCAAGTCTTGTTAGTTCGAAACGTAACAAAGGAGAAGTTAACATCCAGACATTGGAAGGCATTTAGATAAAATGTCAGAGGCTCCTAAATGCAACGGGAGATAATGCTGACCAGAGGCGTCAGGGAAGTGACAATCGCGTTTGGCGATAACAGTATAAGCTGTAAAAGTAAGGGTGGTGTAATTGCAGACAAGTAGCGAGGATAAGAGAGAGATAAAGGGAGTGAGTCTTTAGAAGGGGAATTTATATGTCACGAACAGTCTATAGCAGGCCTGATACAAGATTTAATGGCAGACGCCTCCCTCCCTCCACTCAGCCTACGAAGAATAGTGTACAATTACATGCCCTTCGTCATGTCAAGGACTCGAGGGTGCCGGCCGGGGTGGCCGTGCGGTTCTAGGCGCTACAGTCTGGAACCGCGAGACCGCTACGGTCGCAGGTTCGAATCCTGCCTCGGGCATGGATGTATGTGATGTCCTTAGGTTAGTTAGGTTTAAGTAGTTCTAAGTTCTATGGGACTGATGACCTCAGAAGTTAAGTCCCATAGTGCTCAGAGCCATTTGAACCATTTTTGACTCGAGGGTGAAAATTGGAAAACTGAATAAAACTCGAAAGTAGAACTCTCAGAGATGTCAACTGCAGTCAGATTAGGAAATTGGTATCGTACCAGAAGAGGTAGCCAAAGAGAGTAGCCAGGCAGGGCTAAGCAGAGTTATCTGCAGTAGCTGCAGCGAAGCTGATGGAATCTTAGTCGTTTAGCTAGAGACTTCTTTGTGTCGTGTCTTGGGTGAGTAATTAGTACTGACAGTTCCATTTTAAGTAGACGGAACTGTCTCTGTGTAAAGACCTGATCTTCCCGTGGATAAAATTCCTTTATAGCGATTATATCAGGAGCTGATGTTGTTTTGTGAATGAAGTCAGAAGATGTACAACATTCATATGCTTGTCATTTGAGTACTTATTCGAAGCCTTATCTTTTGTAATAAGTGAATTTTAACGACATAGTCAGGTCAAGACTCCTTCTCACTGAGGCCATCCAACTATTTCCCTTCTTCCCGAACCCTGTCTTACTTATCTCTTTATACAGGACGGGGAAAATAAACTTGACCCCTGAAATATTTACATTAAGACACGCGGTATCGACCCTGGTTAATGAACATCTCAGAAGACGCTGGAAATGGCCACTGTTGACGTCAATACAGCTCTGTGCTCGATATATCAAACTGTGAGACACGCGTAGCAGCTCTGCCTTAGGGATAGCAGCAATGGTGTTTTCCCTGTCACGCTGTAGCTCTCCCAGTGTGTGAGGATTATCTGAGTGTACCTGATCCTTCAGTTCCCCCCCACAGGTGAAAAATTCTGGGAGATCAGGTAGTCGAGGTGTCAAGAGATTGCATTGCCTCTGCTGATTGTCCTCTCCTCACGGAACACCCCATGCAAATGTAACAAGGTTGTGAAAGTGGTGTGTGCTGTAACTCCGTCTTGCTGGATATATGCACACAATCTTTCATCTTCTGCAAGTTGATCCACATATGGATTAAGCAGTTTCTGGGCATACGGGCTAGCATTAGCAGTTTGGTGAAAGTATCGTGTTACGATGCAGACGCCAGACATTGCGAACCAAACACCAATCTTGAGATTATACAGTGCCTCATCGAGATCGAGATGGGGTTTTCCTGATGCATACTGGCACTTGTACTGTGAATTCATGTACCCTGACGTGCTGAACCAGATTACTCCGATCTGCGCTTCTCACCAATTCAAACATAATGACACGGTGACGTACTCGTGAAAGAATATGCGGAGAGGCGAATGTGAACACGGGTGACAGCAACGGATTGGTGCATCAAAATCACGATTAACAGCATTTTCTGTACTATCCATTAACAAGGATCAGTTCTATGCCAGTACTATAATTATTTCACCTGCCAGTTTTATTTCGCCCACCCTGGATAGTGGCTTTGTTGTCTTCTTCAAGGATAATGAAAGTTGTATCAGGTTTTGAACTACGAAGGAGCTGCAGTTATCTTTAAAATCCAAATTGATCCGTCAAGTAGTAGCATTTGTAAATATTACAGTTTTCTTTTGAGTAATTTACGTTCAAAGTAACAGCCTAAATCACAATTCATTTCACGTTCACAACAATGACGTTTCAGAAAATAATCACCCAACTGACTTCTGGCAACAACTAAGTCGAATTGTCATTACACCAAGCACAGCGTGCGTATAAGTACCGTCCTGACAATGCTCTTCTTTTACAGTAATTGTTACGTACAGTTTATTGTACAACTAATCATCATAAGCTAAAGAGATAGTAATAACATTCATACTTTAAGAAACGCATGTTAACTTTGCGATATAGAATTTTACACATTTATTCCGACCAGTTTCGGTTTCCAGCCATTATCCAGGGAATAATAAAAAACAATACGACTCCAAATAAGAAAGATATGTCATGCTACAGACGAATCCCATACTACAGGGTATATTATGACACACATTAACAGATACTGAAATGTCTACATTTTTAACTGCAAAGAGTTGTAGTTTAATGAAATCCGGTTACACGCATGACACGGTGGTGGAATTTTCGCTGCCACATCTGGCTTTTGCTCACGTTTTTATGCTGATTTACAGGCTTAAAATTCCTTAACGGAGTGGAATGACTCGTTATTCGGGTGTAAGGACTCATTATTCGTCTCACACTGTTACCCAATACGGAGACATCCTCTCAGCTTCTTGGGCACAGCCGCTTCACATATCACTCGTTGCTTCTGAGGAAAACATGCAAGCAGTCAACGACTACATCCTCAGAAGAGCTTCCGACAGTTAAAATCCTCAAAGATAATTCTTCCGCGGCTACTCACTGATGTTGCAATCTCCTATAAAATGATGGTTGATTGTGCAGTTTTCATCTAAGAGGAGACCTCCTCTTTGCAAGTGGTGTCTGTATCAGTGTTGAAGATTAGCTTTCAGGAGCAGTGCAACTCAAATCTCCATCAGCCAAAGTGATTTTATAGCGTTTAGTCATAATAAATGAGTCCATCCCCTTTCTGTAATGGCACTGCCGTTAAGGACTAAATTTAGCACCTCCTTTATTAGTGAAAATCATCTATGATCAACCATAAATGCCAATCTTTCCTTTTGGTGTACAAATAAAGCCTAATTCGCAGGTGCATGTGTAGTCTCAGCATCCTCCCCAAAAGTATCGACAAGTTCTTCTACGATATATTGCGTTTGACAAAAGGAAACTGTTAATCACTTATAGTGAACTTTTAGCTTCTTCTTCTTCTTTTTCGTTTTTTCCCATTGCCTGCAGGACCGGCATTGTTATACGGTTTTCTGGTTATTTTAGTGATAATTTATGGTCGGTTGCACTTCTTGACGCCACCATTCCCCCTTGCCCCCCCCCCCTCCCCCGAGACTCAATCTATGCAACCAATATGTCAGCGTCTAGACTATATCTCATGTTCAAGAATGAGGACGTTCTTTAAATGGTTTCGTTGCGTGTATCTGAGGTGGAACGTGGATAGTAACATAAGTTGGGTGTGCAACACTGCATGATAACTACAACCAGGCTGGCCAGCTCACCAAACCTCGTCATTAATCAGCGGAGCGGATTCTCTGCGGAGCTCGCTCGCATCCTAAATTCCTGAAGCGGCGCACTCACGAGTTCGGCTATCCGTGGGTTTAGCAGTAAACTGCACTGCTGAGCTTTAAAACTACGAGAGGGGTTCAATAAAAAACGCAACACTTTTTTTTCTCGGCCAATTTCGGACGAATAAATGGCGGAATTTGTTGTTGGACATCGTGGATTGTTCCCGCTTTAGCCCCTATAGTTTCACGAAGTACCCTTCAGAATGGCGTCTGTGACGGAGCTGCGTTTCAAGCAGAGACCTGTCATTGAGTTTCTTTTGTCACAAAACCAGAACATCGCAGGTATTCACAGGCGCTTGCAGAATGCCTACGAAGACCTCTCAGTGAACAAAAGTGCGGTGAGTCGTAGGAGAAGGCATCTGTTATCACCGCATTATGATTGCCGGCTGGCTGCATACAGATATGACTCCTGCAATACTGGAACTTGCGGACACAGTCATTCGAGGTGATCGATGTATCACAATCAAACACCTCGCTGCACAACTGGAGGTCTCAGTAGGTTGTGGTGACACACTCGTTCACCAGTTGGGGTACTCAAAGATGTGTACCTGCTGAGTTCCTCGCCGTCGAACGTAAGACCATAAAGAGCAATGAAGAACCATCTGTGCGGAATTGCTTGCGCGTTACGACGCTGATCGCAGCAATTTTTGTCAAAGATTCGCACAGGCGATGAAACGTGGGTACATCAATTCGAGCCGGAAACAAAATGGCAATCCATGGAGTGGCGCCACATCACCTCCCCCCTGAAGAAAAAGTTCAAAGCCACACCTTCACCCGGTAAAGTCATGGGGATGGTCTTCTGGGACACTGAAGAGGTTAATCTGTTTGATGTACTCCCTCATGATGCAGCGATCAAAACAAGTGTATTGTACTACCCTCACTAAATTGAAGGAAGGATTTCAGCGTGTTCGTCGCCACAAGGATGCAAACGAACTTCTCGCACTCCGTGTCAACGCGCCTCGCTGATTAACGACGAGGGCTGTTGAGCTGGCCAGCCTGGTTGTAGTTCTGCGCACCCGAGAGGAGGTCACAGAACTTCAGTGGGAGGTTCTTCCTCATCCACCCTACAGCCCCTATATCTTCCGACTTCCATATGTTTGGTCAAACGAATGATGCACTGCGCGGGAAGCAGTACGTGGATGGTGAGGAGGTGGCTCGTGCAGCGAGACGATGGCTCCTACGTCGACGAATAGACTGTTACCATGTGGGCAAACAGGATTAGAGCATTCACTCTGTATGTAACGAAAGACTGCACCGTTGGTTTCTCATTCAATAACGAAAGATTGCACTGTGGGTTCCTCCTTCAGTATTCGCATTAGGATGATGTTTATTCGTGAAAAGATCATGTACTCCGTGTTATTCCCCGTCTACCAACATGCATCGGAATTCGATGTTAGCAGGATTATCGACTATCGAGAGTGAGGTTTATCGTTCATCGATACTGCTGCACACGCAGATCGGATTCCCACGACTGCCACGAGAATGTAGCACAGAATTTTGAACGTTTGCGCTCAACGCCATTCAGGATCTTACGTAACCTCACGATACTAACGCAAAAGAGGATAGACGTACAGTTCGCCAGGCTGTGCAGGAACGTAATGCGACGTCACGTATCTTAAGTCAGCAAATTAGCTGCATCAAGGCATTATGCCTGGAGCGCCACAGATAGTCAACACAGCGACCATTGTTATGGCTTCCTTTGACGTGGCAACAGACAGTGGTGCAACCAACGACAACAAGAAACACATCTTTCTACAAGATAATGAAAGATCGCATCGACACAAAGGCTGTTCGATTGCTGCTCTTACCAACACGTTCTCCAGGATTCCCAGCCCATGAAAAT
The DNA here is from genome assembly GCF_023898315.1 of Schistocerca nitens. Lineage (NCBI taxonomy): Eukaryota > Metazoa > Arthropoda > Insecta > Orthoptera > Acrididae > Schistocerca > Schistocerca nitens. Next base: position 652,268,600 of record NC_064617.1, read on the forward strand.
ACATTAACTGCGAAGAGACTGCCATGTCACCAGTCGCCAGCCACTACAATTGATTGGCGTAGTGTCAAAGTAATATTGAATGACCTGTCTCATTCAAACCCCGTTCCATTCGATGCCATCCAGGTTATAGCAGGGCTGTTGATAAATGTTTTGGCGCCCTAGGCGAGAACTGATAAATGACACTCCCTCTTTTTTAGTATCACCGATGTCCTTGATATTCCCCTCCCTCCATCACCACCACATTCCAAAGGTACAACAATGCAAATCTCCTATTATACTTTTAATCATCAAATTAAAGTGACCGACGTCCAAAATTTTCGTCCTTTGTTCTCAGTTCCTTTAAATTGATTAAGGACAACAAACGTCCTCAGTTTCTTATTTTTTGTCCTCAGTTTTTAAAATTTCCCAGTATAAATGAAATAGGAAAAATTAGTTTGAGGCAGGTAGCGGCAATGTGTTCAGTTTATTCAGAGTAAGTAAACATTCATTAAATAATTGTTCCGTATGCTTTTGAAAACAATTCGGTGTTTTAATTTTTCCTTTTTTTCATTTGCTCAGTTTCAGTGTTTGACCTGTAATTAATTTTTTCCACCCTCTGGTATCCTTAAAAATTTGCCGCCCCAGACGACCGCCTAGTGCTGCGTAGTGGTAGGAACAGCTATTGTTGCCGCCAACATGTACAAAATTTCTACCCTGAATAACTTCAGATCACCTACACATTTAATCACTTAGTCATCCCGCTATATTGTATATGCACTACACATTTCGTTATTCTATATCCTTCCTTGTGTTGTAACTTTTATGGCGAGTTGTATTTTTCGCTCCTTGTTGTACTCATATAATTGTTTTCATCAGTCACCAAGTGTCTGTTAGAGAAAGAATGTCTGAAGTAACTAACAGGATCGAAATAGCTCAGTGACGCTGTTAGTTCTACTGCTATTCTATTAGCGTTTTATTGTTTAGTAAACACAACAGATGCATATAACGGAGACTTTAGTCAACAGTAATATATTCTCCTTCACTATTTAAAAGAGCTGCCAAGGCTGGGGTAACTTTTCGATTCTGCGTTTTGAGGTGAATTCGTCGAGTCATGTTCGGAGCCCATTTTCATCCAGAAAGGAAGTTCATTGAAGGTATTTCGACAGAGAGCGGAAAAGGTGAAAATCTGAGTGCGCAAGATCAGGTGCTTGAGGTGGGAGCGGAATGAGTTCCCAACCCAATTCCTGTACAGAGGTTTTTGTTAGGCTAGCAGAATACGGATGGGAGTTATCGTAGAGCAGTGTCACATCACGCAGTCTTCTTCGCTGTTATTCTTGGTCTGCATCTACAAGACGTCTCAGTTGTTGACAATAAATGCTAGCAGTGATGGCAACACCTCGGGGGAGCAATTCGTAGTACACCACACTCTTCCACCAGATGCATAACATTATCTTCTGAGGATGCGCTCAGGTCTTTGTACAGGGAGTTGTTGCTTTGTTTGGGCTCAATCATTCCTTTCTTTTCCTTACCTTAACCATTCCTCCTCACTAGTAACGACACAGGATGGGAATGCTCGGTGCTGCTTACGAGCCAGTCAATGACGAGAAAGCAGAGATGAGCATATGGCTGCCCGCTGATTTTTATGATATTGGCTTAGAATATGTGGTAACCATACACCCGATGTTTGAAGCTTCCCGATTGCATGAAAATTTCGGACGATGGTGGAATGATCATATTTGGCAGCTTTCCAGTAATCTGAAGTGGAGTATTGAGGATGAATGCGTTTAAACGATTGTCATCAAATCCTGAAGCTCTTCCTGAACATGGAGATCCACTAATGTCAAAACGATGCCAGTTTCTTCTCGTATTCTGTCCAGTGGTATTATTCTCGCACACGGCGCAAAAGTCTGTGCCTGCCTCCTCTGCTGTCACTCTTCTACCGAACTCAAACACGGGAATATGTTGAAAATGTTCCGATTTCTCCACTTGTAACTCCATTTTCCAGCGTTCACAACTCCATTCACTATCTCTAAATGACAAAATGGCCATTTGTAAACTGAAATAGCAACTGTGAACCAAGAATAAAAGTGACAATCTATAAATAATAAATAAACCCTTAGCAGCTGGAATACCATCATACAAAACAAAAGCGCTACAAGTCATGCACCAACCTAATATTTCAGTGACATGCGCGGAAGACGTGTTACTCATAAGCATTTAGTTTAGGTACCCTGTATTCTGTTATCGATATTACTTTGTAAGCCTGACTGGTCCTCTTACGTAAGAGACGCACATTGTCCGTTATGCTCATTTGCAATTCTTCTATAGCTCCCGACAGACTGCAAGTGGAGTGTAAAAGATTCGTACTGCGTGATTAGTGAATACGAAATACTCCTCTAGGTTTCTGGGTCTCATCAGTCTCACATTTCTCGTTGCCATTTTGGGAAACGTATAAGCAATCAAAGATGCATTCTCTAGAGATCTTCTGACAAGATCGTTAAAGATCTTATGTCAAAACGGTAGGTGGATCAAACCAAAAGGTTCAGACACTCTGTGACCATAATGGTACTGAAATAGAGGATAGACTAAAGGCCGAAAGACTAAGTGTCTTTTTAGAAAGCTGTTTCACAGAGGAAGACTGCACTGTAGTTCCTTCTCTAAATTGTCGCACAGATGACAAAATGGTAGATATCGAAATAGAGGGATAGAGAAACAATTAAAATCACTCAAAAGAGGAAAGGCCGCTGGACCTGACGGGATACTAGTTCGATTTTACACAGAGTACGCGAAGGAACTTGCCCCCCTTCTTGCAGCGGTGTACCGTAGGTCTCTAGAAGCGCGTAGCGTTCCAAAAGATTGGAAAAGGGCACAGGTCATCCCCGTTTTCAATAAGGGACGTCGAACAGATGTGCAGAACTATAGACCTTTATCTCTAACATCGATCAGTTGTAGAATTTTGGAACACGTATTATGTAGGAGTATAATGACTTTTCTTGAGACTAGAAACCTACTGTGTAGCAATCAGCATGCGTTTCGAAAAAGACTATCGTGTGGAACCCGGCTCGCGCTATTCGTCCACGAGACTCAGAGGGCCATAGACACGGGTTCCCAAGTACATGCCGTGTTTCTTGACTTCCGCAAGGACCGAGCGAGGTAGCGCAGTGGTTAGACACTAGGTTTTCCGTGATTTCCCTAAATCGCTCCAGGCAAATGCCGGGATGGTTCCTTCCCTAATCCAATGAGACCAATGAGACTTCCGCAAGGAGTTTGATACATTTCCCCAGAGTCGTTTAATGAACAAAGTAAGAGTATATGGACTACCAGGCCAATTGTGTGATTGGACTGAAGAGTTCCTAGATAACAGAACGCAGCATGTCATTCTCAATGGAGAGAAGTTGCATGGGGGCTTAATAAAAATATTAATGCAAATAATTTTAATTTTTTTTTTTTTGCTTTAGTAGCTGTCTGTCCGATTACGAAGTCTCGTAACGGTTGGCCCTGACTGTTATTGTTACGCAATCTGACTGCTTAGAACAATAACAAAGAATGAAATGGAAATTTTCATTAACACAGTTAATTAATTAAGCCCCCAGCAACTATAAAACCAACGCAACAACAAGCACAAGAGTAACTGTTCTGTGTGTGGGAGTGTGACTCAACGTACGCATCTGGCACGGTTCTTCTTCAACAACACAACAATTTTTAAATAACATTATACTGAATTAATTAAAGAAAATACAAATACCATAATTACTCAAGAGAACCACAATTACACTCTAATCCAAGAACCCAAGCCAGATGCTTTGTTGACTGAACCTGTAATGACACATTATTTAAAACATGGAAATAATGAAAAATAAATCAAGTTTCGTTACCTTCATATATTGACCAAAATCACTCTCATAATTACAATATATCTCCACACCGCCTCGCTATTACCACATCTGAACAAGAACCTTTCAGTATCACATCTCAGCACGCACTCCCTACTAGCACATCTGAACACCAACTGACTACTACGAGCTCTCCCCAAGCAGTGACCTCTAGCACATCTCAATAATGACTTCCCGTGGAGGCGGCGGAACAATGCTCTCTAGCGATCTCTGTCGCTGTGGCTCAGTGTAGCCACCTTTCATATGCCCTTCCTCCACGGCTAGAATTTGATGGTATTTTTGCCAGCATTGGTGGTGAAAATACCACCAAATTCGTCAAAAAAATATAGACAAAAATAAAAGATAATATTAATACGTAAATATCATATAACTAGATAAAATTTTGGCTTTGCACTGACCTTTCAATAACCTATTATATAGAATACAGTAAGCAATACAAATTCTTTCATACATGTGACTTTACATAATAGTTTACACAAGTATTATGTGGTTAAACAATTCAATCAATAGCGTCAGCAATGACGAATATGTGCAGGTAAGAGTCTCATAGCTTTCCACAAACAGTAATACACAAAAAATCAGTTTATACAAATATTCACATAAACGCTTTCCATAGCCCAAGAATAAGCAGTTGACAGTTCCAGCAGTAGCACCCAGCAATGGTCAACAGGTGCAAAAACCAATAAGTAACATTTTTTCAATAGAAGCAGTCCATCAGTGGCACCCGCAATGTTGATCAGGTGCACACAGCAACAGGTGACTTCATTTCAGTAGAAGCAATCCATCAGTGGCACCCAGCAATGTTGAGTAGGTGCAGACACCAACAAGTAACACCATTTCAGTAGAAGCAGTCCATTAGTGGCACCAGCAATGTTGATCAGGTGCACACAGCAACAGGTGACTTCATTTCAGTAGAAGCAATCCATCAGTGGCACCCAGCAATGTTGAGCAGGTGCAGACATCAACAGGTGACATCTTTTCAGTAGAAGCAGTCCATCAGTGGCACCCAGCAATGTTGAGTAGGTGCAGACATCAACAGGTGACATCATTTCGGTAGAAGCAGTCCATCAGTGGCACCCGCAATGTTGAGTAGGTGCAGACACCAACAGGTAACACCATTTCAGTAGAAGCAGTCCATTAGTGGCACCAGCAAAGCTGAGCAGGTACACACAGCAACAAGTCACATTTCTCAGCAGAAGCAGTTCCATAAAATACACTGTCACTGATCACACTGTTCATCAGAGTTTATAAGCAGAAATTAAACATGTCCTAGTGGCACCAATATTGTAGAAAAGGTACAAGTAACAATCCATAATTTTTTTTTTTTACAATCACTGATCACACAGTTCATCAGCAGAAATTAAACATGTCCTTGTGGCACCAATCATGTAGAAAAGGTACAAGTAACAGTCCATAATTTTTTTACAATCACTGATCACACAGTTCATCAGCAGAAATTAAACATGTCCTTGTGGCACCAATCATGTAGAAAAAGTGCAAGTAACAGTCCATACTATTCACCATAACTACTGAGACAGTTCAGTCATGAACAATAGTTTGAATGCACATACAATTTCTTTAACAAATTATTATCAATGCTCTTACACTAAACATACAAATCATAATAAACACACAAATGATATCAGGTAATTGTCACATTAACTATTACAGTACACAATAACAGTTAACCTATAATATTTATGGGTGTCAGTGCAAGCCACTACCAACAAATAAAATAATATTTAGGAGATAGGTTGGGATCACTTCTCTGGGATTATAAAAGGAAAACACACAAAACACACTCACTCATCTTTCATCCACAGTATTGCTACTGTGTAATTGAAAAGTGTTAACTGTGAAAATGTAACTCTGTCCAAGATTTGATGTTCATCATGTGTACCAAGTACTAGTGGCAGCAATGTATAACAGTCAATAATAGTTAAGTCAACGTCATAGTCATCATGTCAAGACCAATGTTTGCCAAGCCAGATCAAAATGTACGGTTGCTGAACAACTGTCAGTGAGCCAAGATATTCACATGCTTCCTCTCTCAAAAAAAGTATATACTGCTTAGTGATTTAACAAGTGTGTGTATAGACAATCTTCCTTCCACTTTAGTGTTCTAGTCTGCCATCTTCATCCTCCTTGTTCCATATAAACCAACAAAACAATATGCTCCTCATTTACTTTACCTCTTATCCACCAAAACTCCAATAATCATCAACTTCACCTAATCTCAATACCTCAATAATACGTCGATACATATAAACCTCAGCACCAATATCATTTCACTTCCATAACAACTCTTTCCTCTAGTCAGTCTCCTTGAACAAGTACAGACAAAATCCTAGTGCAACTTCAATTCATCATCCCATACAATCCGAAGACACAGTGTCCACACACAACCTCTGTGTAATCCATCTGACCCAAATTTTCTACTCATTATAAATTATAAGATACATTTTGGTTCCTTGTCCATCATTAAATAAAAGAAATGCATACATGACCTCTAACAGACTTAGTTCGAATAACTCTCAGTAATTAAGTACGATTACGGAGTGTGAATAATCATAATATTTCACAGTGTGTACACCACTTCAAGAATCATGGCAGAAGCAATCATGTGGAGTATTCCTTGTGTCAAGTGTCACTTCCTATTTCAATTGCTCACGAAAAATGCAGTGCAATACTGTCAATGGTCTAAACCTAGTTTTGGTCTGTCATGTCGTTAGCTTCCTTCCTATTAGCATAAATTTATACAGCTTCCATAAAACCTCAGCTCATGTGACTTCTATGACTTTCTTTTACTAATGTCGTTCGTCGAATTATAGCAGTTCATTTTCTTATCTTAAAAATATAAGGCACTGAGCGTAAGCAAAACATGTAATAGCGAGTAAATATACCAGTAGAGAACAGAATGTCAACAAGTGGATGCAGCACAATCCCTATAACGAGGCTCTGCCAAGCGAAAAATCTATAATTAATACCACAGTGTAACCTAAACTCTATGTTCGTACACAGTATATCAGCATTTCTATATACTAAATTGAAGAGTAGTTATGACAACAAAACAGAAACTTGTAAATATGCAATCCATACGCACAGCAGCAAACATGCCTTACACAATAAACAGATCATTAGCATCACATCGACATAAGCAAATAAATGTTCATATGTAATCTTAATAAGTAAACATGAAGGCGCAAGCAGATAAATCACAAAGTATAACTTACATATCTAACCACATCAGCACAATTAATCAGGTGACAATTATAATTTAAATAAATAAGCACAGCAGGCACATAATAAAAAAAATATGACATCAGTGAAAAAGCATAGCAGCCAAGCGATGCATAATATATACAAATAACAACCCTGTTCATTAGTTAATCATTGTCAAAATCAGTTAATGTGCGTAAGCACGTCGCTTCACTAGTAAATTCATAGAACATGAAATTAGCACAAAGTATGAGTCACGTAATCGCGAGCAGCAAATTACGTCTGAAGTACGTACCTAAGTGGAATTATGTTACCTGAAAAATAAACTCAATTAACCGTTACCTTTTTTTTGTTTATTACTTTCTTCTTCGAAATGACCTTCTTCCTGAAAATTTTCTCCAAAGCAAGTCGTCTTAACGTCGGACACGCACAGAATTTACCTGAAGGTCCTAAATACTTTATACAACCGTATCCTGAAAAATACTGAACGTTAATAACATAATTTATGAAGTCCTTATAGCTTTATACAGAATTTATTCGGAGAAATTAAACTGTGTATTTATTTACGTCTGTCAGTGCATTCGCACTGAGCGCTCGATCAGCTGTAGGCGCGTGACGTAGAAAGTGATTGTTTGCGGTTAACGACTGCCTTGTGCGGCGCGCAGACTGACTGTTGCTTTGAGTATGTGCCGCCGACAAAGACAGCGCGGTATCCTTGTACTCTCTCTATGTTTACGTATAGCTATTAGTTTCTCACAAGTATGTCATTCCACAAAAATTTTAACGTTTGATATATGATGTATTCCTTTAGAGCGTCGAGATTTAACAGTTTCTACTTCAACAGTGTTATCATGAATAATTTTGCGAACTCTATATGGACCGTTATAAAGCAGAAAAAATTTGCGACACAAGCCTTTTCCTTTGTGAGACAAACGATGAGACTTAATTAACACCTTCTGACCAACTGACAAAATTTTTAAACGACCAGGACGTTTCGCTGATTTCTTTCTTCTAGCAGCCGCCGATGCAATATTTCGTAGAGCCAGGTTGACAACTTCAGAATGCCGCAGTTTCCGTGTAGGCGGAAAAGGAACGATTTCAGAAATGCGATTTGTTGGTACTTTATTTTTTAATATCAGTATAGGCGGTAAAGAAGTTGAATCATTAGGAAGTTCATTCAGAATGTTTTGAAAAAGATGAAGATACTGATCCCACGTTCTGTGATTCTGATGACAATAAAGACGGCACAATTTATTGATTTCCTTCATCCATCTCTCTGAAGCGTTAGATTGAGGGTGAAAAAGTGAAATGAAAATTGGTTTAATCTTACGACGCCGTAGGGTACGAAGCCAAATTTTAGAGCGAAACTGTGATCCATTATCTGATATAACCTTATCAACATGACCAACTTCTTTAAGAAAATGTTTGATGAAAGCGTTAGATACTGAACGAGCTGTTGCTTTGCGTAAAGGTGTAAAACACACATATTTTGATGTTAATTCCACTGCTACGAAAATATACGCAAAACCATTAGTAGAACGAACCACTGGACCGAACAAATCGACTGCAGCCATCTCCTTTAATTTCGCTGGAATGATAGGAAACAACGGTGCTCTGTGAGAAACTGTTGGCGGCTTAGCCTTTTGACATAATTTGCATTTGGCAAGAACAGATCGAATACGTTTTTCCATATTACTGAAGTAGCAATTTTCTCGTAATTTATGAAAGCATTTTCTGGGACCAAAGTGCGCATAACTGAAATGTGTGTACCAAATCAATTTATTGACCCACTCATCAGGAATACAAACTAACCAAACAGAGTTGTCGACCGATTTTCGTTTGAAAAGAATATCATTGCGAACTAAATAATACTGTCTGATCGCTACGCTTTCCTTTCTCCTCCACTTCTCCTTAATGTCCTTCCAGATTGGATCCTTATTTTGCTCCTTAGCGATGTCCTGGAGCGAAGACGAAATAAAGTTCTCAAACGCAACACCTTGAATGTACATCAAACAATAATGGTTTTCTTTGCCGTCCTCTTCGGCACTTTGTTTCAAACCCATAGGTGCACGTGATAAAGCATCAGCAACAATATTTGAAGATCCCTGTATGTAAACAATACTAAAATCAAATTCCTGTAGGTACAACGCCCATCGTGACAATCTGCCATGAGTTAATTTTGTCGACATAAGAAATTCCAGAGCTCGATGATCGGTGTAAACCTTAGTATGTCTGCCAAACAAAAATGTGCGAAATTTTGTGAAGGCCCATACAACAGCCAAAGCTTCAAGTTCCGTAATCGAATAATTCTTCTCTGATTTAGAGAGAACACGGCTTCCAAAGGCAACAGTTTTCTGTACTACAACGCCGTTTTCTTCTATCTCTTGAAATAAATGTGCACCTAGGCCTTTGTATGATGAGTCCGTCGCCAAACAAAAATCTTTAGATAAATCCGGATGTGAAAGAAGTGGGGCAGCAACTAAAGCATCACGAAGTTGTTCAAATTCTGACTGAGCTTCCTCATCCCAACACCAATTAGAATTTTTTCCAGATAATTCACATAAACGAGGTGTGGCCAAATTGTCCAATCTAACAAAGCGTCTAAGAAAATTACAGACACCAAGGAAACTACGAACATCACGTTTTGTGGTAGGAACAGCATAATTATGAATAGCGTCTAGTTTCTCTGGATCAGGGAGAATACCTTCTGTAGAAATAATGTGACCGAGAAATTTCACCTGAGAACGACCAAATTCAGATTTTTCCAAGTTCACTGTCATGCCAACTCGTGCAAAAATACGTAATAATGAATCCAAAATTTTGTTATGCTCACTCCAAGAACGTTTAGCAATAAGAATGTCGTCAACATAAGAAGTAATATTGTCACGAAGATAAACAGGTAAAATTTCATTTAAGCTACGAATGAATGCTGCTGAAGATACAGTAAGTCCAAACGGTAATTTCCGAAACTGGTAACAGTTACCAAAGGCTAAAAAAGCAGTATATTTTCTACAATCAGGGTGGAGTTCTATTTGCCAAAAACTTGCGCGCATATCAATCGTGGATAAAACTTTAATTCCATGGAAATGTTGAAGAAGTTCATCTAAATTTTGTGGACGGTCAGTTTCAGGAATAATAATATTATTTATCTGTCTGGAATCCAGAACCAAACGAATTGACCCATCCTTTTTAAGAACAACGTGTAATGGGCTGGTATAAGGACTGACTGCTGGCTCAACAATGCCCTGATCTAACATGTATTGAAGTTCATTCTTAACCTTGTCTCTGTAAGCCAAAGGAATAGCGTACGTTTTTCCGCGAAATGGTGTGTGTTCTTTTACTTTAAATAAATATTGTAAGCCTTGTATAGTTCCTGTGTGATGACTAAACACTGTAGCATGTGAAGTCAAAATATGGTGCAGCTCTTCTCTTGCAACGTCATCTGGCACTTCAGCTTTCTTAACCTTTTCATTAATTAATTCTTCGCTATTAATTACATCATCCATCGCGTCCCTGTATCTATTGTCATTGTCATGAATAAACACACTGTCGTCATAATGCTCAACAAAAGCATCAGAAGTAAGAAACCTTAAACATTTTGTATCTGATTCAGATCTTGCTAAACACTCGAAAAATTTCAAACATTTCAGCATTCCGGCAACAGTCAAATTCACACTTCCTTCTTTAAAGTTCAAAATTGCCTTATGTGCGTTAAGAAACTCCATACCTAAAATAATCTGTGTACTGAGTAATGGAACAATAATAAAATTAGCAGAAAATTCGTATCCTTGACAAATGAAATTTAGGTTGGTCTGTTGTTTAACTTCCACACCTTTTCCAGAAATCGCTCCTCGAATTGTAGTTTTAGAAATAGGTAACACGGGACAGGCAATAGTTCTTTCACATATACGAAAAACTGATTCACTAATGACGTTCAATGGGCTCCCAGAATCTAAAACTGCAGTGAACTTATTCTTACCCACACATACTTCAATAACAGGATGTAAAAATGCGTCTACATTAGTTTCCTTTTCGTCTAACAAAATGTCTCTCATGTCTTCCAGTCGTACGTAGTGTAAAGTCGAAGTGTCATTACTTTCTGAACCGTCTATATTGCTGCCAGAAGCCGAAGCTGCTAGTCATTGTCGATTGTTTGCGTCACGTCTTTGATTATTCGCGTCATTTCGCGGATCAATTTCTACTAATTGCACTTGTCTCTCTGAAGTTCTGTCACGTGGAGGATGCCAATTAGGTCCTTCCTGTCTGTTAGATGCAAATTCTTGGTTGTGTCTGTTATTAAAATTTCTGTTTTCCTGTCTGTCTGCATAACTACTTCTTGTGTAATTTCGACTGTCACTTCTGAAATTATTGTTGTATCTACTACCCTGGTTATTTCTGTAGTAAGAATTTCTGTTACTGTATGAATAATTTCTATCTTGATGATACCGATTACTGTTTCCGTATGGTTGATCATTCCGGTAGGAATTACCGTTATTATAATTGTCTGTGTAATTTCTGTTAGAACGTCTGTTATTGTCATAAGGCTGGTATCTATTGTCCTGTCTGTTACGTCTGTCATTCTCAAAGTTACCCAAATAACGTCCGTTCCGATCACTATCCCTTTTCTCTGAAAATGTATTGTAATTACTGCTACTGAAAAAATTACAAGAAGTCCCGTCGTCGTTGTCATACTCAAGTTCTTGTAGCAAAGTCTTAAAAGTCTCAATGTCGTCTTTACATCTTCCGGCTAAAGCAATTTGTCTTATGGATTGTGGCAGCTTAGTTAAACAAATGCGAATTAATTCAGTCGGACTGTAAGGGTTGGAAAGGAACTGATTCTTTCGAATCATGTCTTCAAAATATTCTGCTGGCGTGCGGAATTCAGACTGTTTGAAATTACGCTGCATAATAAGACTGTGTTTGACTCTGTCTTGCGTGTTTTCGGACCAATATGCCGATAGAAATGCATGATAAAAATCATTCAGATTATTACAATCTCTAATGAGTGCACGCATCCGCGTCGCCGGTTCGTTTTCTAAATATCCACACATAAATTCCAGTTTGTGACTTAGTGGCCAATTTGGTGGGAGTGCATACATAAATTGATCTAACCATGCACATGGATGTATGTCATTTTTAGAATTGCGGAAGATCTTAAATTTCCGAACAGTCAAAAAGTGTTTATAGTCAAAGTTTTCGCCTCGTGGCGACAAAGACCTACCGCGTCTGTCCCAGTTTGAATGTCGATTATTGTCAAGTTCGCGCGCCTGGCGCTCTCTTGTTGTGTCCCGTAAATGAAATAAATTACTTTCTTCAAACCCCTCTGCTATCTGTGATTCTAAATTTCTTCTGCTGTCTTTTCCTACGATTTCGCCTTCAATTTGTTTGACTTGCTTTCGTAATGCCTCAACTTCCCTTTTAACGCGTTCATTAAATTTTCCCTGATTTTCAACATGCTTATTTATGTTCTGGTACTCTTCGGTTTCTGCAAATGGTAATGGAGCTGTATCATCTGAATCTCTATCCCCATTTAAACTAAGACTTGTCAATTTATCTGAAATCTCCTCAACTCTTTCCGATAAATCACCTATTTGTTCTTTCTGTCTATTTACGTCTTCCGTAAGTGTCGCGACTCGGGTTTCAGTATTAACACATTTGGTGGTTAACTGTTCATATTGTTGTGTTAGTTTATTTATTCTGTCATTTGGTACGGATTCCTCGATTCTCTCAAATATTTCTTCCTTATCGTGTGCACGTTGTAAATTTAACTCTGAAAATTTCTGTACTATCACGCGATCTCTCTCCTCCTGTTCTCTATCCTGTTCCCTTTGTCTAATCTCTACTGCAATTAATCTATTATTGTGAGCATTCAAAATCGGTTGTACTTCTTCTCTGATTTCTTTCTTTAATTCATCTTTCATATTTTTGAAACATGTCCCTATTCGTGAATCTAACCGTGTTTCCATTGTTTCCATCTCTGTTTTAATTGTGCCTATTTGTGATCCCAACTGTGATCCCAGTGAGTCTAACCGTGTTTCCATTGTTCCCCTATCTGTTTTTAATTCAGATCGTAACTGTGATCCCAGTGAGTCTAACCGTGTTTCCATTGTTCCCATCTGTGTTTTAATTGTTCCTATTTGTGATCCCAAATTTAATATTGCACCCATCAACTGCTCCATATTAGCTTGTTCGCAATTCCTTTCGCCCCTAACATTTCCCGCAAAACCAGTTTCATTCGTCATAGCTGTAAAGCTATCTGTGTTTGATGCTATTCCAGAATTTTCTATCGTTAATCTCGTATTCTGTGAATTTTCTGATTGAGAAAAATTTTGAAATGGTTCCGGACTACTTTCCCGACTTATTAAATTGATTTCCACTTCATTATTCAACATACTGTTCTCCTGTGTTGGCGAGTTCGCCATGTCAACAATTTCGTCATTCTCACTATTCATCATTTTTGCCTTTTTCATTGATCGCGTAATCATTTACAAAATATACAAAACTCGTCACTATATGAAAATTACACACAATGACTCTTTATCTCCAACAATACCCTTCACACGAAATGCTTCCCTCAAACACGATTAACGAACAATTGAAATAATTGCATTAAATTGTCAAACGCGTATACAAGGCAATAAAAATTAAATTTTGAAAAATACCATTAGAAGAATGCTAATTACCAAATCTACACATGCAATATAGACTACAATTACTAACTACAAATTACTACAACAATCCTACTGTCTACTATTTCTACAATCAGAAGAATTCCAAGGGACGATCCGAAGCAGTGGACGCCACGTGCATGGGGGCTTAATAAAAATATTAATGCAAATAATTTTAATTTTTTTTTTTTTGCTTTAGTAGCTGTCTGTCCGATTACGAAGTCTCGTAACGGTTGGCCCTGACTGTTATTGTTACGCAATCTGACTGCTTAGAACAATAACAAAGAATGAAATGGAAATTTTCATTAACACAGTTAATTAATTAAGCCCCCAGCAACTATAAAACCAACGCAACAACAAGCACAAGAGTAACTGTTCTGTGTGTGGGAGTGTGACTCAACGTACGCATCTGGCACGGTTCTTCTTCAACAACACAACAATTTTTAAATAACATTATACTGAATTAATTAAAGAAAATACAAATACCATAATTACTCAAGAGAACCACAATTACACTCTAATCCAAGAACCCAAGCCAGATGCTTTGTTGACTGAACCTGTAATGACACATTATTTAAAACATGGAAATAATGAAAAATAAATCAAGTTTCGTTACCTTCATATATTGACCAAAATCACTCTCATAATTACAATATATCTCCACACCGCCTCGCTATTACCACATCTGAACAAGAACCTTTCAGTATCACATCTCAGCACGCACTCCCTACTAGCACATCTGAACACCAACTGACTACTACGAGCTCTCCCCAAGCAGTGACCTCTAGCACATCTCAATAATGACTTCCCGTGGAGGCGGCGGAACAATGCTCTCTAGCGATCTCTGTCGCTGTGGCTCAGTGTAGCCACCTTTCAAAGTCTTCCGAAGTAAGAGTGATTTCAGATGTGCCGCAGGCGAGTGTCGTAGGACCGTTGCTATTCACAATATATACAAATGACCTTGTGGATAACATCGGAAGTTCACTGAGGCTTTTTGCGGATGATGCTGTAGAATATCTAGAGGTTGTAACAATGGAAAATTGTACTGAAATGCAGGAGGATCTGCAACGAATTGACGAATTGTGCAGGGAATGGCAATTGAATCTCAGTGTAGACGAGTGTAATGTGCTGCGAATACACAGAAAGAAAGATCCTTTATCATTTAGCTACAATATAGCAGGTCAGCAATTGGAAGCAGTTAATACCATAAATTACTGGGAGTAGGCATGAGGAGTGTTTTAAAATGGAATGACCATAGAAAATTAATCGTCGGTAAAGCAGATGCCAAACTGAGATTCATTGGAAGAATCCTAAGGAAATGCAGTCCGAAAACAAATGAAGTAGGTTACAGTACAGTTGTTTACCCAATGATTGAATACTGCTCAGCAGTGTGGGATCCGTACCAGATAGGGTTTATAGAAGAGATAGAGAAGATCCAACGGAGAGCAGCGCGCTTCGTTACAGGATCATTTAGTAATCGCGAAAGCGTTACGGAGATGATAGATAAACTCCAGTGGAAGACTCTGCAGGAGAGACGCTCAGTAGCTCGGTACGGGCTTTTGTTAAAGTTTCGAGAACATACCTTCACCGAAGAGTCAAGCAGTATATTGCTCTCTCCTACGCATATCTCGCGAAGAGACCATGAGGATAAGATCAGAGAGATTAGAGCCCACTCAGTGGCACACAGACAATCTTTCTTTCCACGAACAATACGAGACTGGAATAGAAGGGAGAAGCGATAGATGTACTCAAAGTACCCTCCGCCTCACACCGTCAGGTGGGTTGCGGAGTATGGATGTAGATGTAGATATAGATAATTATTCCATAGCCACTCACTGATGTTATTATATCTGGCTAAAGGATAGTTACCCGTGTGTTGCATATCTAAGTAGACTCCTAGATTTTACACGTAGTGCAAATGGATTTGCTTACAACAGAAACGCGGTTCATATCCTCTTCCAGACAGTGTGTTTTAATTTCTTCATGATCTTCTTATATCATTAACGGGAAAACACTATAAAAATCGGCTAGACCTCCATGTCTAAAAGAATCACCATTGACAAGCATTCCAACTTTCTTTATCAGAAATTCTTGTAATCAGCCACGAATGCCTCTCTCGTCTAATGTCCCGGCACAGCTTCATTCGGAAGTGCTTGACAGCTTCTGGGATGCATCCTCCGCAAAAACTTGACAAGGTTTTCTACGACGTATTCGTTTAAAGCACAGAAACCTTTCGATGGGTTGCAATAAACCGGCTCCTTATTCGATCTCGGCAAAAATCAAAGGGAAGTGATCATGTGTTCCAAACGACAGCTCCTTGTTTCCTGACGCCGTAATTGTCCATACCTGATGCACTACTGTAGCTTCCTAAATCTGATCCACGTTCGTGGAAGTTGACGGCAGCGATCAAAAGCCCTGGCAGATGCCCCGCAACAGAACACACGTATAGCGTCTTTTACAGCCTTGCTGTTTGCCACTAGTGTCGCCGCTCGGGCACCTTTCGCCATGACGCAAGAGCGCCCGCTACTCGGCCGCTACTGCATTCTGGGTCGCCCGCTGACCTCTGGCGCGGCGCGCCGCGTCCACTGGCTATAGCGACGCAGCGGCGTGGCAGCGACAGGTGGCGCGCCGGGCTCTGGCCTTGTCGGGTCACAAGGTCTAGGTTAGCGCGCTCACACGTTTCCACGTGCAGCTCCAGGTTCAACACGCAAACTCTTCCTTCCTACTAGTTGTCACTTGTAACCTGACAGATCAGTTGCTAGCGTTCAGCTCTTGATGAGTAGCTGCCGTAGGTGGGGCAAAGATTCTGTCCTTCATGTACCCCCCCCCCCCAAGAAAAAAAATCGCAAGATGTGAGGGCTGGTTATCCGGGGTGCCCAAAACAATGAACAAAATCTTGTCCAACACTTCCAATCCAGCGTCGTAGGATGGTGTTGCCAAGATAACACCGCATCTCAAGCTGAAAGTGAGGTGGAACGCTCTCATGCTGTTAAATGGAATCGTGAGGTTGAGGAAACAAAAAATTTTTCAGCATCTCTAGGTGTAAAATTCCTGTCACAGTTTCCTTCCCAAAACAGAAAGGTCGCTAGACTTTATGAATAGAAATGGACAAAGTATCATTCAGTTTTGGTGAGTCTCTTTCAGGTTCGAAGACCACGTCAAGATTTTGTGACCCATAAATTCTTACGTTATGGCGGTTTACTTTTCCCGATAGATGAAACTTCGATTCGTCTGGGAAAAGTGCTCTCTGCTATATCCTACAGAACTGAAACCCAAAATTCGTATCTTCTGTTAGGTTCGTCGGGACGCAATTGCTGCAGTAACTACTACTTGTAAACTTCATATGCAGGCATCGTCTCAGAACAAGCCACACCCCCGTTTGAGGAAGATGAAATTCCTGGCCTGACTTCCGAGGGCTCCGTGTCAACGCATCTCGGATGTGCTCGACATTTTCCCCATACAGGCGTGGCCGACCACTGAGTGCTCTTCCCTTTGCATATGCAACCAACATCCAAAAGTTCTGTGTGCCAGTCATAAATCTGTTGTGCAGAGACGACGTCTTGCTGAATCGCCAGCCCAATGCACGCTGCACTTGAACAACGGATTGACTTTGCGCAGATTTCAACACACAAAATTGTTTACCTTGTGGTGTAGTCGCCATGTTGCTACAAACAAACACCAGCGCAGCTGCGTCAAAATTTTGAATCTTCCTCGGTCTGGTGACATGCGCAATAAGCAATTGAAATCTGTTCTTTATTTCTGAATTAGCACGACACGTTTCGGGCGGAATGCTTCCAACACTAGATGCATTCGAGTTACATTTGCATTGTATTAATCTGAAATGTGATTAAGTTCATTTCCTATGTGCCAGCGAGGTTATATGCCGAAATAGTATCCAGTACTATATATTTGGTTGTTCGAAATTAGTCGCCAGCTTAATAAAACGCAACTGTGACGGAATTACAGTAAATAATTAGAAAAAGTTGCATCTTCACTGTATACTACTGTCTTACAAATCGAAACTAGTTTATCTCAGGAGCTGAGATTCTTTGGGGTGATGTAAACATCTGTACATGGAAGAGTTAAGCTGTGATGTGTTTTTCACAGTGCTATCTGTCCCTGACGACTGATTTCCAACGCATGTCCTCAAACAGATTTGTTGAGTCCAAGCCATGTCCAGTTGCTGCACCACGCCGGGAGGAATAATGTCCGACACGGTATTCGGATATATCTCATGACTTTTGTCACCTCAGTAAGGCCCCTCCAGAAATACTGAACCATACTGCCTCTACAGTCGTCCATAATTGTGAAAGTGTTGCCGGTACAGCATTTTGTGTTCGAACTGACCCCTCTGTTATATACTACAGTATTAATGTTCAATGTGTTTCGTATTGGGCGACAGAGGTGGCCAAATTGTATGCTCATATTGTCGAGCATGTTCTTAAAATCAGTCGCGAACAACTGAGGCCCGGTGACATAGCCAATTGGCATCCATGAAGGTTCCAATGCTGTTTGGGAACATGAAGTCCATATATGTCTACAAATGGTCTCCCAGAAGCCAAACATAACCATTTCCAGTCAATAATATGTTCAGTTGGATCAGAGGATCCACACCAATATGGACCCACCACCAGCTTATACAGTGCCTTGTTGACAACATGGGTCCTTGGCTTCGTGGCGTCCGCGCCAGACTGAAACTCTACCGTCAGCTCTTACCAACTGAAATAGGGACTCATCTGACAAGGTCACGGTTTTACAGTTGTATAGGGTCAAAAAAATATGGTCACGAGCCCAGGACAGGCGCTGCAGGTGATGTCGTGCTGTTAGCAAAGATACTCCCGTCGATCGTCTACTGCCATAGCCCATTAAAGACAGATGTTGCCCCCTTGTCTTAACGGATACGTTAGTCGTACATGCCACATTGATTTCTGCGGTTAGTTCACGCAGTATTGCTTGTCTGTTAGCACTGAAAGTTCTTCGAAAACGTCACTGTTCTCGGACATTAGGTGAAGGCTGTCGGCCTCTGCGTTGTCCATGGAGAGACGTAATGCCTGAAATTTTGTATTCTGGGAACACTGTTGATATTGTGGATCTCGGAATATTGAAATGAACGATTTCCGAAATGGAATATCGCTTCCGTCTTGCTCCAACTACCATTCCGCGGCCGGCCTGTGTGGCCGAGCGGTTCTAGGCGCTTCACTCTGGAACCGCGCGACCGCTACGGTCGCAGGTTCGAATCCTGCCTCGGGCATGAATGTGTGTGATGTCCTTAGGTTAGTTAGGTTTAAGTAGTTCTACGTTCTAGGGGACTGATGACCTCAGAAGTTAAGTTCAATGGCTCTGAGCACTACGGGACTTAACTGCTGTGGTCATCAGTCCCCTAGAACTTAGAACTACCTAAACCTAACTAACCTAAGGACATCACACACATCTATGCCCGAGGCAGGATTCGAACCTGCGACCGTAGCGGTCGCGCGGTTCCAGACTCTAGCGCCTAGAACCCCTCGGCCCCTCCGGCCAGCGAAGTTAAGTCCCATACTGCTCAGAGCCGTTTGAACCATTTGAACCATTCCGCGTTCAAAATCTGTTAATTCCAGTCGTGCGGCCACAATCACATCGGAAACCTTTTCACACGAATCACCTGAGTACAAATGACAGCTCCGCCAATTCACTGCCTTTCCATAACTTCTGTAGACGGTACTACCTACATATGTATTTGTGCATAACACTGTCCCATAACTTTTCTTACATGAGTGGATGTTGTATGTCGATGTAATACTTTGTGGTCTGACAGAAAATTTTCTCTCTTTTCAGCATAAATACTGGAATGAAGATGAACAGGACACTGAGCAGCTAGTAAAAATTTGATGGAAATCGTGTGACACTGAAGAGAGACTACGACTGAAAATGAAGCGTGAAGTTAAAGTGTTGTGGTGGGCCAGCGTGGCCGTGTTGTGTGCAAGCGTGTGTTTAGTGGAAAGTGTTGACTCGGACACTGCGACGAGAAACAGCCAGAAGGACAAAGAACTTAGTAGCAGAGACAGTTCGAATAATACGGAGGGAGAGGCGGCGACATGGTGCCCGTCGTGCGCGGTGAACTCGCTGGTGGAGGAGATGCGGCGCGACTGCGGCGAACGGCCTGGGGGCGGGCAGGCGCCGCCGCCGGATGTGGTGGCCTGCGCGGAGGCGGTGCTGGGGAGGCTGCTGCAGCGCGCCGAGGACCGCGACGTGCTGCCACTGGCGCCAGGCCTGGCGCTGCACCGCACCAGCGGGGGCGGCGGGGACGGAGGTCGTGGCGCCGCGGAACCGCTTGCGAGCCGCGTGGGTCGCTTCCTCCGCACGCACGCCCTCACCATCTCCCTGCGCGACGCGTGGGCAGCCCTCTCTGGGTCTCGTGCATCTACCGCCGCCAGAAGCTTCTTTGGCCTCTTCAAACCAGGTAACTCCACCTCCACGTCTCATTTCACCAGTCTACGCTATTTTGGTAATTTCTGTTAAGTCACTCAAAGCACGATGGATGTTCAATAAGTAGTGCTACACATGATCCTCCCGGTCAATTTCAGTTGAAAAAAATGAGGATTTTGTTGCTGGTCGTCGTCAACTATTTTCCCTTTCATCTCCTGTAGTTCCATTAAGTTCCGATAGGTGGCGGCGCTATACGGAGCCTTTAAAATGGCGTCTGTAACGGAGGTGCGTTCCGAGCAGATTAGAGATTAGATTAGATTATTTTTTCGTTCCATAGATCCGTGCTGAGGAGATCCTAGTGGATGTGGAACATGTCAATTTTTTTTTATCTGAAATAACAATACTAGTAGTATGATTTTATACAATACATCATTTGTTTCTATTAAAAAATTCGTCAATGGAGTAGAAGGAGTTGGCCACTAGTAAGTCTTTCAGGCTCCTTTTAAACTGATCTTTATTTATAACTAAATTTTTTATGTTTGCTGGCAAATTATTGAAGATGAGTGTTCCTGAGTAGTGGACCCCTTTTTGAACTAAAGTGCTTTTAAGTCCATGTGCAAATCATTTTCGTATCTGGTGTTGTATGTATGAACTGAGCTGTTTGTTGGAAATAGGGATATATTATTTAGGACAAATTTCATTAAGAAGTAAATATACTGAGAGGCAGTAGTTAGTATACCCAGTTCTTTGGAGAGGTTTCTACAGGGCGTCCGTGAATTTACTCCACAAATAATACGTATTACACGCTTTTGGACTCTGAAAACTTTTGTTTGACTTGAAGAGTTGCCCCAAAATATTATACCATTTGACATCATGGAATGAAAGTAGGCAAAGTATGCAAGCGTTTTCATTTTTATGTCGCCTATGTCTGCTAACACTCCAATTGCAAATACAGATTTGTTAAGGCGTTTCTGCAGTTCTGTGGTGTGCTCCTTCCAACTATATTCATTAACAATTTGTAATCCCAGGAATTTAAGACTGTCAACCTCTTCTATCTGCTCTTCTTCATACTTTATGCATATGCTGGGTGGAAATGTCTTACAGGTTCTGAATTGCATATAGTGAGTCTTTTCGAAGTTTAATGTCAGTGAGTTGGCTTTAAACTATTTATTAATATCCATGAAAGTATCATTAGCAGATCTTTCTAGAACTACACTCGACATACTATTTATTGCAATATTTCTGTCATCTGCAAACAAAACTAACTCTGTTTCTGGCAGTGTAACGGGTGAGTGATCATTAATGTACACAAGAAAAAGCAATGGCCCTAAGATGGATCCTTGTGGGACACCACATGTAATTTCTTCCCTTTCTGATGATGACTGATGACTTAATTCACTAGTCCCTTGCACTGACACTCTTTGTTTCCTGTTAGCGCGGTATGACTTGAACCATTTTGCAGTACTGCCCGTGACTCCATAGAATTCTAATTTATTTAAAAGGATGTTGTGGTTCACACAATCAAATGCCTTTGACAAATCAGAAAACTGTATTCACTGAGTTCCTTTTGTTGCAAAACCAGAGCATCACAGATATTCATAGGCGCTTGTACAATATCTGCGAAGACCTCACAGTGAACAAAAGTACGGCGAGTCGTTGGACGAGGCGCCCGTCATCAATTTTCTTGTATAATATTGTCACAGGGAATGAAACATGGGTTTATCTCTTCGAACCGGAAAGAAACTGGCCATCCGTGGTCTGTCGCCACACCACCTCTCCTGTTAAGATAAAGCCCATGTGTTCGTCGCCATATAAATGCAAACGAACTTCTCCTTCTCCATGATAACCCAAGGCCTCAGACAAGTCTGCACAACCGAGAGGAGTTTACAAAACTTCACTGATCTGTTCCTCCCCACCCTCCCTACAGCCCGGATCTCACACCTTCAGATTTGTTTGAAAACAGTACTTATTTGCCAAAACGTGGGGAATAATAAGGTGCGGTGAAATACTGAATGAAATCAACTTGCTTTCAAAAAAAGAGGTGTTCCATTGAACGCACCCCGTACAGAAATTACAAGGAAATGTCGTTAAACACTTCACCATCTGGTTTCTTTCTTTTTGTTCTATTATTTTCTTGCCCGCATCTCGTGGTCGTGCGGTAGCGTTCTCGCTTCCCACGCCCGGGTTCCCGGGTTCGATTCCCGGCGGGGTCAGGGATTTTCTCTGCCTCGTGATGGCTGGGTGTTGTGTGCTGTCCTTAGGTTAGTTAGGTTTAAGTAGTTCTAAGTTCTAGGAGACTGATGACCATAGATGTTAAGCCCCATAGTGCTCAGAGCCATTTGAACCATTTTTTATTGTGTTCTTATTTTAATTTTCTTTTAGTAAAAATCGTTAGTGTACGCCTATTTTATTTAATTTCGTATTCGTAAATAGCAATATGAGGAACAACATTCCCCGCTGTTTCGTTTTCCAATACGCGGAGGTCGGGACGAGCAGGGTTATTCTTGTATACCTCTGATGTTTTAGAATACGCCTTAGCAGCGAGTACAAGGCATACAGAAAAATGCTAGTACCAGTCGGTAGATCATCTCTCCAAGTTTTTTTAGTCAGATTAAATGTGCTGACTATGAGCACAGTTTGTGACATTGTGAATGTCAAATACGTACCTGCGTTATTGACACAAATTGTCCAGAAGGGCGCCACAGCAGCTCGTTGTGGCTAATCTGCTCAATTGGTTGCCTATCTGCAGGCGCAAATTCATTTCGGCAATTCGAAGCGGAGCAGATCAGAGGGTTTACAACGAACTATGAAGACGGCACAACCTACAGGTACAAGCTGTAATTATAAGAATTCTGCGGATTGTTAGCAGACATCTGTTTACCAATTGGATACTTATATATACCAACTGCTGCATGCAGCGGATTCTCACTGCTTCTCAACCTATTGTGCTACACATACGTACCAGTGGTAGTGGAAGGTTGAGCTGCATCCTTCAGTTTTTTTTTTTTTTATTTCTCTCATCAGTCTTATGACTGTTTCTATGTGAACCGGCACGAAATCCGCTCCCGCGCTAACCTCTTCATTCCACAGCTGCACTTGCACCCTACTTTTCAATTATTTGTTCGATGATTTCCAATCTTTGTCATTCTCTAAAGCTTTTACCCTCCACAGCTCGCTATAGTGCAATTATGATGCTTCTTCGCCGATACTGCAAAGAACCTCCTCACCCTTTATCTAATCAGGACACCTAATTTTCTACAATTTATTTTTTTGGCACCACATCTGAAACGCCTCGATTCTATTCAGTTCCAGTTTCCCCAAAGTCCGTGATTCACTACCATACAATGCTGTCCTCCAAATGTGCGTATCCAGAAATACCTTTCGTAAGTGAAAGACCGCGTTTCATACTACTCGGCTTCTATTGGCCACGAATCCTCTTTTTAGCTTTGATGGTCTGTTTTTGTGTCCTATTTGCTTTGTCCGTCATGGATTATTTCGCTTTCAAGGTAGCAAAATTCCTTAATTCGCCTGCTCAGTGATCACCAGTTTTTATGTTAATTTAGCGCTAATCTCATTTCTGCTACTTCTCGTTACTTCCGTCTTTCTTTCGTTCACTCTCAAGCATATTCTGTACTGATCTACTTATACTGTAATTCTTCTTGACCTTCACTGAGAACAGCAATGTCATCAGTGAATCTTTCCATTGACATATATTTCCCCTTAATCTTTAATCCCACTTTTGTAACTTTCTCCTCCTTCCACCGATGCTTGTTCGATGCATACATTGAACAGTAGGCGAGAAAGACTGTAGTCCTGTCTTACACCCTTTCAATCTGAGCACTTCATCCCATCCTTGGTACCTCCTTCCTTACTGTGCGCTCTACGCTCTTGTATGTATTGTATATTATGGATCTTCCCCCCCCCCCCCCCCCCCCCCATGAACCATGGACCTGGCCGTTTGTGGGGAGGCTTGCGTGCCTCAGCGATACAGATAGTAGTACCGTAGGTGCAACCACAACGGAGGGATATCTGTTGAGAGACGTGTCGTTCCTGAAGATGGGCAGTAGCATTTTCAGTAGTTGCAGGGGCAACAGCCTGGGTGATTGATTAATCTGGCCTTGTAACACTAACCAAAACGATCTTGCTGTGCTGGTACTGCGAACGGCTGAAAGCAAGGGGAAACTACAACCGTAATTTTTCCCGAGGGCATGCAGCTTTACTGTATAGTTAAATGATGAGGGCGTCCTCCTGGTAAAATATTCCGGAGGTAAAATAGTCCCCCATTCGGTTCTCCTGACGGGGACTACTCAGGAGGACGTTGTTATCAGAAGAAAGAAAACTGGCGTTCTACGGATCGGAGCGTGGAATGTCAGATCCCTTAATCGGGCAGGTAGGTTAGACAATTTAAAAAGGGAAATGGATGGGTTCAAGTTAGATATAGAGGTAATTAGTGAAGTTAGTTGGCAGGAGATACAAGACTTCTGGTCAGGTGACTACAGGATGATAAACACAAAATGAAATAGGGGTAATGCAGGAGCAGGTTTCATAATGAATAAAAAAATAGGAGTTCAGGTAAGCTACTACAAACAACATAGTGAACGCATTTTGTGGCCAAGATAGACACGAATCCCACGCCTACTACAGTAGTACAAGTTTATATGCCAACCAGCTCCGCAAATGACGAAGAGATTGATGAAATGTATGATGAGATAAAAGAAATTATTCAGGTAGTGAAGAGAGACGAAAATTTAATAGTCATGGGTGACTGGAACTCGATAGTAGGAAAAGGAAGAGAAGGAAACGTAGTAGGTGAATATGGAATGGGGCTAAGGAATGAAAGAGGAAGCCGCCTCATAGAATTTTGCACAGAGCATAACTTCATCATAGCTAACACTTTGGAAACGGTTGACAAGAAAGGGGGAAAAAATACAGTAGATGAATATTGGGTAGCTTTGAGAGATGAAATAGTGAAGGCAGCAGAGAATCAAGTAGGTAAAAAGACGAGGGATAGTAGAAATCCTTGGGTAACAGAAGAAATATTGAATTTAATTGATGAAAGGAGAAAACATAAAAATGCAGTAAATGAAACAGGCAAAAAGGAATACAAACGTCTCAAAAAAGAGATCGACAGGAAGTCCAAAATGGCTAAGCAGGGATGGATAGAGGACAAATGTAATCATTTAGAGGAGTATATCACTAGGCAAATTGAAGAGACCTTTGGAGAAAAGAGAACTACTCGTATAAATATCAAGAGCTCAGATGGAAACCCAGTTCTAAGTAACGAAGGGAAAGCAGAAAGATGGAAGGAATATGTAGAGGGTCTATACTAGGGCGATGTACTTTGCAACGTCCCCTTAGAAAAATTCATGAATCACTGTGCTGATAAACCTCTTACATTATTTGATTTTCAAACAACTGAGCAAAACTGAACGTACTCAGACATTTCGCTCTTTACCTATTCTGATCAACACTAAACTGACGCACAATATTTTAAGCGCAACGCAATCTGACTTTTAATAATCCCTACAGAAGAATGGCCCTGACTAACAATAACCTATACCTTTCATGAATCACTTAGCTCACAAAAATCTTCGTTACTCAAACTACTGCAATACAGCGAGCGCCACTACTGCCAGCTAAATAAAAGATTGTAACTACTGAAGGCACTAACTACTGATAGGCATAGTCAGCAAATGAAAGATTTTGATAAAGAACACACAATGTATTTACCTTAATAATGTTCAAAAGACATCATATATATATGTATCAGTTCATGATATCCAATAATACAAATTTACTCTTTCTAATGGACACACGTCCAGATCATCCGCTCTCAAAACTCCGCCATTTCTCTCCCCACATCCACCACTGCTGGCGGCTCACCACCAACTGCGCAACGCTACGCGCTGATAACATCCAGCTGCCCAACACTACAATAGCGAATAACAATGCAAAGCAGCCACAGACTCCACACAGCGCAGCCAGTGATTTTCATACAGAGCGCTACGTGGCGTTACGAATATAAGAACCTAAAAAGTCCACGTACAACTTGAGGACAATATTATGGAAATGGAAGAGAATGTAGATGAGGATGAAATGGTTCAAATGGTTCAAATGGCCTTGAGCACTATGGGACTTAACTGCTGTGGTCGTCAGTGCCCTAGAACTTAGAACTACTTAAAACTAACTAACCTAAGGACATCACGCACATCCATGCCCGAGGCAGGATTCGAACCTGAGACCGTAGCGGTCACGCGGTGCTAGACTGTTGCGCCTAGAACCGCTCGGCCACTCCGGCCGGTGGATGAAATGGGAAATACGGTTCTGCGTGAAGAGTCTGACAGAGCACTGAAAGATCTAAGTCGAAACAAGGCGCTATTAGAACTACTGATAGCCTTGGGAGAGCCAGCCCTGACAAAACGCTACCATCTGGTGAGCACGATGTGTGAGACAGGCGGTAAACCCTCAGACTTCAAGAAGATTATGATAATTCAGATCCCAAAGAAAGCAGGTGTTGACAGATGTGAAAATTACCTAACTCTCAGTTTAATAAGCTACGGCTGCAAAATACTAACACGAATTCTTTACAGACGAATGGAAAAACTGGTAGAAGCTGACTTCGGGGAAGATCAGTTTGGATTCTATAGAAATGTTGGAACACGTGAGGCAATACTGACCCTAAGAATTATCTTAGAAAATAGATTAAAGAAAGGCAAACCTACGTTTCTAGCATTTGTAGACTTAGAGAAAGCTTTTGAAAATGTTCACTGGAAACTCTCTTTTAAATTCTGAAGGAGGCAGGGGTAAAATACCGAGAGCGGAAGACTATTTACAACTTGTACAGAAACAAGATGGCAGTTATACTAGTCCATAGAGGAGAAGTAAAAACTTTGAGGTTCGCTTATGATATTGTAATTCTGTCAGAGACAGCAAAGGACCTGGAAGAGTAGCTGAAGGGAATGGACAGTGTCTTGAAAGGAGGATATAAGGTGAACACCAACAAAAGCAAGACGAGAACATCGGAATGAAGTCGAATTAATTTGGGTGATGTTACTTAAAGTAGTAAATGAGTTTTGCTATTTTGGGAGCAAAATAACTGATGATGTTCGAAGTAGAGAGGACATAAAATGTAGACTGGCAATGGCAAGGAAAGCCTTTCTGCTGAAGAGAAATTTGTTAACATCGAGTATAGATTGAAATGTCATGTAGTCGTTTCTTCAAGTATTGGTGTGGAGTGTAGCCATGTATGGAAGTGAAACATGGACGATTAATAGTTTAGAGAAGAAGAGAATAGAAGCTTGGCGTGGCCTGCTCGCTCTCCCAGTTTGAAACCAATAGAGCATTTCTGGGATGCACGAGCGAGATGGCATGCATCACGTCAGCATCCACCAACCACTCTCCAAGACTGCGAGCAGCTCTGCAAGAGACTAATGAAATCATTCACAGCATGTCTCGTAGTTCTCAGGTCTGTATTGCTGCCAGAGGTTGTCACACCCCGTACTGAGCACATTAACCACTTGTCGGAATGTGTGTGCTAATACGTTAAGCAGGAAAAAACGAAGGACATTTTTGTCTACATTTATGCCTGTTGCACTCGTTTGCATTCTGTGTTCTTTACAGTGTTTATAGTTTACTATCATCTGTTTACACTGTTTGTGGCAAAAGAAACGTAATCTTGCAAAATTATCATTTGCTGCTTTGATTTTGGACAGTAGTGTATGTTACACTTTCGTTGGTTATTCGCTTTCTCATGGTTACCTCTATCTTTTCAGTTCCTTTCTGGAGATCCCAATCGTATTACAGGCCACTTATCCTGTGGACACGCATTATGTGCCTTTAATTTAGTGGTTTCCATTGTCTGCTGCATCGCCATGCCGTTAATTGTAGCTGGTTCTCGTACGTTTTGGGGGCAGTTTCCCACCACAACGGCGAGAGAGTGCCCTGAAACTGTGTCCGCTCCTCCGCCCTGTTTGACAACGCTATTTGCAGACCGAAGGTGACTCCGTACATCAAGTGCCTTCGGCAGCCTTTGCTGATAACCTTTATTAGAAATTGAAATAGTGGCTGGACTCGAACCTTCAACCCAGGACATTTTGATTACCAGCGGATTACGTTGCTGCTAGATAACGAATACAGCTGCGTATATAGTTTCATTCCGGAACTGGTGTTTTGGAACCAGTCCGTCATAAAGCTGACAGAGATTATTATTGTGGTCCTTAATCTGTAGACTAGTTTGACATACTTCTCCATGCTAGTTTATTCTATGTAAGTCTCTTCATATCTGCTCAAGTTCAGCAATCTACATCACTTGAACCTTCTTACTGTAGTCAAAACTTCCTTTCCCTCCACATTTTTACCAGAGATACTACCCTCCATTTTCAATCTGATGTTTCCTTTATGCCTCTAGATGTAAAAATAAGGAAAATCAACGCCCCGTCAACGATGAGGTCATTAGAGGTGGAGCGTAACTTCGGAATAGGGAAGGATGGGAAGGAACTATCCTGGCGTTTGCCTTTAGTTATTTAAGGAAATCATAGAAAACGCACGAGATATATGCTATGAACCGATTTCTTCTTTTAGTGTGCCCTTTTTTCGGTTCGACTCATTGGTTATTCAGTCTACCAGTATAATCGTCTGTTTTATTTATTATTATTAGCACTGATTCCTGGGGCACCCCCCATTTAACCATGCCCCACTCAGACCCCACATCATAGCCATCATCAACACTGTGGATAATGACCTTTTGCTGTCTGTTGTTAAAGTACGCGGTGAATCAACTCTAAGCTACTGCACATATTGCATAAGGGTAAATTCTGGAGCAATATTTTGTGATGAACACAATCAAACGCCGTAGTTAAATAAAAAAAGGTGCCTAGTGTTCGAAATCTTTTGTTTACCCCATCCAGCACCTTATACAGAAAAGAGAATATAGCATTTTCACTTGTTAAACCACTTCGAAAATCTAAATGTGTATTTGATACAGATTATGTGAAATAAAATGATCAATTATCCTTACACGCACAGCCTTTTCAAACATTTTAGCGAACAATGATAGCATAGAAACAGATCTAAAATTGTCTACATTATCCCTTTCTCCCTTTTTATGTAGCGGCTTTACTGCTGACTATTTTAATCGTTCAGGAAAGTGACCATTGTTAAAGGAAAAATTACAAATATTGACTGAGTACAGGGTAACATGTGCACCACAGTACTTTAATATTCTGCTAGATACTCCATCATATAGTCCTTAGTTTTCAAGATTTAATTACTGACTCAATCTCCCCCTTGTCAGTAACACAAAGGAGTATTTCTGAAATCAGTCTCGGAAAGGCATTTTCAAGAGAGTTATATGATTCCCAGTAGAAACTAAGATTTTATTTAATTCACCAGTAATGCTCAGAAAGGGATTGTTAAATACTGTAGATATATCTGACTTGTCAGTAACAGAAATATTTTTACTAAGAAACTGACTTTATATCGTCGACTTTGAGCTGCTGACCACAAACTATCTTCCCGACTGACCATATGGCTTTAATTTTGTTCTGTGAATTAGCTATTTTATTTGCGTACCACATACTCTTTATCTTCCTATTAACATTTTAAGCACCTTACAATACGGTTTGTAATGGGCAACTGTATCTCGATTGTGACTACTTCTAACATTTTGATATAATTCCCACTTTGTTCTACATGATATCCTTATCCCACTAGTCAGCCAACCAGGCAGCCTTTTACTGCTAGTACCCCGTTTAGAACGTTCTGATCGAAAGCAGCTTCCAAAGATCATGAGATATGTATGAAGGAAAGCCTTACATTTTCATCATGTCATCGACTCTATAAACACCCTGCCTCTCTTGTTCCTTAACGAGGTTTAAAAAACTCTCTTTTGCCGTTGGATTAGCTTTCCTACTTGATTTGTAATTATAAATAACCTTCGTTTGAGTACAAAAATATTTTAGTGTTAAATTTGTGCATCATGGTCTGAAAGGCCATTCACCCTTTTCCTAACAGAATGCCCATCTAGTAATGACGAAAGAATAAAAATATTGTCTATGGCTGTGCTAGTGTTCCCCTGCACCCTAGTTGGAAAAAACAGTCTTAATCAGATCATGTGAATTTAGGAAGTCTACCAACATCTTTTTTCTTGCACCATCATATATAAAATTTATATTGAAGTCACCACATATAACTGATTTCTGGTACTTCCTATAAAGTGAATCAAGAAACCCTATCACGCTTGAGCAGAAATGCTCTGTAGTCAGAGTTAGTGAACCTATAAATAACAACAATCAGACGTTTAGTTTCACTAAATCCAACTGCCCTGCACAACATTCAAATATCTGTTCATTGCAATGCCGTGATACATCTACAGGCTCAAATGGAATACTGCTCTTTACGTACATGGCCGCTCCCCGCTCCACAAAGAACTCCTTGAAAAACAGCCGAATTGTCAAATTATTTGAGTGGTGCTCCGATGTACCAATAAGCAGTTCACTAACTTTATCTCTAAAACGTCTTATATTTTGATGAAATATGTTAATTATTTCACTATCTGGATACCTGACCTCCTTTGAAGGCGTTTCCTTTGTTACAGCGACTTATTTTAAGCAGGGATACCTATCAGTTGACTTCAGTCTAGAAAAGGTGCACCTACAACACCAACTACTAAAGGAATTTTCCATGAGAGATCCCACCACCAACCACTACACTGCCACCTATAAGCTTTGCCACCTCCCCGTCCCATACGTATTGAGGTGCAGGACATTCCTAGTGAAAATCGATCTGTTGATGGACTCAACTTGCACCACTGCAACGTGAGCCATGCCCTCCGACATCAGCGCCTTCTCCAGCTCCATGTTAAGACGTCTAACAGCAGTATTAAGATGAGCCCTATCATGACGGTGAAACAGTTGCGCTAAGTGCACAATAGTGCCAACAGTTTGACTACCTACCTTTACTAGGTCATCACATACATCATATTCCGTCCCTATCAAGACTATTCCCAGCTCCACCCACAATCACTACCAGATCCTCTTTCGTAAAATTCCTACGCAACTCCCCTTAACAGTCACCTGAGACAAACCTGCACTACGCTTCACAGTGCTGTTGACCTGGTACTCACTCCCCCAAACTTCCTGAAACTGTTGGCCCTCACCTCTGCCATGCGAACTACCTATCAGCAGAATCTTCTTCTTTCTGTTAGAGCTCGCAGTTGACTTAGGCTCCGTAACTGCTGGGGACTGCTGCATGTTTCCTACACCTACAACTACAAGAGGCTGCTCCCCACTAAAGTCTGACAGCTGGTCAAATCTAATGGTTATACGCAAAGTACATCTGTCTGAATATCTCCTCCTCCTAGCACCACATTAATAAAGCTGAAAGGTTCCTTCTCCACATTGAGAGTCACAGGGAAGAGTCGGACGTCCTCGGGGGCGATGGACAGTGAAGATCGTCATGAAAATCTTTGGAAGACACCTATGTCCGGGGGTGGATATCTAGAGGCTCAAGAAAACTGCTTCGCGCTAAGTATTATTCCGCGGTCAGAAGTTACGCACTCTTAGCTATGTGCAGCGTTGCGAGACAAATTGCGCCACGTAGAGCTCTGCTGATTGACAAGGTGGTTAGAATTAAACTTTCTCTGTTTGAGCCAGTTTGGACAGAAGACTATTTACCTTACGTGAATCCAAATCACCCGATAATATCATCCTCAAATTTCCACAGAAATGTAATTTAGTGGCATGTATTGCAATTTGCCAAATGTGTCTCGCTCGTTAAAACACCACAGTCTAGCTAGCAACTTGGCTTCACTATCTGTTTTGAGATCCCGCTTTACATCGAGCTCTGTCCCAGTCACTAAAGTGCAGAAAAAGTTACCTAGAAAATCCAGACAAGGATTAATTGGAAATCCATAACCGCACACGGAAACACACTTTTTATTTCTGTACTCTTTCCACATTTGAAAAGTTATAAAATAATTACGTAAATACGGTAACTCTTTTTCATTCAATATACCGTTCCAGTCCCCTCTGACAAATACAACGTTAATAATAACGGATCAGTGTACATGTTGCCTACTTGTCATTAACGTCATTGTAAGATGCGTTTCCTTTTGTAATTCATCTAATTATCTGATCCGACGACTACTTTTTATAGCCATCTTGTCTCTCCCATAATCATCTGTGTCAGCTTCCTGTCGGTGGGGCCGGCCGGTGTGGCCGTGCGGTTCTAGGCGCTTCAGTCTGGAACTGCGTGACCGCTACGGTCGCAGGTTCGACTCCTGCCTCGGGCATGGATGTATGTGATGTCCTTCGGTTAGTTAGGTTTAAGTAGTTCTAAGTTCTAGGGGACTGATGACCTAAGAAGTTAAGTCCTATAGTGCTCAGAGCCAATTGAACCATTAGAACCTGTCGGTGGGCTAGCACTCGAACACCAGCTGAAGAAAGAAGCTTTGATTTGCAGCTTAGAGATATCTGCTTGTCAAAAGCGTACGTCTCGCAGTTCTAGCAAAACAAGAAACTTAATAAAAAGTTCTTATAATTCAAAAAGTATGAAATTTAAATTTTAACTGGTTTTGCTTCGATATCAATGGATTTAGAAATTCGGTCATACACGTCATCCACTCTCTTAGCAGACTCATTCATATACATGCTGCTCTACGTGAAACTTAATTTGCGCAATACACTTTATAGGCACACCAAGAAACAGAAGACTAAACCGCGGATCAAGAAAACCAGATTTTATGGACAACTGAAACAAAACACAAGCAAGGCATTTATCTGTGCTGGCTGTCAACTAACTCAATCGGTTATAAGACAATTTATGTTGGCAGCAGTACTGGCTGCGACAAGGGAGTCGTATAACGGAAGGCACGAAGGGTTATGTTCAGCCGTCTGAGTGGAAAGATTTCCTTTCTTTGCTCACAATAGCAACTTTGCATCGTAAAATGTGTGTTGTGGAGTGTTAATGGTCGTGATAAGTGTGTTGTTAATTACGAGGAAGAGAGAGGGGAGTATGGGTGAAATCCTGTGCTGGCATGCAGCCTACTCCAGAACAGCTCCGCTGAGTCTTACTGCTTAATAGTAACACAATGAACTCATATTACTCAAGTCATCGCTTCATTCATTTATAGTTTTCATTCTGAAAACGACAAGCCTGTTTCCTTCCCCAAACCTAGCTTCTCTAATGTTCTCACCGACGACGACGACGGTGTTTATTCGTTTAATGCCTTTGGAGACGTTGAACGTAGCGTCAACATCTCCTGGCCTGGTCACCGCTGTCACAAGATCTTTCTTCAAGAAACACTGCGGAAAGAAGCAGTGACACAAGACGGGGGTGGTCAGGAGGACTTAAGAGACTTAGAGTGTGGACTACATTACTGGACATTAAAACTGCTACACCAAGAAGAAATGCATATGATAAACGGGTATTTATTGAACAAAACTATTATGCTAGAACTGACATGTGATTACTTTTTCACGCAATTTGAGTGCATAGATCCTGAGAGATCAGTACCCAGAACAACTACCTCTGGCCGTAATAACGGCCTTGATACGCCTAGGAATTCAGTCAAACAGAGCTTGGATGGTGTGTACAGGTACAGCTGCCCATGCAGCTTCAACACGATACCACAGTTCGTCAAGAGTAGTGACTGGCGTAGTGTGAAGAACCAGTTGCTCGGCCACCATTGACCAGACGTTTTCAGTTGGTATGAAATCTGGAGAATGTGCTGCCAGCGCAGCAGTCGAACATTTTCTGTATCCAGAAAGGCCCGTACAGGACCTGCAACATGCGGTCGTGCTTTATCCTGCTGAAATGTAGGGTTTCGCAGGGATCGAATGAAGGGTAGAGCCAAGGGTCGTATGACATCTGAAATGTAATGTCCATTGTTCAAAGTGCCGTCAATGCGAACAAGAGGTGACCGAGACGTGTAACCAATAGCACCCCATACTATTAGGCCTGGTGATACGCCAGTATAGCGATGACGAGTACACGCTTCCAATGTGCGTTGACCGCGATGTCGCCAAACACGGATGCGACCGTCATGATGCTGTAAACAGAACCTGGATTCATCCGAAAAAATGACGTTTTGCCATTCGTGCACGGCATTAAACGAAGAAATAGGCGCTCCTGTCTGCGATGCAGCGTCGAGGTTAACCGCAGCCGTGGTCTCCGAGCTGATAGTCCATGCTGCTGCAAACGTCGACGAACTGTTCGTGCAGATGGTTTTTGTCTTGCAAACGTCCCCGTCTGTTGACTAAGGGATCGAGACGTGGCTGCACGATCCGTTACACCCATGCGGGTAAGATGCCTGTCATCACGACTGCTAGTGATACGAGGCCGTTGGGATCCAGCACGGCGTTCCGGGGACCGATGACCGTAGCAGTCTGGTCCCTTTAATCCCACAAACCAACCAACCAGCGGCGTTCCGTATTACCCTCCTCAACCCACCGATTCCATATTCTGCTAACAGTCATTGGATCTCGACCAACGCAAGCAGCAATGTCGCGATACGATAAACCGCAATCGCGATAGGCTACAATCCGACCCTTATCAAAGTCGGAAACGTGATGGTACGTATTTCTCCTCCTTACACGAGGCATCACAACAACGTTTCACCAGGCAACGCCAGTCAACAGCTGTTTGTGTATGAGAAATCGTTTGGAAACTCTCCTCATGTCAGCACGTTGTAGGTGTCGCCACCGTCGCCAACCTTGTGTGAATGCTCTGAAAAGCTAATCATTTGCATATCACAGCATCTTCGTCCTGTCGCTTAAATTCCGCGTCTGTAGTACGTCATCTTCGTGGTGTAGCAATTGTAATGGCCAGTAGTGTAGTATTTGGGTGTTTTGAGAGTAATATCATGAGGGAAATTTCAGTCCATCTAAAGCTACCCAGTTTGACTGTTGGTAAAGTTGTTGTAAAATGGAAATCCGAAGGAACAACCATTATCTAAACCAAGAAAAGGCACACTCAATGTAATGACCGCTAAGCATTGCGATTGCAGTCAGCGGAAGGAATCACTCTTGTGTTTCAAAGTGCAATCGCCAACCAAAATGACTGTGCGTATGAAATCAAAAAGAATGGGGCACAATGGTCGAACAGCTCCGCGTAAGCCACAACTTTCCGTTGTCAGTGGTAAGTGACGCTTGATGTTGTGTAAAGAGCAACGCCGCCGGAAAGTTTATCACTGGAAACGAGGGATTTAAAGTGACAAATCACTTTATATCTGTGACAATCCATTGAAAGAGTTTGGATTTGCCGTATGCTGCTGAGCATTATGTGCCATCATGTGTAATGCCATAACCGTAAGGGATTGTTTTTCGTAGTTAGGATAGTGTCCCCTTACTGCACTTAGGAAAACGTTTAATGCGGAAGGATATGAACACATGTTACTTCGTCGTGTACTGCGTACAGTGGAGGAACAGTTCTGGGACGATGGATGTATCAGCATGACAATGCAGCCTGTCATAAAGCAGCACCTGCGAGCCAATGGTTTGTGGACTATTACAGTCCAGAAACGGCCAGAGTCCCAAACTTTTTATAGGACTCCGTCATTTATTCCGTTGCTCGTTACTATAAGCCTTGTCACTACGAAACTTAAAAACCAAGTTAGATTCTGTTTATTATCATATGGGCTACATTGTTGTTGTTGTGGTCTTCAGTCCGAAGACTGGTTTGATGCAACCCTCCATGCTGCTCTATCCTGCTTCATCTCCAAGTAACTATTGCAACCTACATCCTTCTGAATCTGCTTAGGGTATTCATCTCTTGCTCTCTCTCTACGATTTTTACCCTCTACGCTGCCCTCCAATACTAAATTGGTGATCCCATGATGCCTGAGAACTTGTCCGACCAACCGATCCCTTCTTCTAGTCAAGTTTTGCCACAAATTTCTCTTCTCCCCAATTCTGTTCAGTAACTCCTCATTAGTTACATGATCTACCCATCTGATCTTCAGCATTCTTCTGTAGCACCACATTTCGAAAGCTTCTGTTCTCTTTTTGTCTAAACTAGTTATCGTCCACCTTTCGCATCCATACATGGCTACATTCATACAAACACTTTCAGAAAAGACTTCCTGACTCTTAAGTCTATACTCGATGTTAACAGATTTCTCTTCTTAAAAAGTGCCTTCCTTGCCATTGCCAGTCCACATTTTATATCCTCTCTACTTCGACCATCATCAGTTATTTTGCCCCCCCCCCCCCAAATAGCAAACCTCATCCACTCTATTAAGTGTCTCATTTCCTAATCTAATTCCCTCAGCATCACCTGATTTAATTCGACTACATTCCATTATCATTGTTTTGCTTTTGTTGACGTTCTTCTCATAGCCTTCTTTCAAGACACTGTGCATTCCGTTCAACTGCTCTTCCAGAACCCCTGCTGTCTCTTACGGAATTACAATATCATCGGCAAATCTCAATGTTTTTATTTCCTCTCCATGGATTTTAATTCCTACTCCAAATTTTTCTTTTGTTTCCATTACTTCTTGCTCAATACACAGATTGAATGACATAGGGTATAAACTACAACCCTGTCTCACTCCCTTCCCAACCACTGCTTCCCTTTCATGCCTCTCGACTCGTATAACTGCCGTTGGGGTTTTGTACAAATTGTAAATAGCCTTTCGCTCCCTGTGTTTGATCCCTGACACCTTCAGAATTTGAAAGAGAGTACTCCAATCAACGTTGCAAAAGCCTTCTCAGAGTCTACAAATGTTAGAAACGTAGGTTTGCGTTTCCTTAATCTATCTTCTAAGGTAAGTCGTAGGGTCAGTATTGCCTCACGTGTTCCAACATTTCTATGGAATCCAAACTGATCCTCCCCGAGGTCGTTTTCTACCAGTTTTTTCATTCGTCTGTAAAGAATTAGTGTTAGTATTTTGCAGCCGTGACTTATTAAACTGATAGTTCGGTAATTTTCGCACATGTCTACACGTAGTTGGGATTGGGATTATTATATTCTTCTTGAAGTCAGAGTGTTTTGCGCCTGTCTCATACATCTTGCTGACCAGATAGTAGAGTTTTGTCAGGGCTCTCCCAAGGCTATCAGTAGCTCTAATGGAATGTTGTCTACTCCTGGGGCCTTGTTTCGACTCAGGTCTTCCAGTGCTCTGTCAAATTCTTCATGCAGTACCATATCTCCCATTTCATCTTAATCTACGTCCTCTTCCATTTCCATAATATCGCCTTCAAGTACATCGCCTCTGTACAGACTCTCTATATACTCCTTCCACCTTTCTGCTTTCCCTTCTTTACTTAGAACTGGGTTTCCATCTGAGCTCTTGATATTCGTACATGTGGTTCCCTATTCTCCAAACGTCTCTTTAATTTTCCTGTAGGCAGTATCTACTTTACCCCTAGTGATATACTCCTCTATATCCTTACATTGGCCCTCTAGCCATCCCTGCTTAGCCAATTTGCTCTTCCTGTCGATCTCATTTTTGAGACGTTTGTATTCCTTTTTGCCCCTTTTCATTTATTGCATTTTTATATTTTCTCCTTTCATCAACTAAATTCTGTATCTCTTCTATTTCCCAAGGATTTCTACTAGCCCTCGTCTTTTTACCTACTTGATTCTCTGCTGCCTTTACAATTTCATCTTTAAAAGCTACCCATTTTTCTTCTGCTGTATTTCTTTGTCTCGTTCTTGTCAATCGTTCCCTATAGCTCTTTCTGAAACTCTCTACAACCTCTGGTTCTTTCAGTTTATCCAGATCCCATCTCCTTATATTCCCACTTGCATTATGAAACGGAATAAAAACCTAGGGTCATATTCTCTTATGAACGCACGGTGGAAGGCATTCGATCTCAGATAACAGATCCATATGAAAGTCAATACTCTTCTAATGTTTCAAAGTTGACAGCTGGCTATCGCTGTAGACGTTCATGCTGTTATGTCACTGATGGCTGGTCATTATCGATACCTATTAGGCATGTAAAGCAATACCATTGAAGCAGATCGAGAAGTATAATTCTATTTAGCATTAGCGACCCGAATCATACGTCGACTGGATAGGGTAATTGGGTACTCTGATTTAATTTCCTAGCTTCCTTTCATTTATTCTTCTTTTCCTTTTTTATAATTTCCTGATGACAACAGTGGCCGGCCGGTGTGGCCAAGCTGTTCTAGGCGCTTCAGTCTGGAACCGCGCGACCGCTACGGTCGCAGGTTCGAATCCTGCCTCGGGCATGGATGTGTGTGATGTCCTTAGGTTAGTTAGGTTTAAGTACTTCTAAGTTCTAGGGGACTGGTGACCTCAGATGTTAAGTCCTATAGTGCTCAGAGCCATTTGAACCTTTTGACAACAGTGATGAAATACAGGAAGTGAAAACCTATTTACAACTTGTACGGAAACCAGACCTAAGTTATGAGCGTCGAGTGGCATAAAAGAAAAGCAGTGGTTGAGAAAGGAGTGATACAGGCTTGTGGCCTATCGCCGCTGTTATTCAATATGTACATTGAGAATGCATTAAAAGAAACAAAAGGGAAATTTGGAGAAGGAATTAAAGTTCAGGAAGACGACATTATAATTCTGTCATAGAGAGCAAAGAAGTTGGAAGAGCAATTGAACAGGATTAGACGGTGTTTCTAAAGGAGGATATAAGGTGAAAATCAACAAAAGCAAAACAAGTATAATGTAATGTAGTCGAATTACATAAGGCGATGGAAAGGGAATCAGTTTAGGAAGACAATGTAGTAGATGAGTTTTGCTATTTGGGAAGCAAAATAACTGGTGGTGGGCGGAGAAGAGAGGACATGTAGACGCAATGCCAAGAAAAGCGTTTCTGAAGAACTATAGATTTAAGTGTAAGGAAGTATTTCCTGAAAGTATTTGTATGGAGTGTAGCCAACTACGGAACTGAAACATGGACGACAAATATTTTGGACAAAATATAGGCTTTTGAAATGTTGTGCTACAGAAGAAAGGCGATGATTCGATGGGCAGATCAGGTAACTAATGCGGAGCAGAAAGAAATTTGTGGCACAGCCTGACTAGAAGAAGGGATCGGTTGATACGACACATTCTGAGGCAGAGACATCAAGGGATCACGTATTTAGTATTGTATGGAAGTGTGGGGGCTGTAAGTTGTAGAGCTAGACCAAGAGATAAATATTGTAAGGAGGTTCAGAAGGATGCAAGTTGTAGTGGTTATTCGGGGTTGAAGTAGCTATTCGGAGATGCACAGGATAGAGTAGCCTGAAGAGCTGCGTGAAACCAGTGTTCAGACTGAACACCACCACCACAACAGCAAGAACAAAAACATGGTTTCATACGTCAGCCGGGTGAAAGATAATACCTTCAGGATCACACTGCATTCCGTCTCTTAAGACATCTTTTTCTCAGAATCGGGTAGAGGTATCAAGTTATCATTTACTAGTACGTTAGTTACTGAAATCAGTGGTACCTGGCAGTGTAAAAAATGTACGCTAAGTCAATGCAATCAAAATATACAGTCAGTTACGAACATCGTTTGATTCTCATGAACTCACGTGGATTAACTCTTTATGTAAATAATTAAGTTTGTTCAGTTCCGTCATAACACGAGTGCTACTCGCAATTATCCGATTTTTTTTTTGAAACGTATAACACATTGCGCAAGTCATCCACGTCATCCACAGGGGTGGCACAAGTCGCAGGATACTATTTTTCCATTGGTCATCAGTCTTAACGAATTTCTCTCCTGTGCCAACCTTTTCATCTCAGAGTAGCACTGAATTAATTGCGGTATGTAGTCAAATTTCAGTCTTCCTCTACAGCGTACACGATACTATTGACCACTAATCCAACCAGGGTTTGGGCAAGGGAGTAATATGGCGCGACCCACTAGTCTGTCTGCACAGTAGCGAGCACAATGACCGATCGAAGGAATACTAGTAATGTGTTATGCCGTCCGCGTATGGAGAAAGCGCTTGCCTTTATGACGGAGAGGACCGTCAAGTACCGGCGTGAGCAATCAGTTTAGTGTGTGGCAAGTGTCGTACGCGATAGCAGAAGGACGGCGTCGGCGGTCGCTTAGCAAGTGGGTCGCAGCCGTCGGGGTGGTCACGTCCGCAGCTCGCAACTCGCCAAGTGTGTCGGCCAGCAACCGTGGCGGCAGCCAACCGCACACTCCCCTCACTCGATGCACCTGCCTACGTCACGGCAGCGCCATTCCGGGGAATACCGACACCGCGCTAGATTCGGCTGCCAACGGCAGGATTCTCTGCTTACTTTCATTCGCTGACTGATACAGTCTTCCACTTGTATTCAAGTATTAAACGTGTCTTACAATAACCATCGGAAAAATGCTCCTATCGCAGCACAAAAAATGGCTCCTGTTTCTTAAAAGACTCGACTGAAAAGTGGCCTACCAGTTGCCTCATTCTGCCTTTCTCTGCCTCTTTAAAAATTTTAACAATAATTTTAGCATGCGAACATATTTGCTCTCTTTTTAACATACAATTCGCCTCAAACTCTCAGAAGCTCCCCGTAACTGTAAATCGCTCACAGTCACTAGTCTCTCGCTGTAAGTTGCTCATACCCATCCACTTCCACTTGTCCATTCACAGTCACTCATTCAGCTCAAGTCATCGGCATTATCTCTTTGTTTTTCTCTGTCACTGTAACTGTCACTCTCCTCTGTCTAACAGCCCCAGTCACTTTTCTTCCACCGAGCGAGGTGGCGCAGTGGTTAGCACAATGGACTCGCATTCGGAAGGACGACGGTTCAATCCCGCGTCCGGCCATCCTGATTTAGATTTTCCGTGATTTCCCTAAATCGCTCCAGGCAAATGCCGAGATGGTTCCTTTGAAAGGGCACGGCCGACTTCCTTCCGTCCTTCCCTAATCCGATGAGACCGATGATCTCGCAGTTTGGTCTCTTCCACCAAAAAATCCAACCCAACCCCACTTTTCTTCTAGCCACGCGGTCTGAGGCGTCTTGTCACGGCCTGGTCGGCTCACCTTGTCGGAGGTTCGAGTCCTCCCTCGAGCATGGGATTGTGTGTTGTCCTTAGCGTAACTTATGGTTCAAACGGCTCTGAGCACTATGGGACTTAACTTCTGACGTCATCAGTCCCCTAGAACTTAGATCTACTTAAACCTAACTAACCATGCCCGCGGCAGGATTCGAACCTGCGACGGTAGCGGTCACGCGGTTCCAGACTGAAGCGCCTAGAACCGCACGGCCACACCGGCCGGCAAGCGTAAGTTAGTTTAAGTTAGATTAAGTAGTATGTAAGCTTAGGGACCGATGACCTCAGCAGTTTGGTCGCATAACACCTTACTACAAATTTCCAAAAATTACTTTTCTTCTGTCCAGGTTACACTACTTCCTCTCACTTCACTTCCTCCCTCTGGTTCTCTCTTACTGCTACTATCTCATTCATTC
Organism: Schistocerca nitens; assembly: GCF_023898315.1. Classification (NCBI taxonomy): domain Eukaryota; kingdom Metazoa; phylum Arthropoda; class Insecta; order Orthoptera; family Acrididae; genus Schistocerca; species Schistocerca nitens. The sequence goes on from NC_064617.1 coordinate 652,310,141, forward strand.
CTTCCCACTGCTGTTGTCTCTTCTCAGTATTACTATTTCTCTTCCTCGTTGTCACTATCATAGACTCTGTCTCTCATTATCACTGGCTCTCACCCACTTCCACATTCTTCTTCTCTTTATTCCTCTCCCACTGACATTGCCTACTTCGATCTTTTCCGTTCTGTCTCCGTCAGTTGTGTTCCATTGCCTCTGTGCCCCTCTCTTTCTCCCACATTGCCATTGTCTCCTTAGCTTTTTCTATACCACAACCAGCTGAAAAAAAGACACTCCTTGCTCTGGTCCAATTAGTTTACGTGACATGTCTTCGCATCGCTCGGTTAGACTGCGGCGGTGGAAACCGGTTATCTGGTACTACTGTAGGTCACGTGACCTGAAACACGGTTACGATCACCAGTGCAGAATAAAAAAAAAATAATCACCTCTAACCGCAGTAAAAACCACAAAATTCCATACCTTACGTTCTACTTAGTGTAGGATATTCGCTTACAAGCAGTAGCTACCGGAAAGTATTCGGCACACGTAGATACTCCGAGCGTTGGTACCTTTCAGAGAAGGTTTGTGATGACAAATACATAAGTCAGACATTTAGTGTTAAGTCTAGTTAACAGATACAAAAAAAAATCACACCAAAGACATCGCGTCTTTCACAGAAAATCATTAACGTTCGTCATGTTATTGTGCTGAAAAGTATCTGCATTGGAATTTTTAGTACGGGCAAGTAGCTGCTGTGTACGTATTAGACATTTGTATAGTTAGCCAATGGTACAATGCGACTCAGTGAACGGAGAGGCTGAACGACAGTGAGAGGGAAACAAGTTTTTGCACATTCTCTGTGATCTGGTGAAAATACCGACGTCACTGTTACAGCACAACTGGCTATATTAGTCCGAGAGGTGGATATAGATTTACGTATCACAGAATAGCTTCTTGATTTATTCACACGTACCGGCGAACATATATTTAGTGCTATTCAACATGCTGTTACGAAATTTAATCTTACCTAGAATAAGCTCGTTCCCGTTGTCAATGATGCCGCTCCGAATACGGCTGGCTGTAATGTGGGATTTGCGGGACGTCTCAAGAATAAGCTGAGCCCGGGACAGCAATTTCACTCAATGCATTGTGTAATTCAACAAGAGGCACTTTGTGCCAATACTGTGAAATTTGACAGAGTTATGAATGGCGTTGTTAGGATTGTAAATTTCATATGGTCTGCTGGATTCAATCGCATATAGTTTCGAAAGATATTTGATTCACTGGAGACTAACTAATTTTGTCAGGTAAGGTGGCTGAGTAGGGGGCAACACCCTTGAACGTTTCCTCCTTTTGCTGGAAAAGGCAAATCTTTTTATGAATACAAAAGGAAGATCGGTTCCTGAGCTTTCTGACCCACAATGGGTTGTTAACCTAGCATTTATACCGAATAACGAGTCATTTGAATAGTCTAAGTGCTTCTTTGCAGGGGAAAGGTCAGTTATTTGTATCTCTATTTTCGAAAATTCGTATAGTGCAAATGAAATTGGAGATATAGAGAGGTTAGTTTCAGGACCATGGTTTCACGCATTTTCTGAATGTCATGCGATTCGTAGATAACATTAATAATGACTTCGCTGAATCATTTATTCAGTCGCTCCATTATTTGCATGCAGCATTTGTAAAACGATTCGAAGATTTAAGGTCACTTGAGCCAGATTTTGATCTTCATATCACCATGTTCGGTGGACGTCACATTTGTGTCCGCACAGGTCAATTAGAGCTGATAAATCTGCAGTGTGACCGCTTCATTAAGGATAATTTTAGAATGGCGAATGACATTATTTAGTTCTATTCTTGCCTTCCGCGGGATAGAGTTCCTTAACTATATGCGAAAGCAGCGGCTATGATGTGCATGTTTGGTTGTACTTATTGACGTGAACAACTTTTCTCATCCTTAAAGCTTTGCAAATCGAAACATAGATCACAAGTGACAGATAGCCATCTGAGGGCCGTTCTTTGATTGTACACCACAAGTAGTATTTGTCCGGACATTCCCTCACTTACAGCAAAACATGTGAAATACGGATCATAGTTCACGTAAATGTAATATTTTAGTATATGATGTGATTATACAGGGTGAGTGACTAACTATTGCCATCTGGAATAACTCTGAAAGTATGATAGGAGCTGAAAAGTTTGTGGGACGAATGTTGCATGGGACAACGGGGGCCATAATATGACGGTTATTTGTTGCTAGGTGGGGTCGCGTCGGAGATAAGAAGGTCAACTTTGTTTTTTTTAAATGGGGTGCACTAGTTTGGTAATTATTTTCTGATAGCGGCTATCGAGACGAATCCAGTGATGTCTAACAGTAAGGTCTTTGAAGGTCAACGAAGGTCAAAAAGGTGGCATGAACGTCCATTTACAGAAGGTGTTCGAAGTGATGACCATTGATATCAATACAGCGCTGCAATCTTCTTGTCATGGATTCAGTAGTATTTCTTATCACTTCGGCACTTATCGAAGCACATGCCTTGACAATTATTTCTCGTATATCGTGCAAATAGAAAATATTCGCCGAATACGAGGTATCCATCTAACGTGCCATTGACATGTAAACACCATTCGACGGTGTAGCAATACAACACTAGCAATACAACACTAATAGGAACGGTAAGACTAGTATCGTCGAATCAAGCGTATGTGAATGATGTATTCCTTCGAAGAACAAGTCTATATGCTTCTCATTTACGGAGAATGCCAATGAAATTAAGTGAGAGCTAGAGACTTATACGCTGAAAGATATCCTCAACGTACTCACCCTACCCGTCGTACATTTAAATATCTGTATGATAAATTGAGAACAAGTAGATCTGTAACGCATCGGAAACATATCCGGCAAAGAAAAGTTACCAACGAGGAAACGCAAATTGGTACTCTTGCCACTGTGGTTCGAGATCCTTGGGCTAGTTCGCGTTAAATCTCAAGAGGATCTGGCATGAGCCATAGTAGTGTTGTTTGTGTTCTGCATCGCCATAAATATCATCGTTACCATATCAGTCTCCACCAAGAATTAACTGGTACGGATTGTATGCGTCGCATTAAATTCTGCCGATGGGCTCAACTGCAGATTTAGAAGGATGGCACATTTATTAATTTGATTTTATTTACTGGCACACACATTAACACACACACACACACACACACACACACACACATACACCTGTAACGGGCCGCGTTCCGCCTCGCGGCGACGGCGGCCAGCCGCTATCCCGCGTCGCCACGCTACACTGTAAGGTATGTCTGCTCGTGAGCTTCCAACAGTTACGTCACGTCCGCCCGGCTGCACCGGGATAGGGAAAACGTGCGTCCAGCTGACCACTTCTAGGTTACAAGAATGGTTCAAATGGCTCTGAGCACTATGGGACTTAACATCTGAGGTCATCAGTCCCCTAGACTACTTAAACCTGACTAACCTAAGCACAGCACACACATCCATGCCCGAGGCATGATTCGAACCTGCGAGAGTAGCGGTCGCGCGGTTCTGGACTGAAGCACCTAGAACAGCTCGGCCACAACGTCCGGCCTTCTGGGTTACATTATGAGGTGTCAAGTAATTGTGAATTTGGTAATGAGAGACATTATGTGTGTGGGTGTAGGGAGGGGGGGCGGGGTGGCGAAGGAAAGGGCCAAAGGAAGGGCGAAGGTAAGTGAGGCATGCGAGTGAACATCCTAAAGCGAGACCAAGATTTAATCACAGTAAATAGGTTCAAGTGGGTACATGAGGAGGTCGTGATCGTTATTCAGATATCAAGACAATTTCACAATATCGATTAGCGTGGAAAGCTGCATCAACTTATTATCCGAATTGAAAATGACATAAACTACATAAAGAACAATAAGTGGATTTCACCCACGGACGTCATGTAGGTACCTCTTCAAGAAGCTAGCCATATTTACTGCGGCGTCACAATACATACAACCGCTAGTAAAATTCGTGATAAATAATCCACCACAATTTGAGAACAGTGATGTTTATAACTACAACACTAAGGCGAAACTGACCTTTACAACCAATTATTAAGTTTGTCAGTGGCTCAGCAGAGAATTCGGTACCGAGAACCAAAATCTCTTTTATCATGTGCCGAATAACATAAAATGTTTGACAGATAGCCAAGCAAATTATAAATCGAATTTAAAATCATTTCTCCTCGACAACTCCTTCTATTCCCGATGAATTTCTACTTAGACTGGTAGCCAATCAAATCAGTCAAATCGGCGATCGAGGACCCTGTAGATCATGCGCCGACCTCACAATGCTCCTTTATAGATGGGGATCTTGTGCACTTCGATCCAAAAAATGCTTCAAATGGCTCTGAGCACTATGGGATTTAACTTCTGAGGTCATCAGTCCCCTAGAACTTAGGACTACTTAAACCTAACTAACCTAAGGACATCACACACATCCATGTCCCAGGCAGGATTCGAACCTGCGACCGTAGCGGTCACGCGGTTCCAGACTGAAGAGCCTAGAACCGCACGGCCACACCGGCCGGCACTTTGATCCAGTTGTCACGGACTCCTAGCTGGCAAAGGTCTTTCTGTAGCTTATCCTCCCATCGCTTTTTGGGTCTTCCGACTGGTCGGGTACAATCAGGTCTTCCAATAAATAAGACTTTTGCCCGAGAGGTGTCTGAACTCTTAGCAATGTGGCCTGCCAAGCTTATTCTCCGCGCTTTCGGATTTTGAACGATGTTCGGTTGCCTCATCAGCTCATACCATTCTTGGTTTTTTCTGCGGCTCCACAAGCTGCCTTCCTGGACAGGCCCAAAGATCCTTCTCATAATTTTTCTTTCGAAGTCCAACAAGTTTTCTTTATCCTTCCTTGTTTTGCGTAGGGTTTCTCTCCCGTACAACAATATTGGCACTATCACGGCACTGTATGCTTAACTTTGTCTTAACTGACAGATTCTTGGATGACGTTATCTGCATTAGACTGAAATAAGTTTTTGACCTATTCACAATACGTTGGTTTTTGAACCATGTACCATAGTCATTAAAATTTTCCACTTTAGCACAATTCCATATCCCTACATGTAATGAAAGGTCATTAGGGGCTTCTCTTGATACCTTCACTGCCTCAATCTTTTCCGCATTAATCCGTAGCCCGATCTTAACTTGCGTTTTGGCTAGGTCCTCTACAGCTTCTTCCATCTCTTCCTCTAATTCTACTACAACTGCGACGTCGTCTGCATAACCCAATAAATCTGTCCTACCATTTAGCGTTACCCCTTTGTTTTATCTTTTCAATTCTCGAATTACTTTCTCTAGGACCAGAGTAAATAACAGTGGTGAAATAATAGCACCTTGTCTCACACCCGTTCTGATATGGAGTTCCTTGGACAGTTCCCCGTGGTATTTGACTTTGGCTTTTGTCTCCGCTGTGCACACCATGACCATATTTAGTAACCCCACTGGTATCCCAAGCTCTCTCAGGATGCTGTACATGCTTAATCTGTGGTTACTGTCATAAGCCTAAGAGAAGTCCACGAACGTCACCACAAACCGATGGTTGTATTTCCAGCACTTTTCCCAGATTTGCTTCATTGTGAAAATTTGATCGATGGCCGATCGTCCTTCCTGGTAGCCTGCCTGATACTCTCATACAATATCTTTTGCAAATGACTTACGTTTTTTCAAGTATTATTAAAGATAGAACTTTATAACGTACACTTAGCAGAGAAATGTCTCTGTAGTTGTTACAATTACTATTACTGTTCTTTTTATGCAGTGGGAGAATGATGACTGATTTCCACTCTTCTGGGATCTTCTCTTTTTCCCATATTTCTTTCATGAGATTGTATAGTTCTTTCTGAAGTGTTTCTCCTCCTGCCTTCAACATCTCTGCCGTTATCCTATATTCTCATGGTGCTTATTATTCTTTACTTTACTCATTGCTCTTTCTACACCTTGTTGATTCACTAGAATGTTTGCAGCTTCTCCTTCACCCTCTGTATTATTTTCACGTGGAAAGACACTCTCTGGATCTTCAGCATTTAATAGCTCTTCAAAATATTCTCTCCACCTGTTGTTGTTGTTGTTGTTGTTGTTGTTGTTGTGCTCTTCAGTCCTGAGACTGGTTTGATGCAGCTCTCCATGCTACTCTATCCTGTGCAAGCTTCTTCATCTCCCAGTATCTACTGCAACCGACATCCTTCTGAATCTGCTTGATGTATTCATTTTTTTTACCCTCCACGCTGCCTTCCAATACTAAATTTGTGATCCCTTGATGCCTCAGAACATGTCCCACCAACCGATCCCTTCTTCTAGTCAAGTTTTGCCACACACTTCCCTTCTCCCCAATCCTATTCAACACCTCCTCATTATTTATGTGATCTACCCATCGATACTTCAGCATTCTTCTGTAGCACCACATTTCGAAAGCTTCGATTCTCTTCTTGTCTAAACTATTTATTGTCCATGTTTCAGTTCCATACATGGCTACACTCCATACAAATACTTTCAGAAACGACTTCCTGACACTTAAATCTATACTCGATGTTAACAAATTTCTCTTCTTCAGAAACGCTTTCCTTCTCATTGCCAGTCTACATTTTATATTCTCTCTACTTCGACCATCATCAGTTATTTTGCTCCCCAAATAGCAAAACTCCTTTACTACTTTAAGTGCCTCATTTCCTAATCTAACACTCTCAGCATCACCCGACTTGATTCGACTACATTCCACTATCCTCGTTTTGCTTTTGTTGATGTTCATCTTATATCCTCCTTTCGAGACACTATACATTCCATTCAACTGCTCTTCCAAGTACTTTGCTGTCTGTGACAGAATTACAATGTCATCGGCAAACCTCAAAGTTTTTATTTCTTCTCCATGGATTTTAATTCCTACTCCAAATCTTTCTTTTGTTTCCTTCACTGCTTGTTCAATATACAGATTGAATAACATTGGGGATAGGCTACAGCCCTGTCTCACTCCCTTCCCAACCAACGCTTCCCTTTCATGCCCCTCAACTCCTATAATTGCCATTTGTTTTCTATACAAATTGTAAATAGCCTTTCGCTCCCTATATTTTACCCCTGCCACCTTCAGAATTTCAAAGAGAGTATTCCAGTCAACATTGTCAAAAGCTTTCTCTAAGTCTACAAATGCTAGAAACGTAGGTTTGCCTTTCCTTAATCTAGCTTCTAAGATAAGTCGTAAGGTCAGTATTGCCTCACGTGTTCCAATATTTCTACGAAATCCAAACTGATCTTCCCCTAGGTCGGCTTCTACTAGTTTTTCCATTCGTCTGTAAAGAATTCGCGTTAGTATTTTGCAGCCGTGATAGTTCGGTAATTTTAACATCCGTCAACACCTGCTTTCTTTGTGATTGGAATTATTATATTCTTCTTGAAGTCAGAGGGTATTTCGCCTGTCTCATACATCTTGCTCACCAGATGGTAGAGTTTTGTCAGGACTGGCTCTCCCAAGGCCGTCAGTAGTTCTAATAGAATGTTTCCTTCTCCCGGGGCCTCTTTCAGTGCTCTGTCAAACTCTTCACGCAGTATCGTATCTCCCACTTCATCTTCATCTACATCCTCTTCCATTTCCATAATATTGTTCTCAAATACATCGCCCTTGTATAGACCCTCTATATACTCCTTCCACCTTTCTGCTTTCCCTTCTTTGCTTAGAACTGGATTTGCATCTGAGCTCTTAATATTCATACAAGTGGTTCTCTTTTCTCCAAAGGTCTCTTTAATTTTCCTGTAGGCAGTATCTATCTTACCCCTAGTGAGATAAGCCTCGACATCCTTACATTTATCCTCTAGCCATCCCTGCATAGCTATTTTGCACTTCCTGTCGATCTCATTTTTGAGACATTTGTATTCCTTTTTGCCTGTTTCATTTACTGCATTTTTATATTTTCTCCTTTCATCAATTAAATTAAATATTTCTTCTGCTACCCAAGGATTTCTACTAGCCCTCATCTTTTTACCTACTTGTCCTCTGCTACCTTCACTACTTCATCCCTCAAAGCTACCCATTCTTCTTCTACTGTATTTCTTTCCCCCATTCCTGCCATTTGTTCCCTTACGCTCTCCCTGAAACTCTGTGCAACCTCTAGTTTAGTCAGTTTATCCAGATCCCATCTCCTTAAGTACCCACCTTTTTGCAGTTTCTTCAGTTTTAATCTACAGTTCATAACCATAGATTGTGGTCAGAGTCCACATCTGCACCTGGAAATGTCTTACAATTTAAAACCTGGTTCCTAAATCTCTGTCTTACCATTATATAATCTATCTGAAATCTGTCAGTATCTCCAGGCTTCTTCCATGTATACAATCTTCTTCTATGATTCTTGAATCAAGTTTTAGCTATGATCAAGTTGTGCTCTGTGCAAAATTCTACCAGGCGGCTACTCTTTCATTTATTACCCCCAATCCATATTCACATACTACGTTTCCTTCTCTCCCTTTTCCTACTACTGAATTCCAGTGAGCCATGACAATTAAATTTTCTTCTCCCTTCACTATCTGAATAATTTCTTTTATTTCGTCATACTTTTCTTCAATTTCTTCGTCATCTGCAGAGCTAGTTGGCATATAAACTTGTACTACTGTAGTGGCATATAACCTTGTACTATTGTAGTAGGCGTGGGCTTCGTGTCTATCTTGGCCACAATAATGCGTTCACTATGCCGTTTGTAGTAGCTTACCCGCATTCCTATTTTTTTATTCATTATGAAACTTACTCCTGCATTACCCCTATTTAACTTTGTATTTAGAACCCTGTATTCGCCTGACCAAAAGTCTTGTTCCTCCTGCCACCGAACTTCACTAATTCCCACTATATCTAACTTTAACCTATCCATTTCCCTTTTTAAATTTTCTAACCTACCTGCCCGATTAAGGGATCTGACATTCCACCCTCCGATCCGTAGAACGGCAGTTTTCTTTCTGCTGATAACGACGTCCTCTTGAGTAGTCCCCGCGCGGAGATCCGAATGGGGAACTATTTTACCTCCGGAATATTTTACCCAAGAGAACGCCATCATCAGTAACCATACAGTAAAGCTGCATGCCCTCGGGAAAAATTACGGCTGTTGTTTCCCCTTGCTTTCAACTGTTCGCAGTACCAGCACAGCAAGGCTGTTTTGGTTAGTGTTACAAGGCCAGATCAGTCAATCATCCAGACTGTTGTCCCTGCAACTACTGAAACGGCTGCTGCCCCTCTTCAGGAACCACACGTTTGTCTGGCCTCTCAACAGATACCTCTCCGTTGTGGTTGCACCTACGGTACGGCTATCTGTATCGCTGAGGCACGCAAGCCTCCCCACCAACGGCAAGGTTCATGGTTCATTTTGGGGCCTCTCCACCTATTCAGAAGTTTTTCTTGTCTGTTAGCATATTTTCATCCTTATCATTAATAACTAAAGCTTCGTTTCTGTGACCATTCCTCACATGTTTCAACATCTGAAACATTTTGCTGGTGTCTGATATTGCATTTGCCTTTTCGATTTCATAGATCATATTGTTCATCAACTTTCTTTTTCTGTTCTCAGAATCCTATTTTTTTTTCTATCCTTACGGTCTTGAGTGCTTCCTGTTGTTCCACACATTGTCCGTCCAGCATGTGCACCACCCTTGCTCTATTCCTCGCCTTCAGAGCTTGATCACATGTCTCACTGAATCATTTCTTCCTAGTTGTTAACTTTTTCTCTCCTATAATCTCTTCAGCTGCTTCAATTACAGAGGTCCTTATTTCTTCCTATCGCTTGTTAATACTTATTTCATCAGCGTGGTCTGATGCCAATACTTGAAAATTGTTACGCACTTTAATGCTATAATACTGACATATCTCTGGATCCTTAAGCTTCTCAATATCAGACTGTCTCTTGGTCATGTTCTTCTTTTTCATTTTGTAGCACAGCTGTAACCGTAATTTGGCTATGACTAGGAAGTGGTCTATGTCTGCATCTACTCCTCTGTACGATCTCACATCCATCACACACTTCTTGTACCTCTCATCTATCAGCAGATGATCTATCTGATTGATGCTGCTACCATCTGGGAAAATCCATATGCCTTTATGGATCTGTTTGTGGGGGGGAAAGATGTTGAGCTACCACAAGATTCTGACTTAACGCAAAACTGATTAACAGTAGGCCATTTTCATTTGGTTTTGCATGTTAATTCTCTTTTCCAAATGCCCACTTGGGCATTGAAGTAGCCAGTAAAATAAAAAAGAAAATTTTAAAAAATAAAAAAATGCGTTTTTGCATGATTACGGCTAAAAAATACTATGTTCATTAATGTTAACGCTAATGGTGTACAAATCCTGTAATCTAACTCTTTCCCCCATCATTTCCATGAAAGCACGGTTCAAATGTAACTATCTAACATTGTAAGCCATAAGTAGCAGAGCCAAAATGGATGAACGAGAGAGCACTCTCACTTCCAAGAGAAGCAGATTGCTGGCCTGTTATTGGGGCAAGTGTTTTGCCACTTCCAGTGTGTTAGATCCATCAATGCAGTAGAAAAAACAAGTCGGGCAAGACACTGTGAACAGTGAATAAAAGTGGACGAAAATCAATCCTCATTCATCAATATCAGCGAAAATTGACAGGTATCGATTATTGGTAATAAAACTCTGCCGAGTCGGAGCTCAGACCAGGGTATCTTTCGTTCACGGGAAGTGCGAACAATACAGTAACAGCTAATGACAGTTGGTTGTGCACGCCTCAAGGATATACTGAAAGCTTCACCGTACCACAGGTTGCTTCCCGGTCCTTCCCAATTTCACATTTATGTTGCTATTTTAGTGCACAACGCCACAAATCTACCTCATCTGACGGTAGATATAGTTATTTAGGTTCATAGCCTTTTTTACACTCTATACAACCACCAGATGAAAGTACTAGTTGGGTAGTGCACTGCAACTGTATCTTCTCAAAGAAGTAATTACGGTGGACTAATTCCAGGATAGGTACACTGGTGTATTAAACACGACCAATTACACCGTATGCGGCCTAAACTTGCTAATTACATATGCATCGAATTAAAATAACCTTAGTCGGACAGGGTCGTTCTGGGCGGATACGTGCTTCCACTGAAACGTCCCCTTTTTTAAGAATTTATACATGACTGTACTTATCCTGACACACAATATTTTTAGCGCAACGCAATCTGACTTTCAAAAAAATCCCTACAAAAGAATGGCCCTGACTAACATTAAACTATACCTTTCACAAATCACTTACCTCACAAAAATCTTCGCTACTCAAGCTACTGCAATACAGCGAGCGCCACTACTGCCAGCTAAATAAAAGATTCAAAGTACTGAAGGCACTAACTACTGATAGGCATAGTTAGCAAAAGAAAGATTTTGATAGAGAACAACCAATGTATTTACCTCAATAGTCATAATATATATAGCAGTTCATGACAAATTACAAAACTCCGCCATCTCTCTCCCCACATCCACCACTGCTGGCGGCTCACCTCCAACTGCGCAACGCTACGCGCTGTTCACAGCCAGCTGCCTAACACTACAATGGCGAGTATTACAACAATGCAAAGCAGCCACAGACTGCACACAGCACAGCCAGTGATTTTCATACAGAGGTGGCATTACCAATAAAAAAACCTAAACAGTCTACTTACATAGCCCCCATGCTCCCCACAAAAAATTTTACAAATTGTTTTGGGCACTGGGCAATACATATTTGTTAAAATTTTTTATAACCGTAATTACAATAACAAAGAAATCAAATGCACACACTTATTGATACAATGTTGGTCAAAAGCTAAAATTTTCTCACAGTCCATAAAGATAGTCCTGATCATTCATCATAATAGTAATTCCAGTTTTTTTTTCACAAAGTCTCATTAGTAAAAGAAATTGCACACAGAAGTAGTGGATTTCCATGCAGTCTTGAAGAAGTAGTGTTGTCCTTCCAACGGAAAGACAGTGCTGACTCTTGACATGCTGACAGGTAATGGGCCGCAACAGAGCAAACCCACAGCGGAGTAAATCGAAGTTTTGAAGAATATCGTTTGGTAGGTCATCACAGAGCAGACGCACTGCAGTCCTGGTAGAGATTACGGTATTGGTGGGCCACCAGAGGCGCAGACCCACGGCAGTCCTGGTAGAGATTACGGTATTGGTGGGCCACCAGAGGCGCAGACCCACTGCAGTCCTTGCAGAAATAATGGTACTGGTGAGTCATCAAAGATGCAGACCCACTGTAGTCCTTGTAGAGATGGCCAGCAGCCATCTGTTGCAAATGTGCAGGTGCACAATCACCATCGAAGAGTCTTGCAGACAATATAGCAAGTCCATAAACCACCACTTGTGCACTCACAAAGTTTTTTAATTGTCCTTAGAACCAGCAATGCTGTTATCCAGTCCCTTGCTGAATTATTAACACACGTGCAAACACTATCAGTCCCTACTTCTCACATATTGTCCATATACTATGACCAACAAAAACGTGTGCAGTGAAATGTAACTTACAAGTTACTTAATTTGATGAACTGGTGTCAATTACAATTTTATAACATAAGAATACAATAACAGAGGTACAAAATACATCATTAAAGAACATAACAATACAGATAACATTTGTAGTACAGGCTTTACAAAAGAATCGAAATAACACATACATCAGTGTTACAGGAATTATGACATAAGTAAATAAATAAAATAATGAGAATAGTTCTTGAAACATTAATTTCACACATGAGCATTGAAACAAAACAGAATTAATAATGTCTATACACCTTTATGAAGAAAATAACATAGTATTTGAAAAATTCTACAACATAAATCTTATTAGCTACACACATAAAGACAGGAAAAACACAAATACACAAGGGAACACAAACACATAGTGGGATAACACAAGGAAAGGACAGGGTTTCTTTTACTGCAGTATTTTGCATGGAGATCTCCCTTTGTTCATCATTATTCCCAAAAGTACTATCTAAGCCGGCTTTCTGTATTCTGTTCACATCCTCTTTCAAAACAGTTTTTCTCCACTGTACACTACCTTTTTTTGTTGGCCAAAACATTTTCTTATATCTTCTCAATGCATTTCTTCCAATTCATCATAGTTAGTTTCTTATATAGTCTACCCCCTCTTAAGCTAACTTAAATCTACTGAGCTCAGATGCTAAACTAAGGGACGAGGCAATGCAGCAGCACAAAACAATTAATATAAACAGCAATGACAAAAAAAATGGAAAATTGCAAAGCAAGCTACAGGAAATCTAAATTACCAAGCAATGCAACGTTACAACTAATATGAGCCAATGTGCAGCAACAAGAAAAATAAATCAGTAGTAAAATTAGCTTAACAGAGTAATACAAAGTGAAATTCAGTAACACTATGCCTGGCAAACAGCAGCAGCAAATAAAAAAAAACTTATATCTAAACATGACATAGCTCAAGCAGAAAAAATATTACACCAAAAATGGCCATGTCTAATACCTATGTCACATCTTAACACTAGAGTGATGCATCACAATTTATTCTAGAAAAGAAATTACCAAGTACTTGAAAAGAAAATTATGAATGCAGTTCCTGTGAAGGTAAATGTCTTTTTGTGCTCCCTCATTTTTTTGAAAAAAATTATTATTTACTCGATCTGTAGACAGAAAATATTTATATTAATACATCTATAAAATTTTATTTTTACCAATGCTGCAGTGCTGCTAGAAACTAGATATCAAATGAAATAAGCAACTATGTACAAAGCAAAGCATAAGAACATCGTTCAATAGCCATGTGGCATTTCATAAGTAGTAAAAAAATCTCTCATCTAGAAAGACAGTAGTCATAATCAGGTGTGTAGACAAACTGTTTCTTGTCATTTCATTAGGCATTTCAGTAAATATCAGAAAGTACGATATGTTTCCAAGTAATGAAAGTGTTGTATTTGCGATGCTTTCTACAAAGGAATGTCCGAAGCGAGGTTAATGGCCTCCCCCTTTTTTTTCTTCTCCACCTGCGCCTCTGGCACACACTAATGGCTTTTTTCCAGCCGACTGTCGCCCAGCTGGGTGCCCACGACGCATTACGTGCAGGTGGTCACTTAACTTTCTTACCGAAATATTTACGACAACAGTTTCCGCTACAGTGGCAGTCTCGTATAAAAAATTTCACAGGTCAAGAATTTGCATTACAAATCTGTGGAAACAAAATCCTGTAAATATAACAGTGCCCAAAAAATTTTCGCCGGCATTGTGATACATTCACGCATATACACACATTTCATAACTCTTAAAGTACGATTCTTGGTTTCCAACATCCTGTTTCACAAACCAGAGTGAGTCCCTAACCACTACTCATTATTCCTTACCTTATTCGTCGACACTTCTTCAATATTTTATGATAACAGATACGTAGCATACTCAAATAACTCATATAGCATCAGCTTATTGATCATAAACATACCGCAACAGCATAATACACATAGTCATCATAATAATATCATAACACCTCAGTCAACTCTCAAAATCGTCGTAGCTTCCTCCAGTAACTTCAAAACCTAAAAAAAATTATCTGCTCATGTCAAAAGTGTCATCTGCCTCAAACGTACTTTAAAAATCGTGATCCCATACCAAATATATCATTCAAAGCTCTCATAGTATCACAATGGTTCCAAAAAAAATATGAACAGTTCACAAAGTACAAACAACATACAATTTCGTAAGTGTGAAGTTATCCAACTGTGTGATTACGTAAACATCTGTCACTGACGTAGTGAAAAAAATGTTTCTTTCTCTGTTAAATGATCAGGTAGCTGTGTAATTTATGTGTTAGAGGAATATGGTACCGATGTGTAAAGTTGTATAAGCAAATACCATATTAGCTAGGGCTCCTTGTGCTTGCCAAACACATGGTACACAAAGTAAGCGTGTACCCCCCTGAGAATTAATGTAATTATACCCTCAGGTGCTACAGATTACAGCAATGGAATGAAATGTATCACGGAAAACCTTTGTATCATTGTACTCCAAATATCTTTAAAAATAAATATTTTAAGTACAAAATTAATCACTCAAATACGTGTCCTGTAGCGCTAAATGTGCGTCTTGTTGCAACATAATCTCTGTGGAAGTGTCGTAGTTATCGTCCTCCGAAAGCTAAGTTCTGCAGAAGTCAATATACTTACCTCATCATAGACAAAAGTGAAATGCTTTGCGCATGGATACCGTAGTTATTATGTACCTTACCGTGATCAAGAAAGCACTATAATGTAACGTATTGTTGTGCTACGAAAAAGGCTGTCTCATTGTAGCTATACCACAAAAGTTACTACTAAAACATGTTTTACTTTCCAGAATAAAACAGAAAACTGTGCAGATATAAAACAGAAACACTGCAAAAACAACATTGTAAATTGTCACTCATTAGTAGCGTCGTGATAAAATCGTGTAGCTGTCACATAAACTAACCACTTTCATCTGGTCTCTCACTGAAAGTACTTTAAATCCAGAATGTATTTTCAAGTAAACCAAAATGTTGCATTAAAATCTCATTACCAGTACCAGTATGTGTCCTAAGTATGTAAGCCTTATAGTCGTTACATAATCGTGCAACTAACAAGCAACAATGTACAAATAACAACACTATGTCGTCTGTTCACTGTAACAATGCATTCGCAATTTCTGTTTAAAAATGTTCCCTAGGTTCTAGACTGGATATTTAACTTCAAACATTGTTGCATGTTAACAGTTTCTTAAGTCTGACAAAGCATACTAGAAATGTGAAGTGAAAAGTTTTATGGCAAAGACAAAGTTAAAAAGCAGATTATCTTTCAATAAACGGTTTTACATGTGAAATGTGGTGTAAACCTTTACTCTTCCTAGTACACAGAGTTTCAACTTCAACGCAATTATCATGTGGTATACGTCGGATTCTGTAAGGTCCATTGTAAACTAGAAAGAATTTGTGACTCAAGTGTTTCTTCTTATGTGACAATGAATGAGCTTTAATGAGAACTTTCTGACCAATATATAATTTCTTTGCATTTGCTTTACCGTGTAGTTTTCTCCTTTTGTCTGCTGCAGATTTTATATTTTTAATAGCCAAATCAATTATGTCTTTGTGTCGAAGTTTACGTGTATTCGGGAAAGGTACAAGCTCTCTGATTCTGTTCGGTGGTTTTTCATTCTTCAGTACAAGAGTAGGTAGTAAAGCAGTGGAGTCGTGAGGCATTTCATTCAGCACGTTTTGAAATATGTGTAAATATCTGTCCCAATGCTGATGCTTTCTGTGACAATAAAGTCTGCAAAGCTTATTGATTTCCTTCATAATCCGTTCAGATGGGTTACAATGTGGTGAGTACAATGAAATAAAAACAGGTTTGATTTTATGATTCCAAAGCATGCGTGAGCAAACAGCAGATCTGAATTGCGGTTCGTTATCTGAAATGACTTTACTAACGTGTCCAACTTCACGTAAGAAATTTTTAACAAAGGCGTTGGATACAGACCGTCCAGTGGCTTTACGTAACGGAGTGAAAGAAACAAATTTTGAAGTAAGTTCAACAGCGACTAGAACGTACGAAAATCCATTCGATGTTCTGACAAGGGGTCCCAATAGATCAACTGCAGCAAATTCTTTTGATTTAGAAGGAATGATAGGAAACAACGGAGCACGATGTGAGATAGTAGATGGTTTCGCCTTTTGGCAAAGTTTACAAATAGACAAGACTCTTCGAATTCTCTTTTCCATATTGTTAAAATAACAAGTCGTTCGAAGAATATGATAACATTTTCGTGGACCAAAATGTGCGTAGCTGAAATGAATGTACCAAATGAGCTTATTAACAAAATCGTCAGGAATGCAAAGTACCCATAGCTTGTCATCAACAGTGCAGCGTTTGAATAGTATGTTGTTTCTAACCAGATAATAATGCCGAATCTGTGTGTGTGTGTCTTTTCATGCCATTTGCTTTTGATGTCTTTCCAAATAGGATCTTTATCTTGTTCATGAGCAAGGTCCTTTAAAGATGTGGTGATGAATTTTTCAAAGGCGACTTTCTGAATGTAAAGAATACTGAAATTTTTCTCGAGGTTTCCTTCTGTGTTACTTTTCTCAAGCCCAGCCGGTGCGCGTGACAGTGCGTCCGCAACAATGTTCTCCTTGCCGGGAATGTTGACTATTGTGAAGCGGAATTCTTGCAGAAACAATGCCCAACGTTTTAACCTGTCATGATTTAATTTTGAAGACATAAGAAATTGTAATGCACGATGATCACTGTATACTTTTACGTGCTTACCAGAAAGAAAGAAACGGAATTTGTTAAATGCCCAAACGATAGCTAAAGCTTCTAATTCAGTAACGGAATTTTTTTTCAGATTTTGTTAGCACTCGGCTAGCAAAAGCAATGGTTTTCTGAACAGTAGTGTCATTTTCTGTGGCTTCTTGAAATAAACGGGCACCAAGACTGACTTTAGAAGAATCCCTGCTAAGGCAGAAATCTTGTGACAGATCTGGATGAGCTAGTATTGGCGCGTTAAGTAGCGATTCTTTCAAAGAATTGAATTCCAACTGTGCTTGTTCGTCCCAGTTCCAAATAGTATTTTTTCCAGTGAGAGAACAAAGTTTTGGTGTAACAAGAATTTGCATATTCAGAAAACGACGGTAAAAATTTACGAGACCTAGAAAACTGCGGACTTGTCTTTTTGTGGACGGAACTGGAATGGCTCTGATTGCTTCTAACTTTTCAGGATCCGGCTGAATGCCTTCAGAAGAAATAATATGTCCCAAAAACTTCACCTTTGTCCTACCGAATTCAGACTTTTCCAAGTTAACTGTAATTCCAGATTCTGCAAAAATATGTAACACGCTGTTGAGGATGCGATTGTGTTGTTCCCATGAGGCTTCTGCTATCAGAATATCGTCTACATATAAGGTGATGTGACGTTTTAAGAACTCAGGTAATATGGAATTTAGCCCGCGAATGAATGCTGCCGAAGAAATGTTCAAACCAAAAGGAAGTTTCCGAAACTGATAACAAACGCCGAAACAAAGGAAAGCTGTGTATTTTCTACATTCTGGATGAAGTTCGATCTGATAAAAGCTGGCTCTGAGATCAATAGAAGACAACACTTTTACGCCATTAAAATTTTGAAGAAGTTCTTCCAACGTTTGCGGCCTGTCTGTTTCAGGAATAATGATAGTATTGATTTGTCTCGAATCTAAGACAAGTCTGGTCGATCCATTTTTCTTCTCAACAACATGTAACGGATTGTTGTATGAGCTTACTGCAGGCTCAATAATGCCCTCGTCAAGCATAGATTGTATTTCTGTTCTAACACGGTCCCTATAATGTGCTGGAATTACGTATGGTCTAACACAAAATTTAGTATGCTCACGAACACGAAATTGGTATTGAAATCCCTTGATTGTTCCTTTTTTGTGAGTAAAAACTGTGGAATGGGCTTGTAAAATCTCAAAAAGGTCTTGCCTATCATTGTCATTACAATTTTCAATTGTTTGAACTTTATTCTGAATTAACTCATTAGTATCAAATGCGCCGTCGATATCACCCCTGTCAGTACTTGCAGAGTGATTGTTAGTGTCAAGTTCCGTCGAAAATTCCGAACTGTTGTCTAACAGGAGGTAAAGCCGATTAATTTCTTCGTCATGGTTTGAGAGCCAATCTTCAAATTTCAAAGCTACTGACTTACCTTCTTTTTCTAAACTTATTTCAGCATCGTGAAAGCTTAAAATTGCTTTGTATTCATTCAAAAAGTCTACTCCCAGTATAATTTCCGTCGACAATAATGGAACAATAAGAAAGTTCATAGAGAAGCTGTGGCTTTGGCAAAAGAATTCTAAATTGGTTTGTTGGCGTACATCTACACTTTTTCCAAAGATTGCACCTTGTAATTTAATCTTACGTAACGGAAGTGTGGGGCAATCGTTCGATTTGTTGCATTTGCTAAAAGCTGTTTCACTAATTACTGAAGTGGGACTGCCAGAGTCAAGTACTGCCGTAAATTTTACGTCATTTACTGTAATGTGAATCACAGGATATGCAATGTTGTTCTGTTTAACGTCGTGTTCCTGGAGTAAGATGTCTCTAATGTCTTCCATTCTTACGTAATTACTAGCTACGGCAGCTGCGTCGTCAGTTTCATACGTACGTTTTGTGGCTGCCAGCGGTATGAGTCATTGCCTATTGTCTCTTTGTTGGCGCGCGTCGTTATTGGGATTTGGAGACCTAACTTCTACAAATTCACCTCCTCGAGAGGGCCCTGCTCTCTTTGAATCCCGCCAGTTCTGATGCAATTCAGGTCTGTCGTTACGATCATATCATCTGTCGTCATGTCGGTAGATGCTATAGTTTCTTTCTTGTCGGTCACGTGGTGGAGAATTTCTCCCTGAATCGTAACTGCGCGCTGGACCGTTGTGTCTAAAGTTATTCTGTCTCCCTTGATAATAATTATTTTGGTTCCCAAATTGTCTGTTTCTCTGATTGTCTCTGTGATAGTCACTACCGCGGAGAGGTGATCTTTCCCTGTAATTATTACTACTCTGCCAACGGTTGTCATACGGGTGGTGTCTGTTTTGGTCACGATATGTGTTGTGAGAATAGCCTTGCCGTGTCCAGTTATTACTTCTTTCATCGCGGAATTGTGACAGATGTGACCTGTAATTGTTGTGCTCCTGTTTCCGCGTTCACCGATTGTCAGTGTCAGTTTCCAGTTCTTGTAACAGTCCCTGAAAAGCCTCAATGTCTTCTTTGCAACGTCCTGCTAAAATAATATGTCGTAAATGTTCAGGTAATTTGATTAAGCAAATGCGGATGAGTTCTGAGGGGCTGTATGGGTTTGACAGGTACTGATTCCTGTGCAACATGTCTTCAAAATATTTCACAAGACTGGAGAATTCAGATTGTTCGAAATGTTTCATCATTATGATGCCACGTTTTACTCGGTCTTGTGTGGCTTGAGACCAATATGCTGAGAGGAAGGCATGGTAAAATTCTCCTTCACTGTGGCAATCGTGAATGACCGATCGCATTCTTACGGCTGGTTCATTCTCTAAGTACCCACACATAAATTCTAATCTGTGTTCTAACGACCAGTTGGGAGGAAAACAATGAGAGAATTGATGGAGCCATGCTTGTGGATGAATGTCGTTGCCAGAATTCTTAAATGTTTTGAATTTACGTGTAGTAATGAACAGCTTATAGTCAAAATCATCATGTCGGCGAGTCGCATATCGGTCATTGTTAGGTCGTGTCGGCCGTTCCATCTCAAAATTCGGTGCACATTGCCAATTTCTTTCATAACTTCCGAAATGCCCTGTGTTATTATTTTGCGGCTTTTCCGTATTTCTAAGTCCCTCTTCCCGTGTTGGAGCGCGAGTGTCGTCTGAAATACGTAATTCTTGTATCACCTGTGTCAGCTGATCTTGTACTTCCCGGATTTCTCTTTTGTACTGTGTATTGATTTGATTTTGATTTTGTTTGAATTTTCTAATTTGTTCATACTCTTCAGTGTCCGTGAAGGCTACAGGTCTTGTGTCATTCAGATCATTATCTACCTTTGTAGATAAGTTAGTGAACTTATCTGAAAGTTCGGCTACTTTCTCTGATAATGAACTAATTTCCTCAGTGTGTTTTTCTGAACCAAGTTTCAGAGTATCTACTGTGTCCTTTAAGTTTTCCTGAGTTTTTGCAAGTTGCGTAACCGAATCGGTAGATGCAACTGAGTCAATTTTAGCTTGCAAGGTGTCGTGATTTTCATGAACAATGGTTTGCAGTTCTTTTATGGCTGCTTCGTGATTCTGTAATGCATTTTCATGCCGCGAAAAAATGGGTTGAAAATGCTCACAAATTTGTGTTTTTACGTCATTACAGACTTTTTGACATTTCGATTCAATGTTATGTAACTCACTAGTTAAATCTTCACGTGTTTGTTCAAGTGTGGTGTCTAACTTTTGAAGCTTTTGCTGTGTTTGTCTCTGATTTTGTTCCATTGTATCTAACTGTTGCTGTGTTTGTCTCTGGTGTTGTTCCATTGTGTCTAACTTTTTAAGATTTTGTTCTACTGTGTCTAACTTTCGAAGATTTTGTTCCATTGTGTCTAACTTTTGAAGCTTTTGTTGTGTTTGTCCCATTTGTTGTATTAACTGTAATAACAGTGCACTGGTGTCTGAAACATGTTCCTCAGTGCTTTTCGGCAGTGAATTTGCACCGGCAACATTCACATTTTGACAAGCGGAAAATGTGTCTTGACTCATTTGAGAAAACGGTGAGAACCCAAAACCTGAGTCTACAGTAGTTGCAATATTGTGTACTGTCATTCCTGATTCCTGAGGCGAGCTGTTGCCGACCGATCGATCGATAATGCTTCCCTCTTCACTAATTGTTTCACTGTCCACGCCATTGTTTGCCGCCCGCTCCATTTCCCTAAGCACAATTACCAAATTACTACTTTGAACATCAGTTAATTAATTACTCGGTGGCGCTAACACACTGCTTTCGTTTTCACTGTCATTTCTCAGTTTACTTTGGAGCCTAGTATTACGTTTTTCACACGCCATTATTGTCACAATATTTCACACGACAACACAGAAAAACACAATTTGAAGAGCAAAAATAAGAGAACACATTAACATAACACTGAAAATAATATCTTGGATATGTAACTCTCCCTTGTAAACACTAAAAAGCTCCAAATTACCATTGTCATTTCAAGCTTCAAATTGTCATAAAAGACACAGTAACACACAATAGAGAACATTTAACCACACATTCCGAACAAGACTGGACGAACGTTTCATATTCTGTATGTGTAGCAACTCGACACTTCGTGAATTGTTGATGATGAGAATTAATCCTATTAAAATACTAATCTGCTAAATATCCCCTACCTACCTTCAGCTATTCATGTGGGTGACTAAATTCGTCATATGTGCTTTGTTTCCCTAAGTAGTGTGCGATTAACCCAGCACTCGCTTGTGTTTTGCTGGTTTCCTTGTCTTGTGAAGAGTAGCTACTTTACAAAGTACGTATCACTGTCCAATTAACCTGGCAGCTAGACGAACGAGGACAACTCCAACTGAAGACGAGCTTTCTCTAAATCATGGCTAGATGATACTGTAGGGACGATTATACGTTTAACAATCACTTCAAGGTCGCCAATATTCTACTTTTGCAGCTCGCTTTAGCCACCTGCGACTGACAGGAAAGTTGTTGGAGGCGCTAGTTGGGGACGTGTATTATATTAATCATTTTCAGTGTTTTGGGACTCAGATAATGTTGTTCTGATTTCGTTCTCAGTGTATTTCCTCATACCTTTTCACGAAATGTGAATGCAATCACATCCACTAACAGCATTTCTTTAACATTCCCTCGTTGCCTTGCAGTAGCCTTGCTGTTGTTGTTGTTGTTGTGGTCTTCAGTCCTGAGACTGGTTTGATGCAGCTCTCCATGCTACTCTATCCTGTGCAAGCTTCTGAGATGAAGCCTTGCTGTTAGGACAGTAGTAAACAGGTAACCACTGAACTCTCCAAGTGCTAGCACAGTTTGAGGGAGAATCGTAACCGGAATACAAGCAACTGCACAATCAGTGTTTCCGTCAAGCACAACTGTGAACCACCGTTCAAGAGCACACACCACGGGTAGTATCCACTTGTGTATCGTCAGCACGGCCTTCCCTGGAAACGTGACGACAGTAACCGACCACCCACCAAGAACAGGAACCTATATCAGCACATTGATAAGAGGTTCTGTTGGCTGCTCGCTCAGGTCCGGACACCACTAGACTGCCCCACTTCTGACACGAGAACTTGCTACTCTGTCCTTCTCTGTTGCTCCCTCTTTGTCCTTCCTGGGTAGGTCCCCAGAGACTGACTCCGTCTCCAGCCGAGGCGTCTTGCATCTCGAGCCTCGTGCCTTCGTCGACAGATCGCCACGCTTCAGGCGACCTGTGGGCGACAGCGACAAACATATGTTGGACGCATCCATCGTTGTGCCCATAAATTTAACATACCATGATTCCTGCCACAGTCTTAAGGTTCCCCATTTTGCTAAACGTGCAGCTCCCCAATTTCACAACCCAATACGTGGAACTTCGAGAATAAATAAAGTGTATACTACTAACCAGCAATAACAAACGATAGTTGAAATTCATGAATTGTCAAAACAATAACTTCTTAACTAATGTGGAGAAAACTTATTTCATAGATCAAGAAAAAGCATTTTCAGTTGTTAAGTTGTTAGGAAATGTATTCAGAACCCCGTCAAATGACAACATAGACCTCAGTCACACGATTCCGAGGTCAGTCACCCGAACTCCCCCGACCAGTTTTCGGAGGTTCTTCAAAGACTTTTTTTAATATTTTGGTACAAGGGACACGAGTTTTACAGTGGCTTTTGGTTAGATTTGTCCCCCTCCCCCTCCTCACACCCTTTATCTTTCTGTTTGTATTGCATGGGAAATATCTGCACACCATTTCATACACTGACGAAAAAAAATGACAGCACCAAAAATAATTAATGTAGATTAATGAAATTTCGGGAGTACATTTGTCTAGGTAGCGTACTTTAGTGATTTACAGTGTAAGATCACAGTGTAATGCAAATGTGAAATGGTGGTGCATTAATAACGGATGCAACTATTAGAATGTTGTACGCAAGCATGCAAAAGTACATGCATTGTGTTGTACAGCTGCCGGATGTCAGTTTGTGGGATCGAGTTTTATGTCTGTTGCACTTGGTCGATCAATACAGAGACTGCTAATAATGGTACTGGATGACACTGGAGTTGTGGCCCGGCGATATCCCATATGTGTACGACTGGTGACGGATCTGATGATCAAGCAGGCCAAGGCAACTTGTCGACATTCTGTAGCGCATGTTGTTTTACAACAGCGGCATATGGACGAGCGTTATCCCTTTTGGAAACACCTCTGGAATTCTGGTCATGAATGACAAAACAACAGGTCGAATCTCCAGATTGACGTACAAATTTTCGGTCAGTGTATGTGGAATAATCACGAGATTGCTCCTGCTGTCATACGAAATCGCACGGTAGACTTAGGCTCCAGGCGTAGGCGCAGTGTGTCTAGCACAAAGGCGGGTTGGATGAAGGCCCTCAACTATCCTCCTTCTAAGCAAGACACGACCATCACTGGCAGTTATGCAGAACCAGATTTGATCATAAAACGATACAGACCTTCACCCTGCCCTCCAATGAGCTCTCTCTTGACACCATTGAAGTCCCAAATGGCGGTGGTTTGTGGGCCGTGGAATGCACACTACAGGGCGTCTTGCTCGGAGCTATCCTTGAAGTAACTGATGTGGATTGGCAGGAGCCAATCCACGGGGTTTGGAGGAAGCCGAAAGGCACGCGTTTAAGCTCACGCAGGCTGGCGTGAGGTCTGGAAAATAACAAGGTCTTTATAGTAGCAAAAATAGTACGTAGCTTCTGGAATACTCAACTTTAATCCATAATTGGTGAACATCGGTCTGACGGTACATGCATCACAAGATAAATAACAAATGATAATGGCGCCTTGCTAGGTCGTAGCAAATGACGTAGCTGAAGGCTATGCTATCGTCTCGGCAAATGAGAGCGTAATTTGTCAGTGAACCATCGCTAGCTAAGTCGGCTGTACAACTGGGCTGAGTGCTAAGAAATCTCTCTAGACCTGCCGTGTGGCGGCGCTCGGTCTGCAATCACTGACAGTGGCGACACGCGGGTCCGACGTATACTACCGGACCGCGGCCGATTTAAAGGCTACCACCTAGCAAGTGTGCGGTGACACCACAGTAACAACAGTTCGTCGTGTCACTGTGGTGCCAACTGCTGCCCAAATTGCTGCTGCAGATGTAGTACGATGAGCCAGAACCATACGCCGAAGACGATGGTCTTACCTCTTGATAGTACCATGTGGTCATCCGGAGCTCTGTCTTCTTGCAACCTTACATTCTTGTAACCACTGCTTCTATAAATGATGTACAGTAGCTACATTCATGCCAATTCTTTCTGCAGTATTGCAGAAGGTACATCCAGCTTCTCATAGCACTGTTACACGACCTCGTTCAAACTCAGTGAGGTGTTGATAATGGCGTCTGTGACGCCTTAAAGACATTCTTAACTAATATCAGCACAACACGTCCAATCTCAAACGTAACTAACGCTCACGACCATCGTGTATTTAAAGCAAACGATATCTGAATCCTCATAGTGGCGCTATTGGTGCCTCTCTTATGCAAGTGGCGCGTAATTTGAACAGACATCATCTTTCAGATGTAGAAGCGCGCCTGTCGACTTTCCTTTATGTCTCAACTCTGTCAGAGTATGTCGGCGGTATGCCCTGCGTGTGTTGAACGGAAACGAATTTCTTCCATTCACTCACGGAATTTGCTGCTGACAACAATAATGTTCACTTTACCCTTCGTCCTCAAGTTCCGTCTCGGGTAAGTTTTCTCCCGGCGGCGTTAGTTGCACGTTGGGGTTTGTTTTCCGTCAGTTAACACTGTTTGAGATGTCCCTGCGGTGGTGGCAACACATCACAGTGCTTTTGTATCGGAGACTTTTATTAATCTTTTTTTGTGAGGTCGTTTCTGGTGACGGCATATCACATATTTTTGCACACTTATAGGGGTATTTTCACAGAAACAAAGGTAACTGGCGTAACAAACCAAATAAATCATAATTATTCTTATCACCTTCTAATGAACCATGGGCCCTTATACCAGCACAGTAAAAAAATTGTTGAACGACCTCCTAAATTTAGGTAAAAATTTTTAACAGAACAAGCGAAATTACAATAATTGAAATAATGGAAGAAATGAGGCATGTGAGTGAGAATACATAAGAAAATGAACTATTGGGCTTACTATGTTCGACGGGGTTCTGGTAGTTGTACGCAACAAACTGTGTCAGCATCGCATTGACTAACTATTCCACTGGTTCTTGGTAGAATATTTTACCTGTATGCATGCGGCGGCATGCGTACCCAATATATTCTAAACTGCTGCTCATAAAAACGAGATTTTCCGCTGCTCACACCTCAAGTTCTATTTGTGATTAAAAAAAAGTAGAGTCAAGTGCTTCGGATAGCCCTTGGTCTAGGGATCATTTATATATCCAATAGAAGGATAGTCTTAGTGACACTGTCTTACACTACAGGGTCAAAGTATGATTATTGCAAACTTCCTCCTAAATAGGTAAATGGAACAAATCGGTTGGTTCTTTTTGCATTCGATGTGGCCTACAGAAGACTTCATGGAACTAAAGGAGGCACCATTATTTAATGGGTGGTTCCTTGGCAAACAAAAGAAAAGGTTTTTACCATATTTTCACCGGCACCAGCAGACCAGAACACAAGCGGGAATTCCAAGACGTCTATATACAGAAAATGGCTGATTTTTTTTACGTTGTATCTATAAGATTCAGATCTCGAACAACCTTCAACATTTTCTTCATATATTTATCCGTTTCCTAGATAGAGATGTTCAAAGTTACCCCACCTGTACACGTAAAATACGCACATAAAATCCGGTGTAAGGTGAAAACGTAGTTTATAAAGTGACGTAGCACGAATAAATACTCTGTTGTCTGGGATCCCCACGTTGTACTCACAGTACTGAAGTAAAAGCATTTTTTTTTTTTTTGCATGGAAAATGCGATCTAGGATGTGTAATTTGTTTCACACAAGCAAGCTATCTAAATTTTACTGATCATTACTTTTACTTTCATACCAGTTACATGCTCTGGTGCAGCAGGCAAAAGAAGAGAACCAGCGCATAAATGCTCCTATCGGAGCACAAAAAAAGAAAAAGACGCGAATATATTACTGTTTATTCAAAAGACTCTGACTGAAAAGTGTGGTACCAACAGCCTTATTCTACCTTATTCAGCACGTTAAAAAAATTTCACAAAAATTTTGGGATACGAACATGTTCGCACTTTTTTTTTGCTGCGCGGGAAGACAGTGGTAGTGACAAAGAGACGTAACAATAATAAATACTGGAAGATAGTGGACGGTGGTTGTGTTATAGAAAGAGCGAAGGAGACAGTGACAAGGTGAGAGAAGGAAATGGACACAGTGGCAGTGGAGCATAGTTGTAAGTGACAGAGCCGTGCTAGGAATGAAGTAGACAGAGCCAGAGATGGGGATAAAGAGAAAGAGAAAGTGGAAGTGGGTGAGAACCAGTGATAATGAGGGACAGAAGATATGACAATAACCACGAAGAGAGAAATAGTGACAGTGAGAAGAGACAGCAGTAGTAGAAAGGAAGTCACAGAGAGTAAGAGACAGACTGTGACAGTGAGAAGAGGTTATAGTAGTAGGACACAACGTACGGCCGGCCGCGGTGGTCTCGCGGTTCTAGGCGCGCAGTCCGGAACCGTGCGACTGCTACGGTCGCAGGTTCGAATCCTGCCTCGGGCATGGATGTGTGTGATGTCCTTAGGTTAGTTAGGTTTAAGTAGTTCTAAGTTCTAGGAGTAGGTTTAATAATGAATAAAAAAATAGGAGTGCGGGTTAGCTACTACAAACAGCATAGTGAACGCATTATTGTGGCCAAGATAGACACAAAGCCCATGCCTACTACAGTAGTACAAGTTTATATGCCAACTAGCTCTCCAGATGATGAAGAAATTGATGAAATGTATGACGAGATAAAAGAAATTATTCAGGTAGTGAAGGGAGACGAAAATTTAATAGTCATGGGTGACTGGAATTCGTCAGTAGGAAAAGAGAGAGAAGGAAACATAGTAGGTGAATATGGATTAGGGGGAAGAAATGAAAGAGGAAGCCGCCTTGTAGAATTTTGCACAGAGCATAACTTAATCATAGCTAACACTTGGTTCAAGAATCATAAAAGAAGGTTGTATACCTGGAAGAATCCTGGAGATACTAATAGGTATCAGATAGATTATATAATGGTAAGACAGAGATTTAGGAACCAGGTTTTAAATTGTAAGACATTTCCAGGGGCAGATGTGGATTCTGACCACAATCTATTGGTTATGAACTGCAGATTGAAACTGAAGAAACTGCAAAAAGGTGGGAATTTAAGGAGATGGGACCTGGATAAACTGAAAGAACCAAAGGTTGTACAGAGTTTCAGGGAGAGCATAAGGGAACAACTGACAGGAATGGGGGAAAGAAATACAATAGAAGAAGAATGGGTAGCTCTGAGGGATGAAGTAGTGAAGGCAGCAGAGGATCAAGTAGGTAAAAAGACGAGGGCTAGTAGAAATCCTTGGGTAACAGAAGATATATTGAATTTAATTGATGAAAGGAGGAAATATAAAAATGCAGTAAATGAAGCAGGCAAAAGGGAATACAAACGTCTCAAAAATGAGATCGACAGAAAGTGCAAAATGGCTAAGCAGGGATGGCTAGAGGACAAATGTAAGGATGTAGAGGCTTGTCTCACTAGGGGTAAGATATATACGGCCTACAGGAAAATTAAAGAGACCTTTGGAGAGAAGAGAACCACTTGTATGAATATCAAGAGCTCAGATGGCAACCCAGTTCTAAGCAAAGAAGGGAAGGCAGAAAGGTGGAAGGAGTATATAGAGGGTTTATACAAGGGCGATGTACTTGAGGACAGTATTATGGAAATGAAAGAGGATGTAGATGAAGATGAAATGGGAGATAAGATACTGCGTGAAGAGTTTGACAGAGCACTGAAAGACCTGAGTCGAAACAAGGCCCCGGGAGTAGACAACATTCCATTAGAACTACTGATGGTCTTGGGAGAGCCAGTCATGACAAAACTCTACCATCTGGTGAGCAAGATGTATGAGACAGGCGAAATACCCACAGACTTCAAGAAGAATATAATAATTCCAATCCCAAAGAAAGCAGGTGTTGACAGATGTGAAAATTACCGAACTATCAGTTTAATAAGTCACAGCTGCAAAATACTAACGCGAATTCTTTACAGACGAATGGAAAAACTGGTAGAAGCGGACCTCGGGGAAGATCAGTTTGGATTCCGTAGAAATGTTGGAACACGTGAGGCAATACTAACCTTACGACTTATCTTAGAAGAAAGATTAAGAAAAGGCAAACCTACATTTCTAGCATTTGTAGACTTAGAGAAAGCTTTTGACAACGTTAACTGGAATACTCTCTTTCAAATTCTGAAGGTGGCAGGGGTAAAATACAGGGATCGAAAGGCTATTTACAATTTGTACAGAAACCAGATGGCAGTTATAAGAGTCGAGGGGCATGAAAGGGAAGCAGTGGTTGGGAAAGGAGTGAGACAGGGTTGTAGGCTCTCCCCGATGTTATTCAATCTGTATATTGAGCAAGCAGTAAAGGAAACAAAAGAAAAATTCGGAGTAGGTATTAAAATTCATGGAGAAGAAGTAAAAGCTTTGAGGTTCGCCGATGACATTGTAATTCTGTCAGAGACAGCAAAGGACTTGGAAGAGCAGTTGAACGGAATGGACAGTGTCTTGAAAGGAGGATATAAGATGAACATCAACAAAAGCAAAACGAGGATAATGGAATGTAGTCAAATTAAATCTGGTGATGCTGAGGGAATTAGATTAGGAAATGAGACACTTAAAGTAGTAAAGGAGTTTTGCTATTTAGGGAGTAAAATAACTGATGATGGTCGAAGTAGAGAGGATATAAAATGTAGACTGGCAATGGCAAGGAAATCGTTTCTGAAGAAGAGAAATTTGTTAATATCGAGTATAGATTTAAGTGTCAGGAAGTCGTTTGTGAAAGTGTTTGTATGGAGTGTAGCCATGTATGGAAGTGAAACATGGACGATAACCAGTTTGGACAAGAAGAGAATAGATGCTTTCGAAATGTGGTGCTACAGAAGAATGCTGAAGATAAGGTGGGTAGATCACGTAACTAATGAGGAGGTATTGAATAGGGTTGGTGAGAAGAGAAGTTTGTGGCACAACTTGATTAGAAGAAGGGATCGGTTGGTAGGACATGTTTTGAGGCATCAAGGGATCACAAATTTAGCATTGGAGGGCAGCGTGGAGGGTAAAAATCGTAGAGGGAGACCAAGAGATCAATACACTAAGCAGATTCAGAAGGATGTAGGTTGCAGTAGGTACTGGGAGATGAAGAAGCTTGCACAGGACAGAGTAGCATGGAGAGCTGCATCAAACCAGTCTCAGGACTGAAGACCACAACAACAACAACAACAAGTTCTAGGGGACTGATGACCACAGCAGTTGAGTCCCATAGTGCTCAGAGCCATTTAAGCCACAACGTACGGGCGTCTGGCTATGACAGAGAAAACAGTGACAGAGGCACAAAGAGATAATGACAATGAGTTGGGCTGAATGAGTGAGTGAGAAAGGGCAACTGGGAGTGAATGGATAAGAGCGACTTACAGCGACGTACTAGTGG
The DNA here is from genome assembly GCF_023898315.1 of Schistocerca nitens. Classification (NCBI taxonomy): domain Eukaryota; kingdom Metazoa; phylum Arthropoda; class Insecta; order Orthoptera; family Acrididae; genus Schistocerca; species Schistocerca nitens. The sequence continues at coordinate 652,340,500 of NC_064617.1, forward strand.
CTGTCAGTGAGTTGCATTTAGGGAAGCCTGTTAGAGTCTGAGGCGAGTTGCATGTTTACAAAAAGCGCGAGTATGTTCTCGTTCCAAACTTTCGTGGAAAATTTTTGAATGAGGCAGCTGGTGCCCCACTTCTCAGTCAGATTCTTTTAAATAAACCGTAACATATTCGTATTTTTTGTGTTCCAGCATTTTTCCGCTGGTACGTTACGAACGAAAACACACATGACTCTGGCGCAATATTTTGTAATATTTATTATTTATTTTCCAAACCGGCTTTCGGTTGCTATGTCATCAAGTACAAAGATAAATAAGCGTGTCAGTCAATTTTTTTGTAAGATCAAAGAATTTAAACTAATGTATTTATGGAATACTTCAGTTCCCAAAGCTTACACTTGTCATATTTGATTTAGAACTAAAGTGAGACTAATAATTACAGTGAACTTGCGATATAAGATTATTTAACTCATATAAAACATGGCGCATTAACTAATGAACTGTGCAACAAACTGCAAAATTTGTTCTGAATAATTAACTTTGCTGACATGTTCCAACATAATGGCTGAACAAAATAATGTGTTTAACAGATCCTATGCTGTAAACGGATATGGCATACTAGTGAGATTAAGCAGATAAGTGAAACAGTTGTGGTCATACAAATTAAAAACTTTTAATAGCGCAAGTGAAATTACAACAGAAATAAGCGAAGAAATGACACGTGTGAGTGAGAGGGGTACACACAACACACCCTGGATGGGATTATGAATAGTATTTGAGGTCAGAAGTAGCGAATAAGGGTACTGTGGCTAGTCATTCAGTACTAAACTTGGGCAAATGGACATACAGTATGTTTATTAATTTCATTATTTAAAGGTAGTTCATATTCCTTCCTTTATGGATGAGATGTTAAGACTTCATGTTAGCTCTTGTAATTATGGTCTTCTTTTCTTTCCCAACTTCTGTGGTGTTCTTTCAAGGGCTTCCAGCCTTTTCCAAAGTTTAGGTGTTGTATTTACAATTGGACAAAGAGTGTCAAATAGTGTTGTGCACGCGAAATGGTCTTTAAGCTTCCTGGAATTCAGCTTTTTGGCTTCATTTAGAGTGATCTTTTCTAAAAATTGAATTGTGCACTATTTATTGTGGTTTTGAGGTGGTAGGTCGAGAACAGGATAAAGAAGAGAGTTAACAGAAATTTATCCGTTTTATTGGCTATTGAGTTCGGTGAGTGTGGAATTATTATTTTTATGAATATGGCAACCAGCCACTTTGTTATATATTTTTATTGAATCTAATACGCCTTTCGGGCTTTCAACGAGTTTCAGTTTGCGTAATACACATTTGAGTCTTCAGTCAGTACATAGTTATCAAATCGGCATCAAACTAGATGTTGCCGCATATCCTAAATGACCAAACAAAACTAACAAACAAGATTTTCCTGGGGAATTTCTACAGTTTGCTCACACAACCAAACACTAAGCACAGCCGTTAAATGACGAAATCCAATGTGTGACATCAAACTGGATGCTGCAACTTACCCTAAATGATCAAACAAAGTTAACAAGCAATATTTCTCTAAGCAATTCCCACAATTTGCTCATACAACCACACACTAAGCACAGCCATGAAATGACAGATCCAATGTGAGTAATTTGCTCATACAGCCACACAAGCTCAGGCATGAAATGACAATAGCCAGTGTGAGAAATTTGCTCATACAACCACACACTAAGCACAGCCATGAAATGACAAAATCCAATGTTCGACATCATACTGAATGCTACAGCTTATCCTGAATGACCATACAATATTTTTCTTGAGAATTTCCACAGTTTGCTCATAGAACCACACACTAAGCACAGCCGTAAATGATAAGATTCAATGTGATCAATTTGCTCATACAATCACAAACTAAGCACAGCCAAGAAATGACCAAATTGAATGCTGCAGCTTATCCTAAATGACCAAATAAAGCTACCAAACAATATTTCTCTAAGGAATTTCCTCAGTTTGCTCATGCAACTACACACTAAACACAGCCATGAAATGACGAGATCCAACGTGAGCCCATGTGCGTGTACAGAGGATCTCCATTTCCAGAGATGAAAAATGTTAATGTCAGAATTAGGAATAAAACAAGCGGAGTTATTTCCGCGTAACTGCGATTTACGACTTTTGAACTGAGATAAAATATGTGACACATTAACTAATGAACTGTAGACATATTAAAACCTCTGTCCATGGAAGAACATAATTGATCAATAAACATTCGTGGCATATTCCTGAGATGTGACTGAACAAAATATTTTCGTCTTTAATAGATCCTAAGCTGCAAACAGGTAAGATATAATAGTGATATTAAGCAGGTGAGCAAATCAGCTGTTATTACGAAGGTAATCCCAAAAGTAAGGTCTCCTATTTTTTGTAAGTACATAGACCTGTTTATTTCTACAATGGTTTACATCAGTTTACAGCTTGAACATAATCACCATTTCTGTCGATGCATTTTTGTAGACACTGTGGCAGTTTTTGTATGCCCATGTCATACCAGCTCGCCGCCATGTTTTTCAGAAAGATATGAAGCTCTTCTTTCACCTGGTCGTCGGAGCTGAATCGCTTTCGGGCCAAATGTTCTTTTAACTTAGGGAACAGGTGATAGTCACTGGGCGCCAAGTCAGGACTATAGGGTGGGTGATTATGTTCCAATGAATCTGTTGCAGAAGAGCAACGATTTGCTTAGCGATGTGTGGGCGAGCGTTGTCATGGAGAATGTGTACGTCCTTGCTCAACATTCCTCTTCTGCGGTTTTGAATAGCCAGTTTGAGTTTTTTCAGAGTCTCATAGTACCTGTCAGCGTTAATTGTGGTCCCAGTGGGCATAACGTCGAACAACAACACCCCTTTCCAATCCCAGAAACGGTTGTCATGACTTCACCGGCAGAATGTGTTTGTTTGAATTTCCGCGGCTTTGGCGAAGAACGATGTCGCCAATGGCGTGATTGTTGCTTGGTCTCAGGTGTAAAGTGGTATGCCCAGGTTTCGTCACTCGTGACAATCGAGTCCAGAAAGTTGTCCTGTTCGGCTGCAAGGCGGTGAAGAAATGCGCGGGAAGCATCAACTCGTTGCCGCATGTGGTCCTCAGTCAGCATACGTGGCACCCATTTTGCGCACACCTTCCAGCAGTTCAATGTTTCCGTTAAAATTCTGTGAGCGGTGCTTCGGGAAACCTCGTGAACCAACGTGCAGAGATCATCCAGGGTGATCCGCCGATCTTCACGCATGCTTTGCTAAACCTTCAACACTGTCTCCTCAGAAACTGACGGTCTCCCGCTCCTTTGTTCGTCGTGAATTTCGGTGCGACCAGCTGCAGACTCTCTACACCACTTACGAACATTTTTGACATCCATGCACGACTCACTATACACTCCCGTCCATTGGCAATGGATTTCAATCAGTGCAGTGCCCTTTGCGTTCAAAAACCGAATAAATGTGCGCAATTCGCACTTGGCGGTAACATCCAACGGGAGCTCCATTCTCAACGGCTGCCAGGCCAAGACTGAGCGTCTCAGCGCGGAGTATGCATGTTTACACACAGAGCGTGAAGCACTCTTCATAAAAGTGTGACCAACTGCCACACAAACGGAGTTCTGTACTTATAAAAAATTGGATACCCTACTTTTGGGATTACCCTCATATATAAAGTAAAAAGTTTGTTTACACAGCGAGAGAAATTATGTTAAAGGGAATGGGACATATGAGTAAGAGGGGTAATTTAAAACATGGCCTGGATGCGATCATGAGTCGTATATGCAGATAGAAGTGGTGAGTAAGTTAACTGTGTCTGGTCGTTTAGTATTAAGCTTTGGTTGATGGACATTTGTTTATTAATTTCCATTATTGCACCGTATTCATCACATCACATCCACAAGGGAAGGAAGATCAATTATATAGAAACAATAGAAATTAATAAATTAATGAACTGGTTTCTATAGACCTATGACGAAGACGGAGCTGGAACGCCTCATACAAGGAGCTGACATACGATTACTAAAAAGTAAGAAACTGCCTTGCTTGAAAATTGAAAGAAGGGCCACAATGGTTTTTGAATGGGGCGTACTGGAAGAAGAAAGGAAGGACACGAAAGCGATGGGTGGCTCAGAACAACGCGGGAGCGGGCAGTACGGAAGAAACTTGTGGAAGAGGTGAAAAACCACGGAAGATCGTAATGCCATGAGAAAAATTTTAAGGAAAAGAACAAAACTGAATGAACAATCTGCGGAGTACAAAACATGGATTGAGAGTAAACGGAAGAGAAGCCAACACAATGAGAATTAGCACAATTGTGCTTAGTGATGAAGTCAACATCAAAATTGAGGCCACGAAAGTTAAGGAATTCTGCTACCTTGGAAGGAAAATAACGCATAACGGGCGAAGCAAGGGTGATATTAAAAGCAGACTACCAGAGATGAAGAAGACATTCCTGGTCAGAAGAAATCTAGTAGTATCGAACAAAAATTGTTGAAGAAACTTCTGATAATGTATATATGGAGCACAGCATTGTGTATATGGTGCACAGCATTGTATGGTAGTGAATCACGAACAGTGGGGAACCGGAGGTGAAGAGAATGAAGCGTTTGAGATGTCGTGCTATAGAATGATGTTGAAAATTAGGTGAACTTATAAGATAAATAATGAGGATTTTCTCCGCACAATCGGCGAGGATACAAATGTATGAAAAACGCTGACAAGAAGGAGTAACAGTATGATAAGATAAGCGTTAAGACATCAGAGAACAGCTTCCATGGTACTAGAGAGAGCTGCAGAGGGTAAAAAATTGTGGTAGGAGACAGAGATTGAAATACATCCCACATATAAGTAACGATTTGCGGATAATTGCTACTCTGAGATGAAGAGGTTGGCTTTGGAGAAAAAACCAACGGGGCACATCAAACAAGTCAAAAGAGTGATGGCTTCCGAAATTTAAAAACAAAAAACACAAAAAAACACTACGTACTACGGCATTGTGGCGCTGATGTTACTATGTGCTTTTTAGGTGCGACATGAAGTCGCGTAGGAGGATTTCGACCACTGTCTAACAAAATTTTTCAAACGTTTAACACTGCTGATCAGGCCGCTAGAAACATTTACACTTGGTGTTCAGTAATTCACAAGACGCATTTCGAGATTAACTTATCATCAAAAAATCTAAGAAGAAAGGTGCACAGTATGGTGTTACGTGCGAGCTACCAGCAGTGTCACAGGATTTAAAAAAGTTTTACAATGTGTACCAGAACTGAAGACAAATAAAAAATTAATTACGTACATTTATTTTGTCGATGTGATAGTAAAACTTTTTAGCTACCCCTCATACACAAAGCCTGTAAACTGAATATTTCACATTTCGATAAAAAAAGAAACTTGCTGATGATTTACGGAACGTGTATCTAGCTGGAGTGTTGCGTTTTTTCAGGGACGGAGGTGGCCGGTAAGAGCTCGTTCATGGCTGGCTTCGGGCTGGGCTTCCTGGCGTTCGCTCTGAAGAAGCTGCTGCTGCCGGTGCTGATCGGCGCGCAGATCGCCAAGTCCATCCTGATCGCCATGTTCCTTCCCTCACTGCTGGGCGGCCTGGGCAAGGTGCTCAACAGGGGTGTCTCCACGTTCGCGTCCGCCTCCAGCGCCTCCGGCTCCAACGGCGGTGGCGCGGGCGGCGCCGCCAACTTGGAGGATTTCGAGTTCAAGGACAACCTGGACGCCGCTGAGAGCAGCTACCCGAGCGGGACGTTCGCCTACCCCGAGACCCCGGGCGTTCTGCCTGCCTCGGCCATTTACAAAGACCAGTCCGCCGTCAGCAGGTATGTACACTAGCCAACAGTCAGTTGATCATTTTCTCTCTGGGCGAGTTCTTGGTCAGATACGCTATTTACATTATTTACATTTATGTGTGTACCAGGCGAAACACCTTACGGTGTGTGACGAAGGATACCTGTGGTTCCACTTCGACCCTACTCCTTACCTTTCACGATTGATTCTAGGGAGAACGACCAGCGAAGAGTCCGCATGAGCTTTGCTCTATGTGATTATTTGGTCGCGGTCATTTCTCAAGTTGTATAAAGGAGGAGTTAATATGTTGCCTGACTCTTGGAAGTACACTCACAGAATCCATACCTACCATAAAAGTGCATGTATGTATGTACATTTGTATGTACGTTCGTATGTATGCATTTATGTTTGTTTCATGTCTCCTCCTAAACCACTGGATCGATTTCAACCATATTTGATGTACAAATCACTTACTGTGTGGAAAGGGAATAAAAACCACTCCCTCTCAAAGGAGTCGAGGTGGAGGTTAAAAATTATGCGAGCTCACTAAATGCAAATAGCGAGACTAAATTCATTGAATATTGCAGAATGACAGCACTTTACATATAATTTCAAACCTTTAAGAGACTTTTCATGACACTCCTCGTCCTCCACAAAGTAATGAAAATGAAAAAGTGTATCACTTACTACACATTCTCTATTCATACAGTAAAAGGACCGCATCAGGTGTGACGTTTTGATTTATTACTTCTTTACTACTAACTCTATTCGCAACACATTTCGCAGATAGTACCTATAAAACCACAGGATATACCTCCAAAATTATATAAATGTACGACACAGGGGTAAGAAGACATGAAGTCATTATTACTGAGCTGCTTGGAAATGAAACTTCAGGGCGAAATTCACTGAAGATACATGTGAAATATGCATACAAATTTAATGAAGTATGTTACATATTCCCGAAAGGCTCCTCCTAAATCCCTCCCTCGCTTTCAACCAAACTTGGTACACATCTTACTATCTGAAAAGAAATACTTTGAGGATAAGAACCAGCATCCTCTCATTGGAGTTGAGATGATAATTCCGAGAGGGGAGAGGGAGTAGGAGATGGACGGATTGGGAGTAGGAGACGCACAAAGATGAGGCAAGAGAGAAGGGGGGAGAATTGACAGAGGCAGATGAGAAGAGGGACGAAGACAGGGAGAGGAGGAGACGGGCAAGGAAAGGAAAGAGCAGAACATGGACAGAAAGGGACAGTAGAAGAGACAGAGACAGGGGATGGGAGGAGAGGGATGCAGACGTGGAGGAGTAAATGGACACAGAAAGATAATAGGAGAAAGTTAACAGGTAGAAAGGGCAGGGAAGATGGATGGAAAAAAGGATTAGATGGATATACGGAGGCGGTAGAGGAGATGGATGAAGGAGGAGGGTGAGATATACAAAGAGGGAAGGAACAGATGGACAGAGGGGGGAAGGAGCACATGGGCAGAGGAGAAGGAGCTGATGGACAGAAGGAGCGGGAGGAGCAGATGCACAGAGAGGGGGTCAGAAGGAGGTGGACAGAGACTGAGGGAGGACGAGGTGGAGAGATGGGAAGAGGAGATGGGAAGAAAGGGTGGGAGATGGACAGGGAGAAAGTGGAGATGGATAGGGTGAAACGGAGAAGGAGATAGAGAGAAGATGTAGGACAGGACAGAAGGTGCAGGAGAAGATGGGCACAGAGGGGACTGGAGGAGATGGGTAAGCTGTGGATGTGGGGAGGTGGACAGAGAGGGGAAGGAGGACTAAGACGGAGAGAGGTAGAGGAGGAGATGGACAAATAGGGAGAGGAGGAGGAGATGGACGAATAGAAGCCTGTAATAGATACATAGCCGGGTAATGCCAAGTACTGAGCTAGCTTTAAAAATAAAGCACTCTATCAAGAACCTCTCTGTGGTACAGAAAGAACTGTATTTTTTTTTCAAAGTATTCACTAATTTACGTGAACATTGCGTCATGTTGGTGGTCAACAGTGACGTGCAAGATGTTCCTGAGTAGCCAACCGAGCTCACTTAAAAAAACGTGAGTTCGAATATCATCCAGAAAGCCCCATCCATTTAACCCCATAATTACGGAAAGCTTCCACTTGAAGACTATAGGTGAAGAAACTGTTAACTCTGCGTCGCTACCATTACGAGAGCAATGCATATCGCTGAGATTGTGAACATCCTCGAGGAAAAGACATTTCAGTCGTACTGAAGAGATAAACTCCAACCACTGAGGAAACGACATTGTTAATCATAGTGTTATATTGCCATTGTTGTTTCCGCGGTGGTGGCAGTGAACCACGGCAACTGCATTATTATCTGAAGATGGCGGGTGGTGACTTCTCTCTCTACTTCTGATTTGGCGTTACTCCACTCATACGACACCGGACATAACCTGCATAAACAACCGGAAGTACAAGTAAACAGTATGATAGTTGTAAACAACGGGAATACGTCAAACTGCTTTCTCTTATCCTTTTTTCTTCATTCAGACAGTGAAAATTGAGTACTTAGTCTACACCGCCAAAAGTGTGCTAGTGTTTGGCAAAACTAGAAGAAGCAGAAGTAATTTCTTGACTAAGTGATATCCAACACGTTTTAGTTATTTAAAAATCATCGTTGTATGATTACATAGCAGTACTTATAGCAGTGTGAGTGCAGATGGAGACCATAGATTACTGGTGGGACAATGGAAAATGAATCAGTGTGTGGAAAATGGAAAACAAAAGAAAGTGATGAGGATACGGGATTGGAAATTGAAGGAGAGTGAATGTGCTAAGAAGTACAGAGAATTAATAACACAAAAATTTCCAAAAGAAGTTTTCTGCGATGTAGGAAAAGAATGGAGTTTATTCAATGACACTTTAGTCGAATCAGCACAAAAAGTATGTGGCAGAACATCTGGAAAGGAAAAAATAAGACAGACAAGTTGGTGGGATGATACCACAATCCAAGCAGTTAGAAGAAAAAATGGATCATGGAGAAAATGGTGGAAAACTAAAAATGACGAAGACCATAAAAGATAAATAGAGGAAAAGAAGAAGTGCAAAGAAATAGTGGAAACAGAAAAGAAAAAGGCATGGGAAGAGTTTACAAAAAAAACTTGAAGAAGATGTGAAGAGCAATAAGAAAATGTTCTATAAAATGATGAAAAATAAAAGGAAGGCTTCTGAAGTACCAGTAAAGATGGAAACAGAGGACGGTACCATTATTGAAGATCCAGGGAATATAAAAGATCTCTGGAAAGAACATTTTAAGAAGCTATTAAACGCTGAGGAGCAGGTACATGAGGAAACAACAAATAATGGAGAAATTGAGAGAAGTTGTGAAGCAGAATTAGGACAAATTACACAGGAATAAATGGAAAAAGTTGTGAAGAAGATGAATGGGGGGAAAGCCCCAGGACCTGATGAAGTATCAGTGGACATGATAAGAGCAGCAGGTCCAGTGGGAATGCAGTGGCTGTATAGAGTACTATCAAGCGTGTGGAGAAATAGTAAAATACCTGGCGACTGGAGAACAGGAGACATTGTTCGCATCTTCAAGAAAGGCAATAAAAGACTTTGTAAAAACTACAGAGGAACAACCCTCATGAGTCATACAGCCATGATTTTTGAAAGAATTTTACTAAATCGAATAAGTGAAAAGATAGAAAAGGAGCTGAGTGAAGAACAGCATGGGTTTAGGAAAGGAAGGAGCACAATCGACCTGAAATTTTCTATCCGTCAACTGATGGAAAACAGTTGGGAGTATAACAAAAGGGTAATAATGGTTTTTATAGACATAGAAAAGGCATATGACTCAGTTGACAGGGAAAGACTCTGGGAAGAACTGAAGAAGATTGATATAGAAGATGGATACATTAATGTTATAAAGACAATGTACAGAGGCCACAATTGTAGAATTAGAACACCATTGGGGAACTCTGAATACTTCGAAATAAGACAAGGACTTAAGCAAGTAAGTATTCTATCTCCTGCGTTTTTTAATGTTGTGATGGAGGGAATGAATAGGGCAGTTAAAGATATAGTAAAAGAAAAAGACAAAAAGATGATTTTTGCAGATGATATGGTAATACGGGGTGATAAAGAGGTAGACGTACAGTTACAGCTTGATGTGTGAAAGGAAATAATGAAGAGGTATGGATTAAAAATAAAGATAAGAGTGAAGTAATGGTATTTGGAAGAGAGAAAGGAATCAATGGAAATATTACCTTGAATGGAGAACCCCTCAAAGTGGTAGAAAGTTTCACTTATTTAGGGAGTGAAATATCTAGGGATGGAAGAATAACTAACGAAATTAATAGGAGGTTACAGAAGGGAGGCAATTTCTGCCAAACAATAAAACATCTGATTTGGAATAATGAAGTTTCAGAAAGAGCAAAACTCCTGATGTATAAGAATTATTACTTCCCTATTGTCACCTATAGTGGAGAAACATGGACAATGAAAGAAAGGGAATGGAGCAGACTGCGAGCAGGGGAAATGAAATTTCTCAGAGCAGTTAAGGGAAAAACAAGAATGGACAGAGTAAGGAATGTAGATATTAGAAAGGACCTCAAACAAGAAAGTATGAGAGAAGAAATTGAAAGAAAGAGATTAAGATGGTATGGGCATGTTAAGAGGATGCATGGGCAGAGACTCCCCAAAATTATGGAAGAACTAAAGATGGACGGGAAAAGACCTAGAGGGCGCCCAAGAACACGGTGGAAAATGGGAGTAAGAATATCTGTTGAAAGGAGAGGTGTGACCTGGCAGCAAGTGGAGGAAGAAAAGTGGTGGGAGGACCGAGCCAAATGGAGAGGACTCGTCAGCACCCAGACCCGGCAGTAGCTGGAGCGGGATTCGGATATAGATAGATAGATAGATAGATAGATAGATAGATAGATAGACTTATTCTTAACAGGTAATTTCGGTGTTTAACGATTGCCAGGTTATCTGTACCGAAAGAAAACACCATAACAAAAAATTTATCTACATGGATGGTTATACACTGAATAGCCAAAGAAACTGGTACACCTGCCTAGTATCGTGCAGGGCCCCGCAAGTACGCAGAAGTACCGCAACACGACGTGCCATGGACTCAACTAACGCCTGCAGAAATGCTGGAGGGAAGTGACAGCATTAATCCTGCATGGTTGTCCATAAATCCGTAAGAGTATAAGGGGGCGGAGATCTCTACTGAACAGCACGTTGCAAGGCATCCCAGATATGCTCAAAAATATTCTTTGTCTGGGGAGTTTGGGAGCCAGCGGAAGTGTTTAAACTAGAAGAGTGCTCCGGGAGCCTCTCTGTAGCAATTCTGGACGTGTGGGGTGTCGCATTGTCGTGCTGGAATTGCCCAAGTCCACCGGAATGAAGACTGGACACGAATGGATGCAGATGATCAGACAGGATGCTTACATACCTGTCACCTTCCAGTCGTACCTAGAAGTGTTAGGGGTCCCATATTACTCCAACTGCACACGCCCCACATCATTGCAGAGCCTCCACCAGAGCCTCCACCAGTCCGCTGCTGACCTGCATGGTCCATGAATTCATGAGGTTGTCTCCATACCCACACACGTCCATCCGCTCAATACAATTTGAAACGAGACTCGTCCGACTAGGGAGCATGTTTCCAATCATCAACAGTCCGATGTCGGTGTAGACGGGCCGCGGCGAGACGGAAAGCTTTGTGTCGTGTAGCCATCAAGGGTACACGAATGGGTCTTCGGTTCCGAAAGCCGGATCGATGATGTTTCCTTGAATGGTTCGCACGCTGACATTGGATTTGATGTTTTACCGGATTCCTGATATTCCCAGCACACTCTTGAAACGGTCGTACGGGAAAATGCCCACTTCATCGATTCAAACTCACTTAATTGTTGATAACCTGCCATTGTAAGAGAAGTAGCCGATCCAACAACTGCGCCAGACACTTGCTGTCTTATATAGGTGTTGCCGACCGCAGCATCGTATTCTGCCTCTTTACATATCTCTGTATTTGAACACGCAAGCCTATACCAGTTTCTTTGGCGCTTCAGTGTAATTTCGGTTAGGGGTCGGGCTGTTGCGTCGTTCCAGTCGCTGGAGGTGGCCCCACGTCCACTCATCCTGCTGTCAAAATAAGCAACGGGGACATTTCCTGAGGGTAAAAGGCTTCCAGGGTGAGGGACTAGCCTCCGCTCGCCCTGCTAATGCCGTGGTGGATAGAAGTGCTGCACCCTACCCAGAGTCGCATCAAGCAGTACTGTCACAGACTTCCGCTACTGACGTTACTTTTACATCTGGTTTGCATTTGTTTGTAACACATATGTTGGCCCACAACGCTCGTAACAACTACCTCAAATGCTAGGAACCCTGTCATGCATATATTAACGAAGATTGTTTAACGAAATGAAGACAAGAAACCAGAAACAGACTCACATATTCCTTTGAGGCTCAACACTTTAGGTGGTTGAGAATTCCTTACTATCACCAGCAAGAAGAACAGCCTGCAAAATAACACTGACAAATTTGCTGAACATGGGAGGATGGTAGTGTTGATATGTTGCAGCGACTGTGTTGTCATTTACTGGTAATGCGCCTGGTAGTTCGATCCTTCAACAGGCGGAGGCTTTATATCAACAGTTCCTTATGAAACCCAAACGGTGGCAGAAGAGCATTGTAGTACGAGTACATCATGTTACTGTAAATTATGATACCGTCGATCACAGAAATTCAGAATTAATTTACGGTCCCTATTCGAGGATAAAGAAAACAGTAGAAAATTTGGGTTGTTTATGAGGCCTATATCTAATAAAGCGACCACTTCCTTTGCTTTCATTAGCAGCCTCAGAATAAAGTGAAATTGCATTAAATCCGTCTGTAGTCGGTGACAGCATTAGAAACACCATTTGATAAATAAAACCCGATCCACACAACACCATTTCCTTCTACCTGTACTCTTCATCGAATACAAATTTTTTTATAGTGAGTATTGAAGTCGCGGTGCAGTGTTTCAGTGTAATTTACTGAAGGATGCGTTATTTAAACACTTGAGGCAGTAGAAGAAACGACTCTTACCTCACGGGTAACCGCAGTACGGAAATTCACTTTGATGTTTCTATACTGTGAAATAATAAATACTGGGTTCATGCTCTTAAAATAATATTTTGTCAAGACAAAGCGCAGTCAAATTTTGCAGCAGACCTAAAGGAAATCTGACCACAGTAAGAATCTCTCTAGATTCATCGGAAATGTTCGTATTTCATATTTTGTGATTAAGCAACTATTCTATACTCAATGTGTACTTTCTGGCGACATTCCTTTGGGGACGGGAGTGTCTTGACTATCGGCAAACAGATCATTTGTATTTTGCATCACCTTTGATGCTGTGGCCGAGCGGCACTAGGTGCTTCATTCCGGAACCGCGCTGCTGCTACGGTCGCAGGTTCGAATCCTGCCTCGGGCGTGGTTATGTGTGATGCCCTTAGGTTAGTTAGGTTTAAGTAGTTCTAAGTCTAGGGGACTGATGACGTCAAATGTTAATTTCCATAATGCTTAGAGCCATTTTTTGAATTCATTGTCGTAATTTTTTTAAGACCTGTGATAAAACAATGAAATGTGATACGCACAAATTTAAAAAGCTTAACAATACTATTATGATTGGACTCATATAATGAATGAGAACAGGATTCAAAATTCTACTCCGCCATCCTGCTTCAGATATTCCGTGGTTATTAAAATAAATATAAGGTGATTACCAGGATTATTTTTTTAGAGAAGGCTTTGACAGCTACTTTATCTACCTTTACCTTCTGCATGAGCTAGGCTACCGACAGGCATATCACTCGAAAATGAACTCACCTAATAAATTAATAACTGTCAGGTAATGGATAAAGATATCAGACGGGTGGTCCTCGTAACTGAGTCGTAGGAGTCGGCCTATAAAAAATCAATAAAGGTATGCTCCATACAAATGGAATTCGCTAGCTTCTAAACTGAAATCTTGGCCCAAGTGAATCCTAAATTTATTTCTATCATATTCATCGTGCGTAGGTCAATAAATGACATTAACTTAACATTCAGTTCAGCATATGATGAAAGAAAGTTCCATGAACTGTGTACAAAGCCAGACCAACAGGCATTACATGCACTGAACAAAAAAGCATAGTGCATTGAGAATGGCTAGTTGCTAGCCGAAATCTAGATCTGCCAATAAATATTCCAAAGGACGACTGATAGCTGAAATCTATCATTTACAAATCAAAACCGGTTGCTGCGTGCAACAGCCTCTGAATGGAGGGTAACCTGATGAATTAATAATAAATTCAGTTCATATGCGGCCCAAGGTGCCGTCCCACAATGTCAGCATTGGCTCTTGAGCAAAAAGTTTGACGACCACTGCGAAGAGTGTCAATAAAGGTCGAAACTTGTGCTTGTCGATTATCATAAGAAACTGCTGGTGAGATATCTCACAAAGCAACTTCTATGTTACTCTTAAAGTCCTTATGATCGGAGTTCTCATAAATGCACTCTGTGTCCTACTTTCTGACATACGTACGCTAATATCTTACTATCAACAAAATTGACAATTGACATAGACCTAAAATATTTCCGTTCATCATCGCCGTCAAATCATCTTTCATTTTCCCCCTTGCTATTTGCGCTTCCAAATTGCAATCTCCTCATCAGACAGCTCCCAGAAGACATTACGAGAGGCGTTTGAAAAATCCATGCAAAAATAAAAACTACTTACGTGTTTGGGGTGAACCTTTTTTTTATTTTTCGATATAGTCTCCTTTTAGGCATATACACTTCGTCCAACGCTGTTCTAATTTGTTGATCCCTTCCGAATAATAGGAATTGCCTAAGTCTGCAAAATAGCTATTACATGCTGCAATCACCTTCTCATTTGAATAAAATCTTTGTCCCACCAGCCATTTCTTCAAATTGGGGAACAAATAGTAGTCCGAGGGAGCCAAGTCTGGAGAACAGGGAGGATGTGAAACGAGTTCGAATGCTATTTCCATTAATTTTGTGATCACAACTCCTGAGGTGTGTGCTGGTGCATTGCCGTGATGGGAAAGGACTTGTTTGCGGTCTAATCGCCAGCGTTTTTCTTGCAGCTCGGTTTTCAAACGGTCCAATAACGATGAATAATATTCAACTCTAATAGTTTTACTATTTTCCAGATAGTTGATGAGGATTATCCCTTGCAAATCCCAAAAGACAGTCGCCATAGCCTTTCCGACCGAGGGAATGGTTCAAATGGCTCTGAGCACTATGCGACTTAACATCTGAGGTCATCAGTCCCCTAGAACTTAGAACTACTTAAACCTAACTAACCTATGGACATCACACACATCCATGCCCGAGGCAGGATTCGAACCTGCGACCGTAGCGGTCGCGCGGTTCCAGACTGTATCGCCTAGAACCGCTCGGCCACCACGGCCGGCCCGAGGGAATGGTCTTCGCCTTTTTTGGTGCAGATTCTCTCTTGTAACCCATTGTTTAGATTGTTGATTGGTCTCAGGAGTATAGTAATGTATCCATGTTTCATCCACAGTGACGAAATGACGCTTAAAGTCCTGCGGATTCTTCCTGAACAGCTGCAAACCATCCTTGCAACACTTCGCACGATTCCGTATTTGGTGAAACGTGAGCCATCGCGGAACCCATCTTGCGGATAACTTTCTCATGTCCAAATGTTTATGCAAAATATTATGTACCCGTTCATTCGAGCTACCCACAGCACTAGTGATCTCACGCACTTTAACTCTTCTGTCATCCATCACCATATCATGGATTTCATCAATGATTTCCGCAGTCGTAACCTCCACAGGGCGTCCAGAACGTTCAACATCACTTATGCCCGTATGGCCACTCTGAAAATTTTGAAACCTCTTATAAACTGTCCTAATCGAAGGTGCTGAGTCACCGTAATAATTATCAAACTTCTCTTTAGTCTCCTGAGGCGTTTTGCCTTTGATAAAGTAATGTTTAATCACCACATGACATTCTTTTTCGTACATTTTTTGACAATCACTCGACATCGTTGATTCACAAGAATTCCAAACACAAAGAAATAGACCAATATGGCTAAAAATTGGTGTGCGTTCTTTCCAAAGATGCTACTAACTAAAGATAACCTCGATACGCGCCGGTAGTGCCATCTCTCAGACTTTACACGGAGTTTTCAAACGCCCCTCGTATTAGTCAAATCTGCATCCTCCACGAGATAATCGAAAAATTATTAGTTGCTAGACAACAGAGGTACACAGTACTAGTGCCGGTTATTTTTGGTGTTTTTGTTATTATATCCTTTTTCTTTACTATATACTGGTGAAATGGCTTTAAGGATGAACTTAAATTGCAGGCTGGAATTCTCGTAGAAAGCATGTAATTGGTGTGGCGTGCAGCTAAAGTGGAGAAAGAGGAGTAGGTGCTGGGGCGCTCGCGTTTCTTCCGCTCGCCACATTTACGAGTCCAGTAGGGTGAGGCCTGCGCTGTGTCGTCACCAGTATCGGCCGACCTTGAGCAGCGCCGGCCGGGCCGTGCGTTGAACCGGCTGGACCGCTTATCCCGGTGAAGGCGGAGAAGACGCTCCAGAAACGGATGTAGGCAGCGCGGCGGGTCTTCACGCTTTCACGGACCGACATCCCGCCGGCTGCTGGCTATCAAGAACCCTTCACCTCCGTCCCTGACGTACTCGGATCATGACTCGGTGTCTGTGTAAAATAGTACACGAAAGTAGCTTGTGGCGAAGAACACTTAGTTCCGGTAATTCCACGAAATGAGCCACTGGTGATATACGCCTGAGAACTGCGGTGAAAAGTGTTTACCACGAAAGCGTTTAACATGAAAAAGCGATTGACACAAAGCAATACTGCACTCTCGACGAAATACTACACAGGGTATTACAAAAAGGTACGGCCAAACTTTTAGGAAACATTCCTCACACACAAACAAAGAAAAGATGTTATGTGGACATGTGTCCGGAAACGCTTAATTTCCATGTTAGACCTCATTTTAGTTTCGTCAGTATGTACTGTACTTCCTCGATTCACCGCCAGTTGGCCCAATTGAAGGAAGGTAATGTTGACTTCGGTGCCTTTAAAAGTACGACACAACATGTGGTTCATGCACGATGGAGCTCCTGCACATTTCAGTCCAAGTGTTCGTACGCTTCTCAACAACAGATTCGGTGACCGATGGATTGGTAGAGGCGGACCAATTCCATGGCCTCCACGCTCTCCTGACCTCTACCCTCTTGACTTTCATTTATGGGGGCATTTGAAAGCTCTTGTCTACGCAACTCCTGTACCAAATGTAGAGACTCTTCGTGCTCGTATTGTGGACGGCTGTGATACAATACGCCATCCTCCAGGGCTGCATCAGTGGATCAGGGATCCCATGCGACGGAGGGTGGATGCATGTATCCTCGCTAACGCAGGACATTTTGAACATTTCCTGTAACAAAGTGTTTGAAGTCTCGCTGGTACGTTCTGTTGCTGTGTGTCTCCATTCCATGATTAATGTGATTTGAAGAGAAGTAATAAAATGAGCTCTAACGTGGAAAGTAAGCGTTTCCGGATACATGTCCACATAATATATTTTCTTTCTTTGTGTGTGAGGAATGTTTCCTGAAAGTTTGGCCGTACCTTTTTGTAACACCCTGTATACCTTCTGCTTTTTTAATGAGGAAGAAAAAATCTTTAAATACAAAAATAGACTGGCGTGCAAAACCTAAGTACGAAACAAATTTTCGCATGATATATCACTGGCAAGTAACAATCTTTGATGAAACTTGGACCATACATAGAAAGGTCTGCTACAGTATAGTGCACAAAGCAGCTGAAAGTAATATGAACAGTGCGCGGCTCATGTTCATGCCGTTTCTTGCTTGACAGCTTCTCTTTACGGAACTGTCGCCTCGCTTCTTATTCGATTTACTGGCGTCATTAAGTTGCTGCCTTGCCTGCCCTTGAGTTGCAGCAGCAGCGCGTATCGATAAGAGCACTGTCGTATTATCTTTGACGCGACCGTTAGTATTTCCGGCTCGTCGTGTGTCGGGGGTTCAGTCGGGGCGCAGCGCCAGTGAGGTCCGGACAGCTAGGACTCGCCGACTGCTGGGGAACACGTACACTGTCCGACTGAAGGAGACTTGAGCGGGGACGACGGTTGGTTCGTCGTTTGGTCGGTTGTCTCATCGGGCGACGTGTATTTGGTATTCCGATCGCTTCTGGGCCCCTTCAATTGATCATCTTGTGGGACTTTGGTCGGTTCCTTCCTTGTGCAGAGATGTCGGGTGCCCAAGTGTTACCTCTGCATGGTTGAGTCCGAGCCAGTGTGCCCGGGTCGCCGTGTCTCCGAGTTCCGAACGGACATGGAGTTGACTCGGGATGGAGCTGCAGTGAGGTCCGGACAGTCAAGACTGCCCCGACTGTTGCTGACACACATGACTTGAGTGGGGACGACCTTGGTTGGTCGATCTGTCGGTCGTCTCATCGGACGACGTATATTTGGTCGCCGACCGTTTCGTGTTCTCTGTGTGTGTCGGCTTGCCATTCGTCCTGGTTGTTCTACAGCGACTGTTCGAGTACTTGTGGAAGTGTTTTCGTCGAACTGTGTCTAGCTTGTGTAATTTTGATTGAGCAGATATGTTAACGCTGTCTGCGTACTGGAATAGGCAGTCGGTCGGTTGGGATAGTGTAGCGAAGAAGTCTCCGCGGCGAGGGATTAGCGTAGCGTTCCTCAATGTTTTTTTCCTCGCCGTGTTGATGCTGTCCGTACCGCGTGTAATTTGATAGCCTTTGGTCTTATTCATATTAGACACCAATTTTGAAGACGTATTGCTGCTGGTATCTTCGTCCTCGATATGTTCGTCCTCGACTCATATTTTCCGTTTTTGTGCCGTTGGTCGGCGCAGCGGAATTGATTAGGTTGTTGGTCGGTCCTTCAGCCGTCCCTGGGTACGATTGCCATCGGATTACTTAATCTTATTCTTGGCTGCCTATCTCACCTCACCTTACGTTAGAGTTACCTCCTCAGGCCGACCCTTGGAAAACTTCTGAGCACTATTGTTCTGTTGTTCTTGGATTGTGATTTTCGTTTCTAGTATGGTGCGAGACCTTCAGCCGCCTATTAATTTAGTTTGATTTAATTTTAAAATAAGGGCTTCAGCCGCCTTAAGTTAAAACCTTGAAGATTCTTGTTTGAACTAATTTCTTTTAAAGAAAAGAAAAGAAAGGGGAATTTTGCTCTATTGCAAATCCATGTTGACCAGGCCTTAAGCCTTGAGTTGTCCTAAGTTCAGTATGTGGTCTTCAGCCGAGCTTTTATGTCAAATATTTTTGAGATAAGGCCTTCAGCTGTCTTAAATAAAAATTTGAAAATTCACTTGTTTAAAACCTTTTTTAAATTTTCTTCTCTATTGGACATTCTTGTTATCCAGGCCTTGTGTAGTGTGTGACCTTCAGCTGCGTATTCACGTAAAATTCTTTTTTTAAGTAATGCATTCAGCCGCGTTTATCACTTAAAGCAATTTTAATAACTTGCGTTCGGGCTTTCAGTCATATTGTTTTTTAATCCTTTCCAGGTCATGTGTGATTAAGTGTTTTTAGGAAAATAACGTTTGTGTGTTTTGTGCAACTAACAGTAACTGATCTTGGCCCCTTTCCACAACCATAATCTGATCCGCTCTGTTCTGCGAAACCAGATTTCATAATACGCAATGAGACAAACAGAAATGAAATTTTTAATCAGATGTAGTAACTGCACTGAAGTCACCGCGATTTGTGATCGTCCCCTGGACATTAGACAAGGTGGGAAATAGTTCTTAATTGTGTGTGTGATCATCAACTGCGGAAGTGCACGCTCTGCAACGTGCTCCAACGCTGGCCACAATGCTGGTAAGTTCTTCGGATAGGGCGTTCCATTTCTCCACCAGCGCTGGTGGTCGTTGGTGCAATGCATCTCCCCAACGCATCCGACACGTACTCAGTAGAATTTAAGTCGGGGGAACGAGCAGGCCAGTCCATTCGCTGATTATCCTCTCGTTTTAAGAGCCTTTCCACCTGCTCTATTCGAGTTGGTCACGCTTCTTCGCCTATTAAAATGCAATCTGGGCCGAATGTACCCCAGAGAGACGCACATAATGATGGAGTACAGTGACACTATAACGTTGACAGGTTAGTGTATCATGTTCGAAGATGTAGAATCAGTACGACCGTGCAACATAACATCTGCACCACCAAAACGATCATGTTCGACAGTATTCCCGGCTGCGTATCGTGTTCCCACCTCTCGATACATAAGGGTAAGTCCAGAAACACTACTAGGACAGAATCTGCTCTCATCCGAAGAGAGCACTTGACTCCGCTCCTCGTTGGTCCAGACCTTACGGTCTTGTCACCATCGCAAACGGTGTCGCCGATGTGCGGATGTCAACGGAACACAACGTACTGGCCGTCTGGCAAAGCGAGCACCCCCGTTCCGTCGCCATGCCACTGTGGAGTGTGAGACTGCGTGCCTTGCAGTCCTATTAAAAGTGGTTGCGACTGCAGCCGCTGTTTGATGTTGGTCCGTTCTTGCCTGATGCGCAATGTAGCGGTCATCTGCTGCTGTAATATACCGTAATCGACTACCTCCTCCACTTCGGGGAGCGGTGTCTGTGGTTCGAAACGCTTACTGCTGTGAGCAATGCCAAAATCCTGGCCTACACCCGTCACACTTCGTCCTTCTTCCAGTTTCTCGATGGTTCCTCCCCGTGTGAAGTCGTCCAAATGTTGTCTCCGGGCCATGTCGTTAAGAAGAACATAACCATACTGCACTTTAACTGCTCGCTTATTGACACACTGAATTTCCCCATTCCTTCAATGCCATCGTGTTGCAGCACTAGCCAAGTTTTGCGCTATTGTCACGTTGACCTCACGCTGTGTGACGTCCAGATTTCTGTGGATTACTTGGAGAACTCAGGTAACATGCTCGCGTACTTCCTTTCATTTCCACGGCTTTGTTAATGTCTTCCGTTACTTTATCTACTTTTTCTTAAGTTTTGCAGAGCTGTGTGTATTTCATCTCGCATGAACAAATATCTGCTTTCTGCAGTCTAAGGTCACCCAAAATTTTTTTGTCGTCATTTATGTTGTTGTTGTTGTTGTTGTTGCCGTCTTAACTACAAAGACTGATATGATGCAGCTGCCCATGCCAGTCTGCCCTGTGCAAGGCTTTTCATCTCTGCATAACTATCGCTAACTATATCCATTTCAGCCTACTAACTGTACTTAAACCTTGGTCCCTCCACTCTTCCCTCCAATACCAAACTGTCATTACCTTGACGCCTCAGGATATATCCTAACAATTGATCCCTTCTTTTAGTCAAGTTGTACACAAATTTTGTTTTCTCCAGTTCGATTTAGTACTTCCTTATCTGTTATTCGAGCTACCCACCTATTCTTCAGTGTTCTTCTACGTCACCACATTTCAAAAGCCTCTATTCTCTTCTTGTCTAAACTACTTATCGCCCACGATTCGTGGTTGCTGTGTCACCGCCAACATTGTTAAAACACTTCAGTTTTCGAATTCGATGCATCGCATGTCGGAGTCGGTAAATTGTAAGTAAAAATCAATCCATTTTGTGCGTAAATAGTTTTCCTCTTATTTATTTTTTTAATGCAGGTACTGTAATTTTTTTCACGCGCAATGTCAAAAAAAAAAGAAAGAAACGAGACGAGACGAAAAGAAACCCCTATTTCGCTTTAAATTGAGATGGAGTTGCTAATGGCAACTGATGAAAAATGGAGCTAGAAAACGGATATCTGTAAGCAGTTTGGCATTGCTAACGCTACACTGTCGTCATTAATTAAAAACCGACATCAAATTACGGCAATGACTATGTTCGAGCCATACAAAAAATGAAGGTGTTTTGCTTGTTTGGTTCAGATGAAGTACTTCTCAGAATACAACCAAACTATGATTTTTGTTGCTGGAAATATGATGTTTCAGAAGAAATTGTTGAATTTTCTGCACATAGAGGCTGACTCGAACATTTCAAGAAGTGATGGAGTTGAAAATGTTTGCAGTGAAAGTAACAAGTTTTCACGGTTCTGTCAATAAAAAAAATGGTTCAAATGGCTCGGAGCACTATGCGACTTAACTTCTGAGGTCATCATCCGCCTAGAACTTAGACTAATTAAACCTAACTAACCTAAGGACATCACACACATCCACGCCCGAGGCAGGATTCGAACCTGCTACCGTAGCGGTCACGTGGTTCCAGGTTGTGCTGCAGTGGTTGGGCGGAGAGCACGTTGAATCTGCCACTCTCAGTACCCATCTCAGACGCCGTCGCAATCTGTTCCACCACGCGACCGTGGCGCGGGACGCGGACGGCGGAGGGAGCGCACCGCGGGCGGAGGGTATTTAAATCGACCGCCGCCGCGACCGAACCCAGTTCCCTCTGAGCAGCCATACCGTACGGATCTCCGTGCCGGCACGTTCACAGGAGCTCAGTCCGTCAGTTCACCTGATGATGGCGACATGTATGATCGCCGAAATATTGTGCCCGTAGGACACTATAGACCGGCAGCACTCCCGTGGATATTTTGATTACCAAATACGCCGGGAGAAACTCAGGAATCACATCTTTAATTTTGTTCAGATAATTCCCACTTGGTATTTACGTTTCCATATTACAATCAGTCCTTAATATTAACAATACAATCTATTTATGTGCTTCGCGGATATTCGAATGGGTTAGCTACTACACCACAGACATATACCATCAGTGCTGCTTGGTTTTGATCTTGATCATACCGTTCCCGTTCCATCGCTATATTCTTGTGAAACAGCTTTGGCCCTACTCACGAACTGTAGGTTGGAAGCCCTTTAGAAAGCGAATAAGCGATGCAGCGTACAGTTAAACTGTGCAAAGCGGAGCGGGTAAACTTGACGAGCTGCGCCGTGTTGACGAGTAGCGCTTCGTAGTAATTACATACTGGCACCTGTCACAAAGGGAGACACCGATAATCCGAATACACACAAAAAATTAACCAAGGTGGTGTATCTTTCTTCATTCTTGTCAGTTTCCTTGAATTAATCGTAATAATTAAATGACACGTACTAAATATGTCCGCCCCCGGTAGCTGAGAGGTGCCGGCACAGTAGCTCAGCGTACTCGGTCAGAGGGCTGCACGTCCCCTCTAATAAAAAACTGAGTAAAGGAATCAACGATCAACTTGAACGGATGTCTTGTGACGACCACCCAGACCAAACGCAACTAACAATACCGAACAACACGAAAAAAGAAAAAAAAAGGGTCGAGTACTTATGCAGAAGATTTTTAAAAAAAGAAAGTGGTCAGCGCGAAAGAATTTCAATCCTAAGGGACCGGGTTCGATTCCCGGCTGGGTCTGACATTTTCTCCGCTCAGTGAATGGGTGTTGTGTTGTCCTAATCATCATCATTTCATCCCCATCGACGCGCAAGTGGCCGAAGTGGCGTCAAATCGAAAGACTTCCACCCGGCGAACGGTCTACCCGACGGGAGGCCCTAGTCACACGACGTTCTTAACATTGCACCAATGCAATTACAAGAAGCAACTAGTAAACTGTCGGAAGTATTATTTTGAATTTCGTCTGATATGGGTTAACAGCGATGGGGGCTCACAGAGAATTCATATGACCTTATTCGTCAGCGACTATAGTCGCGAAAGAGAAATGCAGCAATCAGAAGATCCATTAAGTCACAGAATCAGCTGTAGCAGAATCTTTTAAGGGACCTTGAAGTATTTACTGCCAAACGCAGTGGGATTCCGACAGTTAACTATTGCTGCCTTATAAAAATGTGTTGGTGTAATATATTTTAATACGTGTCATTAAACTTAAAGAAATAAAATATGAAAGAAGTTTTCTAGTGCCTGAACCTATTCTGAACTTTAAGGTAGGTTAATGAAGCTCCTTCCTCTTCTACCCTTCCTCCCACACTCACCCCCAACCCCCTTAATCCAAATCAAACGAATTGCAAAACAGTGCAACAACACACGGCATGAAGAATCGATGATAAGTTTGTAAGCTATGCTACTGCATAAATCGAACGGTTTATCAGCAAGCTTTTATTGCAGTACAATCTATGTCTAAAAAAGAGCTCGCAAGAAATGATTGTTAACTATCCTTTTTCATTCATTTCGTTACATTTATTTATTCCACATATAACATAAAGTAGTAACCCTACAGTAGAAATAAAATTCATTTGTAAATTTACTTGAGCTGATCAGTATTCATCGGTTGAAGATTCAGATCGATCGGGTGATGTGGGGCTGTTCTTCAAGCACTACACTCGTATTCATGAGGGAATGGATCAAGATTCCTGTTTGGTCAACCTAATTTGGTATTCCTTAATTTCACTGAAAATTTGCTGCTGAATGCTGATATGGCCCAATGCTCAATATACGTCCATCAACGTTCCCATATCTACAACCGATCACTCAACAGTGCTCCGCCTCTCCTAACCTCTTCGATTGGTGTGAAAGGACTCTCTAAAAGACTGAACTCGTATTTGGGAGAAGTGTGACTTGTATATCGATTTGTTTATTCTGAATTAGGTTCCAGCAATTTAGCTAGATATTTCAAAGTGAATGCTTGGATGGTTTATCTCCGGACGATACAATCTAACCTTCTGTCCCTCGTTTTTCCGGATGAACCCTCAAGTGGTCTTACGGCAATTAGTTTAATACTGATAGAGGTCGACCTGGTTGTGGTTTCGAAGCCACGTACATAAAGGACAGAATGCCTTTTCATTTCCAATTCAGGCACACAATATACAAACAGCTACGATAGAATGCTTCCCACAATGAAATCGACACTTACCAGCTTTATAATGTAAAAGAGTGACTAACCTAACAATTTATGTATACTTGAGTCTGTTCTTTTTTGAGAAACACGTAATTATTTTCCGTTTCTTTCCAGTACGCTGAGGTGCGTGAAGATCATGGTCTGGTCATCGTGGTTTAGGTTTTCCATGGATTTCCTGTGGTCCTTTGTTCAATTTCTGTAATAATACTTTCAACAAGGTTTTGGTTGACTCTTATGCGTCTGAGTGAATGAATTTAAAACTGACTTATAAGTGACTGTATGTTATTTGCTAGCTTCGTTTCTACTATCCCCCGATAACTCCGTGTTTCTTTGGTTTATTCTGAGTCAATATTCTAAGGGCAGTAAACGGTTCGTTTCTTTCAAGAGATCTTGTAATTCTTCCTCGCTTTCGCAGAGATAGCAATTTCATCATCGAATCGTATGGTTGATATCTTTACAGTCAGAATTTCAACCCTATTTCTGACTCTTTTTTTTTATCGCCTTCCTTGTTTCTTCGATATGCTGTTCATATTGAACAGTAGAAGACACACACTGCTTTCTTGTCTTACATCCTTTTTAATAGTGCACTTCTTTCTTGATTTTCCAATATCATTCCCTCTTGGTCTTTTGTGCAGTTTATGTATTACCTACATTTCCCTATAGGCTGTATACAGCGTGGTTACAATTAAACCTTCGCTACTTGACCCAGCATAGACGGAAAACTATTTACCATGAGGGTACCCAATTTTACAGTAATGATTTTTAAACTGTGCATTGCAGGATTTGTGTTTTTAGCAGTGTTAGTGCCATCATTTGCCTTTAGGCGCAGGTAGTGGTACGGTGACGTAGGACGAACTCGGACCCCAAGGACCAACGGCAAGCAGTGTGAACGGCACACGTAAGCGTGATCTACTTCACCAACATGTGATACCTGCTCTACGGCAGACAGGTGCTTTGGACTCAAATTGTTTTAATGCACAATGGAGCTCCACCTCAGATTGATCGTGAGATCAGTTGGTTCCTCCTTAGCACATCTGGAAAAACCGATCACTGGCCGATCGGTACAAACTACATGGTCACCAAGATCAACAGGTTTGAACCCATGTGATTTCTGCCTGTAGGGTTACTTGAAGGACAGATTTTACTAACGGGACACTAACGGAATTTGAAGTTGAACACGAGACAGCGAAGAAGGTAGCCAACATCCCACCTGAGATGTTTCAAGCCCCAGTAGAGCAATCTTCAGTGCAGTTCCAGGCTGTCATAGATGTAGAGGGTCGCCACTGTGAGCAACGTTTGTAACCTGGAACGTATGCATGGCACGCAGTTAACAAATGTGACACCCTCATGTACAAATTAAAATGTTCTAATTTCTATGGTTTATTGGTTATTTCTCTTCCTCAATGTTTCAATATCCTACGATTACTCGTTTATCATGACGACTCTCTCAAGTTGCGAAAGTTTGACTATGCTATCCTGTATATCCCTGCGTGGATTCCAAAACTCTTGCTTTAAAGTTAACATTGTCGAATGCATTTCCTAAATCGACAAATCTCCTGAATGAGTATTGATTTTTCTGATTCTTTCTTCCATTTTCAATTGAAACAACTTAATTGCCACTCTGGTGCCTCTATTTTTCCTAAAGCCAAAATAATCGCCAATTTAACAGATCCTCAATTTCATGTCTTATCCTTCTTTGTATAATTGGATAAAGCAGTTATCAAGCTGATTGTATGATAGTTTTCACTTTTATCTGCCCTTGGTGTCTATGAGACTGTCTGGATGACATTCCACCGAATGTTCAACGATATGCCTCCATTCTCACACATTATTGTTTGCCGCTCCCTCGCCTCGGCCGGCCGGGATGACCGAGCGGTTCTAGGCGCTACAGTCTGGAACCGCGCGACCGCTACGGTCGTAGGTTCGAATCCTGCCTCGGGCATGGATGTTTGTGATGTCCTTAGGTTAGTTAGGTTTAAGTAGTTCTAAGTTCTAGGGGACTGATGACCTCAGAAGTTAAATCCCATAGTGCTCATAGCCGTTTGAACCATTTGAACCCTCCCCCCAATGATTTTACAAAATTTCGACAGAATTCTGCCTTGTTTGATCGAATGTCTTCGAAACTAATGTCAAACTCTGATTAGAATGACGTATCTTTATCCAAACTGAGGTCTATTTCCTATCTTATCATATTTCTTCCCTCGTACATGCCCTCGGTGTACTCTTTCCATTTTTGCGCGACTTCCGTTATATTCAACATTATGATGCCTTTGGTACACACTATGCTGAAGCACTGGTGGTAAAGAGGTGGCGTCTTTGATTAGTAATCAAACTGTTCTCGGTTTCGGGTTCGAAACCCGTCGCCGCTTTAACTTTGATTAATAATCAGCATAGGCATAAGAAGTTACCATCATTCTGCCAACAGCCTTGTCAAAGAGGGCGAAGGAGCGGACAGAGGTTCAGAGCAGCCTCTTGTCCTTGGGGTGGCAAACAGCCCATAAAGGCGGAAGAATCAGCAATTATCAACGGTATGAATATGCAGAATGCAATGGTAACCACTGCATTAAAGACACACATGTGACCTGTAATTGAAAAAGTGTCATGATGAACTCTCCGTTAGTAAAAGATTCCGTGAAGGAACTGCGAAGGGGGAAGGTGACCATGAGAAAAGTTTGAATAACCAACTATAGAATAACGTTCTATGAGTTGGGGCGTGGAATGTCAGACGCTTGAACGTGGTAGGGAAGCTAGAAAATCTGAAAAGGGAAATGCAAAGGCTCAATCTAATTATAGTAGGGGTCAGTGAAGTAAAACGGAAAGACGACAAGGATTTATGGTCAGATGAGTGTAGGGTAATATCAACAAACAGCAGAAAATGGTATAACAGGAGTAGGATTCGTTATGAATAGGAAGGTAGGACAAAGAGTGTGTTACTGTGAACAGTTCAGTGATAGGGTTGTTCTTATCAGAATCGACAGCAAACCAACACCGACAACGATAGTTCAGTCGCAAGCTGAAGACAAGAGATGGAGAAAGTATATGAGGATACTGAAAGGGTAATACAGTACATAAACGGAGATGAAAATATAATAGTGATGGAGGACTGCATTGCAGTTGTAGGGGAAGAAGTGAAGAAAACGTTACAGGAGAACATGGGCTTGGGACACGGAATGAGAGAGGAGAAGGACTAATTGAATTCTGTAATAAATTTTAGTTGGTAAGAGCGATTACTCTGCTCAAGAATCAGAAGAGGAGAAGGTATACTTCGAAAAGAACGGGGAAGACGCGGAAAACTTCAGTTAGATTACATCTTGGTCAGACAGAGATTCCAAAATCAGATACTGGATTGCAAGTCGTGCCCAGCAGCAGATATAGACTCAGATCGCAATGTAGTAATGAGTAATGATGAAGAGTAGGCTGAAGTTTAAGAGGGTAGTTAGGAAGAACCAATACGCAAAGACGTGGGATATAGAAGTGCTAAGGAATAACGAGATACACTTGAAGTTCTCTAAGGCTAATGATACAGCAATAAGGAATGGCTCAGTAGACACTACAGTTGAAGAAGAATTGAAATCTCTAAAAAGGGCAATCACAGAAGTAGGAAATGAAAACGTAGGCACCAAGAACGTAACTGTGAAGAAATAATGAGTAACAGAATAAATACTTCAGTTGATTGACGAAAGAAGAAAGTACAAAAATGTTCAGTGAAATTCAGGAATACAGAAATACAAGTCGCTGAGGAATGAAATAAATGAGAAATGCAGGGAAGCTAAGACAAAATGGCTATAGGAAAAATCTGAAGACATCGAAGTAGAAATGATTGTCAGAAGGACTGTCTCAGCTTATAGGAAAGTCCAAACAACCATCGGTGAAATTAAAAACGTTGGTGGTAACATCCCAGATCACGTAAGAAACAGATTGACCGTCCTTACGGCGGAACAGGGAACCGTAAAAATAGTTTTCCCGTCTGTCAACAGATGTCACAGGCGACGCTACAATGCTAACTGACCTGTCCATGTCGCGGAATTGGCAACGCTGTATCTTCGGTGACGTGAATGACGCTCATTTGCGTTCGGCTAGAGCGCTGCGCGCGAAATGCATTCGTCACACTGCTGACTGTAGCTCATTATCGGCTGTGGTTTTTCCCGAGTTTTCAATCTAAGAATGTAGATTAGCTCCTGTAATTCTACAAACCAAGTTTATTTCTCACAATCATATGCGAAATGAAATAAATGAAAAGTAACACACAAACATTTCTCGCGGGTTACTGTTTAAATGCAGACTGTATTGCAGTCGCAAGGGTTTTACACTCGCCTTCCATGCCGTCGATTTCCTCTTTGCTGTACAGCTCTTCTGATTCGGATTATGGTGGTAAAAAAGATCTCCACGTGCAGGTTAACACTAGGAAGTTTTCAAAATCCGCACTCGGTTATGTTGCGAATTAAGGCTGGACATATTTCAGTGACAGTCATTTCAAATTTAAATTCTTTTACTTTGCATGTAACTTATCGTAAATGATATAAGAGCGGCACAAAACGATGAATTTTGGATTGTTGTTGAAAGGGGGCTGCAAACGCGGTAATGTACAAGTGAAAGCGTGTTTTTCGAGCATATTTTGGCGGTGTCAACTTTGAAGAGCCACAGACGGCAAACCATAATTATGTTAAAAATTTACTTTGTACAGTTTAAAGATAACCCGCAAATATTCGCAACAGACACAGTTATTACTGCGGATATCCGAACTCGCGCAGACCTGTTACTATAGGTAGTGTTGTTTTCAAGTGAAAGCTGTGAGAGGATTATTAGCGCAGAGATTAAAAAAAATTAAAATAGGCACCGTCTATAGTTTGCATGTTATGCTCGTTCTCTTCTATTCTCCTTCCTTCATTCCAGTATAAACGCGTGTTCACAAATATAAACGAATGGCAGTGAACATTGGCGAATTATCTATGAATACTCGTTTGCAGCAGTGTAAACGATGTTTTACACTCGTTCGCTCTAGTATATACCAGGATTTAGAGGGACCGATGATCTAGCAGTTAGATGACGGCTATTATTCATTTATTTCACTGTTGCGATTTCAGCTCTAGAGCCATTTTCAAGTACCAAGGGAAAGGTCTTGTAAGGTAATGCTTCTTAAATTGTTTACCAAATGTTACCAGACTATGCTTTGCATTTTGTTATCCATATGTTATATTGGTTTCAGTTTTCACATTGCACACAAAAATGCCTCTACACCCAAAGTTACGATAGTGAAGTGAACAAACAGTTTTAAAAAGTCCAAATCGCAGCAAAGATTTCATTTAAAAATTATATTATATGATTCTTGTACAGGAAGGGCTGCCACGTTATATCGAATATAACATCGACAAAATTTAAATAGGATCGAATGCTTATTGCTCTTTACTAATTCTTACTCGTAACTGATTTATTGATTTACCTGAATTTAAAATCCACTCGCGTAACCTTTCTTTATCTTTGACGGGAAATATGAACATTTTTAGTTGAGGATTTGTTCGTCTACTCCTTCCACAGTTGATATACTCGTAGGTCCTCGGTATGACGACTCGATCCACTACCACCGGTATGTCAGAAACAACTGTACTTCACAGACGCCAAATAGTGGAAAGCTGCACACATTTGGCCGATGTTGCCACATATTTCACAGAACGGAGTGCCATCTAGTGGTTGATTCCAGAAGTAAGGGTGTGACGCTGTTGCCGCCTGGTGGCCGTTCCCTGACAAGGGTTGCCAGTTAGACCAAGCGATCGGGCAATCTGTTTCTTACGTGATCTGGGGTAACATTAACAGTACAATGGGAATTCCACTGATAAATGCAGAGGAGAGAGCGGATAGTTGGGAAGAGTACACTGAAGGCCTCTATGAGTGGAAGGATTTGTCTGATGTTATAGAAGAACAAAAAGGAGTCGATTCAGGAGATAGGGAATCTTATATTAGAACCAGAATTTAAGAGAGCCTTGGAGGACTTAAGCTCAAATAAAGCAGAAGGGTTAGATAACTTTCCATCAAAATATCTAAAATCATTGGGAGAAGTGACAACAAAACGATTATTCACGTTGGTGTGTAGAATGTTTGAGTATGACGACATACCATCTGACTTTCGGAAAAATATCATCCACACAATTCTGGAGACTGCAAGGGCTGAGAAGTGGGGGAATTATCGCACACTCAGCTTAACATGTCATGCATCAATGTTACTTACAAGAATAATATATAGAATAATGGAAAAAAACTTTAGGATGTGTTAGATGACGATCAGTTTGGCTTTAGGAAACGTAAAGGCACCACAGAGGCAAATCTGACGCTGCGATTTATAATGGAAGCAAGATTAAAGAAAAATCAATACACATTCATAGCATTGTTCGACATGGAGAAAGCGTTCAACAATGTAAAATGTCGCAACATGTTCGAAACACTGCTAAAAATAGATGTAAGCTATATGGAGAGACGGGTAATATGCACTATGTACAAACGCCAAGAGGGATAATGAGAGTGGATGACCAAAAACGATGTCCTCAGTTTAAAAAGAGAGTAAGACAGGGATTCAGTTTTTCACCCCTACTGTTCAATCTGTACATCGAAGAAGTAATGATGGAAATTAAAGAAAGATTCAGGAGTGGGATTAAAATTCAAGGTGAAAGGGAATCAATGATTCGATTCGCTGATGACATTGCTGTCCTGAGTGAAAGTGAAGAAGAATTACAGGACCCCTTGAATGGAATAAACAATCTAATCAGTACATAGTATGGATTGAGAGAAAATCGAAGAAAGACGAAAGTAATGAGAAGTTGCGGAAATGAGAACAGTGAGAAACTTAACATCAGGATTGATAGTCACGATGAATGAATGAATTAATAGTCACGATATCCACCAAATAATTGAGGTCGTAGATTGCAAGTGATACTTTAAATAAAGAGGTTCGCACAGAAGAGGAATTCTTTGCGGGCCGCATTAATCCAGTCAGAAGACTGATCTCAAAAAAAGTGTTGAAGCCTTTCCTTTAAACATTCCGAAAGTCATTTTCACTTTACTGTACGCTAAATCAGCCCCCATAACCACATGTCTTTATCGAATTCTTCACATTTTTCCTGCACTCATTTGCGCCCTAGATTCCGTGCGCTTCCACTGGCTATAATGCTTTGTTTCCGTCTTTCCTTATACGATTTTGTATATCCGCCTCTGTCGATCAACTGAAGTATTTCTTCTGTTAACCGAAATTTCTTTGCCATTTCCTTTACATACCTACATTTATCTGCAGAAATTCTGTAATTAATATTTTTGGAGATGTACATCCTCAATCGAATTATTAGTGTTCGTATTCATGACAGCAGTATCTACAGACTCAGAGAAGTCGAACGCACGTTATCATTTCTTAGCATTTAGCCCACTTTCCATCAATACCAAATTAAAATTTGAGTCTAGAGTTACTTCTGATTATGTTTTGGAATCTAATGTTTTATTTGGGGATGTGTGCCACACGACGATGTAATCCAGCTACTATCTTCCTATATCTTCAGACCTTTCCAAAGATTACTTCCTTCCATTCTGATTTTTGAACAGTGTATTCGCAATAACTAGCTGACATCTACCGCAGATGTAGTCTATTAGAGAATGAGTATTTCTCCTATCTCATTCCTTCTACCGAGCCCTATCGTCACATAACTCTGCTTTCTATTCCTTAACCCTACGCAGCGTTCAAATTCTCCATTATTATTAGATTTTTACCTACTTTTACATCCAGTATTTCCCGCTCAGCCGCCTCATACATTCCTTACATGTTTTCTCCTTGTGACGTTAGTGCATATACTGAACTGTAGTTATGAGCCTAGCTTTGGTTTCAATCCTGATAAGAAGTACCCTATCTATGAACTGTCCACAGAAACTCACTCTTTACTCTGCCTTCTTATTCACAACGAATCACACTTTCGTAATATCGTTTTCTGATGCTGTTGATGTCATCCTACATTCGTCTGACCAGAAATCCTAATCTTCTTTACATTTTGCTTTAGTGATCCCGCTAAGTCTACGTAGTTGAGACGTTCAGTCTTTCTAGCTTCCATTCCATCAGCAGGTTACTGACGCCCCTCGCTATGATGATTTTTCGTACCTTCGTTTGACGCACTCCTAAATCTATTTTCACATGTGGCGATTTCTGCCTGTTAAGAAAGACGCCCTGATTTTTAATGATGATAGATAAATATAAAGAAAAAGTGTTGGCGAGAGACAGTACAGCGATAAAGCAAAACCCGAAAATCCATGTACGCCTAACTGGGTCATGAAGATAGTCTTCCCAAACATACATCTGCAAAACGAACATTCACGACCTCGACTGAGAACAAACACATTCAAAGTCAACCTCGCATTAAGTAGTTAGTGTGTCAATCAGTACGACACACTCACGAAGAGTGACACTCCCACCTGGCACACTTAACTCAAGAGAAGAGTATTGTCAGGCGACGAGAATGCGCGCCTCTGCCAATGCCCTTGCCCCAGTTATGAAGCAGGTGTTCACCTGTTGCTTCCGCTCCCTCGGCTGCAAAGCCCGTACAGTGGAATGAGTCGGCGTTCCGATATGACATCGCTATATTTCATTTTTCGGAACAAATTTGTTATTAGAAACAGCTTAAAAAGAGAACATTCCTTTGACAAAATGAGTGAAATTCTGCGCGTCTGCAAACAATACATACAAGTCGAACAGTCAGTATTCCATCTTTACTTGTGGCATGCAATTCCCAAATCTGTGCACGGCAGAGTGCGTTTGACACTACGAAAATTAAGTAGGCTTTATCTTTTCATTTGATAGCAATACCAAGACGACAGAATGAGGGCAAGGGTCTGACTTTGAGTCTCAATCCCGAGCACAGCTTTAATCCGCCACGAAGGTTTTAGGTACAAGTATTATGGACTCTCAGTACATTTCCGAAAATCATCTTAAGCAATTTAGATGGGCAGATGAAGCTGATCTCGAATATGTTCTATCAAGTATATACTTCGGGCACAAATCGTAATTTAACCTTCCACAAGAAAATAAAATTAGCGCAAAGTGAGAGACGAAAATAAAGAGAGAGAGAGAGAGAGAGAGAGTGAGAGAAGACAGAAGTTTGTATACAAACAAAATACACAAACAAAATGTTTATTAAAACTGTCTTAAACCGCGTTAAGAAAATTATGAAAACCGTCTTGAACCGCTTTACGGAAATTTGAGTCTGAGAAGCAAATTTAAAAGTGGAAATAGTGTTATTGATTATTTGCTAGCCTTGAACGAAATTATAGAACGGAACAAAAAGTAAAAATTATCACTATTGTCTGCGCTTCATAGATTTTAAGAATGCTTCGGAATGTGTTTCACCAACACTGAAGCGCCAAAGAAACTGGTATAGGGTTGCGTATTCAAATACTGAGATATGTAAACAGGCAGAATACGGCGCGCAGTCAGCAACGACATTATAAGATAACACGTGTCTGGCGCAGTAGTTACATCGGTTACTGTTGCTACAATGGAAGGTTATCAAGATTTAAATGAGTTTGAACGTGGTGTCATAGTCAGCGCGCGAGCGATGGGACACAGCATCTCCGAGGTAGCGATGAATTGGAGATTTCCCCGTACGACTATTTCACGAGTGTACCTTGAATATCAGGAATCCGGTAAAACATCAAATCTGCGTCATCGCTGCGGCCGCAGGGACACCCTACAAGAACTGCATCAACGATGATTGAAGAGAATCGTTCATTGTGACAAAAGTGCAACACTTCCGCAAATTGCCGCAGATTTCAGTGCTGGGCCATCAACAAATGTCAGCGTGCGGACCATTCAAAGAAACATCGTCGATACGGACTTTCGGAGCCGGAGGACCATTCGTGAACTCTTGATGACCGCACGACAAAAAGCTTTACGCCTCGCCTGGGCCAGTCAAGACTGCCATTAGACTGTAAATGCCTGGAAACATGTTGCCTGGTCGGATGAGTCTCGTTTCAAACTGTATTGAGCTAATGGACGTGTACGGTTATGGAGACCACCTCATGAATCCATGGACCCTGAATGTCAGTAGGGGACTGTTAAGCTGGTGGAGGCTCTGTAATGGTGTGGGGCTTGTGCAGTTGGAGTGATGCGGGATCCTTGATATGTCTAGATACGACTCTGATAGGTGACACTTACGTAAGTAGCCTACCTGATCATCTGCATCCATTCACGTCAGATGTGCATTCCGACGGACTTTGGTAATTCCAGCAGGGCAATGCGACGCCCCCACACGTCCAGCATAGCTACAGACTATGGCTCCAGGAACACTCTTCTAAGTTTAAACACCTCCGCTGGCCACCAAACTCCCCAGATACGAACATTATTGTGAATATCTGGGATGTCTTGCAACGTGCTTTCCAGAAGAGTTCTCCACCCCTTTCATACTTTTACGGATTTATAGACAGCCATGCAGGATTCATGGTGCCATTTCCCTCCAGCACTACTTGAGACGTTAGTCAAGTCCATGCCACGTCGTGTTGTGGCACTTACGCGTGCTCGCGGGGGCCCTACACGATATTAGGCAGGTGTTCTAGTTTTTTTTTTGTTTTTTTTTTTTGCTCTTCAGTGTAAATCGGTACTTAGACCCGCCGGCCCGTGTGGC
The DNA here is from genome assembly GCF_023898315.1 of Schistocerca nitens. Lineage (NCBI taxonomy): Eukaryota > Metazoa > Arthropoda > Insecta > Orthoptera > Acrididae > Schistocerca > Schistocerca nitens. Next base: position 652,375,802 of record NC_064617.1, read on the forward strand.
CGAGCGGTTCTAGGCGCGTCAGTCTGGAACCGCGCGACCGCTACGGTCGCAGGTTCGAATCCTGCCTCGGGCATGGCTGTGTGATGTCCTTAGGTTAGTTAGGTTTAAGTAGTTCTAGGGGACTGATGACCTCAGATGTTAAGTCCCATAGTGCTCAGAGCCATTTTTTTGTACTAAGGCCCTTGTAAAAGGGACATTAATTGAAGTTAGTATGTTAGACAATATTTACCTCAACACTAAAACTTCCGTTACACTTCATGAGGATAGTGAGAAATCCAAAACTGAAAGAGCATTCGAGAAAGAAATTTTTATTTCCACATTATTATTATTAGGTCTCCCAAAGGAAGTCTTCACATCCTTCAAACTGAAAAACGGAAAACGACTAAGAGTTTTTCTGGTGACACTCTGCTGATTGCCTTAGATGAAAGTAAACTTTAAAGAGGAGAACTGAATAAATATGAAAGTAATCCAGAAAATTAATTGAAATAAAAGTGAATTAATTTATAAAAACATCGAAAAGATAACTGAGAACAGTATTGCTTGAAAAGTCTACAGGAGGCTTTTGTATAAGGTGACCAGAAACGGTCTGAAAAGCTGGTAACTGTGTTGCAGGATAGGTTGTGCAGAGAAATAATTGTTAAGAAAAAAATTCGATACGTTGCGCCGTTTCCAAGTTAATCAGCACTGAAGTTAGCCAATCAGGCCGTTGGGCATGCAAATTCAAGTGCCCCGAAAGAGATGGCGTTGCCAAACGTGTGCTTCGTTTCCTAAAACCGATCAAGACAGCGATACAAAAATTAGGTATGGGATGATACTAAGGATCGAACCGGCTCTATCATCTATGCTATGAGAACAACTGACACTAACTGTATCTACGATACGGTATTCCTATGCCTGTCTTATTCTGAATTACGATGCAATGTTCCTTCGGACAAGCAAGCATAACCGAAGGAACAGGCACTGTGGCAACTGCAGCCAATATGAAATACATGAAATGTATTCGCAGCTCGAATTTGGACAACCATCAGCTGTATAATGAAATGAAGACACTGAAAATTTGCGCCGGACCGGTACTCGAACCCGGATTTCCTGCTTGTCGCGATCGGTTGCTTAGCATCTGCCTATCCGAACACGACTGTTCTCCATATTCACAACTGCGAAAATATTTCATGTATTTCATATTGGCTGTAGTCTCCCCAATGCCTGCTCCATCTGACTTGCATGCGTATCCATCCGTAGGAACTTTGGATCGTAATTCAGAATAACACAGGCATTGTAGTATCGTATTTATCCGGCGACACCGGGCAAGCGACTTTCAAGTAAAATATCTCCCCTGTACGAAAATATACACAGTCGAAGTACGAGCTCAGGTTGGAGACACATGGTTGACGACAAACGGAAGTTTGGGTCCGGCCATGAGACCTGTTGGGATAGCCAAAGCAGTCGGCCCTTGGTTGCGGAGCGGTGCGGTACATCTCGGCCGCTCCGTGTTGCGTTTCAAATGGTTCAAATGGCTCTGAGCACTATGGGACTCAACTGCTGAGGTCATTAGTCCCCTAGAACTTAGAACTAGTTAAACCTAACTAACCTAAGGACAGCACACACATCCATGCCCGAGGCAGGATTCGAACCTGCGACCGTAGCGGTCTCGCGGTTCCAGACTGCAGCGCCAGAACCGCGCGGCCACTTCGGCCGGCTGTCGCGTTTCCGAGTCTGTTGTGTATCGCGCCACCACGCTGGAGTTGAGTTTCATAGTTTCGTTCCTAATATCCAAAGGCTCTTTCTGATTGGAAAGCCACGAGCAAACTGCAGTTTGATACTCTAGATCCAAGGTCCACGAAATAGAGTGCTTTTTACGACACGTGATACAAGCTGACCCGAAACAGCTGCTGGGTATCCAGTTGTCTACCGTGTCAAGCGTTGTATATCTTAAGTTCACTGACGATGAGGCCTGTGACATACGTCTCAGACGCTCGACGGAAGGTTACAGGTTCTGCCACTCTGACGGAAACGTGGGTGTGGTAACACTTGAACGTCCTGAACTGGGAATACAAAATGAGCGCTTGTTGAGCAGCCATTTGAAGTTTCAGCCGATTTGGTCACACTTGCTCTTCGACCCTATGGCACAGTCTTCTGCCATACGGTGAAAAATGGAAGATCGTCTAAACTTACCCTGTCCTTAACGGGGTGCGATAAGTCGTTATTGAACAGCACTGCCATATATTTTAGTATCTGACGATCGCTGGTTGCCGGGCGATAATTATTTCCGACGGTCAGCCGAGGACCTGCTCCGGATGTGGACAGGTAGGTCATTTACGTTCAGAATGTCGCCTCGTACAGACGTCCTCAGACGACCAGATTCTATGCCGATTACGTAAGATGCAGAGGCGAGACAGGAGGCGCCAGTTGTCTATAACGACCTTCTATATTGGTACTAGCCTTGGAGGCCCCTGCAACAGTTCCTGAAGACCCCCAGCGTCTTCTAGCGCCGATGCCTCTGTTGCCCTCTCGTCGAGCCCAGGCGGAACGCACGCACCACTGCAATGACAAGACGACGTTGCGGTGGAAGTTGAAGAACAGGATGCTGCTTCCACCCCCTGCCTTGTTCCGGATACAGATGCGAGACAACGTATACAGAAATCGCCGAAGCGCCATAAGAAACGGCGCATAACGACCGAGGCACTAGAATGGCCCGAGGAAGCAATGATAGATGAAAAGGTGCGTCAGCCGATACAGCGATCCGGTACGGCCGATCCTAACGTACCACATGGATCGATGTCTTCCCCGGCTACCGACGGGACCGCGCGCTGTGGGGACGTGGGAGATAACCGCAGCTCCGCCCCAGGAAATGCACCCATAACTACGTCATGAAATGATAATTAAATGGACACCCTAGCTACAAACAGGCGTTGATGTACTTCATTGGGGACATGTTGAAAATGTGTGCCCCGACCGGGACTCGAACCCCTAACATCTATTAGGCGCACTACGAATGTAGTGGTGTGGACTTGTTTGGAATGTGGATCTCACGGGGAGCGTGCAAGGGATAAGTCCCTGCAGACGCACTATCCTCTGTGCCCGTGGTGGCTCAGATGTATACAGCGTCTGCCATGTAAGCAGGAGATCCCGGGTTCGAGTCCCGGTCGGGGCACACATTTTCAACATGTCCCCAATGAAGTACATCAACGCCTGTTTGCAGCTAGGGTGTCCATTTAATTATCATTTCATTTCTAGCAAAGCTGCATGGTCATACACGGTAACTGTTCTTTCGGGAACAGATACTACCGTCATATATAACTACGTGAGCCTCTCGAGATCCACTGTTGTCGATCTCTCTGGGAGATCGGGCTGAGGAGATGGAGAACCAGGATGCGTTTCAGGACCCTGAAGATACACCGATGCCGTTGGTGGCGTCTACGTTGACGGCGACCGACGCCTGGGCCGGCATGACCTATATTCGCCGCTTCCTATCTCTTCGCCCTGAAGTCACTCCTCACAGCGACTACTGCCCACCTGTAATACCAAGGACAGCCCTCCACGTGCCGGCCGGAGTGGCCGTGCGGTTCTAGGCGCTGCAGTCTGGAGCCGAACGACCGCTACGGTCGCAGGTTCGAATCCTGCCTCGGGCATGGATGTGTGTGATGTCCTTAGGTTAGTTAGGTTAAATTAGTTCTATGTTCTAGGGGACTGATGACCTCAGAAGTTAAGTCGCATAGTGCTCAGAGCCATTTGAGCCATTTTGAGCCCTCCACGACTTGATGGAACAGACATACCGCCTCTCCACGATTAATGTCAACGGCACTACTTCTACTCTCAAAACTCGTACAGTGTAAGATACATTACGAGCTACGGATCTGGATGTCGGTTCTAGGCGCTGCAGTCTGGAACCGCGCGACCGCTACGGTCGCAGGTTCGAATCCTGCCTTGGGCATGGATGTGTGTGGTGTCCCTAGGTTAGTTAGGTTTAAGTAGTTCTGAGCTCTAGGGGACTGATGACCTCAGAAGTTAAGTCCCATAGTGCTCAGAGCCATTTGAACCATTTTTGATCTGGATGTTGTTTTCCTTCTAGAAGTCCTACCAGGACTCTGTCTCGATACCTACAGATATGATGCCTACGCCATGCCTTCAGACTTGGGTGGAGGAGGTACGGCTATTTTGCTCAGGGGAGGGATGATGGCAACTGTTGTATCCTATTTACAGGCGATCCGTGGGATCACACTCGCTGTTGGTACAGTCCGTCTGCTGAGCTTGTACGCTCCTTCCGGAAGCGACAGAAGGAGACAACGCAGTACCTTATATGCCGTAGACATAACACTGCTCTTTCAGGACATTCCCGATCACTTGGTAGTAGGCGGAGATTTCAATTGTGTGCTCAGGTCATCCGACTAGACACTATACCATCTCCCCGGCACTTCTACATCTACATCTACATCTACATCTACGTGATTACTCTGCATTTCACAGTAAAGTGCCTCGCAGAGGGTTCAATCAACCACCTTCAAGCTGTCTCTCTACCGTTCCACTTTAGAATGGCGAGCGGGAAAAACTTAAATTTTTCTGTGCGCGCCCTTATTTCTCTTATTTTATCGTGATGATCCATATTTAGGTGGGTGGCATCAGAATGTTTTTGCAATCAGAGGAGAAAACTGGTGATTGAAATTTCATGAGAAGATCCCATCGCAACGAAAAACGCCTTTGTTTTAATGATTGCCACTCCATTTCACGTATCATGTCTGTGACACTATCTCCCCTACTTCGCGATAATTCAAAACGAGCTGTCCTTCTTTGTACTTTTTCGATGTCATCCATCAGCCCCATCTGATGCGGATCCCACACCGCACAGCAATACTCCAGAATTGGGTGGAAAAGCGTGGTGCAAGCAGTCTCTTTAGTAGATCTGTTGAACCTTCTAAGTGTTCTGCCAATGAATCGCAATATTTGGTTTGCTCTACCCACAACATTACCTATGTGATCGTTCTAATTTAGGGTATTTGTAATTGTAATCCCTAAGTAATTAGTTGAATTTACAGCCTTCAGATTTGTGTGACTTATTGGGTAATCGAAATTTAGCGGATTTCTTTTAGTACTCATGTGAATAACTTCACACTTTTCTTTATTCAGGGTCAATTGCCACTTTTGGCACCATACAGATATCGTATCTAAATCATTTTGCAATTCGCGGTTTTGGTCATCTGATGACTTTACAAGACGGTAAATGAAAGCATCACCTGCAAACAATCTAAGACGGAGATGTTCTACTGTGTCGTTAATATAGATCAGGAACAGTAGAGGGCCTATAACACTTCCTTGGGGAACACCGGATATTACTTCTGTTTTACTCGATGACTTTCCGTCTATTACTACTAACTGTGACCAGTCGCGCAACTGAGGCGTTATTCCATGGGCACGCAATTTGGTTAGAATACGCTTGTGAGAAACGATGTCGAAAGCCTTCTGGAAATCTAAATACATGAAACCAATTTGTCATCCATGTCGATAGCTCTCATTACTTCATAGTATAAAGAGCTAGTTGTGTTTCGCAAGAACGATATGTTCTGAATCCGTGCTGACTATGTGTCAATAAATCGTTTTCTTCGAGGAACTTCATAATGTTCGAATACAGTATATGTTCCAAAACCCTACTGCAAATCGACGTTAGTGATATGGGCCTGTAATTCAACAAATTACTCCTACCTCCCTTTTTGGGTATTGGTGTGATTTTTGCAATTTTCCTGTCTTTAGGTACGGATCTTTCTGTGAGCGAGCGGTTGTGTATAATTGCTAGAAATGGACCTATTGTATCAGCGTATTCTGAGAGGAACCTGACTGGTATACAATCTGGACCGGAAGCCTTGCCTTTATTAAGTGATTTAAGCTGCTTTGCGACACCGATCATGTCTGCTCTATGTTTCTCGTCTTGGCAGTTGTTCTTGATTGGAATTCAGGAATATTTTCTTCGTCTTCTTTGGTGAAGGAGTTTCGGAAAACCGTGTTTAATAACTCTGCTTTAGTGGCATTGTCATCAGTGACTTCATCGTTGTTATCGCGCACTGAAGGTATTGATTGCGTCTTGCCACTGGCGTGCTTTATGTATGACCAGAAACTCTTTGGGTTTTCTGCCAGATTTCGAGACAGAGTTTCGTTGTGGAAATTATTGAAAGCATCTCGCATTGAAGTACGCGCTATATTTCGAACTTCTGCAAAACTTTGCCAGGCTTGGGGATTTCGCGTTCTTTTAAATTTGGCATGCTTTTTTCGCTGCTTCTGCAACAGTGATCTGACCCGTTTTGCGAACCATGTGGGATAAGTACCATCACTTATTAATTTGTGTGTTATACATCTCTCAATTGCTGTCGATACTATCTCTATGTAATCATTCCACAACTTTTCTACGCTTACATGATCAGATCGGAAGGAGTGAAGACTGTCTCTTAAAACGGTGTTAAGAGCATTTTTATCAGCTTTTTAAAACAGATATACCTTGCGTTTCTTTTTGATGGTTGTAGGTGTTACGGTATTCAGCCTAGCAACTACTGCCTTGCGGTCGCTAATCCCTGTATTTGTAAAGAACATGGCTTTGTTGGACACATGGGTAATACAACACGGCGATCGAAAGGCGTACACGTACTTTACTAGCCCTTCCGCAAGCCGTTTGTATCGAGCTTACGCCATACGCGACCTGCGATCGGCAGTCGTCGACGCTGAGATGTGGCCGGCAGCGTTCACGGACCATCTAGCGTATGTGTGTACTTTCACCCTCCCACTCACACGCGTCCGACGAAGTAGGGATCCGTGGCGCCTCGACGTGGCCCTCCTTGATCAGGTAAACTGTAGCTGCGAAGCTGAGTCCACGTGGAGCAGATGCCAACGGCGATTACCCGCCTTCGGTTCCAAGCTTCAGTGGTGGTTACGATGTGTCAAACCTGCCTTGTGCCGAACGGACGAGATCGAGCGCGCTGGTATACTGCGACCAGTGATTTCTAGTACACCGCACTCCGCGAACTGGCTGTGCAACCGCCGTCGCCGGAAAAACAACCGGCAGAACACCACGTCAAGACAATTGCTACGTATGTGCGTGTGCGGGCGAGGACAACTGATGATGTTAGTCGAGAACGACCTTCCTTCCATCATATCATTCAAGACAGGAGAAGACGCAAGAGGCAGCTCATTATGGAAGTGGTGACGGAAGATCTACAACGACCTGAAACGCAAATGGATGTCGTCCGAGCCTTCACAAGTTTTTATACACTTTTCTACGAGCGAGAGTACAACATGGCTGTAGGAGTCAGAAAAGTCCTATCCGACCTACCCGTTTCTCAGAACCCACAAGATGATGCTATGCTCTTGTCGGACATGACTTTGGAAGAACAACGAGTGGCTATGTTACGCGATGCTCCGAACAAAACGCCAGGCGCTGCCAGACTACCTCCTAAATTTTACAAAAGGTTTTTGTTTTTAGTTGTATATTGTTCATTTTTTCTAACCACTCCTTTCTAGCTCTCCTTCTTCCCTCAATTTTTCTTTCGCATATCTGGTTGAGCCATATCCGGTTAGGTTTTTCCCGTTTTCCCAAAACTTTTGCGGCTGCTTCATTCAGGGTGGTTTTGATTTTTGTCCAGTCTTCATTTATGTTATTGTGACCAGACTCCATTTGCTCCAGATTTGTTATATTTACAGCTAGTTCTATCACAAACTGTTCATTTCTTTCTGGCTCCTTTAACATATTTACATGATAGATTACGCTTTTGGTCATTGTCTTTGTGCCTCACTTAAAATATACTGAAATTTTAGCTATTACTAGGAAATGATCAGTGTACAGTCTACTCCTTTGAATGACCTGGTGTCCTTGATGCAATTGGCAAAATGTTTTTGGATACATACATGATCATCTGGTTCACAGTTTGGCCATCAGGTGATATCCATGTCCCCTTATGAATATTTTTATGGGGGAACATAGTGCTAGATATACATAAGTTGTGATCTGTAGCGAATGTAATCAAACGGCTACCATTGTCATTGCTTTTTTATGTAATTTCCAATGACAGGTCTGTAAGTTGTCTCTCTTCCTACCTCAGTCCCCAAGTATTATTTTGATACTATGGTTTGGCAGTGGGTCATATGTGAGATTCAGTTGGCTATAGAATTCTTCTTTCATGAGTTCATCTTTGTCTTCACAAGGACCATGCCCCTTTAAGAAACGTCAAATTTAGAAGATTGGTGAATAACTACCAAGGTTTTAAAATGGCATCAACGTCCAAAAGACGGAGAGGACCATTATCCGAAGAGCATAAACAGGCATTTCTTGGTGGGCTCAGATGATACTGGCAGGAAGTCAAAGCTGTAACACGAACAAGACCTAGACACGAAATTGGTTGTTACCACGCAGTCCGTAGAGGCTGAAGATACTAATTATGGTGAATTACTAACACTCAGGTTTTTTTAGCAAAATTATATTGCAAGTTAAGTTCGTCTTTTCAAAAACATCTGACAATTGAAGTTACATTACTCACAACTGATCCACAAACATTGAGATTTAAGCAACAAGTATTGTCTAACTTGATTAATCCAACATAAATGCAAATCGTCAAATTACTCATAGCTCTGTTAACAAATCTTAATAGCATTACAAAACTGAAATATATAACTAGCCTTTTTATTTAAACAGTTTACGCACATTCTGGGGTTACTCAACAATTACAAATTATCAGCCAACTCATCTATACTAACGCGCTAGCAAAAACAGAGATCATAATTATTTAGCATCTTTACCTCGGTCACAAGAAGATTTCTGCTTCCATGCTCAACAATTTTGACATACCTGTGCTTCACACAGCACACCACAAAAACTGCCTACTCCATCGTCTTTTTCTCACAGACACCTACCTACAACTGAGCGCCCAGCGCTTTCTTATTCCAACAAGGCAGTACCTTTGGCTCTGCGGTCGCGTACAGTCAGCGATCCCCATTATCGAGCCCATCAAAGACATTCATCGTTTATAGCATACTAGTTTCATTTTCATTTATTAATATTTTTATCTTATTCTGGTGCCACATACAAGTGTACCCCAGTATACTACTTTCAATGTCAGCAGATTCATGAAAGTTTAAGCCTTATGTGTTATTTTTATTTGGTATCTAGGAATCTGATGATAATTAGACGACCGAAACTGGTTGTGCAAATAAAGAATTTTTCCAGCAGCTCAAGGCGGTAATACGACATTCTTCAGATACGTAAGAGCTGTGGGGTACGGCCTCCTGATATTATAAAGCTGTTTTTTCCGGTAATCTTTCCTATTATTTAGAATTCCACCTCAGAAAATTTTTAAAAATTGTAATCTGTAATGAAAATAAAAACATTTCTTAATTGAATACGGCCGGCCGAAGTGGCCGTGCGGTTAAAGGCGCTGCAGTCTGGAACCGCAAGACCGCTACGGTCGCAGGTTCGAATCCTGCCTCGGGCATGGGTGTTTGTGATGTCCTTAGGTTAGTTAGGTTTAACTAGTTTTAAGTTCTAGGGGACTAATGACCTCCGCAGTTGAGTCCCATAGTGCTCAGAGCCATTTTTTTTTAATTGAATACGTATTATGTAATTTAAAACTTGTGAAAATGGACTATCTTTATTATATATAAATTCCTGTTCTCTTCTTCTTATCTATACCTCGAGGTATCCATAATTTTTCTATTAAAGTATTTTTCCTGTGATACTATGTATAGCAGGGACAGAATGCTCGTTTGTAATACCTACAAGTACCTTCATTCAAATGCAGGTGTATGCCACCAGACCAGTCTACAAATGAGGCCGTGGAGCTTATGCCTGTCTAATTCTGGGACCTCTGTTTGCAGTTTCAAGCCGACGGCGGCGCCGAAGCTGGGGATGGGCCTCGGTAGCTACTACGGGTCGCGGCCAGCGGTGTTGGGTCCTGGGGTCAAGTCCCCGCGACCGCACGACTTCAAGGTGTTCCATCAGATCCCGAAGTCGTCGCTGCTGCTGAGCCACTACGACCCGTTCTACAGCCCTCTGCTGTCTCGGCTCGACAGCGTCTTCAAGCAGCTGGGCAGTGACTCGGAGCCGTGCCGCGAGCAGCTCGTCTGCGAGATGTACAGCAGCCCAGCGCGCTTCGCGCCCTACTCCAACCTCGTCTCCGCCCAGCTCAGCAGGTACCTGCGTCCGTTTAAACGTTCTCTGGAGCTTATCTCCTTCTCGCACGATCGCGCAACACAACCTCTTTTCTACTATCATATACACTACTGGCCATTAAAATTCCTACACCAATAAGAAATGCAGATGATAAACGGGTATTCATTGGACAAATATATTATACTAGAACTGATATGTGATTACATTTTCACGCAATTCGGGTGCGTAGATCCTGAGAAATCAGTACCCAGAACAACCACCTCTGGCCGTAATAACGGCCTTGCTACGCCTGGGCATTGAGGCAGATAGAGCTTGGATGGCGTGTACAGGTATAGCTGCCCATGCAGCTTCAACACGATACCACAGTTCATCAAGAGTAGTGACTGGCGTATGGTGACGAACCAGTTGCTCGGCCACCATTGACCAGACGTTTTCAGTTGGTGAGAGATCTGGAGAATGTGCTGGCCAGGGCAGCAGTCGAACATTTTCTGTATCCAGAAAGGCCCGTGCAGGACTTGCAACATGCGGTCGTGCATTATCCTGCTGAAATGTAGGGTTTCACAGGGTTCGAATGAAGGGTGGAGCCACGGGACGTAACACATCTGAAATGTAACGTCCACTCTTCAAAGTGCCGTCAATGCGAACAAGAGTAACTAAAGGCACCCCATACCATCACGCCGGGTGATACGCCAGTATGTCGATGACGAACACACGCTTCCAATGTGCGTTCACCGCGATGTCGCCAAACACGCACGCGACCATCATGATGCTGTAAACGGAACCTAAATTCATCCGAAAAAATGACGTTTTGCCATTCGTGCACCCAGGTTCGTCGTTTAGTACACCATCGCAGGCGCTCCTGTCTGTGATGCAGCGTCAAGGGTAACCGCAGCCACGGTCTCCGAGCTGATAGTCCATGCCGCTCCAAACGTCGTCGAACTCTTCGTGCAGATGGTTGTTGTCTTGCAAACGTCCCCATCTGTTGACTCAGGGATCGAGACGTGGCTGCACGATCCGTTACGGCCATGCGGATAAGATGCCTGTCATCTCGACTGCTAGTTATACGAGGCCGTTGGGAACCAGCACGGCGTTCCGTATTACCCTCCTGAACCCAGCGATTCCATATTCTGCTAACAGTCATTGGATCTCGACCAACGCGAGCAGCAATGTCGCGATACGATAAACCGCAATCGCGATAGGCTACAATCCGACCTTTATCAAAGTCGGAGACGTGATGGTACGCATTTCTGCTCCTTACACGAGGCATCACAAAAACGTTTTGTGGCCGTGCGGTTCTAAGCGCTTCAATTTGGAACCGCGTGACCGCTACGGTCGCAGGTTCGAATCCTGCCTCGGGCATGGATGTGTGTGATGCCCTTAGGTCAGTTAGGTTTAAGTAGTTCTAAGTTCTAGGGGACTGATGACCACAGATGTTAAGTCCCATAGTGCTTAGAGCCATTTGAACAAAAACGTTTCACCAGGCAACGCCGATCAACTGCTGTTTGTGTATCAGAAATCGGTTGGAAATATTCCTCATGTCAGCACGTTGTAGGTGTCGCCACCGTCACCAATGTTGTGTGAATGCTCTGAAAAGCTAATCATTTGCATATCACAGCATCTTCTTCCTGTCGGTTAAATTTCGCGTCTGTAACACGTCATCTTCGTGGTGTAGCAATTTAAAGGCCAGTAGTGTATAACATTTATAAAATCTTTCCGGTAACTCCCTACATAATGACGAAAAAAAATTGAAATCATACCTAAATGCACATGTTTAAATGGTTTCTATGGCAACGGAAGAACAAAAGCTCGTAAGTCAAGTAATCAGTCTCCAAAATAGTTTTTCATTTCTTAAAATAAGACGCTTATTCCCGAGTTTGTGACAGTCGGCAGAGTGACACATGTGCGGAGATGGACGTGTTAACACTTCTGCAGGGCCCAAAATGCTTCGGGTAGTGCACATCGGAACAGGCTGTTCCAGGATACACCTTCCTGTCTGAATGAGTTTTCTCCTGCTGAGAAAATTAGAAGGGGCAATCTTTTTTATTTGGTAAGAAACGCTCAGTAACCGAGATTGCATTAACTCTTCTCTATTTTTGACAGTCGGTTTCGACAGATATAACTGTCATCTTCTGGTCTCTAACATCATGCATATTCATGGAATATGTCTCCCATTATGATTTACGACTAAGATGTAATATTCGAGAAAAATTTTGGTTGACATTACGAGAAACGAAAATGCAAACTGTACATTTACATATCTTCAAAAAAAATTTTATTACGAAGCATGTTTATAATGTGTTGCAACATCCTGCATTGTTATAGATTGAAATGTGTGATGTTGAAGTGCACTTCATCCTTGTTTCACCAGTGCCACTATATAATATATTCATTCTACGCTATTATGCACTGCCGTTGTCAATAATTATACCTCAATGCTTTGATATTTTATAATGGATGCTTTATACATACTTTGTAGATAGATGATATCTGCTGAATCTAAGCACCGTAAGCTCGAGTTCGTTATTGTCCATGGTGCCTATAGCAAATCCCTCCCTCCCCTTCCCCGGACGTCAACACTTTAAATTTCAAAAATTATCTTGAGTGTTAATATTGTGTATATATTCTGTAGGTGCTGTTAAGTTGAACCTACACACTCCCCCCTCCCATGTTACCTTCCCTGCCAGGCCTGTACACAATAACGTATAGTTGCCTGCGTTCGTGTCATCTTTGCGCCATATCCCGCCCCCACACTCCTCTCTTCTTCCGTGATTCCTTACAGATGCATCTAACGTCTTGCAGGGTGCGGTTTTATCGTTGCTAACATGCAGGGCCTCCCGGCCAACAATACCACACCATCACTTCATTTTTACTCGCCACAATGACACAGAAATATACTGTAGCAGAGTAAATACTAAAACTTACCCACCATATATGAACTAATCTGGACTTATGAAGGATACAATGAGAATGTAAAAAAATGTTCGCGTACAAATACAGTACAGTTCTGTAAGCGTTAGAATGGTTAAAAACGAGTCAGAAAAGTTTCTAATTCTTAAATTTAAAAGAGAATAATTAACGCTATGATTTTACGATGCCTACGTAAGACCCATCGAGTGGTTGTAAATACGTACACGTCTTATCTTTGCCTCACTGCCATCCATTGGCACCATATGCCTCGCCTAAGGTGGATCTTCGCTGTATGGAATATGTCATTCACATGTGAACAGATGTGCATTTCACTGTTTATTGTAATTTTTAAGACTTAACAATTACCTGTGAGCGGTAGGTATATGGACATGTGCACAAGGTGCTTCCTAACTGGAAATGTTTTACTTCTGACAGACTTTTATATAATGTGCTATATTTTATCCACCATAATGCTAACATGACATGACGTTCTAATTCACGATGAACACGTTTTGTAAAAAACAAATTTTGAAGGTATGTGAATGTACAGTTTCCATTTTCGTTTTTTGTAACGTCAAACAAAACAATATTCTCAAAAGTTGTGTCATAACCGTAAATCATGATAGAAGATATATTCCATGTATATGCATTATCCAGAATGAAATTTTCACTCTGCAGCGGAGTGTGCCCTGATTTGAAACTTGCTGACAGATTAAAACTGTGTGCCGGGAAGTTTCAAATATATGCATTATCTTACTGATCAAAAGACGACAGTTAAATCTGTCGAAATCGGTTGTCAAATATAAAGAATAATTTATGTGAACTTGATCGATCAAAGTTTTTCACCGGCCTGTGTGTCGGTACTTGCAGTGTCCTGTTGGAAGAGCCACTTGAAGCAAACAGTTTGTGCAATTGTTCATATTTCGTACATTTCTTGCTCCGCGCCGTCACCATTATGATGACAACCCTATGTCGCTATGACGTCATTCTACTACGTAGCTGACTTGGGCTCCCTGCTCATTTACGATGTCACAATAGTTTCCGCGTTCACTGCTGCACCATCAGCAATTCTTTCTCACTGCAATTCCATTTGGCTGTTGACCCGTTCTGATCTGCCCGTTGCGTTGCCAGGAAAGGTTTTTCAAATTTTTCTGGCTCCACCAAGGATACTATTCTGCTGTGCAACAGATGATTGCTATTTTGAAACGTTTAAAACAAATGTACCTGGATTGAACCTGTGTCTCTCATGATGGGCTTCTAAATTGGTATCATCCCGTCCTGAGACAGAGATTATTGGTTGCAATTACCTTTTCAATTAACGTCCGTGGAAACCAGTTGCCACCTTATTCGTGCCCATAAGGTTAACGAAGAAATATCTTAACACATAAGAATGTATACATACTAAGATGGTATATATATATATATATATATATATATATATATATATATATATATATATATAGTTAAGGCTCACCGGCCGCTTGACCATCTTCTTCTTCTGTGCGGATGCACAAACAGTGCCCGAACTCTTACGGGAATCGGCAACGCGCCGCGAGTAATGAGTATAATGGGCGGGGGCACTACGAATGTAGTGCTGGACAATACGTTGAGAATGTGGGTTTCGCGGGAGGTGTGCCAGAGATAAATCCCTGTAGTCGCGCTGTCCTCTGTGGCTCCGATGGATAGAGCGTCTGCCATGTAAGCAGAAGATCCCGGGTTCGAGTCCCAGTCGGGGCACACATTTCCATTTGTACCCGTTGACGTTTGTCAACGCCTGTAAGCAGCTAATGGTGTTCATTTCATTGTAACATAACAATGTGTCCAGACATAGCACATATTTCCATGAAATGAAATGTGCGTATGGCTAGGGCAGACCGCCCGCGAGGAGCAAGTCTTTTCCGTTGACGTCCGTTCGGCGATTTTCGGGTCGATGAGGATGAAATGATAAAGACAACACAACAGCCAGTCCCCAGGCGGAGAAAAATCTCCGACCCGGCCAGAAATTCTGCCGCGCGAAGTCGTCACTCACCTATGAAGGCGGACATTGCCCTTGAAACGTTGGTTGCGTATTCAGGAGATACACCTGACCTGAAAATGAAAATCTTCAAGACTTCTACAGCTATTTTGTCGACCAATGACTCGGAACCTTTGCGCTAACAACGTCTCTGAAACATGAAGCTGAAGAATAAAATATTAATATCAGAAGGTCATCCAAATATTCACTCATAATTAAAAAGATATCTTGAAAACGCAGAGTACCACGGCCACCAGGTTTACAAATTAATTTTAAACCTTAATGGAAAAAGAATAAAGACATTAAAAGATTCCACATTGACAGCAGCTTAAAATAGTTTGTGTGGGCTACACACAGAAACTGCAGTGAACAAGAAAACTCCGCAGTCATTTTCGAATTTTGTAACTATTTAAAAACTACAAAATGGTTAAAATTACATCCTTGTAGAACAGTGAAATGTTGTCCTTTCCTCAAAGCCATACAGCTTGTCAAATTGCAGAATTATGTGTGTTTTGACAACAAAATGAACACTGGAATGTAAAATGTGTCACTGAGATGCTGGAAAGGCTGCGAAGTCAGAGATACTGAAATATCTGATCGATATGATCATTCATCCTACGTTTCCGGAAAGTGTCGTCAACGACACTAGCTTTCATTTAAAGTGAATCTCAGTATTTCCCACTTGTCAGAGTTTATGTGGTTAACAGGCCGATATTTCATCTCAAGACCGGTTATCGGCGCAAGTCTGCAGAACCGGCTGTTCGCTCACCCAGCAACGTAACTAGTCCTGTGACCCGCTGGAATTCCCCACCTGTCTCTCCCTCTTTCTATCTCTCCCTCTCTTTCTCACCTTCAATCTAATACGTTAAACATACAGTACAGTACCTGTACGTTGTGTCCGCAGCTCGTGGTCGTGCGGTAGCGTTCTCGCTTCCCACTCCCGGGTTCGATTCCCGGTGGGGTCAGGGATTTTCTCTGCCTCGTGATGACTGGGTGTTATGAGATGTCCTTAGGTTAGTTAGGTTTAAGTAGTTCTAAGTTCTAGGGGACTGATGACCATAGATGTTTAGTCCCATAGTGCTCAGAGCCATTTGAACCTGTACGTTGTATCCTTTTACCGTTCATCTTTCTTTGTGATTCTAGGAGCTCGGAAAATATTAGCTAGTGAATGTCTTGTTTGAAAATACTCGTATCTTCATTTCTTTCCAAACGGGTAGCATTTCATTCGTCTTCATTGTCGGCTTTTTCAGCTATCCAAGTGCACTATTAGGATCTTTCTTTATTTTTCAGGGTAATTTCTATTGATATTCCATTTTCCAAGAGACATTGAGTCTCAGCTTCATCTTCGATAAGAGAAGAAGCTGAAGCAATGAATTGAAATCTGTGCCTCAGTTGGGACTTGAACACAGGTCTCCTACTTACTATGCAAATATGCTAACCGGTACACAACCATAGAATTGTGGCAAAGGTGCTAACTACTATACAATGCTACGGTGGTGTAGTGGTTAGCGCATCTGCCTTGTAAGCATGAGATCTGAGTTCAAGTCCCGACTGTTGCACAAACTTTAATTCATTCCTTCAGCTTATCTCCTTAAATTCCAGTGTTAGATGCAGTTCTTCAGTTTATCTATTAATGACATAGTGATAGTTTTTCAATAAGGCTATACTCGTAACTATATTTTTGACATACTTGTGAGCTTCTTTTTCTGCCACCCAGCTGAAGTTGAAATAGTTCTCCATCACCTCCACTTCTATTTCAACGACCTTTGTTCTCACAGAATTATAATAAATCAATGATTTGTCGTGGAGTTTGACTAATTTCCCAAATTCATCATTTTAAGCATATGCATGAATAAAATTCTATGCCACATTTCATCAAATTTGCAGAAACTGTAGAAATGTGTATCATTCCTGAAAAAAATAATAAAGCAATTATTTAGAGCCTTGTTTCTATTTCTTGTACACAATCTTTATGTAAAGGGGTACAACTGCATTTAATAGTGGTTTCCAATGTGGTGTAGCCAATGTTTTTGTTTCTTATGGTGGATATAGCTGCACAGCTTTGGATATTGAACGTTATTCCATGTCACGGGTTTTCTTTACTCAGCATTCTCAGGTCCATTCTAAGTTAGTTCTCGATTAACACTTGATTAAATGAAGGTGAAACAATTGTAACTCCTTCTTGTCTTCCCTGTTTTACGTCTTTATATCCTCTTTCAGAGCAGTTACTGGCTTTACAGACTCGATCTTAAAACAGATATGAAATAACCCTTCTACAAATTTTGAAACTCGCGATGAAGTTATTTCCTTCGTTTCCGTACCCATGGAGAAGTTCACGTGACCTTATATTTTGCCAGCGTCAATCATAAAATATTTGTTTCATGGCTGCTTGTTTTATTACATTTCTCTATTTGCATTTCTCTATTTACATTTCTCTATTACGTTTACAATCATGTTAGTGGCATACACCCATTGAATTTTTGGGAGTAGTCACCAGAAACGTGGAAATTTAAAGAATGGCATCATTCACATGAGGTTGTTAATTTAAGTGAGTACTTAGAAAGCAATACCATCTAGATTTGAGCGAGTACTCAAATTTTGGTCAGAAAATAACATCTCTGTCTACGGACATTTTCTCAGAATACGATGCCTAGATTAGGAAAGCTGATTAAGAGTGGTAGCACATTCTCAAATTCTCGACTGGGCTTGCTACGGTCGTGTGCATTTTATGAGTGAGAAGAGTTAGTTTGATCGCACACTGTAGTGGTGTTCATACCTGACTGGCTGGGTGTCTGTGCATTTCTTCGACTACTGAGCCACTTGAACAGCACACTGACAAAGGGATTTATAATTTAATTCGTAATACGATAAGGTGTGTAAGTTGCTAATTTTTATTAGCAGTGCGTTACGAGGGGTGTAGTATGCGAGAATCCCCTGTCAACTAAACTGACGATTCCGTTTTTCGTGTCTTTCATAAAAATTTCACTTCGAGATGAATAATATTTTGATTCGTAAACACAATTTTTTAATATGACAACTGTTATGAAATCGAAAAATTTAAACAGCGCTCTCAGTGCTATGACGAGTGAAACCGGAGTTATCTGACACACATGCAGAAAAAAGTGCATTTTAAGTTAATAATTACGTTTCGCCAAACACCCATTAACAAGTGAAAACAAATTTCGAGGAAAATATCTACAGCATTCGTTTTATTATTTTTCATTTCTACTCTTTCTAACCTTCATGCTGTTCTTAAATTGTGTACGACTTCATCGAAGTCATTCTATAGAATATAAAAACGCTGTAAACACATAAAAGGAGCTGTGTTGATCACTGTAACTGCTATTATCTTAAACTGAAACATGTTATCAGTAGAATTAACCGCCAAAAGCACAGGAGGTGGCGATGTACTATTCACAATCAACCAAATGTTTGCTGAGATCTAGCTTTAAATCTCATATTTCGGTGCACCCTCTCATGTAATGAGGAATTGAAACACACATGACCTCTGTCAATATTTGCTTAGGATGAATTAGAAATATGAAGTGTATTATGTAATTAGAAATTAGAGGGAGTTATAATTTCATTTTGGGTAAACAATGTATAATGCATATCCTGAAGCAAACCGATAATACATTATACCGCAGTTTGTATAACAACAGATACTGTATTCTGGAATGATAGTACATTTTTCATTTTTTTATATAGCAGTTATCACGGTTTGCCAGACCCTTACGTATGCTGCAAATAAATAAATAATCTGAGACATCGCTGTGAGTGCTCTGTCTGTCGGGTGGCAGCTATGATTCAGAGAATCCTTTTGGCAGCATTATATCGATACCTGGTCTGCACAGGCGTCGGGTTGATCCACTGCCTTCCTCTGACAACAAAGGAAGGAACTTCATAGACGCACTTTACAGCCAACTACACTAAACAAATTCATGGGTATCAAAGAGCGCAATTCAAGAAGAATTCAAAAAAATAGGGCAAGTGGACTTACTAACAGAGATCTTCCAGACATGACCCCATTCTGCTTCTAGTGAGACGGCTTCAATCTCCGCAAAGCGTTACACTTCTCACGGAAAAAATAAAGTGCAGCATCGTCTCCACTGAGCGCTCAAAAGAAGCAGAACTAACGAAACAAAGATCAACAGCAAGAAAATCCCACGTTTAATTCCAATCCTCTTCTCGTCATCGCGATTCCAATTGCGAGTGTTGGAACTTTCACCGACGACGAAAAAGCTGCCTCTTCGCGTGAGTGTAACGGTAATCAGGGACGGACAGCGAAATTCGCAGCCGGTTGGCACACTTCGGCCGCGAAATACGTCAGCGGCCTGGCTTCTACTGGGTAGCGAGACGAGGTGGAGACGCCCCAGAGGTCACCGTTCGGAAGGTTGGTCGTGTAGGAAACTCTAGTAGCGTCGTTTGTCAGTAGGAAGATGTCATTTACGTCTGATCATATTCTGAAAATACTTGTAGCGAGGAGTGTTTTCATGAATTTGGTAGTGACATATTTATACTCAGCAAATCTATGCCAAGAACACAGCAGAGGATACTTACTATTGAACCACTATTTCTCCAGCCGGCCGGTGTGGCCGAGCGGTTCTAGACGCCACAGTCCGGAACTGCGCGACCGCTACGGTCGCAGGTTCGAATCCTGCCTCGGGCATGGATGTGCGTGATGTCCTTAGGTTAGTTAGGTTTAATTAGTTCTAAGTTCTAGGGGACTGATGACCTCCGAAGTTAAGTCCCATACTGCTCAGAGCCATTTGAACCATTTTTTGAACCCTTTTTCCATTTCTTCATTCACTAGTGGACTGCGGAGGAAACGTCAGCTTAAATTCTTCACGGTGTGATTAATCTTATCTTGCCTTCATGAGTCCTACTTGAACGAGACACAGCAGTCCTCACGTATTGCTGTTTCTTGGAACTTTGTAAGCAGACTTTCGTGGGGTAGCTGGCGTCTTTCTTCAAACACCTGTCTGTTCAGATTTTTCATCGTTCCCGTGACAACTTCTGACCAGTTGTGCTGCCAGTCTTTGTATACGTTCAGTATCCCCTGTTAGTTGTGTTGGATATAGGTCCCTCGAGCTAAGTTGGGCGACATGAGTGTTTTGCACTCAAACTGCTTCAGCATATACATCTTTATATGCATGGTGAGGCAGCTAAAACGAGCCACTCCAAATATCCAGAATGATTAAATACATAAGCGTTTGATTTTCGCCAAGCGGAAAATATGACGAATTTCCTGACTTTCGCGAGTAATTTTTATCGTTTTTGCTCACCGAACTAAGACACCGACTTCGTTTCTTCCTAATGGAACTACATGCCTTACGTATGGTAATTTGAAAGAAGCTCCTAAGAGAACTTCAACGATGTGATGTGTATGTGACTTTATCACACAGTATCAAGATAACAGCGCCAGAAACCACTGTCTCGCCATCATTATATGAGGTTCCACACACGTAGCCCTATTACACCAAAGACATGTAATTTAGTTACGGTTCGTGTGTTAAGGTTTGCGTTTTATGTGCATGCGTCTATGCTCAGCTGTTGTAGCACTCAGATAACTTGCTCGTAAGGTTATCGAGACATTCGCAATGTACAGGACAGTCGAGAAAGTTAATATTGTTTACATGTAATGTCGGCAAACTAGTAGAGCAGCAATACGGTTGTATGCCGAAGAGTGTCCACATCGTGCCAAGCACTCGCGATCTCTCTTTGCAAACATCATTAAAAAGAGTTATAGAAACTGGAAGCATGGGGAATAAAATAAGCCAAGGAAAAAGAAGAGCAGCAGACGAAAGAAATTAAACTGCATTTTAGCAGCAATAACATACAACGCAAATGTCACTAAGAAGCAGCCCCAAAGTACGAGAAATACCAACCAAACGATTGTTCTGCGAACACTATATTCCATAACATTTAGTCCACCTCATACTCCATACTGCATATACATCTTCGCGGCAGTAACTCCAAAAATTTAGTGCAGTTTCCTGAATGTTTCCTAGTAAAAATTCAAAGTGATGCGGCATATCAATGCAAAATTTTGTTTAAGGTAGAAGCATCGTTTAGCATCGTTTACAAACCACGCGCAAGTGAACCTTCGCAAAATACACTAATCCCCAGCTGAAAATCCATGCTGACTCAAGGAAGTGGATAAAAACAACGTGCATATTCTGTGGAAGTCTGGCGAGTGTTTTTAAAAAGTCGCGCCATTGGTCCCTGTTATGTTGCTGTGAATCTAAATACACTGAGGTGTCTCGAGTTGCTACTATATTCTGCTGCCACAGTTATTGGAAGACATCTCACTGAACATAAGATAATCAGTGTGCTACCAACATGACGGATGTTCCTCCCATTCCGTACATGTAAATCCAGACTCTCTGAATAGAACATCTGGAGAGCGTTGTAACTGTCGTTCCGGAAATGCAAGATGATCTGCACACACATCAAACACAACAATTCTGAAGTTTCATAACACTACTATACTTTTATCTAAGGCCAAAATTAAAACAAGATGTCTACTAGGACATACCGACGACTCCCGAAGGCATGAAATGCCTTATAACACCGGTCTGTACTGCATTTAACTCCAGATGAAATTCAAAGTGTAGTATGGTTTCTCCAGAATCACTTTACACTGAGGTGACAAAGGTCAAGTGTTATCTCCTAGTACCGTGTGGGACCTCCTTTTTCTCGGCGTAGTGCAGCAGCTCGACGTGACGTGGACTCAACCAGATTTTAGAAGTCCCCTGCAGTAATGCTGCCTCTATAACCGTCCATAATTGCGAAAGTGTTGCCGGTGTAGTATTTTGTCAGCAACGGACCTCTCGATTATGTCACATAAATGTTCGAAGGGATTCTTATCGGACGAGCTGGGTGGCCAAATAAGTAGCTCGAACTATCCAGAATGTTCTTCAGACAATAGCTAACAATTGTGACCCGGCGACATGGCACATAGTCGTCCATAAAAATTCCACCGTTGTTTGGGAACATGAAGTCCATGAATGGCTTCAAATAGTCTTCAAGTAGCCAAAAATAAACATTTGCAGTCAATAATGGATTCAGTTGAACCAGGGGACCAAGTCCATTCCATGTAAACACAGCGCACACCATTACCGAGTCACCTCCAGCTTGCACAGTGCCTTGTTGAGAACTTAGGTCCATGGCTTCGTGGGGTCACACCACACTCGAACCATACCGTCAGTTCTTACCAACTGAACTCAAGGCTCATCTGACCTGGCCGCCTTTTTCCATTTTCTAAGGTCTAGCCGATATTTTCAGGAGCCCAGGAGAGGCACTGCAAACGATGACGTGCTACTAGCAAAGGCACCCGCGTCCGTCGTCCGTTCCCATAGTCCATTAACGATAAATTTCGTCGCATTGCCCTAACAGATACGTTCATCGTACATCACACATTCATTTCTGTGGTTATTTCACGCAGTTTTGCTAGTCTGCACTGACAACTCTACGCAAACGCCGCTGCCCTCGGTCGTTAAGTGAAGGTCGTCGGCGATTGCGTTGTACGTGGTGAGAGGTAATGCGTGAAATTTGGTATTTTCGGCACACTATTGACAATGTGATTCTCGGAATATTGAATTCTCTAACGATTTCCTAAAGAAAATGTCTTTTGCGCCTGGCTCCAATTACCATTCCGCGTTCAATGACTTATTTCTGGTCGTGTGGCCACAAGCCCATCGGACACTTTTCACATGAATCGTCTGAGTACAAATGACATCTCCGCCAAGGCACTGCTCTTTTGTGCATTGCGTTCGCGATGCTACCGCCACCTGTATACGAACATATCGCTACCCCATGTCACCTCAGTGCACAGCGTGTAGCAATGCCAACATCAACATTTGAGCCCTTGTTATAGGTTGGGTTGCGTTGTTTGGGAGAAGAGACCAAACAGCGAGGACGACGGTTCAATCCCGCGTCCAGCCATCCTGATTTAGGTTTTCCGTAATTTCCCTAAATCGCTCCAGGCAAATGCCGGGATGGTTCCTTTGAAAGGGCACGGCCAACTTCCTTCCCCCTCCTTCCCTATTCCGATGAGACCGATGACCTCGCTGTCTGGTCTCCTCCCCCGAAACAACCCAACCAAAGCAGCGAGGTCATCGGTGTCATCGGATTAACGAAGGACAGGGAAGGAAGTCGGCCGTGCCCTTTCACAGGAACCATCCCGGCATTTACCTGGAGGGATTTAGGAAAATCACGAAAAACCTAAATCAGGATGGCCGGACGCGGGATTGAACCGTCGTCCTCCCGAATACGAGTCCAGTGTGCTAACCACTGTGCCACCTCGCTCGGTGACCTTCGTATGACATCCCTGATAATAAACATATAAACCGTACCTGAGTTAACATATTTAATTAAATTCGGTGCCATGGGGCAAACGTATGGAATCTCTTCTACTGGCGGTGGGACAGTCGTTTGCGGCACTGTTACCTTCTATTACCATACTGATGGATCAAGGGTGATACACTTTATGTCGTTGAAGTTGTCCTAGAAGCTTTACCCAAATGACACAGAAAAAGTGTATAGTTCTAAGAGAAAAAAACGAAGTCGGTATCGTAATTCGGCGACTGTAAACGATAAAAATTAGTTACGAACGTCATGAAATTCGCCATATTGTGCGCTATAAGTTGGCGAGAAATGCACCTCGATATGTTCGTTCAGTCTGGATATATTTGCGGTGACCAGCATACGTTTCATGTCAACTACCACTGCTACTGCCGGCCTTGGTAGCCTAGCGGTTCTAGGCGCTTCAGTCTGGAACCGCGCGACCGCTACGGTCGCAGGTTCGAATCCTGCCTCGGGAATGGACGTGTGTGATGTCCTTAGGTTAGTTAGGTTTAAGTAGTTCTAAGTTCTAGGGGATTGATGACCTCAGATGTTGAGCCCTATAGTGCTCAGAGCCATTTCTTTTTAACCACTGCTACTCGTTTCCTTCCCTGTTTCATTCGCAATTGGAGACATGCAAAAGTAACTGTCTACGTGTTTCCGCACGAGGCCTGATTTGTCTTACCTTTTCCTCACGGTCTTTATGCAAGGTGTATGTTCGTGGCAGCAGCGGGATTTGCAGTCTGTCGCAAACACTCATTCTCTTAACTTCCTAGGCGGTATCTGGCGGAAGGAACCTCTCTTCCCTAAAATGATCCCTATTTGACTTCATGGAGCATTTCTATAATACTCCTGTGTTAATCGAACCGTAACACATCCAGCAGTACGCCTCTGAATTGCTTCGATGTCTTCCTTTAATTCTATCTAGTAGAGACACTAAACACTTGAATAGTTCTCAACAATGGCTTGTAAAAGTATTCTGTACGAGATTTCCTTCATAGGTGAGCTATGTTTACATAGAATTCTCTTCATAAACAGGTGTCGATGATTAGCCTTCCATTTCATGTCTCTCTGCAATGTTACACTTAGGTATTTAAGTGATATGCCTGTGTCAATCATCGGACTACTAGTATTCGTACATTACAGAAATGTTGTTCTTACTTATCTGCATTAACGTGCATATCTCCACATTTATCACACCAAACTGAAAAGCTATCCAAGTCATCGTGTATCCTCCCACAGTCACTGAACGACATTTTCCCGTACCCTGCAGCTTCATCAGCGAACAGTCGCAGACAGACCGCTTAATGTACACAGGGAACACGAGCAGTCCTATCACACTTCACTGAGAATTTCTAACCATAGTCTTGTCTCTGATAAGCACTCGCCGTCCAGGATATCGTACTGGATTCTGTTACTTAAAAAGTCTTCGATCCACTAAGATACCTGAAACTCTATTGAGTATGCTCGTACCTTTGTCCGTAGTCTGCAATGGAACCTGTGTCAAATGCTTTCTCATCGACTGTAGGCTGATTGCATTTTCCGGCACCTTTACAATGAACCGAAGTCTGTCCTCTGTTTTTTACTTTCGAAATACATTTATTTCTGTATTAGAGAGTTTCCAATAATAGTTCAATAAATTTTAGTTCTTGTAGTCGCTGGGTTTGATGAAATACTGAATTACCAAGTATATTAATATGAACGTCGAAAACATTTCAGTACTTTCCTCGACGATTCAGCACTTATGTGTTACTTTGCTCTCCGCTTTATACCCCAAGGTTCGCCACCCTGCTACCTCTGAAATGAAAAGCATTTATGTTTTCCTGTCAGCGTATAGTAACAAATATGACGAAAAAACTGGTTTTTGTGTACTGGTACTCTGTATAGAACAAGTGCAAGTGTCTTTCATTGGCATCCATACAACAGAAAGTTGTATGGATGGAATGGAATGTTTGGGTCAAATAATTACGGCAGTTTTCTGGAGAACCCTCTAAGCGACATGTTTTAAGTACAGCCTGTGATGCTATATGTATGTGAGAGGTGGAGTAACCGCAAAAACTGTTCTTCAGTGTCCTCGTCTTATACTGGGCAAATCGATCGAGTTGTCCCATTGGTTAGCAATTCAGGAAAAGTGGAGTTCCAAATCGCGTCAGCCAAACCAGATTTCGATTTTCTGTCGTTAACTAAATCACCCAGGGCGAATATTACGATGGTACCTTTGAAATTGGCACATCCGATTTCCTTCGCTCTTCGTTCGATTCGAGATTGTACTTCGACTTTGATGACTTCTTCATTTAGGGCGTTAAATTATGAACTCCCTCCTTCTCTTTGTACACCATCGAAAATTTTTCTTTAAAATTTTCCCTCAAAAAGAACGATATTAGGAAAGTCATTCTTTGCGGTTATTCCACCTCTCACATACATATAGCATCACAGGCTGGGTAACTGTCCGCAGTATTTTAGCCATTTTGGTTTGATTTAACTGTACCATTACTAGTTTCTGGCCTGAGCCCATCCTAAGATGGTAGCGTTGACCTCTTTGAAAGTTCCACATTTGTGTCCTAAAGTAACAAAACTTTTCTGATTACATAGTTTACAAAAGGTGTAAAATTTAGTCGTAAAATATGATCATAAAATACAAAAAATTTTTTGGGATTATTGGTTTTACAAGAGTGTATGCTCTATACATTGTACTTTCTTCATAAAAACCCTTCCATTATATATTGTCAGAGGTTTGATAGTCTTTTACAATCCATATTTCTTTCTTATCAATGAACTGACATAATTACTAAATGTCAGATACATTTGTTTACATCGGCTGCTTGTTTGAAGTGCCGAAGAACGTGACATGTGTACAGATATGGCTCACTTCTGGAGTTACTGCAAAGATACTTCTTCATAGTAAAAATGCTTTGATACAGTTAGACATTTAATTATTTAGACTTGAAAGATTCTGGTAATGGCCAATGAAGAATTTTCTCTCTGCCACTCAATTATTGTTTCCATCATTTCAAATTATAGGAGTTGTGTGACATTTTGGAGGTACATTTGCTTTTTCAATTCATCAGTTAGTCTGCAATCAGCTTTATTGTGAATGTGGTTGTGTATTTCTAATTCCTCTAACAAATTCATCTTTACTACTTTTCGGCAAAATGTAATACCTCTAATCTGTCTCTGAGCTTCCGTGTTGGGATGAGTGAGTAGGAGTTTCAACGAACGATACCGCGAACACATGGATGCTTCGAATGATGCCGTGAACACTTGGATGTTCTTAGGCTGAACAACATAAATAAGTCAGCACCACTAACAAGATATCGCACCACGCTCTTTGCTGCTACTCAGATTTGTAAGTATTTTTATGAAGTTATCAGAGGAAAATCAAACACCTTTATGATGAGGCTCCTATATAAGTAGCCTCTCGGTTTAGGATTATGGGATGGTATTGATTTTGATTTGGTATCTGACGACTCCAAGTCTTTAGGGTCGGAACGCCGCTTCAGTTGAGCATTGGGTGATCAACTACATGGCCACTGAATTTTGGAAATAAACATTATTAACTCACTTGAAGTTATTTCCCGAAATGACAAAAATTCTGTATCAACTGCGTCGCCGAAAGCTGAATTTAGTATCATTTGGTCACTCGATGATCATAATTCGAAGTTTTGGATAGGCTGCAAAAAGTTATATCCGAATATGGTAAAGGAGATTTATTACTTGGATGAAAACGGAGTCATTTAAAACACAAAACGCAGGACGTTTCCTAGAAAACAAAGCGAACTTACGCAAAAGAATGAAAGTCCATGTGCTAGTCAGGAGCAGCAAAGATAATAAAACATCAAACAAAGACATTACACTTGCACACAGGCATGCCAAAATAATCAGCACAACAAGTTCTACTACGGAACACAAAGTAACTCAGAATAATTTTAATATGTAAAACACGGAAAAAAACTAATACGTATTTTGAAATGAGAACCTTGAAGCTACGGATTTGCTTCCGTCGTAGTTATCTTAGAAAAGTCTAAGGAAAAAATAACAGATACACATGGGGCTTAAAAGAGAATTTGTGCACACAATAATCAGGGAGAGGCTCAAATGACATTCAAAAAATTCTCTGTCGAAGTTTGCCCGGCCAAGCACAGTGTATACGAATAGCTAGATACTCTGTACACATCAGGTAATTCACCCACCAATGGCATAGGACTACATGTGGCAGTCTTTCCGAGGCCAAGACGCTGGGAACGTTCGTCTGCTCTTTGTGTTCGAACTGTTCGTGAGCGGCAACGGAGCGCATCAATGCGTCGCGCATAGGTATAAGGCGACAGCGTTCCGGTCTACATCTGCTGCTAGGCGACGACCTACGTGGAACGGCGACACAGCGGCACTGCAGCTACTGCAGTCGAACGAGAATGCCGACGGACTACAGGGAAAGACGTAGCCCTCTAACGGCGTTCATAGATCAGTTTAGAGCGAAAGTACGTTACCAGATATCTAAAGACAGAAAATCCATGTATAATGAGGTGACAACAGTCACGGAATAGCAGTATGCATGTATACATAAGGCGGTAGTATGGCATGCAAAAGGTATAAAATGGCAGTGTCTTGTTGGGAGTTGTCATTTGCACTCAATGTGATTCAGGTGAAAAGGTGTCCCGACGACGGGACTGAAGACTTTGAATGCGGAACGGTAGTTGGAACTGGGCGCATGGGACATTCCGTTTCGGAAATCGTCAGGGAATTCAATAATCCGAGATAACCAATGTCAAGAGTGTGACCAGAATGTCAAATTTGAGGCATTGTCTCTCACCACGGACAATGCGTGGGCCGACGGCCTTCGCTTAACTTTTGCGTAAAATTGTTAGTGCTAACAGACAAGTAACACTGCGCGAAATAATCGCTGAAATCAACGTAGGAAGTGCGATGAACATATCCGTTAAGACAGTGCCGCGAAATTTGGCGTTAATGGGTTACGGCAGCAGACGACCGATGCGAGTGCCTTTGCTAACAGCACGGCATCCTCTTTAGCGCCTATCCCGGGTGCGTGACAACAGGTGGGACAAAAGCTGTCTCAAAAATCATGGCCTGGTAACCTGAGTCCCGATTTTAGTTGGTAAGAGCTGTTGGTAGAGTTCGAGTTTGGCGCAGACCCCATGACGCCGTAGACCCTATTTGTCAACGAGGTACTGTGTAAGCTGGAGGTGTTTACATCGAATGGACTGGGTCCTCTCCTCCAATTGAACAGATCATGGACTGGAAATGGTTATGTTCGGATACTTGGAGACCATTTTCAAATATTCCTGGATTTCATGTTTCCTGAAAACGGTAGTTTTTTATGGATGGCAGTGTGCCATTTCACTGGGTCACAATTGGTTTGAAGACCGTTCTGCACATTAGGACTGAATGATTTGGCCACCAGATCGCCCGAAGTGGGACATAATCGAGAGGTCAGATAGTGCACAAAATTCCGTACCGGCAACACTTTTGCAGCTATGGACGGCTTTAGAGGCAGCTTGTCTCAATATTTGTATGGAGTGCCTGACAAGTCCAGTTGCTGCACTACGCGGGGAAAAGGCGATCCGACACGTTGTTAGAAGGTGTCCCATGACCTCTTCACCTAAACGTATTATCTGAAGGAGGTTTCGATTCGGATAATTATTTCATGTGCCAGATCGTCGATGTCAGTAATGGCTCTAAGCACTACGGGACTTAACAACTGAGGTCATCAGTTCCCTAGACTTAGAACTACTTAAACCTAACTAACCTAAGGACATCACACACATCCATGCCCGAGGCAGGATTCGAACCTGCGACCGTAGCAGTAGCGTGGTTTCGGACTGAAGCGCCTAGAATCGCTCGGCCACAGGGGCCGGTGATGTCAGTAACTAGCCCACACTACTCACTGTTAAGGCTGCTTGATAACGGTTCCAAATATTCAACCGATGCTGCAGATTAGGTCACACTAGCATCTTGTACGTAGTTTCCGTAAAAGAAACACTACGCTTTCTCATAAACTACTCAACGAATGTTTTCCATTCATCTCCGTTATTGCTGATCTATGTACGTGAAGAATAAGTGGCATAAGGGTTCGGAGTCCACCTTAAGTTGTAGGTCCCTGTAAGTGACTTTGCAAAGTCAGTTTGAAGTCATTTAGAGGCCTATGGAAGTCCGGGGTATCCCCTGTCCAATACAACAATGACTAGGAGACACCGCCGTCTTCAAATTAACCATATGGTTGAAGAAAGCTTTAATTTACTACTGATTACAAGTGTTAGTTTTATGATATATTTTTAGATATTCAAATGATTTGGCAGGCCCAACAAGATTATCATTGATCTTGTAATCACAAACAGACGTGTTCGCTCTCCCTTCGTTATGGGCATTGCATTGCATTTATACATTATGTGAAGACGGGTACTATTTATCACACCAAGAGGAAAACCTTCTAAGTCGTTCTCAATTTCCTAACATTCACCCAATATCGATATTTTCGTGTTCACAACAGCATCTTCAGCGAACAATTCAGAGATTGCTGCTGACCATGCCTGGGAAATCTTTTACGTGTGTTGAGAACATCGAAGGACCTTCTTGGGGCTCTATTTTCAATCCTATATAACATTTATAGTTCAGTGTAACGGACTGGCTTTTATCACATAAATTCTTGGAATCAGTGACAGAAGCTTGACGATGTTCCACGTGAACGTATCTTCGTCATCATTTGAAAATGTGGTACTCTGCCGAATGCGTTTAAGAAAACTAGGAAGATACAACCTACCTTTTCACAGGTGTATGCTATCAAGTATAAAATGTGATAAAAGCGGCCTTCGTTTTACATGAATATGTATCCGTGAATATCTCCTGTACCTTTGAGGGCATCTTCTTTCCGTACAGTAATGTCACAATGTTCGAACTTACAATACGTTACAGAATCCTCTTTTCCAGACAAAATGGAGATATTTGCCGTTTAAGTATGAGCTAAGAAAGTGGATAATTCACAGTATATTCAGTGTGATACGTAATAGGAATCCCATGTCGCGTGGCACCATGTTCGCTGTGGAAAGTTTCGATTGTTTCTCATTGTTCTGAGTGTTTCAGTGTCATCTATTCGTGAGTTCGTGATCTGTTCAGGCGTTGGTTCAGTAGTGTGATCCTCATACGTGGATCAGTTTCTCGCTGAAAGATTTAGGAGTTCGATTTTCTGACAGTTGCGACAGTTTCTGTACTACGATGTTGCACGATGGACTGGAGAGAAGGGTTTGGAAACACAGAAAGTAGTGCCAGAGTGTTATACATTGCCCTGCCTCCCACTTCACCTTTTGCCTCTCACAAGAATAACTGGGCGTGGAAATCTGATATCTTGGACTTCTATTATGAGATTTGCCCAGACATTTATCCAAACGACAGCTGCTAAAATGAAATGATTAGAGTTTTATACCCTGTAGACCTAGAGATCATTGGAGAATTATCTCAGCTTGAACACCGATAATATCGGGCATATCCGTCTCAAAGGGATGCTCTCGGAAGCTACCTTAAGTTATTTGGCAAATGTGTGGGAAAAAAATTATACGGTCAGAAGTGAATTAAAACCTTGATTTTTCCGATGGATGGTACCTGCGAAAGGTGGAGCCCCGCCTACTATCCATTTTAATCCGTCACGTACGTAAGGAACTACCGAGATTACGTCCTTAATTTCCAGGCATCATCGCTCCTTGGTTTTACAATAAGTTAGTTGGACGTACTTGCCACAAGCGTAACGCACGTAGGATCTGATCCTTAATCTTATCTAACTGCACGCTAAACGAGAACGTAAGGAAAGCACGAACAATTAACTCTAGAGATCCATTTTCTGAAGAGTGCTACCGCTTTGTTACGACGAGAACTGAACTTAGCGAAACAAACGAACATAACCGAGAGTTCAGTGAGACGGGAGATGTTGCAGGCTGCAAGCGCTTCATGCACCATCTCCAGTGACGGTATTCAACCTTTAACTTCAACCAATTTTTTCATACTATCCAAAAGCAAACTCAGTGGATCGCTGCAACATACATTATTACGGAGAAGATCACTTCCTCATTTGATAAAAAATTATTTTTACTAATTCAGATGACAAAGTAGAAGGATCCCATTCAGCTCCCGAGATATGTGCAATGGTCATTGTGTTGTCTGCCTGTCATGTGATGACGGATCCCGTGGACACGAATTTTCGAAAATGTCTTTCCCACTTCTAGCCTAATTGTAAGATATTCGTTTGCCATGAGATACCTACTATATTATCTGTCTCCATTCGGGTGGTTCTCCATCCCCTGAAACCGTAGTTTTTAATTACAGCATCTTCTAATCCTCTACGCCCTACGTTAAGAAATGGCTCTGAGCACTATGGGACTTAACATCTGAGGTCATCAGTCCCCTAGAACTTAGAACTATTCAAAAACCTAACTAACCTAAAGACATCAGACACATCCATGCCCGAGGCAGGATTCGAACCTGCGACCGTAGCAGTAGCGCGGTTCCGGACTGCAGCGCCTAGAACCGCACGGCCACACTGGCCGGCCCTACGTTAAGATGATTACGCTTGTACTACACGTTCGTCAAACCATGCATTATCAAACATTTGGTGAATGATTACCTAAGAATCTACACAGGGTATTTGTGGAACTATTTTCACTGTGCAAGCTGCGTAATGCACGATTGATTTCCAGTCACGCAAGCTTGTCGAAACGTAACAACAAGCACGTGCGTGAGAGTGTGTATGAGGTGCATGCGGCTTGTACAAGGGTATGCTACTTTCGAAGAAAACTTCTTGGCATCATGTCGAGCTGCCAGAATTACATCAGTCGGGAAGTATCCGAACGTATGAATATCAACCCTGGCTGTGGAATAATAATGTTAAAAATTATGGAATAATAATTCTACGTCCTATCATAAGCAGGCAGACAGTGTGGACATAAAAAAATTTATAATATTATTGCAGACAAATACGATATTATTTAAACTGTTATTTCCTTGATAAGCGCGTTTTAGATCTTCATAGCCTCTTTCAGTGGCGAGAAACTGCAATTTTGTTCTCACTCCTTCGTGTAAAGTAAAGGTTTTTCTCATTACTTAATTCTGTTTTCAATTAGAGAACGTACGAGAGGCAAAAGATTCAGATATCTTTCTTTATTCATACTGAGATAATAGTGTGTGCATCTTCAACTCACTGTGTAAGTTAACATGCGAGTAAGTTTCTCGTTTTCTTATCATTCTTTACCACAAGTATCAAGTTACTTCTTTCGTTTTATTTTTTGTTTTTTACTTCCAAGCAGTGTGCGATTTGTGCTTTTACCAGTGGGGGGGGGGGGGGGGGGATGTCTTAGGGGGTAATTGGAATTATATATGTTACTAGCTTGGACCGTGGCGTTACGCATGGTTAAACAGCTATTTGTAAATAGATGTTAATGCCGAAACTCTCTATTCACGCATATGCACTATCAGAAAAGCCATCCCTTGTTATATCTTTAAAAGTACATTATAGGTAAAGCTTATTTACAGAATCATCTACATACAGGTATACGAGGGGAATACAAAAAGTAGAGGCACATTTGTGAAAAGCTGTACTTATTCTGATGATAGAAAACTGAAACATATTAATAGTATTGATAGTAAGACTTATTAAAAACTTTCAGTGTTCGGCTCCACAAATTTAAATTATATGTAAAGTTTTACTCCAGTGCGCGGGAAATAAACATCCCAGGTTGGGACAGATAAACTAAAACCAGAGGAGGGGATGGTCTGAGGCAGAGGGGGGAAATCCCCCCCATCCCCCCCCCCCCCCTGCAAATCGCACACTGCTTCCAAGATATCGGTGTAGCCAAGTAAAGCTGCCACAGTATTGTCAACGTACAAAGATGTCTGCTATCTACACATCGTAGCCATTAAAAACTAGTAACAAGAGAAAACTAGTTACAAGAGAAGAAATTTAAGAAAACTCCCAGCTCTTTCTGAGAAACTTCTCTTACTTACCAAATTTCCCTCATATTGCAGGTAATCACGCGATCGCAACATTTATACAGTGGCATTATCTCGTGTGTAACGAGTCAGTAGCGTGAATCGAGAAAAATTCTAAGCTGACATATAAACCATGACAGAGTCTTTGTGGGTAACATGGCTATGTGATAAGGACATTGAAAAACCTGTTTCAGCCATTCAGTTACCGGTTCTCAGCGAAAATAGAAATAATCTACATTTACATGCATGCCTTTCCGACAAGGATCGCAAACTGAAGATTAGTTTAATAATTACTATGCCCACATAGAAATGCAATAATTATTAGTCTAATTATTACTCTCCGTGCATAACCCATCTGTGGAACTGGAAAAACACTTAGAAATGATTTTCAGAGTACAATGACAGATGAACGTGTGTGACCATGGAAGACATTGAGACAATAATGTGTAATACTAGTATCGTGTTTATTTATTTAATTACACTAGCGTGCTATGGTTCTGTTTTGTAACTTCTGGTGACTGGTTCTTATGTATCTTGTTGAGCTGAACCCGAAGATGTCCTTAACTCTGTTCCATCACTCCATAATGTTTTGAAAATAAAAATCTGCAAAGTGTAGTGCCTGTCGAAAATATCAAAAGTATGAGATTTAATGACAGAGTGAAACAGGTTTGTTTCGCATAAAAAGTACTATTTTCCGGCTTGTAATAGACAATAATGTAATAGAGCATAGAAAATAAAAATTCACTGTTTTAGTCGTGTCGACTTATTGGGCTGCCCATGCTCTGTTTCAGGCTTTTCCGTGCATGTGCTCTTCTAGGATCATCTCGGTGCAACATCCAGCAAAAGTCCGCCATCATTGTAGTATGCCATCTTGTTTTTCCATTTCTTTGGTTTCTTAATGGAGTCTCTCGTCCACCTATTCACTAATAGCGCCCAGATTCTCAGGAAAGTCGTCCAAATGTGAATGTAGAAAATGAACCTTCAAACTCATGGGACAGCCTGAATTTTGATGCTTATGCTACATAGCCTCAACGACAGACTTGTAATTCGGATGCTTCTCGTTGCCCAGAAACTTGGTCACTGAGTCTTTAAGCGAGACCCAGACTTCTTCTTCAGAAACTTCCGTTTCTTTTTCATAATTTACATCTTTCCTAAGTTTTCTGATGTCTGAAATCGTAAAGATACCGTTGAAAAAATTTTTGAAGGTAATTTATGAATCCGTGCACGATCTTGGTTGAACTTTAACTGATACCCCCTTTTAATTTTGCTGTTGATAAGGCTGAAAATTTGTTACAAATCTACTAGAATCATTTACCGTTTTTTGGTAAGGCTTTCACAAATTGCTTCATGAACTCTAATTTAGTATGTAGAGGTGGAAGGAGAACTTTCGTCGACTCGGTTTTCGGAGCACATTTTTTACCACAGGTTCCAATGAGGCTCGTTGTGGTCAGTCTTTCTGTTTCTAATGACTTTTCCTGTCTCTACTCACGTAGAAAAACAAGGAAACTTCATGTACTCGCCTTGCTGTCTATGAGTCATCGATACTGATTTCAGATCACCACACATGACCCGCTTATGATCGTCGTACTTAATTTTCTGGAGAACAAAATGTAAATTGTCGTACCGTTCCTTTAATTGTGCGGAGTTCTTATGGATACTGATGCATACCTGTTTCAGTCGTGAAGCTGGACAACTTTAAGGCTTCGTTTTGAAGAATCTATTAATGGTTTCCGATCAGTACTTTCGTACGAAATTTTAATGTCTTAAACAGTCCACACATATCGACGCAGAATACCGAGTCTTCTTCTTCGGAAATGTAGAATAAAATCTTTTTCTCTGTACCTAAAACGGGAAAAGGAAGTGCCAGCTGTGAGCAAGTTCTTATCTTACAGCACTGAACCAAACAGTTCTGAAGACTCTTTGGTCAGATGTAAGTTGCGAATCAAATAGTTCAGCTCAGTTCGTGTAAATAGTTGCAGTGCAGAATTACCAGGTTTGTGCTTCTTTATCTTCTGTTTCATCACTAGTTTCAATTTCTGAACCATCTACTTCAGATAAATGTTTTGGTTACTTAGGCACTGGTATGTCTAGACCATGAGGGACAGGACGTAAAGCCGACGACATACTAGGATAGAAGATGTTCCTTTTACTGTTGATATTGTTATGTTATGTTATGTTAACCGGGGGCCTAGAAACGACGGAGAGGCTCCGCCCCCGCCGCAGCCGCAGTGGTCCGCAACTCCATGACGACTACCGCAGTCCACTTCACCCCTCCACCGCCCCATACCGAACCCAGGATTATTGTGCGGATCAGCCCCCGTTGGACCCCCCAGGGAACATCTCACACCAGACGAGTGTAACCCCTCTGTTTGGCCGGCCAGAGAGGCCGAGCGGTTCTAGGCGCTATAGTCTGGAACAGTGCGACCGCTACGGTCGCAGGTTCGAATCCTGCCTCGGGCATGCGTGTGTGTGATGTTCTGAGGTTAGTTAGGTTTAAGTAGTTCTAAGTTCTAGGTGACTGATGACCTCAGAAGTTAAGTCCCATGGTGCTCAGAGCCATTTCAACCCTCTGTTTGCGTCGTAGAGTAATGGTGGTGTGCACGTACGTGGAGAACTTATTTGAGCAGCGATCGCCGACATAGCGTAGCTGAGGCGGAATAAGGGGAACTAGCCCGCATTTGCCGAGGCAGATGGAAAACCGCCTAAAAACCATCCAAAGACCGGCCAGCTCACAGGACCTCGACACAAATCCGCCGGGCGGATTCGTGCCGGGGACCAGGCGCTCCTTCCCGCCCGGAAAGCCGTGCGTTAGACCGCACGGCCAACTGGGCGGGCTACTGTTTATATTGAATCCGCGAACACCAGTTGAGCAAATGTAACAATCATCATTATGATTTTGCGGCTCTCGCCATACGATCGGAACGTCAAATATGAAAGCATGTTATTCACCCTTTGGCCACCTTTTCAGTGCTTCACCACACGAGTAGCAAACATACTGAGATACCCAAATTTGGTCTTAATCTCCTATCTTCACACCGAAATACGCGAGACACATTACCTGCACGAACGATGTTACATGTCTTTTTTGCCTTGACGCCACTATCTCACCGCAAATACAACAAAAGGATTTTGGAGACGTTTTACAACCCCTTTACTCTATTTCGAGCAACGTTTGTTTGTTCTTCAGTTTTCCCGGCGTGCTGAATATTCGATGATGTTTCGGGATTGCACTCGGGTCATGTTGATTTCTTGCCACAATATTTCGGCTAGCAACCGTCCAGCCATCTTCAGGTGAGTGTCCGCCACTGGCAAGAAGTCATCAGGATCCGGCTGCAATCCGTAAACCTCATCGAATACTGTTCGTTTAATTTTTACCGTATATCCGCCGTCAAACACTTTCGATAGCGGAGAATACGTACGAACTGTCGCGCCACGCCAACACTGACAGTTAAAATGTGCAACACGTTTGATGACGAAAGTGCTACCATCTGCCGGGTTATGATGTCAACGATTCGTTTTCATCATAAAGTGAGAGATGGCAGCATTTCGTATGTATTTAATTCTGTCAGTACATCTTATATTTGTGATCTTCTTTCGATACGTAACATATTTTGACAAACTGCGATTTGCAAAAAATTCTGGCGTGATGTAAAAACAACTATGGTGAATTTAGGATTCAGCGCTCAAACGTGCGTGGGAATACATCATCAAAACTTGTAAAACAGGACACAACCGAAACAAGTGCCGGCCTTTTGTTATACCTGTATACTTGTGCATACTGTTTATCAACTGCGTCGGGAAGAACTGCGCCATTGCTAGCCTAGTTAGCACATCCGCCGTAAGCGAGAGTGAGCGCCCTAGACGGGAAAGCCTGGCACCGCGGCGCGGTGCTAACTGCTAACCCACAGCTGGTTAGCGACACTTACTAATGGGCGGCATACCTGCGTGGCCACGCGTCTCCGTCATTCCGAGAGAAAGACTTTCTCCTCCTGGAGGGCGACTTCTGGGTTCCGGAAGGATGTCACTGGTGGGTGGGACTGGTGACCCACATCCCGAAGTTATGCCGCCACCTCAAAAGCGGCGCGCCTTCCAAACGGCACCTCCGGAACGCGCGCTGCGTGTGTAAACGATGACTGCGCGATTCGTCACAGCAGGAGAAGTTTTCACAGTTGCGTTGCACACGAAACTACTCCAGACTGGACTACTCAGGACCGAGGCAAGCTTTCCTTGACCTCTGAAAACTGCAGTGCTTGAACATAAATGCTGATGCTAGCAGAACCTGCAGGTTGTGCTATTGTACTGGTTCATGAAAGGCAACTTTGCAGTGTCCTCAGCACGTTGCAAGTGTCATTAGTGGTCAGAACACTGTTCTGTGTGGTTGTGAGTGCATTCTATGGGAGCTAAGTAAGTTCGAACGTGCCCGACCGGTTAGCTTTGCCGTCTAAAGCCGTCGGTACACGGACCATGCATCCTAGCGTTGAGCGTTCCGAGTTTCTGACGTCATAGTGTGGAATAGCACGTTCGAGAGTCTTTCCGGACATGCAGAGCAATATCTAGCATGTCAGATATTCTGAGCGTGCGTCTGAGCATTAACCAATGAAATGGCACAGAGTCACCTACGTCACATGCACGCCATCCCCGTTTCAGCTCAGAGCTGTGAGGCGCCATATTGGCATTCAGTTCAAGCCTATACGTATATACACTACTGGCCATTAAAATTGCTACACCACGAAGATGACGTGCTACTATCGTGAAATTTGACCGACAGGAAGAAGATGCTGTGATATGCAAATGATTAGCTTTTCAGAGCATTCACTCAAGGTTCCGCAGCACACAATTCTGAAAAATATATTCACATCCTATCACATTTAGAGTTTTTTAAAAGCAGTTAGGGAACCACGCTCTAACCAAGTAACGTACCCCTATGCTGCAACACCACCTCCTCCGTACTCCACAGTTCGCGCTACACATCACGACATGTAGTAGTGTTATCCAGGCTTTCACAATTAAAAAAAGTACTCCCAATATTTTAAGACGTGATTCTCCATCTACGCGCTGGGATTTAGGCTGTCCGCGAAGTTCCTACAGCATCGATACGTAGGAGGCTGAGCATTTATCTAGAGTCGTGATTTAATACACAGTTTTCAGGCTTCTCCGTGACGATCTCCCGTGACTCGAAGAAACTTATGACCATTCTTGCCGCCCTTCTTTGTATTCATTCAGTATCCACTTCTGGCCCTACTTTGTAGGAATCCCACACACTTAAGCAATATTCTGAAGAGGGAAGGACGAGCGACTTGCATGCACCCTCCTTTGTAAGCTGAATGTGTTTTCCCAACATATTGTCAATGAACCGAAGTGCGCTACCTACCTTGTTTACGACTAAGCCTGCGTGATTATTCGGTTTCGTATCCCTACAAATTGTTACACCCAGA
Source organism: Schistocerca nitens (assembly GCF_023898315.1). NCBI lineage: Eukaryota > Metazoa > Arthropoda > Insecta > Orthoptera > Acrididae > Schistocerca > Schistocerca nitens. The sequence goes on from NC_064617.1 coordinate 652,414,626, forward strand.
TATTTGTATGAGATGACTGATTCTGAGACTCACTGATGCTGTACTGCTAAGATTGCTTGCGTGCTTTATACGAAGTGCAAAATGACTCTGAGCACTGTGGGACTTTACATCTGAGGTCATCAGTCCCCTAGAACTTAGAACTACTTAAACCTAACTATCCTAAGGATATCACGTATATCCATGCCCGAGTCAGGATTCGAACCTGCGACCGTAGCGGTCGCATGGGTCCAGACTGAAGCGCCTAGAGCCGCTCGGCCACACCGGACGGCCATACGAAGTGCACAATTTTACATTTCCGTTCATTTAAAGCAAACTTTACGCTGGAATCTTATCTAGATCAGACTAGACGTTTGTGCAGCTTTTTCAAATAGTACTTTCTTGTAGATCATCATCTGCAATAAGTTTGAGGTTGCGATTAATATAATCTGTCAGGTGGTTTAATACTACATGTTACTTACAGTTAGTTTAACCTATAGATGATTTGAACCATCTTCTAACGAAATATTATAGAAGTAGTCAGTTTACAGGATATGTATAAGTGAATAGTTTTAAGATTTTTAAACATATTATTTTTCAGTCCTACTCGTGCAACTGCACTGAAAAACTAGTTTCGCTTCTCTCGGCTAACGATTTTTAAATAAAATATTAGTCTGGGAAATAGAGGCACTTTCCTGAAGAAGTAATTTTCGCTTACATTTAAGATTTCCTCTTTTACCCATCATTCATTTTGCTTTATTGTGCAAATGATAAAAAAAATGTTTGTCGGTGCATCTTGAACTCATGTCTGAGCCACTTCGATAATAGAGGTCGGTATGTATTTCTTTTTTACGAAGGTGCTGTTAAAATGCAATAACTCCACGCATTAATACCACTAAGACTGCTGTGGGTCAACTCCACATGTTATTCTTACTGCTCACATTTTTCCAATTAACAACTTCTTTGTAAGTGATGAGTTACCCCACAAAACTGTTTTGTAAGACACTATTGATTGAAAAACTGCAAAATATCTTAGGAAGTTGATTTGTGTGTTTGAAAGACGAGCAATTCTACGTAGAGCGGAAGTAGCTGAACTTAATTGTCTGAGCAGCTTCTTCCAGTTCAATGTGTACCCCAGAAATTTGGAGCTTCTATCCTGTTTACTGACGCCTGTTCGTCCGCTTTTAGTATCTCACCATAGCACTGCAGACAGCGGTGCTCAGCTTGATTCGTGTTTCTTGAGTTCAGGAAGGCATTTGGCACCGTCCCGCACTGCCGTTTAGTGACAAAAATATGAGCTTACCGAGTATCGGGCCAGATTTGCGACTTGATTCAAGACTTCCATGCAGATATAATTCAGTACGTCGCTCTTAACAGAACAAAATCGACAGATGTAAAGGTATCTTCCAGAGTATCCCAAGCAAGTGTGACAGGACTGTTTACTGTTTTAGAGTTTGTGGTAACGACCTGGTAGAAAGCGTAGGAAGGTCTTAATTACTGTTCGCAGATAATACGGTTTTCTATAAGAAAGTAGCAAAGCCAGAAGACAGTATCGATTTGCAGAATGACATGCAGAGGACTGCAGGCTCTTTTAGTAGATGCTACAAGTTGATAACTGTAACATACTGAGCACAGGAAAAGAAATCCACTACTGCAGAACTGCACCATTCATGAGAAATTGCTAGGAATAGTATTTACCATAAAATATCTAGGAATACCTAACCACAGCGATCTTAAGTTGAATGATCATAGGCCGGCCGGTGTGGCCGAGTGGTTCTAGCCGCTTCAGTCTGGAACCGCGCGACCGCTACGGTCGCAGGCTCGAATCCTGCATCGGGCATGGATGTGTGTGATGTCCTTAAGTTAGTTAGGTTTAAGTAGTTCTAAGTTCTAGGGGACTGATGACCTCAGATGTTAAGTCCCATAGTGCTAAGAGCCATTTGAATCATTTTGAGTGGCTTATAAGGCGTTTGGTCGACCGATTCTTGAGTACTGTTCATCAATAATCTGGGATCCTGATTAAGGAGGGCTGACAGAAAAGATAGAGGATACTCAACGATGAGCGGCAAGGTTCCTCACAAGATTGTTTAGCCCGCGATAGAGCATTGCAGAGATGCTCAACAAACTCTAGTGCCAGACGTTACAAGTGAGGCGTAGTTCATCACGGAGATGTTTACTATTGAAATTTTAAAAGAGTGCCTTCCGGAAAGAGTCGGACAACTTATTACTTCCTCCCAAATAGATGCCACGAAATGACACGACAAATAAATTCGAGAAATTAAAGCTAATACAGAGGCTTACCGACCTTCTTCCCATGAGCCATTTGCGAGTGGAACGGGAGTGAAGGATCAGTTCGTGGTAGCAGAAGTAACCTACGCCACACACCATTAAGTGGCTCCCGAAATATGACGTAGATGTAAATGTAGATGTAGATTGGAGAAACAGTTGAAACAAAAAATGGTTCAAATGCCTCTGAGCACTATGGGACTTAACATCTGTGGTCATCAGTCCCCTAGAACTTAGAACTACTTAAACCTAACTAACCTAAGGACATCACACACATCCATGCCCGAGGCAGGATTCGAACCTGCGACCGTAGCAGTCGCGCGGTTCCGGACTGCACGCCTAGAACCGCTAGACCACCGCGGCCGGCAGAAACAGTTGAAGGCGATGACAGTATCAATATGACAATGCACCCTGTCATAAAGGAGCGCCTTTCAGATACCTTGGGAAGTTAGAACGATGAATTCGTTCCAGACCATAGCGCACAAAGTTATTGCCTTCTCTGATTTTGGATCGTGAGAAAGAACGTGCTGCAATTCCTACACATTCAGATGCCTTATTGAAAGTGTGCCCAGCGAAGTTCAAGAAGTCATAAAGATGAAGGGTGGATGCACCCGATATTAATGATGACCAGTAGGTGTCGGGATGCTTTGGATCAGGCAGTGTGTGTGCGGGCGGGCCTTGTGACACGCCACTCCTTGGCGCGCCAGCCACTTTCCTGGTGTCAGAGGAGTCGTCGCTGACTGACTGGAGGGGAAAGCGGCTCTGGGCTTCCGGCCGGGGCCCCAGTTGCCGCCGTGACCCGGTTAGGGCGGGCGGCCGGTCGCCGCGCCTCCACACCGCTCAGCACGGCACGGAACAGCGGTGAGCAACGCCCACTATTTTTTTCCGCCGCGTGTCACTCGCGCTCCGAGCCCACAATCTGCCTAAGTGCCGGCCGCTTCCTCGGACACTGCACTCAACACTGTGCATGCCACTTCCGCCGCTGCAGTGGCCGCCTGCGGCGGCCGGGTGGCCTCGAACGCAGCGCCCGGAAGAAGACATGCGCGATGTGGGCAGCCAGATTTCCATTCGACTACATCTTCGTTTATTTCTTTCATTTTTATCACGTTTTTAATAGGTCGTTTTCTTGTCTCTCTGTCTGTTCGGTAGAAATGTTGCAACTAATTTCAAAGTAACTTTCCAGAGAGCTAGAGACTTAAAAATTTAACTACAGCTGCCAATGCAATATTAACTCGCTTTATTCTCTTGCTGTTCCAAATTAGATCCCAGAGGGACGGGGGTGAAAATTGTTGGTAACACAAGACATCTCTGCTGCCCTGCAGGTCAACGTGTTACGTAGATGGTATCAGAATGTGTTCCTGTGGGTATGCGAGCGGACTGGAGTGGCTAAGCAGAGAGAGGTGGAAGGAGGAGACGGATATCGATTTCTTTTGCAATTAATTTTAAACGAACTTCCCAGTGAGGTAGAGACTTTAAATTGTATGAGCAGCTCAAAACTGTGGTAGCTCAAAACTGAACTATGCAATATTAATTCGCTTCGTTCTCTCGTTTGTGGCACATAACTTTGTATACCCCTAATATTTCCCCTTTTCCTGTTCCAGTCCTGAATGATTCGTGGGAAGAAATAATCTGTAAGTATTTTCTTGCACGATAAATCACACATACCTGAAGGCTTTAAATTTAACTAAATACAGGGGGCCTAGAGTTGCAAATGTTCAGATGTGTTTGTGAATTCCTAAGGGACCAAACTACTTAGGTCATCGGTCCCTAGACTACTTAAACTAACTTAAACTAACCTATGCTAAGAACAACACACACATCCATGCCCGAGGGAGGACTCGAACCTCCGGCGGGAGGGGCCGCGCAGTCCGTGACACGACGCCTCGAACCTAGAATTACAAATAACTTAAATAAGAACGATAACATAGATAATGTTTTGGGGAAAGCAAACCAAAGACTGCGATTTATTGGCAGACACTTAGAAAATACCGTAGGTCTACTAAAGAGACTGCTTAGACTACACTTGTCTGCCCTCTTCCGGAGTACTGCTGTGCGGTGCAGGATCCGCATCAGATACAATTGACGGAGGACATCGAAAAAGTCCAAATAAGGGCGGCTCGTTATGTATTATGGCGAAATTGAGGAGAGAGAGTGCAACGGGTACGATACTTTAATTCGAATGGCAATCTAAAACAAAAGCGTTTTTCGTTGCAGCAGCCCTAATGAAATTTCAGTCTGCAACATTTTGTTGACATCCACCTACATAGGAAGCCATGATGATCACAGTTAAATAAGAGCTCGCGCAGAAAAACTTAAGTGTTCCATTCCCTGCGCGCTGCTCGAGATTGAAATGGTAGATAAATAGCTCGAAGGTGGTTCAATGAACTCTTTTCCAGGGACTTAATTGTGAATTGGAGAGTAATCATGCAGATGTAGTTATAGAATTACTGGTAAGCCTCCGTGTGTGCTCGAATCTCTCTCATACAAAGTCTTTTCGTGAGATATAGTCGCCGAGCGGTTCTAGGCACTTCAGTCCGGAACCGCGCGCCTGCTACGGTCGCAGGTTCGAATCCTCCCTCGGGCATGTATGAGTGTGATGTCCGTATGTTACTTAGGTTTAAGTAGTTCTAAGTCTAGGGGACTAATGACCTCAGATGGTAAGTCCCATAGTGCCTAGAGCCATTTGAACCATTTTTTTCGTGAGATATACCGATATATTGGCCGAGTCAGGCGAAGAGAAAATGAAATGAAACTGAAATTTCTACATGTCTCTGTTGTAATCTCATCAAAACGTTTGAAATCGACTGAAAAATTTCACACACACAAGAATAAAAAGCAGAAAATAAATACTTGATTAAAAATGAATTCGTAATACACCACTCTTTTCGCTTAAAATCTTACAAGTATTTTCATACATACCCGTACATACATACCCAGGTATCACTGGTCCTGCAGACTATGCGCTGCTTCCACAAATTGCCTCCATTCCTTCCTGTTTTGTGATCGGTTCCTCCAAGTGTATGCAACCCCAGGACTGCCACGTCCGTCGCCAGATCATCCATCAAGCGCTGCCTTTGTCGTCTTATGGGGCGTCTCTACACCACTCTTTTCGCTTAAAATCTTACAAGTATTTTCATACATACCCGTACATACATACCCAGGTATCACTGGTCCTGCAGACTATGCGCTGCTTCGCCGGCCGAAGTGGCCGTGCGGTTAAAGGCGCTGCAGTCTGGAACCGCAAGACTGCTACGGTCGCAGGTTCGAATCCTGCCTCGGGCATGGATGTTTGTGATGTCCTTAGGTTAGTTAGGTTTAACTAGTTCTAAGTTCTAGGGGACTAATGACCTCAGCAGTTGAGTCCCATAGTGCTCAGAGCCATTTGAACCATTTTTTATGCGCTGCTTCCACAAACTGCCTCCATTCCTTCCTGTTTTGTGATCGGTTCCTCCAAGTGTATGCAACCCCAGGACTGCCACGTCCGTCGCCAGATCAGCCATCAAGCGCTGCCTTTGTCGTCTTATGGGGCGTCTCGTGTTTGGTTTCCCCTCAAATGCCTTCTTCATCTGTCTCACTTCTGGGCCAGAAGTTCCGGCACACGTGCCACATGGTCTGCTCACCGGATTCTTCTGTTCTTCAGCTTTTGTAAGTTTGTTGGCTGTTGCACCAAGAGATAGATTTCCTCGTTATTCCTCCTCCTGCATTCTCCTTTATATAAGATCGGTCACCAAATCTTCCTAATTACTCTGGTTTCAAATATTAACAATTTTTCATTTTCACGTTTAATCGTGCTCCAGACTTCTGAATTGTACATTACTGCTGACCATATCACTGTGTTATAGGTTGTCATCTTAGTGTTCGCTGATATTCGTTTTGAGCTGAGCATCTCCCTGAGAGACTACTTGTGTTTTATTCTCACTGATAATCTTTACCTGACGTCCACTCCTATGGTGATGTCACCGGTAAACCAAGATCACAAGTGTTTGAACTGGTGAACTCTCTCGAACCGCATGCGACCTTTCTCAAGTAATTCTTCCTGAGCCGGCCGCTGTGGCCGAGCGGTTTTAGGCGCTTCAGTCTGGAACCGCGCGACCACTTCGGTCGCAGGTTCGAATCCTGCCTTGGGCATGGATGTGTGTGACGTCCTTAGGTTAGTTAGGTTTAAGTAGTTCTAAGTCTAGGGACTGATGATCTCAGATGTTAAGTCCCATAGTGCTTAGAGCCATTTGAACCATTTGAACCAGTTCTTCCTGCTCTTGTCTTCTTCTTTGTTAATGGCACTTCGCTAACTCTTCCAGGACACTGGATTTCCTGTCGTATCGTCTTTGTAAATAGTGGGAAGGTGAACTCAGTTTTCAGTCCCACCCAATGAGCTACAGACACTGCGTTTGTCACACGACCATTTTCAAACAGGGTGACAAAATTTCCAACTAAGCGGCGACTGGCAACCTAGGAACTCTCACGTCGTCTCACTCTATCTCCGTACTGTGGCATCTCTCAGAGTTTGCTGCTGGTTCTCTAGCAGTCTGTTCACCACCAGGAACTGATTCAAATGTTTGGCAGCTTTCCTGACTTGTCAAGAAGGCAGCAACCAAAGAACAAATCCACTTGTTTGTTATGGGAAAGCGTGTGCGTTGGTCAACTGTCGCCAGGCGTTTGGGACTCGGTGTCAACGCTTTGCTTTCTGTCAGGCTTTAAATGGAGCAACTACTTCAGAGCGAAGCAAAGACTTCAGCTAAACTTTACCCGTCAGGCGTTTGGGAAAATCTCACATGCAGGTACAGCCTAAGTGGATCCCCCTTGTATGGAGCACCTGCAAATCACGCGACCTCGAGAAAATCATCATAGTCACACTTCTGCTGAAAATCAGTACAGATAAAAATCGGGATTATATAACGATCTATTAACAGCCTTCAGTTCTCAGTTGTTTGCTTTAGTAATAGAAACAGGAAGAATAATTGATTCGTTGTAAGATGTGTAGTTTTTTCTGCCTTGTATTCTAACTTGAACTCCATCTCTCCCTCAGAGACCAATCACAGGTCTCATCAATATGTAAACTACTATACCTTTTTCCATGTCTCCATGCATCATATAATCCCGTATATTAAGGTCACCATGTGTGAGATAAGAACTATAAATCTTCGAGACTTACGTAAGCACACTGAATACTTCAGTTCAACTGTACCTGCAATTCATTCACTGGGTTATTGAAATCAGGTAGGTTATCAGTTGTAGATGGTCAGCTACAGCAAAACGTATATATACAGGGTGAGATACTAACTATTGCCACCAAGAATAACTCCGAAAGTACGATAGGAGCTGAAAAGTTTGTGGGACAAATGTTGCATGGGACAACGGGGGCCTGGGTTTCTTGTTGCTAGGTGGTGTCACTTTAGAGATATGGAGGTCAACTTTGTTTTTTTTTTTTTTTTTAGTGGGATGCTATATTTTGGTGCTTGTTTTCTGATAGCGTTTATCGAGACCAATCCAATGATGTGTAACAGTAAGGTCTTTCAAGGTCAACGAAGGTCACAAAGTTGGCATGAACGTCCATTTACAGAAAATGTTCGAAGTGATGACCATTGGTATCAATACAGTGCTGCAATCTTCTTATCATGGGTTCAAATGGCTCTCTGAGCACTATGGGACTCAACTGCTGAGGTCATTAGTCCCCTAGAACTTACAACTAGTTAAACCTAACTAACCTAAGGACATCACGAACATCCATGCCCGAGGCAGGATTCGAACCTGCGACCGTAGCGGTCTTGCGGTTCCAGACTGCAGCGCCTTTAACCGCACGGCCACTTCGGCCGGCTTTTTATCATGGACTAAATGGTATTTCTTGTCACATCGGCACTTATCGAAGCACACGCTCTAAATGCTCTGACAATTCTCTGTCGCATAACTTCAGGTGTAGTTGGAACGTATTTATAAACAATGTCTCTTAGGAATCCCCACAAGAACAAATCCAGAGACGCCATGTCTGGCGAACGAGCCGGACACGATACATCTCCTCCGCGTGCAATCCAATGATTTGGGAATTGTCTCTGCAACTCATTTCTAGCCATCAGCGAAAAATGTGCCGGACACCCATCGTGTTGATACCACATTCTGTCCTTGTTCCTAAAGCTATTTCTTCCAATAACAGACTTAATGTTTCTTGCAGGAATGTGGTGTACTTCCTACCATTAAGATTTCCTTCGATGAAATAGGGGCCTATAATTCAGTCCTCCAGAATCGCACACCATACATTCACCGACCATGGTTGTTGGAGTGCAACTTGCCGCAGCCATTATGGATTTTCAGTTGCCCAATAATGAATGTTATGCAAATTAACGTTTCCATGGTTAGTTAATGTAGCCTCGTCAGTAAATAAAATCAAATTAATAAATGTGACATCCCTCTGAATCTGAAGCTGAGACAATCCGTAGAATTCAATGCGACGCATACAATCCGTACCAGTTAATTCTTGGTGTTGACTGATATGGTAACGATGATATTTATGGCGATGCAGAACACGAAAAACATTACTCTAGCTCGTGCCAGATTCCCTTGCGATTTGACACGAACTAACACGAAGATCTCGAACCGCAGTGGCAAGAGTACCAATTTCCGTTTCCTCGTTAGTAACTTTCCTTTGCCAGATATGTTTCCGATGCGTTAAAGATCCAGTTGTTCTCAATTTATTATACACATATTTAAATATACGAAGTGTAGGATGAGTACGTTGAGGATATCTTTCAGCGTGTAAGTCTCTAGCTCTCACTGAATTTCATTGGCATTCTCCGTAAATGAGAAGCATATCGACTTGTTCTTCGAAGGAATACATCATTCACATTCGCTTGATTCGACGATACTAGTCTTACCGTTCCTATTAGTGCTGTATTGCGAAACCGTCGAATGGTGTTTACATGTCATTGGCACGCTAGAAGGATTATACGAGAGCAAATGGTCAGTGCATGTGCTTCGATAAGTGCCGAAGTGATAAGAAATACCACTCAATCCATGACAAGAAGATTGCAGCGCTGTATTGATATCAATGGTCATCACTTCGAACACTTTCTGTAAATTGACGTTCATTCCACCTTCGTGAACTTCGTTGGCCTTGAAAGACCTTACTGTTACACATCATTGGATTCGTCTCGATTGCCGCTATCAGATAATATAGCGTCCCATTTAAAAAAAAAAAAAACGAAGTTGACCTTCATATCTCTGACGCAACTCCACCTAGCAACAAAAAACCAACGTCATATTATGGTTCCCGTTGTCCCATGCAACATTTGTCCAACAAACTTTTCAGCTCCTATCATACTTTCGGAGTTATTCTAGGTGGCAATAGTTAGCGACCCACTCTGCATAATTGATGCGGGGGAAACACGGCCGGCCGGAATGGTCGAGCAGTTCTAGGCGCTACAGTCTGGAACCGCGCTACCGCTACAGTCGCGGGTTCGAATCCTGCCTCGGGCATGGATGTGTGTGATGTCCTTAGGTTAGTTAGGTTTAAGTAGTTCTAAGTTCTAGGGGACTGATGACCTCAGAAGTTAAGTCCCATAGTGCTCAGAGCCATTTGAACCATTTTTTGGAAACACACGAACAGAAAAATAAATATCAAATAATTTTCATTTATTAAAGGAAGTAATTTTTCTGCTTGTCTGGTCTTTTATATTGCAATAAAAACTTTATTTCATTTTTTAACAACTAGCCCAATTCGCCCTTTTAGGAATTATCTACCAAATCACAATAAAATCTGTTAAATCTGTTGTGCTTACAGCATATTATATTTCATATACCAGTATGGGGTGGGAAGTATTGGAGGAAAAGCCACGTACAATGATATCCCTAGTAAGGGTTTCTTGCAACCATAGTAGGTACGGAGCAAGGATCACAAATGTGATGTCCACATGTAAATGGAAAAAGTGTAACAATTAGGCTAGTTCTGCCACTGTCTCAGCACATACAACAAGTTACATTAGTTAGCGTGAGTACTGAAGTGAAAACACACACACCCTGTGAATGTCTTAAACTCATACACGATGCGTTTCAATAAACTTGGCAGCACAATAGTGTCGTCAAAGATTGCGCTGCTACGTTCACATCAGGCCAGTAACATGTCCAGTGTCTCGTCCGCCTTTATACCATTTTTCCTCATTACTTCACAGTCACTGCTTTCCATTTGCTACAATAAACTCTTGATTGGCTTGGAAGTGTTAACAGCCAACTTCTGTAACCCATATACAGGTTCTGCTTCCATGCAAATTTCTGTAGACACTAGATTGGGGTCACGCTCTGGCTATGCCCATGGTAATTCCTTTTGACTATGCATTTCTCACGGTAATGGGAAAATTTTGTCACATGCGTATTAACCAGGTTACAGCACTGGAGTTCCCTGGACTCGTTAGCTGCCACACAATGCCAGCTGGAAGATGAGCAAGCCCTCTAGCCAAGTCCATCTGCCAGGTCCTGGGAATGTTCTCGCACTAGAAGCTGCTTGGAGAAAGTAATTCACCTAGCGTCCACTTCTTGTAACTCTTTCCCATACGAACTGCAGAGGCACCGATTACTTCGTTACTTGCGCAGTAAAATGAGATATTGCGAAGTCACTAGTTTGGCGTCAGCAAAAAACTTGGTACACAGGATGAACTGACTGCCAGTGTTTAATTAGTCTGTCAGCTGGTGAGGCGATTTGATGGGGGGGGGGGGGGAGGCTGGGGGAGGGGAGGCTGTGACAAGAATTGGCACATGTAGCACAAGGTATTGAGGACACTTGTTGCAGCAGGTACGAAAGAGAGGTGAGCACAGCATACATTGTAAAGGTAGCATCGTAAACCCAGATGATAAACTGATGACCAAAGGATAATAAAGACAAGTTCTTTGAAATGAGTATTGTACGTTTTTATTGTGATTTCTGAGATTTTTCAGACGTGGTTAATACTAGGTATTTTTTGGGAATTCCGCCGAGACAAAAAGACAGTTGTATATTTTTACAGAAGACCAACTCGATATGTTCTGTCCAACTAGTCTAATTTTATATCATATGTTTCAGTTCTGAACAATTGCTTTTTTGAATCATCGGTCTTCTGACTGGTTTGATGAGGCCCAGCACGAATTTGTCTTCTGTGTTAAGCTTTTCATTTCAGGATAGCATTGGCAGCTAATGTCCTGAATTCTTTGCTTAATGTATTCCACCCTCTGTCGTCCTCTATAGTTTTTACCCTCTACAGCTCCCTCTAGTACCATGGAAGTCATTCCCCGATGTCTTAACAGATGTTCAATCATCCTGTCCCTCCTTCTTGTCAGTGTGTTGCACTCATTCTTTTCCTCTCCGATTCTGCGCAGAACCTTCTCATTCCTTACCTTATCAGTCCACCTAATTTTCAACATTCGTCTGTATCACCACATTTCAAATGTTTCGATTCTCTTCTGTTCCGGTTGTCCCACAGTCCATATTTCACTGCCATACAATGCTGTACTCCGAACGTACATTCTCAGAAATTTCTTCCTCAAATTAAGGCCATTGTTTGATACTAGTAGACTTCTCTTGGCCAAGAATTCCCTTTTTGGCAGTGCTATTCTATTTTTTATGTACTTCTTTCTCCCTCCGTCATTGGTTATTTTGCTACATAGGTAGCAGAATTCCTTAACTTCATCTGCTTCATGACCATCAGTGCTGATGTTAAGTTTCTCGTTGTTCTCAATTCTGCTACTTCTCATTACTTTCGCCTTTCGTCTGTCCACTCTCAATCCATATTCTGTACTCATTGGACTGTCCATTCCAGTCAACAGATCCCGTAGTTATCTTCATTTTCACTGATGATAGCATTGTGTTCAGTGAAGCTTGTACCTGATATCCTTACCCCCTGAATTTTAATTCTACTGTTGAACCTTCCTTTTATTTCCGTTATTGTTTCTTCGATCTTTAGACCGAACAGTAGGGGCGAGAGACTGAACCCCCGTCTTACACCCTTTTTAATGCGAGCACGTCGTTCTTGTCCTTTCAGTCTTACAAATCAGTTCTTGCAAATAATAAGCATACCAAAAGCCCATTGACCTCTGCAACGTACGTACTGTTGGCATAGGAGCATTTTCGACATTCTTCTTTTTCCGTAATGACGTATCATCAGCAGGCTGAGACGAGGCTTTCAGGTTCAGAGTGAAACTTCCACACAACTTTACACTGTGTTCTGAAATGAACTTCCCGAACAGATCAAAACAACACCCTCTGACCTTCGTCTTTTGCATGCCTCTGACCGCGAGACCGAAAATATCGCTTGAATCGACTCAAAAATAATCCTTTAATGTGAAAGAAGTAGACTGACTCGAAGTTAAATCAGCCATCGAAGCAGTGCGGAATAGCTCAGGAGGTTGAATGCCGCTGTATAGTTTGGCTCTGCCAAGAATGTAGGTCCGGCCAGGGAGGACGAGAGGTTCTAGGCGCTTCAGTCTGGAACCGCGCGACCGCTACGGTCGCAGGTTCGAATCCTGCCTCGGGCATGGATGTTTGTGATATCCTTAGGTTAGTTAGGTTTATGTTGTTCTAAATTCTAGGGGACTGATGACCTCAGCTGTTAATTCCGATAGTGCTCAGAGCCATTTGAACCAAGAATGTACAGATAACGGTCAGTGTTACTTTTGTAACACACAGTAGAAAGAATCTGGAACTTCTTCGGTTGTTTAAAACTCTTTGAGACAGCAACCAGCCACAAATTTATTTTAAGTTCCTTTATTCAAAAGGTACCATTACCGGTTTCGAATCTTTACAATTCATCGTCAGTGGTCTTTCATGCTTTCATTAGAACATGTAGCGCATCTGTCAAAACACGTGATGCGTGTTAGAAATGTATTCTGTGACAAATCTAAAATTCTCAGTGATACAAATTTTCGTGTCCAACGATGAGAATGTGGTGGAAATGTATTCTGTCACAAATCTAAAGTGCTCAATGATACAAATTTATGTGTGCAACGATAAGAATGTGGTGAAAACTACGAACATCATTTGTTGGACGAAATTTATGAAAAAAATACCCCAGACTGACATTTCACGACAACTAATCAATAAAAAACGCACAGCATGTTCTAATGAAAGTATGAAATCCGTCTGACGATAGACTGTAATGATTCGAAACCGGTAATGGTACCTTTTGAATAAAGGAATTTAAAATAAATGTGTGGATGGTTGCTGTTTCAACATCTTCAACATTAATTTTCAAATAACAGCCAAGGTCTCCAACCATGTCATCATATGATAAAATTGTTTACAGCTCGTTTATGAACCACGTACCCTTGTCACGAAAAGCTATTCTATGCTCCTAGTGTTATTCAGTCACACTGCTGTGGCTCTCAGTTTCTCTAGCGGAACTTTTCGGTAGCATAGACCATACTGGGCGCATCACAGACCCAGATGTGAGTAAACTGCTGTCTCAAGTCACTCACAAACTCAACATTTATAAACTCAAACTAGGGATGTATTTGGATAAAAGACCTCCACTCAGAAGGAACCTCGAAAAGAAACAAAGATACCTCCACAGACTCCAGAAAACACAAACTAACTTAAATTACCAGTAATTAACAATTAAGCTTCCTTTTATGTGTATTTGGACCCTAACAGATTCCTCGAATACTGTCTTGTGAACTACCAGCAGCATTCACAGGAGTTTACAATAATTATTTAATACCTTGATCCAAATAATATAAGAAATAATTTTAAAGGATACTGCGGTCTGATTAGAAAATGATAGGAGGGGCGAACGCAACAACCCTGGGAGTGGCTGGGGAGGGGGATGCTCGGAGTGGGGGCGGGAGTGTTCATGCCTGTCACACGTCCTAGAGAACATGTGCTAAGTAGAACGAATAATCGCATTTAGCATGCGAAATTACAATCCAATAATCCGAAAAAACAACAGCTCATTTGAAACGACACTAATATGCAAACACATTTTTCGGATATTTTTTGCGAAAAGCTTCAAGGTCAGTATTAACGCGTGTTATATCGCTTTACTCGCATTTCGAAGAGCCCTCTAAAGGCGTTAATCAGCTTCATACAAGAGTGAAGAACTTTACATGCAACAACATTACGCGCCCCTCTGCCTACTGTCACATACCTAAAACCTCTTTTCGGTATCTTCAACTGTTCACGAAATAAAAGATGTGCAAGTTTTATGTGGGTAACTCTATATAATCCAGTGGCTCAAGACTGCCCGTTTACCCGCTGCTGGCCAGTCCCCAGTAAACAGAAAAACTGTTATGTTTGTTGGTGAATAACGCAACTATCCACGAATGTTTTAAAATGCTTTCAGTGCCGTAACCGGTTTCGTCTGCAAAATGTCGTCTGCTCCTTCACTGCAGAAAAATATTTGTATATTTAGCACCGTTTCATATGTTACTACCTTGACGCCCACTGCTTCGCTCGCGTAGGCTGTATGACCTGCAGAGATTTTTTTGTTTTTATATAATCAAATTTTTCTGTTAGTCACAAATTACAACACCTACTGAGATTATAACTCTAATTAAGGCCATATATGCATGGTATTTTCAGAATGTACTTCTGACTAAAAAACGATTCTGGAAGCTGGAGTCCAAAGTCTATGTTAATTCTGTGTTAATCATGCCTTTTGTGTTCTTGTGGATATACTTCCATAGCAATTTTCATCCCCTAACAATTATTTCTTTACATGTAACCGAGAAGTGAAATATCAGTTTTCATACAGGGTGACACTTACTGAATTACATGGAAAAAAAACGTACATTTGTTGCAAAATACGGAGTGCACATACACTTTATTCAACATGTAAACGTCGCTACAGATATTCGGATTTAGTTTATGGTATTTTCGATACGCCTACATAATTGGCGATGATGTGGTACAGACGAATAGGGAAATTCTGGATGTCCGCTGACGTGTCGGGACGCCGATGCTGTCCATGGCTTCCTGAATGGCCGTTTTAAGCTCAACAATGGTTTTGAGGTTATTGCTGTACACCCTGTCTTTAATATAGCCCCTCAAAAAGGAGTCCGGAGAATACGGCGGCCAGTCGAAGCCCCTGACGGAAGCGTCTAGGTGGCCCAGAACCAGAATGCGGTCCCAGATGTGCTTCTCCAGGACATCCCTCTCCTGCTTCGGTGGGGTCGATATCCGTCTTGCATGTGCCACGTCTTGTCGAAATCAAGCTCACTGTGGAAAATGACCATGAAATCATCTTCCGAAAACGGTAGTCATTGTGCCATCAAGAAATATCGCACCGATTATTGCGTGACAGCAAGTTGCACACTACACAGTCACCCGTTGAGGGTGAAGAGACTTCCTGATCGCGGAATGCAGATTCTCAGTCCCCCAAATACGCCAATTTTGCCTATTGAAGAGCCCATCCAAATGAAAGTGTGCTTCGTCGCTAAACCAAACCATACAATTCCCATCATGCACCGCGGCCAACCGTGTAGTTTGAAGGTCCCAATGCAAACCGTACAGAATTATCAATATTTTATTTCCTGTAGTTCAATAATTGTCACCCTGAAAATCTAGCCTTAAAATTTTCATAATCTAACGAAATACTTTCTTAAAAATTATCGTCCCCTATTGCACTACCTTAAGGGCTGAATTCCCAGAAACACAGAACCAAACTTTTATTTTATGTTTCTAACAGAGAAATCAAAATGTAGCCTTAACAATATTTAATAGTTCTTTAGTATTTACGTATTTTCGAAACAACTTTCACCCCCCTGTTTTACGCTCTTAGTGATTGAATTTCCAGAAATGCTGAAACCAACATTTTTTTTCTGTCTGAGAAACCAAATACTAGTTTTCGTAGTTCTAGCTACAAAATTCCCTTAAGAGCGATATTTTTCTAAAGGCCTTTCATACCCTATTTCACCCCCTTAGGAGTGGAATTTCGGACAATTACTTGATAAACGATGCCTACAGTTTAAGATCCACACCCTCTCCAAACTTCAAGCCTCTATTGTTAGCGGTTTCGGCTGGGCGATGATGAGTCGCTGAATCAGAGTGAACTTATTTCACCCTCCTCGGGGTTGAATTTCCAAACAGTAAAACACGTATTTTTCATTCCTAACCGAGAAGCCAAACACCAGTTTTCAATGATTTAACTTTAAAAATGCTTTCGCAATGAAATATTTTCTTAAAATCTTTTACCCCCTATTTTACCCCCATATGGGACGAATTTCCAAAAACAATGACATGCATATGTTTCATTTCTAACAGAGAAGCCAAATACAAATTTTCAAACTGCTTGCACAACTAAACATTTCCATAAAAACTTTCATCTCCCGTTTCACACCCATACGGCTTGAATTTTCTAAAACACTGAATCACGCATTTGTTTTATTTGTAAGCAGGAAGTCGAATACCAATGTTCATAGAGGTAACTTTAAAAATATTTTAGTACTTCTTTAATAATGATATATTTTCCAAAAAATCTTTCGCCCACTATTTCAACCCCTTAGGGGTAAATTTCTGACCGAAAAACCAAATACCAGTTTAATAGGTCTAGCTTCAAAACTGCCATAATACCGACATGGTTCCCCTATTTCAACCTCTTAGGGTTGGAATTTCGAAAAATCCCTCCTTAAAAAACGCCTGCAGTGTAAGGTCCACTCCTTCTGCATATTTCAAGTTTCTACCCTAAGCGATTTGGACTGGGCGATATTGAGTCAGTTAGTGAGTCAAAACATTATCTTTCATAAAGGAATGTTCGATAGTAAAAACATGTAATCGGGCACGACAGCCTTTTGGAGAGGGGCATGATTGCCCGAAACCGATTATGGCATTGAAATTAAACATTTTAATAGTTTTAGTGGCTGGTTGCGTTTATTCACCAACAGTCCTTAACGGCCGCGAAGTCCACAAGATCGGACATGCATAAAACAGAGTCATTATGTTTATTATGAATGAAAACACACACGTCACTAGTATAATATTCTACAATATTTATTAGTTATTTTACATCCGGTTTTCGGCTGTTACTTCATCATGACCCACAAAGATAAAGTGTGGTGAAGTAAATTGTTTGTAGAATCAAAGATTTACACTAGTGCATCTGCAGAGTATCACTGTTACCGTAGATGAAAATTATTAATATTAGATTTATCTGTATAGATCAGTCTGACAGGGCATTATGCATCCACTTAGAGGAACATTATAGAAGTTGGAAACTTAGAAATGGAGACTCTGCTTTCGCAAACCACCTACTTAAAGAAGGCCTTAGTTACAAGGTGCAACAGGGAGTCTTAATTCGCATCCTTAAAGGGAGGAAGATCAACTACCTTGAAGTAATGGAAGCTAATAAACAACATCCATATTCTCAAGCTCAATACTGATCAACCAAACACAATTCCCTTTGTCGCCACTTCTAACTGATGATACTACTCATAATCCCATCAAGACCAAGTTGCAAAGTACCCGTTTTATTCACATGTCTACTTTTCTCGTTATTTCGGTTACTATAATTTCTCTTGTTCTGTTAAAAAAATTACTTTGTATATCATAGCTGCCTCATTTACCTGCTTAATGTCACTAGTATATCTTATCTGTTTGTAATTTGGGATCTGTTGTATTTTGTTCAGCCATTTCCTTGGAGTAAGTCGCTAAAGTTTATTGTTCAGCTTATTTTCTTCTAAGAACAATTGTTGTAATTTGTTATATAATTCATTAGCTAATGTGTCACAATATTTTATCTTAGTTCAATAACCTTTCCTCACAGTTTCACTGAAATAATTCTTATTATTTTATTCTTGAATCTAACTTTAACAATTTGCATCTGAGGAAACAGGGATACTCTGCAGACCACAACCATATGACGCAATAGTGTAAAATCTTCAGTTCTATAAACGTTTCACACCCACACTTATTTATCTTTGTACCTGATGATGGCGCAACAGCCGAAAACCGGTTTGTGAACTAAATCAACGTGCTGTTTATTGTCACACTTTAGGAAGCACAAACGGAAATGTTAACACTGTTCTTTCACAACTACTGTGTTTCGTGCGTTCAGGGAGCTGAACGAGTTGCGGAAGCCCTCGACGGACAATCCGGAGATCCTGCGCTTCTTCCGCTACATGAAGGCCGCCAAGGACGGGCAGGACGGGCTGCCGTGCGCCCAGCTACACCCCGGCTGCTCCGCCTCGGCGTCGCGGCCGCCGCTGCTGCAGACGTTCCACGACATCAACAAGCTGGTACACGCGCGGAGGCTGGGCCGCCTACTCACAGCAGACTCTGTGACTGAGTCCCAGCCGACCGAGGTCGGCGAGTACGTCATTGCTGAGGCCATGGTTCCATTGCCCACCGTCGCAGACAACATTCCGAATCCGACAGTAGAAACAGAGCATGGTAGTTGAGTTTCTGACGCGATAACAATGGCAGTACACTAAGTACCCACTCCATTACTGCAGACCACTGCACTACCAAATGAAGTAATCAGAAACGTGTCTTTCATTCCCAATGAGGTACTTCCGTGCGACTATTTTCGACATTCAAGGCAGTTCATTTTTTTTTTGTATATCTGAATAGGGTCCTCAGTCTCCGCCACACAAATGTAGTCCATTTGGTGTTCTAGTTTCATTTTTGTGTGCGAAATTCGTCTTCTGTTGATATATCATAAATCTTTATTACATGTTAACTAAGTATCGGCAACTGCACTTTGTCTTGTCCACAGATTGCACTGACAAAACTCTTGAAGTCTCATTTAAAGAAATGACTAAAAAGTTACGCACTGAACACTTTTCAGCTCCCACAGAGCATTCATTCATTTGATCCAATTTAACAATTTGCAGTAAATGAATCTGCAAACAATTCATTGTTACTTTACTGATAACTGCTCCCACTCGATTGTTCAATTTCCTGAGACTGATATTTATTTAAATCAACTAATGAAAAAGTCCACCTTCCTGCTATACTGGCAGTTGCACAATGTATTAAGCATCAGTATCATTAATTACTATTCTGCGTACTGGTATAGATCAAATTGAGTGTTACATGAATTACGGGATAAACAGAGCTTTGGTTCTCTCTGTGAATACCTTATTAGCATGGAACATTTTAAGGGATATCTTGGAGGTCACAAGAGAGCAGGGCAGTTGCCCAATTGGGATTTATGGCTGTCAGCATTTTCTTTTTTAGTGACACAGGTTTCTGGCAAATATGGCATTTGTAAAGCATTCATAAGTAAGTTCCAAAGCTCTATAAATGAAATGGAAACTAATTTTTAAATTGCAGTTAGGAAGAACAAGAGAAGTGACATGACCACTGTTTCAAAGTCCAGAAAAATGTTCTTATGCAGATTGTATTTATTACTGTATGTATTTTCGTAATGATAACAGTTCAGTCCCTCAAACAAACATGAAACAATCTTTTTTTCTTTTTTATGGAAGCATGATCACTTTTCATAATGTAATTCTGAAAGCATTAGATTTGAAACTACCATATGAAATTGATGACGATGATATTGTGTAATTATAATAAACAATATGCATAGTAATGCTGCTGTTTATTAAGGTCTCATATTTATTAATTAATTTATTTGTGACATCAACTGTCTATTTATAAATTATTTTATTATTTATTGCTGTATTTGTTATTTGTTGAATAAACACACCATCATAGTCTGTACTTCCATTTATTTCCCTTAAACATAACATCTCTAACGGAACTCTCCCATAAATTGTTTACAACAATGTATATAATTGAATTAAGTGTGTAGAACGATATCACACAGAACAAAATCAGACTATTAACTGTTGACAAACTATCAAATGCCATTTTAAAACAAATCATTTGTTCGAAACCACAAAAGTACAGCAATACTGAAAACATGTCAAAACCATTAAAGCACAGCAAAGATCACCTACTGAGCTGAAGGGAAGAAGGTGTTTTTTTTTTTTTTACATATAAAGACAAGTGACAACTTTTAAAGATTAGTGATGTGTATGTATAACAACATTTCAATACGCTGATGCTTTCACTCTCTCCCATAACTGTTTATATATATATATATATATATATATATATATATATATATATATATATATATATATATATATATATATCTTGAGGCAGACACCATACAAGTTCATCATCTACAGCCTTGTAAATGGTAACCCATTTTTCAGAATTTCTGTTGTCTGTCTGTTGGTTGATGTGTAATGCACTCTAACCTTCTTCTCTTCAACTAGTTGATGATTGTAATGATACCTAGTCTCTTAAGTGTTTTGATTGTTCGTAAAATCCTGATCCATTAATAAATTTGTTAGCACTTTCGTTACCGATTTGAAAAACAGAAACTGAATACTTGTCAACAGCTGACATTACTCTCAGGAGTTCCCCTAACAACACAAATGATCGCAAACTTCACTTGCGGACACAATATGCATAATGTAGTTTTGTTTAATTATTAGCATGTTGCATGTATCATAATTGCGTTTTCTCATTATGACGTGGAAAGAATCTATGCTACAGCTATAGTACATATTTGCAAAGAAAAACATGACAACATCCTGCTCATCTTCATGGTGATTACCTTAAATAACTTTTTTGCTTGTATAGTGACCTGTATTCAATCCCTCTTGCTCTCTGAAACACACATATACAATATACAGGGTATTTCACAGCATCTACTACTATTTTCTATGGGTTGCAGGGATATTTTATTACATGTTTTAATAAGGAAATGTAGCATTTGAATGTGAAGTAACTTTGAAGACCAAATCACTGGATGTAAGTCCCTTATCAAAACTGTATCTACTAACACGTAACCTCCACAACTCCTAAGAGTTTGCAATGGCAATTGTGAAATACCTGGCAAATACATTCAGAAATTCTGCTATGGAATTCAAAGCTTTGTCAAGCAGATAATCTCAGATTGTGTTCGTAGTTAGTTTTATTATCTATTACATTCTTTGCATAACTGATTAGGTGATAAAATATATTTATGAGTGAACACCTCACTCCCTTCTGTGCCACCATTCGCACTATCAACAGAACAGCCTCTGCTAACGTTATACTACGCCTTCCACATCGCTGGCAACGGGTTCTACACGACGCTGGTGACTACTTTGAAGGACAGTAACAGGTGCAAAAATGTAACTCTTTTGTATCGGTTGTGAATAAATAGTTGCCACTATTTAAGTTCCAACCCTCCTACAATCTGGATGTTCAAAAATGAGTATCATCTGCTGCATAACAGTTATGCTTATCAACAAGTTTATACAACTGCAGCCACTGACAATAACAATAATAATAATAATAATAATAAGATGTATAACTTATCTGAGAAAAGAAAGAACTGTTTTGTAGAATTCTGTTGTTATGTAAATGATGAAGTATAGTTCAGGGCAATAACGAAATAATGTGTAAGCTTTCGCGGTTCTCCATTTCACATTTTTGTGTAAGCGGGAGTTTTCTTACTTTCCCATTTTTTCGGACAAATGTACAAGATCGCTAACAGATGCATTAGTTAACGAATTTACTTCTGGGCCGAAAATTCTTACGCTGCATCCACACAACTTGTACTGACTGACACTTCATTGTTAAACGTTCGCTTGTAGTCACGCTTGTTTGATTTCGTCACTCTCTCAACCAAAGGATTTGCTCTCGGAGGCCCTAGTTCCTTTGCGGCTAACTTTTCCTTGTAATTCTCTTTTCCCTTTCCAGAATATGATTTTTACTCTGCAACGGAATGTGAGCTGATATGAAA
Source organism: Schistocerca nitens (assembly GCF_023898315.1). NCBI lineage: Eukaryota > Metazoa > Arthropoda > Insecta > Orthoptera > Acrididae > Schistocerca > Schistocerca nitens. The sequence continues at coordinate 652,436,585 of NC_064617.1, forward strand.
CTTCGTGACAGATTAAATGTGTAGACTCGAACTCGGAACCTTTGCCTTTTGTGGGCAAATGATCTACCGACTGAGCTACCCGAGCATGATACATGACCCTTCCTCACTGCTTTACTTTTCTATTAACACTTAAAATAGATTCAACATAGTTCACGTTTCCACTGCACACGAAAGCCGATTCCCACATAGAAAACAGCGAACTCCTAACACAAAAAGCCATTGTGGGAATGATTAAACTCAAGTAGTGATGTCTGTCGGTATGGTCACCTGACTAGAATAAAAGTGAGGCGCTGGGATCCATAATGTCTTATAGCACACTACCGTCGATCCCACGTTCCTGAATTTTCATATATACAATTTGGACCAACAACACAAATAAACTTGATCCACCATAAGATCAACAGATTTCAGAAGCGTAAATAAATACACTCTCACAATCGATAGTGATTTGCTTTAGGCCCTTAAGATTTTCAGCGCCTAAAATGGATTACTGTATGATAAAATGCGTAACTGAATATACTACAGCTCATTCAAAAACCCACTACAGTATATAGTGAGTGAATTAGCATATCTCAGGAGTGTGCTACATCTAACAGGATTTATGCCGAGCGAACAGGATAAAAGTCTGCCACAGTGTGCTATCACCTGGTTGAGTGTCAACATGTGCACGTTGTTTATCAAATCCGTAAGTATTTCGTCCATAAGGCAACCACAACACGAGAGTTGCGCAAGTGGAAAAGCTCCTTAAAACATGCACAATGAAGGTGTACTTGTGACCCAGATGCCAAGTTTCACGAAGTCTAGAAGAGCAGTAGTACAGTAGATTTAAGTAGTATATCTTTCAGATTGCAACATTTATATTACGTTTAACAGCATTCAAAGAAAAACAACCTATAAATCCGCAAGGTGTCGAAAGTTAGGATGTTCACGTGATCTTGTGCTCTTACACAGCAGCCGCCATTGCATATGACTAACAGACTTAGTCTTGCTGTCATCTTCAGGGAATATTGATCAACTCTTTACTCGTGGCGCACTAGTTCATGATCATACTACAGCAAGCACTAGCGTCAGTTACAGCAAACATGGCTGCCCTTATGGATACCAAGCATACTTGCTATGTGCTTTGGTTTGAAGAGTTTACTTAGATGTGCTGAAAAACTTTGTAATCCAAATTGACTTTGATGACCAATAATGCAGTAAACAGTTTATACAAGTTGGTGCATTGCCTCGCTACCTCTCACGATTTACAGGATTTCTTAAATACCCATTTCCCAAGGTAAGTAGATAGGCTGAGGTGCGCCAGTTGCATGGCCCCCACATTCACTGGATCTTATATATCTTGACTATTTCTTTTGCGAATTGTTTGTTACACCCTTACCAGCTTCTCTATCACAACTCATATACTAATTTACCTCACAGTTGAACAAGTAATGCCTGACATAATGCAACGAGTTTGGCAAGAAATCGGCTTCAAGTGTGAGGTACGACACATAACCAATGGAAATCAGTTTCAACCTATTTAGGTGTATGGTAAAAAAAATATTTTTTTTATAAAATGATGCCAAAACCCCGTCTGTAGGTTAAACGAATATGTCAATCGTTTTCAAAGTTATAAAATTATTTTTGATACACCCGATACTATGAGACTCTGGCGTCGACCTTGTTATAAAACGTGACGTCGACCTTGACGTCGACCTTGTTATAATGACGTCGACCTTGACGTCGACCTTGTTATAAAAAGCTATCTACATCAGGTTCTATAATTAACACATGTTATGTCTACTACATGCTTCTGTGCAAAAAGACACTATCCTCTTCAATGCTAGATAACGCTAGTACGTGATATCATGTGATATTAGTGAATGAAAATAGGAAAAGTAAGTCAAATTTTGACCGCTTCATTTCCAAATAGTCGCATTTTTCACTGTCAATTCACTACCTCATTCTCACTACCGGGTTTACCTGTGCAGATGTCCTCAGTAGCCAGCACGTCTCCCAAAAACTGAAAAATTAGTGGTGAAAGCAGGCTACAGCCAGAAATGCAGTACACATCAAAACTTGAAGTTCAGGCACTTTAATAGCAGTTAAATTTGTCTGAATCCTTTTTTTTTTGTTCTATTATACCAAGTATTAATTTGGATAACATTTTGAAAAAGATCTATTGCTACTCACAGTGAAGATGACATCTTGAGTTGCAGACAGGCACAATGAAAAGACTGATGCACATTGAGCTTTCGGCCAAATCCTTCTTCAGAAGAGAAAATGCACACATATTAACACAAGCAAGCACACCTCACACACACACACACACACACACACACACACACACACACACACACATGCATGCACAACATACACTCGTGTCCAAAATTAAAGCAACAATCCGAAATTTTGCAAGGTTACCTTTATTTTTCCACAAAACTGTATAATCAGGTGATAATAAAGTAGAAACTGTATAAAGCATACAGAACGTAAACAACTGGAACATGCATAATTGTAGACAAAAATGTTCTTCGTTTTTTCCAACTTAACAGATTTGCACACATATTCTGAAAACTGGTTAATGCACTCAGTATGGGGTGTGACCACCTCTGGCAGCATTATGGGCCTGACAAACGATGAATCATGCTGTGAGCGATGTCATCAATTTCATATTGAGCCAGTAATGCCCATTCTTCCTGCAGTGCTGCTCATATGGTGAGTGGTTGGAGGATGCTGACATGATGCACCCGTGTCCCTAGTGCATCTCGGACTTGCTCTATGGGATTCAACTCGAGAGAGCTTGCAGGGCACTGCAACATCTTCAATTTCCAAGAGAACATCAGCCACATGTGCTCTATGAAATCGAGCTTTATCGTCCAGCAATACGACGTCTGGGAGCACAGCACCTCACAACAATCACACATGATATCCTAAAAGCTCGTCACGATACCTGAAGCACTTAAACCTTATGAATTTCACTGCAGAATTTCATGAAGATATGTTCTAGTGGCCAACCTAATCCCTGCCACAACATTATGGATCATCCTCAATATCAATCTCTTTCAATAATGGTTGGGTCCCGAAATCGTGTTCCATGTTCCTTCCAGATGCGAATCCTTCGGGAATAACTGTCTAGACCAAATTGAGACTCATTTGTGAAAAGAAAATTAACCCACTGTTCGACTGTCCAGGTGGCACGTTGATGGCTCCAATCTAGACATTCATCTCTTTGTAGAAGCGTCAGTGATACACACACAGTAGATCTCCGAGAATAGAGGCCACTCTGTTGAAGCCTTCTGTACATCGTTTGCCTCGCTACAACACGTTCAGTGGATGCTGCGAGGTCAGGCTCTTATAACCAAGTAAAGGTTCCCTCCTTCTGATGTTACACGGGTCCTGCCCTGGTCTCCAGGATACAGTTTCGATCTCTATAAACTGTCATCATATACGAAAAGAACAGAACGATTGATATTAAGCCGTTGGGCCTTAACAGTTTGCGAGTGTCCTTCTTCCATTCTTTCCATGGCCCTTCTCCGCAGAGAGCCTGGTGGCCGTCTTTTCTGGGCCATAGTGTACTGTCTGTGACTGTACACAGCGATTGTGGATGTGGACTACCCAGCAAACAATATTCCCGTTTGATAGGTGCCCTGACGCCATCGTTGGTTGGCGTCATTGTCATCTTCCAGGCAGGACATGATCATACAGACATCTTTTGATAGTTTTATGGTTATATCGTGAATTAGACACATGATGGGGAAATAGTGGTTTGTTGCTTTAATTCTGGACACCTGTGTACATGATTGCTATCTCTGGCTGCTCCAGCCAGAATGCAACAGTCGAGTTCAACAAAAGCAGGAATCTGTAGTAGGATGGGAATGGGTGACAGATAGTAGGGTGGGGGAAGAGAAGTCAGTGCTGTCTGGTGGAGCGTGCAGGGATTAGGTGGTGGCAAGACAAGGCTGCGAGGTGCAACGATGTGCTGGGGAGGGGGGGACGAGTAGCCAAAAAGAAGAGGATTGGCTAAGGGGTAAAACACTAGCAGGTACATTGGTAATGAGTGACATACAATCAGGGTGAGGGATTATCAATGGGGAGGAGGTGATAGCACACAGGGCAGAAACTATTGGTTGGGGGACTTTTGGTGCTGTAGGATACTGTAAACTAAGGCTGGGATAATTTTGGAAGTAAGGAATGTGTTGTAAGGATAATTCCCATCTGTGCAGTTCAGAAAAGCTGGTGTTGGAGGAGAGGATCTAGGTTGTGAAGCAGCCACTGAAATCAAGCATGTTATGTTCAGCATGTTGTACCACAGGGTGGGCCACTTTGCCTTTGGTCCATTTGATGGTGACCATTTATCGCAGTGGGCAGCTGGTTGGTAATTACACCAGTATAAAAAGCTGTGTAATGATTCCAGCAGAGCTTGTATCTGACAAGGTAGCTTCCAAAGTATCCAATCCTCTGATGTGGTAGGAGAAACTTGTGGGAGGACTGGAATAGGAGGTGCTGGGTGGATGTATTGGGCAGGTCTTGCACCTGGGTATTCCACAAGAAAGTGATTCCTGTGGCAAGGGTTTGTGACTGTGAGTGCTTTAGGGATGGACTAGGATGTTGTAAAGGTTTGGTGGGCAATCGGTTACCACTTTAGGAGGCATGGGTTGGAACTTGGATAGGATATCCCTCATGACAGACCTTGATAATAGATAAACAAAGCCCTGATGAATAACATAGTTCAGTTGTTCCAGTCCAGGGGCTGGGTGATGAATGGGTAGCTCCTATGTAGAGGAAGGTGTAGTAAGATGATGAACTTAAGCTTCAGAATTTTTCCCACTTGAATTTAAATGTACAGTTATTCTGATCTTTTATGTTCAATAAAATAATATTTAAATGCTGTTATCTCTTCTTCATGAAAAATACTTTTTTTATCCTAAGGGGTAAGATGAAGAATGGTGATGGGCAAGATGACGAATACGTAAAAGCTTACATTGACAGAGAAATTTTTTTTTTAAGTTCAGTGAAAGAGATTCATTTACTAACCTGTGAAATGAAGTATGAAAGTCAAAGATGAAACACTAAATGCGAGATAAAAGATTTCTCGTAATGCAATTCTCTTGTGAAACATCAGTCATACAAAAGTTTCGAATAATATTAATTAGGTAGGCAATATACTTTATATATAAAACTCAGTTACAACAAAAGTTTCGAATAATATTAATTAGGTAGGCTATATACTTTATATATAAAACTCGCAGTTTCCAGGGTGTGTCTTTCGCTTCAACACCATCCCTACCAAAACAAGCAGAATGTGTCCAAAATTTGCAAATGAAGCACTGATACCACAATTCTTCTTTTCCACGTTCTCCACAAATAATGCAGTCTTGTTCATCTTCTAATATTATTTCAGTACCAGAGCTCTCGTCCTCCATACGAGGAGTCTCTTGTGGGCATCAGGTGATGAGTAGTCCAGTTGATACTTTTTAGTTTTCTTTACTTTTAGTTCTTCTTTACTTTGGAACACTTGGATTTCTTCGAAGTTTGTTTTCAGATTTTTTCAATCTGTCTTTTCTTCCTTCTTGTCTTCAAGAACTCGTTTCACAGTTCAGAGATTTGGTAAGAAGGCAGTTTCTTCCTTGGTTTCCTGGCTGTTTTGTTCCCAGCCATCAGAAACGGAGGAAGAGCTGAGCAAATGGGTAGCTGTGGAGGAAGTGTCAAGGAATTTGAGGGATGTCGAGGAACAGTTGAGGAAATGGTTGGCTGTGGAGGTGGGTTGTTTACATTGTGAAGTCTAGTGAAGGGTTCAGGAAATGTGCTGCTGACCAACAGCAGGAGCAGTCTGCTGATTGTTTTCAACACTATCAATGGTATATGAGGCTTGAAAGTCTTCAACTGTAAAAGTGTAGCTAACTAGAGGCTTAATGCCAGTAGTCTGAACCCGTTCACAGTAGTCTCGATAGTATTCACCCTGAGTTATGCTTTGTCAAATATCCTGGCTATCTCCAGATTGTATCACAGCTCCTGGATTAGACAATAAAGAACCTTTGCAGCCTTGACAATTGGTAGACGTCAGCGGACTATATAAAGACACATCGAGTGGCTGCAACCTATAACCTGTATTAGCTACAAGTCCTATTAGGCGTATCCCATTATTTATACAAAAATCAATGGATGCGAGAGTGACATGTGATGTGCGATTGTCCGTTATAATTACGAGTGGATTTTGTTTCCTACGGTGAGCATGACTGGTAAAGTGGAACCATAGAAAATTGTGAGCAGTCATCCTTCCTGATTCATGCGCCACTCCAGTGGCACCAGGGAATGCCCATTTAAAAAAAAAAAAAAAAAAAAAAAAAAAAAAAAAAAAAAAAAAAACGGGGTTCATCCTTACCCCAGAAAAGACGAGGAAAGTTGGAATATAAGTCCCAATATCCCTCATACCACATAAAGCCGTGATTGTTACTAGTCGTTCAGCAGAAGGAACCTTAATCATATGGTGGGAACCCTTGGGTGAGATCACTTTTGGAGTTTCGGTTGAAACTGTGGAAAATCCTCTTTAACCTATGTTGTAGATATTCTGCTCCTTGAACAGATACTTCAATCTAAGTTCTTTAAGTGTTTCACAAAATTTCTCTACATTAACTCGACTGACAGACATGAGTCGAGGTACTGATGTTGCCTCTGGCTTTCTCAGAGTCCGTTTGCAGATGTTTCGAAAATATATTATGAAGTCTTTTCCAGCTCTTGTGGTTCAGTGCGTCTTCCTGCACGTGAAAACACAGTTTCCCAAACTTTTTATTTGTTATCCCAAATGCTCTTTTGTCTTTTACATATCGTCTCAGCTCTTGTATTTGAAGGCCGTAAATTTGATACAGCTTTGTACCACTTCTGCACAATAAATAATATTTAAAAAAATATTTAAGATTTCATTTGACTCACCCTTGTACAAGGTGTCAGATCAGTATCCAGAGGAGCTGATGGATAGTCTAGATATCTCATATAAAAGTGAGTACAACATTCAGCTGACAAATAGAATTTCAGTGCAGCAGTTGACTTATCAATTATCATCTCCCACAAGGAAAGAACTTCACAAGATAATTGATTGGCAATTGGGTGATGGGCAGTTTGTCCATTTGTGTCTCCCTATGATTTCCTGATATTTTTACTGGCAAAGGCTGGAGATCATGGGTACCACCCGTGGTTGACTACCATCAGTTGAATCAAAAGTTGATATTAGAATCAGTTCCACTTCCTGATATACATTATTGCATTACCTTGTTTCCAGGTACACAGTACTTTTCAGTCCTGGATCTGGATCAGACAGACCATCAGATACCACTAGCAGAGGAGTTGAAGCCCTTGACAGTATTCTGTACAGACTGGAATTTGTTTGTAAATAACCATATACCTCTGGTTCAGTCATTGGAGGTGCACTGTTGTTTTATCTTTTAGATTCTGTTTTGGGCAACGTAAAGTTCAAGAGCATCTACAACTATCTAAATGATGTTGTTACTTATAATAAGACCTTTGATGACAACTTAAGACATTTAAGTTAGGTCTAACTCTGACTTCTGGATATAGGATTAACAGTTAAGCCATTGAAGATTAATCTAGCAAAGAAGGAAATTTCCTTCATGGGTCACATATCCTCTGCCAATGGAGTAAGGATAGACCAAGAGTACACATAAACCATTCATCAGTTTCCAGAGCTAAAAAAATTTGAATGATATTGCTAGATTTGTTGTGATGACCAACTTTTTCTGAAAATTTGTGCAGAATTGCACATAACTGGGGGTTCCCTTAATCAACTGAGGTGGAAGGGAGAGAAATTTGTTTGGGGCAAATCTTGGCAAGCACTCGTCAGTGCACTGAAGATGCGGACATTTTTAATTCTATGTTTTCTGAAGTCCTCTTGCAGGAAAATAAGAGAGAAAGATGGCCAATTGGCCATGCCTCAAGACCGTTGTTCCCTATAGAAAAGAAGTATTCTATGTATGAATTAGAGGCATTGGTGGTGTTAGTTTGGAGCACTTCATGCTTTATCTTGAACATAAATTATTCTGTTTGGAAACTGATAACCGAGTGCCGTCGTGGGTTCAAGCCCAGCCTTGTAAACCAGGACATGTAGCCAGGTGGATGGTATGAATTCCAGTGTTCTATTTTCAAGTGCATTATATCAAGGGAATGGATAATCAAATAGCCAATGCATCAAGTTGCATGTTTTTTGAACACAAGTCAGATGAATCTAGCAAGTGTAACAAGGAGTATTTTTTGTAAGGAAGCAGTGTTAGAGGAGATTCCAGGGTTTTTAGGAAAACTGGATGAGCAACAGGATGAAGATCCTCAGTTAGTTCCAATAAAGCAACAGCTGTGTGAAAGTGAAGAGGTCCTAGAATATTCCATTAAGAAGGGCTGTGTGTGTGTTGTGGTCTTCAGTCCTGAGACTGGTTTGATGCAGCTCTCCATGCTACTCTATCCTGTGCAAGCTTCTTCATCTCCCAGTACCTACTGCAACCTACATCCTTCTGAATCTGCTTAGTGTATACATCTCTTGGTCTCCCTCTACGATTTTTACCCTCCACACTGCCCTCCAATGCTAAATTTGTGATCCCTTGATGCCTCAAAACATGTCCTACCAACCGATCCCTTCTTCTAGTCAAGTTGTGCCACAAACTTCTCTTCTCCCCAATCCTATTCAATACCTCCTCATTAGTTACGTGATCTACCCACCTTATCTTCAGCATTCTTCTGTAGCACCACATTTCGAAAGCTTCTATTCTCTTCTTGTCCATACTAGTTATTGTCCATGTTTCACTTCCATCCATGGCTACACTCCATACAAATACTTTCAGAAACGACTTCCTGACACTTAAATCTATACTCGATGTTAACAAATTTCTCTTCTTCAGAAACAATTTCCTTGCCATGGCCAGTCTACATTTTATATCCTCTCTACTTCGACCATCATCAGTTATTTTACTCCCTAAATAGCAAAACTTCTTTACTACTTTAAGTGTCTCATTTCCTAATCTAATTCCCTCAGCATCACCCGATTTAATTTGTCTACATTCCATTATCCTCGTTTTGCTTTTGTTGATGTTCATCTTATATCCTCCTTTCAAGACACTGTCCATTCCGTTCAACTGCTCTTCCAAGTCCTTTGCTGTCTCTGACAGAACTACAATGTCATCGGCGAACCTCAAAGTTTTTACTTCTTCTCCATGAATTTTAATACCTACTCTGAATTTTTCTTTTGTTTCCTTTACTGCTTGCTCAATATACAGATTGAATAACATCGGGGAGAGACTACAACCATGTCTCACTCCATTCCCAACCACTGCTTCCCTTTCATGCCCCTCGACTCTTATAACTGCCATCTGGATTCTGTACAAATTGTAAATAGCCTTTCGCTCCCTGTATTTTACCCCTGCCACCTTTAGAATGTGAAAGAGAGTATTCCAGTCAACATTGTCAAAAGCTTTCTCTAAGTCTACAAATGGGGTAGACTTTGTTTTCTTACCTGCTATAATGACAAAGAAAGTTGTGTGTTCCTAAGGAGTTGGTTCACACCATATTCCTGTATTTTCATAAGTCCTTCTGTGGGTATCATTTGGGTATATATAAGACCAACACAAAGAGAAAACAACCCCGAACCATCCTACATTAAATGGAGAGTCCGGAAGTCAGTCGGCCAAAGCCAAGCATGTCGCAATGCTAAACCCATTCAGAATGCTCATAAAGGGGAAATAGCTTCAACCCAGGAGGAAAACCTGTAGCATCGCAAGTATGTTCCGAGCAAACGTTTGTTTTGGGATAGCTAGCTGCATGTAACTTCAGGGGCTGACATCTGCTGGCCTAACCGGGTGACACATGTGCATCTGTCACTACCTGCCATGAGAACGGCTCCAATGTCTCTTACCGGACACATACATTCACCACCTATAAGAACTTAAATAAATGATACTGATTTATTATTCAATCAATTTCAAAATTGGTACACTACCTTTTGACATTCAGGAGAAGATTGTATCCAAATTTCATCTTTATAACTATCATAGTTTCAGAGACAGAAAAAATTGCTAAAAAAGTCAATAACCGACACTTAAGAAACTAAATTCAATTAGAAAATATAATAGTTTATCCTTTGGTATTATCTAAAAACATAAACAGAACTTGCAAGGTGCAGAATTAATTAATTGAGATGTTCATATTAAAACTTTAATTAATTTTCATTTTCTTTAGATTAGATTAGATTAGTACTTGTTCCATAGATCATGAATACGACACTTTGTAATGATGTGGAACATGTCAGGTTAATAAAAGGTGTTCATACAACATATTACATACACAAAATATTACATGACACTTCGGGGGGTGGGGGGGGGGGATTGGGAAATTACCCACTTACTATATCCAAAAATTCATCTAATAAGTAGAAAGAGTTGTCATTAAGAAATTCTTTTAATTTTCTTTTAAATGCTATATGGCTATCTGTCAGACTGTTGATGCTATTAGGTAAGAGACCAAAGACTTATATGGCAGCATAATTTACCCCCTTCTGAGCCGAAGTTAGATTTAACCTTGAGTAGTGAAGATCATCCTTTCTCCTAGTGTTTTAGCCATGTACACAGCTATAACTTTTGAATTTGTTTGGATTGTTAATAACAAATTTCATAAGTGAATATATATATATATCTATATATGGTTATAATAGAGGGAAACATTCCACGTAGGAAAAATATATCTAAAAACAAAGATGATGTGACTTACCAAATGAAAGTGCTGGCAGGTTGACAGACACACAAACAAACAGAAACATACACACAAAATTCAAGCTTTCACAACAAACTGTTGCCTCATCAGGAAAGAGGGAAGGAGAGGGAAAGACGAAAGGATGTGGGTTTTAAGGGAGAGGGTAAGGAGTCATTCCAATCCCGGGAGCGGAAAGACTTTAAATATGTCTGCTTGTGTCTGTATATGTGTGGATGGATATGTGTGTGTGTGCGCGAGTGTATACCCATCCTTTTTTCCCCCAAGGTAAGTCTTTCCGCTCCCGGGATTGGAATGACTCCTTACCCTCTCCCTTAAAACCCACATCCTTTCGTCTTTCCCTCTCCTTCCCTCTTTCCTCATGAGGCAACAGTTTGTTGCGAAAGCTTGAATTTTGTGTGTATGTTTGTGTTTGTTTGTGTGTCTGTCGACCTGCCAGCACTTTCATTTGGTAAGTCACATCATCTTTGTATATATATATATATATATATATATATATATATATATATATATATATATATAATAGAGGGAAACATTCCACGTGGGAAAAATATATCTAAAAACAAAGATGATGTGACTTACCGAATGAAAGTGCTGGCAGGTCGATAGACACACAAACAAACGCAAACATACACACAAAATTCAAGCTTTCGCAACAAACTGTCGCTTCATCAGGAAAGAGGGAAGGAGAGGGAAAGACAAAAGGATGTGGGTTTTAAGGGAGAGGGTAAGGAGTCATTCCAATCCCGGGAGCGGAAAGTCTTACCTTGGGGGAAAAAAGGACAGGTATACACTCGCACACACACACATATCCATCCGCACATACACAGACACAAGCAGACATTTGTAAAGGCAAAGAGTTTGGGTAGAGATGTCAGTCGAGGCAGAAGTAGAGGCAAAGATGTTGTTGAAAGACGGGTGAGGTATGAGTGGCAGCAAATTGAAATTAGCGGAGATTGAGGCCTGGCGGATAACGAGAAGAGAGGATATACTGAAGGGCAATTTCCCATCTCCGGAGTTCTGACAGGTTGGTGTTAGTGGGAAATATCCAGATAACCCGAATGGTGTAACACTGTGCCAAGATGTGCTGGCCGTGCACCAAGGCATGTTTAACCACAGAGTGATCCTCATTACCAACAAACACTGTCTGCCTGTGTCCATTCATGCGAATGGACAGTTTGTTGCTGCTCATTCCCACATAGAAAGCTTCACAGTGTAGGCAGGTCAGTTGGTAAATCACGTGGATGCTTTCACACGTGGCGCTGCCTTTGATTTTGTACACCTTCCGGGTTACAGGACTGGAGTAGGTGGTGGTGGGAGGGTGCATGGGACAGGTTTTACAGCGGGGGCGGTTACAAGGGTAGGAGCCAGAGGGTAGGGAAGGTGGTTTGGGGATTTCATAGGCATGAACTAAGAGGTTACAAAGGTTAGGTGGACAGCAGAAAGACACTCTTGGTGGAGTGGGAGGATTTCATGAAGGATGGATCTCATTTCAGGGCAGGATTTGAGGAAGTCGTATCCCTGCTGGAGAGCCATATTCAGAGTCTGATCCAGTCCCGGAAAGTATCCTGTCACAAGTGGGGCACTTTTGGGGTTCTTCTGTGGGAGGTTCTGGGTTTAAGGAGATGAGGAAGTCGCTCTGGTTATTTGCTTCTGTACCAGGTCGAGAGGGTAGTTGCACGATGCGAAAGCTGTTTTCAGGTTGTTGGTGTAACGGTTCAGGGATTCCAGACTGGAGCAGATTCGTTTGCCACAAAGACCTAGGCTGTAGGGAAGGGACCGTTTGATGTGGAATGGGTGGCAGCTGTCATAATGGAGGTACTGTTGCTTGTTGGTGGGTTTGATGTGGATGGACATGTGAAGCTGGCCATTGGACAGGTGGAGGTCAACGTCAAGGAAAGTGGCATGGGATTTGGAGTAGGACCGGGTGAATCTGATGGAACCAAAAGAGTTGAGGTTGGAGAGGAAATTCTGGAGTTCTTCTTCACTGTGAGTCCAGATGATGAAGATGTCATCAATAAATCTGTACCAAACTTTGGGTTGGCAGGCCTCAGTAACCAAGAAGGCTTCCTCTAAGCGACCCATGAAGAGGTTGGCGTACAAGGGGGCCATCCTGGTGCCCATGGCTGTTCCCTTTAATTGTTGGTATGTCTGGCCTTCGAAAGTGAAGAAGTTGTGGGTCAGGATGAAGCTGGCTGCGGTAATGAGGAAAGAGGTTTTTGGTAGGGTGTCAGGTGATCGGCGTGAAAGGAAGTGCTCCATCGCAACGAGGCCCTGGACGTGTGGAATATTTGTGTATAAGGAAGTGGCATCAATGATTACAAGGATGGTTTCCAGGGGTAACAGTCTGTGTAGGGATTCCAGGCGTTCGAGAAAGTGGTTGGTGTCTTCGACGAAGAATGGGAGACTGCATGTAATGGGTTGAAGGTGTTGATATACGTAGGCAGAGACACATTCTGTGGGGGCTTGGTAGCCAGCTACAATGGGATGGCCGGGATGATTGGGTTTGTGAATTTTAGGAAGAAGGTAGAAGGTAGGGGTGCGGGGTGTTGGTGGGGTCAGGAGGTTGATGGAGTCAGGTGAAATGTTTTGTAGGGGGCCTAAGGTTCTGAGGATTCCTTGAAGCTCCGCCTGGACATCCGGAATGGGATTACCTTGGCAAACTTTGTATGTAGTGTTGTCTGAAAGCTGACGCAGTCCCTCAGCCACATACTCCCGACGATCAAGTACCACGGTCGTGGAACCCTTGTCCGCTGGAAAATGACGATGGATCGGTCAGCCTTCAGATCACGGATAGCCTGGGCTTCAGCAGTGGTGATGTTGGGAGTAGGATTGAGGTTTTTTAAGAAGGATTGAGAGGCAAGGCTGGAAGTAAGAAATTCATGGAAGGTTGGAGTGGTTGATTTTGAGGAAGAGGAGGTGGGTCCCGCTGTAATGGAGGACGGATAAAAGTCCTCAATCTTTCCTCTCCTGCATCCACACCGGCTGTTCAGAGCATCCTCCTACAGGCCAATCGCAAATTAGAACAGCATGCCACCCTCCACCTCAAAAAACTATCCAACCTCCTGGTTTCCCACCTTCAGAAAGACAACTCACTCACCCTTCACAACCTTTCCAGCAAACCTCAACCTCCTCTCATTGCACACAGACCCAGTCTCTCCCATCTACTCATTCTCCCACTTCCAGCTTCACTCCCCCCAAAACCTCAAAATTCCAATCAACACAATCTGGAACCACAACACCCTAATTCAGTAGTTAACCTTTCCTCCAAACCTCTCTCCCAATCCGAAATTTCTGTCCTATCCAAAGGCCTCACCTTCAGCCCCACTCCCAGATTCAACCAAACAGCCCTTGTCAAAGATTTACTGTCCTACACCCGTACTCTCTGCTGGAAATATCACTTTGCCATGAAGAAAAATGATCCTAATCCTACTCCTAATGATTCAACTCCCCAAGACACTATCCAAATTGAACTCTGCCTGGAACAGGTCCGTCCACCGTCACAGCGGGACCCACCTCCTCTACCTCAAAATCAACCACTCCAAACCTTCCAGGAATTTCTTACTTCCAGCCTTGCCTCTCAATCCTTCTTAAAAAACCTCAATCCCACTCCCAACATCACCACTGCTGAAGCCCAGGCTATCCATGATCTGAAGGCTGACCGATCCATCGTCATTCTTCCGGCAGACAAGGGTTCCACGACCGGGGTACTTGATCGTCGGGAGTATCTGGCTGAGGAACTGCGTCAGCTTTCAGACAACACTACATACAAAGTTTGCCAAGGTAATCCCATTCCTGATGTCCAGGCGGAGCTTCGAGGAATACTCAGAACCTTAGGCCCCCTACAAAACCTTTCACCTGACTCCATCAACCTCCTGACCCCACCAACACCCCGCACCCCTACCTTCTACCTTCTTCCTAAAATTCACAAACCCAATCATCCCGGCCGTCCCATTGTAGCTGGCTACCAACCCCCACAGAACGTATCTCTGCCTACGTAGATCAACACCTTCAACCCATTACATGCAGTCTCCCATCCTTCATCAAAGACGCCAACCACTTTCTCGAACGCCTGGAATCCCTACACAGACTGTTACCCCCGGAAACCATTCTTGTAACCATTGATGCCACTTCCTTATACACAAATATTCCGCACGTCCAGGACCTTGCTGCGATGGAGCACTTCCTTTCTCACCGATCACCTACCACCCTACCAAAAACCTCTTTCCTCATTACCTTAGCCAGCTTCATCCTGACCCACAACTTCTTCACTTTCGAAGGCCAGACATACCAACAATTAAAGGGAGCACCCTCCCACCACCACCTACTCCAGTCCTGTAACCCGGAAGGTGTACACGATCAAAGGCAGAGCCATATGTGAAAGCACCCACGTGATTTACCAACTGACCTGCCTACACTGTGAAGCTTTCTACGTGGGAATGACCAGCAACAAACTGTCCATTCGCATGAATGGACACAGGCAGACAGTGTTTGTTGGTAATGAGGATCACCCTGTGGCTAAACATGCCTTGGTGCACGGCCAGCACATCTTGGCACAGTGTTACACCGTCCGGGTTATCTGGATACTTCCCACTAACATCAACCTGTCAGAACTCTGGAGATGGGAACTTGCCCTTCAGTATATCCTCTCTTCTCGTTATCCGCCAGGCCTCAAACTCCGCCAATTTCAATTTGCCGCCGCTCATACCTCACCTGCCTTCAACAACATCTTTGCCTCTGTACTTCCGCCTCGACTGACATATCTACCCAAACTCTTTGCCTTTACAAATGTCTGCTTGTGTCTGTGTAAGTGCGGATGGATATGTTTGTGTGTGCAAGTGTATAACTGTCCTTTTTCCCCGTAAGGTAAGTCTTTCCACTCCCGGGATTGGAATGGCTCCTTACCCTCTCCCTTAAAACCCACATCCTTCCGTCTTTCTCTCTCCTTCCCTCTTTCCTGATGAAGCAACAGTTTGTTGCAAAAGCTTGAATTTTGTGTGTATGTTTGTGTTTGTGTTGTGTGTCTATCGACCTGCCAGCACTTTCGTTCGGTATTTCAACCCCTCATCAATGCATACACCTAGAAGTTTTGAATGTTCTACCTTAGCTACCGATTTCTGATCGAAGTCTATATTTATTAATGGTGTCATTCCATTTACTGTGTGGAACTGTATACGGAATTTAAAAATCAGACAAAATTATTATTGGTGTCTAAGATTGTCGTGGGAGTGTATTTGAGTGAATGAGTGTGTGTATGTGGGACATTCATCAAATTTTAATGTTGCATTATATACCATCTTAACTAACCTGGAAGAGTTACGCAAGCCTCTCATGGGAAAATGTTCATAGGGAATTTACCCACTTTGCTGATGACGTATGTCTAGGTGCGATCACTATTGTAACAGAGCAGCCAGAAAGTTAGCTGGAGTATTATCTGTATCCAAAGAATATTTCCATATTTATTGCCTTTCCGTTTTCGTTTATTAAATATTACTTTAATATTTGTGTATCAGAATGACGTAGATGCGTCTGTATGTAAGGATTGGTGCAGGCCAGTTTTGGCACAAGTATGATCATGAGTGAGCATTCTGATTGGCAGCGAGTATGGTTAGCCAACCAGAATTGAGACAGTTTCCACTCATTACCTGATAGTTATACGGGGAGTGAGGCCACAAGAAGGGAGTCTCTCACTAGCTCTGAATGTGGACAGTCATGTTACTAGTGCAAGTTGAAATAATGTGTAAAATGAAGGAATATTGAGTTCCTTGCATCTGATATGTTTTGTGACTAATGCTGATGTAGTTACAAACAGTTTTGTGAAGTTTGGAAGTTTTAGAACTGTACTGTCGGAATGATATTCGCGTGTGAAAATTTGGCCTTCGTAGTATCCATGTGGCCTGTTTCAGTATTCAGCCACTGAGCATTTTTGGCGAGCAGTTTCTTTTTTGAAATCCTCCAGAAGGACCAAATGTAATAACTCATGTTAGTGGTGGAATTAATGACTGTGGAAAAGTTGTTTAACTCAGGTTGGATTTGAACAGATTTCTGGCTGCTGTGCATGCGAAATTAGTGTATGAATTGTGAACTTGATGAAAATAACCAATAGTTTAAATGTGGACCGAATAGTACAATTTCTTTGGTTATAAGAACAAATAAACATGTTTGAGTGGATATTTTGGGCATTATTTTCCAGAAGCCAATCCACTATTTTCCACCCGATAAATTTTCTATAGACAGTTTTTCTACAGAACTTCATTTCATTACTAGAACTGTGCGGCCTCATTAATTGTGGATATTAGATTTTTTTTTTTTTTCGATGCTGATTTTACATCATCTTGTAAGTATCTATGTTGCTGAGTGAAGGGACATCAAGCAGATGCTGTTCTGGTGTAGGTGAATTTCTAATTTGCAACCTGCACAGCACACGGAATTCCAAACCCCGCCATGCCGCATACCCCATGGACAAAATTTGGTTGATTATCTTCGCTGTTTGTCCTTTACCCCCTTGTGATAGTTAATTCTTTTTCTAGGTTTTGTGGTTAATGTTGAGCAAGTCAGCTTTATACTCAAGTATTTGCTGTGTTTGGCCCTCCTAGAGGATTAGTGAGTGATAATGTGCTGCTGTTTGTTTCTAAAGAATTTAAGAGATTGTGTTTTGGTAATGGGGACCCCCAGCCATCTTTTGCTGAACAAGTGAACCAAAGTTTGAAGTCTGGGCTTATCATCTTTCCCTTATAGTCAAAATCCAAGTGGGATCAATCAATCAGTTGGTTAAATTTTGCATTGAACACTAGGTGTGTGGAGTACACTAGATGACTCCTGCAAGGTTGATGTTGACTTATACAGAAATTCTCCCCCCTCTTACATATGGGGATCAATGATTTGCTCTTGGAGAACAGTAATCTTCGGACCATAAACAAAAGCTGGGAGGCTGCAAATAAGAATATTCAGCTGACACACAGAAGGGAGGCTGCTCGCTATAACTAGGTGAGGCATCTGGTCTTGTTACCTGTTGGTAGTACAGTATTTTTTAGAAATTTCTGTGCAAAAGCTGAGGAGTTCAGAAGGTCATCCCTAAGATGCTTCCAAGGTTTGTGAGGCCTTATGAGGTCATTAGGGCTATCACTCTGGCCAGCTTCCTGATCCAGAATCCATCTTCACAAAAACTTATTGTGTCCCACATAAGACAATTCAAAGTGGCCAAGGGTAACCTGGATGCTGGGACAGAGTCAGGCCATTCACTCACACTGCCACAGCTGTTCATGCTTCAGGGAGGAAGAATTATACTAGGCGGGCATGTTTTGATATCTGTAGTTTCCATTCATTATTAACTTCTCTGGCCACAGCAACTTCTTGAGCAGTTTGTCACCTGCAGACAGCAGGTCTGTGGGCCAAGACTTAAGAATTGTCATGGCCAGAAGTTGCTCACATAATGACGGGTGGCTGACCGATGTTTTACAGTGGCTGGAGTAAATGCCATGACATCATGGCCAATAGTATTTTGGAAATTTGTGGTAATGTCTTATGGGACCAAACTGCTGAGTTCATCAGTCCCTAAGCCTACACACTACTTAATGTAACTTAAACTAACTTACGCTATGGACAGCACACACACCCATCCCCAAGGGAGGACTAAAACCTCCGACAGGGGGAGCCACACAGACCGTGACAAGGTGCCTGAGACCAAGCAGCACCCTGCGCAGTGCCAATAGTATCCTTGGCTGGCTAATATAAGTTGCATTTTCGGTTACTGCAGGTTCAGTGGGATTGAGTGTCAGGTAGGGCCATGAAACTTGCTTATTGAAAAAGCTATTTCTGCCCAATGCATGGAACATGACTTGTTCACAGGTTTTGAGTTTGCAAGGAGCCTGTGACTATTTTGGTGATGGATTGGGCTCCTGTCTGCCAGTTTCAAGAACCAGGTGCAGTGGGCATTTTAAGGAACCATTTGCACTCGAGCACAGACAATATTTAATTTAGTTAACTTAGATTATATGTATCGATTTTTAAGACAAGAGAATGCAAAATAAAGCAATTAACACCGCTCTCTTGTCACAGCCAGTAGGCATCACCTCACTCTCATGTCATTCGTTGTCATAGAAGGGCTTAATATTTTGTGCGGCTCCACAGTTAGCCATATTGATATTTATTAGCAGAAAAGAGGCGCAGAATTAATAAGTCGCTCTCATTTGTGATCTGCCATTATTTATCTAAAATTTTACGTAAGTGTAATTTATATCGTAATGTATATGTTGAAATGAATACATGTTTATTTAATCTTATGCTTTTCTTTGTTTTAGCAGCTTTAGTCACTCCATTTTCATGATTGATGCTGAGGTCAGATATCAGACTCTGTCTACAAAAAAATACATAATGAGCCCTGGCTACGTTCCGTACATCTTCGGACGTGCGAAGCTCGATAAATTCACGGCGTAAATTTTAATCCCTCACTTACTTACCCAAACAAACAACAATTATTATTATTACAAATTATTATTATTATTATATTTTATTATTATTATTATATTTTTTATTTGTTACACTGGCGACTATGTGCCAGGACTCATTATTGTATCTGTACTACAACTAATTGTTCTTTTTCATGTACATCCTGACCGGCAACAACCTATGTGATGAGAATATTGAAGAAAACGAATAAAATCTGGAGACAATTTGGACTGGAAATGCAATCCTCGCATCAAGACGACATGTACGGTAAGACGCAGCACTCGCGCATCCACAATTGATTCCAAGCACATTTTTCATTCAAAATTATTTTTCTCAGCATTAAATTCAATATTCACTTTTCATTCAGTAATTTTTTCCAAATTCCGCGAAATCTCATTCAGACGATTACTTTCCGATCCAACAATACGCAAGTAACATTGCACAATATGGCCGACATTGTACAAGATTCAAGCAACATGGCTAGTCACCATTAACACGTATGCTACTTTCGATCTTTAAAGTCATCTCTCAATCATTCTCAGTCATTTAAACACACACATAGGCAGTACATTTTCACACTACGCGCTTAAACAATTTTTTTTCTTGCACACAATTTATTCACGATATGGTAAAAACTCGACACCAGTACACAATGGAACAACAATCAAGTAATGCAAACATGGATACACATACACATTCAGACACAGAAATTAATACAGACACGCAAACGCATCAAAATAATCCGCTACAGACACACATAAACGCCGAGAGGAGCAATTCAGAACCAAACCTGAGAGACCACGTCACGTCTAATGACGCGGCGGGGGCAAGCTCATTTTGCAATCAAAATTTTGCCGCTATACTGAATTCAATTTTGGAAGGCATATCCAATATTAAGCAAGATAATGACGAAAAATTCTCACAATTAATGACAGACAATGCAGCCTTCAGAAATGACATAAAATCAGACTTCGCCACACTGACTCAAAAGGTAGATGAAATTAATGCACGTCTTTCCAAACAGGTCGACGATCTTAAAAATTCGAAAATTTAGAGTTACGACAAAGCGACAATGCCAATCACATCCATGACTTGACAAAAACCTGTGAAACTATTAATTGCAAATTAGAATCAAACACGCACGCATGTGACGAAATTAATTTGAAGGTGAATACAATAGAAACAAACGTAGCTGACATTCACAAACAGATTCACACAACAATACAGATAGAGGCTGAACCCCATTTGTCTCGCATTCATTCACAATTTAAAGAATGGACGGCACACAAAGACGAAATTTTTGAAGAATGTATACAAAACAAATTGCCACATATTGTGCACGATTCTGTAGTGGAATACATGAACAACAATAGACAAGCAATCGATGACGATATGCAAACAAAGACAACTCAATGCCAAGCACAACAGAATAGTACACCCACTACACATTTTTACACACACATAAGAAAATCTCGATTCGGAAATGAACACATGTACACACACGAATTTCAACACTCAAATACACAATACACTGACACGCATAGCAACAGATACCCATCACCTGAAATACAATACAATCATTCTGATGAAGAACCATGTACACACAGGGAAGAATTCAATGATTACACGGAAAGAAACACACTAACACGTAACAAAGAAGAAGAAAGTCTATTCAAGCACCGTAAATTCCAACCTTTTATACCAGGCAAAAACACTGTACACCCTGTCATCTTCTTAAAAGCTTTTAGGAACGCATTCCCACGTTCGTGGAGCGACCACAAACGCATTGCGTACGTTGTGGATTACATTCAAGGGGACGCTGCTGTCTGGGCTTACCATGAAAGCAACAGATGTGTAACATACGAGCAGTTTGAACGCGCCTTCTTGAATAAGTTTTGGTCACCCACTGTGCAGGAACGTATCCGCAAACAAGTCACTGAACCCGAACACTTCAATCCTAAAAACGGCAACCTGCGCAGATATTTCGAGAAGTACCTAAACATGACACACTTCCTCAATGAACCAGTGAAACCAAAAGATGTGATCCGATCACTGAAAGCAAGACTTCCTTTTAATATTAAAGAGAAATTACTGTACTTACCGGATGACGATCCTGAATATTTTTTGGAAAAGTTAGATGCTGTTGATTTACTGTATGAAGAACAAGAACCAACACACAACTCACGCAGTAGGAATCAACATGTCTACATTGCTACATTACCAAACACGCAGCAAAATTCACAACACACAGTAAACATGCAAAACAATCACCACAACTCACAGCTGCACACAAACAACAACTGCAACTATACACAGGGAGATAACCCGTACAAAAAACGAAGAAACGACAATTTTAATTCAAGAAGGAATAATGGAAACAACAACGGACACAAAGTCAAACAGAAACACTGGCAAGGAAACAACAACACAGATTGCACAAGAAATGGAACACCTACACCGCACTTTAACCAGAACGACAACCAGTATTATGTGAGACAGTGGCAAACACCGCCACCACAAAATCATATTCAGATGCCACAAGGGAATTTTGCACAAACAAGCAACACAAACCAACAAGTGACTTCAGCCAACCGAAAACAGACAGGCGATTGGCAAAGACAATATCCTAATGTAAATATTATTGAGGTAGCTAATGAAACTACAACTACACTTGCCAATGACCAGACAAACCAGGTAAACTAGAACCAGTCATACTGAGCCCCAGGTCGTGACTGAGGAACATTTGGGGGGCAACTTCAATTTAGAAACAATGTTTGAATACAAACTTGCTAGTGAAACTGTGAACCAAGGAAAATTAACATTTACACAACGAGAGTTGCCTACACTATTCTTAAGATATAATGAAAGTGGAAACTTAGCTGATGATCTGATAAATGACAACACACAATGTCACAATGTAAAGAAAAGATTTGTACTGTCTTCCACCTCAGGCATTGTAGGAGGTATACCTACTAACATAATTATTGATACAGGAGCTGCTGTCAGTGTGATTTCTCACAATTTTTATACTATGATGAAGAAAACTTCTAAGATACCAGAGTTCCCAGTTCAAAACTGTTTAATATTAACTGCATTAGGTAATAAGTCAAGTAGAGTTAATAAGCAGGTATTTGTGACTGTTAATATGGGAAATGGAATCGTACAATGGCCTTTCCTAGTTGTCCAAAACCTTGCTGCCAATTGTATATTGGGTATTGATTTTCTTTGCGAGAAGGACTGTACTATAGACTTCTCCAAAGGCATTTGTTATTTTAAGTATGAAGGCAGAGACATAGTTTTGAACTTGGACACTCGACTAGTAGACCATAACAAGCACTGTTCTGGCTACAAGATACAGATTATACGTGAGACTGACAGATTCCACACAACAACCTGTATCACACGGTGAGGTAGTGAATGATGTACTTACACAAATTAATTCTAAGTTATCAGAATGTGATGCTATTAATGAAGAGGAGAGATCCCAGCTTAAACATATTTTACTTAAGAATAAGGATGTTTTCACTAGTAAGCCAGGTAGGATCAACACATATATGTATACGATTGAAGTCAAGCCTCACCAAATCTATTACCACAAGTCATACAATGTACCTCTAGCTCTGTGACCTGCGGTTTGAGAAGATTCACAAATGATTACATGCCATACTGTGGAAAACCTAAAGCCATTCTATCAGATAACGCCAAGTATTATGCAGGATTCACCTGGAGAAAATTTCTAAGGGACAATAACATTAAGAGCATCTTTATTTCAAAGTTTCATGCATCAGCCAACCCTTGTGAGAGAATGTTTAGAGAATTAAATAGATTCATGAGAACTTATACCTCAACACAGCACACAAACTGGATACATTACCTAGCACTTTTTGAGGAAATACACAACAATTTAAATATATACAACACACCCTATACTCCCAGAGAAATCATGTTTGACACAAAGGAAACTAATGTATGGAGCAACCCACTACCAAAATTTTCTGACACCAAACCTTCACACGAGGAAAAGGTAAGGGAAGTACTCATTGCAATTACTGAACAAGCTGACATTAGAAATAAGAACTACGGTGCTAATCTGAAAAGAAGGCAAAACTTTACAATAGGCATGCAAGTTTTACTTAAGACCCACTACAAATCGTCATTACCTATAAAACGTAATGTTAAGTGGCGTCCATTATATGAAGGTCCTTACACAATCATTGATATACCACACCCTGGAGCATATCTGTTACAAAACCCCAAGAATAAGAGAATTTTAGGTTTGTACCCTCACAAAGATTTGAAAACTTTTAGCCCTTAGCAGAGTATGCTGATACAAAAACAAGGTAAGTCACATCTGGTACTTCAAGCTGGAAGAAGAAGAAGAAGATATAAGCTATAATCTTAAGTATCTACATTTTACAGCACCAGCAGTAACAGCAGCAGCAGCAGCAGCAAGAAGATAAGACACAGGAAGAACTAACAATTTTCGTGCAAAGCACAGCTACTCATTATATTTATTAATACCTTGCAGACAAGCTGACAGACTAAACACTCTACAGGAAATGACAAATGAGATTAATTGAGCAAGGCTATATAATTTATTTTATTTGTAAATGATACTTTGTGCATGTGCTAATTTGGAATTGATTGTGGATGTGACGTGTCGTGTCTTATTGTAATCATGACTTTTCAGGACAGATCATCTCAAGGATGTTTTCTAACCTATTATGAAAGTTTATGTTGCAGGAAACATTTAATGAGGAAGAACACTTATTGTGTAGTACTGATGTAAAGGAAAATATACTTAAAAGGAAAACTTTATTAAAAAGGGGAAGAGACCTATAAAAGAAAATGGATTTTCTGAATGTATCACAATACACTGAACCTATAAGATAATTTTTATGTCTGACCCATATGTATTTGTAAATATCTACTTTAACGCAATTGAAAAATATAAAATATGTATATGTATTACCAACAATGTAGTGTAACTTTATAGGTACATGTTTCACAGAAAAATTTTTATATCTATGTAAATATGTAACAGAAAACTGTACTCAGTGTGAAGTGATATTTGTTGTGTTTTGTGCTCTCTGTTGTGAACGAACATTTTGTTTTGCAACGAACAATGTATGAACAAGTTGTGTGCAAATATTAAAGAAAAAAAAACGGTTCACTGCGCTCATGATGGAACACTATAGGTGACGTGAGTTGCAAAACCACGGCACACTTTTCGACGAAACGACGACACAACATCCAGAAGACGATATACGCCTTTCGGAAAACGAAATTGGAGGTTATTGAGTAGATGTAACACGGACTGGTCAGTACGGAACCACTGACACCATGTATTCCTACCAAGACGAAACCACATTTTAACTACGTCTTCCAAAGCACGCTTCATTGCGAGATTCTTGATCTCCAACTTATTTCTTCAAGAACTTTCGTCTCAACGTAAACAAAACGTGTGACATCTGACATTTATTGTAAAGTGCAAAGACTTTAGCACAGTATAAACCTTTAGCGACAAGTGACATTCTAAAGAGAATGTGTTCACATATCTCTGAATATGCACAAAACCATTAATTAATTTTATTTATTGAATGAACATGTGTAATAACATTTTGAAGTGAAAGAGAACAATGGTGTATATGCCCTACAATTTTTTACAAAGTAACAGCACAAGTGAATACGAACTGTGAAATTTTTACAGTCTCTGTGCAAGTGTTATATAACATCGACAGCTAGTTTCGGATTAGCAGTGGTAACACTGAGCCAGTGTAGTGGACTGTGAAACCTGATATCCCGGGTTCGATACCGCTAGGGACTTAATATTTTTATTTTTTCTTTTCACTTTCATTGATCTTGTATGTGAATATTATTTATGTATTTTTGTGGATGTATGACATTTTATCATATTTTAAGTATGTTGAATCTGTGAAACAAGATACGTAATAACTTATGATTCATGACATGACAAATAAAGAAAATACGTCAACAAATTGCTCAGCTGCAGGTGGTACACCTTTGCTCTCGCAATTTGGGGGGCAGTTTAAGGAACCATTTGCACTCGAGCACAGACAATATTTAATTTAGTTAACTTAGATTATATGTATCGATTTTTAAGACAAGAGAATGCAAAATAAAGCAATTAACACCGCTCTCTTGTCACAGCCAGTAGGCATCACCTCACTCTCATGTCATTCGTTGTCATAGAAGGGCTTAATATTTTGTGCGGCTCCACAGTTAGCCATATTGATATTTATTAGCAGAAAAGAGGCGCAGAATTAATAAGTCGCTCTCATTTGTGATCTGCCATTATTTATCTAAAATTTTACGTAAGTGTAATTTATATCGTAATGTATATGTTGAAATGAATACATGTTTATTTAATCTTATGCTTTTCTTTGTTTTAGCAGCTTTAGTCACTCCATTTTCATGATTGATGCTGAGGTCAGATATCAGACTCTGTCTACAAAAAAATACATAATGAGCCCTGGCTACGTTCCGTACATCTTCGGACGTGCGAAGCTCGATAAATTCACGGCGTAAATTTTAATCCCTCAATTACTTATCCAAACAAACAATTATTATTATTATATTTTATTATTATATTATTATTATTATTATAATTTTTTATTTGTTACAGCATCTGGTTAATAGCATCTGTTGGTTCCTGATTCTTAGCAAACTCATCATGACACCTACTTAATTGCAGTCCTTGGTCGAATGGTTCTCAATTTATGGTTGGTTGGTTGGTTTGGGGAAGGAGACTAGACAGCGTGGTCATCGGTCTCATCGGATTAGGGAAGGATTGGGAAGGAAGTCGGCCGTGCCCTTTCAGAGGAACCATCCCCTCAATTTATGCTTTGATTTGCAAGAAATTATGGTGAGAATCTGATTACAGTGTGCATGATTATGTTGTGTCACACAGTGCCTCCTCAAACTCCCACCCTGGTTATCCATCATGACATGTAAATATCTTCATTCATGAAAACTTTAAATGATCTTACTCAAGTTACATTTCTGTGAATGTGTGCCACTAAATTAGTGGTGCTCAAGGTGTTTGACTAAGTTTGGCCACACATATAATTAAAATTTGTTGTTTGTTTTCGAATCAGGTATGTCACACACAAAGTTCACTTTTTTCAAGTGTATTTACAGCATCTACTTATGTTGTAAATATAAATTAATAATTTAGTTGTTCATATGTTGCAGGATAGCTTGATGTATCATGTTGTTTGTACTGTAGGTCCAGCTAAGGAGGCATGTGTATGATAAATGGATTCACTGAGAGTGTGTATCTCTCTGGCAATGGCCTTACCACAGTGGATACACTGGTTCCCGTGAGATCACCGAAGTTAAGCGCTGTCGGGCATGGTCGGCACTTGGATGGGGGACCATCCAGGCCGCCATGCACTGTTGCCATTTTTTGGGATGCACTCAGCCTCGTGATGCCAATTGAGGAGCTACTTGACCGTATAGTAGGGGCTTCGGTCAAGAATACCTTCATAACAATCGGGAGAGCGGTGTGCTGACCCCATGCCCCTCCTATCCGCATCCTCAACTCAGGATGACATGGCGGTCGGATGGTCCCGGTAGGCCACTCGTGGCCTGACGATGGAGTGTGTATCTCTCTAGTGGTGACCATCATTCATGCTTAAGTGAAGAAAGTGAAATTGCTTGACTCTGACATTCCCACTTTTATCATACTTTTAATTTAATGTTGTCAGGTTGTTCTGCTTGCTTGCAACCAGTAGTCTTCCTTCTAATTATCTGCAACAGTCACACAATAGTGGATGGCTGATGTTTATGTCTGTTATCTATTTCAATATGATTTTGAAACTTGTAATGTGGAATATGCAGGTTAATTTTATAGATTTACAATCTCATTAGACCACTATCCTAAGCATCAATCAATTCTTTTTACCTTAATGTTGTTTCAAGAAACGTATTTTGTTTATTTCATTCAGTCATTTCTGAAAGTTATGTAATATCTACCATTATTGTGATGTTGGAAATTGACTTAATTAATACTGGGAGTAGCTGCTCAGATGGGAATACAGAAACGTCCGATTCCACCCGTCTGCTTTCACCCATGACGCCACCAATATGGCGGAAATGACCATTCTCAACGTCTACAATATGTCACCTATGACGTCACTACATAAACACGACAACAAACATGAAAATACATATAAAACCAACGCACACATGTCTCTCCAAAAACATAGTCAAACTAACAGGACCAGCACATGAAGTAGGGATTTTGGATGAGGACAAACTAAATATAAACACATACAGACACACGCCACAATCCCAAGCCACACAAAACGATGACATAAAAACACCACAAAATTCCCAAGTTCTGCTACACTTACAATATCGACAGGAATCGGTCACTTCCCTTCACCTACAAACCTCAACCGCAATTGTCGTCACCACAAAATAAAAACCAACTACAGTACTCCAAAAATATAATCACACTGCTAGTATCTATACTACAAAACTAACACCTAAACCTACAAAAATTGGAATTGGACACTTACCTTGACCTATATAGGTCAACAGCAACTCACAATACCAGAATGCATAGCTACAACACATTGTATTCATTCACTCCCCTTGACCTATATAGGTCAACAACAGCTCACAATACCAAAACACACATAGCTACTATAACAAATTGCAATCGGTCGCTTCCCATGATCTATGCAACTCAAATACAACTGCTGATACCAAAAAAAAAAAAAATGAAATCGAGTTTTATTGATTGATTGGTTGATTTCTTTATTAATCCATGTAACAATTTACATTGTGTGGATTTCGTCAGCAAAATCATATACAATACACCTACAATTTATACACATAAAATTAATATTTACATACATTTTTAAAGTATCTTACACTAGTTTTATATCCTTATGTAATTTTCTTATAGTACTGTACAAATCTGGATTTCATATTATAATGATTTCCTCATGTATTACAATGCAGGCTACTTCAATTACACTACATGTTTTAATTCAGATAGTCTGTTACTGTGTAATAACTTTTATTTAATAAAAGTTTTTTAGTTTTGTTTTGAACTGTGCAATTGTGTCAATATCTTTTATATTTTGGGGTAATTTATTATATAATTTAACGGCATTGTACAACAAGCTCCATCAAGTTTTAACGTTATTTTTCCTTTGAAAAATTTACTCACAGGGAACAGTTAGGATTTCCAGCTTTTGGAAATGTTCAAGGCAGTGAGTCCTACTACCACTATTGGTTATTATATGAATTGCTCTTTTCTGTAATTTGAAAACTATTTGAATATTTTTACTGTTGACTCCCCAAAATATTATTCCACAGGTAATAACAGAGTGGATAAATGAAAAATATACAGATCTGACACATGTAGTATCACACACTGCAGTCAGAATTCTAAGAGCATAGCATGCTATAGTGATTCTGTTACTAAGTATTTTAATATGTTCTTCCCACTTTAACAGACTGTCAACATGCATACCAAGAAATTTTGTGTAGTCTACAGATTCTATAGTTTCATTATTTAACATAAAGTTGTTATAGTGTGGTTTTTTGCAGACATATAAGTTGACAGCATTTTTTTTTTTTTTTTTTTTTCTTTAAATTAGTGTTTGTTTATTATTGGATGCCCACTCACGTACACTGTTTCGTGTTTGTTCGGCTTTTTCTTTCAGTGCATATGGTGATTTGTCACTGATTAGAACGGCCAAGGACGCTACCCTGTGGGACTCCTATATTTACATAATTTGGGTCTGAAGTATACTTTACAATATAGTTTGAGCAACTTGAAATATGTGAGATTTCAAGTATCTGTCTTCTATTTTTTAGATATGACTGGATCCACTTTTTCACAAGTCCCCTTATTCCCAGTTCATCTAACTTATTTAACTTATTGTGGTCTACTGTATCAAACACTTTATTTAGATCAAGAAATATACCTTTTGTGTAGTTCCCTTTGTCTAATGGTTCTAGAATCTGTTTTGTGAGGTGTTCTGTTGCTGATTCTGTGCTTTTCCCTGATCAAAATCCAAACTGGTTAACAGACAGTAAGTGGTATTTACTTAAATAATTCATTAGCTTATCCTTCATAATAGTTTCTAATATTTTTGCAAAGCATGAGAGTAGAGAAATTGGCCTATAATTTTGTTTTTCCTGCATCAATTTTTTTGAAGAGAAGTAGTAATTTAGCATATTTTAAATAGTTTGGAAAGTAGCCCTGCTTGAAAGATTGATTTATAATATCAGCTAAAGGTGGAAGTAGGCTCTTCATACAGTCCTTAATTATAAAAATGGGGACTTCATCCAGATGAGCTGAGTTTTTGTTTTTCAGTTCGCTGACTGCTTTGTAGACTTCTTCCTGTGTTGTAGGGAATAACACCATTGAGTGCGGTACACCATTATATGGCTTTGTGAGCTGAGGGGCTGTTAGAAATTTTCCTGTAATTTGATTCCTATGCTACTAAAATAATCATTTATATAGTTTGTCAAATATATTGTGTCTTTTATTAGAGTCCCCTCCTCCTTGATTTTCAAGTTTGACAGATTCATTTTCCAGGTACCAGTTTCCTGCTTTACAATCTTCCATACTGCCTTATTTTTGTTTTCAGCAGAGAGCACCAGTTTGGAGTTATGAGCTCTCTTTGCTGCAAGCAATATTTTCCTATATGTTTTCCTATATCGTTTATAAAAGAGTGAGAGAGCAGGATTAGTTTGACTGTGTTTAATGGAGCTCAGGTACTTTATTGTTTCAGACAATTTTTTGATGCCTTTTGTGACCCACTTGTTTTTCCTGCTGTTGATAATGGATATAACACTTTAGGAAATGTTTCTTCCAAATTTAATCCAAACAATGTCATGAAATTTTTGAATTTTTCATTTGCATCTAACTCTGAGTATACTGAGTCCCATGTTTGTCCTGCTATCTGTTTGACAAACACATATCTATTTTGTTTAGAAAAAATTCAACTGTAAATATGCATTTTAATTGTTTCTTTTGGAGCCACTTTTATATTGATGATTTGACCTGAGTGATCAGATAATCCTTACTGTGCTACCACCACCTCACAGTTTTCTTTGCCTAAATATGTTAATACCTGATCAACAACTATCTTTGAGTATTTTGTTATTCTTGTTGCACTGTCGACCATTGGAACTAGATTGAAACTTTGAGCAAGGCTTAGTAATGAGTCCCATGTTGCATCAGGATTCAGTTTATTTACATTTAGGTCTCCATATATGAGAATGTGGTTCCCCTAAGATACATAAATCAACCACAAGTGCCGATACCAAAAAATCAACCGCCAACACATGCAGTAAATAACACCGACCCAACAACACATAAAAACCCCACTGAACATCATAACACATGAACAATAGACCCAAAAAAATGACTACTTACCATAAAAAATTTCCAGCGCTACACACTAACCCCCAACTCGGATATTCTGCTTGCATACTCTGCATGTCACTATCTCCGTCACAAGCCCAAAAAGTTGCAGAAACTTAATGATGGACAACATGTTGTCCCCCATTTCAGCCCACACACGCGCAATATTAAACTTAGAAGTCATATCCATACCTAGCAAGAGAATCCACAAATTGAATTAAACTACTTACCGTGCGCCAAACAGCAAACCAATAAAGTCAAACAACACCACAATAACATAAACATAACGGAAACTTAATTCCTACCTCACTGAAACTAATTTCCATTCTTCTATAACAGTCATGACCGATAAATGCACACTTCAAGCACCAACTCCCAAATGATCCCAATACACCACAACAAGATGAAATCTACAAACACAACACACTCATAAACTAAACTCCGTGCTGTCATGACATCACACAACACAACACCCTTACGTCATGGGTCAGAGCTGACGGATGGGATCGGACACCTCCGTTGACCCGCTCAGATTGTCTTTCATCATTTTTGGTGTTTTAATACACTGGTTTACATTTTTAATAAGTATGTGGCATAGTATCCTTCCACTTAGCACCGCCTCTCTACCATATTGCAATTTTGATTATCAATGAAGTTAGAGTTAGCAACTAAGGAGAATGGCTGCAAATGTTAACAGTGACCTGATTCAGTTCACAGACTAATTAGTTCATCAATATCAGTTACACCAGGAATGGTACTCAGAGGCACAGTATGAGCTAGATGGATAGGGACTGTGTCTGTTGTGTGCAGGTGCAGGAGGAGCTGGCCACAGTCCAAACGCAGCTGGAAGCTTTGTTGGCCACAGTCAACAAGCTACAGAGTGCGACCTTGAGGTGCGGTGTGGATGCGGTGCCTGAGGCAGCCTGTGCTGTACTAGATGTGCAGGGGGGGGATGTCACAGCTCTCTGTCTTCTCTGTCACTGAGCCAATGTCAGGTGCGACTGAGCCTGCCAGCCCACTCTCATCTCAGTGTGGGTGGCAGACTGTGTCGAGATCTCGAGCCTCAACGCGAAGGCTGCATGGGGAACGCAGGTTCCTGCCAAATCCCATGCACTTTGCTAATAGATTCAGTGCGCTATCTGATGCTGGGGGGAGGCTGAGCCGGATCAGAATGCACCTTCTGCCAGGATAGTGGCCACTCCTTCAGCAAGATCCAGACAGCCACGTGGGGGTAAGGGTTTCTTAGTT
This sequence comes from Schistocerca nitens, assembly GCF_023898315.1. NCBI lineage: Eukaryota > Metazoa > Arthropoda > Insecta > Orthoptera > Acrididae > Schistocerca > Schistocerca nitens. Next base: position 652,468,440 of record NC_064617.1, read on the forward strand.
ACTGGGGGCTTCAATGTTAGGCGAGTCGTGGAGCCCCTCAGGAACATAGCAGCTGGGGTGGGGAAGAAGTCCAACGTTCACTCGGTGTGCTTGCCAGGGAGGCCTTGTCTGGGATGTGGAAGAGGTTCTTCGGTTGGCTATTGAGCATGTGGGGTGCAGATAAGCTGCAGATTGTTGCACATGTTGGCATCAATGATGTGTGTCATCAGGGTTCCGAGGAAATCGTTGGGTCTTTTCGATGGCTGGCTAAATTGATGAACGCAGCCTCCATCTCTCAAGGAGTGGAAGCCAAACTGACAATTTGCAGCAATGTACCCAGGGTGGACTGGGGTCCTCTGGTTTGGAGTCAAGTAGAGAATCTAAACCAGAGACTATGTTGACTCTGTGATGAAAATGGTTGTAGATTCCTCGACCTATGATATGAGGTGGCAGGTTGTAGGACGCTCCTCGATAGATCAGGGGTGCACTACACACAGGAAGCAGCTACATGGGTAGCACAGTACTTGTGGTGTGCACATGCGGGTTTTTTAGATTAGGTTCCTCCCCATGGGAAACAAACCATTTGCCTGAACAATTGCCAGTTCATGACACTGATGTACATGTGCCAACTGTAAAAATTGTTGTTCACCTACACAGGTAATTCCAAAGCATTTGAATATGCTAAATCTCATGTTAGTAAATTGTCGAAGTGTCTGTAGCAAGATCCCCGAATTACTCTCCTAAATGAACAGTAGCAATGCCAATATTGTATTAGGTACTGAATGCTGGTTGAAACCAGACATAAATAGCAGTGAAATTTTGAACTCAGATTAGACAATGTTTAGGAAGGCTAGGACTGATGCTATGGGAGGTGGTGTGTTCATTGCAGTTAAAAGCTGTTTAAATGCAGTTGAGATCAATGCCGGGTCAGACTGTGAAATAGTCTGGATAAAGCTGTCAATCAGACAAGGATTGACCATTGAATTAGGATGTTTTTATAGACCACCAGCATCCACAACAAACATAGCAGAACATTTCAGAGAACATCTTGAGTACACAGAAAATAAATATCCAAATTATCCATTAGTTATAGGTGGAGACTTTAATCTGGCATCCATAGATTGGTAAAATTACAAGTTTATCACAGGGGGTAGAAGCATAGACGTATGTGAAGTTATTGTAGGAGTGCTCTCAACACTCAACCTTGTTGAGGAACTGGTTAGAAAACCAACTCGAGATGGGAACATATTATATATCTTCAGGACAAACAGACCTGATCTTCTTGAGGAAGTTATCCTAGAAGAAAGTATTAGCAACCAGTGGAAGTTGCAAAAAAAAAAAAAAAAAAAAAAAAAAAAAAAAAAAAAAAAAAAAAAAAGCATATTTGATAGGAATTTAATGGTATTGTCCACCACGTGCTAGAGAAGTATGTGCCTAGCAAAAATATAGGGGAGGGAAAGTATCCACCTTGGTACAACAAACATATTAGGAAGTTGTTGAGAAAGCAGATAATTTTGCACAGTCATTTTAAATGTAGTCACTGCCCTGCTGACAAACAGAAATTATGCAAAATGAAAGCAGCTGTCAAAAGCTCAATGAGGGATTCTTTCAACGAATTTGGAAGCAACATTTTATCTGCAGATTCTAAAAATAACCCCAAAAATTTTGGTCGTACGTAAAATCTATGGACGCTACAAATAATTCAATACCTTCTCTTGCTGACAGTACGGGTAATGTAACTGATGATTATAAACAGAAGGCTGAAATTCTAAACCTAGCTTTCAAATCTCATTTATTGTAGAGGACTGCAGCACCATTCCCCCTTTCAATTATTGAAGAAATGCAAGGATGGCTGACATAGTGTTTAGTGTATCTTTGATCGTCAAACAGTTAAGATCCTTAGACGCCAGGAAGGCATCTGGCCCAGATGGTATCCCTGTAAGATTATATGTTGACTATGCTACAAATATAGCACCATTCTTATCCATCCTCTATCAGAGATCATTGGAACAGTGGAAAGTTCCACAGGACTGGTAGAAGGCCCAGATCATAGCAATCTATAAAAAGGGTAGAAAATCAGATGCACATAATTACTGGCCAATTTCACTGACACCAATTTGTTGAATCATGGAACATATTTTGTGTTCAGACATAGTGACCTTTCTAGACTCTGAGAAGCTCATCTGCAAAAACCAGCATGGTTTTAGAAAACAGCGGTCATGTGAGACACAGTTGGCCCTCTTTGGGCATGATATATAACAGGCTCTAGATACCGGCTCCCAGGTTGATGCCATATTTCTCGACTTTCAAAAGGCGTTTGACTCAGTTCCACATTGTTGCTTAATCCAACAAGAGGGCACTTACAGTCTATCTGATGAAATATGTGGTTGGATAGAAAGTTTTCTAACAGACAGAGAGCATTATGTCATTCTGAATGGGGTGACTTCGACAGAAACAGGCGTACCTTCAGGAAAGCAGTATCACATGAAAGTTGTGAACAAATCAATGAGGATTTGCAGAAAATAAATGCGTGGTGTAATAACTGGTAGTTACCACTCAATATTAGCAAGTGTAACCTACTACTGGAAAATATGATTGACCAATGCTCATTAGATGACAAAGGAGTAAAAATTGGAGGAAGAAGAGTAGGGTGTTTGAGATTTGTTGATGACATGGTCCTTCTAGCCACAGGGGAAAAAGAATTACAGGATTTAGTGGACACCATTGCAACTAACGGAAAAAAATATGGAATGAAAATTAACACAAATAAAATAAAAGTATTGGCACTAGGAGGAAATAAGGAAATAAAAATTATGCTGAATGGAGAAACATTAGAACAGGTGCAAAATTGTAAGTATCTTGGAAGCAGGATAGACACCGACTGGAAGTGCACCACAGAAATTAAAACAAGGATAGCAATGGCAAAAGAGGCATTTTATAAGAAAAGGAGAATCTTCTGCAGTGGTCTGGACAGAGAACTCAGAAAGAGACTCATAAAATGCCTTGTATGGAGTGTTCTTCTATATGGTGCTGAAACATGGACTATGAGGAAAAAAGACAGAGAAAGGCTGGAGGCTTTTGAGATCTGGACATGGCGGAAGATGGAAAGAATAAGTTAGATGGACAGAGTAAAAAATGAAGAGGTACTTGGAAGTGTGGGAGAGAAAAGATAGTTACTAGATGTAACAAAGAGAAGAAAAAGAAATTGGATTGGGCACATATTAAGAAAGAATGATGGACTGATAAAAACAGTTTTAGAAGGTTATGTAGAAGGGAAAAGGAAGTGAGGAAGGAAGAGATTCCAGATACTGGATGACATGATGGACAGTACAACATACAGCAGCCTTAAGAAGGAAGCAATGGATCACAGAAAATGGAGAGGCAAAGGACCTGCTAATATAGCAGGTAACTGATGATGATGAACCTACTGCGTATAACAAGGCATAAATCCCCATTAATGTACAACCACAAAATAAATGCCCAGTCTTTGGAAGTGGTAACATCCATCAAGTATCTGGGTGTGACTATTCAAAATGATCTCAAATGGAGTGATCAGATTACATAAGTAACAGGCAAGGTGAACTCTATGTAATGGATGTCTGTTGTGTATCTGATAATTGTCTAATTCAGTCTGGAAGTTGAGACTGTGATAGTCGCTGCAGACGCACGCTGTGCCCTCCTTTTTGGGAACTAAATATATGGGCGAAGACCAGTTACTGTCAGATGGATGAACAATACCTGCCCACAGAAGTTCCTACACTGCAGCCTTAGTGAGACGTACTTTATGTGGCGGCAGTCGGCGCGCTTTATGGTGCACTGGTGGCCCATCTGTTGTGACAGTTTTGTGTGTCATGCCATTCGTGATAGCATTCAGCTGGGCTGGCGAACTCACTTGGGGGTGATTGCAATTGGGAATCAGTGGCATGTGAGAGTCACTAACCTGATGTGCTGGGGAAGCTGTCCACACTGGCTGTGACAAAGTTCCACCAGGTGCGTCTCCGGCCTTGGGGCGAAGCAGCGTCAAAGTCCCACATGGTGTGTTGCTGGTGTCGGAGGGTGGTGGCATTGACAGGCATTGTACAAGACATCGTGCCTCAGCGAGGGCTTGCATAGCTGATGATATGGCGCAGTTCAGTTAGGTGTTGTGAGCGTGGAGATCGTGGACTGCAGAGCGCTCGGACTGACGCTGGGCAATGGAAGTTGTGAGGCTGTCTGCCAGTGAAGAGCACTCAATGAGAGCCATGTCGAAATTGTCGGGGAGCTGAGGGGGAGGGAGGCCAAAAAGGTGACTGAACACACAATATGAGTGGACAAGGCATGGTGCAATAAATAATGCAGCTGACTGGATGTCTGGAGACAGTCCAAAGTGAAAAAGGAATTCAATGCCTAATACTGGGTCTTCTATGTCAGCCACACAAAAGGACTTAGTGAACTGTTTGCCTGGTATGAGTTCAATAGGTAACTCAGCCAAACTGTCAACACAAAGTGGCAATTTATTTGCTGCTTGAAGGAACAGTTTGGCTGGTGTCATGTCCCTTACGGTAAATGTGGGAGGTATGACACTAACGTCTGCTCCGGTATCGATGAGAAAATACCGTCACAAACCTTAATCCAAGGTGTACAGATGACCTCGTGAGGTGGGGGAACTGACAGAATGCAATGTCTGTGGGTGCCCTTGCATGCATCTGTAAGGCGTGGCACCTACTGCAGTCCACATGCGGTGTCTGGGAATGCGCAGGGTGGGCAGCAGTTGCGAGCAGGGTCTCTGTAAGTGGAGTGGAACTAGCATATGCAGGAGTCAGCTGTACTCTTCCTGCCAGCCGAAGCATCAGGCAACGGGATAGCAGGGCAGGCAGGCACTAGCTTGGCTGGTGGCGGGGTGGTGGGGGGGGGGGGGCGGAGGCTGGTGCCAGCCCGCTTGTGATTCCCGATCTTGGTCGCTAGATGGCTGCTGTTCCATGTGCTGTCTGCAATACGCATGTGCCCGGCCTCTATCGCCCAATAGTGGAAGTATACTCATAGGATTACCAACCTTGGCAGTATTAGGCATTGTGTTGTGCAGAGGGAGCTGGCGGTGCCGAATAATGGCATATGCCTAATCTGCCATCCATAGTTTACCCTTGAGTGACACTGTGATATGTGGCAGCATATGTAATTGTAGTTCTTGTGGCAGTTTCACCAGTCACAATGCCCAGAGCGCTAAGTTCAGCAAGATCTTGGTACTGACCTGTACATGCAAGCATCGCCACAGCTGCGAGGGGTTTCTGTCACCTAAAGTCCCATCATAAATAATGTTGTGAATCATATCGGCAGGCAGACAGGAAAAGCATTCGATGAGTAGTACATGGGCACAGGCATATTTGTTGCTTTTGGGTGGGTTCAGCAACAAGTCACTGATGAGATCAGGGTGATCATGCAGCTGGTTCACTAAACACACAAACAAGTGCTGTCACCAGCAATATCATGTATTTCTAACACGTTGTCCACCAAGGTAAACCATGTCACTGGGTTGTCCGGTTGTAATGGTGGCACCTTCGGAAAATGACCAAGGACAAGTGCTTGTGGGGGTGTAGGAAAGGCACTAATCATACGGGGATTCTACACTGGTGCGAATTGTGTTTCAGTAACAGGCAATGTGTTGCATTGGACGTCCATTAGTTGTTCAAGCAGACATATATCCAGTCCATATAGGCAGGAAATCTATATGGCCACATGACTAAATTTGGCACGGACTTCAATGCGAGATGCCTTTAATAGGTTCCACAATGAAACATTGTCTCGAAATTTGGTAGAAAATCCGAAGAAATTCTGGTCATATGTAAAGTACACAAGCGGCAAGACGCAGTCAATACCTTCACTGCGCAGTGCCAATGGTACTGTTACCGATGACTGTGCCGCTAAAGCGGAGTTATTGAACGCAGTTTTCCGAAATTCCTTCACCAGGGAAGATGAATGGAATATTCCAGAATTTGAAACACGAACAGCTGCTAGCATGAGTTTCGTAGAAGTAGATATCTTAGGGGTTGTGAAGCAACACAAATCGCTTGATACGGGCATGTCTTCAGGTACAGATTGTATACCGATTAGGTTCCTTTCAGATTACGCTGATACAATAGCTCCCTACTAACACTCATATACAACCGCTTGCTCACCAATAGATCTGTACCTACAGATTGGAAAATTGCGCAGGTCGCACCAGTATTTAAGAAGGGTAGTAGGAGTAATCCATCTAACTACAGACCTATATCATTGACGTCGGTTTGCAGTAGGGTTTTGGAGCATATACTGTATTCAAACATTATGAATCACCTCGAAGGGAACGATCAATTGATACGTAATCAGCATGGTTTCAGAAAACATCGTTCTTGTGCAACGCAGCGAGCTCTTTATTCGCACGAAGTAATGGCTGCTATCGACAGGGGATCTAGAGTTGATCCCGTTTTTCTAGATTTCTGGAAAGCTTTTGACACCGTTCCTCACAAGCGACTTCTAATCAAGCTGCGGGCCTATGGGGTATCGTCTCAGTTGTGTGACTGGATTCGTGATTTCCTGTCAGGAAGGTCACAGTTCGTAGTAATAGACGGCAAATCATCGAGTAAAACTGAAGTGATATCAGGTGTTCCCCAGGGAAGCGTCCTGGGACCTCTGCTGTTCCTGATCTATATAAATGAGCTGGGTGACAATCTGAGCAGTTCTCTTAGGTTCTTCGCAGATGATGCTGTAATTTACCGTCTAGTAAGGTCATCCGAAGACCAGTATCAGTTGCAAAGCGATTTAGAAAAGATTGCTGTATGGTGTGGCAGGTGGCAGTTGACGCTAAATAACGAAAAGTGTAAGGTGATCCACATCAGTTCCAAAAGAAATCCGTTGGAATTTGATTACTCGATAAATAGTACAATTCTCAAGGCTGTCAATTCAACTAAGTACCTGGGTGTTAAAATTACGAACAACTTCAGTTGGAAAGACCACATAGATAATATTGTGGAGAAGGCGAGCCAAAGGTTGCGTTTCATTAGCAGGACACTTAGAAGATGCAACAAGTCCACTAAAGAGACAGCTTACACAAGACTCGTTCGTCCTCTGTTAGAATATTGCTGCATGGTGTGGGATGGTGCATGGTGTGGACCACTCTGAGGAGGGGACGGCCATGTATGTGGACTTCAAAACTGGACAGCTGTGTGGTCCATGTTGTATGGTAGAAAATCAGGCAAGGGGTCTGGGATCTTGTGCTGGAGGAGCATTCTGTCAAGCATAGAATGCCATAGAAGGTGTCTGCGTTGATGTGTACAGCGCCCGGTGTTGTGTAATGGTGGAGGTTAGGGTTGTCTGGCCAGCTGAAGCAAACACCGGAGGTGCGAATATTTCTGGTGTATTAGTAGCACACATGGTAATGTGTTGCGCTTCACAGTTGAATGTCCATTCTGTGGTCACAGCACCCTGCACTGCCGGAAAAACTGGAGGTTATGACATTGTCTATTGGTGTCAATCCAGTGGTACATAGGGAGCAAATGCAATGTATTTTCGTGACTCGGGGTCACCAACGTGGGTTTTCTGGCTGTAGGAACTGACCGCGCACAGAAAACTCCAACCAATTACAATCAGGCACTTTTATTAAGTTTGTGCAATTACATAAAACACAAGAAAACACTACAGAAATTCACAACACACTCATTGCAACTGAAGTCCACAAGACTGAACCAAAGAACAATGAGTTGCCAAAGATTGTTTACTCTGCACTTTGTAGGTGGCAGTTACTCACAGTTGATGGTCGCCATAGATACATTACACAGTTATCATAAAATCACAATAGTTAGCACTAAAATTGAGTATAGTACGAAAGGTGTGGACTAGTAAAAATTTAAAATCAAGTGCACATTATACTACAAAACATTATGAAAAATGTGGATTAGTAAAAATTTAAAATAAAGTGCACATTACACTACAAAACATACTCTAAGTCATAACTCTGTCCGAAACTGGTCAAACTTGAATTATTTGGGTTTCTTTCCCATTTGCAAAATAGCAAAAACTCAAGATGTGCAGTAGCATAGATTTATTAATCATTACATTACGAAAAAAATTAGTCACCATCACATAAATAATTTACTTACTAGTCAAATAAAAAGTAAGGGGATGGAAGATGTACTGGATCATTGCCCCACTTCTCTTCTCAACTCTGAGCACCACCCTCATTCAACCAGAAAATTAAATCCTCACAAAATGTTACCAATTAATTGACCTAGCACCACAGTTATCAGCTAATCAGCAAAATTATTGTTCTTCATCCCAGTATTACCACTTAAACTCATAATTGCTCAGAATGCAAATAGAAGTCTTCAGATAACCTGTGGATCCAATGATACAGCATTATATGACTTGCACCTCACTAAAATATTGCTCCTTCTGGTAAGTTCTCATTCCAAGCTACAGTGTCATGAACTGTGCAACATAAACAGTACCCAATTTTGTCTAGTTCAAAATTAGATCATCAGTACAGTCACACCACATTTGTTTGTATACAGTCATCTTTTTCATTACTCAATCATGTCTGTCAACTTCATTATTTTATTTACCTACCTTACCTTGTTAACTAGTGGAGCGCATTCTCAAAAAATATCCCTACTGCAGAGACAGGCTCCCTAACCATTAAGAGCCTAAAATTATTCATTATTTTATTATTTCCTTATTGATTCATTAATTAATAAATAAACACCTGCTCTCCTTACCCAATGAAAAACTGAATCTACTGAAAAACACTCCACAGTAGCGGATCCTTATGCTAAGCAAACTTAACTCTTCACAAAATTATCACTTAGAAAATTTATTATTTCACTGTATTCCACCAAATTGCTTGAGATTCTAGCCTAAAGGGTGATATATATACAAATCCTGCTTATTTTTTCCACACTTATTATTCCAGGCAATTAGTTTAAAGTTGTAATTTCTGAATGTTAGAAGAAGCTGTACCAAGACACTTCTATGGGTAGATAGTTATATCCATATACTGACTGCACTGAACACAGACACTTCTATTGTACCACAATTAATATTAATACCTAGTATTCAAGATGGTTTTTACCACATATTGCCTCTGCTGCTGCACTAAATTATACAAACTTCACACATGAGCTGATTACTTCAGATGTTAATTATCCTCCACATATGGTGACACCTTTCATTTTCTGTTAACCTTATCTCCTTGGCAGAAATTATTTTACCGTGGTACCAATTTACTTTCTTCCATCCTCTTATGATTCCATTACATGTAACTAACACAACATAATATAAATAGATAACAATGGAGAAACATTTTCTAAAATATTCCTATACTGAAGTGTCGTACTGTACAAAATCACATCAAAGTCAAAGTAGAAAGTCTTTGATTCACTTATAAACAACAGACAGGATAGGAGAAGAGTTTGACTGCCTCAGGAAACATGAAAAATGAGACAGATCTCAGAAGTAAACATTATCACCACATAACGAATCCAACACAGATTGTTGAACCCCCTGCTTGCCTGTAAGTATCACTTCTGCTTCAATGCACATTCCATTCTTCTAGCAAAAGTAATACTACCCAAGATTAGAAACGTTTTAAAATGTCATGGATTGATATTCATACATCTAATTAGTGATACACAGGGTCTCAAGTCAGTAATATTCTTGAATCCAATAATCCTGTTAGTCTTTGTGTAAGCTAATTCATAAGAGTTGTCATGGGCAATATGTACCACTCTGAAAGGACCATGACACACATGCAAAAATTTCTTTATCTCCACATTTACGTTTCTAGAGTTTTCTTTGGTTTTGACAAAGATAAGGTCACCTATTCTGAAACTAGTTGCATTCACCCCTTTGTCATGCCTTCTCTCCCTTCCCGCTGCTTTCTTTTTCATCATCTCTTTAACCAATCTGATCTTTTCATCCTGTGCTGTTCATTTTTGGAACACAACCTATGACCAGCTTAGAGACAGAAGTGATGACACTTTCTGCAGGACCTGACCATCATTTTGCAGGACAGTGCTCAAGCACATACAGTGCAAGCTGTTATTGATTTGTTTGACTGATGGGGCTGCTAAGTACTATACCACCTACTGCACTCCCCTGACTTAAGCCCTGTGAGTTCAACTCAATTTCTAAACTGAAGGAAACACTTCATGGAATTTGCTTCAGAAAACTGCTACAAATTTGTTTAGCAATAGACAGCGCCGCTCGAACTGTCAACACAACTGACACTGATAAGAGTATCCTGCGACTTCCACATCACTGGCAACGGGTTATACACAATGCTGGTGACTACTTTGAAGGCCAGCAAAACTTTGAAACATGTATCTATTTTGTATGAGCTATAAATAAATAGTTGCCACTATTAAAGTTCCAACCTTTGTATTTACAACCTCCTGTAGATGCAGCCAATGCACCTAGAAGGTCAACTGCTATAAGCTCTTTAGGTACTCTAGGAAGGACAAAATGCATTAAGCCTTTTGATGACACACCAGTTGTCTTCACTCCCTGATATTTATCACTCCTTTCTTGTCTCTGCTTAACTCTTCTCCACAAGTTGTTAAATTGTACTGTCTTCTGTATCTTGGCTACTATTTTCCTGGTCCAATAATGTCTTTAACTCTCATGCAAGTAGCAAATAAATTTATCAACATTCTGGTCAGAAAAGCATAACTTCCAGCCCTGAGCATTCAAATTTTTCCTCCTAAACAACAACCCTTTATGTATAGTAAAGTACTGTTCCACCTTTGGTATGTTGTCTGAATTGTAATACTGCTTAACCAACCTTAAATTTGTATCCTCTTTCTGCTCCCTTCTCATTCGTTTGCAAATTTTCCTAATAAGCTTCCCATCCTTAACTCCCTGCAAACAAAACAATCTTACTTGTTCTTCACAGTTCTCACTACTGTCAGCATCCTTTTTCCCTGGTGGCATACTAAATAATGCATCCGCCACAATATTATCTTTTCCTTTTACATACCTTATCTCCAAACCAAATTATTGCAAATACAAAGCCCACCTAATTAACCTGTGCAATTCAGCCTGCACTTCAAAGGTAACTCAAAGCCTTATGATCTGTATACACTGTTTTTTTATGTCTGAGCAAATAGTGCTCAAACTTTTGACCCCCCAAAAATAATTGCCAAAGTGTCTCATTCTGAAATGTAATTGTTCTCTTTGTGTGGCTGTAATGTTCTCCTAGCAAAAGCAATAATTTTGTGTTCAACACCTATCTCAGTAGGTACTAATTGGAAAATTTCTACCCCAAAACCACAAAAACTTGCATCAGTACTCATACAGAAAGGCGGTGAAAAATCTGGTTGTCATACCATCTTACTTTTTACTAATTCTTTCTTCAAACTCTGAAATGCCTCTTCGACTCCTCTGTCCAATTACACACCACATTCTTTTTCAACAAATTACCAAGGCAAGGATGGTTAAATAACTGATCTGATACGAACTTTTGGTCGAATCCAAACAAGCCAAATGTAGCTTTAAGATGCTTCTTGTTCTTTGGTGGTGGGAAATATGCAATAGAAGCAAGTTTTTCTGTATCAGACTGTATACATTCCTCGTTAATCCTGTGACCCAAAAATGAAATTTCCTTCTTTGCAAATCCAGATTTACTTAATTTTAGTTTCATAGCTCCGCTATACATAGCTCTCAGTACTTCATTCAGAATCATAGAGTGCTTGAACCATTCTGCACTCGCTACTAGCATATCATACATAAAGACCATTATTTCATTGGTTAATATCTCACCTAGCACATTATCAATTGCTCTGATAAACACAACTACAGACAAGTTCAGACCAAATGGCACCACACAGTATTAGTAACTCTTACCTTCATGAAAAATGCTGTACATGGCCTAGATTCCTTGGCCAAACTGATATTCCAATTGCCAGAAGACACATCAAAAAAAGGTCCGAAATTTACATCCATGGAACTTTTGCAAAATTTCATCTATGTTAGCTAGTCTTTCACTCTCACCCATTACAACTACGTTCAACTTCCTGTCATTCAGAACCAACATGACACCAACATTCTTCTTCTTTACAACCACAAGTGTGTTATTATACCTGCTGGTTGACCTTTCAATGACCCTCCATGAGACCATCTTTTGAATTTCTTTTCTCAATGCTTCCTTTTTTGAAAATGGAACAATATAAGGTTTCTTGAAAAATGGTTCATGATCCTTATACTTTAATTTGCACTCAAAATAATTTAACTAAACCTGGCCTATATGAAAATGACTTACAGTTGTTCAGGAGAATAATTTTTCATTCCTCCCTTTGATTATTTGTAATACCTTCAATATCCTCAACTCCCTTTATTATTTACAACCTTACTCTCTCCTTGTCTTCTTCCTCAGTAACCTGCTCTGTATCAAAACTCTTAATGGCAAATCTAATTCAATTTCCACACACTCATCCATACTTCCCAAAAATGATACTTCATATCTACTTCCGTTGCACTTAAAACTGAACTTACCATTAGCAAAATCAATATTTACACAGCATTATCACAAGAAATTGGTCCCCATCAATGCTGATATTTCTAGTTACCAAGAAACTGCACTCTAACAGCTATCCTGCCAGTTCTACAGTTAATAGTACCTCTTATTTCACACTCTTTAACAGCTTACCAGTAGCACCGATAATGTTTATTCCAGAAACATGCATCACTACTATACCCTCTGTGTTCTTAACAGATTCAAAAACTGCCTGTGAAATACCATTCAAATCACTACCACTGTCCAGTAAACACTTAACATGTATACCTTGTACCCTTGCTGTTATTACAGGATGCCACACTTCCTTTTTACTTACCATGTGATTTCCTTCATACAACAAATCCTCATTAATCCTCTCCCTGGCAAAACTATCATCCTGATTACCAAAATAATTACCAGACATGGTCAAATGACAGGTAGCATGGTTCTCTTCCTCGTTACCACTCTCAAACTCTAACTCTTCATTAGGCCTAATATCATCCTCCTTTATTCTTTCTTTACTTATCACATTGTCTTCATCATCAATCATAAGTTCAAAAACCTAGTCCTCATCACTACTGGATTCATCACTGCTATCATCATTAGAACTACTGTCAGAATCAGACCTACTGTCACTTTCATTGTCCTCAAATACTTGGCTAAGTAGTTGATCCTTGTTTCCAGTATTAGACCACAAAGAAAAACACCGAACTCCTTATGTTCTCTTAAAAATTTGACATCCATTGTGGCATTTGGACATCCTGAGCAACAGTAACACAATTTGTTTCATCACTTCACTTTATTATAGTAAGTTCCTCCTCTCCTTTTATGGGATAAACATTGCTACCCACACGATAATTCAACATCTCACTAGAATTAGAAATTACACGTGTCTTACTACGATCATTTACATTACTGTTACCTGTGATTACAGCACATTTATATACAAGTGGCTCTTCATCACTACCTGCTCGAGTGTGAGCCAATACTGGAGCATTATCTAGTTTAAATGGTTTGATGCAGAATTAAAATCATCTCATCCATTTCTTTTACTTGAATTTCTCCTACCATTTCCATGCCCATTCTGATTATTGTCCACTCAACCATTCCTTGAATTTCTACTGTAATTAGTCCTGTTCATCCTATTTACCTGAAATTCTCTCCCTGGTTGATTACTGACATCAAAATTCCTTCTACAATCAATCACTGAGTGCTTCACCCTCTCCACTTTATCAACTTTATCCAAGAAATCACTAATAGTACCCCTAGGGGCAGCTACAAGCAGTTCTCTAATTTTCTGAGGCAACTTAGTTTCCAAAGCCATAATTATTGATTCACTAAGATCTCTTTCCTCCCCAAAATTCACTCAAAATTCTCTGCTGCTTCTCTTTGGACCAATAAAAATGCTTTCTCAAAAATGCTTTCTCAAAACTTTGTCATGAAGTACAGCTATGAGCCACCTGAGCTGTCCATCCATAAGCATCCTCTTTCAAAAAACCTCTCACAAATGACATTTTCTTTTCGTCATCCAACGTTTCAGGTAAATCATTAAATTCTCTAATGAAATCCAGTGAATGAACTTCCCCATATGGTCCAAAATTATTAAATTTCTTACAACTAACAAATAAAGGACTGTTTGGGACACTACATAGTCTGTGCTTTAGATTTTGTACGTCTTCCATCTTTTTCTCTTTCAGCCAATTTTTAAATTACATTTTTATTTACTTTTACCAGTTTTTCTTCTACCACTACTGTAAATTAGGTTTATACCTCAGTTTCTAAATCATTTTTAATTTGACCTATTTGATTCTCAAATTTAACCCTGTTTTGAGCACAAAATTTCCTGGCAGTTTTGGCTTCATTTTCACACTGTTTTACGGAAGTCTCCACCTTCCTCCTACAGTCATCATAAAGTTTCTTTCTCTCTTCTACACATTTACTACTCATTAATCTTAATTTCTCATTAGTGTTATGTACTACTTTCTTTATCCTTCCACCACAGTCTTTAGCTACTGCCTCAGCCCTGTTATTTAATTCTGAAAAATTAAGAGCTGACTACCTGAGTCTCCTTTTTAATTTCTTTCTTCAGTTCATCCTTTAAGCTAACCGTGTCAGTTCTAATTCTATCAGTTTTCTTTTCCACCCTATTAATGTCTTCTTACATACTATTTCCCATGCTGCTAATGTCTTCTTTCATACTACTAATGTCTTTTTTCATACTACTTTCCACCCTACTAATGTCTTCTTTCATACACATACTACTCAAACAACTCAAACTACTCATAATTTGCCTTAACATCACTTCCAAATTTCCATCTGCCATAAACTTTTGCTCTTGCTGACTTTTACTACTAGGTTCCTCCTCCTTAACCTTAATGATCTCACCCACTTCAGTACTGTTTTCGTCCATTTCGCTCACATCACCATGCAAAGTATATGACACTTTTATCATTGCATCTACAATAGGTCTTAAGTCCCCATTATTCAAAGTTACGTTCATGCCTGATTTGTAACCACTTTAATCTACAGAACCAGTCCCCATTAAGTCTTTCTGTTCATTTAAAAACTTAACCTCAACAGCTTCATAATCAATTTTCACATCACTTCCCTGTTGTCCATTCTCGACTATAACCCTGTCTTGTTTGTTAAGGCCACTCATTATGTATCACTTAATATAAAATGGTTTTTGCTATGAATTATCTTATTCACTCTCCTGATGCTGCTCTGCTGCTGCTGCTGCTGTGGTTGTTATTTGAATTTGTCATCTGAATGGCTGCTGCAAATTGTAATGCTCTTGGTGAGGTGTCTTGTTTATACCGGTCAGCTGTGTCAACTTGCATGCTGATTGGCTGCTCCTGTGCTTAGTGCCTGCTTCCATAGAAACCACTTGCTGATTGGCTGCTGCCCTACTGTGGCCATGAAACCCTAGCACTGGTTGGCTGTTGCATCTCCTTCATTGAAACTCTACTGTAAACCACTCTTGAGTTCGCTGTCAGTTTTTGCAAGTCCTAGTTTGTAGTGCCCACATGCAATAGTCCTCACCTGGGGCACCATATGTGACATTTTCCTGCTTTATTTCCTCACTGATGGTCCTCAGTGTCAATGTACTGCGTTGCTGTACTGACTGAAAAATGGGGGGTGGAAGTCAAACACTAACTACTTTAAATGATGTAGCCGACAGGTGCACATTTGTGTTTCACTGTTCTTTACTTTCTCTTTACAACCACCCTCACCCATAAATATGCAGTTCTATGCTCAGTGTGCTTTGTTTTAACTTTTGATAAGCCTCATTAATACACTCCTGGAAATGGAAAAAAGAACACATTGACACCGGTGTGTCAGACCCACCATACTTGCTCCGGACACTGCGAGAGGGCTGTACAAGCAATGATCACACGCACGGCACAGCGGACACACCAGGAACCGCGGTGTTGGCCGTCGAATGGCGCTAGCTGCGCAGCATTTGTGCACCGCCGCCGTCAGTGTCAGCCAGTTTGCCGTGGCGTACGGAGCTCCATCGCAGTCTTTAACACTGGTAGCATGCCGCGACAGCGTGGACGTGAACCGTATGTGCAGTTGACGGACTTTGAGCAAGGGCGTATAGTGGGCATGCGGGAGGCCGGGTGGACGTACCGCCGAATTGCTCAACACGTTGGGCGTGAGGTCACCACAGTACATCGATGTTGTCGCCAGTGGTCGGCGGAAGGTGCACGTGCCCGTCGACCTGGGACCGGACTGCAACGACGCACGGATGCACGCCAAGACCGTAGGATCCTACGCAGTGCCGTAGGGGACCGCACCGCCACTTCCCAGCAAATTAGGGACACTGTTGCTCCTGGGGTATCGGCGAGGACCATTCTCAACCGTCTCCATGAAGCTGGGCTACGGTCCCGCACACCGTTAGGCCGTCTTCCGCTCACGCCCCAAAATCGTGCAGCCCGCCTCCAGTGGTGTCGCGACAGGCGTGAATGGAGGGACGAATGGAGACGTGTCGCCTTCAGCGATGAGAGTCGCTTCTGCCTTGGTGCCAATGATGGTCGTATGCATGTTTGGCGCTGTGCAGGTGAGCACCACAATCAGGACTGCATACGACTGAGGCACACAGAGCCAACACCCGGCATCATGGTATGGGGAGCGATCTCCTACACTGGCCGTACACCACTGGTGATCATCGAGGGGACACTGAATAGTGCACGGTACATCCAAACCGTCATCGAACCCATCATTCTACCATTCCTAGACTGGCAAGGGAACTTGCTGTTCCAACAGGACAATGCACGTCCGCATGTATCCCGTGCCACCCAACGTGCTCTAGAAGGTGTAAGTCAACTACCCTGGCCAGCAATATCTCTGGATCTGTCCCCCATTGAGCATGTTTGGGACTGGATGAAGCGTCGTCTCACGCGGTCTGCACGTCCAGCACGAACGCTGGTCCAACTGAGGCGCCCGGTGGAAATGGCATGGCAAGCCGTTCCACAGGACTACATCCAGCATCTCTACGATCGTCTCCATGGGAGAATAGCAGCCTGCATTACTGCGAAAGGTGGATATACACTGTACTAGTGCCGACATTGTGCATGCTCTGTTGCCTGTGTCTATGTGCCTGTGGTTCTGTCAGTGTGATCATGTGATGTATCTGACCCCAGGAATGTGTCAATAAAGTTTCCCCTTCCTGGGACAATGAATTCACGGTGTTCTTATTTCAATTTCCAGGAGTGTAGTTTGCAGGCAAATATCTTGGTTTTGTAGTGCATGGAGTAAATTACAAATTACAGTGTATTTTGTTGCTTACAAGCATATACCATTCTCTTTGCCTGCTTTGTTATTGGTCAACGTAATTCATTACTTGTAATAATTTTATGTTGCATGAAGTCTTTAATGGAGTAATTTTTTTAAAATATTTTTTTAAGATAGGTCTTAAATTTATAGAATTCGCTTGTGTTTTTGATTTCTTTTGGCAGTTTATGATTTACATTGACTCTTTGCCAAACCATATTGGTTAGTGTCTTTGCTCTGTTCCTTCTATTCAGGTGTCTGGTGATGGTCATGTATGGAGCTCATTGTTGCATAACGCTCATTTTTTTTTTTTTTTTCTATAGAAAAATAGGAGTGCGGGTTAGCTACTACAAACAGCATAGTGAACGCATTATTGTGGCCAAGATAGACACAAAGCCCATGCCTACTACAGTAGTACAAGTTTATATGCCAACTAGCTCTGCAGATGATGAAGAAATAGATGAAATGTATGACGAGATAAAAGAAATTATTCAGGTAGAGAAGGGAGACGAAAATTTAATAGTCATGGGTGACTGGAATTCATCAGTAGGAAAAGGGAGAGAAGGAAACATAGTAGGTGAATATGGATTGGGGGGAAGAAATGAAAGAGGAAGCCGCCTGGTAGAATTTTGCACAGAGCATAACTTAATCATAGCTAACACTTGGTTCATGAATCATAAAAGAAGGTGAGATTTAGGAACCAGGTTTTAAATTGTAAGACATTTCCAGGGGCAGATGTGGATTCTGTCCACAATCTATGTGTTATGAACTGCAGATTGAAACTGAAGAAACTGCAAAAAGGTGGGAATTTAAGGAGATGGGACCTGGATAAGCTGAAAGAACCAGAGGTTGTAGAGAGTTTCAGGGAGAGCATAAGGGAACAATTGACAGGAATGGGGGAAAGAAATACAGTAGAAGGAGATTGGGTAGCTCTGAGGGATGAAGTAGTGAAGGCAGCAGAGGTTCAAGTAGGTAAAAAGACGAGGGCTAGTAGAAATCTTTGGGTAACAGAAGAAATATTGAATTTAATTGATGAAAGGAGAAAATATAAAAATGCAGTAAATGAAGCAGGCAAAAAGGAATACAAACGTCTCAAAAATGAGATCGACAGAAAGTGCAAAGTGGCTAAGTAGGGATGGCTAGAGGACAAATGTAAGGATGTAGAGGCTTGTCTCACTAGGGGTAAGATAGATACTGCCTACAGGAAAATTAAAGAGACCTTTGGAGAGAAGAGAACCACTTGTATGAATATCAAGAGCTCAGATGGCAACCCAGTTCTAAGCAATGAAGGGAAGGCAGAAAGGTGGAAGGAGTATATAGAGAGTTTATACAAGGGCGATGTACTTGAGGACAATATTATGGAAATGGAAGGGGATGTAGATGAAGATGAAATGGGAGATAAGATACTGCGTGAAGAGTTTGACAGAGCACTGAAAGACCTGAGTCGAAACAAGGCCCCGGGAGTAGACAACATTCCATTAGAACTACTGATGGCCTTGGGAGAGCCAGTCATGACAAAACTCTACCATCTGGTGAGGAAGATGATGAGACAGGTGAAATACCCACAGACTTCAAGAAGAATATAATAATTCCAATCCCAAAGAAAGCAGGTGTTGACACATGTGAAAATTACCGAACTATCAGTTTAATAAGTCACAGCTGCAAAATACTAACGCAAATTCTTTACAGACGAATGGAAAAACTGGTAGAAGCTGACCTCGGGGAAGATCAGTTTGGATTCCGTAGAAATGTTGTAACACGTGAGGCAATACTAACCTTATGACTTATCTTAGAAGAAAGATTAAGAAAAGGCAAACGTACGTTTCTAGCATTTGTAGACTTAGAGAAAGCTTTTGACAACGTTAACTGGAATACTCTCTTTCAAATTCTGAAGGTGGCAGGGGTAAAATACAGGGAGCGAAAGGCTATTTACAATTTGTACAGAAAGCAGATGGCAGTTATAAGAGTCAAGGGGCATAAAAGGGAAGCAGTGGTTGGGAAAGGAGTGAGACAGGGTTGTAGCCTCTCCCCGGTGTTATTCAATCTGTATATTGAGCAAGCAGTAAAGGAAACAAAAGAAAAATTTGGAGCAGGTATTAAAATTCATGGAGAAGAAGTAAAAACATTGAGGTTCGCCGATGACATTGTAATTCTGTCAGAGACAGCAAAGGACTTTGGAGAGCAGTTGAACGGAATGGACAGTGTCTTGAAAGGAGGATATAAGATGAACATCAACAAAAGCAAAACGAGGATAATGGAATGTAGTCAAATTAAATCGGGTGATGCTGAGGGGATTATATCAGGAAATGAGACACTTAAAGTAGTAAAGGAGTTTTGCTATTTAGGGAGTAAAGTAACTGATGATGGTCGAAGTAGAGAGGATATAAAATGTAGACTGGCAATGGCCAGGAAATCGTTTCTGAAGAAGAGAAATTTGTTAACATCGAGTATAGATTTAAGTGTCAGGAAGTCGTTTCTGAAAGTATTTGTATGGAGTGTAGCCAGGTATGGAAGTGAAACATGGACGATAACCAGTTTGGACAAGAAGAGAATAGAAGCTTTCGAAATGTGGTGCTACAGAAGAATGCTGAAGATAAGGTGGGTAGATCATGCAACTAGTGAGGAGTTATTGAATAGGACTGGGGAGAAGAGAAGTTTGTGGCACAACTTGACTCGAAGAAGGGATCGGTTGGTAGGACATGTTTTGAGGCATCAAGGGATCACAAATTTAGCATTGGAGGGCAGCGTGGAGGGTAAAAATTGTAGAGGGAGACCAAGAGATGAATACACTAAGCAGATTCAGAAGGATGTGGGTTGCAGTAGGTACTGGGAGATGAAGAAGCTTGCACAGGATAGAGTAGCATGGAGAGCTGCATCAAACCACTCTCAGGACTGAAGACCACAACAACAACAACATAGGAACTGCAGTTCACAATATGTGTTCACTTGGAACTGTCAGAACACCAATTTAATAGCTCAATGCATTTTGCCCTTTTAGTCTCTTGATCATTATTCTGATGGCTCACTGTTGCAGTTTGACCACATTTTCCACATTCTGAGCATTTACACCACAGAATATTATGCTATAACTGATGATGGAATGTATGTGTGCATGGTATGTGGCTTTTAGGCATGAGCTGTAACACACTGTGCTTAATTTTTGTGAGGCATAGTAGCATGCTGTGCTAATTATTTTTCCTGGTACCTTGATATCTTTATTTAATTTTAATTGTTGATCAACATACATAACTAAACATTTTGTGCCAGCTACACATTCCATGGTTTCATTATGTACTTCAAGTTTTGTTATATTAGGTTTTCTTAAATGTATAGAAGTTAATTTTATTAGTCTTTTTTACATTGAGAGTTACTTCATTGTTATTTGACAAGTTGTGGACTGCTGTAAGCGCCATTTTGGCTTTTATTTCTAACATTTCTGGTGTCCTATCTATAATAATTATACTGCTGTCATCAGAAAATTCTGTAATTTCTGCTTGTGTGACCCATAGTGGGAAGTCATTAATGTAAATGAGAAACAATATTCGGCCTAATACACTTTCTTGAGGGACTCCAGTGTTCAAATATTATTAATATGAAATCTGAAACATGTTTCACCATATAATTAGAACCACTTGAAATTTTGGCTATCTCTACCCTCTGCACTCTGTCTGCTAGTTAAGATCTAAACCATTTACTTACTACACTTGTCATTCCTAGTTCTGCAAGTTTACCTAGAACTATTTTATGACAAACTGTGAAAAATGCTTTATTGAGGTCTAGAACAATTGGCCACAGCAACTTTGGTCCGTTTCCAAACCTGAAGGTAAATTGTTCTTTGCACAGAACTTGGTACTTGTTTAAATAATTCATGAGTCTGTTTTTCATGGCAGTTTTGTATTTTTGAGAAGTAAGACAGTAATGAAACTGGTCTGTAATTCTCTGCTTAGGTTCTGCATTACCCTTTTATCTGTGTTAAGAACTTTTGCATGCTTTAGCTAATCAGGGAAGCAACCTGGAGATAATGACTCATTTATAATATCTGTTAGGAGTCCTATAATTCTGCTGATGCAGTCTTTTAGTAGAGACATTGGAACTTCATCTGGACCTATGGACATTTTACTCTTACATGTATATACAATCCTACTGATTTCCTCCCCATTGGTGGGTAACAGCAGCACTGTGTAAGGTACAAGCTGGTTATTTGTAGATAAATGTTATATTTTTAGAAGCTATTCTTGCAGTTAGGTTGCTACATAACCAAAGTAGTTGCTTAAAGTTGGCCAGGTCCTTAGAATTATCTATTAAACCATCTTTATTTCTAATTTTTATTATTTACTATACTGCATATTGCTTTGTTTAAATTGTTTGAGTTCTGTATGGTTTTATCACTTTGGAATCTTTTTGCTTCCTGCAGCAATTTTCTTTACATCCTTTTGTATCTGAGAAAGACCTGTAAGAAGGCTGGGTCACCCTTATTTTCTTTAATAGAGCTTAGATATTTCAGAGTTCCAGGGGATTTTCTGACTCCTTTTGTTACCCAGTTCTTTGTACTAGGTTCTCCAACAAATCTTAATTTGAATATTTTCATGAATTTGCTGAATTTCTCATTTACATGTGTTTCTGAATAAACTTCTGACAATGTATGGCTGTTATTTGCATTGCCAATTGCACCCTTTTCATTTCAAAAACACAATTCTGAAGCTAAGCACTTATGTTTGTTTCTTTGTAGATATTTTGGGTTCTGCAATTTGACCAAAATGATTTGATACCCCAAGGTTTTCAACAGCTACTTTACAACATTTATGGCTGATATCTGTTAGAACATGGTCAGTAACTGAAGGTGAGTGAGTGGTTATTCTTGTAGCATTTGTTAACTATTGTGAGATACCATAACTGTGCAGGATAGTCAAGAATCTGTTGCTGATAGCATCCACTGTCATCACATTGATATTTATTTCTCCGAAAATAATGTCCTTTAGAATTACATATCTTCTACAGTACTTGTGTTAATTTAAAAAAAGGATTCAGAGTCATCATAAGCACAGTAAAAGCTGGGTTTTAAGTATGTTTCACTATTTTAACTATACTACTGAGAGTTCTAAATGTTTTTCTTCTCTCAAAGACATCATGTCACTTCTAACTATGAAGTCCTTTTTCAACATAAATATGTGGACCTCCATTCCTGTTTAATGTTCTGCTGTAGTAACAAACTAATTCATAAGACCATAAATGTATGTACTCAATTTTAGTAACAAAATAATTCATAAGAATGTAACCATATGTACTCAATTTTAGGTCTTAGCACCAGTGTTAAGTAATGCAGACAACCAAACTAATTATGGATTCCAGTTCAGTTTCTGATTGTTGCACTTTGTTTCTTATTGGTTCAAATGGCTCTGAGCACTGTGGGACTTAACTTCTGTGGTCATCAGTCCCCTAGAACTTAGAACTACTTAAACCTAACTAACCTAGGGACATCACAAACATCCATGCCCGAGGCAGGATTCGAACCTGCGACCGCAGCGGTCATGCGGTTCCAGACTGGAGCGCCTAGAACCCCCCGTCCACTCTGGTTGGCGTTTCTTATTGACTGAATATTCTTGTGAAATAGTGTTAAATAATTAAAGTTACTTATCTGGGGTGCTTCTTCTTCCTTCCTTCCTGCTACATGTTAGTTCTCCTACAGTTGCTGCTACTGTTACTAATGTTAGTGGCACTGTAGCTGTTGATTCCTGTCCTGCTTGTGGTAATGATGCTGCTTCCAATCCCCATTGTTCTTCTCCTTTTTTCCACTTCATTGGATCAGCCATTGCTATGAATTCTGCATTCCTTGTTGTTACTACTGTAGTTGTAGTTACTGATGCTGACAGTAATTCCTCTTCTGCCAGTGTCATTAAGGCTGCTTCACTTGCAGCTCTTGCTTCTGTGGCATCCACGCTACATGTATGGGGGCAGGCTTATCTTCACTAGCCAGTTGTTGGTTGCATCCTTGAGTGGAGCCTCTTCAGTCTGAGTGTTCTGTTGTCCCCAGTGGAAATGGCTTGTTTATTTCACTGTTTCTGTAAATAGTTTTCAATAACTCGCCAAGTGTTTTACATTGATAGGATTTGCCTTTCTTTCTAAGTGAATTCCATGTTTCATTAATCACTTTCTTTCCAAATCAATGGTATCAAAAAAGAAAACTTCGATCTGCAGGATTGTGGTAAACCCTATTGGCTTTCTGGATTTCCTTGTTTAATCAACCCAAGACCATCCAGTTAGATCGTGCCTGTGAATTAAGCCTATTACAACAACTTCTTTATCTTTATTCTGTTTAAGACTGTCTTCAGTATGTGAGTACCTCCAACAGGCTCATTTTCGTATACGTAATTTGCACCACCAAATACTACTGTGCACTGATTTTGCAATGCCTGATTTCTGTGATTACAGTCTTTTAATATTTCTTTCACACAAGCACTTGGTTTGACAAAACCTGTAGCTTCGAGTTATTCCTGATATAGCAGTCTTTCAGCTAAGCGTCTTCCATTACTATCCACATAGAAGCCAACATCCACTGCTTTATTATCCACAATGCCTAGTCTTAAAATACCTCCATTAATACGCATTTCACTTCTAATTGGTCTTTCGGGATATTTGTTTTCACTTTGAGCACACTTTCATATCTCTTCACACAAGTGAAGTTTTTGTTTACATCACACATAAATGGAATTAAGTGTTCTTTTATACGATCATGAGTTGGAAAATTGGGTTTTCTATCATTCACTGTATTACTATTTATTATACTGGAAAATTCACTATTTTTCACTAGACAAATAATGTTGTTTCGTGTGTTAGAGCACTCTAGTCTCGCGAACTTTTATGGTTTAAATAGCTTTTGTGTTACCGGTAGCGGTACTGCGTAGGTTATATATTTTACACTCTGTCTCTTCACAACTTTTAGATACACATCACACCATGTAATTCAACATTTAAGCATATGCTGTAATGGCAGCAAGTTCCTGCAGCAGCAAATCTGTGACGTTTACTTCCAAACTGTTCCAACATTTTATAACTTCAGTTCCCGTTGTTATCTTATGTCCAGTTTCTCACAGCGGGCGGATTTCTTATACATCACTTTATGTACAGTATTTATGAATAGATAATTTTACACAGAAACACATTTTGCAGCTTGTTTTTCACAGTGGCCAATGGGAGAGTTTCTATTTCTTCCATCCGCAGTAACTGATCTTGCGATTAGATTAGATTAGATTCAGTTGTCGTTCCATAGACCCAAAACATGAGATTATTCTTGTGCACGTGGAACATGTCAGAAAGTATAACATAAAACATTTGAATATAATACTTAATACGCAGATAATTTGTCAGGAGATTGTTGAAATAGGTGAATACAATGCAGTAAACTGGAACAACTGATATTCATAGAATTAACACGCTGTCAGAATGAAACATTGTTATGCACTATTAATAAATTTATCATACACAAAGTATCTAATCTTGACTGTTTTGACCAAGTGCTGTCAAAACTCAAATCTAACAGACATTTTGACTTAAGCTGGCTTAACAGTCTAGGATAAGACATTCATCTACACAGTAGAAGGATTTGCCCATCAAAAAGTCTTTCAAACACTGTTCAAACGGTGGTTTACCTGAAACCAAGTTTTTAATGGTTACTGGCAATTTATTGAAAATGTGTATTCATGAATATTGGACCCCTTTTTGGACCGAGATAAGTGACTTAGGTCTTATGTAGATTGTTCTCATTCCTAGTATTGATATTATGTATTGAGCTATTGGTTGGAAATAGAGATATGTTACTCACAACAAATATCATTAAGGTAACTTGCCAGTGAATGGCTGGAAAAACAGTAAGAATTTTCATAAAGTTTCTGAGGGTCTAACTACATAATGTGAACACTGAACACAAAGAAATTTTAGGACAATGAAAGTGTTTTAAGGATGAAGATTTTGACATAAGAATAATCAGAATAGCTTTGATATAAACTTTATTACATAAACATTTATGTCAGTCAGTAATTTAAAATTTTTCCTGCCAGTCTATGTTTGATGTCTATAGACTTATTAACTACTTTCCTGACATGCTTAAAACTTTGTGCGCACCTTTTGTTATCTAAAAAGTAGATTACAATCAAATGATTTCACTCAGTAGTTTTTATACTATAAATACATAAATTATACAATCAAAATCAAGGTAATTTTTTAATAATTAATATGGGTATATTTTTGCTTCTGGTGACAGTAAGCTGGTGTCTGTAATCCACTTTTATCCATATGGTAGCCTGAAATATCACAAAAAACTTCAGACCTCTAGCTCAAATAGCTTTTTTTTGCATAAAATAAACAAGTCACAAAATTTGTGTGTTCTTCATCTTCTCTCTTCCTTTTTTTGCTCCTCTTTGCTATTCTGGCCTTTTTAGTTGCCTCAAGAACCAATTTTTTGCCTTTGGCCATTCTCAAGGAATCAAATGCCATCAGTGCTTGTCTCATACTGAAAAAACTCTAAGTAATCACATCTGCTAACTGTCCCTTCATTAAAGCATATAACTGCATCTAATGCACCTAATCTCATGGTACTGAAACCAACAAACACAGTTTTAGGAATGTGTTCCCCTATCACATCCTGGTTGAAACATTCATTAACATTTTGTGTCTTTCCATGTAAGCACCATGCCAATAGTTTAGTGTTACTTAGGTACCTGTATATGGGCTTAATTGCTTCCAATACCTCAAATGGCAGGGAGTGATGGTGTGCACAAGTCTCACCATTTGCTATTGCTTTTTGTATCCACACCATGTGTCTACACCACTGTCGCAGAGAGCATGCTGTGGGTGGTTATCCATAGAAGCTTTATGGAAAAAAGGTAGCCCATACTGCTTTCTTCATGGCGCCAATATCGTCTCTATTCCTTCTTATCGCTAAACCGTAATAGAACTGCAGTTTGTCCAGCTCATTCTTAGTAAGATGACCCTGACCACCAATTGGTTTGCCATCACTGAGCTTTTCCCCTTCATATTTTGTATTAGCTTACGTAAACGTGTGCCCATCCTCTTTTGGACATGACTAACACACTCTAACTTACCTATTTTTACAGTTCTTTCATAAGGCATATTTTCCAATACATTTGCACACCTTTGGAGTCTCCATCTCCAAGGTACTTCACATAACATACACCATAATTCTCTTGTGACCTTTGAAATATTCTGAGAACTGCCTCTGATTCCATTCCATCACTGTACCCAGAAAAATTCTGAACACAGACATGCTCCTGGTTATTTCCTTTGCAACCATGGCGGTGCTTTGTCATATATTCTATGTCAATCACCTTCCCATTTTCTAGGGTTGTTGTGATGACACCATCATTCAGTGATAGGTGACCACGCTTCTGCCATGTCCCATCAAAGGCTGCAGCTATATCAGTGTCACCTTCATTGCATAACACAGTTTCTTCTACTGCTTTCTTCATTGACACAGCACTCACTTGATCAAAACTTTCAAGAAGTAACTGCGTGTACTTCTCAAATCTTGTAGGTGGGGGCAAATTCATGATAGCACAAAATGTTTGAGCTGCCTTTCTACCCTTCCCAATACACCTCATTCCATATGCAAGTGTAATATTTGTGTTATAAACTCTTCCTTTTCAGAATCCAGAAGAATACCTAGTTTTAGTTACTCGACAGACATCACAAAACAGTTGTAACTTACTAGCCACACTTTTCCTGCCTTAAAAATCTTCGATGATTTTAGTACCACCTTTCCCACAAAGCTTACACACAGCAGCATTCTTTAGAAGCGAACATAAAACACTCAATTAAGCAGTTATGGAAACATATTATGTTACAGTGCTTTGATCACATTGTATAGCAATGTCACTCTGGGTACTCAAATATTTTAGCTTCTGTCTTGAGGAACTTTGATGGAGTCGACATAACATCCAATTAGTTTGTGGATGTAATTACACAGTCTCTACTTTCCAATAAAGTACACCGATTACCACAGAACTTATGTTTTCCTGTTCCTACACACTTTTTTGGAGACATTATCGGTACTAGAATGAGATTTTCACTCTGCAGTGGAGTGTGCGCTGATATGAAACTTCCTGGCAGATTAAAACTGAGTCTCGGTCGGGCACACAATTTTAATCTGCCAGGAAGTTTCATTATCGGTACTACTTCCAAGAATGACACAGCACCAAGAACAAAGCAATGTACAGAAGTTTGAACACAAACAACTCTCGAAAACCACAGATATACAAAGGAACAGAAAAGAGCATCGGAAAGCATGTGTGCTAACAGGGCTGCCAACTCAAAGAACGATTACACAGCGTATCTTTTTGAAGTGGCAAAACAATAATGACGCCATTTGACATCCGACAGCAGCGGAAACACGGTCATTGCCGCATACCGACATATATTTAAATTTGTTTTTAAAGATGTTCCCGATGTCCGTATCGATTCATTTAAATACCATTTTGTTCACAAAACTCTAAATATTGCTTTAAGACGGAAAAATATTCGAATTTTGAGGCAGATTCACCAGCAAGTGACCTTATGGAATAAATATATTGAGAAGCAGTGGTTAGAAAACAAAGTTCCTTTAACAGGTTTCTACATTATGATGATGAATTTACATCACGAACGATTCGTATCACACGCTTTTGTACGCTAAAAACTTTTGCTCAGTTTGATGAGTTGCCTCAGAATATGATCCCATATGACATAATAGAATGAAAGTAAGCAAAATATGCATGTTTTTTATATTTATATCTCCTACACATTATATCATTCTCACTGCAAATACAGACTTGTTTAGGCACTTAAGCAATTCTGAATTTACGTATTATCGAGTTGTAATCCCAGAAATTTAACACTGCCACATTGATCTGCATGTCTTCATATATCATAAACATGCTGGAAGGAAATCTCTTACACGTTCTGAACTGCATATAGCGGGTTTTGTCAAAGTTTAATGACAGTGAATTAGCTTTAAACCACTTATTAATGTCAGTGAAAATTTAATTAGCAGCTATTTATAAATCTGTTCTTGACTTGCTAGTTAATGTAATGTTTGTATCATCTGAAAACAAAATAAACTTAGCATCTGACAGTGTAACAGATGAGAGGTGATTAATGCACACAAGGGAAAGTAATGGACCCAAGATGGAACCTTGAGGATCACTACATCTAATTAATTCCCAGTCAGTCTTCATCTGGTTTAAAGCCGCTATATGCAGTTCAGAACGTGTAAGAGATTTCCTTCCAGCATGTTTATGATATATGAAGACATGCAGATCAATGTGGCAGTGTTAAATTTCTGGGATTACAACTCGATAATACGTAAATTCAGAATTGCTTAAGTGCCTAAACAAGTCTGTATTTGCAGTGAGAATGATATAATGTGTAGGAGATATAAATATAAAAAACATGCATATTTTGCTTACTTTCATTCTATTATGTCATATGGGATCATATTCTGAGGCAACTCATCAAACTGAGCAAAAGTTTTTAGCGTACAAAAGCGTGTGATACGAATCGTTCGTGATGTAAATTCATCATCATAATGTAGAAACCTGTTAAAGGAACTTTGTTTTCTAACCACTGCTTCTCAATATATTTATTCCATAAGGTCACTTGCTGGTGAATCTGCCTCAAAATTCGAATATTTTTCCGTCTTAAAGCAATATTTAGAGTTTTGTGAACAAAATGGTATTTAAATGAATCGATACGGACATCGGGAACATCTTTAAAAACAAATTTAAATATATGTCGGTATGCGGCAATGACCGTGTTTCCGCTGCTGTCGGATGTCAAATGGCGTCATTATTGTTTTGCCACTTCAAAAAGATACGCTGTGTAATCGTTCTTTGAGTTGGCAGCCCTGTTAGCACACATGCTTTCCGATGCTCTTTTCTGTTCCTTTGTATATCTGTGGTTTTCGAGAGTTGTTTGTGTTCAAACTTCTGTACATTGCTTTGTTCTTGGTGCTGTGTCATTCTTGGAAGTAGTACCGATAATGAAACTTCCTGGCAGATTAAAATTGTGTGCCCGACCGAGACTCAGTTTTAATCTGCCAGGAAGTTTCATATCAGCGCACACTCCACTGCAGAGTGAAAATCTCATTCTAGTACCGATAATGTCTCCAAAAAAGTGTGTAGGAACAGGAAAACATAAGTTCTGTGGTAATCGGTGTACTTTATTGGAAAGTAGAGACTGTGTAATTACATCCACAAACTAATTGGATGTTATGTCGACTCCATCAAAGTTCCTCAAGACAGAAGCTAAAATATTTGAGTACCCAGAGTGACATTGCTATACAATGTGATCAAAGCACTGTAACATAATATGTTTCCATAACTGCTTAATTGAGTGTTTTATGTTCGCTTCTAAAGAATGCTGCTGTGTGTAAGCTTTGTGGGAAAGGTGGTACTAAAATCATCGAAGATTTTTAAGGCAGGAAAAGTGTGGCTAGTAAGTTACAACTGTTTTGTGATGTCTGTCGAGTAACTAAAACTAGGTATTCTTCTGGATTCTGAAAAGGAAGAGTTTATAACACAAATATTACACTTGCATATGGAATGAGGTGTATTGGGAAGGGTAGAAAGGCAGCTCAAACATTTTGTGCTATCATGAATTTGCCCCCACCTACAAGATTTGAGAAGTACACGCAGTTACTTCTTGAAAGTTTTGATCAAGTGAGTGCTGTGTCAATGAAGAAAGCAGTAGAAGAAACTGTGTTATGCAATGAAGGTGACACTGATATAGCTGCAGCCTTTGATGGGACATGGCAGAAGCGTGGTCACCTATCACTGAATGATGGTGTCATCACAACAACCCTAGAAAATGGGAAGGTGATTGACATAGAATATATGACAAAGCACCGCCATGGTTGCAAAGGAAATAACCAGGAGCATGTCTGTGTTCAGAATTTTTCTGGGTACAGTGATGGAATGGAATCAGAGGCAGTTCTCAGAATATTTCAAAGGTCACAAGAGAATTATGGTGTATGTTATGTGAAGTACCTTGGAGATGGAGACTCCAAAGGTGTGCAAATGTATTGGAAAATATGCCTTATGAAAGAACTGTAAAAATAGGTAAGTTAGAGTGTGTTAGTCATGTCCAAAAGAGGATGGGCACACGTTTACGTAAGCTAATACAAAATATGAAGGGGAAAAGCTCAGTGATGGCAAACCAATTGGTGGTCAGGGTCATCTTACTAAGAATGAGCTGGACAAACTGCAGTTCTATTACGGTTTAGCGATAAGAAGGAATAGAGACGATATTGGCGCCATGAAGAAAGCAGTATGGGCTACCTTTTTTCCATAAAGCTTCTATGGATAACCACCCACAGCATGCTCTCTGCGACAGTGGTGTAGACACATGGTGTGGATACAAAAAGCAATAGCAAATGGTGAGACTTGTGCACACCATCACTCCCTGCCATTTGAGGTATTGGAAGCAATTAAGCCCATATACAGGTACCTAAGTAACACTAAACTATTGGCATGGTGCTTACATGGAAAGACACAAAATGTTAATGAATGTTTCAACCAGGATGTGATAGGGGAACACATTCCTAAAACTGTGTTTGTTGGTTTCAGTACCATGAGATTAGGTGCATTAGATGCAGTTATATGCTTTAATGAAGGGACAGTTAGCAGATGTGATTACTTAGAGTTTTTTCAGTATGAGACAAGCACTGATGGCATTTGATTCCTTGAGAATGGCCAAAGGCAAAAAATTGGTTCTTGAGGCAACTAAAAAGGCCAGAATAGCAAAGAGGAGCAAAAAAAGGAAGAGAGAAGATGAAGAACACACAAATTTTGTGACTTGTTTATTTTATGCAAAAAAAAAGCTATTTGAGCTAGAGGTCTGAAGTTTTTTGTGATATTTCAGGCTACCATATGGATAAAAGTGGATTACAGACACCAGCTTACTGTCACCAGAAGCAAAAATATACCCATATTAATTATTAAAAAATTACCTTGATTTTGATTGTATAATTTATGTATTTATAGTATAAAAACTACTGAGTGAAATCATTTGATTGTAATCTACTTTTTAGATAACAAAAGGTGCGCACAAAGTTTTAAGCATGTCAGGAAAGTAGTTAATAAGTCTATAGACATCAAACATAGACTGGCAGGAAAAATTTTAAATTACTGACTGACATAAATGTTTATGTAATAAAGTTTATATCAAAGCTATTCTGATTATTCTTATGTCAAAATCTTCATCCTTAAAACACTTTCATTGTCCTAAAATTTCTTTGTGTTCAGTGTTCACATTATGTAGTTAGACCCTCAGAAACTTTATGAAAATTCTTACTGTTTTTCCAGCCATTCACTGGCAAGTTACCTTAATGATATTTGTTGTGAGTAACATATCTCTATTTCCAACCAATAGCTCAATACATAATATCAATACTAGGAATGAGAACAATCTACATAAGACCTAAGTCACTTATCTCGGTCCAAAAAGGGGTCCAATATTCATGAATACACATTTTCAATAAATTGCCAGTAACCATTAAAAACTTGGTTTCAGGTAAACCACCGTTTGAACAGTGTTTGAAAGACTTTTTGATGGGCAAATCCTTCTACTGTGTAGATGAATGTCTTATCCTAGACTGTTAAGCCAGCTTAAGTCAAAATGTCTGTTAGATTTGAGTTTTGACAGCACTTGGTCAAAACAGTCAAGATTAGATACTTTGTGTATGATAAATTTATTAATAGTGCATAACAATGTTTCATTCTGACAGCGTGTTAATTCTATGAATATCAGTTGTTCCAGTTTACTGCATTGTATTCACCTATTTCAACAATCTCCTGACAAATTATCTGCGTATTAAGTATTATATTCAAATGTTTTATGTTATACTTTCTGACATGTTCCACGTGCACAAGAATAATCTCATGTTTTGGGTCTATGGAACGACAACTGAATCTAATCTAATCTAATCGCAAGATCAGTTACTGCGGATGGAAGAAATAGAAACTCTCCCATTGGCCACTGTGAAAAACAAGCTGCAAAATGTGTTTCTGTGTAAAATTATCTATTCATAAATACTGTACATAAAGTGATGTATAAGAAATCCGCCCGCTGTGAGAAACTGGACATAAGATAACAACGGGAACTGAAGTTATAAAATGTTGGAACAGTTTGGAAGTAAACGTCACAGATTTGCTGCTGCAGGAACTTGCTGCCATTACAGCATATGCTTAAATGTTGAATTACATGGTGTGATGTGTATCTAAAAGTTGTGAAGAGACAGAGTGTAAAATATATAACCTACGCAGTACCGCTACCGGTAACACAAAAGCTATTTAAACCATAAAAGTTCGCGAGACTAGAGTGCTCTAACACACGAAACAACATTATTTGTCTAGTGAAAAATAGTGAATTTTCCAGTATAATAAATAGTAATACAGTGAATGATAGAAAACCCAATTTTCCAACTCATGATCGTATAAAAGAACACTTAATTCCATTTATGTGTGATGTAAACAAAAACTTCACTTGTGTGAAGAGATATGAAAGTGTGCTCAAAGTGAAAACAAATATCCCGAAAGACCAATTAGAAGTGAAATGCGTATTAATGGAGGTATTTTAAGACTAGGCATTGTGGATAATAAAGCAGTGGATGTTGGCTTCTATGTGGATAGTAATGGAAGACGCTTAGCTGAAAGACTGCTATATCAGGAATAACTCGAAGCTACAGGTTTTGTCAAACCAAGTGCTTGTGTGAAAGAAATATTAAAAGACTGTAATCACAGAAATCAGGCATTGCAAAATCAGTGCACAGTAGTATTTGGTGGTGCAAATTACGTATACGAAAATGAGCCTGTTGGAGGTACTCACATAC
Source organism: Schistocerca nitens (assembly GCF_023898315.1). Lineage (NCBI taxonomy): Eukaryota > Metazoa > Arthropoda > Insecta > Orthoptera > Acrididae > Schistocerca > Schistocerca nitens. The sequence continues at coordinate 652,501,571 of NC_064617.1, forward strand.
TGAAGACAGTCTTAAACAGAATAAAGATAAAGAAGTTGTTGTAATAGGCTTAATTCACAGGCACGATCTAACTGGATGGTCTTGGGTTGATTAAACAAGGAAATCCAGAAAGCCAATAGGGTTTACCACAATCCTGCAGATCGAAGTTTTCTTTTTTGATACCATTGATTTGGAAAGAAAGTGATTAATGAAACATGGAATTCACTTAGAAAGAAAGGCAAATCCTATCAATGTAAAACACTTGGCGAGTTATTGAAAACTATTTACAGAAACAGTGAAATAAACAAGCCATTTCCACTGGGGACAACAGAACACTCAGACTGAAGAGGCTCCACTCAAGGATGCAACCAACAACTGGCTAGTGAAGATAAGCCTGCCCCCATACATGTAGCGTGGATGCCACAGAAGCAAGAGCTGCAAGTGAAGCAGCCTTAATGACACTGGCAGAAGAGGAATTACTGTCAGCATCAGTAACTACAACTACAGTAGTAACAACAAGGAATGCAGAATTCATAGCAATGGCTGATCCAATGAAGTGGAAAAAAGGAGAAGAACAATGGGGATTGGAAGCAGCATCATTACCACAAGCAGGACAGGAATCAACAGCTACAGTGCCACTAACATTAGTAACAGTAGCAGCAACTGTAGGAGAACTAACATGTAGCAGGAAGGAAGGAAGAAGAAGCACCCCAGATAAGTAACTTTAATTATTTAACACTATTTCACAAGAATATTCAGTCAATAAGAAACGCCAACCAGAGTGGACGGGGGGTTCTAGGCGCTCCAGTCTGGAACCGCATGACCGCTGCGGTCGCAGGTTCGAATCCTGCCTCGGGCATGGATGTTTGTGATGTCCCTAGGTTAGTTAGGTTTAAGTAGTTCTAAGTTCTAGGGGACTGATGACCACAGAAGTTAAGTCCCACAGTGCTCAGAGCCATTTGAACCAATAAGAAACAAAGTGCAACAATCAGAAACTGAACTGGAATCCATAATTAGTTTGGTTGTCTGCATTACTTAACACTGGTGCTAAGACCTAAAATTGAGTACATATGGTTACATTCTTATGAATTATTTTGTTACTAAAATTGAGTACATACATTTATGGTCTTATGAATTAGTTTGTTACTACAGCAGAACATTAAACAGGAATGGAGGTCCACATATTTATGTTGAAAAAGGACTTCATAGTTAGAAGTGACATGATGTCTTTGAGAGAAGAAAAACATTTAGAACTCTCAGTAGTATAGTTAAAATAGTGAAACATACTTAAAACCCAGCTTTTACTGTGCTTATGATGACTCTGAATCCTTTTTTTAAATTAACACAAGTACTGTAGAAGATATGTAATTCTAAAGGACATTATTTTCGGAGAAATAAATATCAATGTGATGACAGTGGATGCTATCAGCAACAGATTCTTGACTATCCTGCACAGTTATGGTATCTCACAATAGTTAACAAATGCTACAAGAATAACCACTCACTCACCTTCAGTTACTGACCATGTTCTAACAGATATCAGCCATAAATGTTGTAAAGTAGCTGTTGAAAACCTTGGGGTATCAAATCATTTTGGTCAAATTGCAGAACCCAAAATATCTACAAAGAAACAAACATAAGTGCTTAGCTTCAGAATTGTGTTTTTGAAATGAAAAGGGTGCAATTGGCAATGCAAATAACAGCCATACATTGTCAGAAGTTTATTCAGAAACACATGTAAATGAGAAATTCAGCAAATTCATGAAAATATTCAAATTAAGATTTGTTGGAGAACCTAGTACAAAGAACTGGGTAACAAAAGGAGTCAGAAAATCCCCTGGAACTCTGAAATATCTAAGCTCTATTAAAGAAAATAAGGGTGACCCAGCCTTCTTACAGGTCTTTCTCAGATACAAAAGGATGTAAAGAAAATTGCTGCAGGAAGCAAAAAGATTCCAAAGTGATAAAACCATACAGAACTCAAACAATTTAAACAAAGCAATATGCAGTATAGTAAATAATAAAAATTAGAAATAAAGATGGTTTAATAGATAATTCTAAGGACCTGGCCAACTTTAAGCAACTACTTTGGTTATGTAGCAACCTAACTGCAAGAATAGCTTCTAAAAATATAACATTTATCTACAAATAACCAGCTTGTACCTTACACAGTGCTGCTGTTACCCACCAATGGGGAGGAAATCAGTAGGATTGTATATACATGTAAGAGTAAAATGTCCATAGGTCCAGATGAAGTTCCAATGTCTCTACTAAAAGACTGCATCAGCAGAATTATAGGACTCCTAACAGATATTATAAATGAGTCATTATCTCCAGGTTGCTTCCCTGATTAGCTAAAGCATGCAAAAGTTCTTAACACAGATAAAAGGGTAATGCAGAACCTAAGCAGAGAATTACAGACCAGTTTCATTACTGTCTTACTTCTCAAAAATACAAAACTGCCATGAAAAACAGACTCATGAATTATTTAAACAAGTACCAAGTTCTGTGCAAAGAACAATTTACCTTCAGGTTTGGAAACGGACCAAAGTTGCTGTGGCCAATTGTTCTAGACCTCAATAAAGCATTTTTCACAGTTTGTCATAAAATAGTTCTAGGTAAACTTGCAGAACTAGGAATGACAAGTGTAGTAAGTAAATGGTTTAGATCTTAACTAGCAGACAGAGTGCAGAGGGTAGAGATAGCCAAAATTTCAAGTGGTTCTAATTATATGGTGAAACATGTTTCAGATTTCATATTAATAATATTTGAACACTGGAGTCCCTCAAGAAAGTGTATTAGGCCGAATATTGTTTCTCATTTACATTAATGACTTCCCACTATGGGTCACACAAGCAGAAATTACAGAATTTTCTGATGACAGCAGTATAATTATTATAGATAGGACACCAGAAATGTTAGAAATAAAAGCCAAAATGGCGCTTACAGCAGTCCACAACTTGTCAAATAACAATGAAGTAACTCTCAATGTAAAAAAGACTAATAAAATTAACTTCTATACATTTAAGAAAACCTAATATAACAAAACTTGAAGTACATAATGAAACCATGGAATGTGTAGCTGGCACAAAATGTTTAGTTATGTATGTTGATCAACAATTAAAATTAAATAAAGATATCAAGGTACCAGGAAAAATAATTAGCACAGCATGCTACTATGCCTCACAAAAATTAAGCACAGTGTGTTACAGCTCATGCCTAAAAGCCACATACCATGCACACATACATTCCATCATCAGTTATAGCATAATATTCTGTGGTGTAAATGCTCAGAATGTGGAAAATGTGGTCAAACTGCAACAGTGAGCCATCAGAATAATGATCAAGAGACTAAAAGGGCAAAATGCATTGAGCTATTAAATTGGTGTTCTGACAGTTCCAAGTGAACACATATTGTGAACTGCAGTTCCTATGTTGTTGTTGTTGTGGTCTTCAGTCCTGAGAGTGGTTTGATGCAGCTCTCCATGCTACTCTATCCTGTGCAAGCTTCTTCATCTCCCAGTACCTACTGCAACCCACATCCTTCTGAATCTGCTTAGTGTATTCATCTCTTGGTCTCCCTCTACAATTTTTACCCTCCACGCTGCCCTCCAATGCTAAATTTGTGATCCCTTGATGCCTCAAAACATGTCCTACCAACCGATCCCTTCTTCGAGTCAAGTTGTGCCACAAACTTCTCTTCTCCCCAGTCCTATTCAATAACTCCTCACTAGTTGCATGATCTACCCACCTTATCTTCAGCATTCTTCTGTAGCACCACATTTCGAAAGCTTCTATTCTCTTCTTGTCCAAACTGGTTATCGTCCATGTTTCACTTCCATACCTGGCTACACTCCATACAAATACTTTCAGAAACGACTTCCTGACACTTAAATCTATACTCGATGTTAACAAATTTCTCTTCTTCAGAAACGATTTCCTGGCCATTGCCAGTCTACATTTTATATCCTCTCTACTTCGACCATCATCAGTTACTTTACTCCCTAAATAGCAAAACTCCTTTACTACTTTAAGTGTCTCATTTCCTGATATAATCCCCTCAGCATCACCCGATTTAATTTGACTACATTCCATTATCCTCGTTTTGCTTTTGTTGATGTTCATCTTATATCCTCCTTTCAAGACACTGTCCATTCCGTTCAACTGCTCTCCAAAGTCCTTTGCTGTCTCTGACAGAATTACAATGTCATCGGCGAACCTCAATGTTTTTACTTCTTCTCCATGAATTTTAATACCTGCTCCAAATTTTTCTTTTGTTTCCTTTACTGCTTGCTCAATATACAGATTGAATAACACCGGGGAGAGGCTACAACCCTGTCTCACTCCTTTCCCAACCACTGCTTCCCTTTTATGCCCCTTGACTCTTATAACTGCCATCTGCTTTCTGTACAAATTGTAAATAGCCTTTCGCTCCCTGTATTTTACCCCTGCCACCTTCAGAATTTGAAAGAGAGTATTCCAGTTAACGTTGTCAAAAGCTTTCTCTAAGTCTACAAATGCTAGAAACGTACGTTTGCCTTTTCTTAATCTTTCTTCTAAGATAAGTCATAAGGTTAGTATTGCCTCACGTGTTACAACATTTCTACGGAATCCAAACTGATCTTCCCCGAGGTCAGCTTCTACCAGTTTTTCCATTCGTCTGTAAAGAATTTGCGTTAGTATTTTGCAGCTGTGACTTATTAAACTGATAGTTCGGTAATTTTCACATGTGTCAACACCTGCTTTCTTTGGGATTGGAATTATTATATTCTTCTTGAAGTCTGTGGGTATTTCACCTGTCTCATCATCTTCCTCACCAGATGGTAGAGTTTTGTCATGACTGGCTCTCCCAAGGCCATCAGTAGTTCTAATGGAATGTTGTCTACTCCCGGGGCCTTGTTTCGACTCAGGTCTTTCAGTGCTCTGTCAAACTCTTCACGCAGTATCTTATCTCCCATTTCATCTTCATCTACATCCCCTTCCATTTCCATAATATTGTCCTCAAGTACATCGCCCTTGTATAAACTCTCTATATACTCCTTCCACCTTTCTGCCTTCCCTTCATTGCTTAGAACTGGGTTGCCATCTGAGCTCTTGATATTCATACAAGTGGTTCTCTTCTCTCCAAAGGTCTCTTTAATTTTCCTGTAGGCAGTATCTATCTTACCCCTAGTGAGACAAGCCTCTACATCCTTACATTTGTCCTCTAGCCATCCCTACTTAGCCACTTTGCACTTTCTGTCGATCTCATTTTTGAGACGTTTGTATTCCTTTTTGCCTGCTTCATTTACTGCATTTTTATATTTTCTCCTTTCATCAATTAAATTCAATATTTCTTCTGTTACCCAAAGATTTCTACTAGCCCTCGTCTTTTTACCTACTTGAACCTCTGCTGCCTTCACTACTTCATCCCTCAGAGCTACCCAATCTCCTTCTACTGTATTTCTTTCCCCCATTCCTGTCAATTGTTCCCTTATGCTCTCCCTGAAACTCTCTACAACCTCTGGTTCTTTCAGCTTATCCAGGTCCCATCTCCTTAAATTCCCACCTTTTTGCAGTTTCTTCAGTTTCAATCTGCAGTTCATAACAAATAGATTGTGGACAGAATCCACATCTGCCCCTGGAAATGTCTTACAATTTAAAACCTGGTTCCTAAATCTCACCTTCTTTTATGATTCATGAACCAAGTGTTAGCTATGATTAAGTTATGCTCTGTGCAAAATTCTACCAGGCGGCTTCCTCTTTCATTTCTTCCCCCCAATCCATATTCACCTACTATGTTTCCTTCTCTCCCTTTTCCTACTGATGAATTCCAGTCACCCATGACTATTAAATTTTCGTCTCCCTTCTCTACCTGAATAATTTCTTTTATCTCGTCATACATTTCATCTATTTCTTCATCATCTGCAGAGCTAGTTGGCATATAAACTTGTACTACTGTAGTAGGCATGGGCTTTGTGTCTATCTTGGCCACAATAATGCGTTCACTATGCTGTTTGTAGTAGCTAACCCGCACTCCTATTTTTCTATAGAAAAAAAAAAAAAAATGAGCGTTATGCAACAATGAGCTCCATACATGACCATCACCAGACACCTGAATAGAAGGAACAGAGCAAAGACACTAACCAATATGGTTTGGCAAAGAGTCAATGTAAATCATAAACTGCCAAAAGAAATCAAAAACACAAGCGAATTCTATAAATTTAAGACCTATCTTAAAAAAATATTTTAAAAAAATTACTCCATTAAAGACTTCATGCAACATAAAATTATTACAAGTAATGAATTACGTTGACCAATAACAAAGCAGGCAAAGAGAATGGTATATGCTTGTAAGCAACAAAATACACTGTAATTTGTAATTTACTCCATGCACTACAAAACCAAGATATTTGCCTGCAAACTACACTCCTGGAAATTGAAATAAGAACACCGTGAATTCATTGTCCCAGGAAGGGGAAACTTTATTGACACATTCCTGGGGTCAGATACATCACATGATCACACTGACAGAACCACAGGCACATAGACACAGGCAACAGAGCATGCACAATGTCGGCACTAGTACAGTGTATATCCACCTTTCGCAGTAATGCAGGCTGCTATTCTCCCATGGAGACGATCGTAGAGATGCTGGATGTAGTCCTGTGGAACGGCTTGCCATGCCATTTCCACCGGGCGCCTCAGTTGGACCAGCGTTCGTGCTGGACGTGCAGACCGCGTGAGACGACGCTTCATCCAGTCCCAAACATGCTCAATGGGGGACAGATCCAGAGATATTGCTGGCCAGGGTAGTTGACTTACACCTTCTAGAGCACGTTGGGTGGCACGGGATACATGCGGACGTGCATTGTCCTGTTGGAACAGCAAGTTCCCTTGCCAGTCTAGGAATGGTAGAATGATGGGTTCGATGACGGTTTGGATGTACCGTGCACTATTCAGTGTCCCCTCGATGATCACCAGTGGTGTACGGCCAGTGTAGGAGATCGCTCCCCATACCATGATGCCGGGTGTTGGCTCTGTGTGCCTCAGTCGTATGCAGTCCTGATTGTGGTGCTCACCTGCACAGCGCCAAACATGCATACGACCATCATTGGCACCAAGGCAGAAGCGACTCTCATCGCTGAAGGCGACACGTCTCCATTCGTCCCTCCATTCACGCCTGTCGCGACACCACTGGAGGCGGGCTGCACGATTTTGGGGCGTGAGCGGAAGACGGCCTAACGGTGTGCGGGACCGTAGCCCAGCTTCATGGAGACGGTTGAGAATGGTCCTCGCCGATACCCCAGGAGCAACAGTGTCCCTAATTTGCTGGGAAGTGGCGGTGCGGTCCCCTACGGCACTGCGTAGGATCCTACGGTCTTGGCGTGCATCCGTGCGTCGTTGCAGTCCGGTCCCAGGTCGACGGGCACGTGCACCTTCCGCCGACCACTGGCGACAACATCGATGTACTGTGGTGACCTCACGCCCAACGTGTTGAGCAATTCGGCGGTACGTCCACCCGGCCTCCCGCATGCCCACTATACGCCCTTGCTCAAAGTCCGTCAACTGCACATACGGTTCACGTCCACGCTGTCGCGGCATGCTACCAGTGTTAAAGACTGCGATGGAGCTCCGTACGCCACGGCAAACTGGCTGACACTGACGGCGGCGGTGCACAAATGCTGCGCAGCTAGCGCCATTCGACGGCCAACACCGCGGTTCCTGGTGTGTCCGCTGTGCCGTGCGTGTGATCATTGCTTGTACAGCCCTCTCGCAGTGTCCGGAGCAAGTATGGTGGGTCTGACACACCGGTGTCAATGTGTTCTTTTTTCCATTTCCAGGAGTGTATTAATGAGGCTTATCAAAAGTTAAAACAAAGCACACTGAGCATAGAACTGCATATTTATGGGTGAGGGTGGTTGTAAAGAGAAAGTAAAGAACAGTGAAACACAAATGTGCACCTGTCGGCTACATCATTTAAAGTAGTTAGTGTTTGACTTCCACCCCCCATTTTTCAGTCAGTACAGCAACGCAGTACATTGACACTGAGGACCATCAGTGAGGAAATAAAGCAGGAAAATGTCACATATGGTGCCCCAGGTGAGGACTATTGCATGTGGGCACTACAAACTAGGACTTGCAAAAACTGACAGCGAACTCAAGAGTGGTTTACAGTAGAGTTTCAATGAAGGAGATGCAACAGCCAACCAGTGCTAGGGTTTCATGGCCACAGTAGGGCAGCAGCCAATCAGCAAGTGGTTTCTATGGAAGCAGGCACTAAGCACAGGAGCAGCCAATCAGCATGCAAGTTGACACAGCTGACCGGTATAAACAAGACACCTCACCAAGAGCATTACAATTTGCAGCAGCCATTCAGATGACAAATTCAAATAACAACCACAGCAGCAGCAGCAGCAGAGCAGCATCAGGAGAGTGAATAAGATAATTCATAGCAAAAACCATTTTATATTAAGTGATACATAATGAGTGGCCTTAACAAACAAGACAGGGTTATAGTCGAGAATGGACAACAGGGAAGTGATGTGAAAATTGATTATGAAGCTGTTGAGGTTAAGTTTTTAAATGAACAGAAAGACTTAATGGGGACTGGTTCTGTAGATTAAAGTGGTTACAAATCAGGCATGAACGTAACTTTGAATAATGGGGACTTAAGACCTATTGTAGATGCAATGATAAAAGTGTCATATACTTTGCATGGTGATGTGAGCGAAATGGACGAAAACAGTACTGAAGTGGGTGAGATCATTAAGGTTAAGGAGGAGGAACCTAGTAGTAAAAGTCAGCAAGAGCAAAAGTTTATGGCAGATGGAAATTTGGAAGTGATGTTAAGGCAAATTATGAGTAGTTTGAGTTGTTTGAGTAGTATGTGTATGAAAGAAGACATTAGTAGGGTGGAAAGTAGTATGAAAAAAGACATTAGTAGTATGAAAGAAGACATTAGCAGCATGGGAAATAGTATGTAAGAAGACATTAATAGGGTGGAAAAGAAAACTGATAGAATTAGAACTGACACGGTTAGCTTAAAGGATGAACTGAAGAAAGAAATTAAAAAGGAGACTCAGGTAGTCAGCTCTTAATTTTTCAGAATTAAATAACAGGGCTGAGGCAGTAGCTAAAGACTGTGGTGGAAGGATAAAGAAAGTAGTACATAACACTAATGAGAAATTAAGATTAATGAGTAGTAAATGTGTAGAAGAGAGAAAGAAACTTTATGATGACTGTAGGAGGAAGGTGGAGACTTCCGTAAAACAGTGTGAAAATGAAGCCAAAACTGCCAGGAAATTTTGTGCTCAAAACAGGGTTAAATTTGAGAATCAAATAGGTCAAATTAAAAATGATTTAGAAACTGAGGTATAAACCTAATTTACAGTAGTGGTAGAAGAAAAACTGGTAAAAGTAAATAAAAATGTAATTTAAAAATTGGCTGAAAGAGAAAAAGATGGAAGACGTACAAAATCTAAAGCACAGACTATGTAGTGTCCCAAACAGTCCTTTATTTGTTAGTTGTAAGAAATTTAATAATTTTGGACCATATGGGGAAGTTCATTCACTGGATTTCATTAGAGAATTTAATGATTTACCTGAAACGTTGGATGACGAAAAGAAAATGTCATTTGTGAGAGGTTTTTTGAAAGAGGATGCTTATGGATGGACAGCTCAGGTGGCTCATAGCTGTACTTCATGACAAAGTTTTGAGAAAGCATTTTTGAGAAAGCATTTTTATTGGTCCAAAGAGAAGCAGCAGAGAATTTTGAGTGAATTTTGGGGAGGAAAGAGATCTTAGTGAATCAATAATTATGGCTTTGGAAACTAAGTTGCCTCAGAAAATTAGAGAACTGCTTGTAGCTGCCCCTAGGGGTACTATTAGTGATTTCTTGGATAAAGTTGATAAAGTGGAGAGGGTGAAGCACTCAGTGATTGATTGTAGAAGGAATTTTGATGTCAGTAATCAACCAGGGAGAGAATTTCAGGTAAATAGGATGAACAGGACTAATTACAGTAGAAATTCAAGGAATGGTTGAGTGGACAATAATCAGAATGGGCATGGAAATGGTAGGAGAAATTCAAGTAAAAGAAATGGATGAGATGATTTTAATTCTGCATCAAACCATTTAAACTAGATAATGCTCCAGTATTGGCTCACACTCGAGCAGGTAGTGATGAAGAGCCACTTGTATATAAATGTGCTGTAATCACAGGTAACAGTAATGTAAATGATCGTAGTAAGACACGTGTAATTTCTAATTCTAGTGAGATGTTGAATTATCGTGTGGGTAGCAATGTTTATCCCATAAAAGGAGAGGAGGAACTTACTATAATAAAGTGAAGTGATGAAACAAATTGTGTTACTGTTGCTCAGGATGTCCAAATGCCACAATGGATGTCAAATTTTTAAGAGAACATAAGGAGTTCGGTGTTTTTCTTTGTGGTCTAATACTGGAAACAAGGATCAACTACTTAGCCAAGTATTTGAGGACAATGAAAGTGACAGTAGGTCTGATTCTGACAGTAGTTCTAATGATGATAGCAGTGATGAATCCAGTAGTGATGAGGACTAGGTTTTTGAACTTATGATTGATGATGAAGACAATGTGATAAGTAAAGAAAGAATAAAGGAGGATGATATTAGGCCTAATGAAGAGTTAGAGTTTGAGAGTGGTAACGAGGAAGAGAACCATGCTACCTGTCATTTGACCATGTCTGGTAATTATTTTGGTAATCAGGATGATAGTTTTGCCAGGGAGAGGATTAATGAGGATTTGTTGTATGAAGGAAATCACATGGTAAGTAAAAAGGAAGTGTGGCATCCTGTAATAACAGCAAGGGTACAAGGTATACATGTTAAGTGTTTACTGGACAGTGGTAGTGATTTGAATGGTATTTCACAGGCAGTTTTTGAATCTGTTAAGAACACAGAGGGTATAGTAGTGATGCATGTTTCTGGAATAAACATTATCGGTGCTACTGGTAAGCTGTTAAAGAGTGTGAAATAAGAGGTACTATTAACTGTAGAACTGGCAGGATAGCTGTTAGAGTGCAGTTTCTTGGTAACTAGAAATATCAGCATTGATGGGGACCAATTTCTTGTGATAATGCTGTGTAAATATTGATTTTGCTAATGGTAAGTTCAGTTTTAAGTGCAACGGAAGTAGATATGAAGTATCATTTTTGGGAAGTATGGATGAGTGTGTGGAAATTGAATTAGATTTGCCATTAAGAGTTTTGATACAGAGCAGGTTACTGAGGAAGAAGACAAGGAGAGAGTAAGGTTGTAAATAATAAAGGGAGTTGAGGATATTGAAGGTATTACAAATAATCAAAGGGAGGAATGAAAAATTATTCTCCTGAACAACTGTAAGTCATTTTCATATAGGCCAGGTTTAGTTAAATTATTTTGAGTGCAAATTAAAGTATAAGGATCATGAACCATTTTTCAAGAAACCTTATATTGTTCCATTTTCAAAAAAGGAAGCATTGAGAAAAGAAATTCAAAAGATGGTCTCATGGAGGGTCATTGAAAGGTCAACCAGCAGGTATAATAACACACTTGTGGTTGTAAAGAAGAAGAATGTTGGTGTCATGTTGGTTCTGAATGACAGGAAGTTGAACGTAGTTGTAATGGGTGAGAGTGAAAGACTAGCTAACATAGATGAAATTTTGCAAAAGTTCCATGGATGTAAATTTCGGACCTTTTTTTGATGTGTCTTCTGGCAATTGGAATATCAGTTTGGCCAAGGAATCTAGGCCATGTACAGCATTTTTCATGAAGGTAAGAGTTACTAATACTGTGTGGTGCCATTTGGTCTGAACTTGTCTGTAGTTGTGTTTATCAGAGCAATTGATAATGTGCTAGGTGAGATATTAACCAATGAAATAATGGTCTTTATGTATGATATGCTAGTAGCGAGTGCAGAATGGTTCAAGCACTCTATGATTCTGAATGAAGTACTGAGAGCTATGTATAGCGGAGCTATGAAACTAAAATTAAGTAAATCTGGATTTGCAAAGAAGGAAATTTCATTTTTGGGTCACAGGATTAACGAGGAATGTATACAGTCTGATACAGAAAAACTTGCTTCTATTGCATATTTCCCACCACCAAAGAACAAGAAGCATCTTAAAGCTACATTTGGCTTGTTTGGATTCGACCAAAAGTTCGTATCAGATCAGTTATTTAACCATCCTTGCCTTGGTAATTTGTTGAAAAAGAATGTGGTGTGTAATTGGACAGAGGAGTCGAAGAGGCATTTCAGAGTTTGAAGAAAGAATTAGTAAAAAGTAAGATGGTATGACAACCAGATTTTTCACCGCCTTTCTGTATGAGTACTGATGCAAGTTTTTGTGGTTTTGGGGTAGAAATTTTCCAATTAGTACCTACTGAGATAGGTGTTGAACACAAAATTATTGCTTTTGCTAGGAGAACATTACAGCCACACAAAGAGAACAATTACATTTCAGAATGAGACACTTTGGCAATTATTTTTGGGGGGTCAAAAGTTTGAGCACTATTTGCTCAGACATAAAAAAACAGTGTATACAGATCATAAGGCTTTGAGTTACCTTTGAAGTGCAGGCTGAATTGCACAGGTTAATTAGGTGGGCTTTGTATTTGCAATAATTTGGTTTGGAGATAAGGTATGTAAAAGGAAAAGATAATATTGTGGCGGATGCATTATTTAGTATGCCACCAGGGAAAAAGGATGCTGACAGTAGTGAGAACTGTGAAGAACAAGTAAGATTGTTTTGTTTGCAGGGAGTTAAGGATGGGAAGCTTATTAGGAAAATTTGCAAACGAATGAGAAGGGAGCAGAAAGAGGATACAAATTTAAGGTTGGTTAAGCAGTATTACAATTCAGACAACATACCAAAGGTGGAACAGTACTTTACTATACATAAAGGGTTGTTGTTTAGGAGGAAAAATTTGAATGCTCAGGGCTGGAAGTTATGCTTTTCTGACCAGAATGTTGATAAATTTATTTGCTACTTGCATGAGAGTTAAAGACATTATTGGACCAGGAAAATAGTAGCCAAGATACAGAAGACAGTACAATTTAACAACTTGTGGAGAAGAGTTAAGCAGAGACAAGAAAGGAGTGATAAATATCAGGGAGTGAAGACAACTGGTGTGTCATCAAAAGGCTTAATGCATTTTGTCCTTCCTAGAGTACCTAAAGAGCTTATAGCAGTTGACCTTCTAGGTGCATTGGCTGCATCTACAGGAGGTTGTAAATACAAAGGTTGGAACTTTAATAGTGGCAACTATTTATTTATAGCTCATACAAAATAGATACATGTTTCAAAGTTTTGCTGGCCTTCAAAGTAGTCACCAGCATTGTGTATAACCCGTTGCCAGTGATGTGGAAGTCGCAGGATACTCTTATCAGTGTCAGTTGTGTTGACAGTTCGAGCGGCGCTGTCTATTGCTAAACAAATTTGTAGCAGTTTTCTGAAGCAAATTCCATGAAGTGTTTCCTTCAGTTTAGAAATTGAGTTGAACTCACAGGGCTTAAGTCAGGGGAGTGCAGTAGGTGGTATAGTACTTAGCAGCCCCATCAGTCAAACAAATCAATAACAGCTTGCACTGTATGTGCTTGAGCACTGTCCTGCAAAATGATGGTCAGGTCCTGCAGAAAGTGTCATCACTTCTGTCTCTAAGCTGGTCATAGGTTGTGTTCCAAAAATGAACAGCACAGGATGAAAAGATCAGATTGGTTAAAGAGATGATGAAAAAGAAAGCAGCGGGAAGGGAGAGAAGGCATGACAAAGGGGTGAATGCAACTAGTTTCAGAATAGGTGACCTTATCTTTGTCAAAACCAAAGAAAACTCTAGAAACGTAAATGTGGAGATAAAGAAATTTTTGCATGTGTGTCATGGTCCTTTCAGAGTGGTACATATTGCCCATGACAACTCTTATGAATTAGCTTACACAAAGACTAACAGGATTATTGGATTCAAGAATATTACTGACTTGAGACCCTGTGTATCACTAATTAGATGTATGAATATCAATCCATGACATTTTAAAACGTTTCTAATCTTGGGTAGTATTACTTTTGCTAGAAGAATGGAATGTGCATTGAAGCAGAAGTGATACTTACAAGCAAGTAGGGGGTTCAACAATCTGTGTTGGATTCGTTATGTGGTGATAATGTTTACTTCTGAGATCTGTCTCATTTTTCATGTTTCCTGAGGCAGTCAAACTCTTCTCCTATCCTGTCTGTTGTTTATAAGTGAATCAAAGACTTTCTACTTTGACTTTGATGTGATTTTGTACAGTACGACACTTCAGTATAGGAATATTTTAGAAAATGTTTCTCCATTGTTATCTATTTATATTATGTTGTGTTAGTTACATGTAATGGAATCATAAGAGGATGGAAGAAAGTAAATTGGTACCACGGTAAAATAATTTCTGCCAAGGAGATAAGGTTAACAGAAAATGAAAGGTGTCACCATATGTGGAGGATAATTAACATCTGAAGTAATCAGCTCATGTGTGAAGTTTGTATAATTTAGTGCAGCAGCAGAGGCAATATGTGGTAAAAACCATCTTGAATACTAGGTATTAATATTAATTGTGGTACAATAGAAGTGTCTGTGTTCAGTGCAGTCAGTATATGGATATAACTATCTACCCATAGAAGTGTCTTGGTACAGCTTCTTCTAACATTAAGGAATTACAACTTTAAACTAATTGCCTGGAATAATAAGTGTGGAAAAAATAAGCAGGATTTGTATATATATCACCCTTTAGGCTAGAATCTCAAGCAATTTGGTGGAATACAGTGAAATAATAAATTTTCTAAGTGATAATTTTGTGAAGAGTTAAGTTTGCTTAGCATAAGGATCCGCTACTGTGGAGTGTTTTTCAGTAGATTCAGTTTTTCATTGGGTAAGGAGAGCAGGTGTTTATTTATTAATTAATGAATCAATAAGGAAATAATAAAATAATGAATAATTTTAGGCTCTTAATGGTTAGGGAGCCTGTCTCTGCAGTAGGGATATTTTTTGAGAATGCGCTCCACTAGTTAACAAGGTAAGTAAGGTAAATAAAATAATGTAGTTGACAGACATGATTGAGTAATGAAAAAGATGACTGTATACAAACAAATGTGGTGTGACTGTACTGATGATCTAATTTTGAACTAGACAAAATTGGGTACTGTTTATGTTGCACAGTTCATGACACTGTAGCTTGGAATGAGAACTTACCAGAAGGAGCAATATTTTAGTGAGGTGCAAGTCATATA
The DNA here is from genome assembly GCF_023898315.1 of Schistocerca nitens. NCBI lineage: Eukaryota > Metazoa > Arthropoda > Insecta > Orthoptera > Acrididae > Schistocerca > Schistocerca nitens. The sequence continues at coordinate 652,516,805 of NC_064617.1, forward strand.
ATGCTGTATCATTGGATCCACAGGTTATCTGAAGACTTCTATTTGCATTCTGAGCAATTATGAGTTTAAGTGGTAATACTGGGATGAAGAACAATAATTTTGCTGATTAGCTGATAACTGTGGTGCTAGGTCAATTAATTGGTAACATTTTGTGAGGATTTAATTTTCTGGTTGAATGAGGGTGGTGCTCAGAGTTGAGAAGAGAAGTGGGGCAATGATCCAGTACATCTTCCATCCCCTTACTTTTTATTTGACTAGTAAGTAAATTATTTATGTGATGGTGACTAATTTTTTTCGTAATGTAATGATTAATAAATCTATGCTACTGCACATCTTGAGTTTTTGCTATTTTGCAAATGGGAAAGAAACCCAAATAATTCAAGTTTGACCAGTTTCGGACAGAGTTATGACTTAGAGTATGTTTTGTAGTGTAATGTGCACTTGATTTTAAATTTTTACTAGTCCACATTTTTCATAATGTTTTGTAGTATAATGTGCACTTGATTTTAAATTTTTACTAGTCCACACCTTTCGTACTATACTCAATTTTAGTGCTAACTATTGTGATTTTATGATAACTGTGTAATGTATCTATGGCGACCATCAACTGTGAGTAACTGCCACCTACAAAGTGCAGAGTAAACAATCTTTGGCAACTCATTGTTCTTTGGTTCAGTCTTGTGGACTTCAGTTGCAATGAGTGTGTTGTGAATTTCTGTAGTGTTTTCTTGTGTTTTATGTAATTGCACAAACTTAATAAAAGTGCCTGATTGTAATTGGTTGGAGTTTTCTGTGCGCGGTCAGTTCCTACAGCCAGAAAACCCACGTTGGTGACCCCGAGTCACGAAAATACATTGCATTTGCTCCCTATGTACCACTGGATTGACACCAACAGACAATGTCATAACCTCCAGTTTTTCCGGCAGTGCAGGGTGCTGTGACCACAGAATGGACATTCAACTGTGAAGCGCAACACATTACCATGTGTGCTACTAATACACCAGAAATATTCGCACCTCCGGTGTTTGCTTCAGCTGGCCAGACAACCCTAACCTCCACCATTACACAACACCGGGCGCTGTACACATCAACGCAGACACTTTCTATGGCATTCTATGCTCGACAGAATGCTCCTCCAGCACAAGATCCCAGACCCCTTGCCTGATTTTCTACCATACAACATGGACCACACAGATGTCCAGTTTTGAAGTCCACATACATGGCCGTCCCCTCCTCAGAGTGGTCCACACCATGCACCATCCCACACCATGCAGCAATATTCTAACAGAGGATGAATGAGTCTAGTGTAAGCTGTATCTTAATGGACTTGTTGCATCTTCTAAGTGTCCTGCCAATGAAACGCAACCTTTGGCTCGCCTTCTCCACAATATTATCTATGTGGTCTTTCCAACTGAAGTTGTTCGTAATTTTAACACCCAGGTACTTAGTTGAATTGACAGCCTAGAGAATTGTACTATTTATCGAGTAATCAAATTCCAACGGATTTCTTTTGGAACTGATGTGGATCACCTTACACTTTTCGTTATTTAGCGTCAACTGCCACCTGCCACACCATACAGCAATCTTTTCTAAATCGCTTTGCAACTGATACTGGTCTTCGGATGACCTTACTAGACGGTAAATTACAGCATCATCTGCGAAGAACCTAAGAGAACTGCTCAGATTGTCACCCAGGTCATTTATATAGATCAGGAACAGCAGAGGTCCCAGGACGCTTCCCTGGGGAACACCTGATATCACTTCAGTTTTACTCGATGATTTGCCATCTATTACTACGAACTGTGACCTTCCTGACAGGAAATCACGAATCCAGTCACACAACTGAGACGATACCCCATAGGCCCGCAGCTTGATTAGAAGTCGCTTGTGAGGAACGGTGTCAAAAGCTTTCCAGAAATCTAGAAAAACGGGATCAACTCTAGATCCCCTGTCGATAGCGGCCATTACTTCGTGCGAATAAAGAGCTAGCTGCGTTGCACAAGAACGATGTTTTCTGAAACCATGCTGATTACGTATCTATTGATCGTTCCCTTCGAGGTGATTCATAATGTTTTAATACAGTTTATGCTCCAAAACCCTACTGCAAACTGACGTCAATAATATAGGTCTGTAGTTAGATGGATTACTCCTACTACCCTTCTTAAATACTGGTGCGACCTGCGCAATTTTCCAATCTGTAGGTACAGATCTATTGGTGAGCGAGCGGTTGTATGTGAGTGTTAGTAGGGAGCTATTGTATCAGCGTAATCTGAAAGGAACCTAATCGGTATACAATCTGGACCTGAAGACTTGCCCGTATCAAGCGATTTGTGTTGCTTCGCAACCCCTAAGATATCTACTTCTAAGAAACTCATGCTAGCAGCTGTTCGTGTTTCAAATTCTGGAATATTCCATTCATCTTCCCTGGTGAAGGAATTTCGGAAAACTGCGTTCAATAACTCCGCTTTAGCGGCACAGTCATCGGTAACAGTACCATTGGCACTGCGCAGCGAAGGTATTGACTGCGTCTTGCTGCTTGTGTACTTTACATATGACCAGAATTTCTTCGGATTTTCTACCAAATTTCGAGACAATGTTTCATTGTGGAACCTATTAAAGGCATCTCGCATTGAAGTCCGTGCCAAATTTGGTCATGTGGCCATATAGATTTCCTGCCTATATGGACTGGATATGTGTCTGCTTGAACAACTAATGGACGTCCAATGCAACACATTGCCTGTTACTGAAACACAGTTCGCATCAGTGTAGAATCCCCGTATGATTAGTGCCTTTCCTACACCCCTGCAAGCACTTGTCCTTGGTCATTTTCCAAAGGTGCCACCATTACAACCGGACAACCCAGTGACATGGTTTACCTTGGTGGACAATGTGTTAGAAATACATGATATTGCTGGTGACAGCACTTGTTTGTGTGTTTAGTGAACCAGCTGCATGATCACCCTGATCTCATTAGTGACTTGTTGCTGAACCCACCCAAAAGCAACAAATATGCCTGTGCCCATGTACTACTCATCGAATGCTTTTCCTGTCTGCCTGCAGATATGATTCACAACATTATTTATGATGGGACTTTAGGTGACAGAAACCCCTCGCAGCTGTGGCGATGCTTGCATGTACAGGTCAGTACCAAGATCTTGCTGAACTTAGCGCTCTGGGCACTGTGACTGGTGAAACTGCCACAAGAACTACAATTACATATGCTGCCACATACCACAGTGTCACTCAAGGGTAAACTATGGATGGCAGATCAGGCATATGCCATTATTCGGCACCGCCAGCTCCCTCTGCACAACACAATGCCTAATACTGCCAAGGTTGGTAATCCTATGAGTATACTTCCACTATTGGGCGATAGAGGCCGGGCACATGCGTATTGCAGACAGCACATGGAACAGCAGCCATCTAGCGACCAAGATCGGGAATCACAAGCGGGCTGGCACCAGCCTCCGCCCCCCCCCCCCCCCACCACCCCGCCACCAGCCAAGCTAGTGCCTGCCTGCCCTGCTATCCCGTTGCCTGATGCTTCGGCTGGCAGGAAGAGTACAGCTGACTCCTGCATATGCTAGTTCCACTCCACTTACAGAGACCCTGCTCGCAACTGCTGCCCACCCTGCGCATTCCCAGACACCGCATGTGGACTGCAGTAGGTGCCACGCCTTACAGATGCATGCAAGGGCACCCACAGACATTGCATTCTGTCAGTTCCCCCACCTCACGAGGTCATCTGTACACCTTGGATTAAGGTTTGTGACGGTATTTTCTCATCGATACCGGAGCAGACGTTAGTGTCATACCTCCCACATTTACCGTAAGGGACATGACACCAGCCAAACTGTTCCTTCAAGCAGCAAATAAATTGCCACTTTGTGTTGACAGTTTGGCTGAGTTACCTATTGAACTCATACCAGGCAAACAGTTCACTAAGTCCTTTTGTGTGGCTGACATAGAAGACCCAGTATTAGGCATTGAATTCCTTTTTCACTTTGGACTGTCTCCAGACATCCAGTCAGCTGCATTATTTATTGCACCATGCCTTGTCCACTCATATTGTGTGTTCAGTCACCTTTTTGGCCTCCCTCCCCCTCAGCTCCCCGACAATTTCGACATGGCTCTCATTGAGTGCTCTTCACTGGCAGACAGCCTCACAACTTCCATTGCCCAGCGTCAGTCCGAGCGCTCTGCAGTCCACGATCTCCACGCTCACAACACCTAACTGAACTGCGCCATATCATCAGCTATGCAAGCCCTCGCTGAGGCACGATGTCTTGTACAATGCCTGTCAATGCCACCACCCTCCGACACCAGCAACACACCATGTGGGACTTTGACGCAGCTTCGCCCCAAGGCCGGAGACGCACCTGGTGGAACTTTGTCACAGCCAGTGTGGACAGCTTCCCCAGCACATCAGGTTAGTGACTCTCACATGCCACTGATTCCCAATTGCAATCACCCCCAAGTGAGTTCGCCAGCCCAGCTGAATGCTATCACGAATGGCATGACACACAAAACTGTCACAACAGATGGGCCACCAGTGCACCATAAAGCGCGCCGACTGCCGCCACATAAAGTACGTCTCACTAAGGCTGCAGTGTAGGAACTTCTGTGGGCAGGTATTGTTCATCCATCGGACAGTAACTGGTCTTCGCCCATACATTTAGTTCCCAAAAAGGAGGGCACAGCGTGCCTCTGCAGCGACTATCACAGTCTCAACTTGCAAACTGAATTAGACAATTATCAGATACACAACAGACATCCATTACATAGAGTTCACCTTGCCTGTTACTTATGTAATCTGATCACTCCATTTGAGATCATTTCGAATAGTCACACCCAGATACTTGATGGATGTTACCACTTCCAAAGACTGGGCATTTATTTTGTGGTTGTACATTAATGGGGATTTATGCCTTGTTATACGCAGTAGGTTCATCATCATCAGTTACCTGCTATATTAGCAGGTCCTTTGCCTCTCCATTTTCTGTGATCCATTGCTTCCTTCTTAAGGCTGCTGTATGTTGTACTGTCCATCATGTCATCCAGTATCTGGAATCTCTTACTTCCTCGCTTCCTTTTCCCTTCTACATAACCTTCTAAAACTGTTTTTATCAGTCCATCATTCTTTCTTAATATGTGCCCAATCCAATTTCTTTTTCTTCTCTTTATTACATCTAGTAACTGTCTTTTCTCTCCCACACTTCTAAGTACCTCTTCATTTTTTACTCTGTCCATCTAACTTATTCTTTCCATCTTCCGCCATGTCCAGATCTCAAAAGCCTCCAGCCTTTCTCTGTCTTTTTTCCTCATAGTCCATGTTTCAGCACCATATAGAAGAACACTCCATACAAGACATTTTATGAGTCTCTTTCTGAGTTCTCTGTCCAGACCGCTGCAGAAGATTCTCCTTTTCTTATAAAATGTCTCTTTTGCCATTGCTATCCTTGTTTTAATTTCTGTGGTGCACTTCCAGTCAGTGTCTATCCTGCTTCCAAGATACTTACAATTTTGCTCCTGTTCTAATGTTTCTCCATTCAGCATAATTTTTATTTCCTTATTTCCTCCTAGTGCCAATACTTTTATTTTATTTGTGTTAATTTTCATTCCATATTTTTTTCCGTTAGTTGCAATGGTGTCCACTAAATCCTGTAATTCTTTTTCCCCTGTGGCTAGAAGGAGCATGTCATCAACAAATCTCAAACACCCTACTCTTCTTCCTCCAATTTTTACTCCTTTGTCATCTAATAAGCATTGGTCAATCATATTTTCCAGTAGTAGGTTACACTTGCTAATATTGAGTGATAACTACCAGTTATTACACCACGCATTTATTTTCTGCAAATCCTCATTGATTTGTTCACAACTTTCATGTGATACTGCTTTCCTGAAGATACGCCTGTTTCTGTTGAAGTCACCCCATTCAGAATGACATAATGCTCTCTGTCTGTTAGAAAACTTTCTATCCAACCACATATTTCATCAGATAGACTGTAAGTGCCCTCTTGTTGGATTAAGCAACAATGTGGAACTGAGTCAAACGCCTTTTGAAAGTCGAGAAATATGGCATCAACCTGGGAGCCGGTATCTAGAGCCTGTTATATATCATGCCCAAAGAGGGCCAACTGTGTCTCACATGACCGCTGTTTTCTAAAACCATGCTGGTTTTTGCAGATGAGCTTCTCAGAGTCTAGAAAGGTCACTATGTCTGAACACAAAATATGTTCCATGATTCAACAAATTGGTGTCAGTGAAATTGGCCAGTAATTATGTGCATCTGATTTTCTACCCTTTTTATAGATTGCTATGATCTGGGCCTTCTACCAGTCCTGTGGAACTTTCCACTGTTCCAATGATCTCTGATAGAGGATGGATAAGAATGGTGCTATATTTGTAGCATAGTCAACATATAATCTTACAGGGATACCATCTGGGCCAGATGCCTTCCTGGCGTCTAAGGATCTTAACTGTTTGACGATCAAAGATACACTAAACACTATGTCAGCCATCCTTGCATTTCTTCAATAATTGAAAGGGGGAATGGTGCTGCAGTCCTCTACAATAAATGAGATTTGAAAGCTAGGTTTAGAATTTCAGCCTTCTGTTTATAATCATCAGTTACATTACCCGTACTGTCAGCAAGAGAAGGTATTGAATTATTTGTAGCGTCCATAGATTTTACGTACGACCAAAATTTTTGGGGTTATTTTTAGAATCTGCAGATAAAATGTTGCTTCCAAATTCGTTGAAAGAATCCCTCATTGAGCTTTTGACAGCTGCTTTCATTTTGCATAATTTCTGTTTGTCAGCAGGGCAGTGACTACATTTAAAATGACTGTGCAAAATTATCTGCTTTCTCAACAACTTCCTAATATGTTTGTTGTACCAAGGTGGATACTTTCCCTCCCCTATATTTTTGCTAGGCACATACTTCTCTAGCACGTGGTGGACAATACCATTAAATTCCTATCAAATATGCTTTTTTTTTTTTTTTTTTTTTTTTTTTTTTTTTTTTTTTTTTTTGCAACTTCCACTGGTTGCTAATACTTTCTTCTAGGATAACTTCCTCAAGAAGATCAGGTCTGTTTGTCCTGAAGATATATAATATGTTCCCATCTCGAGTTGGTTTTCTAACCAGTTCCTCAACAAGGTTGAGTGTTGAGAGCACTCCTACAATAACTTCACATACGTCTATGCTTCTACCCCCTGTGATAAACTTGTAATTTTACCAATCTATGGATGCCAGATTAAAGTCTCCACCTATAACTAATGGATAATTTGGATATTTATTTTCTGTGTACTCAAGATGTTCCCTGAAATGTTCTGCTATGTTTGTTGTGGATGCTGGTGGTCTATAAAAACATCCTAATTCAATGGTCAATCCTTGTCTGATTGACAGCTTTATCCAGACTATTTCACAGTCTGACCTGGCATTGATCTCAACTGCATTTAAACAGCTTTTAACTGCAATGAACACACCACCTCCCATAGCATCAGTCCTAGCCTTCCTAAACATTGTCTAATCTGAGTTCAAAATTTCACTGCTATTTATGTCTGGTTTCAACCAGCATTCAGTACCTAATACAATATTGGCATTGCTACTGTTCATTTAGGAGAGTAACTCGGGGATCTTGCTACAGACACTTCGACAATTTACTAACATGAGATTTAGCATATTCAAATGCTTTGGAATTACCTGTGTAGGTGAACAACAATTTTTACAGTTGGCACATGTACATCAGTGTCATGAACTGGCAATTGTTCAGGCAAATGGTTTGTTTCCCATGGGGAGGAACCTAATCTAAAAAACCCGCATTTGCACACCACAAGTACTGTGCTACCCATGTAGCTGCTTCCTGTGTGTAGTGCACCCCTGATCTATCGAGGAGTGTCCTACAACCTGCCACCTCATATCATAGGTCGAGGAATCTACAACCATTTTCATCACAGAGTCAACATAGTCTCTGGTTTAGATTCTCTACTTGACTCCAAACCAGAGGACCCCAGTCCACCCTGGGTACATTGCTGCAAATTGTCAGTTTGGCTTCCACTCCTTGAGAGATGGAGGCTGCGTTCATCAATTTAGCCAGCCATCGAAAAGACCCAAGGATTTCCTCGGAACCCTGATGACACACATCATTGGTGGAAACATATGCAACAATCTGCAGCTGGCTGCACACCACATGCTCAATAGCCAACCGAAGAACCTCTTCCACATCCCAGACAAGGCCCCCCTGGCAAGCACACCGAGTGAACGTTGGACTTCTTCCCCACCCCAGCTGCTATGTTCCTGAGGGGCTCCATGACTCACCTAACATTGAAGCCCCCAGTAACTAAGAAACCCTTACCCCCACGTGGCTGTCTGGATCTTGCTGAAGGAGTGGCCACTATCCTGGCAGAAGGTGCATTCTGATCCGGCTCAGCCTCTCCCCAGCATCAGATAGCGCACTGAATCTATTAGCAAAGTGCATGGGATTTGGCAGGAACCTGCTTTCCCCATGCAGCCTTCGTGTTGAGGCTCGAGATCTCGACACAGTCTGCCACCCACACTGAGATGAGAGTGGGCTGGCAGGCTCAGTCGCACCTGACATTGGCTCAGTGACAGAGAAGACAGAGAGCTGTGACATCCCCCCCCCCTGCACATCTAGTACAGCACAGGCTGCCTCAGGCACCGCATCCACACCGCACCTCAAGGTCGCACTCTGTAGCTTGTTGACTGTGGCCAACAAAGCTTCCAGCTGCGTTTGGACTGTGGCCAGCTCCTCCTGCACCTGCACACAACAGACACAGTCCCTATCCATCTAGCTCATACTGTGCCTCTGAGTACCATTCCTGGTGTAACTGATATTGATGAACTAATTAGTCTGTGAACTGAATCAGGTCACTGTTAACATTTGCAGCCATTCTCCTTAGTTGCTAACTCTAACTTCATTGATAATCAAAATTGCAATATGGTAGAGAGGCGGTGCTAAGTGGAAGGATACTATGCCACATATTTATTAAAAATGTAAACCAGTGTATTAAAACACCAAAAATGATGAAAGACAATCTGAGCGGGTCAACGGAGGTGTCCGATCCCACCCGTCAGCTCTGACCCATGATGTAAGGGTGTTGTGTTGTGTGATGTCATGACAGCATGGAGTTTAGTTTATGAGTGTGTTGTGTTTGTAGATTTCATCTTGTTGTGGTGTATTGGGATCATTTGGGAGTTGGTGCTTGAAGTGTGCATTTATCGGTCATGACTGTTATAGAAGAATGGAAATTAGTTTCAGTGAGGTAGGAATTAAGTTTCCGTTGTGTTTATGTTATTGTGGTGTTGTTTGACTTTATTGGTTTGCTGTTTGGCGCACGGTAAGTAGTTTAATTCAATTTGTGGCTTCTCTTGCTAGGTATGGATATGACTTCTAAGTTTAATATTGCGCGTGTGTGGGCTGAAATGGGGGACAACATGTTGTCCATCATTAAGTTTCTGCAACTTTTTGGGCTTGTGACGGAGATAGTGACATGCAGAGTATGCAAGCAGAATATCCGAGTTGGGGGTTAGTGTGTAGCGCTGGAAATTTTTTATGGTAAGTAGTCATTTTTTTGGGTCTATTGTTCATGTGTTGTGATGTTCAGTGGGGTTTTTATGTGTTGTTGGGTCGGTGTTATTTACTGCATGTGTTGGCGGTTGATTTTTTGGTATCGGCACTTGTGGTTGATTTATGTATCTTAGGGGAACCACATTCTCATACATGGAGACCTAAATGTAGATAAACTGAATCCTGATGCAACATGGGACTCATTACTAAGTCTTGCTCAAAGTTTCAATCTAGTTCCAATGGTCGACAGTGCAACAAGAATAACAAAATACTCAAAGATAGTTGTTGATCAGGTATTAACATATTTAGGCAAAGAAAACTGTGAGGTGGTGGTAGCACAGTAAGGATTATCTGATCACTCAGGTCAAATCATTAATATAAAAGTGGCTCCAGAAGAAACAAAGAAAATGCATATTTACAGTTGAATTTTTTCTAAACAAAATAGATATGTGTTTGTCAAACAGATAGCAGGACAAACATGGGACTCAGTATACTCAGAGTTAGATGCAAATGAAAAATTCAAAAATTTCATGACATTGTTTGGATTAAATTTGGAAGAAACATTTCCTAAAGTGTTATATCCATTATCAACAGCAGGAAAAAACAAGTGGGTCACAAAAGGCATCAAAAAATTGTCTGAAACAATAAAGTACCTGAGCTCCATTAAACACAGTCAAACTAATCCTGCTCTCTCACTCTTTTATAAACGATATAGGAAAACATATAGGAAAATATTGCTTGCAGCAAAGAGAGCTCATAACTCCAAACTGGTGCTCTCTGCTGAAAACAAAAATAAGGCAGTATGGAAGATTGTAAAGCAGGAAACTGGTACCTGGAAAATGAATCTGTCAAACTTGAAAATCAAGGAGGAGGGGACTCTAATAAAAGACACAATATATTTGACAAACTATATAAATGATTATTTTAGTAGCATAGGAATCAAATTACAGGAAAATTTCTAACAGCCCCTCAGCTCACAAAGCCATATAATGGTGTACTGCACTCAATGGTGTTATTCCCTACAACACAGGAAGAAGTCTACAAAGCAGTCAGCGAACTGAAAAACAAAAACTCAGCTCATCGGGATGAAGTCCCCATTTTTATAATTAAGGACTGTATGAAGAGCCTACTTCCACCTTTAGCTGATATTATAAATCAATCTTTCAAGCAGGGCTACTTTCCAAACTATTTAAAATATGCTAAATTACTACTTCTCTTCAAAAAAATTGATGCAGGAAAAACAAAATTATAGGCCAATTTCTCTACTCTCATGCTTTGCAAAAATATTAGAAACTATTATGAAGGATAAGCTAATGAATTATTTAAGTAAATACCACTTACTGTCTGTTAACCAGTTTGGATTTTGATCAGGGAAAAGCACAGAATCAGCAACAGAACACCTCACAAAACAGATTCTAGAACCATTAGACAAAGGGAACTACACAAAAGGTATATTTCTTGATCTAAATAAAGTGTTTGATACAGTAGACCACAATAAGTTAAATAAGTTAGATGAACTGGGAATAAGGGGACTTGTGAAAAAGTGGATCCAGTCATATCTAAAAAATAGAAGACAGATACTTGAAATCTCACATATTTCAAGTTGCTCAAACTATATTGTAAAGTATACTTCAGACCCAAATTATGTAAATATAGGAGTCCCACAGGGTAGCGTCCTTGGCCGTTCTAATCAGTGACAAATCACCATATGCACTGAAAGAAAAAGCCGAACAAACATGAAACAGTGTACGTGAGTGGGTATCCAATAATAAACTAACACTAAATTAAAAAAAAAAAAAAAAAAAAAAAATGCTGTCAACTTATATGTCTGCAAAAAACCACACTATAACAACTTTATGTTAAATAATGAAACTATAGAATCTGTAGACTACACAAAATTTCTTGGTATGCATGTTGACAGTCTGTTAAAGTGGGAAGAACATATTAAAATACTTAGTAACAGAATCACTATAGCATGCTATGCTCTTAGAATTCTGACTGCAGTGTGTGATACTACATGTGTCAGATCTGTATATTTTTCATTTATCCACTCTGTTATTACCTGTGGAATAATATTTTGGGGAGTCAACAGTAAAAATATTCAAATAGTTTTCAAATTACAGAAAAGAGCAATTCATATAATAACCAATAGTGGCAGTAGGACTCACTGCCTTGAACATTTCCAAAAGCTGGAAATCCTAACTGTTCCCTGTAAGTAAATTTTTCAAAGGAAAAATAATGTTAAAACTTGATGGAGCTTGTTGTACAATGCCGTTAAATTATATAATAAATTACCCCAAAATATAAAAGATATTGACACAATTGCACAGTTCAAAACAAAACTAAAAAACTTTTATTAAATAAAAGTTATTACACAGTAACAGACTATCTGAATTAAAACATGTAGTGTAATTGAAGTAGCCTGCATTGTAATACATGAGGAAATCATTATAATATGAAATCCAGATTTGTACAGTACTATAAGAAAATTACATAAGGATATAAAACTAGTGTAAGATACTTTAAAAATGTATGTAAATATTAATTTTATGTGTATAAATTGTAGGTGTATTGTATATGATTTTGCTGACGAAATCCACACAATGTAAATTGTTACATGGATTAATAAAGAAATCAACCAATCAATCAATAAAACTCGATTTCATTTTTTTTTTTTTTTGGTATCATAAGTTGTATTTGAGTTGCATAGATCATGGGAAGCGACCGATTGCAATTTGTTATAGTAGCTATGTGTGTTTTGGTATTGTGAGCTGTTGTTGACCTATATAGGTCAAGGGGAGTGAATGAATACAATGTGTTGTAGCTATGCATTCTGGTATTGTGAGTTGCTGTTGACCTATATAGGTCAAGGTAAGTGTCCAATTCCAATTTTTGTAGGTTTAGGTGTTAGTTTTGTAGTATAGATACTAGCAGTGTGATTATAATTTTTGGAGTACTGTAGTTGGTTTTTATTTTGTGGTATCGACAATTGCGGTTGAGGTATGTAGGTGAAGGGAAGTGACCGATTCCTGTCGATATTGTAAGTGTAGCAGAACTTGGGAATTTTGTGGTGTTTTTATGTCATCGTTTTGTGTGGCTTGGGATTGTGGCGTGTGTCTGTATGTGTTTATATTTAGTTTGTCCTCATCCAAAAACCCTACTTCATGCACTGGTCCTGTTAGTTTGACTATGTTTTTGGAGAGACATGTGTGCGTTGGTTTTATATGTATTTTCATGTTTGTTGTCGTGTTTATGTAGTGACGTCATAGGTGCCATATTGTAGACGTTGAGAATGGTCATTTCCGCCATATTGGTGACGTCATGGGTGAAAGCAGACGGGTGGAATCGGACGTTTCTGTATTCCCATCTGAGCAGCTACTCCCAGTATTAATTAAGTCAATTTCCAACATCACAATAATGGTAGATATTACATAACTTTCAGAAATGACTGAATGAAATAAACAAAATACGTTTCTTGAAACAACATTAAGGTAAAAAGAATTGATTGATGCTTAGGATAGTGGTCTAATGAGATTGTAAATCTATAAAATTAACCTGCATATTCCACATTACAAGTTTCAAAATCATATTGAAATAGATAACAGACATAAACATCAGCCATCCACTATTGTGTGACTGTTGCAGATAATTAGAAGGAAGACTACTGGTTGCAAGCAAGCAGAACAACCTGACAACATTAAATTAAAAGTATGATAAAAGTGGGAATGTCAGAGTCAAGCAATTTCACTTTCTTCACTTAAGCATGAATGATGGTCACCACTAGAGAGATACACACTCCATCGTCAGGCCACGAGTGGCCTACCGGGACCATCCGACCGCCGTGTCATCCTGAGTTGAGGATGCGGATAGGAGGGGCATGGGGTCAGCACACCGCTCTCCCGATTGTTATGAAGGTATTCTTGACCGAAGCCCCTACTATACGGTCAAGTAGCTCCTCAATTGGCATCACGAGGCTGAGTGCATCCCAAAAAATGGCAACAGTGCATGGCGGCCTGGATGGTCCCCCATCCAAGTGCCGACCATGCCCGACAGCGCTTAACTTCGGTGATCTCACGGGAACCAGTGTATCCACTGTGGTAAGGCCATTGCCAGAGAGATACACACTCTCAGTGAATCCATTTATCATACACATGCCTCCTTAGCTGGACCTACAGTACAAACAACATGATACATCAAGCTATCCTGCAACATATGAACAACTAAATTATTAATTTATATTTACAACATAAGTAGATGCTGTAAATACACTTGAAAAAAGTGAACTTTGTGTGTGACATACCTGATTCGAAAACAAACAACAAATTTTAATTATATGTGTGGCCAAACTTAGTCAAACACCTTGAGCACCACTAATTTAGTGGCACACATTCACAGAAATGTAACTTGAGTAAGATCATTTAAAGTTTTCATGAATGAAGATATTTACATGTCATGATGGATAACCAGGATGGGAGTTTGAGGAGGCACTGTGTGACACAACATAATCATGCACACTGTAATCAGATTCTCACCATAATTTCTTGCAAATCAAAGCATAAATTGAGAACCATTCGACCAAGGACTGCAATTAAGTAGGTGTCATGATGAGTTTGCTAAGAATCAGGAACCAACAGATGCTATTAACCAGATGCCCACTGCACCTGGTTCTTGAAACTGGCAGACAGGAGCCCAATCCATCACCAAAATAGTCACAGGCTCCTTGCAAACTCAAAACCTGTGAACAAGTCATGTTCCATGCATTGGGCAGAAATAGCTTTTTCAATAAGCAAGTTTCATGGCCCTACCTGACACTCAATCCCACTGAACCTGCAGTAACCGAAAATGCAACTTATAGTAGCCAGCCAAGGATACTATTGGCACTGCGCAGGGTGCTGCTTGGTCTGAGGCACCTTGTTACGGTCTGTGTGGCTCCCCCTGTCGGAGGTTTGAGTCCTCCCTTGGGGATGGGTGTGTGTGCTGTCCATAGCGTAAGTTAGTTTAAGTTACATTAAGTAGTGTGTAGGCTTAGGGACTGATGAACTCAGCAGTTTAGTCCCATAAGACATTACCACAAATTTCCAAAATACTATTGGCCATGATGTCATGGCATTTACTCCAGCCACTGTAAAACATCGGTCAGCCACCCGTCATTATGTGAGCAACTTCTGGCCATGACAATTCTTAAGTCTTGGCCCACAGACCTGCTGTCTGCAGGTGACAAACTGCTCAAGAAGTTGCTGTGGCCAGAGAAGTTAATAATGAATGGAAACTACAGATATCAAAACATGCCCGCCTAGTATAATTCTTCCTCCCTGAAGCATGAACAGCTGTGGCAGTGTGAGTGAATGGCCTGACTCTGTCCCAGCATCCAGGTTACCCTTGGCCACTTTGAATTGTCTTATGTGGGACACAATAAGTTTTTGTGAAGATGGATTCTGGATCAGGAAGCTGGCCAGAGTGATAGCCCTAATGACCTCATAAGGCCTCACAAACCTTGGAAGCATCTTAGGGATGACCTTCTGAACTCCTCAGCTTTTGCACAGAAATTTCTAAAAAATACTGTACTACCAACAGGTAACAAGACCAGATGCCTCACCTAGTTATAGCGAGCAGCCTCCCTTCTGTGTGTCAGCTGAATATTCTTATTTGCAGCCTCCCAGCTTTTGTTTATGGTCCGAAGATTACTGTTCTCCAAGAGCAAATCATTGATCCCCATATGTAAGAGGGGGCAGAATTTCTGTATAAGTCAACATCAACCTTGCAGGAGTCATCTAGTGTACTCCACACACCTAGTGTTCAATGCAAAATTTAACCAACTGATTGATTGATCCCACTTGGATTTTGACTATAAGGGAAAGATGATAAGCCCAGACTTCAAACTTTGGTTCACTTGTTCAGCAAAAGATGGCTGGGGGTCCCCATTACCAAAACACAATCTCTTAAATTCTTTAGACACAAACAGCAGCACATTATCACTCACTAATCCTCTAGGAGGGCCAAACACAGCAAATACTTGAGTATAAAGCTGACTTGCTCAACATTAACCACAAAACCTAGAAAAAGAATTAACTATCACAAGGGGGTAAAGGACAAACAGCGAGGATAATCAACCAAATTTTGTCCATGGGGTATGTGGCATGGCGGGGTTTGGAATTCCGTGTGCTGTGCAGGTTGCAAATTAGAAATTCACCTACACCAGAACAGCATCTGCTTGATGTCCCTTCACTCAGCAACATAGATACTTACAAGATGATGTAAAATCAGCATCGAAAAAAAAAAAAATCTAATATCCACAATTGATGAGGCCGCACAGTTCTAGTAATGAAATGAAGTTCTGTAGAAAAACTGTCTATAGAAAATTTATCGGGTGGAAAATAGTGGATTGGCTTCTGGAAAATAATGCCCAAAATTTCCACTCAAACATGTTTATTTGTTCTTATAACCAAAGAAATTGTACTATTCGGTCCACATTTAAACTATTGGTTATTTTCATCAAGTTCACAATTCATACACTAATTTCGCATGCACAGCAGCCAGAAATCTGTTCAAATCCAACCTGAGTTAAACAACTTTTCCACAGTCATTAATTCCACCACTAACATGAGTTATTACATTTGGTCCTTCTGGAGGATTTCAAAAAAGAAACTGCTCGCCAAAAATGCTCAGTGGCTGAATACTGAAACAGGCCACATGGATACTATGAAGGCCAAATTTTCACACGCGAATATCATTCCGACAGTACAGTTCTAAAACTTCCAAACTTCACAAAACTGTTTGTAACTACATCAGCATTAGTCACAAAACATATCAGATGCAAGGAACTCAATATTCCTTCATTTTACACATTATTTCAACTTGCACTAGTAACATGACTGTCCACATTCAGAGCTAGTGAGAGACTCCCTTCTTGTGGCCTCACTCCCCGTATAACTATCAGGTAATGAGTGGAAACTGTCTCAATTCTGGTTGGCTAACCATACTCGCTGCCAATCAGAATGCTCACTCATGATCATACTTGTGCCAAAACTGGCCTGCACCAATCCTTACATACAGACGCATCTACATCATGCTGATACACAAATATTAAAGTAATGTTTAATAAACGAAAACGGAAAGGCAATAAATATGGAAATATTCTTTGGATACAGATAATACTCCAGCTAACTTTCTGGCTGTTCTGTTACAATAGTGATCGCACCTAGACATACGTCATCAGCAAAGTGGGTAAATTCCCTATGAACATTTTCCCATGAGAGGCTTGCGTAACTCTTCCAGGTTAGTTAAGATGGTATATAATGCAACATTAAAATTTGATGAATGTCCCACATACACACACTCATTCACTCAAATACACTCCCACAACAATCTTAGACACCAATAATAATTTTGTCTGATTTTTAAATTCCGTATACAGTTCCACACAGTAAATGGAATGACACCATTAATAAATATAGACTTCGATCAGAAATCGGTAGCTAAGGTAGAACATTCAAAACTTCTAGGTGTATGCATTGATGAGGGGTTGAAATACCGAACGAAAGTGCTGGCAGGTCGATAGACACACAACACAAACACAAACATACACACGAAATTCAAGCTTTTGCAACAAACTGTTGCTTCATCAGGAAAGAGGGAAGGAGAGGGATAGACGGAAGGATGTGGGTTTTAAGGGAGAGGGTAAGGAGCCATTCCAATCCCGGGAGCGGAAAGACATACCTTACGGGGAAAAAGGACAGTTATACACTTGCACACACACACATATCCATCCGCACTTACACAGACACAAGCAGACATTTGTAAAGGCAAAGAGTTTGGGTAGAGATGTCAGTCGAGGCGGAAGTACAGAGGCAAAGATGTTGTTGAAGGCAGGTGAGGTATGAGCGGCGGCAAATTGAAATTAGCGGAGATTGAGGCCTGGCGGATAACGAAAAGACAGGATATACTGAAGGGCAAGTTCCCATCTCCGGAGTTCTGACAGGTTGGTGTTAGTGGGAAGTATCCAGATAACCCGGACGGTGTAACACTGTTCCAAGATGTGCTGGCCGTGCACCAAGGCATGTTTAGCCACAGGGTGATCCTCATTACCAACAAACACTGTCTGCCTGTGTCCATTCATGTGAATGGACAGTTTGTTGCTGGTCATTCCCACGTAGAAAGCTTCACAGTGTAGGCAGGTCAGTTGGTAAATCACGTGGGTGCTTTCACATATGGCTCTGCCTTTGATCGTGTACACCTTCCGGGTTACAGGACTGGAGTAGGTGGTGGTGGGAGGGTGCTCCCTTTAATTGTTGGTATGTCTGGCCTTCGAAAGTGAGAAGTTGTGGGTCAGGATGAAGCTGGCTAAGGTAATGAGGAAAGAGGTTTTTGGTAGGGTGGCAGGTGATCGGTGAGAAAGGAAGTGCTCCATCGCAGCAGGGCCCTGGACGTGCGGAATATTTGTGTATAAGGAAGTGGCATCAATGGTTACAAGAATGGTTTCCGGAGGTAACAGTCTGTGTAGGGATTCCAGGTGTTCGAGAAAGTGGTTGGTGTCTTTGATGAAGGATGGGAGACTGCATGTAATGGGTTGAAGGTGTTGATCTACGTAGGCAGAGATACGTTCTGTGGGGGTTGGTAGCCAGCTACAATGGAACGGCCGGGATGATTGGGTTTGTGAATTTTAGGAAGAAGGTAGAAGGTAGGGGTGCGGGGTGTTGGTGGGGTCAGGAGGTTGATGGAGTCGGGTGAAAGGTTTTGTAGGGGGCCTAAGGTTCTGAGTATTCCTTGAAGCTCCGCCTGGACATCAGGAATGGGATTACCTTTGCAAACTGTGTATGTAGTGTTGTCTGAAAGCTGACGCAGTTCCTCAGCCACATACTCCCGACGATCAAGTACCCCGGTCGTGGAACCCTTGTCCGCCGGAAGAATGACGATGGATCGGTCAGCCTTCAGATCACGGATAGCCTAGGCTTCAGCAGTGGTGATGTTGGGAGTAGGATTGAGGTTTTTTAAGAAGGATTGAGAGGCAAGGCTGGAAGTAAGAAATTCCTGGAAGGTTTGGAGTGGTTGATTTTGAGGAACAGGAGGTGGGCCCCGCTGTGACGGTGGACGGACCTGTTCCAGGCAGAGTTCAATTTGGATAGTGTCTTGGGGAGTTGGATCATTAGGAGTAGGATTAGGATCATTTTTCTTCGTGGCAAAGTGATATTTCCAGCAGAGAGTACGGGTGTAGGACAGTAAATCTTTGACAAGGGCTGTTTGGTTGAATCTGGGAGTGGGGCTGAAGGTGAGGCCTTTGGATAGGACAGAAATTTCGGGTTGGGAGAGAGGTTTGGAGGAAAGGTTAACTACTGATTTAGGGTGTTGTGGTTCCAGATTGTGTTGATTGGAATTTTGAGGTTTTGGGGGGAGTGAGGCTGGAAGTAGGAGATTGAGTAGATGGGAGAGACTGGGTCTGTCTGCAATGAGAGGAGGTTGAGGTTTGCTGGAAAGGTTGTGAAGGGTGAGTGAGTTGCCTTTCCGAAGGTGGGAAACCAGGAGGTTGGATAGTTTTTTGAGGTGGAGGGTGGCATGCTGTTCTAATTTGCGATTGGCCTGTAGGAGGATGCTCTGAACAGCCAGTGTGGATGTGCGAGAGGAAAGATTGATGACTTTTATCCGTCCTCCATTACAGTGGGACCCACCTCCTCTTCCTCAAAATCAACCACTCCAAACCTTCCAGGAATTTCTTACTTCCAGCCTTGCCTCTCAATCCTTCTTAAAAAACCTCAATCCTACTCCCAACATCACCATTGCTGAAGCCCAGGCTATCCGTGATCTGAAGGCTGACTGATCCATCGTCATTTTCCAGCGGACAAGGGTTCCACGACCGTGGTACATGATCGTCGGGAGTATCTGGCTGAGGGACTGCGTCAGCTTTCAGACAACACTTAATACAAAGTTTGCCAAGGTAATCCCATTACTGATGTCCAGGCGGGGCTTCAAGGAATCCTCAGAACCTTAGGCCCCCTACAAAACATTTCACCTGCCTCCATCAGCCTCCTGACCCCACCAACACCCCGCACCCCTACCTTCTACCTTCTTCCTAAAATTCACAAACCCAATCATCCTGGCCGTCCCATTGTAGCTGGCTACCAAGCCCCCACAGAATGTATCTCTGCCTACGTATATCAACACCTTCAACCCATTATATGCAGTCTCCCATTCTTCGTTGAAGACACCAACCACTTTCTCGAACGCCTGGAATCTCTACACAGACTGTTACCCCTGGAAACCATCCTTGTAACCATTGATGCCACTTCCTTATACACAAATATTCCACACGTCCAGGGCCTCGTTGCGATGGAGCACTTCCTTTCACGCCGATCACCTGCCACCCTACCAAAAACCTCTTTCCTCATTACCTTAGCCAGCTTCATCCTGACCCACAACTTCTTCACTTTCGAAGGCCAGACATACCAACAATTAAAGGGAACAGCCATTGGCACCAGGATGGCCCCCTCGTACACCAACCTCTTCATGGGTTGCTTAGAGGAAGCCTTCTTGGTTACCGAGGCCTGCCAACCCAAAGTTTGGTACAGATTTATTGATGACATCTTCATCATCTGGACTCACAGTGAAGAAGAACTCGAGAATTTCCTCTCCAACCTCAACTCCTTTGGTTCCATCAGATTCCCCCGGTCCTACTCCAAATCCCATGCCACTTTCCTTGACGTTTACCTCCACCTGTCCAATGGCCAGCTTCACATGTCCATCCACATCAAACCCACCAACAAGCAACAGTACCTCCATTATGACAGCTGCCACCCATTCCACATCAAACGGTCCCTTCCCTACAGCCTAGGTCTTCGTGGCAAATGAATCTGCTCCAGTCCGGAATCCCTGAACCATTACACCAACAACCTGAAAACAGCTTTCCCATCGTGCAACTACCCTCTCGACCTGGTACAGAAGCAAATAACCAGAGCGACTTCCTCATCTCCTTAAACCCAGAACCTCCCACAGAAGAACCCCAAAAGTGCCCCACTTGTGACAGGATACTTTCCGGGACTGGATCAGACTCTGAATATGGCTCTCCAGCAGGGATACGACTTCCTCAAATCCTGCCCTGAAATGAGATCCATCCTTCATGAAATCCTCCCACTCCACCAAGAGTGTCTTTCTGCTGTCCACCTAACCTTCGTAACCTCTTAGTTCATGCCTATGAAATCTCCAAACCACCTTCCCTACCCTCTGGCTCCTACCCTTGTAACCGCCCCCGCTGTAAAACCTGTCCCATGCACCCTCCCACCACCACCTACTCCAGTCCTGTAACCCGGAAGGTGTACAAAATCAAAGGCAGAGCCACGTGTGAAAGCATCCACGTGATTTACCAACTGACCTGCCTACACTGTGAAGCTTTCTATGTGGGAATGAGCAGCAACAAACTGTCCATTCGCATGAATGGACACAGACAGACAGTGTTTGTTGGTAATGAGGATCACTCTGTGGTTAAACATGCCTTGGTGCACGGCCAGCACATCTTAGCACAGTGTTACACCATTCGGGTTATCTGGATATTTCCCACTAACACCAACCTGTCAGAACTCCGGAGATGGGAACTTGCCCTTCAGTACATCCTCTCTTCTCGTTATCCACCAGGCCTCAATCTCCGCTAATTTCAATTTGCCGCCACTCATACCTCACCCGTCTTTCAACAACATCTTTGCCTCTACTTCCGCCTCGACTGACATCTCTACCCAAACTCTTTGCCTTTACAAATGTCTGCTTGTGTCTGTGTATGTGCGGATGGATATGTGTGTGTGTGCGAGTGTATACCTGTCCTTTTTTCCCCCAAGGTAAGACTTTCCGCTCCCGGGACTGGAATGACTCCTTACCCTCTCCCTTAAAACCCACATCCTTTTGTCTTTCCCTCTCCTTCCCTCTTTCCTGATGAAGCGACAGTTTGTTGCGAAAGCTTGAATTTCGTGTGTATGTTTGCGTTTGTTTGTGTGTCTATTGACCTGCCAGCACTTTCGTTCGGTAAGTCACATCATCTTTGTTTTTAGATATATTTTTCCCATGTGGAATGTTTCCCTCTATTATATATATATATATATATATATATATATATATATATATATATATATATATATATATATACACTCCTGGAAATTGAAATAAGAACACCGTGAATTCATTGTCCCAGGAAGGGGAAACTTTATTGACACATTCCTGGGGTCAGATACATCACAGGATCACACTGACAGAACCACAGGCACATAGACACAGGCAACAGAGCATGCACAATGTCGGCACTAGTACAGTGTATATCCACCTTTCGCAGCAATGCAGGCTGCTATTCTCCCATGGAGACGATCGTAGAGATGCTGGATGTAGTCCTGTGGAACGGCTTGCCATGCCATTTCCACCTGGCGCCTCAGTTGGACCAGCGTTCGTGCTGGACGTGCAGACCGCGTGAGACGACGCTTCATCCAGTCCCAAACATGCTCAATGGGGGACAGATCCGGAGATCTTGCTGGCCAGGGTAGTTGACTTACACCTTCTAGAGCACGTTGGGTGGCACGGGATACATGCGGACGTGCATTGTCCTGTTGGAACAGCAAGTTCCCTTGCCGGTCTAGGAATGGTAGAACGATGGGTTCGATGACGGTTTGGATGTACCGTGCACTATTCAGTGTCCCCTCGACGATCACCAGTGGTGTACGGCCAGTGTGGGAGATCGCTCCCCACACCATGATGCCGGGTGTTGGCCCTGTGTGCCTCGGTCGTATGCAGTCCTGATTGTGGCGCTCACCTGCATGGCGCCAAACACGCATACGACCATCTTTGGTACCAAGGCAGAAGCGACTCTCATCGCTGAAGACGACACGTCTCCATTCGTCCCTCCATTCACGCCTGTTGCGACACCACTGGAGGCGGGCTGCACGATGTTGGGGCGTGAGCGGAAGACGGCCTAACGGTGTGCGGGACCGTAGCCCAGCTTCATGGAGACGGTTGCGAATGGTCCTCGCCGATACCCCAGGAGCAACAGTGTCCCTAATTTGCTGGGAAGTGGCGGTGCGGTCCCCTACGGCACTGCATAGGATCCTACGGTCCAGGCGTGCATCCGTATGTCGCTGCGGTCCGGTCCCAGGTCAACGGGCACGTGCACCTTCCGCCAACCACTGGCAACAACATCGATGTACTGTGGAGACCTCACGCCCCACGTGTTGAGCAATTCGGCGGTACGTCCACCCGGCCTCCCGCATGCCCACTATACGCCCTCGCTCAAAGTCCGTCAACTGCACATACGGTTCACGTCCACGCTGTCACGGCATGCTACCAGTGTTAAAGACTGCGATGGAGCTCCATATGCCACGGCAAACTGGCGGACACTGACGGCGGCGGTGCACAAATGCTGCGCAGCTAGCGCCATTCGACGGCCAACACCGCGGTTCCTGGTGTGTCCGCTGTGCCGTGCGTGTGATCATTGCTTGTACAGCCCTCTCGCAGTGTCCGGAGCAAGTATGGTGGGTCTGACACACCGGTGTCAATGTGTTCTTTTTTCCATTTCCAGGAGTGTATATATATACAAAGATGATGTGACTTACCAATATCCATCCACACATATACAGACACAAGCAGAAATATGTCTGCTTGTGTCTGTATATGTGTGGATGGATATGTGTGTGTGTGTGTGCGAGTGTATACCTGTCCTTTTTTCCCCCTAAGGTAAGTCTTTCCGCTCTCGGGATTGGAATGACTCCATACCCTCTCCCTTAAAACCCACATCCTTTCGTCTTTCCCTCTCCTTCCCTCTTTCCTGATGAGGCAACAGTTTGTTGCGAAAGCTTGAATTTTGTGTGTATGTTTGTGTTCGTTTGTGTGTCTGTCGACCTGCCAGCACTTTCATTTGGTAAGTCACATCATCTTTGTTTTTAGATATATTTTTCCTACGTGGAATGTTTCCCTCTATTATAACCATTATATATATATATATATATATATATATATATATATATATATATATATATATATATATATATATATATGAGAAAGGATGATCTTCACTACTCAAGGTTAAATCTAACTTTGGCTCAGAAGGGGGTAAATTATGCTGCCATATAAGTCTTTGGTCTCTTACCTAATAGCATCAACAGTCTGACAGATAGCCATATAGCATTTAAAAGAAAATTAAAAGAATTTCTTAATGACAACTCTTTCTACTTATTAGATGAATTTTTGGATATAGTAAGTGGGTAATTTCCCCATCTCCCCCCCAAAGTGTCATGTAATATTTTGTGTATGTAATATGTTGTATAAACACCTTTTATTAACCTGACATGTTCCACATCATTACAAAGTGTCGTATTCATGATCTGTGGAACATGTACTAATCTAATGTAATCTAACGAAAATGAAAATTAATTAAAGTTTTAATATGAACATCTCAATTAATTAATTCTGCACCCTGCAAGTTCTGTTTATGTTTTTAAATAATACCAAAGGATAAACTATTATATTTTCTAATTGAATTTAGTTTCTTAAGTGTCGGTTATTGACTTTTTTAGCAATATTTTCTGTCTCTGAAACTAAGATAGTTATAAAGATGAAATTTGGATACAATCTTCTCCTGAATGTCAAAAGGTAGTGTACCAATTTTGAAAATGATTGAATAATAAATCAGTATCATTTATTTAAGTTCTTATAGGTGGTGAATGTATGTGTCCGGTAAGAGACATTGGAGCCATTCTCATGGCAGGTAGTGACAGATGCACATGTGTCACCCGGTTAGGCCAGCAGATGTCAGCCCCTGAAGTTACATGCAGCTAGCTATCCCAAAACAAACGTTTGCTCGGAACATACTTGCGATGCTACAGGTTTTCCTCCTGGGTTGAAGCTATTTCCCCTTTATGAGCATTCTGAATGGGTTTAGCATTGCGACATGCTTGGCTTTGGCCGACTGACTTCTGGACTCTCCATTTAATGTAGGATGGTTCGGGGTTGTTTTCTCTTTGTGTTGGTCTTATATATACCCAAATGATACACACAGAAGGACTTATGAAAATACAGGAATATGGTGTGAACCAACTCCTTAGGAACACACAACTTTCTTTGTCATTATAGCAGGTAAGAAAACAAAGTCTACCCCATTTGTAGACTTAGAGAAAGCTTTTGACAATGTTGACTGGAATACTCTCTTTCACATTCTAAAGGTGGCAGGGGTAAAGTACAGGGAGCGAAAGGCTATTTACAATTTGTACAGAAACCAGATGGCAGTTATAAGAGTCGAGGGGCATGAAGGGGAAGCAGTGGTTGGGAAAGGAGTGAGACAGGGTTGTAGCCTCTCCCCGATGTTATTCAATCTGTATATTGAGCAAGCAGTAAAGGAAACAAAAGAAAAATTCGGAGTAGGTATTAAAATTCATGGAGAAGAAGTAAAAACTTTGAGGTTCGCCGATGACATTGTAGTTCTGTCAGAGACAGCAAAGAACTTGGAAGAGCAGTTGAACGGAATGGACAGTGTCTTGAAAGGAGGATATAAGATGAACATCAACAAAAGCAAAACGAGGATAATGGAATGTAGACAAATTAAATTGGGTGATGCTGAGGGAATTAGATTAGGAAATGAGACACTTAAAGTAGTAAAGGAGTTTTGCTATTTAGGGAGTAAAATAACTGATGATGGTCGAAGTAGAGAGGATATAAAATGTAGACTGGCAATGACAAGGAAATCGTTTCTGAAGAAGAGAAATTTGTTAACATCGAGTATAGATTTAAGTGTCAGGAAGTCGTTTCTGAAAGTATTTGTATGGAGTGTAGCCATGTATGGAAGTGAAACATGGACAATAACTAGTATGGACAAGAAGAGAATAGAAGCTTTCGAAATGTGGTGCTACAGAAGAATGCTGAAGATAAGGTGGGTAGATCACGTAACTAATGAGGAGGTATTGAATAGGATTGGGGAGAAGAGAAGTTTGTGGCACAACTTGACTAGAAGAAGGGATCGGTTGGTAGGACATGTTTTGAGGCATCAAGGGATCACAAATTTAGCATTGGAGGGCAGCGTGGAGGGTAAAAATCATAGAGGGAGACCAAGAGATGAATACACTAAGCAGATTCAGAAGGATGTAGGTTGCAGCAGGTACTGGGAGATGAAGAAGCTTGCACAGGATAGAGTAGCATGGAGAGCTGCATCAAACCAGTCTCAGGACTGAAGACCACAACACACACACAACCCTTCTTAATGGAATATTCTAGGACCTCTTCACCTTCACACAGCTGTTGCTTTATTGGAAGTAACTGAGGATCTTCATCCTGTTGCTCATCCAGTTTTCCTAATAACCCTGGAATCTCCTCTAACACTGCTTCCTTACAAAAAATACTCCTTGTTACACTTGCTAGATTCATCTGACTTGTGTTCAAAAAACATGCAACTTGATGCATTGGCTATTTGATTATCCATTCCATTGATATGATGCACCTGAAAATAGAACACTGGAATTCATACCATCCACCTGGCTACATGTCCTGGTTTACAAGGCTGGGCTTGAACCCACGACGGCACTCGGTTATCAGTTTCCAAACAGAATAATTTATGTTCAAGATAAAGCATGAAGTGCTCCAAACTAACACCACCAATGCCTCTAATTCATACATAGAATACTTCTTTTCTATAGGGAACAACGGTCTTGAGGCATGGCCAATTGGCCATCTTTCTCTCTTATTTTCCTGCAAGAGGACTGCAGAAAACATAGAATTAAAAATGTCCGCATCTTCAGTGCACTGACAAGTGCTTGCCAAGATTTGCCCCAAACAAATTTCTCTCCCTTCCACTTCAGTTGATTAAGGGAACCCCCAGTTATGTGCAATTCTGCACAAATTTTCAGAAAAAGTTGGTCATCACAACAAATCTAGCAATATCATTCAAATTTTTTTAGCTCTGGAAACTGATGAATGGTTTATGTGTACTCTTGGTCTATCCTTACTCCATTGGCAGAGGATATGTGACCCATGAAGGAAATTTCCTTCTTTGCTAGATTAATCTTCAATGGCTTAACTGTTAATCCTATATCCAGAAGTCAGAGTTAGAACTAACTTAAATGTCTTAAGTTGTCATCAAAGGTCTTATTATAAGTAACAACATCATTTAGATAGTTGTAGATGCTCTTGAACTTTACGTTGTCCAAAACAGAATCTAAAAGACAAAACAACAGTGCACCTCCAATGACTGAACCAGAGGTATATGGTTATTTACAAACAAATTCCAGTCTGTACAGAATACTGTCAAGGGCTTCAACTCCTCTGCTAGTGGTATCTGATGGTCTGTCTGATCCAGATCCAGGACTGAAAAGTACTGTGTACCTGGAAACAAGGTAATGCAATAATGTATATCAGGAAGTGGAACTGATTCTAATATCAACTTTTGATTCAACTGATGCTAGTCAACCATGGGTGGTACCCATGATCTCCAGCCTTTGCCAGTAAAAATATCAGGAAATCATAGGGAGGCACAAATGGACAAACTGCCCATCACCCAATTGCCAATCAATTATCTTGTGAAGATCTTTCCTTGTAGGAGATGATAATTGATAAGTCAACTGCTGCACTGAAATCCTATTTGTCAGCTGAATGTTGTTCTCACTTTTATATGAAATATCTAGACTATCCATCAGCTCCTCTGGATACTGATCTGACACCTTGTACAAGGGTGAGTCAAATGAAATCTTAAATATTTTTTTAAATATTATTTATTGTGCAGAAGTGGTACAAAGCTGTATCACTTTTCAACATAATCTCCCTCGTGCAAGTCCTCCAGTGCTTACAAAGTGCATAACTTCCTTGAGAAAAAACTTCTTTTCGTAGTCCACGCAACCACTCATGCACCGCGTGGTGCACCTCTTCATCAGAATGGAACTTCTTTCCTCCCATTGCATCTTTGAGTGGTCCAAACATATGGAAATCATTTGGTGATGAGGAATGGTGCCATTTCTTGCTCGCTCTCTTCATTTCTTGTTGGTGGAAGTGAACCCAGGTTTCGTTCCCAGTAAAGATTCTTGCCAGGAAACCATCACCTTCTCATTCAAAGTGCTGAAGAAGTTCTTCACAAACATCAACACGTCATTCTCTCATTTCAGGAGTCAGCTGCCATGGCACCCATCTTGCTGACACTTTGTGAAACTGGAGCACATCATGCACAGTGTGGTGTGCTGACCCATGACTAATCTGTAAACATGCTGCAATGTCATTCAGAGTTACTTGGCAGTTTTCCTTCAATATGGCTTCAACTGCTACAGTGTTCTGTGGAGGCACAACTTGTTGTGCCTGACCTGGATGAGGAGCATCTTCCACTGAAGTCACACCATTCGCAAACTTCCTACTCCATTTGTAGACTTGCTGCTGTGACAAACACACATCACCCTACTGAACCTTCATTTGTTGATGAATTTAAATAGGTTTCACACCTTCTCTACGCAAAAACCGAATAACAGAACACTGTTCTTCTCTGGAGCAAGTTGCAAGTGGGGTGGCCATCTTTATACTGATACTGCGATGGTATGTGTGAATCTGCACTATGCTGCCACCTACAGGTCATTCTGCACACTGTTTATAGCACACTTACCAACTTACAGGACAATGGCACGAAATTTCGATTTTTTATTACAAATTTAAGGTTTTCATTTGACTCACCCTCATAATAGGACAGCCTCCTCTAACATTACTTTTCTTTTTTGTAGAAATAGCAGATACCAGGAATAACTTCAAATCTTGTATAGATGAACATTTTCTCAGCTCTTTAACTAAATGAATTTCATTTCATTTTGTATGTGATGTATTATATTTGAGGCTAAAATGTATAAAAAGAAATTAATTTGTTAAAATTGCTGGTTTTGTGTGTGCAGTTGGAATTGCTCTTCTTTTAGAAATATTTGAAATTATGAAATATCTGGCATACTTAAATTTCCTATAGTTAATTTGCACAATCTGGTGATATTTATTAAATTTAATTCTGGACTCATTTATAAAACAATGATGGTACTTGGTGAAGATTCTTCTCTTGTCAACTCTTTGTAAACTCTTTTGTTTTGTAAACTCTTTGGAATATTGTTACTACCGGAAAATGTAGTAGTAGTGGTCATGCCTCTGATGAATCGGACATGTTTTTAATTTTGGCCAGATCTCCTGCAACTGAGATTACACTGCCAGTGACACTCCAACATTAAACCTGAGACTTTTTAAGCTTAGGATATTTGCAAATTTGAGGAAACCTATGATTCCAGGGCTCACTAATCAGCAAGAGGCTGCTCCCAGAATCTAACAGAGCACGAACAAGTTCATGACCTAGAGTGGCCCACACAAATGGCAGTGGAAGGTCTAACTTTTCATGTACTTTTAATTAATTTGGGCAGATATCTGCAGAAACTTGCATGCTTCTGGCATCAGCTCTACTTATCTTTCTTCCAGAGCACTGGACATTTATGTACAAAATTTCTTGTCTTGTGGCAGTGAAAACATGTCCCTGCCCTAGGTGTCTGTACTATGATGGTCTCTCCCTACCTACAGCTTTTTCAACTGCTGGGCTAGAACCATTACCAGTGGCACCATGCCTCTCATTGCTGAAATGAAACTTCTCAGTTTTGGCCACTAACCCATTCAGTTCTGAAAAGCTATGTGGCCTATCAAGAAAGAGTTCTTGAAAATAATGTTGTACATAACCTCCACTCCAGGTACATTAAGAACCAATGTAGTAACTGCAATTCTAATATCCTCAATGTATCAGGCTAAGTGCTTCTCTTGCCCCTGGACATGGTAAACACAATGATTAACAAGTTCATAATGAAATGTGCTGGACAAACTATTTTCTAATAACCTTTGCCAGAACATCTTCAGTGATGTTCCTTTCACAATAGTGTCAGCAATCATTCTACTAAATTTAGTCTGAGCGAATGGATACATAATCTGATAAATGACAGTATCAGCAAGTTGTAACACCATTGCCTGTTTCTGTAAGCAGACCATTAACCACAAGTCAACAATTGGCTTGTTTATGTCCATAGACACATTAGAAATACCTTGAAATACACTCAAAAGAGGATTAGACAATTTACTAAATAAATCTGAATTATACAACATATTCCTCTCCATGGTAACAACTACTTTAGAACCCTGACCTTCCCTGGGATCAGAACCCTCCCTCATCTTGGCTGCTTCCATTTACCAGTTCAAGAGCCTCCCTTCAAGCTGAAGCTTAATTACTTTATCCTTTAACATTTCAATCACTATTTTCTGTTTAGGGTCTGAATTAATGATACTAAGGCAACCAACACAATTAACAAGATGATTTATCTGTACCTGAATGTGAAATAGTTGAGTGCATTGAGCACCCTGCCCTGCAATAATTGGAGGATGGCCTGCAAGCTGCCCAGGAGGCAGTCAAAAACAAAGCAAGCACCACATACCTCACCTACAGTGTCTGCGTTGACAACAATCATATGATCCAGCATGCTGTGCCATCACAGTCATGCTGCCTTCCTGATTTTGCCCACAGATGGCAAACTAATATTTAATGTGTTCCTTTGCCAAGAAAGAAATTCAGACCACCAGTCTCAGATCCACTATCTACCTTCAATAATGTGTACATCTGTAACAGAAATGTTTAACATTGTAAACTGTTCAACACAATCTTAAACTTAAAATCCATCTAGACAGGATCAAAACCCTGCCACTAGATCACATCAATGCTCTGCTAACACTGCTGTGGTAGAGAGCTAGACTTGAGTGAAAGGATACAGGGACACAAATTAGTTACCATATTTATTAAAAAACAAATCAATTTACTGAAACACAGAAAATGTTACAAACCTTTAATTTAACTATGGTAATTGAATTTCTTACCTGAGTGACAGATGCCAGTGTAAGCCTTATTGACAACATTTTCATTGATAAGTTTTGCAGTAGTTGTAGTACTGTAAGTCAAATTCTCTATGGTCTAACTGACCACAGTGGACAGTTGCTTACTCTTAATGACACATGTTTTAACATTAAACCTAAACCAGTTTTTAGGTCTTTTAGAACAATCAATGTGGACACACTGGAAAATTTCAACCAGCTTTTGTGGCAGACTGACTGCAGCCCAGTATGTAATTCTCAGATGAATTCATGTCCCTGTTTGAAGCAGTATTTCACAAGAAAACTATAAAAATTAATCTCCAAAATGAAACCCTGAATTCCAAAAGGGAAATTTCATGTAAGACTAAAAACAAGAGTTATATACATCACAAAGAAGTTTTGATGAGCCTGCAATAAAAGAACACTGAAGATTATATTGTAAAATCCTAAAAAGAATTATAAAGTGCTCCAAATCCTTACATATTAAATCTGAAATAGACAATTCAAACAACAAAATAAAAACCATCTGGTGTGTCATCAAAAGAGATCTAGGGGAAAAAGATGATAGTGTATCCAGCATAAAAAAGTGGTAATTTGATTATAGAAATGGATGCAGTTGCAAGTGTCCTTAATGAGCAATTTCTAACAGCTTCTGAGAAAACCAGCTGTGAGGGCTCATTCCACAGTGCTATGGACCTTCTGAAAGTATCTTGATTGTGAAAAATAAGTCAAATGCACTTATCCCCCATTATATTCAGTGAGGCTGTAGTAAGACTGGTAGTGGTGAGATAAATGTACTAACTGAGCTTGAATCAAATGAAACGAACAATACCTTACTGAAAACATAAAATCCGAAAACAACTACCACACAATTACCCGAATATGTTTAAATGTCAACCTTTATAAATACTTGATGTAATTACAATGATGATTATGGACTTTTCAAAAAAGATACACAAGTATTTGTATTTTATTTATGAAATGTATGTTCCAAAGATTATTGTGCATAAATAGATCAATTCAGCATAGTAATTTCATTGGTGCATGTTGTTAGAATTAAATCTTCATTTTTAGTTCAGTTGGCTGTATGAGTCTGAAGTGTGAGAATGGGGAATGATTTATGTGTGTATAAAATTTGTGTTGTGAAGTGAAATGACTAAAATACATGCACAATTATGCAGAACGTCCACCAGTTTTAGCATAATTCTTGAAGTAGTAACCCAGTCGATTAGATTAGATTACTACTTGTTCCATAGATCATGAATACGACATTTCGTAATGATGTGGAACGTGTCAGGTTAATAAAAGGTGTCTATACAAGATATTACATGAGTCACTGTCACTTGCTTCAGTGTGTCACTATCTCAGCGTGGCAATTGCTGTGAAAATGTGACTAGCTGCCCAATTACTAACTTACTTCAAAAATCAATAAATCAACTTTGCGCAACAAGGTGGTGGGGATGGTCAGAAGATGGAAAGCATCATCAGTAAAATGCAAAATAATAATTGGTCAGGCTTTGATGATATTTCCACTAAAGTACTTAAACTTTGTCATAATGCCATTTGTGCAATACTTTGTCATATATTTAATGAATCCCTGAACAAGGTATTGTTCCATGCTGAATAAAGTATGCTGACCATTGTCCCAGAAAGGGGTTCTTCAAACTACCACCTGATTTCACTTTTAACATGATTTTCCAAACTTATCGGAAAACTTACATGTAAGAGAATTGTGGGACAGTTGAACATCCTCAAGGTGCTTAGTTATTGTCTATTTGGATTTCAAACAGAGCTATCAACTGATCATGCTGTATTATCCTTACCGATAATGTTTTAGAAGCACAGAACAATAAATTTGCTTCAGTTGGTATATTTGGGACTTAACCAAAGCCTTTAACTGTCTGAACCATGTAATCCTCCTTTCAAAAGCAGTTTGTTACAGTTTTAGTGACACAGTGGGAATGCAGCTTAGATCGTACCTAACTGATTGGCAAACAGTAATACAGGAGTGTTGCAAGGTTCTGTGTTCAGCCACTTGCTCTTCATTATTTTTATTAATGTCTTTCCACTTTGCACCAAAGCTACTAGTAAATTTACTATCTTTGGAGATACAGAATGAGATTTTCACTCTGCAGCGGAATGTGCGCTGATATGAAACTTCCTGGCAGATTAAAACTGTGTGCCCTACCAAGACTCGAACTCGGGACCTTTGCCTTTCGCGGGCAAGTGCTCTACCATCTGAGCTACCGAAGCATGACCCACGCCCAGTCTCACAGCTCTACTTCCGCCAGTATCACGTCTCCTACATTCCAAACTTTACAGAAGCTCTCCTGCGAACCTTGCAGAACTAGCACTCCTGAAAGAAAGGATACTGCGGAGACATGGCTTAGCCACAGACTGGGGGATGTTTCCAGAATGAGATTTTCACTCTGCAGTGGAACGTGCACTGATATGAAACTTCCTGGCAGATTAAAACTGTGTGCCCTACCGAGACTCGAACTCGGGACCTTTGCCTTTCACGGGCAAGTGCTCTACCATCTGAGCTACCGAAGCATGACCCATGCCCGGTCTCACAGCTCTACTTCCACCAGTATCACGTCTCCTACATTCCAAACTTTACAGAAGCTCTCCTGCGAAACTTGCGGAACTAGCACTCCTGAAAGAAAGGATACTGCGGAGACATGGCTTAGCCACAGACTGGGGGATGTTTCCAGAATGAGATTTTCACTCTGCAGCGGAGTGTGCACTGATATGAAACTTGCTGGCAGATTAAAACTGTGTGCCCGACCGAGACTCGAACTCGGGACCTTTGCATTTCGCGGGCAAGTGCTCTACCATCTGAGCTACCAAATCACGACCCACGCCCGGTCTCACAGCTCTACTTCCGCCAGTCATGCTTCGGTAGCTCAGATGGTAGAGCACTTGCTTGCAAAAGCCAAATGTCCCGAGTTCGAGCCTCGGTCGGGCACACAGTTTTAATCTGCCAGCAAGTTTCATATCAGCACACACTCCGCTGCAGAGTGAAAATCTCATTCTGGAAACATCCCCCAGGCTGTGGCTAAGCCATGTCTCCGCAGTATACTTTCTTTCAGGAGTGCTAGTTCTACAAGGTTCGCAGGAGAGCTTCTGTAAAGTCTGGAATGTAGGAGACGTGATACTGGCGGAAGTAGAGTTGTGAGACCGGGCGTGGGTTATGCTTCGATAGCTCAGATGGTAGAGCACTTGCCTGCGAAAGGCAAAGGTCCTGAGTTCGAGTCTCGGTCAGGCACACAGTTTTAATCTGCCAGGAAGTTTCATATCTTTGGAGATGATGCACTTCTTTTTGTTGAAAAAACACCTGACAGCGATATTACAATGTCTTCCCACTTTGTGTTCCATGATCTCCACAAGTGGCTCATCTGCAATGGCCTGACTTTTTTTAAAAAAAGAATAAAGAACCAGTACATTAATTTTCATGTCTCTCAGAAAGTTCAGGGGGACATAAGACTATGCTGTAATGATCATGATTTATAACAACTATATTCTCCAAAATTTTTACATCTCCACATTGAAAAGAAACTAAATTGGTCTTGTCATATTCTGGACTTTAGAAAAAGTCTTAGTTCAGCAACATATGCTCTATGTATTATAACAGCAATTGCTAATACTGATGCTACTGAGGCTGATTATTTTGGCTGTTTTCACTCATTGTTGTTCTATGGCATAATATTTTGGGATATCCAATCAGAGGCAAATGAAGTATTTGTCACTCAGAAGATAGTAATTCCAATTCTAAGAGGAGATAACAGAAATAATTCTTGCAGAAATCTTTTTTAAAAAAAGTAAGATATTAACAATGACCCCACAATACATGTTTTCCCTTATGTGCTTTTTAATTAAGAACCTCCATATGCACAAAACCAATAATGTTTGGGTTCCTTACCAGGTGGGATTGACGGAGGACATCGAAAGGGTGCAAAAAAGGGCAGCTCATTTTGTATTATCACATAATAGGGGAGAGAGTGTGGCAGATATGATAAGTGAGTTGGGATGGAAGTCATTAAAGCAAAGACGTTTTTCGTCACGGCGACATCTATTTACGAAATTTCGGTCACCAACTTTCTCTTCCGAATGCGAAAATATTTTGTTGAGCCCACCCTACATAGGTAGGAATGATCATCAAAATAAAATAAGAGAAATCAGAGCTCGAACAGAGAGGTTTAGGTGTTCGTTTGTCCCGCGCGCTCTTCAGGAGTGGAATGGTAGGGAGATAGTATGATTGTGGTTCAGTGAACCCTCTGCCAAGCACTTATATGTGAATTGCAGAGTAATCATGTAGATGTGGATGTAGATGTAGATTAGGACACAAGATCAAAATATGACTTCCATGATCATAGAAAGAAATTGAGTCTAATACGAACGAGGGTATAGCACTCAAGTATAGGCCTGTTTAGTGCACTTCCATTGCATGTAAAAAATCTTGCTAGTGTAATGTCATAGTTTAAAAGTAAATTAAAGGATTGTCTTTTGGAAAACTCTTTTTGCTTTCTCAATGAATTCTTTGAAGTAAACATTCCTTCATTGTAACTTAGATATGACACATTTACTTGTAATATTTGCTATTATGGCTTTATAACAAAACATGATAAGCTACATTAATGTGGAAAGTTTTGCTCAGGCTAATGATGTACTTCAATTCTATCAAATATGTAACTTGTAATGTGGAATAATTGTAATTTATTATTTGATTGTTCACAACTGGAAATTCCTAAGCTTGTTATTACTAGCTTATTTTGTTCCTGACATATATTACAATTTGCATCTATTAACATCTATATGTACTGACCCCATGTATAAGTATCACTTGTTCCATAACCATGCAATTCTCTTGTGTACTGGATCAATGGAAAACAAATTAATAAATAATAATGAACTTCATCATGGAGCAGAAAATGCAGCCAAGGTTTGTGTTAAAGTCATGTAGTCATAACTGTGTGTATAATACATAAGTTTCTGATACAGGAATATATAAAATTCAGGTATAAGACAAAATGGTATTACAAGCACAGTCTTAACAATTAGTGTATTTTGGTCTAGCAATGGGGTGCATATAGGTTACATGAGGCTAAAATTTACAAAATTAATCATGAAACACAATACTAAACGCAGTTCTGGTGTTCTGTCAATTTATCCAGTAGTAAGTATAGTACTATACAGAAACTTATATTAGTATTTGATATTCTCATATTCAGAGCACAGTATTATCTTCCACAACACAACCATCATCACAAAAATCATGTATACATAATCATTGCACTGTCATGAAAATGTGTGAGTTGCATTTTCTCTTAAAAACAAGCAGTCTTTTACAGAGTTACACAATATTTTCCAAAACAGCATTTCATACAAATAAGTGCCAAGGTATAACTTTCATGGACCATTCAGAATAGTCTTGCAGTATCATCATTCTCATTAACATTTTAAATTCATCATATACAGATAAGATACACAACATTTCATGTACAGGTTGTTCAGAAATCTTCATTACAGACTTCTAGGACTTGCAGAGGGGCATGGTTGAATAACATTTTGAATAGGAACCCATATCCACAAAGGTACTATTTCCATTTTAAGAAAGTTTGACTTTGGATGTGTAATGCATCCATGTCTGTTGAGTAGTAGGATAAACAGGATGATGTATGTTAAATTAGATGGTCACCAGATATCAGTTAACATCTGCCTTGCGCAGTTCAATTTATGAGACTCCTGTAGAGACAGAGGAAGATCTGCTGGCACGAGTTCCTGCCACCGCACTAGAAATTGAAGACACCTGAAGTAGAATGGAGAGTGTGTACCAAAACAATCTCCATAGGCACAATGTCTGTAACAAAATTGCTATTCTCCACATCAAGGCACTGCCATAATGCATCATTACCATTCTGGACATACAGTATGCTGGGTTTGTTTTTGTTTGGAAGTAATGCAAATACATAATTTTTAAGTGTTTATACAAACTAATGTGTATAAGTGATAAATGGATGTTTCCTTTTGAATTTTTGCCTAAAAACTCTAGTGTGTCATGCGTAATTCATTTGCTCAAGTGGAAGTGGATGAGTTAAACAACTGAATTGAAAACGTCCTTGAAGAGAAATGGTAAATTTCTGAACGTTGGCTCCTATTCAAATATTATGTACTCACTCCCCTCTACAAGTTCTAGAAGTTTGTGATGGGGATATCTGAACACCCTGAATGTAGTGAAATATGTGCAGTATACATGTACATCAGAGTAAAATTGAAACACATTTTATCATGTGTAAACCTATGTCAGTTCTCTTTTCACAAAGATGTAGCTCATTTGTCAAAAGAAAAATCTCTCCTTTCCTCTGTATACCTCCACAACTGTAATAAAACTGTTGTATCCACATCTAAAGTAATCCACATTTCCTTCATTAGTTTGACAGTGGAATTAGTGAGACATGGATGCATTATATATCCAAAGTGTAACTGTCTAGGAATGGAAATGGTACATTTCTGGATATGGGTTCCTGTTCAAAATGTTACACACTCACTCCCCTCTACAAGTCCCAAAATTCTGTAATGGAAATTTCTGAACACCCTGTATATGAAATGTTATGTATCTTATCTGTATATAATGATACTACAAGACTATTCTGAGTGGCCCATGAAAGTTATACACTGGCACTTATTTGTATGAAATGCTGTTTTGGAAAATATTGTGTAACCCTAAAATAGACTGCATGCTGTTAAAGAGTAAGTGTAACGCACACATTTTCATGACGATGAAATGATTACATATACATAATTTTTGTGATGATTGTTGTGGTGTAGAAGATAATACTATGCTCTGAATGTGAGAATATCAAATACTAATATAAGTTTCTCAACAGTACTATACTATACTTATACTGAATAAATTGACAGAACACCAGAACTGAGTTTAGTACTACATTTCATGATTAATTTTGTAAACTTTAGCCTCATGAAACCTATATGCAGCCCTTTTGCTGGACCTAAATACACTGGTTGTTAAGATTGTGCTTGTTATATAATTTTGTCTAATAAGTGGAAAATCTTCACAAAATCCATGATTCATATGGATGTGTAAGTTACTCATCAGCAGAATGATGTACAGGGCAATTATAATTAAAATTAAACTTTCACACTGCTGTAGAAATAACACCACTGGTCAGAATGACACAAATTTCAATGGAACATAATCGGAGAAGGAGGGAAAAAATACGGCAGAAGAAAAATAAGTAGTTACAAAACATAGCAATAGATGGCACTGTAAGCATCATAATTTAATAGTGGCTGACTACAAATGAGAAATGAATCATACAACAATGCCTAAGCTGAACACTTCATGTTAAACAAAGTGTATTACTAGGTTTTCTTTGGTGTACACGTTACTGTCAGTTATGTAAGCCCATCCATCACAGCAAGGTCATATCACATCAGATGGGTAAAATTGGTTTTCAATTGTCCTGAGGCCAAAAACTGCAAAAAAAGCATCAATCATGTCAGTTTTTAATTGCCCTGAGACCAAAAACCGCAGAAAA
Organism: Schistocerca nitens; assembly: GCF_023898315.1. NCBI lineage: Eukaryota > Metazoa > Arthropoda > Insecta > Orthoptera > Acrididae > Schistocerca > Schistocerca nitens. The sequence goes on from NC_064617.1 coordinate 652,554,807, forward strand.
AGCATCAATCAAAATCATATCAGATTATTAAATTCTGTGTGATGTGGAAAACATGTTCAATATGCTGTCCACTGTTTCCTGCAAGTTTAAATCAAGAAACAGCATGTTCCAAAACTGATCGAAGTGTTTCTGGAGTCACATTCAGAATGTGTTGCACAATGCATGCCTTCAATGCAGCTAAGTTTGCAATCAGAACACTGAACACAACATCCTTCAGAAAGCTCCACAGCCAGAAGTCACATGGATTAAGATCAGGTAATCGGCATGGCCAGGCTATGGGGAAATGGTGACTGATGATTCTAGCATTTCCAAAATGCCACTTCAGCAGCTGCTTAACTGGTTTTGCAATGTGCCAAGGTGTGCCATCTTACACAAAAATGGTCCCATCCACACATCCACACTGTCGGAGAGCTGGCATGACATAGTTGCACAAAAGACACTCATCAGTGACAGTACAGGTAACAGGACCAGAACCACCTGCTTCTTTGAAAAAATATGGCCCTATGATAAATGATGCCATAAACCCACACCACACAGTAAGCTTTTCAGGATAAAGTGGTAGTGGTTGATTTGCATGGGGATTTTCCATTGCCCATATCTGACAATTCTGTGTACTGACATATCCTGTCAGATGGAAGGGGGCTTCATCTGTCCAGAAAATCTTCCATGGCCACTCATTATCCACTTCCATGTGAGTGAGCAGGAAATTCTAGAGCAAAGACCTCTCTTGCTGGCAGGTCAACCGGAAGCAACTCATGCTCATGGGTAACTTTAAATGGATAGTAAAGAACAATGTTTCATAGTGTTTTATGCACTGTGGTCATGGGTATGTGCAATGTTTGGGCAATTCTCCATGCACTACATGTTTGCACACCTCCACCTGTCTCCTCCTGGAGTGCTGTGGCCACTACTTCCACTGATGTCAAATCAATTCATTTCCTCCCTCTACCAGGTTGCACTCCAAAAAAACAAATCTTTTTGAATTTCCAAATCATTTTCTCCAGACACACGGCAGTCATCGAACCAATGCTTTTTTCAAACCCTTCAGTGTCTGGAACTTCTGCAGAGTGATGTGTGCACAGTCATCACTCTTGCAATACAGCTTTACAAGCAGAGCACAATCTTGCATTGAGACAGTCACAGCAAATGTCACAGACACCATGTACCTGGCATGTTTATACCAACTTCAATGGGTCGCGCATATGACAGGTGTTTTCATTTACAGTGTGATCTATTGATCAACTTTTTTTTCTTCTGCCATATGTTTTCCCCCTTCTCCAATAATGTTCCATTGCAATTTGATATCATTCTGATCAATGGTGTTATTTCTACAGTGTTTTGAAAGCTTAACTTTAATTATAATCACCCTGTACTTCATCTCAAGATGGACATATGATGAGTTTGACAATAGAAGGTAATGTGAGTATTTATGTAACTTTATGACAGACAGTCTATTGTGTTTTGTAAAATAAGTCCAGGTTGTAATAGCAAGTTGATACTTACCATATAGATGACACAGTGAGTAGCAGGCAGGCACAGCGAAAAAGACTGTTGCACATTAAACTTTTGGCCAACGTCTTCATCAGAATAGAGAAAAACACATAAATTCACACAATCAAGCTAACTTCACACACACACACACACACACACACACACACACACACACACACACACACACACACACACACACAGACTGCTATTGAAAGTGGACCATTTTCTGTGTTGAACTGGAGTAGGGAAGGGGGCAAAATAGCAGGGTATGGGTGAGGGAAGAGTAAACAGTGGTGCCTGGTGGAGCACACAGATGCTAGAGGTGGTAGACAAGGCTGCCAGGTGTACTATTGGGAGGCTGTGGGGGAAAGAGAGAAGGGAAAAAAGGGAGTAGGGATGAGAGGAGCAGAGAAGGGAAAAGATTGGTGGATGCAATGGCAGAGAGCAGTGCACAATGACGGTGAAGGTATGAGTTGGGAGAATGTGGTAGGACAGAGGGGGCAGAAACCATTGGGTGGAGAGTGAGGGTACAGTAGGTTACTGTATGTTGAGCACAGGATGATTTTGTGAGCAGAGAATATGCTGTAAAATAATTCCCATTTGCACAGTTCAGAACAGCTGCTGATGGAGGGGAGGACCCAGAGAATGATACCAAATTTGAAGACAACAAACAAGAATATCTGAAAATGTATTATAGACAGCATCAGGCAGCAGAACAGTCAAACTGCAGCAGTATAATGTCAACTGAAGTTAAGCAAAATTGGGGAAATTGATCCATGAGGTGTAGTCACTTCTGTCACGTTCTCTGCAAATGTCAAATAAGGCTGGTGTACTGGTTCCAAGAAAGATGAAAACATTAATATAATGTCAAGAAAACTATTGGAAGAAGAATGCTTAAAATCAAAATGAATTAAAGTGGACACTAGCAAACAGACCAGAACAGAAATTAAACAGAGCAAAGTCATGATGAAGAAAGAAGTGGAATGTGAGGATGAAATGGGAAATCTGAACAAGACAGAAAATTTACAATTGTTTCAAAAATATGTGCCATGAAATAAAGAATGAAACATATTTTGTGACAAGAAGTAGTGTGGCAGAAAAGGGAAGAAAGACAGACTGGGAGCCTTGTTACAGTGGTTTTAAATAAAAACTTTGTGAGTGTAAATTATATTGCCTATTTCCAAAATGTTATTTGTGAGCAGATGCTTAGGTATAATTTGCTTGACTTCAAGTTTTCAACACTTCAAGTGCTAATGGCAACAGCAAGTACAGCCTACAACTTCATGCAGGTGCAGGGCAAGGCTGCACCAGGAGTGGGAACAAGGACATCAAACCTGCACAGGTAAGGAGTGACTCAGCTTGCCCCACCCATCTGTCAGGCATGGCATCACCAGGAGTGACTCTGCATATGCATGGACCAGCCACAAGCCACACAGCCAGCAATGAGTGGAGGAAATGACCTCCAGTGCCTATGTCAAGCTAGAGGTTGTTAGCAAACAACGTAATGGAGTACAGGCACACAAACTGGAACTCAACCCATCATGATATACTGTGAGTGGTATAGCATCACCCTATAACAACAGAGTTTATATGTGTAAGTAGCAGTGTGATGAAAAGTGTATTTCATCTTAAGTTTTTGTAAATTTTCCTGCTATTTTTTTTTCTTTCAACAGACAATTAAAAGTAATAGAGCATATATAGAGCACATGAAAATAACAACCAAATGATGGATTAGACTCAAATGGGTTTGGGGTAGCAATATATTATGAGTGATAATATGACTTTTATATAATAACTGAATCGTTAGTGGAATAAAGTTTCATGTCTGACTATTTTGCTTAATGCATAATCCTACCTCATCTTTTGTCTCTTACATCAAAATCAGAGGACACTGAATAACATGTATAGGGTTGAGTTATTTAGTGGTCACTGTCTCCTGCCCTTGTGGCCTGACTGCAGACTGTGAATGCATCTGAAGAGGAGTATGGGGTAGCAGGGTAGGGATAGGAGATGATGTTTTGCTGCCTGTGAGAACATGCAGGGACATGATGGGGACAGCGTAGTCCTGCTGGGTGCAGAGTATAGAGGCTGCACTAGGGGAAAGGGGATGGGGGTGGGGAGGGGGAGGCAGAGTAGAGGACATGTGTAGTGCTGGAGTGGGTGCACGGAAGGGGATAGGCAACTGTAGGACAGGGGCTAAAGAAGGTTGAGGCCATGGTGGTTATGGGAACAAAGGATATGTTGCAGGAAGAGTTCCTAGTACAGTTCAGAAAAGATGTTAGTAGGAAGGATCCAGATGAACAGCCGGTGAAACAACCATTGAACTGAAGCGCATTATATTGGGCAGCATTTCCTGCATATGAATGGTCCAGCTGCCTCTTAGCTGTAGTTTGGCAGTGGCCAGTCATTTGGACAGACAGCTTGTTAATTGTCATGCTCGCATAAATAGCAGCACGGAGTTTGTAGCTTACTTTGAAGATCACATGGCTGTTTGCTCAGTTAGCCCTGCCTTTTATAGGATAGGAGATCTCTGTGACAGGACTGTAGTAGGACCGGTCTTGCATCTAAGTCTATTGTGACCCATGAGGAAAGGGTTTGGGAATGGAGGGCTGTGGAGAAGTGGGAATGGACAGGAATATTATGTAAGTTTGGTCAGTACTGGAATACCACTGAGGTTGGGGTGGGGAAGATAGTTAAGATATGCCTCATTTAAGGACAGAATGAGAGGTATTAAAATCCTGGCAGAGATTGTGATTCATTTGCTCTTGTCCCAGGTGGTGTTGAGTACTGCAGAAGTGCTCCTTCATAGCAGGACAATGGGTCTGTAGGGGATGGTACATGACTCGAGACACAAGGTATATGAAATCTATTTCTGGACTAGGTTAGCATTGTAATTTTGGTCTGTGAAGGCCTCAGTGAGAGTGTTGGCATGTATGAAGAGGGACTACTCATAATTACAGATTGTGTATGGAAGTGACTTCTAGGTATGGAATGGGTTACAGCTCTCAACTTGGAGGCATTTTTGGTGGTCCAGATCATGAAAATGTCATCAACCAAACAAGTGAGGAGTTGGAATTCTTGGTGGTTAGGAAGGATTCCTCTACAAAGCCAACGAATAGATTGGCATAGGATGGTGCCACAGTGACCCCCCTCCCAGAAAGTCAGCAAAATCTCCAGTTCCTTCTCTAATCCTCAAGCCCATCACAGAACTTTTCCCCTGAGTCTATTTCTTTCCCCACTCCTACCACTCCCCACATTCCTATCTTCCACACACTACTTTAACTCTATAAACCCAATCACCCAGGATGCCCCATTGTGACTGGTTACTGTGCACCCACCAAGAGAATTGATGACATTGTGGACCAACACTTTCAGCCCATTACTTGTAACCTACCCTCCTATGTAAATGATAACATTTATTTTCAACGCCAACTCTTCACACTATCTGTTTCTTGACCACATGGCATCTTGGTCCTCACTGCCCATGTCACCTCTCTCTAAACTAACATCCCCAATGTCCATGGCCTTGTCACAATTCATCACTAGATTTCCTAATGCTCTGCTATCTTCAATCCCATAACCTCCTTCCTTGTCACTATGACCAGTTATATCAGGGCCTCTCAGGGCGTTTGTACCAGCACATCAGGCAGTGCTGAGTGCAGAAGGTAACTTTACTATGAAGATGACTGTGCAGCTCCCGAACTGTTTGACTTTGCACAACAGTGCTCTCTCTCTCTCTTTCCTTACAGTTGTCTCACTCGCTCCATCTGTCTTGACCTTTTCCAAGACTTCAGCTCTGTATTCTCTGTCATTGTCCAACTTTCATGTGCAGTCAGTGGAGAAGTTAGTTTGGTGGGACTAGATTACTGATGCAAAAGTGAATTTAATAATAACAATAATAATAACTTAATTTAGTTTGAACAGGAAATTGTCTCTTTTATTTTGAATTATGCTGCTAAGATCTGGAATGAGGGATCAGCTGAATTCTTAGAGCATTCTTTCAGATATATTTGTACACATTCTAGTTTTCATACAATTCAAAACTGAAAAAAAATGTTTCACATACACATATGGAATCATACATAGAAATAATCTTCATTGCTTATCTGTGTAGCTTAGGAAAATCTTCCTTCGACAAATTGAGAGAGAGAGAGAGAGAGAGAGAGAAAAACGAAACATGAGACAGACAGCTGGGGTAAGCATTATCTCCGCATAATAAATCCACCATAGAATGTTGAATGCCCTACTTTCAATTTGCACAAGAAATTAGTCTCAAATATTACATCAATGCTAAGATTTTGAATCACCAAGAAATTGCACTCCAACAGCTGCCCTGCCAATTCCACAGTTAATCGTACCTTTTGTTTCACACTATTTGATAGCTAATCAGTAGCACGAATAATTTTTATTAACCAGTAGCACAAATAACTTTTATTCTGGAAACATGTCTCACTGCTATACCCTCTCTGTTCTTAATAGATTCAAAAAAATGGCTGTGAAATGCGATTCAAATCATTACCACTGCCCAGTAAACACTTAACATGTATACCTTGTACACTTGCTGTTATTAGATGGTGCCACACTTCCTTTTTACTTACCATGTGATCTTCTTCATACAACAAATCCTCATTAATCCTTTCCCTGGAAAAACTATCATACTTATTACCAAAATGATTATCAGACACAGTCAAATGACAGATAGCATGGTCCTCTTCCTCATTGCTACTCTCAAACACTAACTCTTCTTTAGGCCTAACCTTACCCTCCTTTATTCTTTCTTTACATAACACATTGCCATCATTATCAATTATAAATTCAAATACCTCATCCTCAGCACTAATGGATTCATCACTGCTGTCATAACTACAACTACTAACAGAATCAGACACACTGTCGCTTTCATTGTCCTCAAATACTTGGCTAATTAGTTGATCCTTGTTTCCAGTATTAGACAATAAAGCAGAACACCTGAATTCCCTATATTCTGTTAAAAAATCTACCATCCATTTTACCACTTTGAACATCCTGAACAACAGCAACACATTTTGTTTCATCGCTTAATATTATAATACACACATCAAAAACAGTTTTCATCACTCCAATTACCAGAACTCCTGAAGACAGACGTTGACTGTGGATATTATATCACAGACACAGTCCCTTTGACTGTTCAGAGATGTCACTAAACCCACCCAAAGATGTAAACAGCCATGCATCTCCAGTGCCTATAGGACGAAGGGTGTCCGACAGTAGATCCGTTCCCGTCATTCTGCCAGGAAGGCCACACACAGCTCCTTTTGTCTGTAGGTCAACAATGCCTAGACAGTCAATACCATGGTTTGCTCACATCCAAATTGTTACTTTGTGCCAGGAAGGGCTCTCAGCAAGAGAAGTGTTCAGCTGTCTCGGAGTGAACCAAAGCAATGTTGTTCAGAAATGGAGCACATACAGAGAGATAGGAAATGTCAATGACATGCCTCGCTCAGGCTGCCCAAGGGCGACTACTGCAGTGGATGACCACTACCTACATATTATGGCTCAGAGGAACCCTGACAGCAAGGCCTCCATGTTGAATAATGCTTTTTGTGGAGCCACAGGGCATCATGTTATGACTCAAACTGTGCGTAATAGGCTGTATGATGCGCAGCTTCACTCACAACATCCATGGCAAGGTTCATCTTTGCAACCACACCATGCAGGGTGGTGCAGATGGGCCCAACAACATGCCAATGAGACCGCTCAGGATTTGCATCACGTTCTCTTCACCAATGAGTGTCGCATATGCCTTCAACCAGACAATCGTTGGAGAGGTGTTTGGAGGCCACCCGGTCAGGCTGAATCCCTTAGACACACTGTCCAGCGAGTGCAGCAAGGTGGACATTCTGTGATGTTTTGGGGTGACGTTATGTGGAGCTGACATATGCTGGTGGTGGTTATGGAATGTGAAGTAATGGCTGTACAACACATGGATGCAATCCTCTGACCAATAGTGCAACCATATTGACAGCATATTGGCAAGGCATTCATCTTCATGGATGACAATTTGCACCCCCATCACGCACATCTTGTGAATGACTTCCTTCAGGATAATGACACCTCTCGACAAGATTGGCATGTTCTCCAGACATGACCACTATGGAACATGCCCGGGATAGATTGAAAAGGTCTGTTTATGGATGACGTGACCCACCAACCACTCTGAGGTATCTACGCTGAATACCTGTTGACGATTGGCACAATCTGGACAAGCAGTGTCTTGATGAACTTGTGGATAGTATGCCATGACAAATAGAGGCATGCATCAATGCAAGAGGATGCACAACTGGGTATTACAGATACAGGTGTGTACAGCAATCTGGACCACCACTCTGAAGGTCTCAAGGTATGGTGGTACAAAATGCAATGTGTGGTTGTCATGAACAATGAAAAGGGTGGAAATGATGTTTATGTTGACATCTCTTTCAATTTTCTGCACAGGTTCCGGAACTCTCGGAACTGAGGTGATGCAAAACGTTTTCTGATGTGTGTAGTAACTTCCTCCTCTCTTTTTACAGAATAAATATTGCTACATGCACCATCATTCAACATCTCATCAGAATTAGAACTTACACTTGTCTCACTACTCTCATTTCAATTACCCTTACAGCATATTTATTTACACACAGCCCTTTGTCACTACCTGCTCTAGTGTGAGCCAAAACTGGGGCATTATCGAATTTAAATGGTTTGGTCCAGAATTACCATCATTTCCTCTATTTCTGCTTCTTGAATTTCTCCTACTATTTCCGTGTCCATTCTGGCTATCCTCCACCCAACCATTCCTTGAATTTCTACTATAATTAGTCCTGTTCATTCTTCTTACCTGAAATTCTCTCCCTGATTAATTATTGTCATGAAAATTTCTTCTACAATCTTCCACTGAGGGCTTCACCCTCTCCACTTTATCAACATAATTCAAGAAGTCACCAATATTACCCCTAGGAGCAGGTACAAGCAGTTCTCTAACTTTCTGAGGCAACTTAGATTCTAAACCAATAATTATTGATTTATTACCTAGCCCTTTGTCCAAATATTTCAGTTTGTTTTTTTCCAAAGCTGACAGAAACATTTCACAGTACCCTTCCTAGAGTCAAATTTCCCTTCTCCCCAAAATTCACTAAAATTCTCTGCTGCTTCTCTTGGAAGAATATGCATCTAAAAATGCTTTCTTAAAGCTATGCCATGATGTACAGCTATCAATTACCTGCGTTTCCCATCCATTAGGATCCCCTTTCAAAAAACCTCTCACAAATGACATTTTCTCTTTGTCATTCCATGCTTCAGGCACCAAGTTAAATTCCATAACGAAATCCAGTGGATGCACTTCCTCATATGCTTCAAAATTATTGAATTTCTTACAACTTACAAATGAAGGACTGTTTGGGACACTACACGCATATTGCTTTAGATTTTGTACATCTTCCATCTTTTTCTCTGTTTCAACCAATTTTGGATCTACATTTTTATTTACTTTTACCAGTTTTTCCTCTACCATTAATGAAAACTTGGTTTCTACCTCTGTTTCTAAATCATTTTTAATGTGATTGATTTGGTTCTCAAGTTCAACCCTGTTTTCAACACAAAATTTCCTAGCATCTTTGACTTCATCTGTACACTGTTTCCCGAAAGCCTCCATCCTCCTACTATAGTCATCACAAAGTTTCTTTCGCTCTTCTACACATTTACTACTCATCAATGTTAATTTCTCATTAGTGTTAGGTACTACTTTCTTTATCTCTTCATCATAATCTTTAGCTACTGCCTTAACCCTCTTATTTAATTCTGAGAGATTAGAGCTGACTACCATAATCTCCTTTTCAATTTCTTTCTTCAGTTCATCCCTTAAGCTAGCTATGTCAGTTATAATGCTATCAGTTTTCTTTTCCACCCTGCTAATGTCTTTTTTCATACTACTCATGTCTTCTTTCATACTCATATTACTAATAATTTGCTTACCATCACTTCCAAATTCCCATCTGCCATAAACTTTTGCTCTTGCTGACTTTCACTACTAGATTCCTTCCCCTTAACCATAATGATTTCATCCATTTCAGTACTGTTTTCGTCCATTTCACTCACATCACCACACAATGTAGGTGATGCTTTTATCATTCCATCTACAATAGTACTTTCATCCCTATCACTCAAAGTTGCATTCATGTCTGACTTATCACCACTATCATCTACGGAACCAGTCCCCTGTTTTCCGTTTTCTCCCATTACACTGTCTTGTTCGTTAAGGCCACTCTTTGTCTATCACTTAATATGAAATGGCTTATTCTTATTAACTTGCCTCTTGCTGCTGCTGCTGCGGTTATCATTGCAATTTGTCATCTGCACAGCAATGGCTGCTTCCATAGAACCCATTCACTGAATGGCTGCTGTCATATTGAGGCCATGAAACCCATGTACTGATTGTCTGTTGCACTTCCTTTGTTAAAATCACTGTATTGCAAACCATTCTAGAGTTCGCTACTCAGAGTTCCCAAATTTTAGTTTATTGTGCCCCCATACAATATTCTTCACCTGGAAGGGCACCATATGTGATGTTCACCTGCTTTATTTCTTCATTCATAGTCCTCGGTGTCAATGTACTGCATTGTTATACTGACTGAAAAATGGGGGGTGGAAGTTCAACACTGAGTACTGTAAATGATGTAGTCAACAGTTGCACAGTTGTGTTTCACAGTTCTTTACTTTCACTGTTCACAACAACCCCAATATTACACAGTTCGTTAATAGTTAACTTTTGATAAGCCTCATTCACAGTTCGCAGGCAAACATCAGCATACAGGTATAATAGTTTATTGTTGAATATCTATGAATATCTATGAGCAGTAAAAACTGAACCACACAGTTCACAGTCTTTCAGATATATTGTATAGACACGGTTTTTTTTTTTTTCAAATGCCCTATTTGGGTTTCACTTATTTCACATTTAGGCTGATGCATTGTTGTTGATCTAACCAACACAGGAACCTCATCTGAAAATTATCTGTGGAGTGACTGACTTGGGGCCAAATTTTGGGCCTTTATATATTCTCACAATAATAGGCACTGAAACTATACATTGTTTGATGTTTTATTTACAGAAATTACAATTAAAATATAACTCATTCAATTAACTGAATATATCGAAAAATTCCTTCTTTTTGACAGTTGCTTCTACTACGAGGGTTCAGACAAATTATTTGTTTAAATGATGGTATTAACAAATATACTTATACAAACAATACTTTTGACAAAACTGGTCATTACTCTGGAATTAATTAAGGGCTGGCTTTGCTAACATTTTCGAATAGAGCCAAATAGATACTTTAAGAATACTAATACTACTTCTTCCAAATGTTTATAATTATTAAAGAATTTATATTTGTTTATAAGTCAACAAAAGAATTAAGTCACAAAACAATTACTGATTTCACCCTATAGCAAAATTTATTAACTATGAATGATCAAAATAAATCAGGAAATTAATTACATACATAAAATTATGCACAAAATTAGACCTGGTGCTATATTCTTTAAGACTGAGGGCAAATCTTTCTGTTTTATGAAAATGTAGATTACACTCACGCATGTTAATAGTTATTAGTTAAAAATGAAAAAATTAATTTAAGGAGGCAGACATCTTAACAAGAGGGGAAGTAAAAAAAGTCCCAGCTTGCTTCGTCAGAAGTTCAATCTACAGTATAGTAGTTATAAACCCTCTAGGGAACTATCATGCTTCAGCAGTGCCTTTGTTACTTTTAAATGTGCTCAAGATCAATATGTTATAACAATGTTCCCCTTGTCTGACCACAAGTTATATACACTAATAGGGTGAACTCAGTCAGTCTTAGTGGTGCCTTGGCCAGCTCTAAAATGATGATAGCTAGGTCAATGAGCAATGAAAGAATTAACAGGTTAAAGAAATCCCTTGCAGAAAGAGACTGGTTTTGCTAGAGAAATAATAGTAATCATTGTCCACCAAATAATGTGACAGCTAAGATAATTTTTGAATGTCCTTTGAACAGAATTCTGCAAATAAGTAAGGTGACAGATCTCAAGATGTATGAGACAGGCGAAATACCCTCAGACTTCAAGAAGAATATAACAATTCCAATCCCAAAGAAAGCAGGTGTTGACAGATGTGAAAATTACCAAACTATCAGATTAATAAGTCACAGCTGCAAAATACTAACGCAAATTCTTTACAGATGAATGGAAAAACTGGTAGGAGCCAACCTCGGCAAAGATCAGTTTGGATTCTGCAGAAATATTGGAACACGTGAGGCAATACTGACCCTACGACTTATCTTAGAAAATAGATTAAGGAAAGGCAAACCTACATTTCTAGCATTTGTAGACTTAGAGAAAGCTTTGGACAATGTTGACTGGAATACTCTCTTTCAAATTCTAAAGGTGGCAGGGGTAAAATACAGGGAGCGAAAGGCTATTTACAATTTGTACAGAAAGCAGATGGCAGTTATAAGAGTCGAGGGGCATGAAAGGGAAGCAGCGGTAGGGAAGGGAGTGAGACAGGGTTGTAGCCTCTCCCCAATGTTATTCAATCTGTATATTGAGCAAGCAGTAAAGGAAACAAAGGAAAAATTCGGAGTAGGTATTAAAGTCCATGGAGAAGAAATAAAAACTTTGAGGTTCGCCGATGACATTGTAATCCTGTCAGAGACAGCAAAGGACTTTGGAGAGCAGTTGAACAGAATGGACAGTGTCTTGAAAGGAGGATATAAGATGATCATCAACGAAAGCAAAACGAGGATAATGGAATGTAGTCGAATTAAGTCGGGTGATGCTGAGGGAATTAGATTAGGAAATGAGACACTTAAAGTAGTAGAGGAGTTTTGCTATTTGGGGAGCAAAATAACTGATGATCGTTGAGGTAGAGAGGATATAAAATGTAGACTGGTAATGGCAAGGAAAGCGTTTCTGAAGAAGAGAAATTTATTAACATTGAGTATTGATTTAAGTCTCAGCAAGTCGTTTCTGAAAGTATTTGTATGGAGTGTGGCCATGTATGGAAGTGAAACATGGACGATAATTAGTTTAGACAAGAAGAGAATAGAAGCTTTCAAAATGTGGTGCTATAGAAGAATGCTGAAGATTAGATGGGTAGATTACATAATTAATGAGGAGGTATTGAATAGAATTGGGGAGAAGAGGAGTTTGTGGCACAACTTGACAAGAAGAAGGGACCGGTTGGTAGGACATGTTCTGAGGCATCAAGGATCACAAATTTAGTATTGGAGGGCAGCGTGGAGGGTAAAAATCGTAGAGGGAGACCAATAGATGAATACACTAAGCAGATTCAGAAGGATGTAGGTTGCAGTAAGTACTGGGAGATGAAGAAGCTTGCACAGGATAGAGTAGCATGGAGAGCTGTACCAAACCAGTTTCAGGACTGAAGACAACAACAACAACAACAACAACAAGATAACAGACCGGGGCTGCAAAAAGGTGTTGATAAAGAAAAGTTCTTGGTACACTAAAACACAGTTCAATATCAAAGATAATGTAATGATACTGTTGGACATATGAGGTCCATTCAAGAAATTCTGCAACTTTGTTCATACAATTTTTCTACTCTTGCCTCTCACTTATTGTGCATGGTCTCCTTTGTTATACTCTCCTCCACAATTGATACACCACTCCCAGTGCCATTTCAACTTCCACAAGCAGTCTTGGTATGCCACTTGCTGGATCACACAACTGCTGTCTGTGTATTTTCTTTTATCTTGTCTATCATTGCAAATATTTGTACTTTTAGTGGAATTTTCAACTTCGGGGATAAAGAAATTCTGCAGTGGCCTGGTATGGAGAGTATGGAGGATGAGGCAGCTCAGTGACTTTGTTTTTTGTCCAAAAGTCACTCACCAACAGGAATTAATGTGCAGGTGTATTATCATGATGCAAGAGCCATGAATTGTCTCGCCACATTTCAGGCTACTTCCTTCTTACATTTAGTGGTGCAATATGTACCAATAGTATTATCAATTAACATTTTGCCCCTGTGGCATTAATTCATGATGAACTAATCCTTCAAAGCCAAAGTAAACTATCAGCATGGCTTTGACATTTGACCTGGTCTGATGCACTTTCTTTGGTCTTGGAGAACCTTCCCCAACCCACTGTATGAACTAAACCTTGGTCTCAACATCATAACCATAGGCTCACACCTCATTGTCAGTTATGATTCTCTTAAGCAACATCACATTCACATTTGCATGATCCAAATGCTCTTCACATATTGCAAGTCGAAGGTCTTTCTGGTCTCGACACATGAGCTGTGGGACAAAGTTGGTGCGAACACAATGCATTCAAAGATGCTATGTCAGGATTTCACAACATGATCCAACTGAAATTTTACATTCTTCTGCAATATCTTGGACAGTCAGTGTTTGATTAGCATGCATAATTCTGTTGACGTTCCTGCCGTGAACATTGCCAGTAGACATAAAAGTACATCCTGGATGAGATTCATCTTTAGCTTGTGCCCAACCATTTTTAAATTGTGTGAACCATGAGTATGCTTTAAGCACTCATCACTGTAGGCTTCCTGCATCACTTGGTATGTAACTGTAAGGGCTTTCTTGAGATTCATGCAAAATTTAATGCAGGCACGTTGCTCCTTTGACTCTGCCATTTTGAAATTCGTGAACTGTGTGACACAATGTTCTATTATATACAACACTGAACAATAACTAACACACACACAATGATGAAACTTGCAGCAGTTACACGCTAAACACAGCCATGTGCTGGAATGCCAACCGCATTTCACTCGAACATACCATTTGCGTGAAATTATGAATGTTCCAGAACTTTTTTAACAGACCGTGTATACAATAATACTAAATTTGAAATGCAAAATCCTTGTATGTCTGATGGAGAAATGATTATAAAGAAAGCAATTATTGAAGCAAGAAAGTCACACAGTGACCAGTGCATTGGAAGTTCTAACAATAAATGCCAAGCTGCTTGGAATCTGATAAACGATATTGCCATAGAATCACATAAAGACAAAACTAACATCTCTTCACAAGAATTTAATGGTTATTTTATTAAATCTGTTGAGAAAGTAAGCATTAGCAACATTAAGCCCAAAGCAAGACCATCAGCACTCCAAAAAATAATTATCATGGAACACCTTTGCAGGATTCCTCAATAAGTTCCCATGATACCCCAGTGAGCTCTATAGCTATTGACCAAGAGCAGTGCAAACATGCACTGTTTTCCATTTAACTAATTAAACAAATAAAAGAGAAACATATCTCATCAACTGCAAAGCTGATATCCACAATTATCTGGTCATTCCCGGACAGAATGGAGCACTGTGGAGTGCCTGTCATGTTGTGCGCAGGAGGCGGCACCCGAACCTACCTGCGATTGGCGTTTGGGACGTAGCAGGGTGGTCTGCAGTTCCGTGCCGCCTCACCAAACCGTGTGTGGAAGTAACAGTACGGGTAGTGCAGTGGCATTTCCTGCAGAAAGTTCGTTGCCAGTGGCAGTGGCCGAGGTTTGGTGGCCGCAGTAGGTTTGGTTGCAGGAGGAGGCATGACTGCGGGAAGAGCCTGTGACGTCCCAGTTGCTTGTTTACTGCTTCCCAGGGCAAGTGGAACTCAGCACAGGACGGCCCCGGCCACGTCCAGCCGCAGGGCGATGAGCCTGAACCTGAGACGTGTCAGCTAGCGAAATGGAGCAGTGATGCACCGTGTAGCTTGTCAGCAATCGTCATTCTTTGCTCGACAGGTTCAGATGGCCTTTGAGCCAGAACAAAGCGGATGTGAGGAAATAGTTTATCTGAGCAGATGGCGAGGAGAACTGTGTCAGAGAATAAATCGGCGCTGACCAGGGCACGTAGCCATCTCCAGAGCTCGGAAGGTTTGTCGTTGCCTAGTTGCTCGACGTGGAGCACTTGCTATTGCTGCCTCAGTTGAGCTTGCAAGCCGACGTAGAACTGTCTCTTTGGCTAGAGTGTACTGGGTAGACGAGTCCCGGGCATCGACCAGGTCAGCAGTCAAGTCCTCCTGGTCGTGCTGGTGGGTGATGAGGCACAGAAACCTGGTTGACTCATCGAGTATGTAATGGTCGAACACTTCGTCCACATTGATTTTATCCATACTGAATGAGACATTGTGGTTGTGATTGTTAATGTTTAAAATATATCGGCACAACCACTAGTTTATAGTGTAAAACACTGACGTGTTTCGGAAGTCAAGCTTCTATCATCAGAATAATAAAAAGTAAATGAACCTGTTAAAACTCGCTAAAATGGAACATGCATGAGGCACAATAAAATTGATAATAAAATTAAAACATCATAGTTACTTCCCTTGTTGCAGCCGTGTCTTCCAAGCTGCATCTCCACATAGTCGTCAAAATATAAAAAACTCTAAAATGGTGTCGCCTATGGTGTTCAACATCTAACCACATGGCTCTCTCCTCTATCGTCGTAAACCACTCGTGCGTCTTCGTTGATACCACACACCACATAGCCAAACACGACACTGAAACGCGAGTGAGCTCACATGCAAGTAAACGAGGAAGTCACAGAGATGTCTATACAAACAGATAATGTATACATGTTCTAAGGACCTCATGAAATGATGGTATCCTGCCATACATAGACAGGACAAAGGCAAAAAGCTGGATCTACTAGAATAGCTGGAAATTACGATACATAGCGTGGATAATCAGAACACACTGAATGAACAGCTAACTGGTGATACAAATAACTTTTTGAAACATTTCACTGGTTTCTTTTTGAAACTAGATTTTTATAGAGGAGAGAGCCATGTGCTTAGATGTTGAACACCATAGGCGACACCTTTTTAGAGTTTTTTATATTTTGACAACTATGTGGAGATGCAGCTTGGAAGACACGGCTGCAACAAGGGAAGTAGCCACAATGTTTTAATTTTATTATCAATTTTATTGTGCCGGGTGCATGTTTCATTTTAGTGAGTTTTAACAGGTTCTTTTACTTTTTATTATTCTGATGATGGAAGCTTGACTTCCGAAACGCGTCAATCTTAGTGTTTTACACTATAAACAAGTGGTTGAGGCGATATATTTTTGAACATTGACTTCACCCACAATTTTGAACCAGGTTGTTGCTCTGTCAGGATTATATGGCGGCAGCGTTGGTAAGCATTGTAGAATGTTCGGGAGAACAGGTTGGGTTGAGTTCGTCGGGGCACTGCCTGAATCAAGCTGTTGTTGCTGTAGTATTCCAGGAGAGAGTGCCTCCAGGGGATGTGGCAACGATGGCTGTTTGGGTGGCAGAGTGAAGGTGACACGTTGTGGTTGAGTGTGATCCATTGTGACGCGGAACGCCGACGTGGGTGAGACACCGTAATGTTTTGATTGCGGTTTCGGAAGCTCAACACATTGCGGGTGTGCTCGAATTGACGTGTCGTGGAAGACCGATGTGGATGAGGCAGCGAGATGTGCTGAGAATGGTAGCAGAAGCTCAAATGGAGCCAGCGCGTGGGCGACAGGTGAGAAAAAGTTCAAAGTTTTAGTTCGCGGTATGCTCGACGTTTGATCAGAGCCAGGGCCACCTGAGTTGCAGGGAGGCTGAGGAGGTGCAAACTGTCCAGAAGCACAGTGTGAGAAATGATGTCGAACATAGGACAGAATGTGCAAATATTCACTGTTCATAGTCACTCCACTCAAAACGGTGTGAGGATAAGGTGAATGTTGTGGCACGAAACACTGAGGTGCAGCAGTGGGACGGAGGTGGAGGTCAATAACAAGTTACTGTTTGTGTTGCACTCTGAAGTATTGAAGTAGGAAGGCATGTGCTGATGCTGAACCGAGGCAGGCGTGGGCGTGGTAGGATGCTGAGGAGGTTGACCTCTGCATGAAGCAGTTCCGGCCACGTGGCAGGTATCTGCATGGTATGGCATGGATTGTGGCGTAGCAAATTGTTGTCCTGGTGGTGGTAGGTTGTCCAACAAAGCATTTGCAGAAATCGGCATTGGTCCCACACTGCACGGAGAGGTAACTGCACAGTCGATGATGGAGGGCACATGTGGAGGGAACAAAGGCGTTTGATAGCCGGAGTCATGCACACTCCTAACCTCACTTATTGTTGCAGGTTCGAAAACATCCGGTGAAATTGACATAATCGTCGAGTGAGAGGCATTGTGTTGCAGTCCTGGTGGGTGTACATCACCCGCAACACGATGCATGTCAATCACAAAATCCGGCATTAGGCGTTGGACCGAAGTCATTGTTCGAATGTTGTGTTGATGTAATACATGCAAAAATAACCGATGCAGAGGCCGCAGACACAGTAAAACAGTGAAAACGGAAGATGTTACAACTCGGCGTCACCAGTGAGGAGGAAGTTTGGGTCGGTTTCACCAAACAACACTCCCACTTTACAGTAGATCATTTATTCACCTCTTTACACAAACAAGGCTTACACAAAACTGAATGGCAGAACTGCACAAAGATAATGTTTAGCTTAGTTCAAAGACGATACTTAGATCAATACTGGTGTCGATCTCATCGGCGCCACAAGTTCACATGATTTTCAATATTCTTCTGTAGCACAACATGTCGAATGCTTCAATTCTCTTCTGAAACAGTTTTTCTGCAGTCCATATTTCACTATCATACAAGTATGTGCTCCAAATATACAGTCTCAGAAATTTTATACTCAAATTAAGGCCTATCAGTAAACTTCTCTTACCCGGGAATGCCCTTTCTGCCAGTATTAGCCTACTTTTTATGTTCTACTTCTCCATTCATCATTTGTTATTTTGTTACGTATGTAGCAGAATTCCTTAACTTCATCTAGTTCATGATCACCAGTCCTGATGTTAAGTTTCTCATTGTTCTCATTTCTGCTACTTCTCATTATTTCTTCAATTAACTCTCAACCCATAGACTGCACCCAATAGACTGTTCATTCTGAAAATCCTGTAATTCTTCTCTGCTTTCAATGAGGATAACAATATCATCAGAAAATTGTATCATTGATATCCTTTCACCTTGAATTTTAATTTCACTCTTGAACTTTCCTTTTATTTCTGTCATTGCTTCTGTGATGCAGAAACTGAGTAGCAGGGGTGAAAGGGTACATCCCCATCTTACACCCTTTTTGTTCCAAGCCCTTCATTTTTGGTCTTCCACTGTTATCTTTGCCTCTTGGTTCTTGTAAATATTGTATATCACTCATCTTACCCTGCAGATTACTCTATTTTTCTCAGAATTTCGAACATCCTGCACCATTTGACATTGTCAAATGCTGTTTCCAGTTCAACAAATCCTCTGAATTGTCTTCACTTTTATTTAGTCTTGCTTCCATTGTTAGCTGCAATATCAGAACTGCCTCTCTGGTGCCTTTCTCTTTCTGAAAGCCAAACTGATTGTCATCTAACGCACCCTCAATCTCCTTTTCCATTATTTTGTGTATTATTCTTGTCAGTAACTTTGATGCATAAGCTGTTAAGCTGATTGTGTGATAATTCTCAAACTTGCCAGCTCTTGCTCTCTTTTGAATTAAGTGGATGATGTTTTCCAAAACTCGAATGGTTATCTTGCCGGAGTCATACATTCTACGCACTAATGTAAATAGTCATTTTGTTGTCACTTCCCTCAAAGATTTTAGAAATTGTGATGGAATATTATCTATAACCTCTGCCTTATTTAATCTTAAGTCTTCCAAATCTATTTTAAATTCTGGTTCTAGTACTGGATCCTCTATCTCTTCCATATCAACTCTTGTTTCTTCATCTGTCATGTTACTGGACAAGTCTTCCATCTCACAGAAGCCTTCAATGTACTCTTTCCACCTGTCTGCTTTCTCCTCTGCATTTAACAGTGGAATTCCCATTGCAATCTTAATGTTACAACCCTTCATTTTAATTTTAGTGGTGGGTGTTTTGACTTTTCTATATACTAAGGCAGTCCTTCTGACAATAATTTTCTTTACATTTTCCATGGAGCCATTTTACTTTAGCTTTCCAGTACTTCTGATTTAGTTCATTGCTTCACAGATAAATTCTTTGTGCCTTTGTTTTTCTTCACAGATAAATTCTTTGTAACTTTTTCTTTCCATCTTTGGTGACAGCCCTTTTTAGAGATTGGACTGCCTATTGAGTTATTCCTTATTGCAGTATGTATAGGCTTAGAGATCTTCAAGCATATCTCTTAATTGTAAAGTATTTCTGTATCCCACTTCTTTGCACACTGATTCTTCCTGACTAGTCTCTTAAACTTCAGCCTACTCTTCATCAATGCTAAAATTGTCATCTGAGATTCTATCTGCTTCTGGGTACATCTTATAATCCAGTATCAGGTTTCCAAATCTCTGCCTGACCATCATGTAATCTAAGTGAAATCTTCCCAAATTGCATGTTCTTTTCCAAGTAGAACTCCTCCTCTTGTGATTCTTGAATAAGGTATTCACTACTAACTGGAATTTGTTGCAGAGCCCCATTAGCCTTTCTCTTCTCTCATTCCTAGTACCAAGCCCATTTTCTCTGTGAACCTTTTTTCTACTCCTTCCCGTACAACCACATTCCAGTCCCGCATGGCTATTAGATTTTCATCTCCCTTTATGTACTGAATTACTCATTTAATATACTCATACACCTTCTTTCTCTCTCTTCAACTTCAGCTTCTGACATCAACATGGATACCGTGTGAGGTGGCACATTGGCTAGCCCCCTGGACTCGTACTCAGGAGGTCGATGGTTCAATCCTGCATTGGGCCATCCTGATTTAGCTTTTCTGTGATTTCCCTATATCACTCTAGGCAAATGCTGGGATGGTTCCTTTGAAAGGGCACAGCCAACTTCCTTCCCCGTCATTCCCTAATCCGATGAGACTGATGACCTCACTGTCTGGTCTCATTCCCCAAACAACCCAACAGATGGATGCCTGAACTATCATTGTCAGTGTTGGTTTGCTGTTGATTCTGATAAGGACAACCATTTCATTAAACTGCTCACATTAACTTGCTCTCTGCGCACCGCTCTCATTATACCATTTTTTGCTGTTGTTGATGTTACCCTATTGCAAATGAAGTCTTAACTGATATTGCTGTGGACATGTCCATCCTCCAAGATTGCCAAACCAGCTCTACTAATAAACCATAGATTACTAACAAAGACTTAACTAACAATGACTGCAGCAAACAACACTGACACTGCCAAACCAGCTCTGATCTTACCAGCTCTTCACTCATTTAGGTGCAGTCCAAAGATCACCAAAGTGCTTCGTCTGCCTTCTAGTTTCACAGTTGTTTATTATTCTGCTGGTCATTGAGAAATAAGCAAATGATAGCACACTATTGAGAGAAGTTTTAAATATGAAATGCAAGTTACTATGCTGTTTAATTTGTCTAATATTAATAACAGAACATTGTCATTTTGGCACACAACTTCCGAATGCAGTAGACAATCACAGAGAAGGACCACAATTTAGGTAGTCTTCCTCATGATACCCATGCTAAACAATCCATCTGTTATATGTATCTCATGCCACATTATGTCATCTAGCCACAGCAGCTTTCTTAACTGCTCTAAAAAGAGCTTCTTGTAGCTGAATATTATGATGGTTGCAAAGCCAAAAAAATTACGGTAGCAAGTAGGCAGTGGAGTGACATACTATGAGCTCAACAAGCTTGGAGAGCATGTAATGTAGCAGAATGGAACAGTACATTAATAACAGGCTGATACTACATCAACTGAAGACAAGAGTACCACCACAGTCGGGAATGTTGTTTTAAACTTACAGCATTAATGTTTGTGATGTTACAAGTATGTGAGCAATTTATTCATCCACCTAGGCCTCACATTGAGGAGAGATGAATTTGTTGCATGGCTAAATGCTAGTGGGGTCAGGGCACAGCGTGCACCACAGCCAGCAAGGGTAGTTGACAGTTTGTGGCCAGTCATAAGCAGAGATGAGCAGCGTCACCTGAAATAGGTAAACCCAAATGCTGGGAATTTGGGTGGCTGTCACTCACATGGCCTTTTTGCAACAAAAATGCTTCAGGAAATGGTGGAGTGACAGACAATCTTAAAGATGGCTAAGCTACAGCTCTCTGAACTTCAACAATAAGTCACAGTTACACATGAAAGTGGATCTGAATACATCTGTGATCTTGAAAAAATGAGGCACATCCAATGATACAGCAACATTTCAATATCTTTCAAGCAACAGAAGTTAATATTTTACTGCAAATAAACATTTAATCAATGAACCTCTGAACTAACAACTTTTAATTGTTTCATGCAATTTCAACAAACACTATCTCAGATGATACCATTGCACTATAGCTGTCATCCCCAAAAGCTACATATCTGTATCTACTTCATTTTTTGATTTACACTGTCTTTTGTATCTTTCTCATTATGCAAATGTTTATCAGAACATTCTATTCTCCACATTTACACATGAATACAGCATGAATACCTTACATATTCTCATACTTGTGTTTTTATTTTATGAACAGTTCACCATTTTTCTAGTAACTTTATTTAAATGTTGATTGCAAGTGCTATTAAAGAGTGTGCTAATTTAAAATCAAATGTGTTAACAGACACCACAACTGACAAGAGAACCAAAATATGCTTCTGTCAAGAAGATATAAATAATTGTTTAAATTATATTTCACGGCAATTCATTGTCACTTAATATGAGTACATTTGTGGGAGAATACCGGATTATTTACTTATGAACAATACTTAATTTGAAATTATGAATGGTCTGAGTGTGACCAAATGTTTATGACATTTCTTTGTTTAAATATTGTTGTAATATATTAGTTTAATCTGTGAAATGGTCAGTTTGAATCAGATCATATCTATAGATCTTAAGGATGACAGATAGTGGAAGGGATGGTCCTCAGCCAATGGAAACACAGGCAGTAGCAGAACACTACAGGAGTCAAGTGGAGACTGGAACTTTTTAAATGAATAGTTCAAGGGGGTAGTTCTAGACACTTCATTTTGAGTTCTTGAAGGAGGCAGACCTACCTGTGGCAATGTGTGTGATTTGGTCATATAGATGACTGATTCTGGGTTATGAACAGCTGGTACCATACTTTAACCGTCAGGTGGCTTGCGGAGTATGGATGTAGATGTAGAATGTTGGAGATAGAGGTTATGAGAAATTAAAAATGTAATGGGGAATAATTAAAAGGAGTGCAACCAGAAAAGGTCACAAGATTTATTGTAAAATGTGTAGAGAAATATGATAATGAAGATAAAGTGCTGAAAAATTTATTTTGTAGAAGGGAAATGAAAGTTGGAATGGAGGTAGGTCTGTTGAACGATTTTGTGACCAAAAAAGAGGGAGGCAGAAGTGGATCTGAACTTGATGGAGGTGGAGTGTATTACAGATTCTAATGAGGCACTGGGTCAGTAGCAACAATTATAGTAATGCAGATGAAGGAAATGTAGAGGATTTTGTATTGGAGGAAGTAGGTCAAGCTATCTATGAGGGTGGTGAAGCTGTAACCTCATCAGCTGGAGATGAATTTTGTGGTATATTGACAGAAGTATGTTAAGGTATCTGTGAAGGTGGAAGAGTGGTAGTCTTGCTGGCTGGTGATGAATTTTATTATATATTGGTAGAAGTGGGCAATTCATTGTTAAAGGAAAGCAAAGGCTGAAGCTTCAAAAGTTGAGACTACTGATTTACATATCTTGGGGGAAGGAATTTGTGCATTTAATTCTGTTGATCAAAGTGAATCAATGGCTCTTGATGAATGTAAAAATTAGGAGTGGCTGTGGAAGGTTGAACATGAAAGTAATGTGTTAGGTAGTGGATCTAAATGCAAAGTGTCAGAGAAATCTGACGAGAGAGAAAATATTATGGAGACAGAGGTAGCTCCAAATTTGGCAGAACAGGAGAGTACTGTGAGTTATGATGTGGTAGGATGCAGTAATGGCTGTTTGAGTGCTGTATTGGAGGAGGTTGATGAAGTTCTTGGTAGTGATTTGTATAATGCACTGAAAGATGTAATGGATATTTTACATTCTTGTGAGTTATTGGTGGATGTTAATGGAGTTACTTGTGATAAACTCTGTAGTGATTTGGTGGAAATAAATGAGATTTTCTGGAGGGGAGGTGAAGTTTTAAGTTGTGTGGTTAATTGTGAGAATGTTGTAGCAACTGATGTCATCACGTCAGAGGAAGGGGACAGTGCATTTGATGCTTACAAGGATGATTTGGAGGGTGATTTGAAGTGTATGGATAATTTAGAGGTGGGTTAGGAGAATATAGCAGTGGATGTTGTTAGTACTGAGTGGTACAGCAACAAAGAATGTGAGTTCTCTATAGATGATTGAAACTGTTGTTGTTGTTGTTGTTGTGGTCTTCAGTCCTGAGACTGGCTTGATGCAGCTCTCCATGCTACTCTATCCTGTGCAAGCTTCTTCATCTCCCAGTACCTACTGCAACCTACATCCTTCTGAATCTGCTTAGTGTATTCATCTCTTGGTCTCCCTCTATGATTTTTACCCTCCAATACTAAATTGGTTATCACTTGATGCCTCAGAATATGCCCTACCAACTGATCCCTTCTTCTAGTCAAGTTGTGCCACAAACTCCTCTTCTCCCCAATTCTATTCAATACCTCCTCATTAGTTATGTGATCTACCCATCTAATCTTCAGCATTCTTCTGTAGCACCACATTTCGAAAGCTTCTATTCTCTTCTTGTCTAAACTAGTTATCATCCACGTTTCACTTCCATACATGGCCACACTCCATACAAATACTTTCAGAAACGACTTCCTGACACTTAAATCAATACTCGATGTTAACAAATTTCTCTTCTTCAGAAACGCTTTCCTTGCCATTGCCAGTCTACATTTTATATCCTCTCTGGTTCAATCATCATCAGTTATTTTGCTCCCCAAATAGCAAAACTCCTTTACTACTTTAAGTGTCTCATTTCCTAATCTAATTCCATCTGCATCACCTGACTTAATTCGACTATATTCCATTATCCTCATTTTGCTTTTGTTGATGTTCATCTTATACCCTCCTTTCAAGACACTGTCAATTCCGTTCAACTGCTCTTCCAAGTCCTTTGCTGTCTCTGACAGAATTACAATGTCATCGGTGAAACTCAAAGTTTTTATTTCTTCTCCATGGATTTTAATGCCTACTCCGAACTTTTCTTTTGTTTCCCTTACTGCTTGCTCAATATACAGATTGAATACCATCAGGGAGAGGCTACGATGCTGTCTCACTCCCTTCCCAACCACTGCTTCCCTTTCATGTCCCTCGACTCTTATAACTGCAATCTGCTTTCTGTAAAAATTGTAAATAGCCTTTCACTCCCTATATTTTACCCCTGCCCCCTTCATAATTCAAAAGAGAGTAGTCCAGTCAACATTGTCAAAAGCTTTCTCTAAGTCTACAAATGCTAGAAACGTAGGTTTGCCTTTTCTTAATCTTTCTTCTGAGTCGTAGGGTCAGTATTGCCTCACATGTTCCAACATTTCTACAGAATCCAAACTGATCTTCCCTGAGGCCGGCTTCTACCAGTTTTTCCATTCGTCTGTAAAGAATTCGCGTTAGTATTTTGCAGCTGTGCCTTATTCAACCGATAGTTCACTAATTTTCACATCTCTTAACACCTGCTTTCTTTGGGATTGGAATTATTGTATTCTTCTTGAAGTCTGAGGGAATTTCGCCTGTCTCATACATCTTGCTCACCAGATGGTAGAGTTTTGTCAGGACTGGCTCTCCCAAGGCTGTCAGTAGTTCTAATGGAATGTTGTCTACTCCCGGGGCCTTGTTTTGACTTAGGTCTTTCAGTGCTCAGGCAAACTCTTCACACAGTATCATATCTCCCATTTCATCTTCATTCACATCCTCTTCCATTTCCATAATTTTGTCCTCAAGAACATCGCACTTGTATAGACCCTCTATATGCTCCTTCCACCTTTCTGCTTTCCCTTCTTTGTTTAGAATTGGGTTTCCATCTGAGCTCTTGATATTCAGGCAAGTGGTTCTCTTTTCTCCAAAGGTCTCTTTAATTTTCTTGTAGGCAGTATCTATCTTACCCCTAGTGAGATAAGCCTCTACATCCTTACATTTGTCCTCTAGCCATCCCTGCTTAGCCATTTTGCACTTCCTGTCAATCTCATTTTTGAGACGTTTGTATTCCTTTATGCCTGCTTCATTTACTGCATGATTGGAACTAGTATTGGAAAATTTTGAAGTCATTACTACTTCATGGTGGCCGCAGGAGTAATATATAGTAGCAAGAGATCTTGAAAGGAGGAAAGATGAGACTGGGGTGAAGGAAGTATTCAATGAATTGTTCAGTGCTGATAATGAATTTCTTACAACATTAATGGAAATGTCATGTCTACATGAAGCTTACATATACACAGAGAATACAGCAATACATACCAATTAATGTGTGATTACATGAGTAATCTGTAATCAGGATTTTTCTGTAATTCTCTGGTCTCCATTCAGCACTGCCAGGAAACAGGGAAAAAGTAAAGGACAACAGCATCAGCATTTTGATACAGAATATTATTTCATACATCCCAACATATTGGAAGTTATTCTATATATGGTTTCAAATTTTACAGCTTTCCTTTTCAGTGTATACTGACATACTATTTAATTTTTTGTTTCAAGATATTCTTTAACACTGTAAGAACAAATATTGATCAAATGGCTTTTTAATTTTCTTTTCAAAAGAGGCATACTTTCTATCATCTTTATACACTGTGGTAAACTGTTGTACGGTATGCCTCCAGCATTTACAGGTCATG
This sequence comes from Schistocerca nitens, assembly GCF_023898315.1. NCBI lineage: Eukaryota > Metazoa > Arthropoda > Insecta > Orthoptera > Acrididae > Schistocerca > Schistocerca nitens. Next base: position 652,581,106 of record NC_064617.1, read on the forward strand.
TGTCCATTAATTTTAGCCTACTTCCTTCTATATGATAGTCATTTTTTCTTCTCGTAGTATCTTCATGATACTGTCATTTTAGCTATGCAGTGCAGTTAGTTTTTAAGTAGATAATTTTTAGTTCAGTGAATTTATTTCTGCAGGAGTCTCTAGGTGATGCTTTCGTGATGCATTGTATGGTGCTGTGTTATAATCTTAATATTCTTTGTGTGTACACATCTGCAGCATTTCCCAAACCAGGATGCTATATGAGAGGTGTGAAGTTTACTGACTTTGGCATTTTTCTATCAGGAATATGCTTGAACCCATTTTGCTGCAAATATTATTTACATAATTGTATCATGTCTTATACCTATCTGCTGTTACACCTAGAAATTTGTAGCTGTCTGTCTGCTTTAGTTCTAGACCTCCTAGCCGAGTAGTAATGTTGCCCAACATGGTTTTTTTTTGTTTGCATAAATCTACATGTATATGTTGTTTTGTTTCCATTTATAAAAATATTGTTTTTCCTGAAATAATTGTTTCTACTTTTCATATTTAGCAAACTCTTCTCTTGCAAGTTTTCTGTTGTAGAACTAGCAACGTAAAATGAAGTGTCATCTGCAAACATGACTACACCATCAGATACTATTTGGACATATAATTGACATGCAGAATAAAAAGTAGTGGACCAAGGATGGATCCTCGAGGAATTGAATATTTCTTAATTTCAAAAGACACTTGTGATATTGTTGTTCACTTTTTGCTTTATTTCTACACTTTGCTTTCTATTTTCCTAAAATCATTTAGTAATGTCTGCTGGTTTCCCCCTTATATCATAACAATGAAGCTTTTCTAATAAAATATCATGGCATACACAGTAAAATGCTTTACATAGGACCTTGCTGTTGGTGGGGAGGCTTGCGTACCTCAGCGATACAGATAGCCCTACCGTAGGTGCAACCACAACGGAGGGGTATCTGTTGAGAGGCCAGACAAACGTGTGGTTCCTGAAGAGGAGCAGCAGCCTTTTCAATAGTTGCAAGGGCAACAGTCTGGATGATTGACTTATCTGGCCTTGTAACAATAACCAAAACGGCCTGGCTGTGCTGGTACTGCGAACGGCTGAAAGCAAGGGGAAACTACAGCCGTAATTTTTCCCGAGGACATGCAGCTTTACTGTATGATTAAATGATGATGGCGTCCTCTTGGGTAAAATATTCCGGAGGTAAAATAGTCCCCCATTCGGATCTCCGGGCGGGGACTACTCAAGAGGATGTCGTTATCAGGAGAAAGAAAACTGGCGTTCTACGGGTTGGAGCGTGGAATGTCAGATCCCTTAATCGGGCAGGTAGGTTAGAAAATTTAAAAAGGGAAATGGATAGGTTAAAGTTAGATATAGTGGGAATTAGTGAAGTTCAGTGGCAGGAGGAACAAGACTTCTGGTCAGGTGACTACATGGTTATAAACACAAATCAAATAGGGGTAATGCAGGAGTAGGTTTAATAATGAATAGGAACATAGGAATGTAGGTAAGCTACTACAAACAGCATAGTGAACGCATTATTGTGGCCAAGATAGATACGAAGCCCACACCTACTACAGTAGTACAAGTTTATATGCCAACTAGCTCTGCAGATGACGAAGAAATTGAAGAAATGTATGATGAAATAAAAGAAATTATTCAGATAGTGAAGGGAGACAAAAATTTAATAGTCATGGGTGACTGGAATTCGAGTGTAGGAAAAGGGAGAGAAGGAAACATAGTAGGTGAACATGGATTGGGGATAAGAAATGAAAGAGGAAGCCGCCTGGTAGAATTTTGCACAGAGCATAACTTAATCATAGCTAACACTTTGTTTAAGAATCATGAAAGATGGTTGTATACATGGAAGAACCCTGGAGATACTAAAAGGTATCAGATAGATTATATAATGGTAAGACAGAGATTTAGGAACCAGGTTTTAAATTGTAAGACATTTCCAGGGGCAGATGTGGACTCTGACCACAATCTATTGGTTATGACCTGTAGATTAAAACTGAAGAAACTGCAAAAAGGTGGGAATTTAATGAGATGGGACCTGGATAAACTGAAAGAACCAGAGGTTGTACAGAGTTGCAGGGAGAGCATAAGGGAACAATTGACAGGAATGGGGGAAAGAAATACAGTAGAAGAAGAATGGGTAGCTTTGAGGGATGAAGTAGTGAAGGCAGCAGAGGATCAAGTAGGTAAAAAGACGAAGTCTAGTAGAAATACTTGGGTAACAGAAGAAGTATTGAATTTAATTGATGAAAGGAGAAAATATAAAAATGCAGTAAATGAAGCAGGCAAAAAGGAATACAAACGTCTCAAAAATGAGATCGACAGGAAGTGCAAAATGGCTAACCAGGGATGGCTAGAGGACAAATGTAAGGATGTAGAGGCTTATCTCACTAGGGGTAAGATAGATACTGCCTACAGGAAAATTAAAGAGACCTTTGGAGATAAGAGAACCACTTGTATGAATATCAAGAGCTCAGATGGAAACCCAGTTCTAAGCAAGGAAGGGAAAGCAGAAAGGTGGAAGGAGTATATAGAGGGTCTATACAAGGGTGATGTACTTGAGGACAATATTATGGAAATGGAAGAGGATGTAGATGAAGATGAAATGGGAGATACGATACTGCGTGAAGAGTTTGACAGAGCACTGAAAGACCTGAGTCGAAACAAGGCCCCCGGAGTAGACAACATTCCATTGGAACTACTGACGGCCTTGGGAGAGCCAGTCCTGACAAAACTCTACCATCTGGTGAGCAAGATGTATGAAACAGGCGAAATACCCTCAGACTTCAAGAAGAATATAATAATTCCAATCCCAAAGAAAGCAGGTGTTGACAGATGTGAAAATTACCAAACCATCAGTTTAATAAGTCACAGCTGCAAAATACTAACACGAATTCTTTACAGATGAATGGAAAAACTAATAGAAGCCAACCTCAGGGAAGATCAGTTTGGATTCCGTAGAAACACTGGAACACGTGAGGCAATACTGACCTTACGACTTATCTTAGAAGAAAGATTAAGGAAAGGCAAACATACGTTTCTAGCATTTGTAGACTTAGAGAAAGCTTTTGACAATGTTGACTGGAATACTCTCTTTCAAATTCTAAAGGTGGCAGGGGTAAAATACAGGGAGCGAAAGGCTATTTACAATTTGTACAGAAACCAGATGGCAGTTATAAGAGTCGAGGGGCATGAAAGGTAAGCAGTGGTTGGGAAGGCAGTAAGACAGGGTTGTAGCCTCTCCCCAATGTTATTCAATCTGTATATTGAGCAAGCAGTAAAGGAAACAAAAGAAAAATTCGGAGTAGGTATTAAAATCCATGGAGAAGAAATGAAAACTTTGAGGTTCGCCGATGACATTGTAATTCTGTCAGAGACAGCAAAGGACTTGGAAGAGCAGTTGAATGGAATTGACAGTGTCTTGAAAGGAGGATATAAGATGAACATCAACAAAAGCAAAACGAGGATAATGGAATATAGTCGAATTAAGTCAGGTGATGCAGATGGAATTAGATTAGGAAATGAGACACTTAAAGTAGTAAAGGAGTTTTGCTATTTGGGGAGCAAAATAACTGATGATGGTCGAAGTAGAGAGGATATAAAATGTAGACTGGCAATGGCAAGGAAAGCGTTTCTGAAGAAGAGAAATTTGTTAACATCGAGTATAGATTTAAGTGTCAGGAAGTCATTTCTGAAAGTATTTGTATGGAGTGTAGCCATGTATGGAAGTGAAACATGGACGATAAATAGTTTGGGCAAGAAGAGAATAGAAGCTTTCGAAATGTGGTGCTACAGAAGAATGCTGAAGATTAGATGGGTAGATCACATAACTAATGAGGAAGTACTGAATAGGATTGGGGGGAAGAGAAGTTTGTGGCACAACTTGACCAGAAGACGGGATTGGTTAGTAGGACATGTTCTGAGGCATCAAGTGATCACCAATTTAGTATTGGAGGGCAGCGTGGAGGGTAAAAATCGTAGAGGGAGACCAAGAGATGAATACACTAAGCAGATTCAGAAGGATGTAGGTTGCAGTAGGTACTGGGAGATGAAGAAGCTTGCACAGGATAGAGTAGCATGGAGAGCTGCATCAAACCAGTATCAGGACTGAAGACCACAACAACAGGTCAAGAAACATACGACAAACTTTATTCTGTTCATAAGATACATTGGTTGCAAGTGTTACAATTTCAGTTGTTGTTTTGGCAGATTTGTCCCTTCTGAAACCGTGTTGTTCATCTTTGAGAATATTGCACAGTTGAACAAAAGATTAATATTCTGTTTGTTATTGTTTTCTATTATTTTAGAGAGTACATATGTAATAGTTATTGGTCTGGAACTGATTGGGTCTTTTTTGCAGCCCCCTTTATATGTGGAAGCACCAATGAAACTGCTATAGGCATGAGTATTCAAGTACAGAGATATGTGAACAGGCAGAATACGGTGCTGCAGCCAGTAGTGCCAATATAAGAGTGTGCATTTGTTAGATTTGTTACTGCTGCTACAATGGCAGGTTACGAAGATGTAAGTGATTTTGAACATGCTGTTGTATTCAGTGCATGATCAATGGGATGCAGCATCTCCGAGGTAGTGATGAAGTGGGGATTGTCCCATACTACCATTTCCCAAGTGTACCACCATGAATATCAGGAATTGGTAAAACATCAAATCTCCAACATCATTGCAGCCAGAAAAAGATCTTGCAAGAATGGGACCAATGATGACTGAAGAGAATCTTTCAACAATGCAGAAGTGCAACTTGTGGTGTCACAGCCAGACACCACACGTGCTAGGTGGTAGCTTAAATCGGCCGCGGTCCTGTAGTACATGTCGGACCCGCGTGTCGCCACTGTGTGATCGCAAACCTAGCGCCACCACAAGGCAGGTCTCGAGAGACTGACTCGAACTCACCCCAGTTGTACGGACGACAGAGCTAGCGACTAGACGTACGAAGCCTTTCTCTCTCATTAGCCGAGAGACAGAATAGCCTTCAGCTAAGTTAATGGCTACGAACTAGCAAGGCGCCATTAGCCTTACAGTGATTGTAATTAGAGTCTCACTTGTGTTCACCATAGAGATGTACAAGAAGACATTAAAGATAAGTATATGAGAAGCTCCGTTCTTTTCTTCATAGCATTAATTACGTATCCTGTTCCAGTACTTCACACCCGTCTGCGTTAGTCTTGCGTGCCCTTTAAGCCACCTCTATCTACAAGGTGTTGGCCCAGCTGCCGACACATCACAACTCTTCCACAACTGCTGCAGATTTCAAACTGGGCCTTCCACAAGTGTCAGTGTGCGAACCATTCAATGAAACATCATCAGTATGGGCTCCCAGAATCAAGGACTCACTCATGTACCATTGATGACCGCATAGCAAAAAGCTTTATGACTTGCCTGTGTCCCTCACCCCCGACATTGGACTGTTGATGACTGGAAACATGTTGTCTGATCAGTTGAGCCTCATTTCAAATTGTATCAAGCAGATGAACGTGTACAGTTGGAGTTATATGGGACCCCTGATACATCTAGATAAGACTCTGACAGGTGACATGTACACTCTTTGACATAAAACTTGACCGGCGGCCGGCCGCTTCAGAGGCTAAGTCAGCGCCGATCGCGACATGGGACAAAAAAATTGGCCAACTCGCTAATTCTCTAAGTCTGGTTATCTGCACAATCTGGCAACACTGTAGACTGTGGCACTTCCTGGAGGAAAACTTGCCGCATGATAGAGAAACTCTAGGCTTGATTACGCCTGTGGTCTAGCGGTAGCGTGCGTTGTTTCTGTTCATAATGTCAGTGGATCGAGAGCAGCTGGCATAAAATATTTTTATAGCCTCTTCTCTCTGAATGCTGAAGACGTGAATGTAATGGTAGCGCAGATTCAATCTATTTCGCTTTGTGACACACCGATATCAAAATTTTATTCAGTAACGATTTTGCGGCAGATTTCCTGCAGACTCTCCTCCTCTGGACGCCATATGCGGCAAAGCTCCGGGATCCATTTGCTGGCTACTGGCAGCGGCCGTGGCGACAGCAGCGGCGCTGCACTCCCCCGTTCTTTATCGAAAGCGCCTGCTACCGCTCATCGCTTATGATGATTTAAAACGCTTTATCATTAAATGTTGCTCCACAGAAAATTTCTACAATTTCCATTCACGCTCAAAAGCAACGGAGACAGACGCCCTGATTAGCAGGCGGGTATTATATTACATTAATCGGCAAGAGCTGAGTATGGCCCGAAATTCATTTTATAGATTGGGACGAAATTAAACCACCTCACTACATTCGATGAATTTATAAATGCTTCATACCTCGTTTCTTTTCCTTTCAAACTCAATTATTTGTGCAACTTTTGGTCAATGTTTGGATGTTTTCGTCAAGCCAGAGTGAGCGTCTGTGGTGTAAAGTGTATTACAGTTCTTGTTTCATTCCTTATGGTAAGTCTATGCGATAAACTGTGTGAATACCTTGCAATGCATGCTCTGTAGCAGTGCAGGAACACTGCACATTTGGAGTTCCATGTATGGGTTCATGAAGTATTTATTGTTGATCGGAAGTGATAGTTAAGGTCATCAGATTTAAACCAGAAAAATTTGTCGTTTTGAAGGTTTCAGAGAACGGAAAGGAATTGCTAACGCCGGTGTTAGAAAACGTCTACAGTTAAATGCTATTGCAAAAATTTAGAAGAAGGGAACTACATTAATGAACATGTGCACTTCATAAACAACCTTCTGACATGTTAGACCTATATGACGAACAAAGCTCAAATTTATATCGTTGACAGTCGGTTTGAATCTTTTCAGGGTCTATTTTACAGTGAAGCACCTTGGAATTTGCAAAGCAGAAATCCATGATATTAACTTAATTTACTAAGTCGAAATCGGACGAAGATTGATGTTTAAAGGCATTCTTCAGATTTCGCATAAGAAATTTTTACTAGCAGTTTGCAACTCCATTAATTAAAATGGAAACTAAAAGGTTGTAGTCAGCGGCTTCTACCGTGATTCGAATTGCTATGTCTTATAGTACAAGCACTGCAACGCACAAGGGAACTTCTGAGCTAACGACACACTGGCGGCCAGAGGCGGAATATAGTCACTGCGATGTTGCCTGAGCCTCAAAACGCAACCTTAAACACACGAACAGAGGAGGTGGAGATTATTGTTTTAACGTCCCGTCGACAACGATGTCATTAGAGACGGAGCACAAGCTCGGATTAGGGAAGGATGGGGAAGGAAATCGGCCGTGCCCTTCCTAAGGAACCATCCCGGCATTTGCCTGAAGCGATTTAGGGAAATCATTGAAAACCTAAATCAGGATGGCCGGGCGCGGGATTGCACCGTCGTCCTCCCGAATGCACACACAAACAGGTGTTACTTATGTGAAGAACGCCGTTCTTGGAGTCCAGAAATTAAATATACTTTCTAATTGTGTCATCTTGCAGTGGATTATATCGTACGAGTCTTCGATGTGGAAAACGAATGTCAAGTGAATTTAGCGAGGTAACGCCGACCTACACCCGGAAGTAAATGCACTATCAGAGTGTTGACAAATACTTGCTACGGCGCTGCCATTTCTAGGCTCTCTGACGAGGCAGCTCTTCAGCGAAATGCTTGCTGTGATTCTCCGATACGGTTCTTCAGAGTGGAGACGCGCGCGCACGTTTGGTTTTTATGCGGCGTTCTCCCCTGATGGTTTCTGACGTCGCCTTGTGGGCTATGTTTACATATGAGACATTCAATTATCATTAATCCAGAATGATACAAGTTGCAGCTTCCGGCGTGGAAGAAGGCTGTTGACGCCGACATTATATCATTTCAACGTAGGGGAAAGCAAAACAGATCATTCAATGTTTCTCATTCAACATAAAGCATGTGAGATAATTTTCCGTAACGTTCATAATCATCTAAAAATACAAATGAAGTAAAAATACACCGGAAGCTTATTCGAATTGAATATAACGCTTTGCACCTCGATGTCGAATTTGTCCACTTGCAATCTTTTGCAGCATACACATAGAATGTCATGATTACCACGAGAATGAAGAAATATGTTGGTAAGGATGGAAGCAAGAAGAGACGCAGTCAACAAATATTCTATTCCTCATGGCATTCATTTCATTTGACACGTAAGAAGAGGTAAAGCGGGAATTTACTTTCGTTAACACGAAAGATATGCCGCACATATTGATAACGAGGAAGTCTGCGTCTTCATACGTTTCCTCCTTGAAATCTGTATGCTCTATTATATACTAAGTAGCCCGATCATTGTTTCAGTAATGTTACCCTCTTGTTTGACCCCGTAACGATGAACAGATTCCAAATGCATGTCTCCCTTCCTGGGTTGTTTTTTGTGTTTTATTGCTTGGAATTCCTGAAGCAGACCACTGTGCCTTCCCCCCTCGTGGGTTAGGTCTCAAAACTAAACCGCTTTGTATCCAATGGCATAATTTATTCAGACAGCATCAGCATAAGACTATCAAACAAAGCCTTCCATTTACAGTTGCAGCACTCTAACCAGCACTGACCAAAGTGTAATCCACGGTCATGGTCCTAAATTACCAGCTGTCTGCTACTGTGGCAAAGTCCGTACTACACTGTCAGTTCCGCAGCACCATTTTATCTGGTAACACTGTGTAGTTGCACAGTTGTGCTACCAGGTCTGTCCTCACACTGTCAACTTTATGTATCTCACTTCTCCTGTAGCGTAGATCACGAGGAGCCGAAGTAAATGAGTGTATTCTGCATGACGTAACATTCAGTATTCCCTTCTTTCATAGCCACTCTTCATGTGCATCGATACCAAATAGGAATGCGAAAACTCTTGCGAGTGAGAGAATGACAATAACAATCGTAACAAGAACAAGCAAATAATGAATGATGTTTATTCGAACGCAGAACGAGAATGGCTTTAAATATAAAAATCTGTATCTATATCTGTATCCATATCTATTGATCTTTGAGTTGGCACAATGCAAATATATTCTTAGCATTTAATTACTGAATTTAGTTCTGGATGTTTGCAGAGAAAAGGAAAAGTCGGTACTTCTCGCTAGTGTAATATAATGTGAACCAGCAACTACCCTTTCCTTAGAACACGACTCAAGCAGGTCCTCAAGTAGGTAGCAAGGCACTGCTGCATTCTGTTCCCTGACATTGCTCTGATGACGGTTAATGCAGATAGTTCCCATTATGAAATACAAAACGTATTGCAGGTTAGTTCCTAGGATAGTAACATTAAATTTACGTTGTAGACGGCACATGAACATGACGACTATCCATATTACTCATCAATATAAAAAGACAATATTTTGGGAATTTAGCAGGATTACTCAAAATGAATTCTGAAATTGGGTGACTGACTGCACACGTGCTAAGCGTCGTCAAGAGTATACGATGTCCTAATCGCATTAGGAATATGAAGATCGTCTTCGACAGCTCGCAACTTTCACATTGCTATCTCCACCCTACTCCAGACAGCCCTCGGTGGAGTTGCACTACGTTGCCAATGTTATGGAAGGCCTTCAAACCGACAACAGACAACATACTGAAAAATACAAGCGAATTCTCTTGCAGCGTAAGCTTATTGTAACTAATCTAAAAATTATTGGAGAGGAACATTGTCCTATTCAAAAAAAGTAAAATGTTACGCACTGTTGACGTCAAACGGACATTATCTATGTCCTGTCTTGTGTCCTACTCATCTATAAATCAAGTGTACTATGAAAATGATTATATATAATGGATGATAGGGTAATGCATTGATACCAGATGGTGGGGGCCGGCCGTTGTGGCCGTGCGGTTCTAGGCGCTTCAGTCTGGAACCGCGTGACCGCTACGGTCGCAGGTTCGAATCCTGTCTCGGGCATGGATGTGAGTGATGTCCTTCGGTTAGTTAGGTTTAAGTAGTTCTAAGTTCTAGGGGACTGATGACCTTAGAAGTTAAGTCCCAAAGTGCTCAGAGCCATTTGAACCATTTGAACTATTTAACACAAAATGACATTAAAAATTAAAGTTATTCACGAGCAGCTAGTTGAGAATATGTATGAACATTAAATGACACGACGAACTGAAATAATATGACGAAGAGTTCAGCGCTCACTGGGAATAGAGCCCCACACATATCGTTGTTGACTACACACAAAGAGACGTCAGCTACCGAATTTTTCTCCACCAGCTGCTCAGAATAGCATCTTGAACTTACAGTCATCTCGCAAATAGATCTGTGTCTCACTGGGAGTTAAAAACGTTGGATATCGTTAGTGTTGACAACGAATGAAAATACATTAAAAATCAAATGGTTCAAATGGCTCTGAGTACTATGGGACTCAACTGCTGAGGTCATTAGTCTCCTAGAACTTAGAACTAGTTAAACCTAACTAACCTAAGGACATCACAAACATCCATGCCCGAGGCAGGATTCGAACCTGCGACCGTAGCGGTCTTGCGGTTCCAGACTGCAGCGCCTTTAACCGCGCGGCCACTTCGGCCGGCTTAAAAATCAAAATTATTATCCACCAGCAGATAGGTGTTCTCATGATAGAGCTTGATAATACATAATTAAATCTTTAGTGCTGGGCCAGGATTCGATCCCATTCACGCGTAATATGTGAAGGTGTTGAGGAATCTGCAGTTTTGAACAAACAACAATTTGTAGGCTAGCTGTATTGCCACGAAGGGATCAAATTCCGCGTTAAGGGCGGTCTGAGTTGCATTCCCAGTTTAGAACCAATTTTATCGACATACAGAAGCTCAAATAAAAGATGGAATAAGTGTCCTGTGACCATACATAGCGTTTGTGTCGTCACTTGAAATAAATAACTAGTATAAGAAAGGTTACTGGTGATAGAGTTTCTACATGTCGCCACTCCAGACTTTATTGTGGTTCAACCTACCGTCTTCTTGGTAAAGAAGGAATATCATCTTTAATGTGAATTTTCAGACCACGCAGCCATTATATCTCCTTCACTTGGTGTAGCCAGGAGAGAATGGAATCTGTCTCTCCCTATCTAAAATCATTGACGGAAGTGAGAATCGAACCCAGACCATAGGTATAACAACCTACCATCCGTCCAACAGACCACGAAATCCTCTTCTCTGCGAGTCATTTTTCTATCGTAACGCAGTTGCGCCACACTGGATGAGAATTCTGACACACAGGCTCCCTGAAGTAATTTGCAGCATGTTCAGTAAATTCATTTACTTGGTTGACCGAATCACCATGAACTAGCTGCCTCGGCTACCCAGTGCATACATTCGACTATTTTGTAATCACAGAAATAAAATCACGTAACTGCCACCTACACACAACTGCCAACAGTGTAGGATGCAGAAGTTTAAATAGGAAGTTTTCCTTTCCACTTGAGCTATTCTATTGCGCTATCTGTTACTAGAAAACGTCGTTCAGTCCAAAAGAAAAACTGTAACTGTTTGTCTCTCAGAAGTCAAGACCTGGCCATATGCATAATCTCACAGTGCTGTGGAATCCAAAAGTTCTGGAGGAATAGTTGCCGAGCTCTGGAGCTGCTGTAGCTACGTGTCAGCTTGTAGCATAGATAAGATGTCGTGAGTTCGAATACATTCAGTGCTACATTTTTTAAAACGCAATTCTGCTCTCTGCTGAAGGTATCAATCTAATGGAACTTTGAACATAATTCCCTTCACTTCTCAACTCAAAGTAGTCGCATGTGGAAAAAGGGCTAACTACTGTGACATTTTGTTCTATTCAGGTTTAATAGACAGCAGGCAGCAGATGCATCTGGAAGATGTGCAGGGAGAGCACATCGTGCCATAATATGTCAGAAAAGTATTTGCTACATTAGCCGTCGTGTGGTAGTGATATTTTATTCTTCTTCAAACTTTGTTTGACAGCTTTAACTCAGAACAAGTTTTCTACATGCATGTAATCAATAAACTGCATGTGCATTGTCAGACTGTCATAGGTAACATCAGAGAATTCGCATATATCGTTGATGATTAATTTCTCTCTCATGTTTACTATTGTTTTAACAACACTAAAGGAAACCTTACGAAAATTGTGCACTGTATTATAAGAAATGAAATAAAACTAACCATAATAACCTTACGATGAAAGTATCTGTACACAAGCATGCCTCTATCGACACGAATTAGTAAAATACTACTCACTTAGATTTTGATTGGGTCTGTGTTTAATTGGTATGCTGTGTCATACTCAAGAGGTATGCAAATGTGGCATTTCATAAATATAGTTATGTATTCCTAGAAACCCAAAATTCGCTTGTCAGCAGCGGAAAGAGGCCTTACCTGTTGTGCAGCATTGTAAGTTTTTCAACATTGAGCTATGAGCTGAAAGCATTGTCTTGCGATTTCCTTATTGATGTTTGATCTGACTGCTTGTAGCTCTTTCACAGAAGGGATAAAAACGTTACAGTCAGTGAGACTGGAACTGCGAACCGTAACAGACGCTTTTTCACAGGTCAGCACGTTACCACAGAGCTGGCGAGGAGGTATGGGTATTAGTTTCCTATTACGAGGGCAATAGTAACTAGAACTCGTAAAACGCTATTTGAAGGTCGAGATTAGTTGCGGTTTCCACCTGCAACGACTTTCCTGGGCTGAAAACCGTAAATTTTCAATCTTTTGTTACCCTTTAAGCGATAATAACTCAGATTATTCAATGGAAATGACAGGTAAAATCAAGTGAACTTTCAGGCTTAATTCCGTGCACACCAGGAAGTAACTCGTCGATCACAGAGTTGCCAAACATACGTTGCCTTGTTGCCAAATCTCAGTTACAGTATCAGCAGGAAGAAGACGAGCAGATGTGATCCTACAGCGGTCTGGGAAGTGACCATAGCTGGTGTCTCCAAGTCGCGGCTGCTACAGCCTGGAATACGTAATGCGTCTGATTCGCTTTCTGTAACTAGGTTTAGGGACTGGAGCGTAGTTACTAATAATACTCAGAACTGACTGCAAACTGAGCATCATAAATCAGTAACTCTCATTGTTGTTTTTATATTTCTTTCGTAACTGTACTCAAAACTAAGAAAGTCATTCACAGGCGTTTTCGTGCCTCGCCGATAGTCGAGCACAACATACAAATAAAAATAAAAAAGAATGTGTGTGTGTGTGTGTGTGTGTGTGTGTGTGTGTGTGTGTGTGAGAGAGAGAGAGAGAGAGAGAGAGAGAGAGATAAATAAAAAGCAATGAGAGAGAGTGTAAAAACTTGTTGTAAAGAAATTGAAATATGGTATTTAAAGAAATCTTTCATTAAAATGACACGTTCCACATCATTACGAAATGTCGTATTCATGATCTATGGAACAAGAGTTAATCTAATGTAATCTAATCTAATCTAATCACATCATATTGATGATTAGCCATGAAGAGTCATGAATTACCGAAATTTTGGCCAATACCAGTAACCAAATCTAAACTTGAAAATAAAAGACGACAATTTTTGTAATAAACCGTGACTCCTATCAAGACCCTTTCGTCCCTGTTATCTAACCACGAAAGATGTCTGATATACCTCCATTCTGAAGTAACAAAGTGTGCATGCATTTAAAGATGAAGTGCATGATGTGAAGTTCTGTGACGGAGATACGAACCCAACACGTAATCCGATTGTTAACTAAGAAAAATCAAATGTTACATATCGGTTTTTCTTACGAGCCGCTAGGTGTCTGAATCTAAAATAAGGATACAAACTTTTGTGCCTAAGCGACAATAGAACTGCACACCTACCGTGCATCCACGAATATAGCTTAAGTATCAGTTGCTTACTCATGAACAGTAAGATGTGTGCGTGTTTGACCAGAAATAACGACACCTGTTGCGATTGTTGGAAACACATGAACAGACATTGAAATTGCGCGTTAATTTTCACTAGCAGGTGGGTGTGCACTTGATAAAGCTAGAAATGAAATTATGAATATTTTTGTACTGGATCAGGTTTCAGACCCACATACTTACCTTTGGAGGAGACCTAGAGAAGATTGCAGTCTTGGGAAAAGGAACGAAATGACTGAACTATACTGTTCCGAGAGATTCAGATCCTCGAAAGAGGAGATACGATTTCGAATCACAGTCCAGCACCAAATTTTTAAACGTCTCTAGTTCAATCAAGTACAAGTAAAATAAGAGCCCTGTCCCTGTAAATGGCTATCGGTTCATCAAATAAAATAAAATTTTCTAATGTAAGTAAGCTTACTGGCGACTGTATTTCTGTTTACCATGACTTCCGCTGTGTCATTTCCCAACGTAAACCGGCTCTGGCATTTACTTTTAAGAGGCACAAACAGATTTATTTTACCTCTGGTAACCTCAAGAGAAAGACGTTATAATCCAGAATCCGCATTAAACATCACGTTCCTTCATTACCAACTGGGCTGGACTGTGATTCACATACACACACACACACACAAACACACACACACACACACACACACACACACACACACACACACACACACACACACATTCTTTTTTATTTTTATTTGTATGTTGTGCTCGACTATCGGCGAGGCACGAAAACGCCTGTGAATGACTTTCTTAGTTTTGAGTACAGTTACGAAAGAAATATAAAAACAACAATGAGTGTTACTGATTTATGATGCTCAGTTTGCAGTCAGTTCTGAGTATTATTAGTAACTACGCTCCAGTCCCTAAACCTAGTTACAGAAAGCGAATCAGACGCATTACGTATTCCAGGCTGTAGCAGCCGCGACTTGGAGACACCAGCTATGGTCACTTCCCAGACCGCTGTAGGATCACATCGGTTCGTCTTCTTCCTGCTGGTACTGTAACTGAGATTTGGCAACAAGGCAACGTATGTTTGGCAACTCTGTGATTGACGAGTTACTTCCTGGTGTGCACGGAATTAAGCCTGAAAGTTCACTTGATTTTACCTGTCATTTCCATTGAATAATCTGAGTTATTATCGCTTGAAGGGTAACAAAAGATTGAAAATTTACGGTTTTCAGCCCAGGAAAGTCGTTGCAGGTGGAAACCGCAACTAATCTCGACCTTCAAATAGCGGTTTACGAGTTCTAGTTACTATTGCCTTCGTAATAGGAAGCTAAGACCCATACCTCCTCGCCAGCTCTGTGGTAACGTGCTGACCTGTGAAAAAGCGTCTGTTACGGTTCGCAGTTCCAGTCTCACTGACTGTAACGTTTTTATCCCTTCTGTGAAAGAGCTACAAGCAGTCAGATCAAACATCAATAAGGAAATCGCAAGTAAATGCTTTCAGGTCATAGTGCAATGTTGAAAAACTTACAATGCTGCACAACAGGTAAGGCCTCTTTCCGCTGCTGACAAGCGAATTTTGGGTTTCTAGGAATACGTAACCATATTTATGAAATGCCACATTTGCATACCTCTTGAGTATGACACAGCATACCAATTAAACACAGACCCAATCAAAATCTAAGTGGGTAGTATTTTACTAATTCGTGTCGATAGAGGCATGCTTGTGTACAGATACTTTCATCGTAAGGTTATTATGGTTAGTTTTATTTCATTTCTTATAATACAGTGCACAATTTTCGTAAGGTTTCCTTTAGTGTTGTTAAAACAATAGTAAACATGAGAGAGAAATTAATCATCAACGATATATGCGAATTCTCTGATGTTACCTATGACAGTCTGACAATGCACATGCAGTTTATTGATTACATGCATGTAGAAAACTTGTTCTGAGTTAAAGCTGTCAAACAAAGTTTGAAGAAGAATAAAATATCACTACCACACGACGGCTAATGTAGCAAATACTTTTCTGACATATTATGGCACGATGTGCTCTCCCTGCACATCTTCCAGATGCATCTGCTGCCTGCTGTCTATTAAACCTGAATAGAACAAAATGTCACAGTAGTTAGCCCTTTTTCCACATGCGACTACTTTGAGTTGAGAAGTGAAGGGAATTATGTTCAAAGTTCCATTAGATTGATACCTTCAGCAGAGAGCAGAATTGCGTTTTAAAAAATGTAGCACTGAATGTATTCGAACTCGCGACATCTTATCTATGCTACAAGCTGACACGTAGCTACAGCAGCTCCAGAGCTCGGCAACTATTCCTCCAGAACTTTTGGATTCCACAGCACTGTGAGATTATGCATATGGCCAGGTCTTGACTTCTGAGAGACAAACAGTTACAGCTTTTCTTTTGGACTGAACGACGTTTTCTAGTAACAGATAGCGCAATAGAATAGCTCAAGTGGAAAGGAAAACTTCCTATTTAAACTTCTGCATCCTACACTGTTGGCAGTTGTGTGTAGGTGGCAGTTACGTGATTTTATTTCTGTGATTACAAAATAGTCGAATGTATGCACTGGGTAGCCGAGGCAGCTAGTTCATGGTGAATCGGTCAACCAAGTAAATGAATTTACTGAACATGCTGCAAATTACTTCAGGGAGCCTGTGTGTCAGAATTCTCATCCAGTGTGGCGCAACTGCGTTACGATAGAAAAATGACTCGCAGAGAAGAGGATTTCGTGGTCTGTTGGACGGATGGTAGGTTGTTATACCTATGGTCTGGGTTCGATTCCCACTTCCGTCAATTATTTTAGATAGGGAGAGACAGATTCCATTCTCTCCTGGCTACACCAAGTGAAGGAGATATAATGGCTGCGTGGTCTGAAAATTCACATTAAAGATGATATTCCTTCTTTACCAAGAAGACGGTAGGTTGAACCACAATAAAGTCTGGAGTGGCGACATGTAGAAACTCTATCACCAGTAACCTTTCTTATACTAGTTATTTATTTCAAGTGACGACACAAACGCTATGTATGGTCACAGGACACTTATTCCATCTTTTATTTGAGCTTCTGTATGTCGATAAAATTGGTTCTAAACTGGGAATGCAACTCAGACCGCCCTTAACGCGGAATTTGATCCCTTCGTGGCAATACAGCTCGGCTACAATTTGTTGTTTGTTCAAAACTGCAGATTCCTCAACACCTTCACATATTACGCGTGAATGGGATCGAATCCTGGCCCAGCACTAAAGATTTAATTATGTATTATCAAGCTCTATCATGAGAACACCTATCTGCTGGTGGATAATAATTTTGATTTTTAATGTATTTTCATTCGTTGTCAACACTAACGATATCCTACGTTTTTAACTCCCAGTGAGACACAGATCTATTTGCGAGATGACTGTAAGTTCAAGATGCTATTCTGAGCAGCTGGTGGAGAAAAATTCGGTAGCTGACGTCTCTTTGTGTGTAGTCAACAACGATATGTGTGGGGCTCTATTCCCAGTGAGCGCTGAACTCTTCGTCATATTATTTCAGTTCGTCGTGTCATTTAATGTTCATACATATTCTCAACTAGCTGCTCGTGAATAACTTTAATTTTTAATGTCATTTTGTGTTAAATAGTTCAAATGGTTCAAATGGCTCTGAGCACTTTGGGACTTAACTTCTAAGGTCATCAGTCCCCTAGAACTTAGAACTACTTAAACCTAACTAACCGAAGGACATCACTCACATCCATGCCCGAGACAGGATTCGAACCTGCGACCGTAGCGGTCACGCGGTTCCAGACTGAAGCGCCTAGAACCGCACGGCCACAACGGCCGGCCCCCACCATCTGGTATCAATGCATTACCCTATCATCCATTATATATAATCATTTTCATAGTACACTTGATTTATAGATGAGTAGGACACAAGACAGGACATAGATAATGTCCGTTTGACGTCAACAGTGCGTAACATTTTACTTTTTTTGAATAGGACAATGTTCCTCTCCAATAATTTTTAGATTAGTTACAATAAGCTTACGCTGCAAGAGAATTCGCTTGTATTTTTCAGTATGTTGTCTGTTGTCGGTTTGAAGGCCTTCCATAACATTGGCAACGTAGTGCAACTCCACCGAGGGCTGTCTGGAGTAGGGTGGAGATAGCAATGTGAAAGTTGCGAGCTGTCGAAGACGATCTTCATATTCCTAATGCGATTAGGACATCGTATACTCTTGACGACGCTTAGCACGTGTGCAGTCAGTCACCCAATTTCAGAATTCATTTTGAGTAATCCTGCTAAATTCCCAAAATATTGTCTTTTTATATTGATGAGTAATATGGATAGTCGTCATGTTCATGTGCCGTCTACAACGTAAATTTAATGTTACTATCCTAGGAACTAACCTGCAATACGTTTTGTATTTCATAATGGGAACTATCTGCATTAACCGTCATCAGAGCAATGTCAGGGAACAGAATGCAGCAGTGCCTTGCTACCTACTTGAGGACCTGCTTGAGTCGTGTTCTAAGGAAAGGGTAGTTGCTGGTTCACATTATATTACACTAGCGAGAAGTACCGACTTTTCCTTTTCTCTGCAAACATCCAGAACTAAATTCAGTAATTAAATGCTAAGAATATATTTGCATTGTGCCAACTCAAAGATCAATAGATATGGATACAGATATAGATACAGATTTTTATATTTAAAGCCATTCTCGTTCTGCGTTCGAATAAACATCATTCATTATTTGCTTGTTCTTGTTACGATTGTTATTGTCATTCTCTCACTCGCAAGAGTTTTCGCATTCCTATTTGGTATCGATGCACATGAAGAGTGGCTATGAAAGAAGGGAATACTGAATGTTACGTCATGCAGAATACACTCATTTACTTCGGCTCCTCGTGATCTACGCTACAGGAGAAGTGAGATACATAAAGTTGACAGTGTGAGGACAGACCTGGTAGCACAACTGTGCAACTACACAGTGTTACCAGATAAAATGGTGCTGCGGAACTGACAGTGTAGTACGGACTTTGCCACAGTAGCAGACAGCTGGTAATTTAGGACCATGACCGTGGATTACACTTTGGTCAGTGCTGGTTAGAGTGCTGCAACTGTAAATGGAAGGCTTTGTTTGATAGTCTTATGCTGATGCTGTCTGAATAAATTATGCCATTGGATACAAAGCGGTTTAGTTTTGAGACCTAACCCACGAGGGGGGAAGGCACAGTGGTCTGCTTCAGGAATTCCAAGCAATAAAACACAAAAAACAACCCAGGAAGGGAGACATGCATTTGGAATCTGTTCATCGTTACGGGGTCAAACAAGAGGGTAACATTACTGAAACAATGATCGGGCTACTTAGTATATAATAGAGCATACAGATTTCAAGGAGGAAACGTATGAAGACGCAGACTTCCTCGTTATCAATATGTGCGGCATATCTTTCGTGTTAACGAAAGTAAATTCCCGCTTTACCTCTTCTTACGTGTCAAATGAAATGAATGCCATGAGGAATAGAATATTTGTTGACTGCGTCTCTTCTTGCTTCCATCCTTACCAACATATTTCTTCATTCTCGTGGTAATCATGACATTCTATGTGTATGCTGCAAAAGATTGCAAGTGGACAAATTCGACATCGAGGTGCAAAGCGTTATATTCAATTCGAATAAGCTTCCGGTGTATTTTTACTTCATTTGTATTTTTAGATGATTATGAACGTTACGGAAAATTATCTCACATGCTTTATGTTGAATGAGAAACATTGAATGATCTGTTTTGCTTTCCCCTACGTTGAAATGATATAATGTCGGCGTCAACAGCCTTCTTCCACGCCGGAAGCTGCAACTTGTATCATTCTGGATTAATGATAATTGAATGTCTCATATGTAAACATAGCCCACAAGGCGACGTCAGAAACCATCAGGGGAGAACGCCGCATAAAAACCAAACGTGCGCGCGCGTCTCCACTCTGAAGAACCGTATCGGAGAATCACAGCAAGCATTTCGCTGAAGAGCTGCCTCGTCAGAGAGCCTAGAAATGGCAGCGCCGTAGCAAGTATTTGTCAACACTCTGATAGTGCATTTACTTCCGGGTGTAGGTCGGCGTTACCTCGCTAAATTCACTTGACATTCGTTTTCCACATCGAAGACTCGTACGATATAATCCACTGCAAGATGACACAATTAGAAAGTATATTTAATTTCTGGACTCCAAGAACGGCGTTCTTCACATAAGTAACACCTGTTTGTGTGTGCATTCGGGAGGACGACGGTGCAATCCCGCGCCCGGCCATCCTGATTTAGGTTTTCAATGATTTCCCTAAATCGCTTCAGGCAAATGCCGGGATGGTTCCTTAGGAAGGGCACGGCCGATTTCCTTCCCCATCCTTCCCTAATCCGAGCTTGTGCTCCGTCTCTAATGACATCGTTGTCGACGGGACGTTAAAACAGTAATCTCCACCTCCTCTGTTCGTGTGTTTAAGGTTGCGTTTTGAGGCTCAGGCAACATCGCACTGACTATATTCCGCCTCTGGTCGCCAGTGTGTCGTTAGCTCAGAGGTTCCCTTGTGCGTTGCAGTGCTTGTACTATAAGACATAGCAGTTCGAATCACGGTAGAAGCCGCTGACTACAACCTTTTAGTTTCCATTTTAATTAATGGAGTTGCAAACTGCTAGTAAAAATTTCTTATGCGAAATCTGAAGAATGCCTTTAAACATCAATCTTCGTCCGATTTCGACTTAGTAAATTAAGTTAATATCATGGATTTCTGCTTTGCAAATTCCAAGGTGCTTCACTGTAAAATAGACCCTGAAAAGATTCAGACCGACTGTCAACGATATAAATTTGAGCTTTGTTCGTCATATAGGTCTAACATGTCAGAAGGTTGTTTATGAAGTGCACATGTTCATTAATGTAGTTCCCTTCTTCTAAATTTTTGCAATAGCATTTAACTGTAGACGTTTTCTAACACCGGCGTTAGAAATTCCTTTCCGTTCTCTGAAACCTTCAAAACGACAAATTTTTCTGGTTTAAATCTGATGACCTTAACTATCACTTCCGATCAACAATAAATACTTCATGAACCCATACATGGAACTCCAAATGTGCAGTGTTCCTGCACTGCTACAGAGCATGCATTGCAAGGTATTCACACAGTTTATCGCATAGACTTACCATAAGGAATGAAACAAGAACTGTAATACACTTTACACCACAGACGCTCACTCTGGCTTGACGAAAACATCCAAACATTGACCAAAAGTTGCACAAATAATTGAGTTTGAAAGGAAAAGAAACGAGGTATGAAGCATTTATAAATTCATCGAATGTAGTGAGGTGGTTTAATTTCGTCCCAGTCTATAAAATTAATTTCGGGCCATACTCAGCTCTTGCCGATTAATGTAATATAATACCCGCCTACTAATCAGGGCGTCTGTCTCCGTTGCTTTTGAGCGTGAATGGAAATTGTAGAAATTTTCTGTGGAGCAACATTTAATAATAAAGCGTTTTAAATCATCATAAGCGATGAGCGGTAGCAGGCGCTTTCGATAAAGAACGGGGGAGTGCAGCGCCGCTGCTGTCGCCACGGCCGCTGCCAGTAGCCAGCAAATGGATCCCGGAGCTTTGCCGCATACTGCGCCCAGAGGAGGAGAGTCTGCAGGAAATCTGCCGCAAAATCGTTGCTGGATAAAATTTTGATATCGGTGTGTCACAAAGCGAAATAGATTGAATCTGCGCTACCATTACATTCACGTCTTCAGCATTCAGAGAGAAGAGGCTATAAAAATATTTTATGCCAGCTGCTCTCGATCCACTGACATTATGAACAGAAACAACGCACGCTACCGCTAGACCACAGGCGTAATCAAGCCTAGAGTTTCTCTATCATGGGACAAGTTTTCCTCCAGGAAGTGCCGCAGTCTACAGTGTTGCCAGATTGTGCAGATAACCAGACGTAGAGAATTAGCGAGTTGGCCAGTTTTTTTGTCCCATGTCGCGATCGGCGTGGACTTAGCCTCTGAAGCGGCCGGCCGCCGGTCGAGTTTTATGTCAAAGAGTGTACATAAAAATCCTGCCTGGTCACCTGCACCCTTTGATGTCCATTGTACGTTCTTATGGACTTGGGCAACTTCAGCCAAAAAATGCAACACCACACACACCCAGAATTGGTACAGAGTGGCTCCAGGAACACTCTTCTGAGTTTAAACACCTTTGCTGGCCATGAATTCCCCAGCCATGAACATTATTGAGCATATCTGGGATGCCTTGCAACATTCTGTTCAGAAGAGATCTCCACCCCTTGTACTCTTACAGAATTACTGACAGCCCTGCAAAATTCATAGTGTCAGTTCCCTCCAGCACTACTTCAGTCATTAGTAGTTTCCACGCCACGTCTTGTTGTGGCACTTCTGTGTGCTCACGGGGGCTCTACACAATATTAGGCAGGTGTATCAGTTTCTTTGGCTCTTAGAGTATGTCGGGACTGCTTTACTCTTATTCAGGCACATTGGAAATATTCGTTTTTATATAGACAAGTTTATCTGTTAGGCTAATTGCTTTACTACCAACTGCAAACACCATTTAATTAGTTTATCAGGAAATTGGTAATTTCTGGAAAGGTCTTATGGGACCAAACTGCTGAGGTCATCGGTCCTTAAGCTTATACTTAACTAACTTAAACTAACATATGCTAAGGACAACATGTAATCATGCCCGAGGAAGGACTCAAACCTCCAAAAGGGGAGCCATGTGGACCGTGACAAGGCACCCTAGACCGCTCGGCTACCCTATGAGGCTTAGTTTATTAGGTTTATCTTCTAGTCCATAAGTGTCTTTTTTAGATAATGTATAATTTTTACAATTTCTGATTCATTTGTTGGGGTGAGGAATAAGCATTTTAGCTCATAATTAATGTTTATTGTGTTCATTTTGAAAGTATAATTTTGATTTATTAATTTTTCCACAACTTCAATATAATGTTTGCTTAAGGTATTGCTGACATTTTGTGCATCCCTAAGTTCCCTCCCATTTCCCTCATGTGTTATGTTATCAGTGTTTTCACCACCTACACCTTTCCTCTCTTCATTTATGTGGGACCATATGGTCTTAGTTATATTTGTTGAGGTTGCTATCTTGTTTTCATAATATGCCAATTTCGTTTCTTTTATCAGTTTGTTACTGATTTCCTTCTTTTCCTTATATGCATCACTATTTGTCTGAGTTGGCCTTGACTGACAAGTTTCATACATACTTTTCTCATCTTCCCTCTTCCTATTTACCTCTATTATGACCCTGTTTTTATTGTAACTCTCATTTATTTTCCTACATACTACTGGAAATGCAACATCTACACATGACCTGTTGTATTGCAGAATGATTCCCATCCTTCATCTAGGTTTCCTGTTAAATATCCTTAACTAAAGTCTTCAGTTTCCAATAACTTTTAGAGCCTGTCTATGTTTGTTTGCTTTAAATATTTTTTCTGACCTTCTTACATTGACTGCTGCTTCAACTAATCCGTAATGGTAGTGTTTATGACCTAAACCGCCTGCCTGCTCTTTGGTGTATTAATGTGTGGTGTCTCTGGCGCAGAGTGCCCTATCTTTGGCACATTCCTTCTTTAGACAAGTAGTTCTTGTGTGAACTTTTGGCACACAGATGTTTAACAGCCAGACTTTGTTATATGATCGAGTGACCATAAATGTGTATTCAATATTAAGTGTATTATCTCTCAATTAATCTCCCATGATAACCACATTGGTGACCCCAACATCATCAAATGTTTCATCCATTGTTATTTGTGCTTGTTTTCATTATTTACTCACATCATGTGCTGGACTGCATTGCTTACACCACAATGTATCTAACAGTGACTTTCATTGCAAGTGTAACAAACCCCATCAACTCTGCCACTTGCAACCATGAGTGGACAAGTGTACCTCCTTCAAACTTGGTTAAAAGTGAGCAGTTCTTTATGCCTGGCCACGCTGGTCGCCACCTAACTTTACCCGGTTCAACATTGCCGCCATCTAGCATGGCAGCACAACAGCCACAGTATGGACAGTGCCCCATTGCTAACCATAACATGGAGGACCTTCCAGTAATATAGCATAGTTACCTATCCTGGACTGTGAATTGAACATTTCTTTGCATGGGGTAGAACATTCTCACTTACATAGTGCTGCTGCCGTGCTCCGCCACATGTCTCGCTCTACAGTTCCGTGCACACCCGAGTTCAGTCCCACTTTGCTCTCCTTGGTTACACTTTCCACGCACGCCTTCCTTGTCGAGCACATAACCACACGGCTCTCTGATCTGTCATATATGTGCTCCCAGATTGACGAACTCCGCACCCAGGACGATGACTTACGGTGCCTGCATCACCTTTGCCTCCACTGAATTGGCTCTGAGCACTATGGGACTCAACATCTGAGGTCATCAGTCCCCTCCCACTGAATTGCCACATGCATGGTGTACTGTATATATCATATCTGCAGCCCCACAGCAAGGTGGCTCAGCACATGCCCCTACAGACTCTTCTCACCAACCTGCTCCAGTTTCGAGCACTCCTCCACCTGCTGTTGTTTTCACATTGCATCGGATGAGTTTCCAAGATGCACCTGCATGCGCCTCTTCCGATACTTTGTGCTGCTTCACTCCTGCATCGTGCCTTCCATCACCGAATGCAGCTGACACCCTGCCAATTTCTGTAGACGATTATCGGTCATCAGTAATGTCACTGGCCACAAGATTCACACCTCTGATGGCGCACCTGTAAGTTATAAGGCCAGGTGCCTTAATGCTTCCAAACTTCTGCTTGCCAAGGAGATTGTTCAGGATCTGTTGGCTTTGGGTCTCCTCCGCCCCTCCGATAGCAATTGGTCTTCCCCTATTCAACTTGTTCCCAAAAAGGATGATACCTTACGCATGTGCAGGGATTACAGGACCTTAATGCCTGCACCATTATCAATAACTACCCTGTTCCACATATCCAAGATTTCACACAGTTGCTTCACGGTTCTACCTTTTTCTCCATGTTAGCTTGCTCCAAAGCATATCACCAGATTCCTATGCATCCACTGGATATTCTGAAGATGGCCATCATCACACCTTTTGGCCTATTTGAATACTGTTACATGCCTTATGGATTGAAAAATGCTGCACAGACATGGCAGCAGTTCATTGATTCCATTTTGCTCCGTCTGCCTTTTGCTACACTTACTTAGATGATATCCTTATCTTTTCTTCTTCTGCTGAGGAGCATCAAGTTCACCTTGACGCAGTCTGCTTGGCCCTTGCTGCCAATGGCGTGGTGATTAACCATGATAAATCCCAACTGTGTTCCACATCTGTTACCTTCCCTGGCTATTCCGTCTCTTCCAGCAGGCTCCGACTGATGAGTTCTTATGTCGAAGTCCTACATAAACTTCCTCTCTCCAAGGATTATGCTCAGCTCTGTCATTTTCTGGGGATGGCAAACTTTTACTGCTGCCATATTCCTCAAGCTGTCTCCATCCAAATGGCCCTCACCGACGCTCTCGCCAGCAAAAACACCATTGGAAAACGCCATGGACCCAACTGATACTCGATGCTTTTTGTAACCTTGAAACTGCCCTCACCAAAGCCATCACAATCATCCACCCTGACCCTGAGGCTCGTGTCTCAATCATGACTGATGCCAGTGATTCAGATGTGGGCACTGTTTTACAGCAGCACTCCACCGACTCCACCCAACCCTTACACTTCTTTTCCAAGAAGCTGACTAAGAGCAAGTGCAAGTGATCGGCATTTGACTGTGAGCTACACGGTGTGTATGAGGTGGTTAAATACACTCCTGGAAATGGAAAAAAGAACACATTGACACCGGTGTGTCAGACCCACCATACTTGCTCCGGACACTGCGAGAGGGCTGTACAAGCAATGATCACACGCACGGCACAGCGGACACACCAGGAACCGCGGTGTTGGCCGTCGAATGGCGCTAGCTGCGCAGCATTTATGCACCGCCGCCGTCAGTGTCAGCCAGTTTGCCGTGGCATACGGAGCTCCATCGCAGTCTTTAACACTGGTAGCATGCCGCGACAGCATGGACGTGAACCGTATGTGCAGTTGACGGACTTTGAGCGAGGGCGTATAGTGGGCATGCGGGAGGCCGGGTGGACGTACCGCCGAATTGCTCAACACGTGGGGCGTGAGGTCTCCACAGTACATCGATGTTGTCGCCAGTGGTCGGCGGAAGGTGCACGTGCCTGTCGACCTGGGACCGGACCGCAGCGACGCACGGATGCACGCCAAGACCGTAGGATCCTACGCAGTGCCGTAGGGGACCGCACCGCCACTTCCCAGCAAATTAGGGACACTGTTGCTCCTGGGGTATCGGCGAGGACCATTCGCAACCGTCTCCATGAAGCTGGGCTACGGTCCCGCACACCGTTAGGCCGTCTTCCGCTCACGCCCCAACATCGTGCAGCCCGCCTCCAGTGGTGTCGCGACAGGCGTGAATGGAGGGACGAATGGAGACGTGTCGTCTTCAGCGATGAGAGTCGCTTCTGCCTTGGTGCCAATGATGGTCGTATGCGTGTTTGGCGCCGTGCAGGTGAGCGCCATAGTCAGGACTGCATACGACCGAGGCACACAGGGCCAACACCCGGCATCATGGTGTGGGGAGCGATCTCCTACACTGGCCGTACACCACTGGTGATCGTCGAGGGGACACTGAATAGTGCACGGTACATCCAAACCGTCATCGAACCCATCGTTCTACCATTCCTAGACCGGCAAGGGAACTTGCTGTTCCAACAGGACAATGCACGTCCGCATGTATCCCGTGCCACCCAACGTGCTCTAGAAGGTGTAAGTCAACTACCCTGGCCAGCAAGATCTCCGGATCTGTCCCCCATTGAGCATGTTTGGGACTGGATGAAGCGTCGTTTCACGCGGTCTGCACGTCCAGCACGAACGCTGGTCCAACTGAGGCGCCAGGTGGAAATGGCATGGCAAGCCGTTCCACAGGACTACATCCAGCATCTCTACGATCGTCTCCA
Source organism: Schistocerca nitens (assembly GCF_023898315.1). Classification (NCBI taxonomy): domain Eukaryota; kingdom Metazoa; phylum Arthropoda; class Insecta; order Orthoptera; family Acrididae; genus Schistocerca; species Schistocerca nitens. Next base: position 652,607,919 of record NC_064617.1, read on the forward strand.
TGGGAGAATAGCAGCCTGCATTGCTGCGAAAGGTGGATATACACTGTACTAGTGCCGACATTGTGCATGCTCTGTTGCGTGTGTCTATGTGCCTGTGGTTCTGTCAGTGTGATCATGTGATGTATCTGACCCCAGGAATGTGTCAATAAAGTTTCCCCTTCCTGGGACAATGAATTCACGGTGTTCTTATTTCAATTTCCAGGAGTGTATTTTCGTAGTGACCTTGAGGTCACGGCCTTGAGGTCACGATGATGACATACAGCGAATAAAATCAGACAATGGCTCATCGCTCTCTATCCAGCCCCATATACTACCTGGTTCGGCTATCCATGTCCTTTGTAACACCTCTATGGGCACACTCCACTCCCTGGTCTTCCATGCCCTTCACCATTGGGTCTCTACTGCCTTGCATGGCTTAGCTCACCCTGGGACTCAAGCCACGACGCAACTGGTTAAGGAGCACTTCATCTGGCCACAAGTGTTGCACTTGCAGCTGTACGTGCATTCCATGCCAGTGTAGCAAGGACGCCAGGCATGTTCAACCTCCTCTGGCTAAGTTTGACATCCCAAAGGGGCATTTCCGGTATGTCTGTATCAATGTCATTGGTCCCTTTCACCCATCCAAGGGCTACAGGTATAGCTTATGGATCATTGATAAGGTATATGTGACCATTGCCTGTTCCTTTGTCTCAGCATGGGTTGCTCACTTTGGCTGTCGCCTATCTCTCACCACTGAACAGTGATGTCAATTTGAGTCTGCACTGTTTGCATGACTATGGAAACTCTGAGGTGTCCCAGTTTCATACCACAGCATACCACTCACAGACAAACGGCCTCGTCGAGTGGTGTCACCATACACTCAAGGCCAACCTAATGTGCCACAGGAGCCTCTGGTCAGAGGCCATCCCATGGGTCCTGCTGCGTATTCTCTTGGCTCATAAAGAAGATCTTAATGCCTTGCTCGCAGAGGTTCTGTATGGCGAGCCTCTCCTTCCCCCCCCTGAATTTGTCGAGGACTCACCTTCCCCTACATATCAGAGGATCTCCCTGCCCTTGCTGAGCATGTCCGCATGCACGTCACACAGCTCCGCACCCCCATGTACCGCCCCCACACTACCCCTCCCCCCCCAGTGTTCATACGCAAGGACCTAGCTACGTGTGACTTTGTTATGCTGCGGGATGGCTCTGTGTGGGTAGTGCTTCAGACACCCTATTCAGGCCCTCACAATGTGCTTCGTCACAGTATCAACATGTTCATCATCCACCACCATGGATGGCCTCAAATATTTTCAGTTAATAGACTTAAACCGGTGTGGTCCCTCATTGATGACTTACCTCCTGATGCAGCCATCCTACTTTGGCCGATTCACCTCCGCCCACCATCACTTCTCACGTGCAGCCATCGGAAACATCGGGCTGCAGCACTGTTGACACTGCCGCCCCCACTTCCCGCCTACAACCGTCACATTGGCACCATGATTATGACTTCATCTCATGAGGCTTCCCTCTGCCATGCACCGCACTACTGGGGAGGGGAGGGGGGGGGCAGAGTGCGAGGGTTTTGCCAGTGTGGGGGGGGGGGGGGGGGGAGAGGGTCCTCTGTGGCATCTCTGGTGAGGAGTGCCCTAAAACTGGAACAGTTACATGAGCATCGAGAGTTGATGGAACTCATCTGCCAGTGTCGATCCACCGCTCTGGAGTCTGAAGATGACTATGAAAGAGTTGAAACCTGTCACTTACTACAGTAAAAAATTGAAATCAAGACTGTTTTAATTTTAACAAATTTTAAGATCGCTGATTATGTTTTCAAATGTTTAAAAAAAATTATAGCCATCCTTTGTTATATGTACGAGTGGCCAATCAATGTGTATTCAGTATTAAGTGTGTTATCTCTCTACTAAACTTGAAAGATAAACACAAATGATTCCATTACCTATTGATGTTTCTGTATCTTTACAGCAACTTGTGGGACTATCTGCTTGTAAATTAAGTCCATATGTTTTAATCTGATCTTAGAAATTTGCATGAATAGTTTACTGTTTTACCAGTAACTTTTTTTAAATGTTGATTGCAAGTGCTAATTTAAAAGTAGTCAATCACTTGTGTTAACAGACACCAGAATTGTCAAGAGAACCAAAATATGCTTCTATCAAGAAGACATAAATAATTGTTTAAATAATACATGACAACAATTTGTTTTCATTACTGTGAGTGTAATTGTGCAAGAATGCTGGCTTAATTATTTATGGTCAATACTTTATTTGTAATTACTGTGAATAATATGAATGTGACTGAATGTTCATGACATGTCTTTGTTTAAATATTGTTGTAATATATTAGTTTAGTCTGTGAAATGTTCAGTTTGAATCAAATCATATCTGTAGAGCCTAAGGGAGATGTATTTTGGTAGGGATGACCTTTAGCCACTGGAAAAGCAGACAGCAGCAGAACACTATAGGAGTCAGGTGGAGACTGGTACTTTTTAAATGAAGAGCTAAAGGGGGCAATTACTGACATTTCATGTCAAATTCTTGAAGAAGGGATACCTGCCTGCAGTAACATGTATGATTTGGTCATATAGGTGACTGATTCTGGATGATGAACAGCTGGTACAATATTTCAACTTTTGAAGAGATTTTATATTTCGAGAGGTCTGAAAGTGCTCCAGAATATGACTCTATAGGACTCTAACTTTTACCACTTGATTAACAGAACTGAAGATAGCCAGATTGTCATTTGAATCAATTTGTAAATCATTATGTTGAACTCTGAACTGTTCTGAGCTGGTGATTATTTCATGTATTGTGATGATGAAATTGACTTTGTTTATGCATATCTTTCATGCTTATCTAGTTTAAGGATCTTGCTACAATTTTCATAATGCTCTCGATGTACTGTACTGGATTTGATTAGGGTAGTTTCTGTCTGTATTTTAACTGAATATCATCAGACCATTTCCCATTTAATTGGGATATTCTCTCTTGAATGAACATTATTCATCATAATTCTCTGTTGCCTACATCAATTACAGACATAAAAATATAATCCTTATCAATAAATTATTCTTTTAACTTTTATCTTGTATTTCTGCATTTTTTTAACTCTAAACTCTAGTCAGTGCATAGACTATTTAACTGCAGTGTCACAGTTACAGGTTATTATTTGCATTAAATTAGCTGCAGGGCATGAAAGCAGATGCATGTGGCTCAATCTTACAACTACATTGAGCTATTAATTTTAAACTGAGCCGTGGATAGCCCAAGTAACAACAGATAAAGATTCAACCAGTTTGCTCATATGGACTGCTCATTAAAGAACAACTGCTCAACAGTAAGTGTTAAGTACTGTCATGTATTAAATTAATGTCTGAAATGTAATGAGTCAACTTACTTTGTGTATCTCAATCAATTCACACAAACGTTGTTGTGTAAATGTCATCAGCTTAATTTGAATGTAAACAAACAACCAGACTACAGCTTTTCAAAACAGCAGACACAAGAAAAATAATAATAATTAAATTATTTATACTCATGTTACCGAAAACAAGTTAGTGCTGAAATTTATTGAGTAATTGTGATGTAATTAATAAGTAATCTGATGTAATTGTTTACAGAATTTGTTTCATAAATTTTTGATGTGTAAACATATCTATATGAAATTACTGATTATCTGAGAGTTGTTTTCAAAGCAGAATTAGTAATCAGATTCATGAAGAACCATAAATTTCAACAGTAAGTATAATTATGTACAATTCAAACAGTATGGAGAAAATATTCATAATTGTTGCATGTCATATAAGCACCAGTGGTGACAGCCATGTTAAGTCAGCCCTAGTACAAATTTTGTGACACATAGTCCACTTATATCATGGTGCCAATAAATTTGTTAAGAAACGAGAAATGGTGAACTAATTAATAGCTGCACAAGAAGGGTGGGCCTTTCTGTGGAGAGGAAGGTAGGGGGGGAATGTAGTCTAGTGTGACTCCCATTTATGAGCAAATGAGCAAACCTGTGGGAGTACTGGTAGCTGGTAATTGTAGGGTGTTGTCACTTCTGTTACAGCAATTGAGCTGTTGAATTATTTAAAGACTTCCTCACTGAAACCAGCTGGTGCAGCAATAGTGCCCAGTTTTTATGGTACAGGCAAGGGGATTTCTCCACTGAACGGCTCTAGTGGTGTCGCTGAGGGTGTGACTAGAAGCCACATTACACAAGTTAACTGTTCTTTTGGTAGGAGATTCATTTGCATCCCAACAGTTCTACATGATGTGGGAGTTTGCCAGCTAAGGAGACCAGATAAAGCTACAACCAGCAGCCATGAGTTTGTATTTATGTTGCAGTACCAACTTCTTGCACTAAGTCTACCTCCCAAAATTGTACCATTGCCCAATGGGCCAGCCCAGGCTCACTCCATCAGCCAGCCAGGCTCCTGTCCAGGGGCAACGAATCGTATCCCATACACAGCAGGCACTAAAGTGAGCTTGCCACTGGGCCACACAAGTGCTACTGGGATACTGTCATTCACCACAAAGGTGGCTACCATATTAAGATTCCTGACTATCCGCATGCATTGATGATGTAAGATATTTGTGATGTGACACTCATTGGAGTCACATACCACATACTGAGCACAGGCATCAGCAAAGCGGGGCACACATGTTGCAGTCAGTTGGCCGGATGTTGGTTGTTATCTCATCAGTCACCCAGCTTTCCTCACATGGAGTGAGGTTATGGTTGTTACCCCACACCAATGTAGCAGAAATGTGTGAGGAAAGTAAAGTGTTGAGTCTCCTGAGCCTTCACCTTCTTGCTAACCCATCTCATTCCTCTGTTGCCTGTTGGTAGTGCATGCCTCAGCTATTAAAGGAAAACCTACTGTTGTGCACCTGATGGTGGAAGTCAAGAAATTTGCATCTGATTCCATCGCCAAGTCATCTGACCCACTAGTTGAGACCCCCATCCAGAGGACCGTGATCAGCCCTGGGTACAATGATTCAAATAGACAGTTTAGCCAGCAAGTGGTGTGCGATGCTAGTCGCCTTCACCAAATCAGGCATCTGACCAACAGAGCCAAGGTTGCCCTCAGAACCAGTGTGCGATTTGTGCTTTTACCAGTGGGGGGTATGTGTTGGGGGTTAGTATAATTACATATGTTACTAGCTTGGACCGTGGCATTACCCATGGTTAAACAGTTATTTATAAACAGATGTTAATTCCGAAACTCACTATTCACGCATATGCACTGTCAGAAAAGCCATCCCTTGTTATATCTTTAAAAGTACATTATAGGTAAAGCTTATTTACAAAATCATCTATATACAGGTATATGACGGGAATTCAAAAAGTAAAGGCACATTTGTGAAAAGATGCACTTATTCTGATGATAGAAAACTGAAACATGCGCTATTTTTCTACGTAACCTCCCTGGACTTCAATGCAGTTTTCCCGACGTTTTATGAGTTTTTTTTTATTTCATCAGAAAATACATTTTTCGGTTGCATCTGTAACCAATTCTGCACTGCAGCAATGACGCCTTCATCACTTTCAAATATTCTTCCCTGTAGTGCTTCCGTTAAGGGTCCAAACATGTGAAAATCACTTGGAGCCAGGTCTGTACTGTATGGTGGATGCTCCAGCACCTCGAATCTCAACTCCTTTATTGCGACGACTGTCCGTTTGGCAGAATGTGGGTGAGCGTTATCTTGCTGCAGGATGACACCTCTTCACAGTTTTCCACGACATTTGGATCTGATTACAGGTTTTAGTTTCTTATGCAACACATCACATCCACCATACAATACAGATATGGCTCTAAAGCCTCATTTACGCTGGGGTGACGTCTTGCAACATTGTGGCATGCTACGGAAATGCGGCGTGCGTCGTCTTGTAGCATGCTACAACAGGCAACATCTTGTGGCGTATGTTGCACGCGGTAGGTTAATTTATACCAAAGAAACAGAATTTGTGCCACACGTGTGTTGGTCTTGCAGTATAAAGGATGATAAAGTATCGCAGCGGAGGCCTACTTGGTACTTGAACACGCAGCTAACAACGGAAATGAAAACCAAAGGAAAAGAAAACGATGGTGGAAGAGAAGAGTATTTAAAGAAGGTCCACGAAATAGTATCCTAGGAACTAGAAGCAGATGATGGTGCGTTATTTAGTAATGTGTGCTTTCGTCCCAGGCACGTTAGTCTGTGCCATACTGTTGCCAAAAGGTGGCCTAACGGTGAATGTTCGCACAGGTACCGGGCCGGTCACCACCCTGTGTCAGGGCCCGGGGTGGGACTTTCAGCCCCCAGCTCACCCAACTCTGCGGTACGACTGCTGCGGTATGACTGCCACACTACTTCCCTCGCAAGCTCGCAAGTAAATGGGTAACGCACTTTAGATGAAAGCAACAATGACAACATGAGAATTATGATTTAGTTCTAAATGTTTTGAAATGCTTAACTAAAACATAACACTTTTTCAAAATTAATAAGAAAACATATTAATAGTATTGATAGTAAGACTGTATTAAAAACTTTCAGTGCTCGGCTCCACAAATTTAAATTATATGTAAAGTTTTACTCCAGTGCATGGGAAATAAACATCCCAGGTTGGGATGCATAAACTAAAGTCAGAGGAGGGGATGGTCTGATTCAGAGGGGGGGAAATCCCCCCCATCCCCCCCCTGCAAATCGCACACTGCTCAGAACTCAAAAGGCAGGCATCATTTGTGCAGACAAGTGTCTCTATACGCAGCTGGTTGCACTCAATGTGTTGAATTTCCAGTGGCAGTTCCTCCTGCACATCATGGATGAGACACCCTGGTAAACATACTGAGTATGCACTGGCATTCTTTTCCACGTTGCCCTGAGGGCTCTATAATCCACCTGACATTGGAGTGGCCAATGACAAGCATGCCCACCCTCTGCACTTGTCAAGACTGGGCAGGAAAATTGGCTACTGATCCAATAGGAGAGGCGAATGATCTGGCTCAGAGCTATCATCAACACCAGACAGAACCTCATACCTGTTGCTAAGGCATAGGGAGCAAGCTGTGTGACCTACTCTCTATTTTACCTTCCACCCTGTAACAGATGAACCCACCATTGTCTGCCATCCACTTTCAAGTGAGATCAAACTGGTCAGATGTTGCATAACAGAAGAGGCAGTGACACCAATGTCACCTGGGGATTCAAGCAGCACCAAAGGTGTTGGAAGTTTTGCCAGAAGCATGTCTACAGTAGCCAACACAGCTTCCAGCTGTTTCCAGACAGCAGCCAGTTCTCCTTGTGTCTGCTCACAACAAGCATTGTCATTATAGTGTGTAAAAAAAAATAGATATAAGATTTCAGTGGCTAATGAGTTTGGAATGTATGCAAGGGGAATAAAGAAGCACTAAATACTGCTCTGCAGATTTCTCACTATACCCTGAGACTTCAAGCTCTTAAACAGAATAAATTTCTCTACTGAAGTGGATGATTGACAGTTACCTGATACTAGGAACTGATTACCCAAAAGCTTCTTCCTGACATAAGTACACAAACTAGAATGCACAAGACTTAAACTTAATCACATGATGTGGAGCCTCCGGCAGCAGGAAAATCACACCAGGAAGTCATCTTACATGAAAAACAAAAACTTAGATTAATTTGCTAAACACTAGTCTACACAGTAAAATATATGGGTATAGTTCACTTCTTTGTAGAAGCATGTGAAGAAAAAGGAAAAAAATACTGTGTATCAGGCAACTGCTGCTGCTGCTGCTGCTGCTGCTACTGCTGTTCAGCATCTGCTGTTACATCTATTACAAGGTCACTAAATATCAAAACATTAAGGTTTGAAACGAATATTGGTATCTACCATCAGATGAAAAGTAGAAGAATATAACTAACAGCTTCATGAACTTAATCCCTCTTGTTACATGTTCAAAATATTTTTCATAGTTCAGTCATTTGGTTAAGTTTTAAGTGTGGTATTATCCTCTGTGCTGTCTCTGGCAAGAATTTGACAGACACCTTTTCTTGGTCTGTTCTGCAGAAATGATTAACACAGTATTAGTGTGGAAAGGAAAAACTGGCGACTTCATAATCTTTGAGCCAATGCTCAGTTACACAAGCAAATCTACAATTTCTGAGGGATTTTCTGAGAATATTTGTTGGTCTATACTTTTGTTTATTATGCTTTGCACATTTTGGATGAAAACACAAAATTCTGCTTTTTATTTGGGGGTACTGCTTTTAGTCAATATTTCTCCCACCTGTAATTACTTTTCAATGAGGTATGAGTGCCTTGTTTATTTTAATTTGATGGAAGATGGATTTGTTTGTGCTGTTACATGAGATAAATTTGTCTTTTTCTTAGGGCAGAGTACCAAAAATTTTTAAGGCTTATGTGTTTTCTGCTTCTAGTAATTCTTTTGTGATTCTTCTATGGTGTGGAAAGAAATGCCTCTGTTTGTGGTGCTATTACTTTTGCGCATATGGTGGTGGAGTTTCAGTTGTAGGTTCTGTTTTGTTGCACTGCTGCTCCTGCTATGTGTGGTAGAGATGCTTTGTTTGGTCACTTCTTGTTTTTCTTGACTTTGACTAAAAAACATTGTCGATGATGAACAGATATATTTGTCTTGCCATTCATTTTGCTGTCTCCTGCTGTATCTTTTGTTTCCTCAGTTTTTGGTATGAATGCATTTTTTCTTGGCAGTGCTGCTACTTTTGCATTATTTTGGTAGTGTCTCCATCTCTGCCGTTGTGGTGGATGATGAACTTGCTACTACTGTTTTTATTTTAAAATAATTTTGGTAGTTTATATTTCCTCCATTAACAGGATCACCAGGTATTCATCACCAAGTTGATTAGCTGTAGTCAATGTTGCATGTGGAATCTACAGCCTGTATTGCTTATATTGGAGCATTTCACATTTTTAAAATGTCTCCCAATTTTCTCAGACTGTCATCTGGTACACTGTACTTCTGCATTCACACAGTTGTCTCACAAGATCATTAAACATTAGTATGTTTAAGGTGGACTATGGAGTTAAGGAATGAGGTGGTTCTCACCAGAATAGGCAAGGAAAGGAACAAATGGAAAACACTCACAAAAGAAAGGGACAGGGTGATATGACATGTGTTAAGACATCAGGAAGTAACTTCCATTGTACTACAGAAAGCTATAAAGGGTAAAAATTTAGAGGAAGACAGAGATTTAAATACATACATACAATAAACAACTGAGAACATAGGTTGTGAGCGCTAGTCTCAGATGAAGAGGTTGTCACAAGAGAGGAATTTGTGGTGGGCATCATCAAACCAAGCTGAAGATCAATGACTTAACCATTGCACTGGCAGTTCCAATTTCGTACACATTGTCTGAGCCCCCTAGAAGGATGGTGAAGTTTTATCATATAGATTTTTAACCTATGTAGAAGCAATGATTTTTCTAATTTCAGCAAGAGGGGCTCCTAGTTTCATTACACTACACAGATTTGTATTAGTTTTCTCTTTTAGTTTATTTGCAAGTCCATGATCATGACTGTCTGAAAGTGCAAGGAGTCTGCCATTATGAGAGTTCTTAGTTTCAGTATTTTCTGTGAGGCACTCTGAAGACTGTGGTTCAAGTTGCTGCTGGAAAATTAGAGGTGGATCTTATCATATAAATCCACTTTTTGACTGAAATACTGTAAGAGCAGATGCACTTATTTCACTATGTGCATCCTCCTTTGTACCACCAACAAACACCTTGCAATCTGGATGGCGATGAAACTTAAAAGCTCCTTTTGTAATTTACTATGCAATTTGATACTCTTCCTGAATTTTTAATAAAACATATAATACTAACTCTCCATATTTGGCTTAGATGCCATAATGTCCAAACCAAGAGCTTCCAGACGTGGGTTGTTAGTTTCTAAATTATCAGTGGATTACCATTCTTATCTACATACCAAGCATTTTTCAGAGAAAATCTGTGAACCCACCTTACATTGCCAGCTAATGTAGAGGCACACTTCTTCAATTTTTAATAAAATCTCCATATCTAACTCTGATGCCATAGTGTCCAAATTATGTATTTTTAGACTTGTGTTCCATTTAAATAAATGGTTAGTATATTATCATTCTGCTCCACATACTAACCATTCTGCAGGGCAAGTCCATGAAGCCACCTTATATTGATGGTTAATGGGTTGTGTAACTAGTTAGGAATTCAGATTCAGACACAGTCTGCAGAAGCCCGAAGCGTGTTATTAAAACTGAAGTTAATGTAGTACCAAAACTATGCATGTCCTGTCAGGATTTCCCTTCTGAAAAATAAGCAGTCTGGCATTCCACAAAACATGGAGCCATAAGTCTTTTGTAGTACAGTGTATTATATTGTGCATACTTGGGCAAATCTATTTACTTGAACAAACAATTGCCTTCTTTCCAAATGCCACATATGAAAAAATTGTATAGTGCTGTACAAACTTGTCCATGAATAGCATCTGAATGGCAAACAAGTGTAAGTGCAGCATTTTAAAAATAACATAACTTTATTCAGTTCATAAATATTACAGGTGTAAATTCAGAAAAGAAGATGTGCATGATTGCTTTCCCATAATTGAAACTATCAGTAAAGTTGGCCGACTGTTAATATTTAAAGCAAAAGTGGATTATGACAGATACTTTTTAACTTTTCCCTGTTTCTCATTTTTTGCATACTGGGATGTAGATAACAAATTCACATATCTTGAAGGTTCAAGTTATGAAAAATTTCTGAGGAAGAGTTTTCCATACATATATGAGAAAATATAGAGGGTGTGATATAAAAATGTACGAGTTTTTAACTAATGATGTACCACCTATAACATGATATTTTAAGATGTTTATTGGTAAAAAAATATTGGGGTTCATGTGCCATGTAACAGCCATAAGAGAGAGGTCTATATAACAATGTCAGGATTTCAAAATGACATCATCATGGACTCAAGGTATCCTGTTGAAGCAGTCAAAAATGATTATGGGTAGCAGAGATCTACTGGGGAATGTCACCTTCCAGTTCATTCCGTTTGTTTCTTTCTGTGCATCCACAGTTCAACATACCTCACAAAAAATTCCTGAGATCTAAGGAATATGTGGGCATAGCAGTGCCAGCATTAAAAGAAATAAACTGAACTTGGAATTAAACCTTCTAAGGACTTGTGGCGTCTCTGACGTGATGTGATACGTCTTTGATTACTCTCTTTGCTTTTGTTCTTCCTGTCTTTGTTTGCTCACACTATGTTTGACATCCATTTCTGTATTCACTTTGTTCAGTGCCGAAATAAATGTTAATTCTTACTCTAAATGTGTGTTATTATGGTTCTACGCCACATAATATCCACAGTGGTGACCCTGTCTTCAAAGAAGTGCATTTGGGAATTATTTTGTGCTTATTTTCATCAGTGTGTCAGCCCACATTGTCTTGAAAACAATGGTTCTACCAGTGTCATTTTGTGCTAGTGCGTTGCACCCTAGAAATTGTGCATGTGTTTTTAATAATGTTCCTAATGCGTAGTTGGTTAAAAGTGAACAATTTTCTGGCCCCTGCCCTGCCAGCGGCCACTTAACCATTGTCAGAACAACATGGCCATTGTCAAATGCTACTACACAGCAGGGCCTGCTGCCTGCACAGTGCATGCCACTTACCAACATAGTGAACAATAATCATGTGAAGGACATTGTGTTTCACCCTCCGGTTAAGCAGTCACCTTCCAGGTGGTTCGATGTGCAGTTGCAGTTCAAGAACTGTACTCCGAAAGCTCATAGATGTTGGGTCCCACATGCTTACTTGCCTGACATCATTGCACTCCCCGCTCCCACCACCACCGACCCCGCATGCCATATCAGCAACACGGGTCACCTCAGCTGCACCGGTTGCTGCAACCACCACTCCATCGTCACATCAAGATCACTTTCCGCCCGCTCCCATAATGGCACTGGCCGTTTCTTCTGCACCAATTTTGGCATCACTCTCTCCTTGGCTGTATCGCGACCACCTTCTGCTAGCTGTTATAATGGCACCGGCCATTACTACCACACCGCATCTGCCTCCGGGCCTGCATTTGGGACACATTGTGCCGTCGGATGCGCGGGCCCATGCTTCTTTGTGTGCTGCTTATTGCCAGCCCCCCACATAGACCTCGGTTGGTGCGTCGCCCACAGATATTGCACTCCCGGCACCTGGGGCTCCCTCAACTGCCGACATGGATCTTTGCCTGCCTGTGCTACATCAACGTGTGTTACCTGGCAGATTTCCTAAGCTGCCTGCATTTCAAAAGGACAACCCTAAAACATCGTTCACCCTGGTGGATCATCTACTGGACATCCACAGGATCTTGGATGATTAGGCACATTTTGTCTGTCTGGTGAGCTACCTCTACGACCACCCTGAGCTAATCAGTGGTCTGCTACTCTCACTGCCCACTTCACCCAAGTATGTGAAGGTGAAAACTTTGCTTACTGAACACCTTTCTCACCCTCTGGCTGAGGTAATCCACCACATCATCCATGACGAGCATCTCAACGACCGTGCACCTCAGCAGCTTTGGCGGCACCTTCGTACATTGATTGATGACCAAGCACTACCCGACGCCATGCTGTGGATTCTGTGGATGATCGAACTACCATCAGACCTACAGCTTCACTTGCTATCATACGTCGCCAACCCTCTTGAGGTCTGCCTATGCAATCACCCATCACTAACGTTGCCTGTCAAGGACAACATTGCCTTCGACTTCTGTTGGCACCCCTGCTTCGCCCGTTCCACACGCCACCAGTAGGTGTCAGCGCGTGCACCACAGCAGCTCAGTGACCTAACAGTGGCTGCCTCCTGGTGGCCTACATGAGGTACTACCTGCACACTACCGACAGCAACCGACTTTGCCCGAGCAGCAGCCAGAGTGTTCTAGAGCTACCACACAGCCAGCTGCATCCTCAACTAACCCTACAATGTCTCCCCTCCAAGCTTACCCACTTTACTGGTACCATGCAACCTATAGGGACACCGCTCGCAACTGCCGAGAGCCTTGTGCGTACCCAAATGATTTTGGCAGCACATTTAGGCGCCACATCCCGCCATGATCATCAATGGCACCTACTTTCTGATGCCACACCACTTGCACCAATGGTGCGGAGCCTCTATGTCACAGACTTGTCATTGGGCATGCGCTTTCTTGTCGACACCGGCACTGATGTCAGCATTATTCCAGTTAAGTATGCAGGTATCACGCTTTCTCCTGCTAACTTTGCACTGGTGGTTGTGAATCACTCTCATATCATGGTCCTCAGCTCCATCAAGATATTGCTTCATCTGTCCCCGGGTGTGACATTTCCTTGGAACTTTCACATCACCAATGTGGATGAAACTGTGATTGGGTTGGACTTTCTACACTATTACAAGCTTTCACCTGACCTATAGGCTGCTACAGTCTGCCACACGTCTGGTTCTACCATTCCGTGCTCAAACGGATGCAGCACGTCCTTGCTCTCCTTGTGCTTGGCCACATTTTCCACATGTGCTTCTCTGCTTGAAGATATTATGGCTTGCCTCTCTGATTTATCAGATGTCCACAAGCAGATCGACGAACTACGCACTAATAACGCGGAGTTATGATCTCGCATTACTACTGCCTCGGCTGAATTGGCTCATGTGTGGATTACCTTACGCTGCCTCTCTGCAGAGCCATTCCTGTCAACACAGCCTCCTCTTCTACAGTGTCTTAACTCTGCTCCACTCCTGTGTCGAGCTGCACCTTTCATACTGCCAGTTCCGTGCGGATGCAGCTGGACCTATAGGATGCACCACTTTGTAGGATTCTTTGCATTGCATGGCTGTAGCATCATGCCCACTGTTGCTGTCTCCTGCTGATGCTCTGGCCACTTCACTCCGGCCCGGCTCGGACGTGTAGTGTCTTTCATGTGAAGTAACACTTATTTGATTGCTCTCTTTTGTTTTGTTCTTCCTGTTTTTGTTTTCTCACACCATGTTTGACATCGATTTCTGTATTTGCTCTGTTCAGTGCTGAAATAAATGTTAATTCTTGCTCTAAAAGTGTGTTATTATTGTTCTATGCAACATAATACCCACAGACTCATCACAATACTAGCTGTATGAGCTATTGGAATCTCATTTCATTGCAGATGAAGAGGTCAGCAGAAGGAAGTGCTAACCCACAAGAACATATTTTGAATTATTGCAAGTTAAATGATAAGTTAAATTCAAAGAAGAAACATTTACACAATAGGACAAAGCAATTTATTTAGATACCAATGCTTTCAAGCAGTAACTTACTTTCTACAAGCATGTGGTACATTAGAATATAGACCACATAATGTTAGCAGTGTTACCATTATTAAATTGAGGGCTATCACTTTCTTCTGGCAACCCCTTCATTTCAAGTGTTTGGGTAAAAGGAGATGTTCAAGGATTGTCAGGTTTTACTCTCTAAGTATGCCAGCTTACATATTTCTTCATAACACCATGGGGTTTTATCTGCTACAAAAATATAATTTCTGATTCTTAATGGAAGAGATAAACTGAAATGAGCTTCACTGCTCATAATGAGAGTCAAGTCATCATCATCACTTGAAGCCCTTGTTCTGAAAATGTTACTCATTTCACATAATACTGAGTCATTAGTAACTGAAATGTGCCCATTATGAAGGGTGAAAGCATAAACTATACTGATGTATTTGCATTACACTGTGATCAGAGAGATGGGTAGTGAAGAATGCTTATTAGTTGGCTTCTATGGACTGGTCTTCATAGTGTGCATTACCTACTTAATATTTTTCTGGTGTTCTGAATATTGATAAATGACTTATTGAGCTTCATTTTAGAGCTGAACCTATTTATTTGAAGTTTTTCACTCATAACAAAACTGTGATATGGGGTGGAAAACATCCCCCTGACCACACAAAAGTTCTGGAAGATTGACACCAAGCTGTAATACAAGAATCACCATTTGAAAAATGATTCCACAATGAATGAATGGTGGTTACATGACCACAGCTCCATGGCTACTTGAATAGTATTGCATTGGCAGCAATACGTCATCTTACAATAATGATTATACTGAATACCAATAACATATATTTTGTTATTAGTTAATAACTCAACTGATTTTACTGTGCCCTGTACTTTGACAAGGCTGTTAACAAATTCTTGTTCTAAGATTTCTACACAAGTATTTGGGGACAGAAAAAATATTTAATTTATTCATTAGAAACTGGATATAGCAATACTAAGAGTGAAAATTAGCACAACAGTCAATTACCATAACTCAGAAATGGACACTTAAAAATGTGCTGCAGTTTGTCACATGTTTACGTGTTACGTTCCAGAACAGGAATGAAAATCTCTATTGATACGGGATCTGTTATATTTTACAAAATGCTCTTATTTACAGCAATAAACAGCTTAAATATTAATTTAATTACAGTAAAGGTATTTTCAACTATATTAGTAACAGCTTAACAAAAAATCATATGCTCAGTCTGATTTCCAATCGTATGTGAATAGCAGCTGTACATTGGATAAATGTAGAAATCTCTCACCAAAAGAAGTTTCAATGTGACAATTTTCTATCTTTGGTACCATCTGAAATGATAAGTAACAAACTAGCATAGATTCTGTGAAGCTGTATAAGATTTATTTACCTGCTGTGATCTACTCTTGGTTATAGCATATAAAGTCTGACAATGTGCAGACATATTCTGCCGCAAAGCAAGAGTCATGCTGTCTTCAGATATGCTCTGCTTTTGCTAGGACTCAGAAGATATTATTTTTCATAATTTAAATTTCATCACAATTAAAGCAAAAAGGGAACACAGCAGTAATCTTTTTTGAAAATTTTAATCATCTCCTTTGTGTTGTTATAATAAGAAATCTTTTAACAAATATACAGCCAGTCACACTATAAAAATAAGGACACATTCATTCAATAACTTACATAACTTTTTATGGAAACATTAATGACAACAACTTTCATGTATCTGGTAGTGTACTTAGAAAAACAGCTACAGTGATAAAAAGGGGAAACCTAAACTGAATTCATTCTATGACTGACGGAAATTTATTACTTACAAATTTGCTATTTACTTAAAACATCATTAAATTTTTAGTTACTGTGAACAGTATTTCCACAAAAAACTCTCTATTTAACAGCAGTAAATTCATCTCAAGACATTGTACTGCTTAACACTTATTATGTTGTAGCACACTTCAGTTGCTTACTTAATTTAAAGAACTGATTCACCAACACAGCTAAATTGAGGAAATTCTCTGATTGGAACAACATGGCAAAATGTGATACATCAATGGAAAACAAGCACAAGGAGAGACGAAAAAGCCATCAAATATTGAGCAATTTCCCAATAGTTTAGTTGTGATCAGATAAGTAGAAAATAATAAACAGAATTGCAGAATATGTATCAAATGCACTTTTTATAATATCTTTCTCATTGAGTAGTAAGTCTTGTCAGCTATGAATTTTAATTTTGGCTGTGAGGCGATGAGTTTTCCCAAAGTCTAACAGGTGATCATAAAGTTTCAATTTAAGAGTGTTGCTGCAGTGTATATACAATGTAGTTGGTACATAAGCGCCAACATGTAGGCAAAGGATTGCTGAAGTGTTCATGTCTTTCTGACGCATGAGGTAAATGAGGAAATGTGAACTATGGTGACATTATTAGTAAATGTGTCTAAATGGGGCCAATCTGCTGTTATTCTTTTCTTGACTGATGAGGGACAAACAATGGAAGACATCCATCAAAGAATGAAGAATGTGTATGGGGCAGTATGTATGCTGAAAACATCCAGTATGGGACAGGGCACCAAAAAGTACTGCTGTTTCCTGATAATGTACATCCACATATCACAAATGTCATAACACAGAAGCTACACCAAGTGAAATGGGAGACACTCAAGCTCTCACAGTATAGTCCTGATCAGTCCCCACACAATTATCATGCCTTCAGTCCCTTAAAAAGGGCCTGAAGTGTCAAAGATTCCTATTGAGTGATGATGTGCAGCAGGCAGTAATGAACTTTTTCAAGCAGCAGGACACAATGGTTTATCAAACAGATATCTTCAATTAGGTGCATCAGTGGTATGATTGCCTCAGTGTTCATGGTGATTTTACCTGACTGGCAATCCCATATGGGGTGTGGACAGTAACTTTTTCATCACACCAGTACCACCATATGAGTACACAATACCACGCAGAGAAGTTGATTTAGTGATTTTACCATTATTATATTCAATCACATATAATTTTCTCTAAATCCTGCCATGATGGAAACCCATCAGGGATGTCACATAAGACAAGCCATATCTTAAAAGGCACATGTAATGGACTCTAAAAATATATGGTTGCAGCATTTGGAATACAGTAGAAGAGTGTTGTAAAGCATGGAAAAATGGCATGAGTGACTCAAATCTTATATTAGGACCCAATTTCAGAAAATGATATTTCCAACCTGTATCTGATAATTGTTTCTTTTCTAAGGAAGCAATGTATAGTGAGAGAAAATTTCATACTCAGATTGACATTTCTGAAATATGAGCCACAAGGTCCTACTATATAGATCTGGTTGAATAAAGGAGGACCGGGATGGAACATTAAAGCACTGGTAAGCTGGCTAAATCCCAGGTGGTATGAGAACATTTAAAACGGGGGCACAGATGATTATTGTAATGAAGATAATATTAGTTGTCAAAGTTCTTCTTGAAGGCAGAAGTGAGAAAATGAAATTTAAAAATTTCATTGTTATTAATAAAACCAGAAAGGAACTTCAAGAGGGGATACATGCAGTTTTTGATAGAACATTGAAGCCTTTCCATAAATTTAAGAGCCTCAGCTTCAGTACAACAACAAAAAGCAAATGTCTGAACCATAATTCTCATGAAAACATATGGTACATGGACTCAAAATCTGTATGTAACAGATCAATAGAGGTGTTAGTTTGACAAGATTTTCTGGAATTTATAGCTGATATCTGTAAAGATAAAAATATTTAGCATTCATGGTGAAAATAAAAAGGAATGAGATATTTGTTTCTTCAGTAATGTGGGTGGTAGGAATGTGTTACATAATGACTATCATCTAATTAGTAAAACTTAGCGGTGTTTAAGATTTGGATAGCTTTTTTGGTCAATAGCAGAAAGAATGTCTTTGAAGTCCATCTGATATCCATACATACATATTTTTCCATCTCCTTATCTTTCATGTTTCAAGAATGATGGATCGATTAGAGAAAATTTGCACTGTGCAAAATGCTGAAGTATTGGAAACACTGAAAATATTTTAAAAGAAAAAATAAATTCTGCAACACAAAGGAATAGTAGAAAAAAGACACAAAACAATGATTGGTTGGTAGAAGCTGGAAAAATTTAAAGTAGTGAGAAGAGAAAAAGACAGATGCACAGTAAAAGAAAAACAGAAAGTGATTTTCTTTCATAAAATCCTGGCTGTAATATGTTGAACAATGATAGAAATTCCTTTGTCTCATAATGAATAAATGTAAGACAGAGCGTTGAATAAACTGTGATACTTACAAAATTATGGTGTTATATTTTCTTTCTTCTGAATATACCAGAAATGTAAAGGTCAGAAATGAGACTAGAAAAATAAATAAAATGAAGAGAGTTTTTTGATAGTTGGTGGATAAGTACTCTTGTTATAGTTTCATAAGATATCACAACAACCATTTGTGATTTGTGAAATAAATTACTTCACAGAAGGTATTGTTTCCTTTACTGATGTGCTTGTATCAATACAAATCTGAATCTAATATGAAGAGTGCTTTAAATTGGTCTATGAGGTTATGAATGAATAAGCTCTCTTTAAAGATAAAGCATGGTTGCCTTGCAAAAGATATTTTTAAATCATAATAAGATACTGAAAGAATTATTTGATAAATGTTATGGCTTATTTGAAAATAAGATGTTGTATTGGTTTATTTACAGATAGAATATTGATTTTTTTTCTGGCAATGAGTGTGTGATGATGAGTGGTACAAAAAATTCCAAGAATGATAAAATATGACAGAAAAGAAAAAATTATAATTTTGATAGCTTATGTTTTTGTTTCTTTTCTGTCTGTCTTCGTTACTATGTGACTGTTAAGGAATGTGAAACAAAAATTTAACAAAAGTCACTTGTAATCTGAAGTCAGTTACTTTGATACAACATTGGGAAATTTTTTATATTATTCTATCTGTTCCATTTTCATATCTAAACAAGCTGTACAGAAATTTAATTGTTGCTTGCAAAATAATAAAGTGAAGATCAAGTGGCTGAAGTTTTACAGTATATAATTGTTAAATTAAGAATTATAATTCATCCTGCTGTTGACTCAGTTTCCTTGCTGCTAGGAAATGCATTCAGCTCTCATGGATGATACTGACATGACAGCAGGAAGTTAATATCATGTTATGCATAACATAGAAAAAGAGATAACAGAAAAGTAGATGTTACACTGCACTATCTAAAAATAATTTCTATAACATAGGTTAAAGAGACTCTTTGGTAATTTTACAGTTAATTCTTACATCCTCCTCTATGGGGATTTGGTATAGTAACAAATTTTGAGCTAATTTCAGACATCCTGCCTCCACAAGTTCACAACATGTGATTATTTCATGTATTGCATTTTCATTTGTGAAAAACTTTACTAAGAGCTGTTTTGAGACTTAACAGTTTTGAGACATTCTTGAATTCAGAATTTGGCTTTTGAATTTGGTTTCTTCCTTGAATTAGAAACTAATTACAAATGTTTTTCTTTTTTTAATGCTGCCAATAGTAAACTGTTTCAAAACTATTGTATGTGTGTCATAGAAATTAATTCAATGTTTTTCAAATTGTGGACATAGATGAGTTTCACCTATATCAGACATTTATCACATATTTTTGTTGATAAACACAATTTCTGAAGAAATGTTATAAAATGAAACAAAAATAAAGTTTCTGGCACATAACCATACATAGTGTTGACAGTTATCTATATAGTGTACAGCTGTGGCTCCATAAGACTCACATTACATGACCACTCATAACAGTGTGATCACAGTAACAATCTGGTTACAGTTACACATACAGTATATACTTTATATGAATAGTTTGTTCTTTTACAACATTCACATTAATAAATTATGAAAAATCTTTGCTATTAAAGACTCAATTCGAAGAAAACCTGTATCACATGTTCTTGCTTGTCACATAACTGCATCACTCACTTCTTTTAAATTTCCAATGCATAATGTTTCTATTTTCTTAATGGACTAGATATTCTGTACAGTACTTAAGGAGAGAGATCACAACAAATGGGTACCCTCTTGACTAGATAATATTTCACTTTCAACTTCCGTTTGAGCTACTCTCTCTACATGATTTATGTGCTACATAATGGCAGTTCACTTAAGGTTTTCAAACCACTGCTAATTGTACAACACTCACTTATGTCTTATGGAAGGATCCTGAGGTCTTCTTGGTTTAGAACAGTGCCTTAATGTTAGTCGCCAAAATGCAATCCGGAAATCTGGACTGTAGAATGCATAGATGAAGGGATTAATGGCTGAGTTTATCCATCCTGTAAGATGAGAAATATTCCATTAGCAACAGTAACAATATGAAATTATAATGACAAACATTTCACAGAACTAATTGTTTCAAGCCAGCAATTAGGCAATTTTTAATGAAATGTTGTATAATTACTAATAACAGTAAAAGCATATTACATGCATAGTCCAGTGACAACAGAAATATTTTCTGTTCAGTGTTTCATTTATGCAGCATCTCAGGAAATGAGACAAAAGCTGTTGCTAAGGTGACCATTAGGAATGAAGATGGGGTTTCAATTGTCTGTTAATAACAAAGTGTTTAGGGGGGAGCACAGACTTGGAGAGGGTGGCAAAGTTAAATGGAAATAAAGAACATGGAAGTCAGCCACATCATATTTAAGGGAATCATCCAAGCATCCAGTGAAATTGAACTATGGAGACCATGGTAAAGAGACCAGACCTCCAGAATGTGAGTCAAGTCCTCCAATGCCTGAATCACTGTCCCAATTTAGAAAACAAGTCTGACCAATAATGCATGTTTCATAACTGTTCTTTTATGCTTGAGTAATAGCAGTTACTTATTTCTTATGCCTTCTGGAACAGTGGTATTATGTTCTCAAGCAAAAGTCAGTAATGTGGATTTTCTTTGTTATTGTTGAATTCCACACTGCATTGATTAGTATGTTTCATATTAAAATTACAATTGGATTTAAAGACAAATTTTTGCTTGTGGAATTTGAAAGTAACAAAGAGAAGTTAGTGGCAAGTTTAATCTCTGAGTCACATTGTGACACATGATTGGATGTCTTATTTGGTAAGAAAGGCAAGCAAAAGTCAATTTACTGGTTTAGCTCTGTTTATGTCTCTTCCTACATAATAACCTCTTTTATGTCTTATATAAAATAATGTCAGTTTCACACAATCTAAGTTACATTTAGTAACAGCCCCCTGCCCTGTAGTGCCACTCATTCTAGCCTTATGTTAACTGTTTTTATAAATGTAAATTATTAATACACATACAATCAGAAGTGGAAAACCAACATATTGATAAGTGTAACATAGCTCACCACATCTTTTGAGGACAACTCTGCCATGGAAATCAATGACATCACAGGCCATTCTCATATAGTTCTGTAGTGAGCCAATATATGGCTGTTTAGTGGCTGGCTTCCTTCCAGCTGCTTTGTATGTATTATATGATTCCACCTCTACAAAGTGAAT
This sequence comes from Schistocerca nitens, assembly GCF_023898315.1. Classification (NCBI taxonomy): domain Eukaryota; kingdom Metazoa; phylum Arthropoda; class Insecta; order Orthoptera; family Acrididae; genus Schistocerca; species Schistocerca nitens. The sequence continues at coordinate 652,629,700 of NC_064617.1, forward strand.
TAAAGTTGCCACTCTTGTGCTTCTGTGCTGAAATGAACTTGTGTTTGGATAATGTCTACCATGTTTTTCAATTAATTTGTAACTAGGCTGATGAGATTGTTAGCTGCCTCCATAAGCTGCTACAACATTTATACATAGTGTTTCTATTTCGTGAACACATGTTTTCCACCTCTGTAAGAGCTATTTGGAACTGTGCATAACATAATAACTGCAATACCCATGCAAACTTACATCAATTTCGGTCTGGAAATACAAGTACTTTTGTTTCATTTTATGGACTGATCAACAGTTTAATGTTGTTTCAGAATGTTAACTCCATGCTCAACAAATGTTTGCTGGCCATAAAGTGAGCATTACAATTTAAACTCATCCTAAGCTATTCATTTTTCTGCTGAGACCTTCTGTAGATTTACTGTTTCATCTATGTTCTACAGTACCTCCTCTCTCTACTTAGTTTTTTAAGTATTTCTGTATTACTAAATTTAAAATGATCACTGATTCTTCATTTCTAATTTTTATGTGCTCCACATTTCATTTCCACAGTTCTGTGCTCCATATGTAAATTCACTAATGAGGCAATGTTTGATTGTAGAAGATAATTCTTGTTGGACATTTTCTGCACTCCACTTCTGATGCCTTTATTGCTTTAGTATTGCATATTAAACAGCGTGCTTTTATCATTTAATCTACTGTCTCTTTCACAGTTTGATACTTCTCAAATTATTTCTATCTGTAATAATAAATGGCAGGAATCTCTCATCTATTCTTCGGTTGCTTCCTAACTTCTTTGAGTTTATAAAATTATTTAGCTTTCTGTCTGCTTTTGAGTGTTCATAGTTTACTAAAATTCTCTATTAAGTAGCATGCCAAATGCAGTTCATATGTAGTTGTCTGTCTTTCTTGTTCCCGTCTCATCTTTCATTTTAGTTGCTTCCCTGATAAATTCTTTTACATACTCCAGTTGTACCACTTCCAATTTATTTTTGTGGATTTTGAAAATGGCTAGTCTATTCTCCACTTCATCTTGGTTTCTGTCAGGATCTAGGACATAATATTCCACTCATTTTATTGAAGGCTTAGTCTAGATTCATTAATGCTACTATAGTAAGGTTCAAATGGCTCTGAGCACTATGGGACTCAACTGCTGAGGTCATTAGTCCCCTAGAACTTAGAACTAGTTAAACCTAACTAACCTAAGGACATCACAAACATCCATGCCCGAGGCAGGATTCGAACCTGCGACCGTAGCGGTCTTGCGGTTCCAGACTGCAGCGCCTTTAACCGCACGGCCACGTCGGCCGGCCTACTATAGTAAGGGTAACGTGATAAGGATGCAAATTATGGTGAAAACTACAGCATAAATCCAAAAAACCATGGATCACAGGATGTGAAAACCTTTATTACATGGCCATTATAAAATAATTTCCTGACATTTGAGTGCCATGTCAACAGATATGACTCCAATGTCTGCTTTCATACAACAATAATGGAAATTCCTGGATGGAACAATACGTAAAATAATAGAAAGTCAACAACTTACCTTTGCATGGCAAACAGAAACATGCAGTAGAAAATAATTAACACTAGCTCTTGGTCTCTTTCTTGTAACAATACACACGTTCACTTGCACAACCTCACAGATACCCAAAAATACACTCTACCAACCAGGTAGTGGTGAGACTGATTATTGAATACTAATTACTGAAAACAGTTGTTTGGGTAGATGGAAGTGGGGAGGGGTATGGAAGGATGCACGAGGCAAGCATAGGGTAGCAGGGCAGTGTGCAGTAGATGTTTCGAGTGATGACCAAGGGGGCTGCACAACAGGATGAAAAGAATTGAGAGTGTACTTTATATAGGAGACAGAGAGAAGGAGAAGAGGTGGAGGTGTGTGAGTAAAGTGGTTGTAGATTAGATTAGATTAGTTCTCGTTCCATAGATCCGTGCTGAGGATATCCTCGTGGATGTGGAGCATGTCAATTTTTTTTTTTTTTTTTTAAAGCTGAAATAACTAATAGTATGAATATATACAATACATCATTTGTTTCTGTTAGAACATTCGTCAATGGAGTAGAAGGAGTTGGCCACTAGTAAGTCTTTCAGGCTCCTTTTAAACTGATCTTTATTTGTAACTAAATTTTTTATGTTTACTGGCAAATTATTGAAGATGAGTGTTCCTGAGTAGTGGACCCCTTTTTGAACTAAAGTAAGAGCTTTTAAGTCCTTGTGCAGATCATTTTTGTTCCTGGTATTGTATGTATGAACTGAGCTGTTTGTTGGAAAAAGAGATATATTATTTAGGACAAATTTCATTAATGAGTAAATATACTGAGAGGCAGTAGTTAGCATACCCAGTTCTTTGAAGAGGTTTCTACAGGATGTCCATGAATTTACTCCACAAATAATACGTATTACATGCTTTTGGACTCTGAAAACTTTTGTTTGATTTGAAGAGTTACCCCAAAATATTATACCATATGACATTATGGAATGAAAGTAGGCAAAGTATGCAAGCTTTTTCATTTTTATGTTGTCGCCTATGTCTGCTAACACTTGAATTGCAAATACAGATTTGTTAAGGCGTTTCTGCAGTTCTGTTGTGTGCTCTTCCCAACTGAATTTATTATCAAGTTGTAATCCCAGGAATTTAAGACTGTCAACCTCTTCTATCTGCTCTTCTTCGTATTTTATGCATATGCTGGGTGGAAACCTCTTACAGGTTCTGAATTGCATATAGTGAGTCTTTTCGAAGTTTAATGTCAGTGAGTTGGCTTTAAACCATTTATTAATATCCATGAAAATATCATTAGCAGATCTTTCTAGAACTACACTTGACATACTATTTATTGCAATACTTGTGTCGTCTGCAAACAAAACGAACTCTGCTTCTGGCAGTGTAACCGATGAGAGATCATTAATGTACACAAGAAAAAGCAATGGCCCTAAGATGATGAAGAAGGAGACAGAGAGGGAAGTAACTAAGGAAGTAGGGTGTGAAAAAGTAGGAGGAGGGAAGGAGGAGTGGGAGAGATGGAGAGAGAGAGAGAGAGAAAAAGAGAGAGAGAGAGAGAGAGAGAGAGAGAGAGAGAGAGAGAGAGAGAGAGAGAGAGAGAGGGAGGAGAGAGGAGAGAGGAGAGAGGAGAGAGGAGAGAGGAGAGAGGGAGAGAGGGAGAGAGGGAGAGAGAGAGAGAGAGAGTGAGAGAGGAGAGAGAGAGGGTGGGAGGGAGGGAGGGAGGGAGGGAGTTCACATTGGGGAGGGGGGGAGGAAGAAAAGGGGAGAAGGCCGTACAAAATCAGTATGGGGAAGGAGTTTGACAGAGGAGAGAAGGGAAGAGGTAAGGTGAGGCAGTGAGAAACAAGTTAGGCCAGGGTACTGTGAGAGTGCAGGATATGCTGGAGAGCCAATTCATACCAGTGTAGTTCAGAGAATCTTGTGCTGGATGGGAGTATCTAAATGACGCATACAGTGAAGCAGCTGTTGAAGTCAGTAATGTTGTGGTGCATAGCATATTTGTCAACTGTATGGTCAAGTTTGTGGTTCTCCACTTGTGGTGACCATTCATGTGAGTGCCCAGTTGGCTAGTTGTAATGCCCACATCGAATGCTGTGTAGTAATGGCAGCATACTTGATACTCGATGTTTCTCCTAAGGGTCGTCAGCACATTTTCGATGGTGTCGCAGGTTTCAGCAGATAGCTGCCTTTTCGTTTCTGCAATATTTAACTCCAGTCATCTCAGACAAATATTGCTCACCACGTCTGTCATATGATGCCCAGTGTCACTGGAAAGCATCGGTTTGTTTCCTGTTGCAAACAAAATGATTTTTAAAGCAGAATTATATGTACACTTTCGATAGAGCGGTTCCAAATTATATTCGTTTTATTGATATGTATTAATGGGGACAGTAAAATGTGGAGAATAACCAGTGCTCCAGAAGCAATAGCAGTGTCCTGCCCTGTGTTGACTGCTACCGTCAAGCAGGTTATTCATTCCTATTTTATTGTCCATATTAATAAAATTAATATTGAGCTGGATTAATTTGGAACTGCTCTATCAAACGGGTACATGAAATTACACTTTAAAAATAATATCGTTTCCACTGGGGGGAAAAAACCTACACTTTCCGATGACACTGGGTGTTCCATAAAAGCTGTGGCAAGCAGTATTTGTTTGGGCTGATTCCAGCTAGACAGCACGAAAACGAAATTGAAAATATCTGCCGAGATATGAAAGAAAATGTACCTGACGGGTATTAGGAGAGACTCTCTGTATAACAACGCAACCTTCACAAGTGGCCCTGTCTTTATTGTTTACGAGATGCCCATGGCAGGACTGCAGTAGGATGTGGACGGATGTATGGGATATTTCTTGAACTCGCGCTGACCACAAGGGAATGACCCATGTGGTGCAGGATTGGAGTAGGGGTGGACAAGTGTATTCTGTAGGGTGGGTGGGTTGTGCAACATTACTTTGGGTGATGTGGGTAGAATTTTGGGTAGGCTGTCCCTAATTTCAGGGGACAACAAGAGGTAGTCAAAGCCCTGATGAAGAATGAGATTGGGATTTTCAAGGCCAGGGTGATAATGTGTGATTAGAGAATACTGGTTAACGAGGTTAATGGTATCAAAGGAGGAGATGGCATAGAAGATCCGTTTAAGAATGAGATGAGCAGAAAATTGTCTTTCAGTAAGGCTCTGGTAAGGTTATCAGTGTATTTCAAGAAGTCCTGCTTTCCACTACAGATGCAATGGCTAGAGGTGATGAAGCTGTATATAACAGACTTTTTGACTTGGAATGGGTGACAACTCTCAAAGTGGAGGTATGTTCGTGGTTGCTGTACTTGATATGAATGGATGTATTTACGGAGCCATCTGAGAGGTGGAGATCAATATCTATCATTGACTAAGACTTTTGGCCTGTGGCTGTCTTCACGTTGTATATCTACAGCAGCTCCCCATATACTCATATTACATGCACAGTAATGTTACAGGTCTACTAGCTTGTATCCATCTAGGGACACTTGTTCGATTCCTGCAACTACCAAATGATGTTCTGTTATGTACCGTTATATCCCCGAGTGGTGTGTATTCTATCCGACATACGTGACAGAAACAGACACCACTCAAATGTATACATTTCTGAAAAAGAGGACAACGGCTCCTCGACGTTTGCTTCAGTGCGAATGCACAAATATCGTCCGAATTCCTGTGGGAATCAAGATTTGCGAGTAGAGAATGTAATGGACAAATTGGAAATTTGAGTCAGTCAGGGACGTGTCCAGACAGCTTGAAGTAGTTAAGCCCAGGTTCAGATTCAAAATCGTGGAACGTTTGTTTTTCTTTAATTGCGCTTTTTGAAAGGTGTCTAGAATGTTGGGACGAAAAGGTGCTGTAATCAGTGCGTTACAAAAGTTTCTACAGCTGATTTTTCGAAGCAGTGTCACGTCCGCCCTGGGGCGCTCTCAGCCGGAGACGCCCGGCTCAAATAGAAAACTTGTTGTACCGTGACGCACGTCCACAAAATGATTTACATTGCAGTATGCCTGATTCCAGCTACACAGCACAAAAACGAAATTGAAAATATCTGCCGAAAAATAAAAGAAAATGCACCTGACGGGTCTTACGAGAGGCACTCTGTATAACAACGCAACCTTCACAAGTGGGCCTGCCTTTATTGTTTACGAGATGCCCATGGCAGGACTTATCACATTCGCGTGAAAAAGCTGGCGAACAATGTGTGCGGGCTGCCGAACGCCTCACATCCAGCTCAGCTTGACCTGCTTTTCTCGCCAAGAAGAAAGTGAGAATTGCTCTCCAGGAACAATTTAAGTTAGAAGAAGGACTGATGCACTGTCCTGGAATAGCAGACTAAATTTAAGTAACGAAAACACATTTTTTGTCAAATGTTGATCTAAATTGGTCAAAATATAATTTTTGGTCCGCCATATTGGATTAGCCATTTTGGATTTTGAAAATCTAATTTCAGAATCGTGTTCAGCGACATCAAAAATATATAGATACATATAGTTTTTATGCAAATTGAACTAATCATACTAATAAAAGTTTTCCTTAAACGTTAAACAGGTTCTTCTTGAGAAACATTTTTCAAAACTGCATGCCGATAAATTAAAAACGGTTCAACCTAATACTACCTTTTACCCGAAAAGTAGGTCCTTTTCTTGGGAGCTTATACCTATAATATACGAAAGTTATTAATATAAACTGCTTTTTGTAAAGCCCTAAAGAGTGAAACAAACCCCTAAAGCTCGAACTCGAAGTTTGAGTTAGCACCATATCGTTAAATTTAAGGTTATTTCATTGTTGTTAGGGATAAGGTCCCATAAACTTAATGTAGTGTCGACTGATGATATCCATTTTTGATTTCAAATAGCTATTGATTTCAGATAGGTAGATTTTAGGGGCCATTCTGCACGCCGTCTGCTTACTGCAAACTCGCAGGCCCTTGTTGAAAGGGCACCATTTGTTTTTGTTTTGAATCAGTATGATCAATCATAATCCCCAAAAGATCTACTGTATGTGTTTTCATCGTCTCAAAAAAATTTCCAAACTTTGCCTATTTTTTCCCTCATTTGAATGGGAACTCGGCGTTAAGTCAACCACCCGTGAGAAACAGTAAATCCGGGTTGAAGTCCCGGTTTGCTACAGATTTTCATCTTTCGCCACTGAATTATCACAATGCCCTGTGTGGCTAGCCGTCACGATATCCCACCGATCCTTTCCCATTCCTTTTCTTTCCCCGTGTTATATTTAATTTTTACATGCGTGTTCTGTTACGCATAGCACATCTGTAGAAATATTTTTAGACTGTTCAGTGTCCTGTATCTTGGTTTCTCTATTGGAGGTGTTCTCAAACTTCCCCTCTGACGGAACATTTTGAGAGTCTTGGTTGCCGGCCGGTTCTTGGCGCTACAGTCCGGAACCGCGCGACCGCTACGGTCGCAGGTTTGAATCCTGCCTCGGGCATGGATGTATGTGATGTCCTTAGGTTAGTTAGGTTTAAGTAGTTCTAAGTTCTAGGGGACTTATGACCTCAGCAGTTGAGTCCCATAGTGCTCAGAGCCATTTGAACCATTTAGTCTTGGTTGTTTGATGCAAGACCTTGTTTTTTTTTAAGAGCCATAAAATATTTTCATAAAGCACATAAACTGTAACAACTGCTAAATGTTAAAGATAATCACTCGCAACTCACGTTTCTTTGCGCCAACAGTAATCGGTCGTGATATTTACATCCATTAAAATAGTGTCGTCAAAATGTTGGAATGTTTTTTGCCGGGACTCGCGGAACACCAGTATTCAGCGGAAGGCGGTTTGGGAAACCCTGCTCTACTGATTTCTGAAAGAGTGATATAGTTACTCAGCATCTCTGTCTTTCAGAAACATCTATGGGTAGTATCGTTCCACAATGAATTTTACACTCTGCGGCGGAGTATGCACTGATCTGAAACTTCTTGGCGGATTAAAATAGTGTGCTAGACCGGCAGTCGAACCTGGGACCTTTGTCTTTCGTGGACAAGTCCTCTGTCAGTTGAGCTATCCGGTTCTTACATATCCGTACCCAAGGACTGGAAAATTGCACAGGTCACACCAATATTCAAGAAGGGTACTAGGAGTAATCCACTAAATTACAGGCCCATATCGTTAACGTCGATATGCAGTAGGATTTTGGAACATATATTGTGTTCGAAAATTATGAATTAATCGAAGAAAATCGTCTATTGACACACAGTCAACATGGGTTTAGAAAACATCGTTCCTGTGAAACACAACTAGTTCTTTATTCACATGAAGTGCTGAGTGCTATTGACAAGAGATTTCAGATCGATTCCGTATTCCTGGATTTCCGGAAGGCTTTTGACACTGTGCCACACAAGCGGCTAGTCGTAAATTGCCTGCTTATGGAACATCGTCTCAGTTATGTGACTGGATTTGTGATTTCCGGTCAGAGAGGTCACACTTCATAGTAGCTGACGGAAAGACATCGAGTAAAACAGAAGTGATTTCTGGCGTTCCCCAAGGTAATTTTATAGGCCCTTTGCTGTTCCTTATCTATATAAACGATTTGGGATACAATCTGAGCAGCCGTCTTCGGTTGTTTGCAGATGACGCTGTCGTTTATCGACTAATAAAGTCATCAGAAGATCAAAACAAACTGCAAAACGATTTAGAAAAGATACCTGACTGGTGTGAAAATTGGCAGTTGACCGTAAATAACGAAAAGTCTGAGGTCATCCAGATGAGTGCTAAAAGGAACTCGTTAAACTTCGGTTACACGATAAATCAGTCTAATCTAAAAGCCGTAAATTCAATTAAATACCTAGGTATTACAATTACGAACAACTTAAATTGAAAGGAACACATAGAAAATGTTGTGGGGTTGGCTAACCACAAAATGCGTTTTAGTGGCAGAACACTTAGAAAGTGTAACAGACCTACTGAAGAGACTGCCTACACTACGCTTGTCCGTCCTGTTTTAGAATACTGCTGCGCGGTGTGGGATCCTTACCAGATACGACTGACGTAGTACATCGAAAAAGTTCAAAGAAAGGCAGCACGTTTTGTACTATCGCGAAACATGGGAGAGAGTGTCACAGAAATGATACAGGATTTGCGCTGGACATCATTAAAAAAAAAAAAAGGCGTTTTTCGTTACGACGGAATCTTCTCACGAAATTCCAATTACTTACTTTCTCCTCCGAATGTGAAAATATTTTGTTGACACCGACCTACATACGGAGTAACGATCACCAAGATAAAATAAGGGAAATCAGAGCTCGTACGGAAAGATACAGATGTTTATTCTTTCCGCGGGCTATACGAGATTGGAATAATAGAGAATTGTGAAGGTGGTTCGATGAACCCTCTGCCAGGCACTTAAATGTGATTTGCAGAGTATCCATGTATATGTAGATCTAGCAGAACTAGCACTCCTGAAAGAAAGAATATTTAATGTTGCCAGAAATAAGTCGTGCAAGTAACTTACTAGAATCTGTAGACCATGTTGCACCATGTTGCAGGTGACATCTCCGACCCCTGCATTCGGCTTATAAATACTTGTTATTAATGACCTAAGGTTTTTGTAGAATTTAAGACTACTCACTCCCTAGCAGAAAGTGTCCACAGCCCCCAGAGCAGTGAAGCTGCTGGATATATTTAGACTAAAGCTAGCAGACTTGCAGGACGCATTCAACCTCCTGTCTCGTTCGACAACAGTCCAGTCATATACGAGTATTCTATTCCTAACGTTACTTCTTCCAACTACAGCTGTCCACTCTTCTAATAAATTTCTGCTCGTGCTACTCCCAGATCTGTTTCAAGTTTCATGTTCAGTTGCGTTTCTCAATACTCTTGAGCTATAAGGAATACTCCTACAGAGCCGAAGACAGCCACGTTTCCATCCTAACTGGTTAACTCATAACATTCCACTTCGAAAAAGCGTAAGCAGTCGTCTCGCTACTCTGGGGTAGTTCGTACGCTCGTCCATTGTGACGATAATTGTTTTGAGGCTGTTCAACGAAAAATGGAGGCTATGCGACTTTGTACGTTTCTATATAATTAAAAAAAGCACTTAGGGTACCAGAATGTAGTTTACAAAAGATAAACGTGTATGTGATATATGTCGAGCATCAAAATATTTTCCCACGAAAGATGATGTGTATTATACGTGATTTAACTGTCACTACAGCAGAGATTGAGGTCAGGCTACAATGATTTCGCTAAACAAGTACAATGTGAACTAAATTTTGTAGCAAAATGTGGTACGGTACAGTAATTTGTCACTTTTATCCTCTCTATCTCGTGAAAACACTCGTAACTGTGTTATTCACTGAAGAGCTAAAGAAACTGGTACACCTGGCTAATATCGTGTAGGAACCCCGCGAGCACGCAGAAGTGCCGCAACAAGACGTGGCATTGGACTCGACTAATGTCTGAAATAGTGCTGGAGGGAATTAACATGAATCCTGCTGACCCGTCCGTAAATCCATAAGAGTGCTGGAGATCTCTTCCGAGCAGCACGTTGCAAGGCATACAAGATATGTCAATAATGTTCATGACTGGGGAGTTTGGTGGCCAGCAGAAGTGTTTAAACTCTTAAGTGTGTCCCCGGAGCTACTCTGTAGAAATTCTGTACGTGTGGGGTGCCGCATTGTCCTGCTGGAATTACCCAAGTCCGCCGGAGTGCAGCATGGCATGAATGGATGCAGATGATCAGGCAGGGTGCTTACGTACGTGTCACCTTTCAGAGTCGTCTCTAGACGTATCAGAGGTCCCATATCACACCAACTGCACAAGCTCCACACTATTACAGAGCTCAGGCGAGGCGTACAGGTTTGTGTCGTGCAAGGGTACAAGAGTGGACATTTTGCTCCGAAAGCCAATATCGATGATGTTTCGTTGAATGGTTCGCACGCTGCCACTTGTTGATGGCCCAGCATTAAAATCTGCAGAAATTTGCGGATGGGTTGCACTTCTGTCACGTTTAATGGTTCTCTTCAGTCGTCGTTGGTCCCGTTCTTGCAAGATCTTTTTTCGGCCCCAGCGATGTCGGAGATTTGGTATTTTACCGAATTCCTGATATTCACGGCACACTCATGAAATGGTCGTACAGGAAAGTCCCCACTTCATCGCTACCTCGGAGATACTCGTGCGCCGGTTACAACACCACGTTCAAACTCACTTAAATCTTGATAACCTGCCACTGTAGCAGCAGTCACCGATCTAACAACTGCGCCGGACACTTTTTGTGCTAAGCAGGCGTTGCCGACCGCAGCGCCGTATTCTGCCTGTATACATATCTCTGTGTTCGAATATGCATGCCTACACCAGTTTATTTGGTTCTTCAGTGTATAATTATCACATTAGAAAATATGAAGACATTGATCTTAGTTCACAACAATGCTCCAGCATTTAACTTTCTTGTCCTTGTACGATTGTTATGACCATGTGACACTATATTACAATGAATATATTTATGCTAACGCTTCCATAGTTGCAAATGCACTAAAATTAAACTTTTAATTGATTAGTGCTTCAACAGCTGATTTTCAATAGCTAAATTTCATATTTAGCTGCGTTACGATGTTTTACCAATACTTTACAACCAGTGCTGTCAACCAACAACGATACAACTGTTATTTCTTACGAACTCTTAAAGAGTACTGTAAGACTGAAACAATACTACGTGCTTACTATGGATGAGTTCTCTACTTCTGGGTAAAAAAAAATTAGGACTTTTACAGACCGTAATGTGTGCCAGTTTACTCCAATAGTATGAAAACTTCGTTGAGATTGCGTGACTGGCCTTCCTCGTCGCTTTCGGTTACTGTGGCTCCGAAATAATAATATAAGAAATGGAGTATGGCCTACAGGAATTGAAATATTTCTGTGGACCTTGAAGCGTCAAATGGCAGCTTGGCAGGTATAGGTACAGTCCAGACGGTGTACTGAATATCATGAATGTGTGAGACTCTGCATCAAGGGGAAGTGAAAAGTTTGCTTCAGTCAAGTCGATCCCTGAGGAGTGATGTTTACTTGTTGACGAGAAAATAACTGAAAAATCCTGGCCGCCTGTGTGCTGGATGGGTCTCGAACCTAGGACCTTTGCCTTGCATGGGCAAGTTAATATGCTGGAAGCAATACCCAGGCTGTGACTGTGCAGTGTCTGCACAGTATCTTCTCTTCCATGAGTGATAGTCGCTCAAGGTTGTAGAAGAACCTCTGTGAAGTTTGGAAAGTAGAAGAAGTACTGGCGGAAGTAAAGCGGCGAGGGCGGGTTGTGAGTCATGTTTGGATAGCTCAGGTAGAGAACTTGCCAACGATGGCAAAGTTCCCAGGTTCGAGTACCGGTTCGACATACAGTTTTAATCTACCAAGATGTTTCGATCAGCGCATATTCCGCTACAGAGTGAAAATTCATTCTGGAGAAAAAACAAGTCATTGAGGCATGGTAGTGAATAGGTTTCTGTTACAGTTTGGACATTGACTACTGCCTAGTCGACAGAAATGTGAACAGATTCGTCCACCATAAAGAGACTTCATGGAATTCGACACTGAACGCCCAAGGCCACGAGTTGATCAAGCTTATTCCATGTGGTCCTAGGGCTGCCAGATCTACAGTATTTTTGTGGGATCTCCGGTATTTTACCCACATTTTCTCCTGTCTACCGTATTTTCGACATGTCTCCCGTATCTTATAGGTTTTCCCACATTTTACACATCTTACATATTTGACATATTGGATAATGTGTTCCTTCGTATTTCATTAAGCTTTACTTAATTATTAATGCTAACATTAGCTGTGATCTTATGAGAGTTGTTTTAATCAAAAAACTTCAGGTACGATGCACAATGACGAATTCTCGCTAATTTTCAAGCTGTTTTGTAAAAGGAGGTTCAGTACGTGAACTTTTCGGGAAAAACCAATTATTTGTGAACGCTTTTGTGTACAGTTGTATGTAACGGTCTCCTAAAGGTAAAACATGCAGATAATGCCACGATGGGACTATGTGACCGTCATTTCCAAAATCTCCCGTATTATTAATCAGGATCCCAATATAACCTAAGGTACACGACGAGCACTTGTGAATCGTGGAATGGCGTTTCTATGAAGTGTTACACGCAGAAAAACCTTTTGCACAATCCATACCTTGTTGAAAGTAGGAGGGGAAATTGTTACAAATGTTGCTGATATCTTGGATGGAACCGATTCCTGATACCACAGTAATAAATTCTGTAATCATGAAACAGAATGCATTAAAAAGTCCATGACAAATACATTTGGGATATCCTGATGATTAACTGTTAGAAGCAAAATATGGTAGGTAACGAACGAGATATTCCATAGACTAAAACTGAAATTGGTGCTTGGCTATAACCAAGCAGACGTATTGTGCAAGGCAGGGGAGTGACAGAGCTAATTCTCTATTAGTTTCTATGGACAACGACGTTGATGTAGCGCTATTATCCTACCGAAATGGTACCCATCAGCTGGCAATGTGGAGGTGTACCCATAGGCTCCCAACATGGATCCCGTTCGGTATTGTCTGGTCGACATCAACGTCCATTGCTGGTGAGGATGTTGAGGTCCGTCATCTGGCGCTGTGACACACAGCGACAATGTGAACTCTCCGATCGCAAGCTGTACAAAGAGCTCAGCGGTGTGGGCAGGTATCGCAGTTGTGGGGGTGGAAGCACTCTGTCCCTAGACGCTGGTGAGGCGGGATACTCCGTGGTGGACGGCGAGGGCGCCTGTTGGTTGCAGGTAAAGGCGACCTCTGTCAGATGCGATGTTGAACACAGGGGTATGTTATTTCAAATGGTTGTGCAATGTCTAGATCGTCTTCCAAGCTAGGGTCTGCTAACTTTAGTTGTAGATTTGAACTTGATGGCCAGCTGAATCTTGAACCGATGTGTTTCGTATGAGGCTGTCTGATAAGATTTAGCACAACATCTGATCTGCAAGCTAATGTACAGCACCGACCAATAACTTGGAGTTCAGTGGTAGATTGTAAATGTGTCTATTCTGATTGTTTCACAATCATTCTGATGTCTGAGCACTCGGCATTCACAGCGTAGGGATAGTTTACCCACGAGTTCATAAAGGATGAGGGTGGAAGGATACTGCTGGGGATGGGGGAGGTGATCTGTATAATGTGAAATACTTCCAGTGCGCACCATGCGAAGACGTATTCCCACACACATGCAGCGTCAATATGTGCCCCGTCGCAAGACGATGGTGCAGGGTTGCTGCAAATCTACATCTACATCTACATATATACTCCGCTAGCCACCAAGCGGTATGTGGTGGTGGGCACAATTCACGCCAAAGTCATATTTCCCCCCCTCCGTTCCACTAACGGATCGCGCGAGGGAAAAACGACTGTCTGAACACCTCAGTACGAGCTCTAATTTCCCTTATCTTTGAATGGTGATCATTGCGCGATTTGAAAGTTAGTGGTAATGATATATGCTCTACATCCTCGGCGAAGATCGGATTTCGGAATTTAGTGAGCAGCCCCTTCCGTTTAGTTCGTCGTCTATCTGCAAGTGTGTCCCATTGCAAACTCTCTATGAGATCTGTAACGCTCTCACGATGGCTAAATGTACCAGTCACGAATCTTGCCGCTCTTCTTTGGACCTTCTCAATCTCCTGAATCAGACCCAACTGGTAAGGATACCATACAGACGAACAATACTCAAAGACTGGACGAACTAACGTATTGTAAGCTATTTCCTTTGTTAAAGGACTGCATCGCTTCAGGATTCTACCAATAAACCGCAATCTAGAGTTCGCTTTGCCAGTTACTTGTGTACAAAATGAACTGCATTGCTCACGGTTGCTGTTGAATGTAGGGAATGAGGACATACTGTGAAGGCTGTGGTCACTAAAAAGCGACACGACAGCTGCTGCGTAAGCTAGTGTTGCTGGAGCTACTATAGGAGCAGCTACTGCTATAGCCCGTCATATATTGTAATTGTTTAGATGCTGTTCGATGATAAGCAATGCATCTTTGACACAAATCTTGCCTTTAAGAAACTGACTAGATGATTTACATATTGCTCTACACATATCATTTTCATGGTCCCTGGCATTTTAGCTGCTTTATGTGCACGAATCTAATACGTCGTCGCCATTTGCTGTTGTGAACTATGAAAATAGTTTTACAGTTACAACATTTACTGGCCATCAAACATTAAAGTAACTTAAAATCGCTGGATCCCTGTGTCCAAAGTCCACAGGAAAAGAAGAGAATTAGAAAAAACTGACCCTGAAGTCCGGAAAGTTCAGTGTATGTCACAGGATGCCATCAGTGACACTTGATAACAATGTGAACAAGTTCAGAGTGTTTTACACGACATATGCTTTGGCAGAACAGGTATAGAGAAAATGTTTCTGAGTCTACTATTTGAAGTCGAACACTGCGGATACAGTCAGAGTCACTTTGCAGTACAGCGAGACGAGACGACGCCACGTAGGTCATCTGCTTGAAATGGTTGCCTAGAGATAATTGGCTTCCGCCTGCTCTACAGCCCGTTATATTAGAATTTAGATCCTTGTCGCAGCTACCGTCATTTGAGTTAATGTACTAAACCTAAGATGCCAATGGTGTCTGCCATCGATATATCTTCTTCCAACATGGGAAAGAAGTTAGATTATCTTTTACACCAAAATTTTTGTGTTTTATATTAACGTATTAATAATTTTAATTTGCATGAGTGACTTTGAATTCAAATGTGAACATCCCTTTGTATTAATCGTGATGTGCCACTAGTGAAAGGCGCATGATGTCTTATTAATCTTGAATAGGAAGCAGCTCCCCAGGAGGACAGCATAAAAGAGTGTACGTTGGAGAATGAGAATCTTAATTGAACGGAAATGGGCCCTTTTCCTGGGATGACAATTTCCTTTGAAATATTACTAAACGCCTCGTCCTCAGAGCGTTTGGGGTGTCGCTTATACCGAGAGGCTATAATTAAAGTGCAGCTGTTCATAGAAGTCCACTGTGGCTGTAATTATTATACGGCAGTGAAACTTGCAGATGTGCTAATGCGTTGATCCCGAACTGATTTCACGCCCGGGTTCCCGGGTTCGATTCCCGGCGGGGTCAGGGATTTTCTCTGCCTCGTGATGGCTGGCTGTTGTGTGCTGTCCTTAGGTTAGTTAGGTTTAAGTAGTTCTAAGTTCTAGGGGACTTATGACCACAGCAGTTGAGTCCCATAGTGCTCAGAGCCATTTGAACCATTTGAACCGAACTGATGTACTCTACCAAAAATTAGTTCCAATTTTGGCCACCAGGTAGAAATCCGCCGCCGTACACTGTCTGCATGACACTATGACATCCACGATGTCATTTGACAAGCCATAATGTGAGTGAGCAGTATGGCTATAGAGAAGAGAGACATCTTGCGCCGTTAGTGAAACCGTTCTTTGTGAACAACTGCGATTATAGTGCTGCAATGAGAAAGTATCGCCGATCGATAGGTCTAAGGAGAGGACTGATGTCATTAAATAGTTGAAAGAAAATTACAATGAAATTCGAAAACAAGGCTGAACTTCGTGTGGCACCTGGAAGAAAAACGTGTGCCATCACAGTAGAAGTTATTGACGGGGTTGCTGTTATTGTAACTGACCATTCAGTGCGTGTTCCAGGTAGTGCTAGTACTCTTGCAGTCTCCCAAAAATTGTCAACAACATGGTCAACAGTACGGAAAGTTCTGCGGTCTATGTTACACTGGTACCCGTACAAGATCCAAACAGTGCAGCAACTGAAACGTCATGAACTGCAGCACCATTCTAAATTCGCTCTTTGGTTTCTGGCACGGAACGAAGATTATGACATGGGGCCGGGAAACACACTACACTATGTGATCAAAAGTATCCTGACACCCCAAAAACATAGTTCTTCATATTAGGTGCATTATGCTGCCACATACTGTCGGGTACTCCATATCAGCGATCTCAATAGTCATTAGACATCGTGAGAGGGCAGAATGGGGCGCTCCGCGAATTCACGGACTTCGAACGTGGTCAGGTGATTGGGTGTCACTCGCGTCATACGTTTGCACGCGAGATTTCCACACTCCTAAACATCCCTAGGTCCATTGTTTCCGATGTGATGAAATGGAAATGAAGTCCCATGCTTCTTTACAGAGCATAGGGGAACGATGCGGGAGACCCGCACCGCCTTACCAGGCAAGGTCCTAATGGAGGTGGTTTGCCGTTGCCTTCCTCCGACCGTAATGGGGATGAATGATGATGATGAAGACGACACAACAACACCCAGTTATCTCGAGGCAGGAAAAATCCCTGACCCCGCCGGGAATCGAACCCGGGACCCTGTGCTCGGGAAGCGAGAACGCTAATTCGAGACCACGAGGGGCGGACTTCCGATGTGATAGTGAAGTGGAAACGTGAAAGGGCACGTACAGCACAAAAGCCTGCAGGCCGACATCGTCTGTTGACTGACAGATACCGCCGACAGTTGAAGAGGGTCGTAATGTGTAATAGGCAGACATCTATCCAGACCATCACACAGGAATACCAAACTGCATCAGGACTACTGCAAGTATTATGACAGTTAAGCAGGAGGTGAGAAAACTAGGATTTCATGGTCGAGCGGCTGCTCATAAGCCAAACGACGCCTCGCTTGGTGTAGGGAGCGTAAACATTGGACGACTGAACAGCGGAAAAACGTTGTGTGGAGTGACGAATCGCTGTACACAATGTGGCGATCCGATGGGAGGGTGTGGGTATGGCGAATGACCGGTGAACGACATCTTCCAGCATGTGTAGTGCCAGCAGTAAAATTCGGAAGCGGTGGTGTTATGGTGTTTTTCATAGAGGGGGCTTCCACCCTCTGTTGTTTTGGGTGGCACTATCAAATCACAGGCCTACATTGATGTTTTAAGCACTTTCTTTCTTCCAACCGTTGAGGAGCAATTCGGGGTGGTCACTGCATCTTTCAACACGATCGAGCACCTGTTCATAATGCACGGCGTGTGGCGAAGTGGTTACATGACAGTAACAACCCTGTAATGGACTGGCCTGCACAGAGTCCTGACCTGAATCCTATAGAACACCTTTGGGATGTTTTGGAACGCCGACTTTGTGCCAGGCCTCACCGACAGACGCCGATACCTCTCCTAAGAGCAGCACTCCGTGAAGAATGGGCTGCCATTTCCCAAGAAAACTTCCAGCACCTGACTGAACATATGCCTGCGAGAGTGGATGCTGTCATCAAGGCTAAGGGTGGGCCAACACCATATTGAATTCCAGCATTACCGATGGAGGGCGCCACGAACTTGTAAGTCATTTTCAGCCATGTGTCCGGATACTTATTATCACATTGTGTATATAGTGATGAAGCATATTTTACATTATAGGATGCAGTGAATACAAAGAACTGCGGAATTTGGGGGTATTGTTAAACCGTGTGTTGTGTATGAAGAGCCATTGCACTCGCCGTACGAGATTGTGTGGTATGGATTCACGAGCACCTTTATTCTCGGTCCAGTCTTCTTTGAATGGAATACACCCAGAGGGCATGTGAAGTGTACCATGACATCTTCATGTCATCGAGACCTCTTTGTACATCAAATGACTCCTTCTTTGGAAGAGCGCAACTGTGTGAACACCACTGATTTAATGGAAAATGGGACCACATATCAAGTCTCTCACCTAGTGAAAAATTTGCATAATGCAGCCTTCCACGAACGTGTTGTCTCCAGATAGTTTCCAGATGCACGACCTGCAAGTTCACCTGATCGGAATTCATGTGAGTTGGTTCTGGAGGTATATAAAAGAACGTGTTTACTAGGCACACGTTCGGTCTCTACTTGATCTGGAGGCCAGTATCGAGGAACAAGCTACTCAGATTCCACCAGAACTCCTGCAGGAATTGTTGATCACGTCGTTTTATGGATGCAGCGTCTCACAGACGTCACCGGTGATCCTATTGAACCAATTGTGTAAGACGTGGTTAATAACAGTATCAACACTATGCTTTATCACGTGTTTGACCTTTTCTGCCCACATCCCTCTCCTAATCCGTAACATATGAAAATATTTCTATACGTTTTTCTTGCAGTCACAGTACCAGAGTTTTGCCTTGTGGCGAAACTTGGAAATATTTTTTTCCAGAATAAATCCGTTCCGCATTAAGGCATTAGCATATCTACCAAGTTTCGCTGCCTTACGATGATTACTGACCAGACTGCACCTCTTTGAGTAGCTGCACTTTAATTATAACCACCCGGTCCCTCATTTGCGGTTGTGACGAGAACCCAGTAATTTACAGAAATGTGCAGCAAGTGAGACAAAGTATGTGACTTAATACTTCAAAGATATACTAGGAAGGGTTAATTGTAGGAGATGAATCCATTTTCTGCACAGCCCTACTATTGAAATCAGTCTCAATATTGTTCGCAAGACTTTTATGACCCACATGGCAGATAAAAATCTGCCACTACTCCAAAACCAATAACTCATGCCCTGCAGGTATGCACCTGCACTTAGATATAGTTCGAGATTTAGTCAGTGAAGTTAAAAGCTGCATCGATAACAATTAAAACGAAGCCTCCGTCACTCCTCGAACGACTGATGCCCAAAATTTCCACACAGGGAGAAAGGGATACCAGTTTAAAGCCAATAGGGAAATATATTGAGGAGTTGCAGAAATGAGAGCCGTAATGAACACAACATCAAAGTTTGTGGCCACAAAATAGAGGAAGTGAAAGAGTTCTACTTCGATGGGGACAAAATGACGCATGACGGACGAAAAAAGGAGGGTACAGGGGAAGAGGACATTTATGGTCAAAAGAAGTCTGCTAGTATGGTAGTATGAAACATGGGCCTCAATTTGGGGAATAAATTTCGAAGAATGTACATTTGGATCACAGCATTGTTTGGATGTGAATCATGGACTATGGGAAGACCAGAAAATAAGATAACTGAAACGTTTGAAATACGGTGATACATAAAAACATTGAAAATGTGATGTACTGATAGGACTGAAAAGGTTCTCCGCAGATTCAGCGAAGAAAGGAACATGGAAAACATTGACAAGACGAAGGGACAGGATGAGACGTCATAAGGGATTAACATTCACTGTACTAGAAGGAGCTGTAGATGATAAGAGTTGTAGGAGAAGACTGAGAGTTTAATACATTCAACAAGTACGTGGGGCGTTCAATAAGTAATGTAAAGTATATTTTTCTGAAAGCCAGTTGGTTTTATTCAGGATTCCAGTACATTATATTATACCGTACTCTTCTGGCTACAGAATCCTATTTTTCAACATAATCTCGGTTCAACGCGAATGCCTTAGACACCTTATTGGGAGGGCTTGTATGCGCTTATGGTATCAGCCTACTGGTACACTTCGGAGCCAACGTCTTTCTGCATTTGTAACATCCCATGGAGGGTATCCTACATTGGGCCGAACAGATGGAAGTCACAAGGTGCGAGACCCAGACTGTAGGGTGGATGGGGAAGAACAGACGAATCAAGTTTTGTGAGTTCGTCTCGCGTGTGCAGGGTTGTGTGAGGCATTGTGCTGTTATGGAGAAGGAGATGTTCCTTTATGTTCTTGTGGCTAAAAACACGCTGTAGTCGTTTCTTCAATTTCCTGAGTGTAGCACAACACACTTCCGAGGTGATCGTTGCACCGTGGGGGAGGTCATACCCCTTCAGAGTCCCAGAAGACAGTCGGCATGACTTTATCGGCTGAGGGTGCGGCTTTGAATTTTTTTTCTCCAGAAGGTATGTGGTGCGGCTCAACTCCATGGATTGGCATTTCTTTTCCGGTTCGAAGTAATGAACTCGTGTTTCACAGCGAGTGACGATGTTTGACAAGAAATTGTCACAATCAGACAATTCCGTCAGATGGTCCTTCGTTGCTCCTTATTGTGTTCTGTTAGGCGGTGAGGCCCCTCGCGGACACACATCTTTGAGAACCGCAACTGTTGGACGAGTGTGTCAGCAGCATGGACAGAGACGTCCAGTTGAGAAACGAGGTGTTGGATTGTGATCCATCGATCACCTCGAATGAGAACACCCGTCTGTTCCAACATTACAGGATTTACAGATGCGTGCGGCCGGCCGGCACACGGGAGGTCGAGTAGATTTGCAGTGATGACAGACGATTCGCCCAACGACTCACCATGTTTTCGATCACTGCCAGATCTCCTTAGACATTCTGCAAGCGCCTATGAATATCTGCGAATTTCTAGTTTCCTACCAAAAGAAACTCAATGACAGCTCTCCGCTACAGACGCCATTTTGAAGGCTACTTATAGCGGCGCCACCTATTGGAACTCCATGAAACTATAGGGGCTGAAGCGGGTATGTTCCATGATGTCCCATAAGTAATCCCACATTTTTCAACCGAAACTGGTCGAGAAGAAAATGTGTTGCGTTTCTTAAAGAATGCCACTTATAACTTACGACGTGGGGAGCAAGAGCTACTCTGAGATGAAGAGGTCGACACAGGAGAGAAATTCGTGGTGGCCCGCATCAAACAAGTCAGAAGACTGATGGAAAGGAAGTAAGGGAAGATTAGTATTCAATGAACTGTGAATGAAGCCCGACCAACAGGCATTACATGCATTGATCAAACATGATAGTGCATTGAGAATGGCTAGTTTCTAGCTGAAATATAGATCTGCCAATAAATTGCAAAAGGACGACTGATAGCTGAAATCTATTATTTACAAGTCATTAACAGTGTGTAGTGGTGCGAGGGGAGGGGGGCTGGGTGAGGGGTAAAAATTGCAGCTGGAGACCAAGCGTTTATTTGTAGTATGCATGTTCAACTGGACATAGGTTGCAGCAGTTATGCATAGATGAGGAGACTTGTATTGGATACTCTAGGATGGAGAGCAGTCTCGCACTGAAGACCACAACAACAACGTGAGACCATGTCGGCATCCATGCAGCGTCACGTACCCAGCCAGGTGAGGAAGATCATGAGCGGCGGTGCGATGTGGACCCACGGAAGGAGGATGTAACAGATGAAGAAGGGCAGCCAGCAGGCGATGAAGCCGCCGACGACGATGGACAGCGTCTGCGCCGTCTTGCTCTCGCGCCGGAAGGAGGAGACGCGGCTGGACACGTGCGGCAGCCCCGCCTGCAGCGCGGCCGTCTCCATCGAGGGTACGTCCAGCGCCAGCGACAGCGGCCGCGACGCGCGCCCGTAGAAGCTGGAGCGCGCCGACGCTGGGCCGGCCGAGTGCGCGTGCGCGTGGTTGTGGTCTGCGTTGGCAGCACACGTCTGCGGCGTGCAGTACAGGTAGTGCGCGCGCAGCGAGCGCGTGCCCGCCGTGCCGGCGCCGAACTCCAGCACGCCGGGGCTCATCAGGCTGCGGCAGGAGGGATGGGCGTTAGCCGCAGAGATTACCAGTGCTAGTTATTTTTATAGCTACAAATATAGGTCACTACAACTTACAAAAGTACAAAAAGTGATCATGCGAGTAGGGCTGTAAAAGTAGCACCTAAATTTTTATAGTCTGTATTGCATGTTTGTCGAGACAGATACCAAACCGTTACTCGTTACTTTTGTTATTGACCATCATTACTGGTACAGCCATGAAACACAAAAACACTTTTGATGTACCGGGTGATCAAAAAGTCAGTATAAATTTGAAAACTGAATAAATCACGGAATAATGTAGATGGAGAGGTACAAATTGACAAACATGTTTGGAATAACATGGGGTTTTATGAGAAGAAGAAAAAAAAAGTTAAAAAAATGTCCGACAGATGGCGCTTCATCTGATCAAAAGAGCAATAATTAGCATGACAAAGTAAGACAAAGCAAAGATGAGTTCTTTACAGGAAATGCTCAATATTTATTTATTTATTTATTGTTTCGTGGGACCAAATTAAGGAGAAATCTCCATGGTCATGGAACGAGTCAATACATGAAATTATAACACGATATTAGAAACAGATAAAATGAAATATAGAAAAAAAAACATATTCAGGTGACAAGTCATAAGTTTAAATGAAGACAATCAACAATGTAACACTGGAATTTGCTTAATTTTTTAGCTCTTCCAGGAGCTCCTCGACAGAATAGAAGGAGTGAGCCATGAGGAAACTCTTCAGTTTAGACTTAAAAGAGTTTGGGCTACTGCTACGATTTTTGAGTTCTTGTGGTAGCTTATTGAAAATGGATGCAGCAGAATACTGCACTCCTTTCTGCACAAGAGTCAAGGAACTGCATTCTACATGCAGATTTGATTTCTGCCTAGTATTAACTGAGTGAAAGCTGCTAACTCTTGGGAATAGGCTAATATTGCTAACAACAAACGACATTAAAGAAAATATATACTGTGAGGGCAATGTCAGAATTCCCAGATTTTTGAATAGGGGTCGACAAGAGGTTCTCGAACTTACACCACATATAGCTCGAACAGCCCGTTTTTGAGCCAAAAATACCCTTTTTGAATCAGAAGAATCACCCCAAAAAATAATACCATACGACATAAGCGTATGAAAATATGCGAAGTAGACTACTTTTCGTGTTGAAGTGTCACTTATTTCAGATACTGTTCTAATGGTAAATAAAGCAGCATTTAGTTTCTGAACAAGATCCTGAACATGGGCTTTCCACAACAGCTTACTATCTATCCGTACGCCTAGGAACTTGAACTGTTCCGTCTCGCTTATAACATGCCCATTCTGTCTGATTAAAATGTCAGTTCTTGTTGAATTGTGAGTTAGAAACTGTAAAAACTGAGTCTTACTGTGATTTAGCATCAAATTATTTTCCACAAGCCACGAACTTATTTCATGAACTAAATTATTTGTTACTGTTTCAATATTACACACAAGATCCTTCACTATCAAGCTGGTGTCATCAGCAAACAGAAATATTTTTGAATCACCTGTAATACTAGAAGGCATATCATTTATATAAATAAGAAACAGCAGTGGCCCCAGCACCGACCCTTGGGGAACGCCCCACTTAACAGTGCCCCATTGGGACTGAACATCACTACCACTCTCAATATTGCGGAGAATTACCCTCTGCTTTCTGTTCTTAAAGTAAGAGGCGAACCAATTGTAAGCTACTCCCCTTACTCCATAATGGTCCAACTTCTGCAGTAATATTTTGTGGTCAACACAGTCAAAAGCCTTCGTTAAATCAAAGAAAACACCTAGCGTTCGCAACCTTTTATTTAATCCGTCGAAAACCTCACAGAGAAAAGAGAATATAGCATTTTCAGTTGTTAAACCATTTCTAAAACCAAACTGAACATTTGACAGCAAATTATGTGAATTTAAATGCTCCAGTAACCTTGTATATACAACCTTCTCGATAACTTTAGCAAACACCGATGGCATAGAAATAGGTCTAAAATTGTCAACATTATCAATGTCTCCCTTTTTATAAAGTGGCTTCACTACCGAGTATTTTAATCGATCAGGAAACCGACCACTCCTAAAGGAAAAGTTACAGATATGGCTAAGTACTGGGCTAACATACATAGAACAATACTTCAGTATTCTGCTAGATACCCCGTCATATCCATGAGAGTTCTTGGTCTTTAGTGATTTAATTATTAACTCAATCTCCCTCTTGTCAGTATCATGGAGGAGCATTTCAGGTAACAGTCTCGGAACACTTTTTTCTAAGAGCGCTATATGATTCCCTGTTGGAATTAGGTTTCTATTTAGTTCACCTGCTATATTCAGAAAGTGATTATTAAATACTGTACATATATGCGACTTATCAGTAACACGGACATTCCCACTACGCACTGATTCTATATCCTCGACCTGTCTCTGCAGACCAGCAACTTCCTTTACGACTGACCATATGGTTTTAATTTTATCCTGAGACTTAGCTATTCTATGTGCATACCACATACTTTTTGCCTTCCTAATAACATTTTGAAGCACCTTACAATACTGTTTGTAATGGGCTGCTGCATTTAGATTTTGACTGTTTCTAACGTTTTGATATAATTGCCACTTTGTTCTACAAGATATTTTTATCCCTCTAGTCAGCCACCCAGGCTGCCTGTTTGTGCTAGTACCCTGTTTTAAACGTTGTAACGGAAAGCAACTTTCAAAGAGCATGAGAAAGGTCTTTTGAAAAGCATTATATTTATCGTTTACTGTCTCAGCGCTATAAACATCTTGCCACTCTTGTTCCTTTATAAGGTTTACAAAGGTCTCTACAGCAACCGGATCAGCTTTCCTGAACAGCTGATGACTATATTTAACACGAGTTGCAGCATAAAAATCTTTTAAAGTTAAAATTTGCGCATCATGATCTGAAAGGCCATTCACCTTTTTTCTAACAGAATGCCCTTCTAGTAATGAGGAATGAACAAAAATGTTGTCTATGGTTGTTCTACTGTTCCCTTGCACTCTCGTTGGAAAGAATACGGGTTGCATAAGATTATATGAATTAAAGAGGTCTACCAGCATCCTCTTCCTTGCACAATCACTTATACAATTAATATTGAAGTCACCACATATAACTAACTTTTTGTATTTCCTATAAAGTGAACCAAGAACCTCCTCTAGCTTTAGCAAAAATGCTGTGAAATCGGAGTCTGGGGATCTATAAATAACAACAGTTACAAGTTTAACTCCGTTAAATTTAACCACACCTGCACAACATTCAAACACCTTTTCAGTGCAGTACTTTGAAACATCAATTGACTCAAATGCGATGCCGTTTTTCACATACATGGCTACTCCCCCACACCGCAAAGAGCTCCTCGAAAAGCAGCCAGCCAACCTGTATCCTGGTAAAGGAAGCCTCTGAATTATCTCCTTATTTAAGAAGTGTTCAGATATACCAATAATTTCAGAGTCAACATCTATAAGCAGTTCACTAACTTTATCCCTAATACCTTGTATATTTTGATGAAATATACTAATTCCCTCATTACTCGGATACCTAAACTTTGTCAAAAGTGATTCCCTTGTTAGAGAGACTTCCCTTAAGCAGGAATACCTATCAGCTGACTTCAATCTAAAAAAGGTGCACCTCTAACACACACTACTGTAGGAATTTTCCCATGAGTGATCCCACCAACCCCACCTATGCTGTCACCTATAAGCTTTGCCAACCTCCCCTTCCCATACCTGTTGAGGTGCAGGCCATGTCTAGTGAAACCCGTTCTGCTGATAGACTCCACCGACACCACTGAAATGTGACCCATGCTTTCTGTCATCAGCGCACCCCCAAGTCTCATGTTATTACGCCTGACGGCTGTATTAAGATGAGGCCGATCGTGACGCTGAAACAGTTCCACGAAATGCACATTCGTGTTGCCAGTCTGAGTGGCTATCTTTTCCAGGTCACCATCTATGTTATACTCCCCATCCCTACCAATACTATTACGAGCCCCACCCACAATCACTACCTGATCCTCTTTAGTAAAATCCCTACATAACCCCCCTATGTTAACAGTCACCTGAGCCAACCCTGCATTAGGCTTCACTATGCTGATGACCTGGTACTCACTTCCCAGCACTTCCTGCAACTGCTGGCCTACACCTCCGCCATGTGAACTACCTAACAGCAGAACCTTCTTCTTCCTCTTCGACTTTGCAACTGTTCTAGGCACAGTAACTACTGAGGTCTGCTGCATACTTCCTACATCTACAGCTACTAGAGATTCCTCTCCACTAGACTCTGACAGTTGGTCATATCTATTGTAAACACCAATAGTAAAACTATCTGAAAATCTTCTTCTCCTAGCAGATCTCTTGCCAACAGCCAGCTCCCATTCCCCAACCCCCTTCTCCCTCCTCATCCTATCTAGCTCCTCCTGTGCGTTTTTCAACTGCACCTGAAGGGCACAGATCTTACGCTCCTGCTCCTCTATCAGTTTACTCTTGCTACATAACCTGCAGTTCCAGGAGAGGATCTCACCAGAATGCCCACTGGCTTCCCCACTGCATTCCCCCCAGTGAAAATACTTCGAACAAGTGTCACACCGCAATCCACTACTCACGAACCTACGGCAAAGCCCACACTTCTCACTCCACTGTCATTCCTCAACAATAGCTGTAGTGCCGGCCGCGGTGGTCTCGCGGTTCTAGGCGCTCAGTTTGGAACCGCGCGACTGCTACGGTCGCAGGTTCGAATCCTGCCTCGGGCATGGATGTGTGTGATGTCCTTAGGTTAGTTAGGTTTAAGTAGTTCTAAGTTCTAGGGGACTGATGACCACAGATGTTAAGTCCCATAGTGCTCAGAGCCATTTGAACCAATAGCTGTAGTCGAGGAATAATGTTGTGAACAGCACTGTGAAGCATGTCCGGAGTTATGGTGAGGCATTGGCGTCGGATGTTGTTTTTCAGCATCCGTAGATATGTTGTCTTTCAGCATCCGTAGATATGTCGGTCGATCACGATACACTTGCGACTTCAGGTAACCCCAAAGCCAATAATCGCACGGACTGAGGTCTGGGGACCTGGGAGGCCAAGCATGACGAAAGTGGCGGCTGAGCACACGATCATCACCAAACGACGCGCGCAAGAGATCTTTCACGCGCCTAGAAATATGGGGTGGAGCGCCATCCTGCATAAACATTGTACGTTCCAACAGGTGTTTATCAGCCAGGCTGGAGATGATGCGATTCTGTAACATATCGGCGTACCTCTCACCCGTCACGGTAGTAGTTACAAAACCAGAATCACTTATTTCCTCGAAGAAAAAAGGCCCGATAACGGTAGATATGGTAAATCCAACCCATACCGTGACTTTCTCGTCGTGCAATGAAGTTTCTACGACAGTTCTAGGATTTTCGGTAGCCCAAATTCTGCAGTTGCGGGCGTTGACAGACCTTCGGAGCGTGAAGTGAGCTTCGTCGGTCCACAACACGTTACTCAACAAATCGTCATCTCCCGCCATCTTTTGAAACGCCCACACCGCAAATGCCCTCCGCTTCACTAAATCGCCACGTAACAGTTCATGATGCCGATGGATTTTGTTCGGATAGCATCGGATGGTACGCCTCAGTGCCAACCAAACAGTAGTGTATGGAATGCCGGTGCAACGTGCGACTGCACGAGCGCTGACTTCCCCGTGCATAGACGAACCCGCTAGAGTCTCCATTTCTTCCTGAACTGTCTCAGCAGCATTACGCCTTGTGCTCGGTCGGCCACTACGGGGTCTATCGTTTAAACAGCCGGTGGCTTCGCACTTCGAAATCATTATCGCCGTAGCTGCATTTGTCAACGGACCTTTACCCATTCGAATCCTCTTCCTATGGCTATAGGATCGTAATGCTGAACTAGCACTTTCCCCATTCTGATAATACAGCTTCACTAAAAGCACCTTTTCAGGTAACGTCAACATGCTGCGACTGCTGGCGCATCTGATTCTCTCTCACGTTACAGCTCCTTTTATACACGACTATCATGCGCAGTCACTGACGTTTTGCTGTCCAGAGCCATCTGTCGGAAATTTTGTGAACTTTGTTTTATTTTTGGTTCTAATGAAACCCCGTGTCATTCCAAGCATGTGCGTCAATTTTTACCCCTCTATCTACATAATTCCGTGGTTTATTAAGTTTTCAAATTTATACTGACTTTTTGATCACCTGCGGACAAAACCGACGAATGAAAATTCTTACCAAAGACGCGATTTAACCCAGGTCTCCTGCTTAGTAGGCAGATGCGCTAGACACTGCGAAACAGTGACACAATGACTTCGCACATCTGCATGGATTACCCTAGCACGCCTTCCTTCTCAATGTAAATTCCCACTCAAGCCTCAGCCCACTTGATATTCCCCCCCCCCCTCCCTCCCCCCCAAATTCAATTAGCATAGCAGAGATTCTCCAGCTATATTGGAATAACACCTCAGTATCGAACGTTGAATCGCAGGCACAGGTGCTTTAATCATATGAAACTATTTGGTTGCGGGTCTCAAATATCTATCATCCACACTGATCAGCCAGAACATTATGGCCACCGACCTACTGTCGATATAAACCCGTCTAGGCGATAGAAGCGTCACCTGGCGAGGAATGACTGCTAGCCAGACGCACTCATGGTGCATGTGGTATCAGCGGGGAAGGTACGTGATCTATGTGAGACTGACTGAGAGCAGATTGTGATGGCCCTGAGGCTTGACACGACCATTTCGGAAACTGCACGACTTGCCGGGTGTTTGATGAATGCTGTGGTGAGTGTCTTCAATGCGTGGCGAGAACAAAGTGAAGTCACGTCCAGACGTGATGGGGCCCTCATTACAGATGTCCTACGATATAAGCTGACGTAGCGGTTCTCAACGAGATCTGCTGCTGCGAAACGCATATGGTATTACCGTATTCTTTAACTTACCGAGTTAGTAAGCAATATAGACTTCATGACCACGGGAAACATAATTAAAAGGACTCAACTTAAATAAAAGGAGCAAACAGTAATAAAGGAATCACTAAACCAAACGATAAATTAAAATCAATTAACAAAAATACGCAATCACATTAATAAAACGCTCATTAAATAATAGAGAGAATAAAAATAAGGAAACTGAACAAACTGGTAAAACAGGACAGGCGGCGAACTGCGGTGGAACTAACATCAGACTTCAATCCTGGGCAGAGTACAAGTGTGTCTGAACACACTGTGCCCCAACACTTCTAACGATGAGCTTCCACAGCCGACGACCTATGCATGTGCCAATGTTAACACCATGACATCGGCAACTACGACTGAAATGGGAACTTGACTTTCGGCACTGGACATTGGCACACTGGCAGAGCGTTGTGTGGTCTGACGAATCCCGATACATTCTTCATGCTGTCAGTGGGAGAGCGCGAATTCGTCGTCTTCCAGGTGAACACCTACTTGACGCCAGTACTGCGCGACAGAGACAAGCAAGCGGCGGCTCCGTCATGGTCTAGGAAACATTCACGTGGCCATCCATGGGTCCAGTGGACCACGTACAAGGCACTACGATGGCCAAGGAGTATTGTACACTGGTTTCAGAACACGCACACTCCTTCATGACGATCCTGTTTGCTGATGGCAGTATCATTTTTCAACAAGATAATGCTCCATTTCATAAGACCAGAAGTGTGATGAAACGGTTCGAGAAACACAGTGATGAGTTCCAATTAATGTGGAGGCCTCCCAACTTGACAGATCTGATCCTCATCAAACACACCTGGGATATAATTGAACGCAGCGTCAGAGGTCACCGCCCCCCTACACGGAATTAATGGGACTAGGTGTTTTTTTTGCAGATGTGGCGCCATCTCACTCCAGCGACCTATCAAGGCCTCATTGCTTCCATGGCACGAAGTATCAGCGCTTTCATCGGATATTACTTAGTGGTCATAGAGTTCTGTCTGATCAATGTATACTGTATTGAAGGCTATTTGGAAAGTAAGGTTCGACTGGGTCCGAAATGGAAACCATAGTGAAAATTTGATGAAGCTTTGCACTGTTTTGTTGGACGCTGTCTGTAGTACGCCCATCGATTGCGTCACGTATATCTTTTCAGTTCCTGAAGACGCAAAGATCCCTATAAAATATTGTTTCCCTCCAAGTTTGAAGGCCTGATGAGGGATTCGCCTGACGTCATACATATCACATAACATAACTGTCATGCATTTCATTCTTCAGGACAATTTTCGGCCGCACTCTGCTGGGACAAGGAAGATACTCCTGCAGCGTTTTCGATATTAAGTGTTTGATCATCCACAATACAGTCCGTAATTTATAAATCTACATTTATACTCCGCCATCCACCCAACGGTGTGTGCCGGAGGGCACCTTACGTGCCACTGACATTAGCTCCCTTTCCTGTTCCAGTCGCGTATGTTTCGCGGGAAGAACGACTGCCGGAAAGCCCCCGTGCGCGCTCGAATCTCTTTAATTTTACATTCGTCATCTCCTCGGGAGGTATAAGTAGGGGGAAGCAATATCTTCGATACCTCATCCAGAAACTCACCCTCTCGAAACCTGGACAGCAGGCTACACCGCGATGCAGAGCGCCTCTCTTGCAGAGTCTGCCACTTGAGTTTGCCATACATCTCGGTAACCCTATCACGCTTACCAAATAACCCTGTGACGAAACGCGCCGCTCTTCTTTGGATTTCTCTATCTCCTCCGTCAACCCGACCTGGCACGGATCCCACACTGACGAGCAATATTCAAGTACAGGTCGAACGAGTGTTTTGTAAGCCACCTCCTTTGTTGATGGACTACATTTTCTAAGGACTCTCCCAATGAATCTCGACCTGGCACCCGCCTTACCACCAATTTATTTTATATGATCATTCCACTTCCAATCGTTCCGCACGCATACTCCCAGATATTTTACAGAAGTAACTGCTACCAGTGTTTGTTCCGCTATCATATAATCATACAGTAAAGGATCCTTCTTTCTATGTATTCGCAATACATTACATTTGTTTATGTTAAGAGCCAGTTGCCACTCCCTGCACCAAGTGCCTATCCGCTGCAGATCTTCCTGCATTTCGCTACAATTTTCTAATGCTGCAACTTCTCTGTATACTACAGCATCATCCGCGAAAAGCCGCGTGGAACTTCCGACACTATCTACTAGATCATTTACATATATTGTGAAAAGCAATGGTCCCATAACACTCCCCTGTGGCACGCCAGAGGTTACTTTGACGTCTGTAGACGTCTCTCCATTGGTAACAACATGCTGTGTTCTGTTTGCTAAAAACTTTTCAATCCAGCCACACAGCTAGTCTGATATTCCGTAGGCTCTTACTTTGTTTATCAGGCGACATTGCGGAACTGTATCAATTACGTACTACGGCGGCACACACTTAATTCAACATGTAAACGTCACTACAGATATTCAGAGTTAGGTTATGAGATGTTCGATATGCCTGCCAAGATTGGCGATGATGTGGCGCAGATGGATAGCCAAATTCTGCATGACCCGTTGAAGGGTCGGAATATCGACTGTGTTGATGACCTCCTGAATGGCTGTTTTCGGCCCAGCAGTGGTTTTGAGGTTATTGCTGTACATATTTTCTTTAATAGAGTCCCACAAAATGGAGTCACATTGGTTCAGATCCGAACAATATGATGGCCAATCGAGGCCCATGCCAGTGTCCTATGCGTACCACAGAGCCTGAATGTGGTCCCCAAAATGCTCCTCCAGGACGTTAAACACTCTCCTGCTTCGTTGGGGTTAAGCTCCGTCCTGCATGAACTACATCTTGTAGAAATCAAGGTCACTTTGGATGATGGGGATGAAATCATTTTCCAAAACCTTCACGTACCGTTCGGTAGTCACCGGCCCATCAAGGAATATTGCACTGATTATTCCGTCACCTGTTGAGAGTGAAGAGACGTCTCGATCGCGAAATGCGGATTCTCCGTCCGCCAAATGGGCCACTTTTGCGTCTTGATGAACCCAACCAAATGAAAGTGGGCTAAGCCAAATCACATTCACATCAAAATTCCCATCATATCCTGTGGCCAGCCGTGGTGTTTGAACATCCTAGCGCAAACCGTTCAGAAGCTGTGAGGATTTTATTTCATATAGTTCACCCTGTATTACTCCTAACCTCGGACAACATTGAGACGGCCCAATTCTACAGAGCCACTGTGACAGGGTCGCGTAGTGCGTAGCGAATGGGCGTAGTGAGCAGGAGACCCACGCTCTAATCATACCCTTTTTATAAATTATCGTTCGTTGCTTCAGTCTGCATACAAACGTCGCAGATGCTTGAGACCTGAAAAAGGTCTGTGGAACCATAACGTTTAATTTGAAATACATGTTTGCTATCGTAGCAACTCGTGGATATGACAGTGTACCTGAATGCGCCATATGAGTTGTTTCTCTTTCCTGAGCAGGTTTATCTCTATCGCATACTGATGAACAGTCACAATAGCTCTACCTACATAAATACTAATAATATCCAAAATCTGAACTCATTGTTATATAAAAAAATTTCAGATTGAATCCCCATACCACTGTCGAAACACTACAGGCAGACATGGCAGTTTTGTTGTACGGCGGTCGGCCTCTGCAGCGACAAGGCACGGCATATTCGCCGGTCGACAGACGGCGGTAGGTGTGTTCTAGCCACTTGCCGCAGGCCTGTTAAAACAATTTTTAATATTGCTGGCTATCAAAAAGCCGTCGATATGCCGTACGGCAGAAATCGTAGGGTGTGAAACGAAGGAATTGGAGGAATATGCTTACTGCCGACTCCGCAAGTCGGACACGAGACGTATGCGAGAAAGAAAGTAGGGTGAGTGACACAATATATTTTGTACTCCATGTCTCTAACGAGCTGCTCCGCTGAAAATAAAGAATTGGAGGAATATGGAAACTACCGACTTGGCCCCGATCAGACACGAACTGCGTTCGGAACAGAATACACGCGTGCAGCAGAACGTTTCAGATAGTTGCAAAACGGTACTTCGAGTCTCATGCAATAGTCATTACCCATTAACGAATACGTAGGATATCCAACATGTGAGGGCAGTGAAATGCTGTTAGGTCAAGATCCACCAGTTTATCCGTGAAGTCTCCGTTTAGGTCAGTGAACCTCGTCCCAAGTTGTACATACATGTTGCCGAAGATGGACCCTGAAGATCAAGCACCGATTTTAAAGTGTTTGTCCATGGCGATCTTGTGCACTTTGGATCCAATTCTCACGGATATCCAGCTGCTGAACCTCCTTCTGTAGTTCATCTCCCTATGGCTTCCTTGGTCTTCCAGTTGGACGAGTTGCATCAGGTTTTCCTCTAAGCGCAGCTATGCCGCGGAACATTTCTGGTCTCCTGTAAATGTGCCTGCACGACATATTCTCCGCACTTTCATTTTCTCCACGATATACTGTTGTTTCGTCAGGCCGTACAGTTCCTGGTTCTTTCTACGTCTCCAGATGTTCTTTTCGCGGATTGATCCAAAGATCTTTCTCATTATTTTCCGTTCAAACATCAATAGGTACTCTTCAACTTTTTATGTAGTGCTCATTGTTTTTGCCCCATATGACAACATCAGTGTTATCACTGTATTATAGGCTTTAAGTTCTATGACATTGTCTGCCTCAGACTGAAATAAGTTTCACACCCACTGACATTATGTTGATTAATTTATTGTTTTTGCCATTATATCTGTTGAACCAGGTGCGAAGGCATTTAAAATTTTCCTCGATGGCTATGTTCCATATTTCAACCTGTAAGGGGACATTATTAGGGCCCTCTATGGATACTTCCACAGTTTCAGTTTTCCCCTTAGTAATACAGAGTCCAATATTGCTCGTGTTATTTTCCAAATACTCTGTGGTTTCTGCCATCTCTTCTTCTGACTACACTATGACGGCAATTTCGTCAACATATCTCAGCAACTGCGTTTTTCCATTTAGGTTCACCCCTTTGCCTTCACTTTTCATTTCCCGAATTACTTTCTCCAGAACCACATTAAAAAGCACTGGTGGAACGGTATCACCTTGTGTCACACCTTGTCTCACATCTATTCTGATGCTGAATTCCTTGGATAGCTTCCCCCTCAGGTACTTCACCTTAGATTCTGTCCCTGCTGCACAAACCTCACCAAGTTAATTAACTTTCTTTATTTTCGAAGCACCTTTAGGATGTTCTACACACTTAAGCTGTGTATACTATCGACAGCCTTTGAGAAATTTAGTAATTTTACCAGGAATTGACGGCTGAATTCTCAGTACTTCTCCCAGATTTGTCTCGTGATGAACAATTTGACCACTGTTGATCTTCCTGACCGAAATCCTGCTTCGTAGTCTCCAGTAATATCTTCAGTAAAAGGCTTTAGCTTTTCAAGAATTATTAGTGATAACACATTGTATGGAACGCTTAGCAGAGAAATACCTCTTTATTTACTTTTACTGCCCTTTCTCTGCAGTGGGATAATGGTAGCTGGCTCCCACTCTTGTAGGGTCTTCTGCTTTATCTCTTTCTGAAGTGTTACTTGCTGCCTTCAACATCCTTGCCATTATCCTATCTGCTGCTGATGCTTCGTTATTCTTCAGTTTCGTAATTGTTCTATCTATGTATCTTCTTCCTCTACACGTTTGCAGTTCTTCATTCTGGGAAGACATTTTTCAGCGTCTTCAGCATTCAGCAACTTCTCAAAATATTCCCTCCAACTGTCCTAAATCTTTTCTTCATCCGTTAGCATATTTCCATCCTTACTGTTAATAACTGACATCTCAGTATTTTAACTTTTCCTCAAATACTTCGTCATCTGAAACAGTTTTCTGCTATCAAATATTGTATTTGCCCTCTCTGTTTCATTAATCGCGTGTGTCATGAATTTTCTTTTCTTTGTGAAGAAAATCCTGTTTGTTTCTCTTTTTGTGTAATAGACTGCTTCCTAATTTTCAGCACAATTTCTATCCAGCATTAATGTTTCCCTTGTTCTCTTTCTGATCTTCACAGTTTGTCCACATTTATGATTGAACCATTTCTTCTTGGTTGCTGGCTTTATTTCTCCTAGATTTCCTTTGCTGATTCAATTAAAGTGCTCTTTATATCTTCCCGTTCCCACCTGCGATGTTTGACCCGTGGCACTTCAAGCGCCGGAAAGCGTTTCGAGTAAAAGTCTTATTTTGAAAAATACGAAGCTTGCCCTAAAGTAAGGCGAAATAGATGGATCAAACGTTAATATTAACGAGGCAGTTGATACAAGCTCACCTTTTACTCTTTACATCATGTTTTTCACGTCCGTCACCAATCTATTTGACAATTATTTTGTGTTGATACGCTTTAAGTGTAATGTGTAGTTCAACGACAATTGGGTGAATTCCGACTCCTGATATTTAACAAGTCGATCTTTTCGTTTCGGATGTTTATAAGAGAAGCTTTCTATCCCACAGTTTTCCAAACATTAAATTTGTAATAATCGCCTCTAATGCTTTTCGTACGTCGAAATGCGTTGCATTCT
The DNA here is from genome assembly GCF_023898315.1 of Schistocerca nitens. Taxonomy (NCBI): domain Eukaryota; kingdom Metazoa; phylum Arthropoda; class Insecta; order Orthoptera; family Acrididae; genus Schistocerca; species Schistocerca nitens. The sequence goes on from NC_064617.1 coordinate 652,665,112, forward strand.
GAAAAGTTAAAACCTCCCATTCAAAGGCAAAGAATGCATTTTGCCAAAGTTGTACACTGATACTACTTTGTTTTCTCCCTTCTACTAATTACTCCGAAGGACTACTTTATCGAGCTCTGTTAGTTGGCAGATTGTTAGTAACAACCAGTGATCCGCCCAACCAGCTGGAGGTTTTTTGGTTGCATTATAACCGATTTTTATCGCAGGTTATGGGAAGCAAGTACACGCCCAACGAAACAAAGCGCGCATGCTTGGGTTAGCCTTATACCCCCGCGGAACTGTAGGTATCCCTCAGACTACTCGCTAACGAGTGTTTCATCGCAACAACCATTCATCCCACTGGTACGTAGCACACCATAAGGTTGAAACTAATTTTCCGTTATTGAATGATCTTGCGATCCTGGCGGTTAAGGTGAAGTACCTGTTCCCTGGGACACACCAAGTTCCAGAGCCGCGTCATGCAACTGGTGGCGATCACCACTGCCTCGCTGAGAACTCGGGGTTCTCTAAATTTAAAGTTAGACAATGCACACTGATCCCTTAGAGGGGATCGCAAGTTGGAAAGATTCACGAGACTTGCTAGGGTCGAGGAATGGCCACGGACGCGGTGGAGGCCGCGCGGGATTAGCTGAGCGGTCTCAGGCGCTGCAGTCACGGACTGTGCGGCTGGTCCCGGCTGAGGTTCGAGTCCTCCCTCGGGCATGGGTGTGTGTGTGTGTGTGTGTTTGTCCTTAGGATAATTTATGTTAAGTAGTGTGTAAGTTTAGGGACTGATGACCTTAGCAGTTAAGTCCCATAAGATTTCACACACATTTGAACATTTTGAACGCGGTGCGAACGTTACTCCCTGGAGCAGGAAAGGGGGAAGTAGAAATGGCCCCCAATGTTTTCCATCACATCATATAATACAGCTTACCGAGTACACGTCAAACTGTATGTTTCGTGGCTGAAGAGGGATCCATTATTTGCAACACTTGCCGGCCGTCATGGCCGAGCGGTTCTAGGCGCTTCAGTCCGGAACCGCGCTGCTGGTACGGTCGCAGGTTCGAATCCTGCCTCGGGCATGGATGTATGTGATGTCCTTAGGTTAGTTAGGTTCAACTAGTTGTAAGTCTAGGGGACTGATGACCTCAGATGAGGGATACCTACAGTTCCGCGGGGGTATAAGGCTAACCCAAGCATGCGCGCTTTGTTTCGTTGGGCGTGTACTTGCTTCCCATAACCTGCGATAAAAATCGGTTATAATGCAACCAAAAAACCTCCAGCTGGTTGGGCGGATCACTGGTTGTTACTAACAATCTGCCAATTTCTTTTTTTTTTTTTTTTTTTTTTTGCAACACTTAGCTACAATGACTCACTTTCATTGGACATGAACACCTGTAAAGACAACAGGAGAAATTGGCAAACTGTTCTGATTTTGATCATATGGGGGAAATCGAAGTCAAAAGCTTGTGCAGGGACTGCTTATTAGGATCTAATTTCAGATGTCTACAGCCTTCGCTGTTTCACGATAGTCGAACGCTATAGCGCGGATGTGGCCCGTCGTGTATTCCATGCTTATCATCATTGCATGGTTTTGTCACGTATATCATTAGTGCTACAATTAATGCCAATTATTACTACTATTACGTACTTTTAAAGCCGGCCGGAGTGGCCGAGCGGTTCTGGGCGCTACAGTCTGGAACCGCGCGACCGCTACGGTCGCAGGTTCGAATCCTGCCTCGGGCATGGACGTGTGTGATGTCCTAAGGTTAGTTAGGTTTAAGTAGTTTCAAGTTCTAGGGGACTGATGACCTCAGAAATTAAGTCCCATAGTGCTCAGAGCCATTTTGAACTTACTTTTAAGGGCTTCGCCACTCTTTCGCAGCTGCCCTGTATTCCCATTTGCCAGCTCTCTCGATCATGGCCGTCTTCTCCTTTCAGATTTCGCTTCTCCATCATTGTAATTACTCCGGTTTCCATATTAATCTCGGCCGTCCACGCGTCCTCCTTCCCGGTGGCGACCATTCTAGGATTGCTTTTGGCCATCGTCCTTGCTCCATTCACCATACATGGCCATACCATTGAATAGATCTATTCTCAGTTCCTTGCACCACTGTTTGGTCTATATTTATTATCTTCCTAATTTCCTCGTTTCTTCTCCCGTCTGTCTTGGATATCCTGGTTGCCCTCCTTATTTCATCCATCTCTCCTGCCTGTGATCTGCTTCTCTACCGATCCTTCGGAGTCTATCCTTCTGCACGGTACGTTAGTATACTTTCCACTACTGATTCCTGAATCCTCTTCTTTGTTTCTTTCGATATTACTCAGCTCCACAGAACTCCATTTAGCATTTTAATTGCTCCTCTTGCCAGCTGGTTCCTGCGTTCCACATCTGCTTCACAGTTTCCAGAGAAATGCATAATCGATCCTAAGTATTTAAACTGCTTAATGTCTTTAACAGTTCCTTGCGACAATATATCCCTACCATCTTCTCCCACTACTAGATATTCCGTTTTGCTCATAATTATTCGAAGAGTGCCTCATTCAAATGCTTCCACTAACGTCTTTATCATAAATCTGACATCCTCTCTACTTTTTGCTATCAGTATTTGATCATCGGCAAATAATAATATGTAGGTAGTGCCACGCCGGAAAGAAATTCCCAGACCATCACATGATTGATTCCACCGTTCCATTATATACTGCATATATATTTTAAAAAGGGTCGGCGACGTACTGCAGTGCTGTCTCAGTCCTTTCGACGTTGGTAATGTCTCACTGAACTTCCTCCCTACTTTAACTAATGCTTACCAATGGTTGTATATTCTCCGAATGAGGGATATTTGTTGTGCTTCTACACTTATATACGCCATCGTTTCCCATAATGCGTTGATAAGTACAGAATCATACGCTTTTTCTAAATCCACAAATGTTACGTGTACTTCCTAACCCTTAGAATACGCCTTCTCACTTACTTGTCTAAGGCTAAAAGTATGACCCATGCAGGATAGTCCAACTGTAAAACCTGCCTGTTCCTCTCGCATCTTTCCCTCAATCTCTATGCTGAAAAACAGGTTGGAGTATGAGATTGAGGGGATGTCTATTATTAGTTCATGAATTCGACCTGCACAAGAGCATTAGCATAATAAACCCTTTGCCCTCGTTATTGCGTTTCGTTGGTAGGTTTTTTTGAAAAACAGTAAGTGCTTAACTTACATTTGGAGCCCACAGTTACCCGTTTTTGCAAAGAGAGACACATTGGTAAAGTTATGGACGTCCTCATTGAAGTTCTGTCGGAAAAAGCAAGGGGGAATTTTTACATGTCAGCAAAAGAAAAAACGAGGGGACCGTGATTTGAGTCCCAGGTAGTGACGAAATATTCATTTGCTTATTTATTTCTTGAGATCTGTGTGGAGTATATAATTGATCCTCCCGATAAGGATAATAGTGGATTTGCTCGATCTCATGGTGCAACACACGGCAATTATATTAAACATAACGTAAACATCTCATAATATTTGCCAGTCTGGAGTTGTGTTGGTTGTATTCCGAAATCAGAAAAACTTGAAAAATTTTCGACGTTGCAAAAAAAAAAAAAAAAAAAAAAGTGGTTGACTCGTGTCATGTTCTCATTATTTAGCGCTTGCAAGGGTTACGTGTGAGAGTATACATTAAAGCTTATCGGAAAATAACAATGAGATACTGACAAACTACTTTAACGCCATTCACGGTGTGGTAGGTACACTGGCTGCGAATTTTCAGACTGTTGTTGAGGACAGTAAAATAACAAGCTATTGATCGCATTCCATGTTAGACAGAATTGTTAATAGTCATGATTAGCGTACAAAACTGTACTTAATCTGGACAATGCATCTGCTGACACAATGGCTGTCGCGACTGTTAAAGTGCACCAGCTATGCTGCAAAATAATTCCATTCAACCATACTGTTTAACGTAGTAAACACCTTTACCTAGCTCAAAAAAATTAGAAGTAGAAGAAAGAATTTTCATCAGATGAATTTCTTATTTGTCATTGAAACGAATATTATGCAATGGAAACTAGTTTAACCTCTGAGGGATAAGGTAAGTTGAATCCACTTGGATAAAACGCATTGAGATCCATGAAGAATATGCTGAAAAAACTAATTGATGTTTTCACAAAAAAGTACTTTATTCTTTTTTTACTTAACGTGTGACATCACCAACATAACCAAACTCGTAAAACTTTTGGTGTAATTATTGTTTCCTGAATAAATGTTTAATTGACTCTGATCTCTAAAATACAGAGTCAGAGTGCGTAGTTTCCTTGCTGTGCCTAGCGACCTACTGAGATACATCGCACCCCGCTAAACTCACATTTTTACGTAATCTTCCTTCTCTTTAATCTGCAACGAACGAAATATTTCATTAACAAAGAGTAAAGCATTACACACAGTCGGGCTCTTGACCTGGTACGTCTAGCCAGTATTGTCCCCCAGATTGCGGACAGAGGAGCCGTCAATAGCAGAGAGTAATAGTCCTGTAATGAAACGCAGTAAAGAAGGTCTGGCTAATACAATACGCACGGTGCCCTAATTATGCCAACGACACCAATTAAAAATGCAAGAGCGGGCTGCTTTGAGTAAAGAAAGAAAGCTTTCCACTCTCGTTTTGTACCTACAGGTTTCGCAAAATGTCAGGCCCATTACATTAAGCTCTCAAGCGCCACAGCAAACTACTATTTAAGATCTTCGTCATAGTGAGTGATAAGGAGTTATTACGACCTCTTTGCAGCTGATAAAACTTCACATTACCATTTATTTCTGTGCCGTCACATGCGTCTGCATTCGCTCCTTCCATTGCTCAAACTACACTGTTTGGATAAAAAAAAAAAAAAAAAAAAAAAAAACGTGAAGTACCCTTTATAGGAGGAGGGAACGAAAATGTATTCAAATTTACAAACAACTTGGCCGTATGAGCCCACTTATCAGTATGACATTGCACCCAATCTGGGCTGAATGCACGAAGTTTTTCAGTTGGGAAGAGTGTCATGAATGAGGCAAGCAGACCCACAACTGATGTGACTGGTTCTTCATATCCTGGATACTGGCACTGGGATGCAGTTGGCTTCCGAGCTGGTCCCACAGATTATCGGAGACGACAGATTTGGGGATCTCACTGGCTACGAGAGTACCTCAACATCACACACATTGTTCATAGAGACACATACCATGTGTGGGCGAGCGTTGTCCTGCTGAAAAGGGGCCTCACAATACTGTCGCGTGAAACGTAACAAATGAAGATTCCTGATGTGTGGCCATGACACACCACTGTGGAGTCAGACTTCCCTCCATCACTACCAGCCATGACTTGGAACCATACTTGATGGCTCCCCACAACATGACACCAGGAATAGCATCGCTGTGCCTCTGTAAAACATTTGAATAATGGGACCTCTCCACATATCGCCGCCATACTCGACGACGATGGTTGTCTGGGCTACTGCAGAACCGAGATTCGCCGCTGAACACTGTGCAACGCCATTCATTAGCAGTCCACGCTTCCCAGTCAAGACACCACCCCAAGGTAAGTTGTTTGTGTTAAATTTAGCGTACACAATAGGACAGGCTGGCTCCAGAAAGTCTCCGACCAATTGTGCCGGATGACACAGAATGTTGCAGTGAGTCCACTACTTGTTCTCGGACGGCAGGCACAGATGTGAAGGGGTTATGACGCGCTTCGTGAATATCAAGGCGATCGTCTCTTTTAGTGGTTAGGCGTGGTCGATTGGAACCTTGACGACGAGTATGCCTACCCTCATGTTCCCATGCAGCACAACATCGGACCATTGTCACATCTGAATGCTCCGCAAATATGAATCTTGCACGATTCGACCAACGGGCCACTTGAGAGACCCACAATGAGGCCCCTTTCAACCCTTCCAGGTGCTGCCTCACATGAGTACGCGGCATCTCCGTGTCGCTGTTCACGTCCCTTACATCCTTACCAGGCTCATGAACAACACTAAACACGAAACATCTGGTGGCCGTTCTGCTACAAAGGATTACAACAACAATCATTCACATATGCGCCGAGTGTGTATATGTCGAAGTTAGACTGACATTTGATCATGTGTTCTGGGTGATTCGCGTTTTTCGCCAGCTGTGTATTTCCTCGAGTCATTTTCAAAGAGGCTGCGCAGCAACTCCGCCATCTTATTCTTCCTGCAGGTCACGACAATGCGCTTAAATAAACTGCTCGTCTTCTGATATTGAGATGATCGATTTTTGTTGAAGGCTGTCGCAGCGTACAAACACATTTTATGGTAGAGAATCTGTTGCCTGAACCGGTAAGTACCAAACGACGCCTTACTTGGTGTAAGGAGCGTAAACATTGGAGGATTGAGCAGTGGAAAAACGTTGTGTGGACTGACGAATCACGGTACACAATGTGGCGATCCGATGGCAGCGTGTGGGTTTGGCGAATGCCCGGTGAGCGTCATCTGCCAGCGTGTGTAGTGCCAGCAGTAAAATTCGGAGGCGGTGCTGTTATGGTGTTGCAGTGTTCTTCACGGAGGGGGCTTGCACCCCTTGTTGTTTTGCGTAGCACATCGATACCTCTCCTCAGTGCAGCACTCCGTGAAGAGTGGGCTGCCATTCCCCAAGAAACATTCCAGCACCTGATTGAACGTATGCTTGCGAGAGTGTAAGATGTCATGAAGGCTAAGGGTGGGCCAACACCATATTGAATTCCAACATTACCGATGGAGGGCGCCACGAACTTGTAAGTCATTTTCAGCCAGGTGTCCGGATACTTTTGATCACATAGTGTATATCTCAGGACGAATTTCATCGTTGGGAAGTAGGAGTCGGTGAAAACTGCGGCTGGAGAGGATTGATAAGACATGGAGGTGCATGGAAGATGGAATGTGGATGTAGCGGCGCAGATGAGAACCTCGACTGGTGATTAGTGGATCGGAAATTGTGTGCTGGGACTGGGTTTTGCGGTTTATGTATGGGATTCGAAGGTGCTGTAGGAAGAGAATAGGTGTGCGTAGTGGATGAGTTCGTATAGGATGATGGATTCGGAAGGTGAGGCGGAGTGAATGTCTTTCCAGGATATCAATATAAACTGCAGCTGTGGTGGTATTATATAAAGCGTAGACGCTTGCAATTGGTCGGTAATTACGTAATACTGTCGCAAATAGTGTCAACGTCTGCGCTGGTGGCGCCACCGATCCCTTAGTAGCGTGAACATTGCGGCGAATGTCTCTGCATCCTATCTGAATCGAGAGATCACTTCCATGCAGCGCTAAGATTATGTCCGCTCAAACATTCTTACTTCCCCAGCATGTGGAGCCTGGGGCAAAACTTTTGTTTCGTCATACAATATTTTGTGTTAGTAAGGTTTTGCTCGGAAACTGCAGATTTTTTCTGTTCTCCATTTCAATATGCCATTGATATTCTGTACAGCGGTAGGAAATTGTACGGATGAACTGACCGATGTAATGGCTTCCTCACTCGCACGGGAAGTTATAAATCTCAGCTCTCCTCAGGCCGATATTTTCCTTAATAGGGTGCAGATGGGAAGACATGGTATAAGACCTATTTTCCGACCTCCTAAGAAGATAAAAGAGATGTGACGCCCTGTTACAGACAGCTTCGGCATCAGGATTCCTGGAATTTACAACATCCCTTGTATGTGAACAAGCAAATACATCGGTCAGTTAATCCGTACAGTTTCCGACCGTTGCGCGGCTTATTAAAAATGGAGAACTAGAGAAATCGGCAGTTGTTAAGCACGTCCTTACAAACACCATACATTGTTTTACCAAACAACATTTTTGTCCCAGACTCCCACATGCTGGGATTCTGCAGTTAAAGAGGCTGTAGAAGTAAGGATGTGAGAGAAGAACTTAAACTGTGACAGAGGATGTAATCTTAGCGGTTCACGGAAGGGAGCTCCAAATGCAGAGAAGAGGTAGAGATATTCGTTGCACTGTTTACGCTACTATGGGAGCGGTGGCGCCATCAGAGCAGACGTTGACGGCATCTGTGACAGCATTACCTAATTACCGACCACTAACAAGCTATCTATGGGTAATAAAAGGCCACCACTGCAGCAGTTTAGACAGTCAGTTGCTCCAGATTAAGACGATGGAGGTAATCGTCAAAAATCGAAGTTTTACCCTGAAATGAGGCAGCAAGAAGTCTGAGAATGTCTTATAGATACGATCATAAGCGCCTTCCGGTTTCTTTCTTGAAACTTATGTTCAAATGTGTGTGAAATCCTGTGGGACTTAACTGCTAAGGTCTTCAGTCCCTAAGCTTACACACTACTTACCTTAAATTATCCTAAGGACAAACACACACACTCATGCTCGAGGGGAGACTCGAACCTCCGCCGGGACCAGCCGCACAGTCCATGACTGCAGCGCCTGAGACCACTCGGCTAATCCCGCGCGGCCTTGAAACTTATATTCGGCCAATGAGTCATTGAGTCAATTAGCTTGTTTATTAAAGTTCCTGTCATCTAGTTGTAAAGATAAATGCATCTTGATTGTTTTAAAATATTAATTTGCTTTATTTTGAGTACTTCATTTACAATCGTCGCATATTCATTAGGTTTCTGTAAATATACAACAAACTGACGTTGATGAAGCTTTTGAAACCAACATTCACCTCTGGTGGGGACGGATTCGAACAATTTAAACCACTTTACAAGGAATCTGCATTGGAATTTCCACTCTCTGAGGAACTCAGCCATGGGCTGACTTTTGTAAGTTCCTATTAGCAAAGGGCCGAAATCAACCCTTTTCTAAACTCGCACCCAGTAGGGATCTAACTTTTTTCGAATATATGGCAGTCCTCTTGCAAATGTAATCTCACACTCCACATAACTCCCTATAGTAAAACGCAGCTGCTCTCTCGGTGACAGACACCAGGACTAGAGCCAAAGGTCTGTTAACGTTAAGGAATACCGGTATTTGGGGAAAGGTCCATGTGTCAGTTCCTGCCGAATTAATATATGAGCTGACGGTGGGCATCCCGAGGCATTCCAAAATTGCTGTCCTCCATTCCATATGCAGATTTCCAAGCTCATCCAGCCCCATATAATGATTGATAACCCACAGGCCCTAGTCTGCCTTCTGTGTAGATGTTTTCGATAATTCCCTGTATGGTAGACATGTACGTCCTTTCAATCACTCATTAGGCCAACAAACGACCCGCAACGATCTGCTCTGGAGTGTGAACAAGTGTGTTGTTATAAATTCATTTCTTGAACCAACTAACAGTTACTAATTCGTTTCCTTTGAAAATATTTGCACTCATCATTCTTTGTACGGCGAAGGAAATCTCCATCTATTACATTCTTTGGCACTAACTCGGCGTCGAGTGAGGTACTAGTAGAGAGAATACTGTAGGCGCCTTGCGACGCGGTGTTTCGTCGCTGTACAGACTCACTCGTCTACGTTTAAAATAGCTTTTAGCCGAAGGCTTACCTCGTACACCGGATGTGGCCGTCTTCACACTCGGAGGACGCCCGCTCCATGTCCGACTCGTCCTGGTTGCTCACCAGCCGGCTGTTCCTCTGCGAACATGTGATTCAAGAATGAATGCGTCGTCAGCCTCTGTACTTGCTACAAACAAATCATAACCAGACAACAATAAGGTAAATGGATCATAGATTGCTTCTTCAGGAAAGAAGTACCCACAGAAAATTTAGTTTATACTTTTGCGTGTAGTGCGGCACGAGAGTTAATCGATAGGTTGAGAATAATTGATATTTTATTTGATTTAATAAAAAATAATTTTATTGTGTGGAGCTTACAGTTCTTTTGCCTAAGCTGGAAAATTATGGGACAACTGGGAAAGTAGTTCTATTAGACCACAAAAAAGGCTACTCTTTCAAAGACCGTTACTGAAATGTGGGGCACCAGTTGATTCATTCCATCTTCCTCAGCATCTTTAAAATTTTGTCCATAAATTTTGGCATAAGAATATATTCGCGCTCTTTTTAACACGCAACTCACCTCCCACTTCCACAAGCTCCCCTTAACTATAACTTGCTCACACCCACTAGTCCACCACTGTAAGTGGCTCTTACCCATCCACTCCCACTTGCCTGTTTTCACTCGGTCATTCAGCTCAACTCATTATCACTTCGTGTCTGCCTGTCACTGTCTCTTGTCTGTCAGGCACAGTCTCTTTCGTTCTGTCCTACCACTACTGTCTCCTCTCACTGTTCGTGTCTTCCTTTTGCTCTCTCTCTCTGCTGCTATCTCATTCATTCCTTCTCGCTCCGCTGTTCCTCCTCACTCTCACTATCACTCTCTTCTTCTCTAGTGTTATCATAGACTCTGTCTATCTTTATCACCGGCTCTCATCCACTTCCACTTTCTCCTCCTCTTTATTCCTCTCCCATCGTCACTAAGTCTTCACTCATTTCCTAGCACTATTCTGTGACTGCCAACTATGTTCCTCTGCCACAGTGTTCTTCTCCTTCTCTCACACTGTCCTTCTCTCGTTCGCTCTTTCTGTACCACAACCAATGTTTACTATTTTCTTCCGTTTCTATCCCACTGCCACTGTCTCCTTCTGCCTCGGCATAGGAAGCTCAAATATGTTCGTTTGCCGAAATTTATAGGAAAAGTTGTAAAAGTGCTGAGGATGGAAGAATGAGGCATTTGGTACCCACTTTTCAGTGACTGTGTTTCAAACAGGAGGATATTCGCCTTTTTTTATTCCGAAGGGAGCATTTTTCCGCTGATTCCCTTCTTGTCCCTGCTATGGCAGGGCGCGTCATTCAGACGAAGGGTACTTTAAGGGACAATAAAATTTTGATAGTTTATTTATGTGAAATTTAAATAACACAAACCTAATGTTACCCATCAGAGCGGATTTTACCTGCACAAATATCTTGTATGTGCTTCAGCACTCAACAGGGTTTACTCAGAACCCCTCTGATGATAACGAAAACACTTTACAGCATACTTCTCTGTGCTGCGACACTATATAAACAACATTTTCGCCTCAGACCAGATTTTACGTGAGTATTTTACGCATACAAGAAGGGTAGCTTTGAAGCTCCTTACATCGTAAATGGATGGAGATACTTAATATTCGAGATAGGGATTTTATAAATAAATCAATCGTAAAAATTTCGCCCATTTGCTGCAGCTTGGTTTTGGTTTCTATAAACTATGTTTGTGGGGTGTTTCTTGATAATTGATCAAGATTTTTCAAAACAGGAGGATGGAACCTCTAGATTAGTGTCTAGAGAATATATCCTTAAAATTTGGGCAATATGCTGTCTTCAGTTATTTAGATATCAGGTGCTGAGAAAATGGTGAAAATGCTTTTTTCGAGTTTTCTCAGGAACCGCCCATGAACTATTCATAATCCCGTTGAGGCTCACCGTAGACCATATCTAATGCAGAAAGAACCAACTGATTTGCTCCGTATTCTCCATTTGTCTAAGCTGGAGGAGGAGTGTAATATTCACATTCTGCCCTGTACTGTAGGATAGTTACAGTAAGACAATCCTTCTGCTGGGCATACAAATGGTCTCTAGCCCAAGGGCTATGGAAAACAGTTAACCCTACTAGTCTGTCACATACCCGAGACATGAGCCCCGGAATGATACTGTTTTCATGCGCAGCATGGATACCGATTAGGGAAATCGCTGAACAATGGTTGACTTCATATCTGGCAAGAAGGAAGAAGAGGGTTATCCTCCATCGTCAACGAAGATGGAAAGTGTTTGAATACGAATGACGTGCTGACTAAAAAATTTTACTCTTAACGGATGACAAAAGTGTTGTAGCGAAAGCCGTGAACTTTAATGTAAATGGTCTAGCTAAAAGTGTAGTCAGTAACATCAGCATATGTCTTTCAGAGTACAGATTAACGATTAACTGCAAAAAATTGCTATTGTGAAGCTTTTGACGAAACTCTTATAAAAGCAAAATTTTATTGTGTCATTGAGATCTAAAAGTCAGTAAAGTCGACCATTTTAATTTCTTAGAATTGATGACAGATGAAAGCTGTTTTTAGAAGTACCATGTTCATGATTTTGTGCAGATATTGAATGGTGCTATCTTCACTACAAGAGTGATCTCCACTATCTACCACTGAAACGTAAAGACAAATGTAGTTATCAAGAATATTCGTAGCCTAATAAAGGGTAGACTGAGATATATGCGGCGTGATGTACGTCATGTAGGCCGTTGTTCAGGTGTCTCGGAATTCTAACTCTTTCCCATTCCTATACATATATTCTACCATACGTGTTTCTTGCTGACAGTATTGACGGATTCAAAAGAAAGTGTAACAATAATTCAGTGAACACTAGACGGAAAAACGAAGTCTTCATGGTTAACACAAACTTAGGAATCATATACGAAGGTGTGAACTCTTCAACGGGTGTCAGAAAATCAACAAAAGTTGAGAAACAAACCTAAATTACTCAAATACAAGTCGAAACGTTTCCTCGTGGCACTGTCCTGTTCCGTGCAAGTGTTCCTCGCAGTCATTTAGAACTTATCTCTGTAACAGTTTATTTATTACACACTTTCTCAATATTTTTTGTATTTTATAAATTTCTAGATTCTTCTTCCCTCCTGTTCTCTACATGTATATGTAAATTGAAATAACTTGCTCGTGTCCGTCTGTAAATGGAGGCTAATCTCAGGAAATTCTGTAGGGATTTTCATCCGGTTTTAAATAATAGGTACCCTGATTCACGAGGAGGGTTTTTGCATATAATTTATAAATATTTCGTTCAGATTATCTGAATTATGATGAATAATTAAACGATACCACTGCCACCTAGCATGCATCTGCTATAACTCGAGAGAGTATCAGTGCCTCATGAGCACAGCAAGCAGAATGTAATTTGCATCTGGTATGGTGGCCTAGCAACAGAGAGTGTGTGGACGAAAACTGAAAGACTGTGGAACTGAATGCTGGCTTTCTCACTGTTTTTCATGCTGCTTTTAAACCAGCATTCACCTCTCAGTGATGTTTTCCAAATATGACGACAGTTTCAGACTGCCAATTTTTGCTTCCCTCAGATTATGAATTGCAATTCGCAGTCTTAATTCCCTGCAAAGTCTTCGAACAACAGGTATTGCGTTACTCAACACTGAAGTACCATAACAAGTAACGAAAAGAAAACCTACCTCATCATCAGACTGTGATGTGAGACTTACAATTTGAAGTACTCAAATATTTTCAAACAGTAATCTACCTCCAATTATTTGAGAACAATTGCATAGCGAAAAAATTTGCGAATCCGCAATACCTGGTGTTTAATTTTTTATGCTGCAAGGTGAAACGTTTTTCGAAAACTACTTCAGCAACTTTTCTTCGTTTACTTACAGCACATTCGTTCAGAAGAGCAGCAGATGATTCAGCTTTCTGCCGCTCTTCAATCAAACGTAAACATGGACACGAGTCTTTGAGTGGCACGGCGAGGTCCGCCATAAGGAATCCACGACAAATAACTGCGGCAATGAGTCTCTAGAATGCATCACAGTGCGTACTAAGCTTCACAAGGGGTATCCTGTAAAATGTACATCATGCGTGTTTTTCCTCATATTTTATTTTATTTGTTGCACTCATCCAGCCTCCGATACTCAAGCTCTCGTACACCTCTGATTGTCATACGATATTTTGATTGGTTGTCACCATGTGATCCCATCATTGCCACGAAATGTCATTCCAAACCTCAGTTCTAGATGGGAAACATAACATTCATGCCCCACGACAACTTTCCTGTTGTGCGCTTCTTACATCACGCAAGTTATATGAAAGTGATGATATTCAATTACTTAACGCTATACTCTGAAATTTATTCTTGTCTCTACGATGTGGCCTGCAAACAAAGTAAACTACGCCGCATAAGACGTCTGACACTCAATTCTACCAATGTGAAGACGGCCCCGCTACGGTCGCAGGTTCGAATCCTGCCTCGGGCATGGATGTTTGTGATGTCCTTAGGTTAGTTAGGTTTAAGTAGTTCGAAGTTCTAGGGGACTAATGACCTCAGCAGTTGAGTCCCATAGTGCTCAGAGCCATTTGAACCATTTGAACCAGCTTACGCTCCCATACAACAAAGTTGGTCGAAAGATTGGCGGTGCACAGATAACTTAGTCTTGGTACTGACTTCCTTCTTGCAGAAGAGAGTAGATCGAAGCTGAGCGCTCACTACATTAGCTTTGCTAAACCTCGCTTCCAGTTCTTTCACTGTGTTGCCATCCTGTGAGAATATGCATCCTAAGTACTTGAAACCGTCCTCGTGTTCTAACTTAGCCACTATTCTAACTTAGCCCACTGAAACTGATAAATAAATAAAAGATGTGCACGCTTGCACAGTGTCCCCAAGTGATACTTCTTGCCGATAACACAGAAATACAAGTTCAAAGTACGTCATCAGTAAAAATTTACAAGGTTGATCCGTAAAACTGGGGGCATTCAGCCAAAATAAAACTTTGTCTGCTGCTAATACTTGAGCTGTAAACTGTTTAGCAATCTTTGGAGCGAGCCGGAAATTACTGAACAGTTTACAGATCAAATATTAGCAGCAGACAGAGTTGGCTTAGGGATGAATTCCGGCAAGAACACGAAGATTCACATCAAATTTATAAGCTTCTCGCACTTATTCTGCAACTGATTTAGGAGTACATGAAGCTTTACTGTATACACTCACATATGTCAGCGAGGAAGGGCTCAAGTAGCAAAATACTCGCCATCATATATGTAGACGATGCAATCAGCTAAATGTGTGACGCTTATTGACTTTTGTCAACCAGTTACAGTCACGTACAGATAGTGAGTCAGGAACAACCGACGACACCACACACAGACGATTCGTAGAAACGTGTAGATAAACACTTCTACCTGTCTCCAACGCTCTGCAGATTCAAATACATACACTCTGAGACAAAAATAGCAATGTACCAGAAAGGAATTACCTGAATGGGACGGAAATTGGTAGATGTGATGTGCATGTACATCAGGAGAAGACCCGGGCTGTCATCCGTCATACAGTCCGACAACCAGGAGTGATAGTCCGGCGTGCAGTTCCTCTTCTTAGCGCTACCCCTTTGGTTGTCATCCGCAGTATCCTAACGCATAGCGGTAAGTCGATGATATTCCGCGCTCCATTTTGTTGTCCTTTATAGCAAGACATCCTGGCCCTACATGTCAACAAAATAATGCCCGCTCGCACAGGGAGTTTCTACTGCTCGTTGTCGTGTTTACCAAACCCTGCCTTGGGCAGCAAAGACGCCGGATGTCTCCCCAAATGAGAACTTTTGCACCATTATAGGTATGACCCTCCAACCATCTCGGTATTTGGGCGATCAACGCGCCAATTGAGGAGAACATGGCCCGATATCCGTCAGGAGGACACTGGAAATTTGTGGTAAGTTCCTATGGGACCAAACTGCTGAGGTCATAGGTCCCTAGGCTTACACACTACTTAATCGAACTTAACCTAACTTCACGACTGACAACATACGCACCCATGCCCGAGGGAGGACTCAAACCTCTGACGGGGGGAGCCGTGCGAACCGTGGCAAGGCGACTAAGACCGCGTGGCTACCTCACACGGCACAGGGGGACATCTAACAACTCTATGGATGAATGTCAAGACGAACAACTGCTAGCATAAGGGCCGATGGTGGACCAATGCGTTATTGACTTGCTCAGTTTGTGAAGCGCTTTCTCTTTAGTAAATCAGTCATTTTTATTGTCTGTACGTGTACATCACTTCTACCGATATCCGTCCCATTCGGATGATTTTTTCGTGGTGCGTCTTTTTTTCTTTCTTTTTCTTAGAGTGTATGTAAACTGCTGATGGAGAAATCAGGCATCGAAAATGATACGCATCGTTTTAAAAAAATGTTCAGTAAGCACATCCTCTGTATTTTTATGGACAGTTGCTTTTCTGTCTTGTGTTGATATCTAATTCAGTCATTTTTGCGTACTACTTGAGTCGTGATTTCGCTGAATTTTTGAGAAGTTGAAAATTAACACATTCAGTAAATTGCGTTTTTTTAAGGTTTGGTTTTTCGTATTTGGCTTTTTTAATTTTATTTTTGACAACTCGTGCCTGTGGAGGTTTTATAGCAAAGAGTAATTAAGCCTTTAACCATGAAGAACTATTCTTTAGTTGCATCTTATTTTATATGTGAATGGAATGTCAATAAAACCGATACTAAACACTGTAGTACTTGGGCCAGCGTCGTATCTAGCAATGTTGAGATTATATGAACCTCTCTCAATTTGCAGACGAGAAGATTCTTTAATTTTGCATCAGCGCGAGTCGATTAGAATGAAGATAATTTACTCACCCAAGCCCCACATGCAATAGCCCCGGACGTTTTAGGGAGTGCTTGTTCTGGCCTTGGGAAGGCTATCAGACCGCTATTTACACTAAACCGTAATGTAAACTATACCACACGTAACTCTCTCTCACACAGCTGACGGGAACGCTGCACGGCTGCTAAGTCAATGTTGCAGCGTACACACAAATTCTGTTTCCTAAATTTAAAAAAATATCCATAGTCTATGTCAAATATATGAAACTGATAAAATAAAACATACTGTCCATCGGTTGTCCACACAACTACAGAAAAAAAAAAAAATACTGCATTAGATTGTCATATATGAATGAAACGCATATGCTTCTTTCTTTCACGTGTCCTTTTGTTGTGCTCGCGTTTCTGAAGTACATAACATCGTTTTGTTTGGTGAATTTATCATGAGTTTAATAATTTTATTTGTTTCAGTAACTTCAAGTACTGCAGTACGGCAGTGATGTGGGGTATCAAGCAGAGCGACTTCATTTTTAAGGAATCCTGAATTTGTTGCAAAATTTGGAGGACTCAGATCACTAAATGTTCCTTGTCTGATGTTTTCCACTGCCAGTAAACACTTGGCAGCAAGGTCTAGCAAGCTGTCTTAACGAGTGTAACGACAGAATAAGAATCCCATAGTTTTCACTTTCAGAGACGTGAAATAATGAACTGTTATCAGTAGCTGCCTACCCCAGTATTATACTATATTGCAGACGAAATGCAGAACAAACCGCTTCTTAAAACATGAGGATAGTGACATAGCCCACAATAACGTTTGCAGAGAAACCTTCCGCAGAAGTAGTCGAGGCTTACGCGATGTTAACGTTCTACATCTTTACTGTTCATGTCTACATATTTATGTATATTGTCACCTTAGCGATGAACACATTTCTCCCAACAAAATACCAGTTTGTTAATACCGTCGCTGCAGGAAGTTTTACATCGTTGACGGAGCCACAATGTCACCTCCTCTTGCACCGCTTCACCACTATCAAAGAAAAGCCGTCGAAGGTTTTCTTTAAGTTTTGGAAACAGATGAAAATCGGTTGGGACCAAATCGGTACAGTATGGAGGATGATCGATGACAGTGAATGCATGCCGTCTGATTATTGCAGATGTGACAGCAGTTGTGTGGTCTGGCATTGCCATGCAGACGGAGAGCGTGCTCCATGTGTGGACGATTACAGTACGTTTTTCCTCACGCACCAACATACACTACAGAAAAAAAAAAAAAAAAAAACTGGAGCATCTGGAAACACGACGTCGACTTTGACCCCATAACGGCATGTGTCACTTGGGGGGGGGGGGGATAATAGACGTCCTGATAACGGTTTCAACGTCGTCCCCTAACAGATAAAGTAGTGGCATAGTTACCAGAGCACCATTTGTGTCCACCCTTTAATACGAAATGCTCACAGCCAGAGAGCTCAGTGTGCTGCAAACTTGTGAAGCAATCTGGCAACCATGACACTGGGATGCACTAGTGCTTCCTACTCACCAAATTTGCGAGTTTGAAAGGGGCAGCTTGCGGTCTCCCGAGTGGCAGGATGGTCCTTTCGGGGACCTGCAACGCAAGTTAGACGTACTGCGTCAGTTGTACAACGATGCTGGTATCAGTGGTCACGTGAGCATTACGACAGCCGTAGGTGAGGTTCTGAACGTACCTGCAGCACAGACGCCAGCCAGGATCGTCGTATCGTAAGGGCAGCAGTGGCAGACCGTACAGCTACCACAGTCCACATAAGAGGGCTCGTTAGTGCAGACGTGTCAACACAAATTGTTTCGAACTGGTTATTACCAATGGGACTACGGACACGCACACCTCCAGCCCGTCTTCCACTCACACCACTCTTCGCCGTGCACGGTTCGACTGGAGCCGGCAGAGGCAAAATGGAATGGCGCGAGGTGTTCTTCATCGATGAACGCAAGGACCCAAATAATGGTCGCTTGCGCTTACGACGTATACCTGATGAGCGATTTCTCGTGTAGTGCATTCGTCCTTGACACACTGGCCGCATACTAGGCCTTATGCCAAATTCGGAAGAACGCAAAATCCCCAAGACCGGCAAAGAGTCACGGAAGCTCGAAATTTAGTGCGGACGTCAATGCGAGACACATTTAACAGTTTCCATAATGAAATATTGTCTCAAAATATGGTAGAAAACCCAAAGAGATTCTGGTCGTATGCAAAGTACACCAGTGGCAAAAGACTCAATACCGTCGTTGCGCGATAGCGATGATGGTGCCACTAAAGCGGAGTTACTAAATATAGTTTTCCGTAATTCCTTCACGAAAGAAGACAAAGTAAATATTCCAGAATTCGAAACCAGAACAGCTGTTAGCATGAGTGACATAAAAGTAGATATCTTAGGTGTTGCGAAACAAATCACTTAAGAAGGGCATGTCTTCCGGTCCAGGTGGTATACCAGTCAGGTTCCTTTCAGAGTATGCAGACACAATAGCGCCTTTCTTAGCAATCATATACAACTGCTCACTTGAGGAAAGGTCTGTTCCTAAAGACAGGAAAGTAGCACAGTTCACACCAATATTCAAGAAAGGAAATAGGAGTAACCCATTGAATTACAGCCCCATATCACTGACCTCAATTTGCAGAAGGATTTTGGAGCATATACTATACTTGAACATTATGAATCACCTTAAAAAATGACTTATTGGTAGATAACCAACACGGATTCAGAAATATTGTTCTTGTGCAATACAGCTAGCTCTTTATTCCCATGAAGTAATGAGTGCTGTCGACAAAGAATCTCAGATCGATTCCATATTCCTAGGTTTCCAGAAGGCTTTTGATACCGTTCCTCACAAGCGACTATTAATCAAATTGCGTGCATATCGAGTATCGTCTCAGTTCTGTTTCGAACTGATAGACGGTAAATCACCGAGTAGAACAGAAGTGATATCTGACGTTCCGCAAGGCAGTGTCATAGGCCCTCTGCTGTTCCTGATTTATATAAATGATCTACGTGATATTCTGAGCAGCCCCTTTAGATTGTTTGCAGAAAACGCTGTAATTTACCGTCTAGTAAAATCATGAGACGAACAATTCCAATTACAAAATGATCTAGAGAGAATTTCTGTATGGTGCGAAAAGTGGCAATTGGCACTAAACAAAGAAAAGTGCGAGGTCATCCACATGGGTACTAAAAGAAATCCGATAAATTTTGGGTATACGATGAATCGCACAAATCTAAGGGCTGTCAATTCGACTAAATACCTAGGAATTACAATTCAAATGGTTCAAATGGCTCTGAGCACTATGGGACTTAACATCTGAGGTCATCAGTCCGCTAGAACTTAGAACTACTTGAACCTAACTAACCTGAGGACATCACACACATCCATGCCCGAGGCAGGATTCGAACCTGCGACCGTAGCAGTCGCGCGGTTCCGGACTGCAGCGCCTAGAACCGCTCGGCACCGCGGCCGGCAGAATTACAATCATGAGCAACTTAAATTGGAAAGACCACATAGATAATATTGTGGAGAAGACGAAACAAAGATTGCGCTTTGTTGGCAGAACACTTAGAAGATGCGACAAACCCACTAAACAGACAGCCTACATTACACTTGTCCGTCCTCTGCTGGAATACTGCTGCGCGGTGTGGGATCCTTACCAGGTAGGATTGACGGAGGACATAGAATAGGTAAAAGAAGTGCAGTTCGTTTCATGTTATCGCGCAATAGGGGTGAAAGTGTCACTGATATGATACGCGAGTTGGGCTGGCAGTCACTGAAACAAAGGCGGTTTTCTTTGCGGCGAGATCTATTTACGAAATTTCAATCACCTACTTTCTCTTCCGAATGCGTAAATATTTTGGTGACACCCACCTACCTAGGGAGAAATGATCATCGAAATAAAATAAGAGAAATCAGAGCTCGAACGGAAAGATTAGGTGTTCCTTTTTCCCACGCGCCATTCTAGAGTGGAATGGTAGAGAAGTAGTATGAAAATGGTTCGATGAACCCTCTGCCAGGCACTTAAGTGTGAATTGCAGAGTAACCATGTAGATGTAGATGTAGACGCTATAACAACTGTTCGCCATTGATGTTTCTGGAGGGGACGCTAACACTAGCTCGCTACGTGCAGAATGTTGTTAGACCCTTTCTTTTGCCGTCCTAGAAGGGGAAGGTGATGTGTTGTTCCAACAGGATAATGCTCGCCCACACACTGTTCGTGAAACTCAACGTGCTCTGTAGGACGTACAGCAACTCCACTGGCCAACGCGATCACCGAAATTGTCTCCAACCGAGCACGTGTGGGATACGATGGGACGGGAGGTGACTTGTGCTCCTTGTCATCCAACAACTCCTACAGAACTACGTGAATAAGTCACGCAGGCGTGGCATATCATATTCCAGGACAATGTTCGCCATCTGTTTGATCGATGCCAGAATCAGCACCTGCATTGCCGCCCATGGAGGCTACACCAAGTACTAATATGGGTGTTTCAGGATGGATCTATATCTGGTACCTCATAACAGCCTATACTGTTGACCTGTAAATGTAATCATGCACTGTTGCAACAATAAATCTTGAGTGAATTGGAAATCCCTAAAAATATGCACTAATTTTTATTTCGGCAGTGTAATTATATTGGGCACCACTACGTTACACTTTACAATTCGGAGCCCTGTAGCGGCTGTGGGTTGCAGATATGTAGCCACGAAGAATAAAGATGTAGAATGCTAGTAACGTTTGTTTTGTTCAAAAATCTTTAAGAGGTTTCAAATAACAGGCATTACTTTCCAGCACGCCCGCGTATTAAATCTGAAACCTAATTTTGAAGAAACACCCTAGCATGACAATCATTATTAGGTAAACGTCGCCGGATGGACGGAAATCTGTGTGTCCTTCATCATTATTTTCATCATCATTGACCCGCAAGTCGCCGAAGTGGCGTCAACTAAAAAGGACTTGCAATACGGCGGCCGAACATCCCCGAGTGGGGACCCCCGGCTAACAACGCCATACGATCATTTTTTGTTCGGTGCTGGCAACCTTTACCTTCGTTTACAGCACAGTACCGAGCAATTTTATTTTGTTGACGTGTTTGAGGCGTAAAATTAGAAGGCTTAATCCAATGTAAACTTATTTTCAAGCACTCTGGAATGCGCTAAGCCCATTGTTCTGTATTAAGACAGTAGTGGCTTCCGTCTCGTTGTGTAGATAAAGTTATATGTTAACCACACAGAGAAATACATCTTTGCTTATGGGGGACACGTGAAAACTTCTTTGATTGCGAGGAGATTTGGTTTGTATCAATAAAACGTGAAACACACATCCTGAACAAGTAATGGTTGACGCGACTTTGATATTTTCTACTTTATGCCGAGCATCTGAAATCCGGTTATAGAATTACTAAAAAACGCATGTTCGCTTTACCATACGCGTTTCGTTTTTGTTCATTTGAAACAGCATCACTCGTCTGAAATCGAGCATATATACAATTTGGTTTGCTTCTCGATTTAAAAACATAGGAATACTTACAGAAAGTGTGTGCAGATGACACTTCCAGATGTAAGCGAAAATCAGACAAAAATGCTGTAAATGAAATAGACATGTAATTGTCTTCTGAAACAAAATCTGTTAAGTCTGGATGTAAACCAAGTTAGTAAATATTTTTCGTTCCAGACCACTATAGGTCTTTTAAATGAATAAAGCGGAATGCACATGGCAAAATGTTTCATACTTTTTAGCAGTAGCAAAGATGATTTTGAAATAACTGTAACAATTGTTAAGTAAATACCGCCAATACGGTCACAGAAATGAAAAATAAAATGATTGGTACGGGTAAGGAATGAAGATAGGTGGTGCCATGAAAATCATGACAACAATAGGTCACTCGGTGAAGTGTGAAAGAAAAACAGCTAGGAATCTGATAGGGATTTGGCGTTACAAAAGCGGGTACAAATTTCCCCCACAGGAAGACGTCCTCACTGTACAATTTTCTTAATATTTTAAGACGTCACTTACATTCCTAATGTGCAAAGAAGAGCACAGCTTGAGAACAAAAACATTTTCACATTTTTCATCAGCTTGCGAGTATTCAACGGACGGCGCCGTTTCTAGCTTCCCGTGTTCCACTTCTTGCGATCCTGCCACTCTCGTTCTTGTAGTCCTCGGGCAGCCATTATTCCTCTTGGGTTGGCTACATTCTTTTGTTACCACTGTGGTCCACTGCCGCACTTTCTTCGGCCGTCGGCAATCGTCCACCCTTCCTAGTGGTCCACACCATTTTAGAAGTATCATCTCTAAGGTGTCTGTTATTGATTTATCGACATCTATAGCCTCTCTAATGTTGGTGTTTGGTACACAGTTCATCTTGGAGACACCACAACTACACTTACAGAAGTGCATCTCTAGTGCAAGCAGCTTACTCATGTTTCTGCTTTGTGCGTAGCAACATTTTCAAAAATCAAACGTTATATCACCTCGTTGTTTGCTATTCCAAAGGACCGAGTTCAGCTGTAGTCCTGCCCTCCTGTCCTGCACTGTTTCATTATTTGTATCATTTTCTCTTTTCCCCTTTGCTGACATAACCCCCAGATACTTAAAGGACTTACATCCCGGAATCGTACTGGCTCCAACCTAAAGCTAATCTATGGTATTATCGCCCACATTAAGATATTCGGGTTTTGTCAAGCTAATTGTGAGACTCCGTCTTTCACAACTCTCTTTCAACTTTCGAAGCATCATCCTGGTCTCCTGCTACGATGATCTTGTCATCAGCAAAGGAAAGTGTGTCAAGATTTCATTCCCCACAGATAGTTACAGCCGGTCGCTGTGGCCGAGCGGTTCTAGGCGCTTCAGTCGGGAACCGCGCTGCTGCTACGGTCGCAGATTAGAATCCTGCCTCGGGCATGGGTGTGTGTGATGTCCTTAGGTTAGTTAGGTTTAAGTAGTTCTAAGTCTAGGGGACTGATGACGTAATATGTTAAGTCCCATAGTGCTTAGAGCCATTTGAACCATTTGAAGGTAGTTCCATGCCCCCACATTTTCTCCTCCAGGCTTTAAGGACTTCCATTTGAAACAGTGTAGGTGCAATCCTACGCTCTTGGAATAGCCGTACTGTAACAGCGAACTCCGGTGTCACTGAAATTCTTAGTTTGACGGTACCCACACAGACCGTACAGATTAACTACTTTGATGCAAATAGTTGAGACGCCACTATTCTTCATACTTGTCCACAGATCTTTTGTGGTACCGTATCACGGGCCTTCTGCAAATCCATGAAGAATAAATGAGACTCTAATCCTCTGGAAATTCTCTTCTCCATTACATTTCGTAATGTGAATGTTTCGTTAATACATGAGCTGTTCTTCAGATACTATACCATCCATCTGTATTCTCTGTTTTAAGATTCTCTCAAATAATGGCGCTAGTGATGGTATCACGCCTATGCCCCTGTAATTTCGACAGTCCTGTCGATGCCCATTGTTATTGATTAAAGTACTAACAGACCTTTCCCATTTTTTGGGCCACCTTGTTCCCTTCCAAACCCTTATTATAAAGTTGGGCTAAGATATCATATGCAACCATAGGTGGTGCATTTATTAATTCCATGTTTATTCCATCTGGAAGTAGTGATGTCCCGTTTTCCATATGGGAGGTTATATGTCGTGCACACTGATGTTCGTCTTCTCCCGTCAAATTTGACATTAGCTGAATAAATTCCTTTCTCTTCCCCATTAATAGGGCTTGGTAATACTTTGCCCACTCCCCCATGGGTATTAGAGCAATATTAGAACTATCTTTGCTTTGAAGTCTAATTTTCACTAAGCGTTAGTGTGCGTTGGCGTCGCCATAGCGATTTTCCTGCAGTCTTTGTGCCAGTAAAACGCTAGGACGTACCTTAATCTGGCAGTAGTTTAGGGTAATAGTTAGCCGTGGGCCGCTATGCAATAAAACCGGTCTCCGATCAAGTCTTTAATGGCGAAGTTCAAATCCGATGGCCGCCTGTGATTGTCTGGGAAGTAGTTTTGCGAACCCGAATCGGAATTTTCCGCTAGGAAATGGCACACTCTCCGTGTTCGCTCGTGCGCGGAGCCAATCAGAGCAGCGGCAGCCGCGCGCTCCCCCTCCCCCTCCCCCACCAACCCACATGCCTATCCTGCTTACAAACTTGCGTATCTGGAACGCGAGGCAGCGGTACCCAGGGGCCCGCCCGTGTCGTACAATAGCGGCAGCGTAGTACGAGCTGTTACTGACACAGCAAACTGTATGACTCATTCCATTCAGCGCTTCGATATCATGCGACTACTTTCAGGAATCGTATTTACTGTCTTTATTTTTATGTTTGTTGCATAGTGTAAAACACTTTACATTAATGAGGAACTAAGGGAATGAATGTCACATAAAGAGGAAGTTTTACTGCTGTCA
Organism: Schistocerca nitens; assembly: GCF_023898315.1. Classification (NCBI taxonomy): domain Eukaryota; kingdom Metazoa; phylum Arthropoda; class Insecta; order Orthoptera; family Acrididae; genus Schistocerca; species Schistocerca nitens. The sequence goes on from NC_064617.1 coordinate 652,689,840, forward strand.
AATCGTTATCATCATTAACAACGATTTGACATGCACTGCTAGATAAGGTTATCCACCAGACTTGTCCATACATACATTATCTTTCGAAATCCAACAGCGGGTTCCGACGGTTCATCTACCATTCATTCGCATGAATACATATTAATTTCATTTTTATTACACTAATAAATACGCCTTCCACTACATTCTCTTACCTGATGGATTCGATTAGCTTACAAATTTAGTTTTATTTTATTAAATAAATAGCACGCATTGTTTATATGTCCATTATTATCACTACTGATTTCGGTTCATAACCTTCACCACATTATAAACCTTTATGTATTATTTCATATCGTATTATGTCATATCAGTATGACAACATTATTATTGCAGTTCCTCCAGAAAGGCCGAACACCAAAAGAACGGAAACAAATGTCCATACCCAACTTACGAATTAGTGATTATTTAAAGTGATTTTAATAAAAAATACCATTCTACGTATAAATATTTAATCATCCCGTTATACAAAAAGTAGAAATATAATGATCTTTAGCACGACTTTACATTGCATATTTTCAAAAATCAACAATAACAATAGTTACGATGAGTAATTTTTTTTTTGTAAGTGTTTATGAGATCAGTGATCTATCTTCAGTCACAAAATAGGTAGCAAATCAGTCTTGTAAGCTACTAATCATCTCTCGCCGTAGCACATCGTTGACAGAATGTAACAATGTGTTCTTGACAATTGTACTTACGACAAACTTCGCAAACATAGGGTATCTTACGATATCTGGAACAGAGACACTCTTGGCACCTCCTTCGTACACCTGGGATTCTTACAGTCGATTCCTGTGAAGATTCTCCACTGAATTCTCTGATTCTGTTAAGCAAGATGCTCGCAGATTAAGGTGTTTCTTTTCGGGCACTCAAATGTTCACTTACCAGCCTACGGCCTAGTATTCTGATAAAATTCTACATCTACGTGACTACTCTGTAATTAACAATTAAGTTCCTGGCAGATGGTTCATCGAATTACCTTGGAGCTGTTTCTCCAGTGTTCCACTCATGAAAGGGGCACACGAAAAATGGACACTTAAATCTTTCAGTGCGAGCTCTGATTTCTCTTATTTTGTTATGATGATTATTTCACCCTATTTAGGGGGGAGGGGGAGGTGGTTAACAAAATATTTTCGCATTCGGAGGAGAAAATTGGTGGTTGAAATTAGGTGAGAAGGTCTTGGTGCAGCGAAAAATGCTTTTGTTTTAATGATTGCCATCACAAATTTGTGTATCATATCTGTGGCGCTCTCCTCCTATTTCGCGATGATACAAAACGAGCTGTCCTTTATATGATGCGTATCTCATAGAGCACAGCAATATTCCAGAAGAGGGCGGACAACCGTACTGAAAGCAGCTTCTAAATCTACATCCATACTCCGCATGTCACCTGACGTGATTGCCGGAGGGTACTTTGAGTACCTCTATCGGTTCTCCCCTCTATCCCAGTCTCGGGGTTCGTGGAAAGAAAGATTGTCGGTATGCCTCTGTGTGGGCTCTAATTTCTCTGATTTTACTCTCATTGTCTCTTCGTGATACTTAGCAGTAAGCAATATACTGCTTGAATCCTCGGTGTAGGTATGTTCTCGAAACTTCAACAAAAGCCCGTACCGAGCTACTGAGCGTCTCTCCTGCTTCATTAATAAACCTGTTACATTTTCGAAGTGTTCCGGCCGGCCGTTGTGGCCGAGCGGTTCCAGGCGCTTCAGTCCGGAACCGCACTGTTCCTACGGTCGCAGGTTCGAATCCTGCCTCGGGCATGGATGTGTGTGATGTCCTTAGGTTAGGTAGGTTTAAGTAGTTCTAAGTCTAGGGAACTGTTTCGCCAATAAATGGCAATCTTTTTTTGCTTTCACCACAACATTATCTATGTGATCGTTCCATTACTAATATATACCTTTATTGTAAGCATAAAGTATACATTTTATTTAACAGCCTTTGTATTTGAGCGATTTATCGCGTAACTGAAATTTAGCGTATTGTTTATAGTGCTCACGTAGATGACTTCACACTTTTCTTGATTTAGAGTCAACTGCCACTTTTGCACCATATAGATACCTGGTCTGAGCCGTTTTGCAGTTCGTTTTGATCATCTGATGACGTTAAATGACGGTATATGACAGCATCATCTGCAAACAATCTAAGAGGACTGCTCACATTGTCTCCTAAATAGTTTATATAAATCCGGAACAACAGAGGCCCTATAACACTTCCTTGGGGAACGATAGATATTACAAGTTTTACTCGATGACTTTCCATCAATTATTACGAACTGTGACCTTTCTGAAAGGAAATCACGAATCCAGTCAGACAGCTGAAACGACACTCCATAGTGTGTTGAAACAAAATAAAAGTGATGTTGTTATTCAATGGAAAAGTCGGAAATTGAGATTTCGCTTACTGTTTTATCAATCACAATTGGCGTAATAATCATGGATTGACCATTGTCATAAAATATTGCGTTATGAAATGTGAATAGTCTTTACTTGCAGTCTCGCGTGGCTATTGATTAAGGAGTTGCATTATCGTCTTTCTAATTACTACATGATCGTAGATACCATCATACCCGGTTATGACAACACAAGTTTTCTAAGGGACCAGAAAGTTCTTAAGGGCGCAAGAACAACTGTAACATCACAGAAAAGGGAAATTCAATATTAAAGCTGATCAAGAACGACGTCTTTTTGTCAGTGTAACACGCACATTGGACTGCTGATCTTGGTGTCTGTAATCTTAGCGAAATACCTAATTAAAATGAAAATAATACTGAGAAGGTGATAGGAATGAGCACTGCTAAATGATTCAATATTTCGAGAACAAATATTTATTATAACTAAAACATTTATCGTACCTTATGCTTAGTTCTACAATGACGGTAGATTTTTATGTCCGTTTCATGTCTATTGAGCGCTCTTTTATATAGCCATTGTCCTCTTGAGTCGCCCGTGTGTCGTCACGATAAGTTATAACAGTTCTTCTTTTTACACTTCACTCAAACTTAGACGGAACACGTTTTTATACATTTAGAAAAAAATTACATCAGACCTCCACAGATCTGCGTCCGTCTTACTTAAGAAAAACAGTAAAAGTGTTTAGCGCTCAAGGCTTCATTTGTTCTCCAGCGAACAAAATGGTGAAGGATCGCATATCGATCCGTTTTCTTCTGTTTATGTTGCCGCCCAAAGACGACGATTTACATTAGTTACGAAATTCCAACGTCGCTATGCGACGCCTTATTATACATTAATCATTCTTTATAAACAAGTATTCGCCTTCTGGCTGAGAGTGTTAACTATTTGCTGTTTTAATAGGCAGGCTAATTAGAAGTCGCTTGTGAGGAAATTGAAATTTTTTTTGGTGATCGGTCTTCTGACTGGTTTGATGCGGCATGCCACAACTTTCTCTCCTGTACTAACCTCTTCATCTCAGAGTAGCACTTGCAACGTACATCCTCAATTATTTGCTGGATATATTCCAATCTCTGCCTTCCTCTACAGTTTCTGTCCTCTACGGCTCCCTCTAGTGCCATGGTAGTCATTCCCGCATGTCTTAACAGATGTCCTATCATCCTGTCTCTTCTCCTTATCAGTGTTTTCAATAGGTTCCTTTCCTCTCCGATTCTGCGCAGAACCTTCTCATTCCTTACCTTATCAGTCCACGTAATTTGCATCATTCGTCTGTAGCACAACATCTCAGATGCTTCAATCCTGTTCCGGTTTTCCCACAGTCCATGTTTCACTACCATACAATACTGTACTCCAGAAATTCATTCTCAGAAATTTCTTCTTCAACTTAAGGCCGGTATTTGATATTAGTAGACTTCTCTTGGGGAAGAATGCCCTTTTTGCCATTGCTAGTCTGCCTTTGATGTCCTCCTTGCTCCGTCCGTCATTGATTATTTTACTGGCTAGGTAGCAGAATTCCTTAATTTCATCTACTTCGTGACCATCAGTCCCGATGTTAGGGTTCTGGCTTTTCTCATTTCCACTACTTCCCATTACCTTCGTCTTTCTTTGATATACTCTCAATCCATACTCTGTACTCATTGGACTATTCGTTCCGTTCAGCAGATCTTGTAAGTCTTCTTCACTTTCACTCAAGATAGCAACGTCATATGCGAATTATATCATTGATATCCTTTCACCTTGAATTTTAATTCCACCCCTGAACCTTTCATTTATTTAAATCATTGCTTCCTCGATGTACAGATTGAACATTAGGGGGGAAAGGCTACTTCCTTGTCTTACACACTTTTTAATACGAGCACTTAATTTTGGTCGTTCACTCTAATTATTCCCTCTTGGCTGTTGTACATGTTGTATAAGTCCCGTCTCTCCTTATAGCTTACCCCTACTTTTTTCAGAATTTCGAACATCTTGGACCATTTTACATTGTCGAACGCTTATTCCAGGTTTACATATCCTATGAACGTGTCTTGATTTTTCTTCAGTCGTGCTTCCATTATTAACCGCTACGTCAGAATTTCCCCTTTCGTGTCTTTACCTTTCCTAAAGCCAAACTGATTGTCATTTAGTGTATCCTCAATTTTATTTTCCATTCTTCTGTATATTACTCTGGTAAGCAACATGGATGCATGAGCTGTTAAGCTGATTGTGCGATAATTCTCGCACATGTCATCCCTTGGCGTCTTCGGAGTTGTGTGGATGATACTTTTCCGAAAGTCAGTTGGAATGTCGCCAGACTCTTACATACTACACACCGACGTGAATAGTCGTTTTGTTACCACTTTCCCCAATTATTTTAGAAATTCTGATGGGATGTTATTTACCCATTTTGCCTTATTTGATCGTAAGTCCTCCAAAGCTCTCTTAAATTCTGATTCTAACACTGGATCCCCTATCTCTTCTAAATCGACAACTGTTTCTTCTTTTATCACATCAGACAAATCTTCCCCGTCATGGAGGCTTTCAATGTATTCTTTCAACCTATCCGCTCTCTCCTCTGCATTTAAAAGTGTAATTCCCGTTCCACTTTTAATGCACTTGCTTTTAATGTCACCGAAGGTTGTTTTGACTTTCCTGTATGCCGAGTCTTCTCTTTCGACAATCATTTCTTTTTCGATGTCTTCACATTTTTCCTGCAGCCATTTCGTCTTAGTTTCCCTGCACTTCCTATTTATTTCATTCCTCAGAGATTTGTATTTCTGTATTCCAGGGTTTCTCGGAATTTTTGTACTTCCTCTTTTCGTCGATCAATTTAAGTATTTCTTATGTTACCATGGTTTCTTCGCAGTTACCTTCTTTGTTCCTATGTTTTCCTTCCCAACTTCTGTGATGGCTCTTTTTAGAGATGTCCATTCGTCTTCAACTGTACTGCCTACAGAACTATTATATTGCTGTATCTATAGCCTTACGGAACTTCAACCATATCTCGTCATTTTTTAGTACTTCCGCTACCACTTCTTTGCGTATTTGTTTTTCCTGACTAATGTCTTAAACTTCAGCCTACTCTTCATCACTACTATATTGTTATCTGAGGCTATGTCTGCTCCTGGGTATGCCTTACAATCCAGTATCTGAGTTTGGAATCTCTGTCTAACCATGATGTAATATAACTGAAATCTTCCCATACACCCGGCCTTTTCCAAGTATACCTCCATCTCTTGTGATTCTTAAACAGAGTATTCGCTATTACTAGCTGAAACTTGTTACAGAACTCAGTTAGTCTTTCTCAGTTAGTCTTTCTACTCGCCGGCCGTTGTGACAGAGCTGTTCTAGGCGCTTCAGTTGGGAACCGGGCTGCTGCTACGGTCGCAGGTTCGAGTCCTGCCTCGGGCATGGGTGTGTGTGATGTCCTTAGGTTAGTTAGGTTTAAGTAGTTCTAAGTCTAGGGGACTGATGACCTCAGATGTTAAGTCCCATAGTGCTCAGAGCCATTGAACCATCTTTCTCCTCTCTCATTCCCTGTCCCAAGCCCACATTCTCCTGTAACCTTTTCTTCTACTCCTTCCCCTACAACAGCATTCCAGTCCCCCACGACTAGTAGATTTTCATCCCCCATTCAATATCCTCATACACTTTCTCTGTCTCTTCATCTTCAGCTTGCGACGTCGGCATGTATATCTGAATTATCATTGTCGGTGTTAGTTTGCTATCGATTCCGATAAGAACAACCCTGTCATTGAACTGTTCACAGTGACACACTCTCTGCCCTCCCTATTCATAACGAATTCTACTCCCGTTGTATCGTTTTTTACTGCTGCTGATATTACCTTATACTCATCTGACCAGAAATCCTTGTCTTCTTTCCGCTTCACTATATCTAGTTCGAGCCTTTGCATTTCCCTTCCCAGATTTTCTAGTTTCCCTACCACGTTCAAGCTCCTGACATTCCACGCCCCGGGTCGTAGAACGTTATCCTTTCGTTGATTATTCAATCTTTTCTCACGTTCACCTCCCCGTTGGCAGTTTCCTCCCGGAGATCCGAATAGGGGACTATTCCGGAATATTTTGCCAATGGAGGGATTATCATGACACTTCTTCAATTATTACAGGCCACATGTCCTGTGGATACACGTCACGTGTCTTTAATGCAGTGGTTTCCATTGCCTTCTGCACCCTCATGCCGTTGATCATTGCTGATTCTTCCACCTTTAGGGGCAATTTCCCACCCCTTGGACGAGAGACTGCCCTGTCCGTTCCTACGCCATTTATTACAAGGCCGGTGGCATAATGAGAATGAGTTCTTATGCCGGAAGTTTTCGGCCGCCAATGCTGATTATTAAGCACAATTTAAGCAACGGGGGGATTCGAACTCGGGACAGAAGACATGTTTTCAATTATGAATGAAAGACGCTATCTCTAGTCCACAGGTGAAAATCCAGTTATAAATGAAGCACGCTACCCCTAGACCACGGGTGCAAATCTAAAAATATGGGATCAATTTGACGTCTCCTGTAGATGTTGTGGCCATCAGTCCGAAATCTAGTCTGATGCAGCTGTCCATTCTACTCTATCCTTTGCAAGCTTCTTCATCTAGCGCTACCCACATTCCTCTGAATGGATTGACCTCTCTGTCTCCCTCTACTGCCGTGCTTTTATCCCCCCCCCCTCCCGCCACTCTTCCCTCGAATACTAAATTGGTGTCTCAGAATGTGTCCTACCAACCGATCTCTTCTCGTCAGGTTCCGCCATAAATTTCTTTTCTCCCCAGTTACATTCATTACCTCCTCATTAGTTAAATGATCTACCCATATAGTCTTCAGCATTTTTCTGTAGCACCACATTTCAAAAGCTTCAATTCTCTTCTTGTCTAAACTGTTTATCTTCCATGTTTCACTTCCATGAATGGCCACACTCCATACAAATACTTTCAGAAAAGACTTCCTGAAACTTAAATCTATACACGATGTTAACAAATTTCTCTTCTTCAGAAATGCTTTTCCTGCCATTGCCAGTCTTCATTTTATATCGTCTCTACTTCGACTACTCCATTATGGGCCATGTCGATAGCAATTACGAGCATTAATTCGTGTGAATAAAGAATTAGGTGTTTTTCATAAGAACGATATTTTCTGAATCTACGTCGGCTGCTTGTCAACAAATCGTTTTCTTCGAGTTGATTCACAATGTTCGAGCACAGTATATGTTCCAAAATTCTTCTGCAAATCGATTCTAGTGATATACGTCTGTACTTCAGCGGATTACTTCTATTTCATTTCTTGGGAACTGGTGTGACTTGTGCAGCTTTCCAGTCTCTGGAGACGAATCTTTCTAAGAACGAGCGATTGTATATGACTGTTAAATATGGAGCTATTGTTCCAGCATACTCTGAGAGGAACGTGACTGGTATACAATCCCTACTGGAAGCCTTGGCTTTCTTAAGTGTTTTAAGCTGCTTTGCTACACCAAGGATACCACTCCAAAGCTACTAATGTTGGTAGTTGTTCTCGATTCGAATTCTGGAATATTTACTTCATATTGTTTTGTGAAGGATTTCGGGAACCATATTTCGTAACTGTGCTTTAGTTTCACTGTCATCAAAAGGATTAGCCTTGTTATCTTGCAGTGAAGGTATTGATTGCGTCTTTCCACTGGTGTTCTTTACATACGACTAGAATCTCATTGACCGAGCGAGGTGGTGCAGTGGCTAGCACGCTGGACTCGCATTCGGGAGAACGACGATTTAATACCGCGTCTGGCCATCCTGATTTAGGTTTTCCGTGATTTCTCTAAATCGCTCCAGGCAAATGCCGCCCGACTTCCTACCCCGTCCTTCTCCAATCCGATGAGATCGATGACCTCGCTGTCTCGTCACCTCCCCCAAACAACCCAACCTCCGGAATCTCATTGTGTTTTCTACCAGATTTCGAGAGAGAGTTTCGCTGTGGAAGCTATTAAAAGCATCTCGCATTGACGTGCGCCCTAAGTTTCGATCTTCTGTAAAACTTTGTCAATCTTGGGGATTTTGCATTCTTTTAAATCGGGCATGCTTTTTCGTTGTTTCTGTAATAATGTTCTAATCTGTTTCGTGTACTATGGGGGACCTTATTAATGTATTGGTATGTATATATGTCTCAACTGCCGTCGATACAATTTCTTTGAATCCAAGCCACATCTGCCTTACATTTACATACTCAGATTGGAAGGAGTGGAGACTGTCTCGTAGGAAGTTGTCAAGAGAATTTTTATCTGCTTTTTTAAATAGATGTATTTTGCGTTTATTTTTGGTGGGTTAGAATGCTGCGGCATTCAGTGTAACCTTGTGGTCACTAAACCGTGTATCTGTCATGATACTCCTTATTTGGTGGGGATTATTTGTTGCTAAGATGTCAAGTATGTTTCCGCAACCATTTACACTTCGCGTGGGATCCTGAAGTAGTTGTTCAAAATAATTTTCTGAGAAGGCATTCAGTACGATTACGGACGACGTTTTGCGCTTACTACCGACAAAAACTTGTGAATAGCCATCATATCGAAGGCACTACCAACTATAATCGTATGAGTGGGGTACCTATTTGAAATTTGCACTCAAGTTTTCTTTGAACTTTTCAGCAATCGTATCATCTTATTAATTCATTCCGGTTGTCAAGTATAGCCTCTACCCATACTAACTCACAGGAATTATCTACTTCAATTTCAGTTCCACTGAAACGTAAACTACTTCTCACAGCAATAAACACTCCTTCTATAAATGTGTTTACTCTTTCGTTCCTGAACACGGTTATGTTCTTTGTAAAAACTTCGGTTGAACTTGTCTCAGGCTTTAGCCAGCTTTTCGTACCTATAACGTTTTGAGATTCAGTGCTTCCTATTAGCGCTTGGAGCTCTAGTTCTTTTCCAACACAGAATAGTTTACAACTGAAGTATTGATTCTTCCTATGTCCACTCTCTTCTAGCATCCTTTGAAACTGAAGCCCTTTCTGCACGTTCCGGAGACACTGTAACCTAAAAAAGAGCTCGGCTCTCTCCACACAGCCATGCTATCCTTGTTTCTTGCATGTAGTGGACTCCTGACCTATTTAGCGGAACCCGGAAAGCCGCCACCCTATGGCGTAAGCTGGGGAATCTGCAACTTGTACTGTCGCAGAACCGCCTATGTCTCTGATTCAGACAATCCACGCGACTCTGTACCAAAGAACCACAGCCGGTTCCGTCGATGACACTACAGATGGTGAGCTCCACCTTCATCTCGCAAGCAAGACTGATAGTCTTTACTACTTCAGCTAACTGCTCGAAACCAGAGAGAATCTATTTTCATCCAAAGCCATACACATCGCTATTACCAACATGAGCCACCACCTGCAGTTCGCTGCACCTTGTGCTCTTTATGGCATCCGGAAGCACCTGTTCCACGTCTGCAACGACTCCTCCCAGCATGCACATAGAAAGCACGTTGGGTTCCTTCCCCTCCTTCGCAGCCATGTCCCTAAGGCGGACCATTACACTCCTAACGTTGGAGCTCCCATGTACTAGTAATCATACCTTTTGTTAACACCCTGATCTTGCAGGCCGAGAGGATCCCTCTGAATCAGGGTGAGCGATTTCATCTGACTCACGGATTTCGTCAGCCACAGAAAGCGCCTGAAACCTGTTCGTGAGATGAACCTGGGACGCCCTGCCATCGTCCCTCGGGAAGTCTTTCGCTGCCGGCCACACCTTGGAACAACCTCCCACTCGATCATGGGTGAGGGATCAACTTCAGTGCGTTCAGTACGATGCTTGTGGGTCCTATCCTTATTTGATCGGTGAACAATATCGGCGTGTATGCCAATAATATTCAGTATTGCATAGACACTGTCTGAGGCTATTTGTTTTGAGTTGCGGATTGCAGCATAATTATGTCGCAGGCAGCTCATCTCCAACGTCTATTCTACCTTACGTTGAATTATAAAACATGTTCATCTCTGCTTTTTTTTCTTTCTCCGGTCGATTAATCAATTGGAGCTTTATGGCGAAGACTAGAAACGAGCAAAACGACTTGGTATCACGAGTTATGCGGAACTGTTCTTACGCACTGTTCCCACAGAAGTCAGCTTCTGTTCTTTGAGCAATTGTGACACTGTTTCATAACTCGTGAACCAATTATAAATGCTCGTGAGGGGTTTTTCAGGTTTTCTATTTTATTTTCAACGATTCGTTCTCATGGAAATGATGTCAAGTCACATTACAGTCAACTTTTGAAATGTGCAGTACCAGGCGGTTTCCGGCATCAAGTGGTTTATATCTTAGCAAATAAGTCCGTTTGGCTTCTTTCCGGCATATATATCAAGGTTAAAGACATAAAAGTGCTTTGTGTCGACACAGGCTAATATTTTTATGCCGTATTTGGCTAGTTTCGATGGCCTGTATTGTCTAAATTTGCATTTGTCTTTATCTATGTTGTGTGTCGTCGTAGGATATACGCTTGTTTGAAGTCTCCAACGAGAATTTCAAATATTTGAGTACTGGTGCCGAGTTGTCTAATAGTTTTCTTCCTTTAAATGTGGATTTGTCCACAAAACGAAGACAGCTTTAAAATAAAATTAAAACGCTGCCGTATCATTGTCAATGGAAATATTTCAACGCCTTTACCGCCTGAAGCCCAGACTTAAGAAAACTTGAAATATCTTAACGGCTGAAGGCCCAAACAATTATTCAAAATATCAAACCTTAAGATAAGCATTTACACAGTACGTCTGAATGCCATTTTTGGAATTCAAGATAATTAAAGAGAAACCTTACAGACACGAATTTGCACACTATGGCTGAAAGCCACAAATTAAAAACAAACTCGGCTGAAAGCCAAATACAGAGCAAAAAAAAAATTTAAATTAAACACGGCTGAAGGCCTAATCTTAAAATACTTCACATAAGGTTCGGCTGAAGGTAATATACTGAACATAGAACAGACAAAATTAATACACGGCTGAAGACCTGGCACAGTACTAGCGACAAAAGAAAATCACAATCACAAAGAACAGAGCAGTGGTGCTCAGAAGTGTTCCAAGGGTGGGCCGGCCTGGGGAGGAAACTAACAACAATTTAGGTGAGACAGGCAGCCAAGCGTAATACTAAATAATCAGATGGCAACACGACCCAGGGACGGCTGAAGAACCAACCAACAACATAATCAATTCTCTTCCGCCGACCAACGGCACGACGATGGAAAATATCAGCCGAGGACGAAGATACCAAGAGCACCACGTCTTCAAAATTGGCTTCTAAAACAGTCAAAGCACAATAACACCTAAGGCCGTCGAATTACACGCCGTGCCGGACAGCATCAACACGGCGAGGAAACACACACTCAATGCTCTGTCCCAACCGACCGACTGCCTACTCCAGTACGCAGACAGCATTCATAACTGCTCAGTGCAAATCAAAGAAGCTACACACAGTTCCTCGTAAACAAGTGCACCAAGAACTCCGACAATTCTAAAACCAATCAACAAGGAGATATCACAAGTCGACACACACAGAGTTTCCATAAGCGGTCGGAGACCAAATACACGTGGGCCTGTCACCGCAATGTCACTTTGAGAACATGTAAAAAGTCGGTGCTACTTGATTTTATATGTTTTTGTGGCTACGACGCAAACCTGCAAGGTATGTTGATTCGATTGAGTAACGCGCTTTAAGTGTAATTTTGTCACGCCTAAACAGAAATTATCAATAGTGGGCCTTTTCCGGAAGTTGACTGGGGAAGACTCCATTTTCACAACTGACGCAGTCATGGACTGTGCGGCTGGTCCCGGCGGAGGTTCGAGTCCTCCCTCGGGCATGGGTGTGTGTGTTTGTCCTTAGGATAATTCATGTTAAGTAGTGTGTAAGCTTAGGGACTGATGACCTTAGCAGTTAAGTCCCATAAGATTTCGCACACATTTGAACATTTTTCATAACTGCCGACCGCGTAATCAAGTTGTCAAAAACAAATGAGTAAACACATTATATCTTTATCATTCATTTTACCTGTAAGTCTTTTTCCCTTGGTTTCTCCAATGGACATTTAAATTAGTTTACTGACATGCATATGTGATTCAGGTGAAGTTGTCATTTTACATGATCACATTCTTATTTTTGAGTTACTGCAATCTTCTTAGTGTTCGTTAGGTTTAAGTAACGTAAGCCATGAGAAAAAGCCTTTTCCTTCCACAAAAAGATTCCTCAGCTCACACTACGTGCGTCAGCTGGAAGAAGAACAAACTACAGATTTAGCCATTAATTTCCTCTGTGGCAAGTAGTGCACTGGACAGCTTACCATAAAAACTTCAGCGTCGGCTAATATGCCACGGAACGTGCTAAAGAGCCATACATTTAAGGGCTCCCTGGGGAGTATCAGCGGTCGTAGATTTTCAGATGAGTCGATTTTGTGCAAAAATTATTTGATACGGGTGTATGAAAAGGCTATTGCTGAAGTTAAACTAGACATTGGTCATCTATATATTTGGATTTCAGTCAACGAGAGCACTGCCAGTTGTGACACGTTTTTTATTTTTTATTTATTTATTTATTTGTTGTTCCGTGGGACCAAATTAAGGAGAAGTCTCCATGGTCATGGAACGAGTCAATACATGAAATTATAACACTATATTAGAAACAAATAAAATGAAATATAAGAAAAACGTATTCAGGTGACAAGTCATAAGTTTAAATAAAGAAAATCAACAATGTAAAACTGGAATTTGCTTAATTTTTTAGCTCTTCCAGGAGCTCCTCGACAGAATAGAAGGAGTGAGCCATGAGGAAACTCTTCAGTTTAGACTTAAAAGAGTTTGGGCTACTGCTACGATTTTTGAGTTCTTGTGGTAGCTTATTGAAAATGGATGCAGCAGAATACTGCACTCCTTTCTGCACAAGAGTCAAGGAAGTGCATTCCACATGCAGATTTGATTTCTGCCTAGTATTAACTGAGTGAAAGCTGCTAACTCTTGGGAATAGGCTAATATTGCTAACAACAAACGACATTAAAGAAAATATATACTGTGAGGGCAATGTCAGAATTCCCAGACTATTGAATAGGGGTCGACAAGAGGTTCTCGAACTTACACCACATATATCTCGAACAGACCGTTTTTGAGCCAAAAATACCCTCTTTGAATCAGAAGAATTACCCCAAAAAATAATACCATACGACATAAGCGTATGAAAATACGCGAAGTAGAGTACTTTTCGTGTTGAACTGTCACTTATTTCAGATACTGTTCTAATGGTAAATAAAGCAGCATTTAGTTTCTGAACAAGATTCTGGACATGGGCTTTCCACAACAGCTTACTATCTATCCGAACGCCTAGGAACTTGAACTGTTCTGTCTCGCTTATAATATGCCCATTCTGTCTGATCAAAATATCGGTTCTTGTTGAATTGTGAGTCTTACTGTGATGTAGCATCAAATTATTTTCCACAAGCAACGAACTTATTTCATGAACTACATTATTTGTTACTGTTTCAATATTACACACAAGATCCTTCACTATCAAGCTGGTGTCATCAGCAAACAGAAATATTTTTGGATCACCTGTAATACTAGAAGGCATATCATTTACATAAATAAGAAACAACAATGGCCCCAGCACCGACCCTTGGGGAACGCCCCTCTTAACAGTGCCCCATTGGGACTGAACATCACTACCACTCTCAATATTGCGGAGAATTACCTTCTGCTTTCTGTTCTTAAAGTAAGAGGCCAACCATTGTAAGCTTCTCACCTTACTCCATAATGGTACAACTTCTGCAGTAATATTTTGTGGTCAACACAGTCAAAAGCCTCACAGAGAAAAGAGAATATAGCATTTTCAGTTGTTAAACCATTTTTAAAACCAAACTGAACATTTGACAGCAAATTATGTGAATTTAAATGCTCCAGTAACCTTGTATATACAACCTCCTAGATAACTTTAGCAAACATCGATGGCATAGAAATAGATCTAAAATTGTCAACATTATCAATGTCTCCCTTTTTATAAAGTGACTTCACTACCGAGTACTTTAATCGGTCAGGAAACCGACAACTCCTAAAGGAAAAGTTACAGATATGGCTAAGTACTGGGCTAACATACATAGAACAATACTTCAGTATTCTGCTAGATACCCCGTCATATCCATGAGAGTTCTTGGTCTTTAGTGATTTAATTATTAACTCAATCTCTCTCTTGTCAGTATGATGGAGGAGCATTTCAGGTAACAGTCTCAGAACACTTTTTTCTAAGAGCGCTATATGAGTCCCTGTTGGAATTAGGTTTCTATTTAGTTCACCTGCTATATTCAGAAAGTGATTATTAAATAGTGTACATATATGCGACTTATCAGTAACACGGACATTCCCACTACGCACTGATTCTATATCCTCGACCTGTCTCTGCAGACCAGCCACTTCCTTTACGACTGACCACATGGTTTTAATTTTATCCTGAGACTTAGCTATTCTATCTGCATACCACACACTTTTTGCCTTCCTAATAACATTTTTAAGCACCTTACAATACTGTTTGTAATGGGCTGCTGCATTTAGATTTTGACTGTTTCTAACGTTTTGATATAATTGCCACTTTGTTCTGTAAGATATTCTTATCCCTCTAGTCAGCCACCCAGGCTGCCTGTATGTGCTAGTACCCTGTTTTGAACGTTCTAACGGAAAGCAACTTTCAAAGAGCACGAGAAAAGTCTTGAGAAAAGCATTATATTTATCGTCTACTGTATCAGCGCTATAAACATCTTGCCACTCTTGTTCCTTGATAAGGTTTACAAAGGTCTCTACAGGAACTGGATCAGCTTTCCTAAACAGCTGATGACTATATTTAATACGTGTTGCAGCACAAAAACCTTTTAGAGTTAAAATTTGTGCATCATGATCTGAAAGGTCATTCACCTTTGTGCTAACAGAATGCCCTTCTAGTAATGAGGAATGAACAAAAATGTTGTCTATGGTTGTTCTAATGTTCCCTTGCACTCTCGCTGGAAAGAATACGGTTTGCATAGATTATATGAATTAAAGAGGTCTACCAGCATCCTCTTCCTTGCACAATCACTTGTACAATTAATATTGAAGTCACCACATATAACTAACTTTTTGTATTTCCTATAAAGTGAACCAAGAACCTCCTCTAGCTTTAGCAAAAATGTTGTGAAATCGGATTCTGGGGATCTATAAATAACAACAGTTAGAAGTTTAGATCCGTTAAATTTAACCACACCTGCACAACATTCAAAAACCTTTTCAGTGCAGTACTTTGAAACATCAATTGACTCAAATGGGATGCCGTTTTTCACATACATGGCTACTCCCCCACACCGCAAAGAGCTCCTCGAAAAGCTGCCAGCCAACCTGTATCCTGGTACAGGAAGCCTCTGAATTATTTCCTTATTTAAGAAGTGTTCAGATATAATAATAATTTCCGAGTCAACATCTATAAGCAGTTCACTAACTTTATCTCTAATACCTTGTATATTTTGATGAAATATACTAATTCCCTCATTACTCGGATACCTAAGCTTTGTCAAAAGTGGTTCCTTTGTTAGAGAGACTTCCCTTAAGCAGGAATACCTATCAGCTGACTTCAATCTAAAAAAGGTGCAGCTCTAACACCCACTACTGCAGGAATTTTCCCATGAGTGATCCACCAACCCAACCTATGCTGTCACCTATAGCTTTGCCAACCTCCCCTTCCCATACCTGTTGAGATGCAGGCCATGTCTAGTGAAACCCGTCCTGCTGATAGACTCCACCGGCACCACTGAAATGTGACCCATGCTTTCTGTCATCAGCGCACCCCCAAGTCTCATGTTATTACGCCTGACGGCTGTATTAATATGAGGCCGATCGTGACGCTGAAACAGTTCCACAATATGCACATTCGTGTTGCCAGTCTGAGTGGCTATCTTTTCCAGGTAACTAATGTCGTTGTGGGGAAATTAGAGACCATGGCACAAGGAAAAGAATAGGAAAATATGAATCACAGTACTGTAGTCCACACTGTCAGGGATGCCCTCTGCATCCTATCGTCAGGAGAAGAAAGGGATAAAAAATTTTTGCTGTGGGTGACCGACTGTTCTATCTACATGCATGTTAAAAACTGGAGCAACGTGGAAAGTATCCCAGTATGATCAATTTCACCTGCCTGGACTATGGCTTGCGCCGTCCAGCAGAGGAGATCAGAAATAATTTTCTTGAAGTTAATAGAATCATTTCCTCTCTTAAGAAAGTGTTTCTCAAATCTCCTACACTTAATCTGACATTTCAGGAAATTGCTCCAAACATTGCCCTACCACCTGAGCTCGTACGTACAAGTTGGTACATTTGCTTCTTGGCAGCACTATGTTATGTCGAACACTACGAAAAAGTAAAACAAAATAGTAGACACATTCGAGTTTCATGAATCAGCATTTATTTTTAAAAACCAAGAATAGCAAGAATATTACATCGTTGGCGTTTTACAGTTCACCTAGAGTCGCGTCTCTACCACTGCATGATAATGTAGACTTGATCTCTTCCGTGCACAAGTATCTTGAGGAAATACCTGGTTCAGTGGGTACAGCATTCGTTACTAAATTAAGGAATATTCTTTTGAGTAATCCCAGATAAGAAGATATGATTAAAGTGTTCACCATTATTCAGGGGGAAAAATCGACTGTGATTTGTACTGACAGCCACAAGTAGTTGCCTCGATGAAATATGTGCCACTGATCTCTTGCGCTGTAGTGAGATTTTCCTTAGGCTACAGAAACATACTGGGAGACAATAGAAAAAGTTTCATTTTATAAAACTTAGAAATGTGGTTAATTTTGTACTGCAATACCGAAACATAATATAAAATATCTTAATAGTTGTTGCGTTAGGCCATGAATTGTAGTCATATATACGTACACGTGTGTTTTCGTGTGTCTGACAAATGAAAAGAATTTTTCAGTAAAAGACTTTTCACTAAAACATTATAAAAAAGAATAATTAATTGTAGCAATGGGAAAGATCCCAACTGTTCATGCATTTTTCGGAGTGCTGATATAAGGAATAGTTAATTGTTTACTGTCCACAAAGAAACTGTTCGGTATTAACATTAGCGTTCATTACATTTTTCATTGAAAGTTTCCAAAAAGGCTAAAATAGGTTGTTTAAACCTAAAAAAGGCTATTCCAAGGAAATAAACATCTAAAAGCCGTTTTACAAAATCGTAAATGTCCAGACTCTAATTATAAAAGACATAACAGAGTTTCAGATTTGATACACCACCTCTTGAGTACAGACACCCATTTGTTCAGCAGTTCTGATGGGACTGTAATAATATTGTTGTGATATGGATGTGACGTAACACAATACATAAACAATACATAAACGTTTATAATGCGGTGAATATCATTAACCGAAACTGGTAATGATAATAACGGACATATAAGCAACTCCGTGTCAAGTATTGCATAAAATTAATTAACAGCTGTTGGCAATCACCTTCAAAAAGCATTTAAAAGTAATGTTAACCATTGCTTGAAAATGTAAGTTATCTGATTTTATATTGAATGCTTTGAATGGAAACTCTTCCTTTACTAGCGTTTATTCTGACGCACAACGCTTGCAGATTCCCATGGTCTGGCGAATTTATTTTATTTTAACATGTTTTTATTAGGTCACGTTATTTTCTATTAGTTTACTCTTATTTGAGCTCGAAGGCATGATTGTAGTGGTTACTTAGGAGAAGAAGAACTTCTTAGCCGAGATCGCTTCAAAAAAGGCTTTATTGCTGTTTATTGGTTTCGGTAAAACTACGTTACCATCTTCAGATCTTCACTAAAGTTATTACAAACGTCTTGTGTCAGCTACATACAAAATCTTTCCTTTAAATTTCCAGGTACATGAAAAATGAAGTGAGCGATGCAGTGGCACGTGAAAATTAAAATCGCTGTGAACATCCCAGTTCAAAAATGGTTCAAATAGCTCTGAGCACTGTGCGACTTAACTTCTGAGGTCATCAGTCGCCTAGAACTTAGAACTAATTAAACCTAACTAACCTAAAGACATCACACACATCCATGCCCGAGGCAGGATTCGAACCTGCGAACGTAGCGGTCGCCCGGTTCCAGTCTGTAGCGCCTAGAACCGCACGGCCACTCCAGCCGGCATCCCAGTTCACCAAGACATCATTCCCGTAACATAACACGTCATGCCTACGAGGGCGCCAATAGACTAACTGTCTTTTCAGCAAAAATTTTACCATTGATCTGAAACTAACTTCCCACTGAGCTAGAGATTTGCAGTTTTAAAAAACGCTCAGAAATGGATGACAACACAACACTGACTCGCTTTCTTGTTAGTCATTTCGGTAGGGGTAGGGGTGAAAAGTTTGGCATCGCTTGACTTCTCAGATCTGTAGGACCGGAGTTTAGAGTGGGTAGTTTCAAATCACCGACCAGGTTGTATGCGAGCAGAAAGGCACGGCTGAGAAGACACAGGAGGGGGGTGGTGGGGGAGAATGTGTGCAATGTATGTGACGTACGCGTTCTCGGGTGAAGCCGCAGGTACAAAGCTAGTTTGTATAAGTATATTTATTTAAGTAAAATATATATTCTCGTCAAAATGTTCAAAATTCATTGAGAAATTTCGCATACACAAGAATAAAACACAAAAAATAATTATTGAAATAAAAGTACATTTTTAAAATAACACGTTTTTAAAATGAACTACAAAATAGAAAATAACACCTCCCATCTCCATACAAATAGTCCTGCAATTTGTGCTTGTGAATTATTAATACATATGTCAATACTTGTAACATTTATAATGGAAAATGTTGGGAACCTGCAGAAGGTAATAGTTAGATGAGCTATTTATATATCAGTTACATATATCATGTGGTCTAAGTTTTTCATTATAAATCTTACAAGTGTTGTCACAGCTGTTAAAAACTGACAAGCACAAATTTGCAGGACTCTGTGAGTAAGGCCAATAATGTGTACAGGACTACACGAAATTGTTTTATACATTTTAGTCCGATTTAAGAAATTGTTACACTGAAAATTTATTTTTATTTAACTAATTATCGATCTGTGTGGGCGGATACCCTTCCTGTCTCCACGCTCCTAAGGTCATGTGCTCCATCTGTCTGTGAACTGTGTAAACTTTTTCATATGTGTTCTCGTATTTCAGTATTTGTGTATCGTATTTTCTGAGGTAGAGACAGGGGACTAGCCCAGCATTTGTCTAAACATGTATGGAACACTGCCTAAAAACACAACCGGGCTGGCAGATGTACGAGGCCTATGGTCATTAATCCGATATGCGCTTTCGATAGAGGTCTGCCTCTAGCTCATCTCCTTTTCTTGGTAACCAGCGTCCTGCACGTTATGCTACAAGGGGCTTTCAATAAGCAACGCAACGAATTTTTTTCTCGTTCAATTTCTATTGAAACAATGCGGTATTTGTTGTGGGACAATGTGGTATATTTCCGATTCAGCCCACGTAGTTTCCTGAAGTTCCGATAGGTGGCGGAATTATACTTAGCCTTTGAAATGGCTTCCGTAAAGGAGGTCCGTTCCAACCACAGAGCTCTCACTGAGTTTCTTTTGGCGAAAAACCAGAGCACTGCAGATAATCACAGGAGCTGGCAGGGAACAAAAGCATGTTGAGTCGATGGGCGAGCCGTCTGTCAACATCACAACAAGGTCGCGCAAACTTATCCGCTTTCCCGTGTGCTGGCCGGCAGCGTACATCTCTAATTCCTGCGCTGTTGGAACGAGCCGATACTCTCATTGGAGGTCATCGACGGATCACAAACACCTCGCTGCAATACTTGACGTCCCTGTCGGTAGTGCTGACACACTCTTCCATCCGCTAGAGTGTTCGGACATTTGTGGCTGCTGGGTACCTCGACGATTAACAGAAGACAATAAAGAACAATGAAGGATCATCTACGCAGAACTTCTTGAGTGTTACGGAGCTGATCCAGACAATTTTTCGTCAAACATTGTCAGAGGCGAAGAAACATTGGTTCATCAGTTCGAACCAGAAACAAAACGGCCATCTTCGGAGTCGCGCAGCACTACCTCTCCTACGAAGAAAAAGTTCAAAGCCGCACCCTTTGTCAATGCAGTCATGGCAACGGTCTTCTGAGACTCTGAAAGGGTTATTCTGTTTTATGACCTCCCTCACCGTGCAACGGTCAACTGGGAAGTGTATTGTGCTACTCTCAGGAAATTGAAAAAAAAAAAAAAAAAACGACTTCAGCGTGTTTGTCGCCACAAAAGTGCAAACGAACTTCTCTAGCGCCATGACAATGCAAGGTCTCACACAAGTTGGCGCACCCGAGAGGAGCTCAGCAAACTCAATTCAACTGGTCTTCCTCATCCACACTGCAGCCCTGATATCACACCTTTCGACTTCCATCTGTTGGGCCCAATGAAGGATGCATTTCATGCGAAGCAGTATGTGGATAACGGGGAGGATATTCATGCAGGACGACCTTGGTTCCGACGTGAACCAGTAGAGTGGTATCACGAAGGCGTACAGGCCCTCCCAATAAGTTGGCCTGAAGCTGACACATTGAAGAGGATCAACTTGAGAAATAAGGTTTTGCAGCCAAAAGAATGGGGAATGACATGTTGTATTGGAATCCTGACTAAAACCAACCTGATTTTAGAAAAAAAAGTGTTGCATTATTTACGGAACGCCCCTCATATAAGAGAAGGCCGAAAGAAAACTATTATTACTAATGTAAAAATAAAGAATTTTGCCCTTGTGTGTGAGGAATATAAGAGCAAAATTGGTGTCAGAATTTCTCCTACACCTCTTACCGTCACTGTATGGAAACGAGGGCTGTTTCTTTTTTAACCTCTGATGTCTAAAACTGAAACCATAGTGGAAACACAGGGAAGCTTTGCAAAGATGTGTTGCACAAAGTCTAGTATGCCCATCTATGGCACATCACTTTTCTCAGTTCTGACCACACAGTGAGCACTTAAAGATGCATAGAACGGTAGTGTCTCCCACAGAGGCTTTCGCCTGATTTCATGCAGCCCACATAACGTAACTGCCAGACGTTTCCTACTTCATGATAACTTTCGGCCGCACACTCGAGGTGCAAGGAAGAAGCTACTGCAACATTTTCGGTGGGAGGCGTTTGATCAGCTATTATGCAACCCAGTCTTGGTTTTCTCTGATTTTTATCTGTTTGCTCTCATTTCCAGCTGGTTATGAGGGCAGAATTTTAGAACAGACAACGAAGTGAAGGCAGCGTAGGTAATTGGCGGAAATCTTCCATGATGAGGCTATTGGAAAGTTGGTGTTGTACCACGCTACGACAAATGACTGAGTGTGAGCATAGAGAAGTAGCTGGAAGGTGCAGTTAAATGTTGCAAATAAAACATTTTTTGTTCTCACTGTGGTTTCCACGTCGCCAACGATTGGAGGTTCAAAAAGGTAAGGCAGTCCTCGTACTTACCACGGATGGTTCGCTAGTTCCTTGGGAACAGTGTTTCTACTGCAGTCATGCAATTTTGATAGCCCTCAGAACTTTAGTAATCCAAAATTGTTGAGTCTTTCGTGACGACTGTTGACAAATTGTTTGTGGCTTTTGCCCCAGGATTCTCGGTCGACACATTTCTTTAAAGAATTTTCTGACTCTCCTCAAGCACGAGTTGCTGCGATTGTCAAAGGTTCGCTCCACCAGCGGTGGTGGCAGACCCTTTGACAATGCCAGCTACTCGTACCTGTGAAACGATAGAAAATTCGCTAAAGAAATATCGGCCGCGAATGCCGAGGCAAAAGCGACAGGTAATATGTCAACAGTGGTCACGAAAGCCTTCATTTGCCGACGTTTCTGATGACACGGCACGTGGTTATTGATATTCCTAATGGGTTCCAATTTTCTGTGGATAATTTCAAATACCTTCTATGTACCTGACAGAGCGAATAAAGGAACAGAGAAAAACCTGCGTTTAGTCTTGCGTCTACTTCATGTCTTGTTACTAAGGGTAAATAAGCGAGGTGGCTGCATCTTGTGAAATGAATCCTCCCAGCGTTTATGTAAAACTATTATTGAGGGGTCCACAAGAAACCTAAATCTGCTTATATGTCCTTCTGCAGAGATAAGTGACGTCACTGCTGATGCATCGAATTGCGACGAAAAGCCCGGTGATCCACTTGGTGCTGTTCGAGAGTAGAGGGCTATGTACTGGCATCGGGATACACATCCCATTCTTTCATTTTGTGTGTTACTCATAAAACAGCAACACCACATCGCATGGCAGTTGACAGGTGGGCTTCAGTTCAAGCTGAGCATATATCCAATTCCTAACTTCGTCACTAACTGATAGATACATACACACATACATTGATTTAACGTTCCTGACTGCGAGGCTGTTGTCATATCTTGATTGTAAGGCGAATTCCGTAACTGGAAACCCCTCAAAATTAGTCTCTGGTAATGATTTACCACGGCTTCGCGAGTGTAGCACTACGTATGTACTGCCAGGCGAGTTGTCTAGCCTTGCGATATGGTAACATATTATAGATAGTGGTCACAAACAGTCTGAAAAACTGGTAAGGGTGTTGCACGGTAGGTTGTGGTCAGAAACAGTATGAAAAGCTTGTAAGGGTGTTACAGGCAGGTGCTGATATGTAATTGTTAATTAGTAAATTCGATAAGTCATGGCGTGTCCGAGCTAATAAGCTTTGAAATTACCCAGTCAGGCCTTTGCGAGCGCAAATTCAAACTGTCTGTCAGTTGTAAATGTGTCAGCTGTTCTCGAGCATGAGACTGCTCAGCCTTTGGCTCGCATTAAATCATTACTACGCCCCATGTCGAAACTTTTTGTCGCTCTCTTGTTTGTTTTCTGTGAAATACACAAAGAACACGTATGGCGACACCGTCTCTGACGCACCGGCAGAATTTTCAGCCCAAAGGCTTGACTGGCAAACTTCAGTGCCAATTAACTTGGAAACGGCGCTACGTATCGAATTTATTTCTCAGAAATTATTTCTCAGTACAATCAGCCACGCAACACCCTTTCCAGCTTTTCATATTGATTCCGACTATCCTGTATAGACAAAACTTCCTCGTGAATCAGTCTCTTAGCGAAAAGCGTATAAAACTGCTTATAGGAGTTCTTGAGATTAGCTTTTTTTAAAAATATAGAAAAACTCGGAACGAGAATTTAATTTAGTGCTTTTTGTAGCTTTGGGATTCAAAAATAAGACCTGGTGAACAGTATCCGGGTTTTTACAAAGGGGCCGAAAATTAAAGTAGCTCGCTCTGTCCATTTAGAGAGAAAATAAAAGCACGATCACCAACCACAGTCATCTACACACTGCAGAGACAAGTTCGATAAACTACGGTGTGGAAGTGAGAGAGAGTTCTCTTGTATTCGAAAATACCACATGAAAATGGATCGCAACGTACGAGTTCGAACCACTGAGCATGACTGATGTGGCTGCCACTGACGTTTGGCCTGCGATCATATGCCTCACAACTGACATGATTCAGACACAAATTACCAATTTATACGGATCTTGAAGACGTTAAGTCAAAACTCAATTCATTTAGTAGACAACTTTGTAGGTGGGTCAACCACAGCAGTACGGAACCGCGAACAGAGGACGCGGTCGCTTGCTCTGTACTCGGTTCCGTATAGATCGGAGAAGCGATCACTATGGTACAAGTTGTTTTGAACCCACCCACTATAATGGAATCTGGCAGTTTTATAATCTATGACATACCTTCTTTTAGCGGTGTTTTGTTTTGACGGACAACGAATGTTGGGTAAACAGATTCCGAGCGTCTCCGCTCTAATGTTTTAATCATATGTTGACCTGAAGATGTGGCCTTTTGTACCACGAAACCGGTTGTGATGCAGTAATAAAGGACTAATTACAGCTGAAGCGGTTATTGACACCCAAGGTCAATTTATTTATCTCGTGCAAGACTAGTTTACTGCATACCCATTTGGATTGGTTGGTTGTTTGATTTGAGAGTGGGGACCAAACAGCGAGGTCATCGGTCCCAGCCGATTGGCTTGGGAAGGAAGTCGCCCGTGTGCTTTCAAAGGAACCACCCCGGCATTTGCCTGAAGTGATTTAGGAAAATCACGGATGCCTAACTCAGAATGGCCGGACGTGGGTTTGAACCGTCGTCCTCCCGAATGCGAGTCCAATGTGCTAACCACTGCGCCACCTCACTCGGGACTCATTTGGAAGTACTAGATACAGGGTTCAGCAGATCGACGTTTTAAAAATTTGGGACATTGTAGAGGATGACATTTTGAACGGTTCGATACAATGAACCTATAGCTGGAGATATGGAATAAAGTGTCTACAGCCACCAATGCGCTACTGCAAATCCACGCATTGTCTATACGAGAGAATACCAGGGAAGAGTCTCAGTGAACATGTAGGCTGGAATTCTTGTATGTCACCATACGGGCTCTCATAATTTACAAGTTAGTTTTAATGCTGCATAGTGTTTTATCTTTCTGAAAAATGCCTTGCCGGAAATTCTGAACGATGTTGCCTTGCAACTGCGCTCTAGTTTGTGGTTTCAGAACGATGGTGCTCCAGCTCACTTTGATCGTCGGACCAGGGCACATCACACAGGCGGAGAGAAATTGGAAGGGGATGCCCAGTCCCTTGGCCTGTGCGCTCCGCTGGCCTCACCCCTCTTCACGTTTTCCTCTGGGGTTGTGTAAAGTCCCTTGTGTACTCAACAGCAGCGGGAACGGTACCAGAGATTACTGCGTTCATCTTTACAGTGTTTTATACCATCAGAGACGAGTGCGAAATCTTACGGAGAATCAGACCAAACACATTCCGTCGTAGCACATTACGTAACGAATGTGATGGTCGTCTCATTGAACAGTTACCCTGCGGTAATGAGGCCACAGATTAGGTTTACGGTATTTGACTGCATTCTACCGTCAACAAAAGTTTTCCAAACTATAATATTCTGGTGTTTCATTAAGCCTACAAAATTTGAAGAAAGTTCATTATGCTGCAGAAACTTTATTTTTAGCAATAGGTTCCTCATACTAAAATATTATAAATTCCATCTTCTACAGTCTCCCAACTTTTTAAATCGTCATTCTGTTACACCTTATATATCCAGATCGTTAGAAAATTTTTCTGTTTGCACAAACATAACGACTGAACCAAGTTTATGTGGACAGAGGGTTACCACACCATGAGTTATGAAATGTAATCTACATTTTCTATGAAACTTCCTGGCAGATTAAAACTGTGTGCCCGACCGAGACTCGAACTCGGGACCTTTGCCTTTCGCGGGCAAGTGCTCTACCACTTTCCCGCGAAAGGCAAAGGTCCCGAGTTCGAGTCTCGGTCCGGTACACAGTTTTAATCAGCCAGGAAGTTTCATATCAGCGCACACTCCGCTGCAGAGTGAAAATCTCATTCTGGAAACCTCCCCCAGGCTGTGGCTAAGCCATGTCTCCTCAGTATCCTTTCTTTCAGGAGTGCTAGTTCTGCAAGGTTCGCAGGAGAGCTTCTGTAAAGTTTGGAAGGTAGGAGACGGGATACTGGCAGAAGTAAAGCTGTGAGTACCGGGTGTGAGTCGTGCTTCGGTAGCTCAGATGGTCCTCTGTAATAAAAAAACTTGAGTTAATCGATCAACAACGAACCTAAACGGCTGTCTTACGACGTCCGCCCCGAGCAGATGCAACGAACAAAAGCGAAAAAAATGAGATTTTTTTTTTAAAAAAAAAAGATGGTACAGCACTTGCCTGCGAAAGGCAAAGGTCCCGAGTTCGAGTCTCGGTCGAGCACATAGTTTTAATCTGCCAGGAAGTTTCATATCAGCGCACACTCCGCTGCAGAGTGAAAATCTCATTCTGGATACATTTTCTGTATTTGTTTACATTTACATAATAGCAAGACTTCTCATTATTTAATTTTTGCTATATTATGTATTCTTATTGCATCGGGAAAATGATTTTACTACTTCTGAGCTTTCCGAATAGACACAGGTGCCTCACTTTAGTTAGTGTTGTAAGGTTTTCCAGCTTGGACAATCAAATCTCCTCTTTGCAGCCCCATTGTAGAGGTTTGTTCTATTCCAGGCCACAAATAAATATTTTGGACAGATTGTACTTTACTGTTATGTATTTGTTTAGGAAAGCTACTCGTATTATTTCTTCTCACTATCTGATAGAGAAACGTATAGATTCCAGTCATTTCACTTTCAGAATCTGTCGACTTTCCTTGAGCAATAAAAGCTTGAAAGGATTTCCGGATGGAATAATTATTTTTTAAACGTCCCCTGACGTTACCAGCCACAATGTATTTTTCTAGAGGACAAGTTTAATACTGTATTATAAACTGTAATTTAAATAGACAGTTACTAAGAGTAATGTGTGAGCTGTATAACTCTCGGTCCTTGTAACCCTTAAAGTAGCTTTCCTTTTTTCCGTTGTACGCTCTGTGTGGTGACGATATACGTCTGTTCCCTAGAAACAGTCCCTATTCGTAAGTCTAGCATGTCTCAGAATTAATGCACGGGTTTACCTGAAAGGATTTATCTCATTTCATTATCGAATTCTCACCACCAGAAGACAACAACTTCATCCTCAGTTACAATCACTGAAAGATCAACGTGTAATATAGTCATGGACTGTGCGGCTGGTCCCGGCGGAGGTTCGAGGCCTCCCTCGGGCATAGGTGTGTGTGTTTGTCCTTAGGATAATTTAGGTTGTGTGTAAACTTAGGGACTGATGACCTTAGCAGTTAAGTCCCATAAGGTTTCACACACATTTGAACATTTTTTTCAAAGTATAATATAGGCTGCCGTTTAAGACTGAAGCGTAGCGCCGTATAACGATCCTGCCTTGGAGGCGGTGAAGTGGGAGATGTGTCTCAGAGGTGGATAGTGACAGATGGTGACGCGAGACTGGACGCGCACGTAGTTTATGTATCAGCCGATAGAGGACAATATTGGATAGGGGGACTGTGATTTTAGTTTCGATTGTGCCCACTAGAGTGCACTAAAGTAATAGAATGTTTTTTTATAAACTGTTCTAGTATTTTCATAAAGTGTTATTATGTCTTTTTGTGTATGTAAAATGGTATAAATGCGTTTTAGCAGTATGAATGAAGCATGAGTGTGGTTTAAGGTTAATATGAAGATAATTGTTTAACAAGTTATGTACTAGGATTTAGTGTGGGAACATTTCGAAGACGTATGGATATGGACAAAGGGGATTTTTGTAGAATAGATTTGTAAAGTAAGTTTATGGTAAAGGGAAAGTTAATTCAGGTATAAATAACAATGGTAAATAACTTTATGCATAAGAAAAACTTCAGCATATTAGATAATTACGTCGGTAAAAAGTGCATTCGTTTGGTTTACTATTTTGCGATTGGTTATTGATGAAAAGCACGGACTGACGCGGGAGAATGTTGTTTTGCTATTGGCTGTTGAGTAAACTGACCAATGGTAAATCAATATTCCTCGCGCGCCTTTCTCTGCTGGTATAGAAGACTTAGAGTATTCTAGAGAGGAGTGGAAGCCTAGCCAAGAAACAGTTCGGACGTGTGTAGTAGTAGTTCCGATGGAAACGATAAGTTGCCCGATCTAGCAGTGTTTCATACATAAAAAGTGTGGTAAAGTGACGGCATAATTATTCCGATGGTCGTGTAGAAATTTCGGAATTTTTAAGTGAATTTTGTGACGAGAAAAGACATATTCCGCGTGGCGTATTGAGCGGGTCGGTGGCTAAAAACTGTGACTGCATTTGGTACCGACAGACTTAATATTTGGCGAGCATTCTCAATCAAAAACATTCAGTATCTCTGTAGCTATTACGTTTTCGGAAATGTAACACCATAAACTTGCTAACGTGGGTGAAAGGGATTGTGAGTGACTGTGTTAAGACTAGCACGGGCTTGGCAGTGATACTTGTTCACCTAAGTTTCAGAATATATTAATTGAGGACAAAATTTCCAACCTTTCATTTCGTGTGAAAACTTTCTCCCGAAACGTAGATTAGAGACTTTAATTGCAGCCTAGTTCACCTCGAAGTACAGTAGGTTTCGCTCGGCTTCCCTACTGATGATATGCTGAGGTAATGTTCACAGGTAGGTGCAGGTCCGTCGTAAAGGGGCGGAAAGAACCGCACTGCCGCAAGTTCCTTTCCGGTTTCACGGTATCAACTGCGGAATGTAAACCGCTTTATCTGCGGCCCTGTTTCAAATTTTGTTTTAAAACTTTCATATAGACAGGCTAACTAGAAGCAAAAATCAGATTTGACGTAGTATAATACTAGAAACCGACACTGTAGTCATTTCTTCTCGTAGAGTACCGAAATAAAATATTACAAATTTTGAAATTTCCGCTTGTATTTTCCCTGTGGTGATGGGCGGTGGTTTGAACTCAGTTTACAACAGTGCGAGGGAAAAGATTCTGTGTTAACAAGAAAGAGGGTTCATACTAGCTTTCCATGAATGATGAATTCTGATGACCATTCCGAAGGCAACGAGCATTACGTGATAGTTTCAGCGATGTAGGAATACAGGTTTTTGGATTAATCTACGGGAAATTTCAGTGAAATGGGAAGCAAGAAATCTGCAACGCACGGATATGGTGTGTAGCAATCCAGTAGAATACGATAGAGCTACTGCAGAAAAGGGGTATTAGGTGCTGTTAGGGTAACGAAAGTGTTCGGGCGTCACCATTTATTTATTTTTGTTATGATTAAATGTTGCCTCACTTAAGTTTCAGTCGTCATTGTTTTCGTTAAGCTGACACACTCAGCCTTGATTCGGTTATTTCCTACAAATGACTCAACGCTCTCCGGATAGCCCCACAGTCTGCCTGTCTAAGGGTTTGTGAATTTTATTGTAGTACAGTATTTATTTATAACTATAAAGCTTATCTGACAGTACTGAGACCAATGCTGGAAGGTGTTTTGGAAACGAATTCCTGCTCCGTTCATCGCTTTTGACGTGGTAACTGCAACGTTACATGTATGTAGGCGAGCTAATCGGCCACCCAGTACTGGTATGAGGTAAGACGAATTTGTTGTATGGCTGAACGCTAGCGGCGCAGGTCTCAGGGCGCGCTGCGCTTCCAGCTAGGTGGCCGTTACTAGCGAGTCCAGGTACAAAGACTAAGAGTGTCGCCGAAAATAGGGAAAATCCCGAAGCTGAGAATTCGGATGGCTGTTACTAGCATGGCCTTTGTGCAAGAGGAAACTCCAAGAAATGGTGGAGTGCCAGACAAGCTGAAAGATAATTTCTTACAGCTCTTTGAGAGTCTATAAAGAAACACATAAAATATTAATACAAATCTGTATCCATTGGCGGCCTCAGATAAACTAACTACATCCAATAATATGACGAAATTTCAGTAATTTTAAAACTGCAGAATATTTCTCAGTAAATAAACATTTAATCTATGAACCTCTGAATTAATAACTTTTAATTGCTTCAAGCGATTTCAACACACGATATCACAGATGGTAGATTTGCACTACACCTATCATCTCTGAAAGGTAGGTATTTCTATCTATTTTTTTTTACTGATTTGTGATGTCTTTTATCTGCTTCAGTATGCAAGTTGTGTCAGGACATCGTATGCTCCACACTTACACAGTAAATTAATACAGCATCAGTACACCATATTTTGTAATATCTGTGTTTTTATTTTGTTGGTGGTTGTGGTATTAAGTCCTGAGACTGGTTTGATGCAGCTCTCCATGCTACTCTATCCTGTGCAAGCTTCTTCATCTCCCAGTACCTACTGCAACCTACATCCTTCTGAATCTGCTTAGTGTATTCATCTCTTGGTCTCTTTCTACGATTTTTACCCTCCACGCTGCCCTCCAATGCTAAATTTGTGATCCCTTAATGCCTCAAAACATGTCCTACCAACCGATCCCTTCTTCTGGTCAAGTTGTGCCACAAACGTCTCTTCTCCCCAATCCTATTCAATACCTCCTCATTAGTTACGTGATCTACCCACCTTATCGTATATTTTATTTAATGGGTGAAAAGTTTACTGTTTTGCACTAACTTTATTTAAATGCTGATTTCAAGCGTTATTAAAAAAAACTGTGCACATTTAAAAGTGGTCAGTCGCATGTGTTAGTGGACACCACAATTGAAACGAGAATCGAAACACGCTTCTGTCAAGAAGCCGTAAATAACTGTTTAAACAATATTGAAGGACAATCTGTTGTCATTTATCATGAACTCAGTTGCGCAAGAATACTGATTTATTTATTTATGAGCCAGCTATCACTTATAGGATTAGTTTAGTCTGGAATGTAGTCAAATTTAGGGCTTAAAGAGAATATATATTTCGTGGGAAAGGGCTTTAGCCAATGGAAAAGGAGATAGTAGCGCGTCACTGTGGAAGTCTAGGGGAGACCGTAACTTCTCGAGTGGATAGCCCAAGGGAGAGATTCTGGTCACTTTTGTGGCGAGTTCTGGAAGAAAGCAGACATGTCTACAGTAACGTGAGTGATTCGATAGTAAAGGTGATTGTTTCTGGGCAGTGAACAGTCGTTATAATACTGTAACTATTATAGGGGCTTTGTATTTCGAGGGGACTGTACGTGCTCCAGAGTAGAACTCTAATTTTCACCGCTTGATTTGAGGAAATTAGAATAGACAGAGCATGAGTTACTATTATCCGTGTCACATGTGTTAATTTGTGAATCATCATGTTGAACTTTGAACAATTTGTAGCTGGTGAATCTTTTGTTTAGCCGGCCGTAGTGGCCGTGCGGTTCTAGGCGCTACAGTCTGGAACCGAGCGACCGCTACGGTCTCAGGTTTGAATCCTGCCTCGGCCATGGATGTATGTGATGTCCTTAGGTTAGTTAGGTTTAATTAGTTCTAAGTCCTAGGCTACTGATGACCTCAGAAGTTAAGTCGCATAGTGCTTAGAGTCATTTGAATCTTTTGTTTGCTTTGCTCATGAAATGTACTTAGTTGTCAGAAGTCTTAGATGTAAATAGTTTGAGTATTTTGCTATCATTCTCGTATTTCTCTCCACGTAACTTTACTGCATTTGATAAGGGTATTTTCCATCTGCATTTTAACTGACTGTCATAGGACCACTTCCCATTCATTTGAGATGTCCTTCCTTGGACATCTATACTACGTAGCTAAATTGTACATTTGCTCTCCTTATTATATTGTTTAACTTATTATGACATGCAAATCATTTTGTGACAGACAAGTGTGTTACTCATATGCAGCTAGACAATGCTACTACAAGCTGAGTAACAGAATGTAACTTTTATTGCATAATAATCAGATGTTTTTCAGGCTCAAATTATGGATGGACAAAGGAAATAATGATATATTTGAATATATGTGAGTAATTATTAATGTAATAATGTCTCTGAACGCAGGCTATAACGTTGCCAGTATCTATTTAGTCCCTTTAATAGATGCCGTGTATAATATGCCCTGTTAACTCTGTCCTCACAATAGTTGTCACATCTAAAGATCTTGGCATCTAGGAAGGTTACGGGCTGCACCTATTTTTCTTAAGCAATTACTGAATAGAGTAGTTATTTAGTCTCCTTATTTCGAAATGAATTCCAAACAGTGGCGTTTGATAACATTCATTTGGCACAATGACTCAGCGATTCGGGGCACTGACGTTTTTGCCACCATGCTTGGCTGTTCGCGTCAGTGCTGGTGTTGGTGCTGCCATGTGCCGTGGCAGGGTGCACTTGCAGCAGAAATATTGCCGCTAGCAACGCCACAACAAGGCGTGGAGCAGTGTGCCGTCACTGGGAAGGGCAATCGGGTGGGTGGGAGCGAAACTGCATCAACTTTGGGGCCATGGTCAGAGACAGACTTGAGCTTATGTTCAGTGCCAGGCCATGCATAGCGTGCCAGCTGAGATTCTTTATGTACCGGCGCGGCTGGCACAGAGGATCCTTGTAGATGGAAGACGGGATAGCTGCTGTGGTCATCAGAGATGGAATCTCGATGGGATGGAGCATGTTGGAAGACAGCCAGCTAGGAGACAACACAGCTAGCAACTTACAAGGAGAGCAACTGGTTGGCCGTAGCTGTGTAGTAAGTCATGGAGCAAAGCGGTGAGCCTGCCTTTCGCACTTGCACCTGGGCCTGGCAGCAGCTTGCTGTCAACATGTGCCTTCATTTTCGTCTGGAGCAGTGGATGGTGCTTGCCTTCATGGATCCATGAAACACAGGGTGACCACGAACGTAGCATTAGCTGCAGTGCGTTCTCACTTACGACAGTTAAAGGAAAGCGTACCAGTTGTGACCAGTGCTGTCTTGTGGTGCAGATTACTATGTCTGAGTCGACTAAATGAAGTAACAAACGATCAGTTTTCAACGAGGCAACTGTAGGGCAAGGTGTATGAAAGTGGGAAAATTTTAATATCTCCTTGTTGTTGCATACGCTGTTTTATTTTTTCTCATTTATTGTGGGTAGCAGAGAGTAATTTGGACCGTTGTAATCTATTACTGATTCTGACTATCTTGTTAATTGCTTTCTTTAGTGTTAGGTACGTTTTTGGCGTTTTTGTTTACATTTTGGGCTTTCGTATTCTGCGATGAGATTAATTATTGTGTATTTCTTTGTTCTCATTTTGGCGTTGTATTATTATTTTTTGATGTAGCATTTATTGCCTCCTTTATTTTAGAGTTGGTGAGACACATTATTTTGTGTTCTGCTGTCCTAGATATTAGGTTTTATATTTTGGTATATTGAATAATACGCTTGTGTCATGCTGTGTATTTGCTCAGAGTTGTTGAAACTGAATAACAAATGAACATCAAAGTTAATAAGAATTCACGCCCACACAACCATCTGACGCTTTCCACTCCCATCACGTGTGGATGTATGTGTGTGTTTTGGTATTATGTTAGAAGATAAGGCAGTATTATACAGGGTGATTCAAAAAAATACCACAACTTTAAAAATGTGTATTTAATGAAAGAAACATAATATAACCTTCTGTTATACATCATTACAAAGAGTATTTAAAACGGTTTTTTTTCACTCAAAAACAAGTTCAGAGATGTTCAATATGGCCCCCTCCAGACACACGAGCAATATCAACCCGATACTCCAACTCGTTCCACACTCTCTGTAGCATATCAGGTGTAACAGTTTGGATAGCTGCTGTTATTTCTCGTTTCAAATCATCAATGCTGGCTGGGAGAGGTGGCCGAAACACCATATCCTTAACATACCCCCATAAGAAAAAATCGCATGGGGCAAGATCAGGGCTTCTTGGAGGCCAGTGATGAAGTGCTCTGTCACGGGCTGCCTGGCGGCCGATCCATCGCCTCGGGTGGTTGACGTTCAGGTTTCATAACTAACCTTTTTCGTAGGACTCTCCATACAGTTGACTGTGGAATTTGCAGCTCTCTGCTAGCTCTGCGAGTCGATTTTCCTGGGCTGCGAACAAATGCTTGCTGGATGCGTGCTACATTTTCATCACTCGTTGTCGGCCGTCCAGAACTTTTCCCTTTGCACAAACACCAATTCTCTGTAAACTGTTTATACAAACGTTTAATACACCACCTATCAGGAGGTTTAACACCATACTTCGTTCGAAATGCACGCTGAACAACTGTCGTCGATTCACTTCTGCCGTACTCAATAACACAAAAAGCTTTCTGTTGAGCGGTCGCCATCTTAGCATCAACTGACGCTGACGCCTAGTTAACAGCGCCTCAAGCGAACAAATGTACAACTAAATGAAACTTTATAGCTCCCTTAATTCGCCGACAGATAGTGCTTAGCTCTGCCTTTTGTCGTGGCAGAGTTTTAAATTCCTAAAGTTGTGGTATTCTTTTTGAATCACCCTGTATTACTGTGTCGTGTAATCTTTTGTTGTCATGTTGCAGAAATGGCAGCTGTGGATATCCCTAGCATGAACTCGTTGAGAAAGGACGAGTTGGCCTGTGGAGCTGACATCTGTGGACAGGTCTCCACCGGTACAGTGCCTGGCCTACGCAGCTTTGTCAAGTGGTGGGTGAGTTCATGTGGTTAACATCAGAGTAGCAGTAGGACATCAGCAGTAGATTTGCTATGAAACAGACAGATTTGACGCAAGCTGAGGTGCCTGCCCACCCACAAATATAAATCTTTCAGACTGGGTAACTCATTACTTGAATTAGATGATTGATCTCATGACCAACCGTGACATGCCAGGAGGATTACAGGAAAAATCTGTGCAAGTAAAACTTACACTGTATCTTAGGCTGCCAGCTGCTTCGGTGCAAGACAGTACGATGAATTTGGAAATGGTGCGTAAAGATGGCAGCTTCCAGACTCAGGAGTTAATGGTCTCTAGTGTAGAGATTAGATTAAATCAGATGGATAGATCATGTGACTAATGTGGAGGTACTGAATAGAATTGGGAAGAAGAGGAATTTGTGGCACAATTTGTCTTGAAGAAGGGATCAGTTGGTAGGACGTGTTCTGAGGCATCAAGGGATCACCAATTTAGTACTGGAGGGCAGCGTGGAGGGTAAAAATCGTAGAGGCAGACTAAGAGATGAATACACTAAGCAGATTCAGAAGGCTGTAGGGTGCGATAGATACTTGGAAATGAAGAAGCTTGCAGAGTATAGAGTAGCATGGAGAGCTGCATCAAACCAGTCTCTGGACTGAAGACCACAACAACAACAAACAGAGTAGAGGTGGCAAACAATTTGCTTGGTTACCACTATTCAGGCTGATGATAGTGAGATATTTTTCAGTTGATATTACACTGGGTTCCATAGAGTTTGTACTAATGTTTGCAGAGAAAGAGTGCCAGATCCACGTATCACACATAAGGCGGTATTCACCACTAGGATGAAATGTTTTTATTCTTTGCCTAGATTTCAAATAGTTGTGAATTTTTCCTGAGTGTTGTAACCTGTATATTCACTGTAATCGTTTTTCTAATTCCATACGGTATGTACTATTGTCTGTCCCATCCAAGCCGACACTCACCCCACTAGGATGTAATGTCTTCGTTATCTGCCTAGGCTGCAGAGATTTATGATTTCCCCAGAGTGATATAACTTGTATTTTTGCTGTAGTTGCTTACGAATCTCATATTTGGTTGGTGTGGTTTTCAGTTTTGTGGGGAGGGGCGCAGGTGAGTTTTGAAACGTGGCTACACTGAGCCACAGCGCCAGAGATCGCGCTAGAGAGTATTGTTCCCCCGCCTCCACTGGCAGTGATTATTGAGATGTCGTAGTGGGCAGTGCTTGGGGAGAGCTCGTGGTAGTCAGTGCTTGTTAAGAACTCATAGCAGAGAGTATTTGTTGAGATGTGCTAGTAGGGATTGCTTGCTGAGATGTGATACTGAAAAGTTCTTGTTGAGATGTGGTAATAGCGAGTCGGTGTGGAGATATATTGTAATGATTAGAGTGATTTTGGTCAATATATGAAGGTAACGAAACTTGATTTATTTTTCATTATTTAATGTCGTAAATAATGCTTCATTACAGGTTCAGTCAACAAAGCATCTGGCTTGTGTTCTGGGATTAGAGTGTAATTCTGGTTCTCTTGAGTAATTATGGTATTTTTATTTTCTTTAATTAATTCAGTATAAATGATATTTAAAATTTCTTGTGTTATTGAAGAAGAACCGTGCCAGATGCGTATGTTGAGTCATACTTCCACACACAGAACAGTTATACTTGTGCTTTGGTTTCGTAGGTTTTATAGTTGCTGGGGACTTAATTAATTAATTGTGTTAATGAAAATTTCCATTTCATTCTTTGTTGTTGTTCTATGCAGTCAGATTGCGTAATAATACTAGTCAGGGCCAACCGTTTACGAGACTTCGTAATCGGACAGACAGCTACTAAATCAAAAAATTAAAATTATTTTCATTGTATTTTAATTAAGCCCACATGCACGTGGCGACCGCTGTTTCGGATCATCCCTTGGAATCTTCTGATTGTAAAAATAGTAGACAGTAGTATTGTTGTAGTAATTTGTAGTTTAGTAATTGTAGTCTATTTTGCATGTGTAGATTTGGTAATTGTCATTCTTCTAATGGTATTTTTTTTTTTTTTTTTTGCAAAATTTCATTTCTGTTGTCTTGTCTACGGGTTTGACAATTAGTGCAATTATTTCAATTGTTCGATTAATCGTGTTTGAGGGAAACATTTCGTGTTAATGGTATTGTTGGAGATGAAGTGTCATTGTGTGTAATTTTCATATAGTGACGAGTTTTGTATGTTTTGTAAATGATTACACGATCGATGAAAAAGGCAAAAATGATGGATAGTGAGAATGACGAAATTGTTAACATGGCGAACTCGCCAACAGAGGAAAACAGTATCACGAATAATGAAGTGGAAAACAATTTAATAAGTCGGGAAAATAGTCCGGAACCAATTCAAAATTTTTCTCAATCAGAAAATTCACAGAATACGAGATTAACGATAGAAGATTCTGAAATAGTATCGAACACAGATAGCTTTACAGCCATGACGAAAGAAGTTGGTTTCGCGGGAAATGTTAGGGGCGAAAAGAATTTCGAACCGGCTATTATGGAGCAGTTGATGGGTGCAATATTAAATTTGGGATCTGAATTAAAAACAGTGACAACACGGTTAGACTTACAAAGGGGAACAATGGAAACACGGTTAGACTCACTGTGATCACAGTTGGGATCACAAATAGGAACAATTAAAACAGAGATGGGAACTTTGGGATCTGAATTAAAAACTGATATGGGAACAATGGAAAAGCAGTTTAGATCTGAATTAAAAACACAGATGGGGACAATGGAAACACGGTTAGGATCCGAATTAAAAACAGTGGCAACACGTTTAGAAACAGAGATGGAAACAATGGAAACACGGTTAGACTCACGAATAGGGACATGTTTCAAAAATATGAAAGATGAATTAAAGAAAGAAATCAGAGAAGAAGTGCAACCAATTTTGAATTCTCACAATAATAGATTAATTGCAGTAGAGATTAGACAAAGGGAACAAGATAGAGAACAGGAAGAAAGAGATCGCGTGATAGTACAAAAATTTTCAGAGTTAAATTTACAACGTGCACACGATAAGGAAGAAATATTTGAGAGAATCGAGGAATCCGTACCAAATGACAGATTAAATAACCTAACACAACAATATGAACAGTTAACTACCAAATGTGTCAACACTGAAACCCGAGTCGCGACACTTACGGAAGACGTAGGTAAACAGAAAGAAAAAATAGGTGACTTATCGGAAAGAGTTGAGGAGATTTCAGATAAATTGACAAATCTTAGTTTACATGGGGACAGAGATTCGGATGATACAGCTCCATTACCATTTTCAGAAACCGAAGAGTACCAGAACATAAATAAACATGTTGAAAATCAGGGAAAATTTAATGAACGCGTTAAAAGGGAATTTGAGGCATTACGAATGCAAGTCAAACAAATTGAAGGCGAAATCGTAGGAAAAGACAGCAAAGGAAATTTAGAATCACAGATACCAGGGGGGTTTGAAGAAGGTAATTTGTTTCATTTACGGGATGCAACAAGAGAGCGCCAGACGCGCGAATTTGACAATAATCAACACTGGGACTGGGACAGACGCGGTAGGTCTTTGTCGCCACGAGGCGAAAACTTTGACTATAAACACTTTTTGACTGTTCGGAAATTTAAGATCTTTCGTAATTCTAAGAATGACATACATCCATGTGCATGGTTAGATCAATTTATGTACGCACTCCCACCAAATTGGCCACTAAGTCACAAACTGGAATTTATGTGTGGATATTTAGAAAATGAACCGGCGACGCGGATGCGCGCACTCATTAGAGATTGTAATAATCTGAATGATTTTTATCATGCATTTCTATCGGCATATTGGTCCGAAAACACGCAAGACAGAGTCAAACACAGTCTTATTATGCAGCGTAATTTCAAACAGTCTGAGTTCCGCACGCCAGCGGAATATTTTGAAGACATGATTCGAAAGAATCAGTTCCTTTCCAACCCTTATAGCCCGACTGAATTAATTCGCATTTGTTTAACTAAGTTGCCACAATCCATAAGACAAATTGCTTTAGCTGGAAGATGTAAAGACGACATTGAGACTTTTAAGACTTTGTTACAAGAACTTGAGTATGACAACGACGACGGGACTTCCTGTAACTTTTTCAGCAACAATAATTACGATAGATTTTCAGAGAAAAGGGATAGTGATCGGAACGAGCGTTATATGGGTAATTTTGAGAATGACAGACGTAACAGACAGGACAATAGATACCAGCCTTATGACAATAACAGACGTTCTAACAGAAATTACACAGACAATTATAATAACGGTAATTCTTACCGGAATGATCAATCATACGGAAACAGTAATCGGTATCATCAAGACAGAAATTATTCATACAATAATAGAAACTCTTACTACAGAAATAACCAGGGTAGTAGGTCTAACAATAATTTCAGAAGTGACAGTCGAAATTATACACGAAGTAGTTATGCAGACAGACAGGAAAACAGAAATTTTAATAACAGACACAACCAAGAATTTGCATCTAACAGACAGGAAGGACCTAATTGGCATCCTCCGCGTGACAGAAATTCAGAGAGACAAGTGGAAATAGTAGAAATTGATCCGCGAAATGACGGGAATAATCAAAGACGTGACGCAAACAATCGACCATGACTTGCAGCTTCGGCTTCTGGCAGCAATATAGACGGTTCAGAAAGTAATGACACTACAACTTTACACTACGTACGCCTGGAAGATATGAGAGACATTTTGCTAGGCGAAAAGGAAAATAATGTAGACGCATTTTTACATCCTGTTATTGAAGTATGTGTGGGTAAGAATAAGTTCACTGCAGTTTTAGATTCTGGGAGCCCATTGAACGTCATTAGTGAATCAGTTTTTCGTATATGTGAAAGAACTATTGCCTGTCCTGTGTTACCTATTTCTAAAACTACAATTCGAGGAGCGATTTCTAGAAAAGGTGTGGAAGTTAAACAACAGACCAACCTAAATTTCATTTGTCAAGGATACGAATTGTCTGCTAATTTTATTATTGTTCCATTACTCAGTACACAGATTATATTAGGTATGGAGTTTCTTAACACACATAAGGCAATTTTGAACTTTAAAGAAGGAAGTGTGAATTTGACTGTTGCCGGAATGCCGAAATGTTTGAAATTTTTCGAGTGTTTAGCAAGATCTGAATCAGATACAAAATGTTTAAGGTTTCTTACTTCTGATGCTTTCGTTGAGCATTATGACGACAGTGTGTTTATTCATGACAATGACAATAGATACAGAGACGCGATGGAGGATATAATTAGTAGCGAAGAATTAATTAATGAAAAGGTTAAGAAAGCTGAAGTGCCAGATGACGTTGCAAAAGAAGAGCTGCACCACATTTTGACTTCACATGCTACAGTGTTTAGTCATCACACAGGAACTATACAAGGCTTACAATATTTATTTAAAGTAAAAGAACACACACCATTTCGCGGGAAAACGTACGCTATTCCTTTGGCTTACAGAGACAAGGTTAAGAATGAACTTCAATACATGTTAGATCAGGGCATTATTGAGCCAGCAGTCAGCCCTTATACCAGCCCATTACACGTTGTTCTTAAAAAGGATGGGTCAATTCGTTTGGTTCTGGATTCCAGACAGATAAATAATATTATTATTCCTGAAACTGACCGTCCACAAAATTTAGATGAACTTCTTCAACATTTCCATGGAATTAACGTTTTATCCACGATTGATATGCGCGCAAGTTTTTGGCAAATAGAACTCCACCCTGATTGTAGAAAATATACTGCTTTTTTAGCCTTTGGTAACTGTTACCAGTTTCGGAAATTACCGTTTGGACTTACTGTATCTTCAGCAGCATTCATTCGTAGCTTAAATGAAATTTTACCTGTTTATCTTCGTGACAATATTACTTCATATGTTGACGATATTCTTATTGCTAAACGTTCTTGGAGTGAGCATAACAAAATTTTGGATTCATCATTACGTATTTTTGCACGAGTTGGCATGACAGTGAACTTGGAAAAATCTGAATTTGGTCGTTCTCAGGTGAAATTTCTCGGTCACATTATTTCTACAGAAGGTATTCTTCCCGATCCAGAGAAACTAGATGCTATTCGTAATTATGCTGTTCCTACCACAAAACGTGATGTTCGTAGTTTCCTTGGTGTTTGTAATTTTCTTAGACGTTTTGCTAGATTGGACAATTTGGCCAAACCTCGTTTATGTGAATTATCTGGAAAAAATTCTAATTGGTGTTGGGATGAGGAAGCTCAGTCAGAATTTGAACAAGTTCGTGATGCTTTAGTTGCTGCTCCACTTCTTTCACATCCGGATTTATCTAAAGATTTTTGTTTGGCGACGGACTCATCATACAAAGGCCTAGGTGCACATTTATTTCAAGAGATAGAAGAAAACGGCGTTGTAGTACAGAAGACTATTGCATTTGGAAGTCGTGTTCTCTCTAAATCCGAAAAGAATTATTCGATTACGGAACTTGAAGCTTTGGCTGTTGTTTGGGCTTTCACAAAATTTCGCATATTTTTGTTCGGTAGACATACTAAGGTTTACACTGATCATCGAGCTTTGGAATTTCTTATGTCGACAAAATTAACTCATGGCAGATTGTCACGATGGGCGTTGTACCTACAGGAATTTGATTTTAGTATTGTTTACATACAGGGATCTTCAAATATTGTTGCTGATGCTTTATCACGTGCACCTATGGGTTTGAAACAAAGTGCTGAAGAGGACTGCAAAGAAAACCATTATTGTTTGATGTACATTCAAGGTGTTGCGTTTGAGAACTTTATTTCGTCTTCGCTCCAGGACATCGCTAAGGAGCAAAATAAGGATCCAATCTGGAAGGACATTAAGGAGAAATGGAGGAGAAAGGAAAGCGTAGCGATTAGACAGCATTATTTAGTCCGCAATGACATTCTTTTCAAACGAAAATCGGTCGACAACTCTGTTTGGTTAGTTTGTATTCCTGATGAGTGGGTCAATAAATTGATTTGGTACACACATTTCAGTTATGCGCACTTTGGTCCCAGAAAATGCTTTCATAAATTACGAGAAAATTGCTACTTCAGTAATATGGAAAAACGTATTCGATCTGTTCTTGCCAAATGCAAATTATGTCAACAGGCTAAGCCGCCAACTGTTTCTCACAGAGCACCGTTGTTTCCCATCATTCCAGCGAAATTAAAGGACATGGCTGCAGTCGATTTGTTCGGTCCAGTGGTTCGTTCTACTAATGGTTTTGCGTACATTTTCGTAGCAGTGGAATTGACATCAAAATATGTGTGTTTTACACCTTTACGCAAAGCAACAGCTCGTTCAGTATCTAATGCTTTCATCAAACATTTTCTTAAAGAAGTTGGTCATGTTGATAAGGTTATATCAGATAATGGATCACAGTTGCGCTCTAAAATTTGGCTTCGTACTCTACGGCGTCGTAAGATTAAACCAAGTTTTATTTCACTTTTTCACCCTCAATCTAATGCTTCAGAAAGATGGATGAAGGAAATCAATAAATTGTGCCATCTTTATTGTCATCAGAATCACAGAACTTGGGATCAGTATCTTCATATTTTTCAAAACATTCTGAATGAACTTCCAAATGGCTCAACTTCTTTACCGCCTCTATTGATATTAAAAAATAAAGTACCAACAAATCGCATTTCTGAAATCGTTCCTTTTCCGCCTTCACGGAAACTGCGGCATTCTGAAGTTGTCAACCTGGCTCTACAAAATATTGCATCTGCGGCTG
Source organism: Schistocerca nitens (assembly GCF_023898315.1). Taxonomy (NCBI): domain Eukaryota; kingdom Metazoa; phylum Arthropoda; class Insecta; order Orthoptera; family Acrididae; genus Schistocerca; species Schistocerca nitens. Next base: position 652,732,058 of record NC_064617.1, read on the forward strand.
CTAGAAGAGAGAAATCAGCTAAGCGTCCTGGTCGTTTAAAAACTTTGTCAGTTGGTCAGAAGGTGTTAATTAAATCTCATCGTTTGTCTCATAAAGGAAAAGGCTTATGTCGCAAATTTTTTCTGCTTTATAACGGTCCATACAGAATTCGCAAAATTATCCATGATAACACTGTTGAAGTAGAAACTCTTAAATCTCGGCGCTCTAAGGGAATACATCACATATCCAACGTTAAAATTTTTGTGGAATGACATACCTTTGAGAAACCAACAGTTATACGTAAACATGCGGAGAATGCAAGGATACCGCGCCGTGTTCCGGCGGCGGCAGATACTCAAAGCAACAGTCAGTCTGCGCGCCGCACAAGGCAGTCGTTGACCGCAAACAATCACTTCCTACGTCACGCGCCTACAGCTGATCGAGCGGTCAGTGCGAATGCACTGACAGACGTAAACAAATACACAGTCTAATTTCTCCGACTAAATTCTGTATAAAGCTATGGTGACTTTATAAATTATGTTATTAACGTTCAGTATTTTTCAGGATACGTTTGTGTAAAATATTTAAGACCTTCAGGTAAATTCTGTGCGTGTCCGACGTTAAGACGACTTGCTATGGAGAAAATTTCAGGAAGAATGTAATTTCTAAGAAAAAAGTAATAAACTAAAAAAGGGTAACTATTAATTGAGTTTATTTTTCAGGTAACATATTTCCACTTAGGTACGTACTTTAGACGTAATTTGCTGCTTGCGATTACGTGACTCATACTTTGTGCTAAATTTCAAGTTCTATGAATTTACTTGTGAAGCGACGTGCTTGTGTACATTTACTGATTTTGACAATTATTGATTAATGAACAGTGTTATTCCTTGTGTATATTATGCATCGCTTGGCTGCTATGCTCTTTCACTGATGTCATATTTTTTTTTATTATGTGCCTGCTGTGCTTATTTATTTAAATTGTAATTGTCAACTGATTAATTGCGGTGACTGTGGTTATATATGTAAGTTATACTTTGTGATTTATCTGCTTGCGCCTTCATGTTTACTTATTAAGATTACGTATGAACATTTATTTGCTTATGCTGATATGGTGATAATGGCCTGTTTATTATGTAAGATACATATTTGCTGCTTTGCGTATGGATTGTATATTAACACATTTCCTTTTGTTGTCATAACTACTCTTCAATTTAGAATATAGCAACGCTGATGTACAGTGTACAGACATGAAGATTAGGTTACACTATTGTATTAATTGTAGATTGTTCGCTTGGCAGAGCCTCGTTATAGGGATTGTGCTGCATCCACTTGTTGACATTCTGTTCGCTACTGGTATATTGTCGCGATATTGCATGTATTGTTTACGCTCAGTGCCTTATATTTTTAAAATAAGAAAACGAACTGCTATAATTCTACGAACGATATTGGTACAAGAAACTGCATAGAAGTCACATGAGCGGGAGATTTTTAGGAAGCTGTATAAATTTATGCTAATAGGAAGGAAGCTAACGACGTGACATACCAACACTAGGTTTAGACCATTGACAGTTATTACACTGCATTCTTCGTGAGCAATTGAAATAGGAAGTGACACTTGACACAAGAAATACTCCACGTGTTTGCTTCTGCCATGATTCTTGAAGTGGGCACACACTGTGAAATATTATGATCATTCACACTCCGTAATCGTAATTAATTACTGAGAGTTATTCGAACTAAGTCTGTTAGAGGTCATGTACGCATTTCTTTTATTTAATGATGGACAAGGAACCAAAATGTATCTTATAATTTATAATGAGTAGCAGATTTGGATCAGATGGATTACACGAGAGGTTGTGTGTTGACATTGTGTCTTCGGATTGTATGAGATGATGAATTGAGGTTTGCATTAGGATTTTATCTGTACTTGTTCGAGGAGACTGACTAGAGGAAAGAGTTGTTATGGAAGTGAAACGATATTGGTGCTAAGGTTTATATGTTTCGACGTATTGAAGAGGTATTATTGAGATTATGTGAAGTTGATGATTATTGGAGTTTTCGTGGACAAGAGGTAAGGTAAATGATATTGATGATAAGGTTTATATGTATCGACGTATTGAAGAGGTATTAGTGAAGTATTGGGATTATGTGATGCTGATGATTATTGGAGTTTTGGTGGATAAGAGGTAAAGTAAGTGAGGAGCATATATTTTTTTGTTGGTCTATATGGAACAAGGAGGATGAAGATGGCAGACTAGAACACTCAAGTAGAAAGAGGATTGTCTACACACACACTTTGTTAAATCACTAAGCAGTATATACTTTTTTTGGAGAGAGGAAGTAATTGCATATCTTGGCTCACTGACAGTTGTTCAGCAACAGTACATTTTGATCTGGCTTGGCAAACATTGGTCTTGACATGATGACTATGACGTTGACTAACTATTATTGACTGTGATACATTGCTGCCACTACTACTTGATACACATGATGAACATAAAATTTTGACAGAATTGCATTTACACAGTTAACACTATTCAACTACACAGTAGCACTAAATGTGGATGAAAGATGAGTGAGTGTGTTTTGTGTGTTTTCCTTTTATAATCCCAGAGAAGTGATCCCAACCTATCTCCTAAATATTATTTTACTTGTTTGTTGTGGCTTGCACTGACACCCATAAATATTATAGGTTTACTGCTATTTGTGTATTGTAATAGTTAATATGACAATTATCTGATATCATTTGTGTGTTTATTATTATTTGTATGATGAACTGTCTAATTAGTGATAGGGAATATTATGGACTGTTACCTGCAGCCGGCCGCGGTGGCCGTGCGGTTCTGGCGCTGCAGTCCGGAACCGCGGGACTGCTACGGTCGCAGGTTCGAATCCTGCCTCGGGCATGGGTGTGTGTGATGTCCTTAGGTTAGTTAGGTTTAAGTAGTTCTAAGTTCTAGGGGACTTATGACCTAAGATGTTGAGTCCCATAGCGCTCAGAGCCATTTGTTACCTGCACTTGTTCAACATAATTGGTGCTAATGAACTTTGATTAACTGACTGATTAGTGATAGGGAATATTATGGACTGTTAATTGCACTTTTTCTACATGATTGGTGCCACTAGGACATGTTTAATTTCTGCTGATGAACTGTGTGATTAGTGATAGGGAATATTATAGACTGTTACTTGCACTTTTTCTACATGATTGGTGCCACTAGGACATGTTTAATTTCTGCTGATGAACAGTGTGATTAGTGAAAGTGAATATTATGGACTGCAGTCAGCACCTGCTCAACATTGCTGGTGCCACTAATGGAACTGCTTATACTGAAATGGTGTTACTTGTTGGTGTCTGCACCTGTTCAACATTGCTGGTGCCACTAATGGAACTGCTTATACTGAAATGGTGTTACTTGTTGATGTCTGCACCTGCTCAACATTGCTGGGTGCCACTGATGGACTGCTTCTACTGAAATGATGTCACTTGTTGGTGTCTGCACCTGCTCAACATTGCTGGGTGCCACTGATGGACTGCTTCTACTGAAATGATGTCACTTGTTGGTGTCTGCACCTGCTCAACATTGCTGGGTGCCACTGATGGACTGTTTCTACTGAAAAGATGTCACCTGTTGATATCTGCACCTGCTCAACATTACTGGGTGCCACTGATGGATTGCTTCTACTGAAAAGATGTTACTTGTTGGTGTCTGCACCTATTCAACATTACTGGGTGCCACTGATGGACTGCTTCTACTGAAAAGATGTCACCTGTTGTTGTGTGCACCTGCTCAACATTGCTGGTGCCACTAATGGAACTGCTTATACTGAAATGATGTTACTTGTTGGTGTCTGCACCTATTCAACATTACTGGGTGCCACTGATGGACTGTTTCTACTGAGAAAATGTCACTTGTTGGTTTTTGCACCTGTTGACCATTGCTGGGTGCTACTGCTGGAACTGTCAACTACTTGTTTCTTGGGCTATGGAAAGCGTTTATGTGAATATTTGTATAAACTGATTTTTTGTGTATTACTGTTTGTGAAAAGTTATGAGACTCTTACCTGCACATATTCGTCATTGCTGACGCTATTGATTGAACTGTTTAACCACATAATACTTGTGTAAACTATTATGTAAAGTCACATGTATGAAAGAATTTGTATTGCTTACTGTATTCTATATATTAGGTTATTGAAAGTTCAGTGCAAAGCCAAAATTTTATCTAGTTATATGATATTTACGCATTAATATTATCTTTTATTTTTGTCTGTATTTTTTTTTGACGAATTTGGTGGGATTTTCACCACCAATGCTGGCAAAAATACCATCAAATTCTAGCCTGTGGAGGAGGGGCATATGAAAGGTGGCTACACTGAGCCACAGCGCCAGAGATCGCGCTAGAGAGTATTGTTCCCCCGCCTCCACTGGCAGTGATTATTGAGATGTCGTAGTGGGCAGTGCTTGGGGAGAGCTCGTGGTAGTCAGTGCTTGTTAAGAACTCGTAGCAGAGAGTGTTTGTTGAGATGTGCTAGTAGGGATTGCTTGCTGAGATGTGATACTGAAAAGTTCTTGTTGAGATGTGGTAATAGCGAGTCGGTGTGGAGATATATTGTAATGATTAGAGTGATTTTGGTCAATATATGAAGGTAACGAAACTTGATTTATTTTTCATTATTTAATGTCGTAAATAATGCTTCATTACAGGTTCAGTCAACAAAGCATCTGGCTTGTGTTCTGGGATTAGAGTGTAATTCTGGTTCTCTTGAGTAATTATGGTATTTTTATTTTCTTTAATTAATTCAGTATAAATGATATTTAAAATTTCTTGTGTTATTGAAGAAGAACCGTGCCAGATGCGTATGTTGAGTCATACTTCCACACACAGAACAGTTATACTTGTGCTTTGGTTTCGTAGGTTTTATAGTTGCTGGGGACTTAATTAATTAATTGTGTTAATGAAAATTTCCATTTCATTCTTTGTTGTTGTTCTATGCAGTCAGATTGCGTAATAATACTAGTCAGGGCCAACCGTTTACGAGACTTCGTAATCGGACAGACAGCTACTAAATCAAAAAATTAAAATTATTTTCATTGTATTTTAATTAAGCCCCCATGCAGTTTGTGTCAAGAATTATCAATTCATAGAACTGTCGAATTCCCGCCTTGCTTGGCCGTTGGTACCAGTGCTGTCGTTGCTTTCCGCCACAGGAGGGTGGCAGCAACAGAAAATATTTGCTTGAAGATCCATGAAAAACACGGATAGGCGTTTTATTATAAATAGGACGTTTATTTTCTGGATACATGAGATGTTAAGCTGATTTTGCGATAATTCCCGCACTTACCGGCTCTTGCTGTCTTTGGAATTGTGTGGATAATGTTTTTCCAAAAGTCTGATGGAATATCGCCAGTCTCGTACATTCTCCGTCCCGGCATGAATAGTGGCTTTGTTGGCACTTCCCAGAATGATTTTAGAAATTCCGATGAAATTTCATCTATGCCTTCTGCCGTATTTGATCTTAAGTAGTCACAAACTGTTGTAGACTCTAATTCTGATATTGTATCCCCTATCTCTTCCCTGTCGACTCCTGTTTCTTCTTATATCATGTCATCATACTTCCCCCCATAGAGGAATGCCGTGTACTCTTTCCACCTACCCGCTTTTTCCTCTGCATTTAACAGTGGGATTACCCTTACACTGTTAATGTTACCGGTCTTGCTTTTAATTTTACCAAACGCTGTTTTACTTTTTCAGTATGCTGAGTCGGTCCTCCTGACACTCATTTCTTTTTCGATTTCTTCACATTTTTCATGCAGCCTTTTCGGCTTAACTTCCCTGCACTTCCAATTTACATTCCCAGGTGACTTGTATTTCTCTGTTCCTTAATTTCCCTGCACAGTTTTCTGCTTTCTTCTTTCGTCGATCAAGTGAAGTATTTTTTCTGTTATCCATGTTTCCTTCGCCGTTACATTCCTTGTAGCTACAGTTTCTTTCCGACATCTGTGACTGCCATTTTTAGAGATGTTCATTCCTTTTCAACTGAACTGCTCTCTGAGCTATTCATTATCGCAATATCTACAGCCTCAGAGAACTTCAAGCATGTCTCTTCGCTCCATAGTACTTCTCTTAACACTGATTCTTCCTTACTAGTCTCTTAAACTTCAGCCTACTCTTCAACATTACTAAATTGAGATCTGAATCTATATCTGCTCTTGGGTAAGCCTTGCAATCCTGTATCGGGTTTAGAAATCTCTGCCTGACCATGATGTGATCTAACTGAAATTTCCTAGCCTTTTCTCCTCTCTCGTTCCTACGAGCAGTCCCATATTTTCCCGTAACCCTTTCTTCGTTTCCCTCCATCACAACCGCATTCCAATCCCCAATGATTATTAGATTTTCATCTCCCTTTACATACTACTACCCGTTTAATATCCTCATATACTTTCCCTACCTCTCTCTTCCTGAAGTACAGCAGTCGGTGTTGGTTTGTTGTGGATTCTGATGTCAACAGCCCTATCACTGAACTGTTCACAATAACCCACTCTCTGCTTTACCTTCTTATTCATAACGAATGGTAATCCTGTTATACCATTTTTTGCTGCTGTTGATATTACCTTATACTCATCTGACCAGAAATCCTTGTCTTCTTTCAATTTTACCTTACTGAAGCCCACTGTATTTTAGACTGAGCCTTAGCACTTCCTTTTCGGAATTTATAGCATCGCTACCATGTTCAGACTTTTGGCGTTCCACATCCAACTAGTAGAACATTACCCTTTCGTTGGTTATTCCATTTTTCCTCATAGTCATCTCCCCCTTGGCAATCCCATCCTGGAGAACTGAATGAAGGGCTAATTCGGAATCTTTTGCCAATGGGGAGACCATCACGATACATTTTTCTAATACAAGTCACATGTCCTGTGTTTCCTTAACGCAGTGACTTCCGTTGCCTTCCGCATTTCCATGCCGTTGTTCATTGCTGATACTTCCGTCTTTTAGGGCAGTTTCCTACCTCAAGGGCAGGAGAGTGGCCGGAAACTCTGTCCGTTCATCTGCTCTCTTCGACAAGGCTATTGGCAGAATGAAGGTGACTTCTTGTGGCCACATTGCTGGTGATGTTTATTGAAAATTTAAGCAGTGGTGACGTTCGAATCCAGGCCCGCGGAAGTTTGATTACTAATCAAAGATACTACCCCTCGATCGTAGTTTTACAGGATAGAAACGGGAACATCCACTTGGAACCAGTGGTGGAAATACCGTTTTCGGTGGGCTACATCAAATTCTGTGTTAGACCACTCATGGCTTAACGATCGAGGTTATTTGTATAGTCGTGAATGGTCCAGATGGCCAGCCCATGGCAGCAGCGCTATGGAGATGGAAGACTGAAGAGCCGCTGTCGTCATCGGAGTTGAAACTTCGGTGAAGAGGAGCGAGTTACAATATGCCCATGTAGAAGGCAACAAGCTAGCAACTCCCAAGGAGAGCAGATTTCTAGACGCAGCGAAGCATGAAGAAGTGAAGGAAAGCAGCCACGTAGCCTGGTGGACTTGCAGTTGGGCCTGGTAGCGGCATGCTGTCAACATGGGCCATCTTTCCAGCCTTGAAAACTGGACTGGGCTTGGATTCATGGACCCAAAAAATGTAGCATTTCCAGGAGTCTAGTGCTGTTAGCTGCAGTGTGTTTTTGGCTACCACAGTTACGGGAAATTGTGCCAGCTGTGATCAGTCCAGTCTTATAGTATAGATCAATGTGCTTGGGATTTCCAAATTAGGCACCAAGGTATCACAGTTTTCTGCTACGGCGAGGCAGTTTTAGGGCATAGTGTATTGATACCTGAAAATTTTGTTTCATTGTTGTTGTTGTCAGTGAAATTTAATACCTCTTTTTTGCTGTCATTCACTATTGTATTGTTCTCATTTACCCTGTCCAGCAGCTATTACTGATTTTGGTTTCCTTGTTAAACGCTTTCTTTTTTGTGTTAGCTAGGGTGTTGGCTTATTGTGTATGATTACAATTTTATATTCTGTGCTAAGACTGATTACTGTGTGTTTCCTTGTTCTCCTTCTACGCTTGTGTTATTATTTCTAGTAATATATTTCTTGCCCCCTTCATTGCAAAAGTTGGTGCATTTCAGAGGGGCACTTTATTTTACCATGTGTTGATATTAGGTTTTTGTGTTTTATATTAAACGCTGACTGCATTACTTGTGTCATGGTGTATGTATGTATGCTTGGAGTTGTTGAAATAGAGTAATAAAAATATTGAAATATTGTTAAAGATTTATGCCCACAAACCCCAGTGATTTCCACTCCCACTGCTTCCTGTACCACAATTGGCAGCAGAGTGTGGTCGTGTTTGTGGCTTGATGTGATGTTAGTAGGTAAGGTAGTATTATCATACAAATGTGTCCTTAACTCTTTTGTTGCAATGTTGCAGGAATGGCGGCTAGGGACATTCCTAATAGTAAGTGGTTGAGGAAGGACCAGTTGGACTATGCCATTTAAAGACACACCTCACAGGTATGGAGCTTGGTTGACCCAGCAGGATCGACAGGTAATGAGAAAGTTAACATCAGGGGAGCAGCAGAACGTGGGTAGCGTATTTGCTACGATCCAGTCAGCTTTAACTGAAACTGAATTTTTTACCCGATTTTTGGAAGGTTTGGTGTCATTCCACTTATAGCCTTCGTCGAGTCAACTTTTAAATTCTACCCTGGACAGGTGAAGCTCCTTTTCACAGTTCTCACAAATACGGTGGGATACACATCATCAAGCTGCGATAAAGTCCATCGTAGTCTAATAAATGTTTTATGGGAAGGCTATTATTTTCTTCTCAAATTATGATGGTAAACTGTAACTTCAATAATCGTTAAATTTTCTTAAATTTTCATAAACTGGCAGCTCTGTTTAATGAATATCTGCATTTGTGCACTACTGCTTCGTAAGTTGTTTCGCACAAGGTAAGCACGTGGGTATGTATTAGTAGTCCTTGAGAATCACTCTCGTTCACTAAGCGAAGCGACGCTGTTGCCAAAGCGCTAGAGTCGCTTAGGAGAATCAGCGGTTAGACGCATGTGCGGCGATCCAGATCATCGTTTTACACAGTTTCTCTAATTCTCTAATTCGATTAAAGAAAGCATCATTTTGGTCCTTTGAAAATGACAGGGTCTACCTTCTCCCGCACCCAGTGGCGTCTCCTGGAGGGGGGAGGGGTGGGGTGCGGCTAGAGCGCTAGCGTGCACATAAAACCAGCAAGTTATGATATCATTCTTAGTCAGTATAAAGTACATTCTCTGTAATTTTGTTGATAACGCTTCAACTTAACTGTTTGCCACAACTTTAGTCCCTGCCAGTACGCAACGCGAGATCCCTCCTTGTGAGAGTGTCACTGCGCGTGCGTCAGCTACGTCCACTGATCAGACACACCACAGCTAGGACTTTGTCAACGAATCGGCGCTTTGCTGTTGTGTTGTGTTGCGTTGCTTATGTCTTGTGTTTCTTGGGAATGTGAAGATCATGGTAGTTTTGAAATGGGTAGTGAAAGCATTGTGCAAAAACTATTACACAGTTCTATTTCATTACAATATTGCACAGAGGAGAAACGAATTATTGACAATGGCAGGCCACATCCTAACTTAATGGTATCAAACTGTGTAACGCTAAAATGTGATTCACTGCAAAGGAATCTGATAGGCATTTTCGTAAGGAGTTGTACGAAGTTATCAAACCGGCTATGCAGCTGTGATGTGACGAACAGATTTTATTGTTGGATCTGTAAGTTATTTGATACAAAGAAAACAATTTGGAATAAGCAAAGGAATTGTGATTTAAATCATATTAATACTGCAATGAAAAAACATGGTGAATCTGAAATTCTTTTCTACACACATCAAAAAAGGTTTTGCATCACCCCAGTTCCCAGAACTTCTGAAGATAGACGTTGACTGTGGATGTTGTATCACAGACACAGTCCCTTTGACTGTTCAGAGATGTCACTAAACCCGCCCAAAGATGTAAACAAACATGCTTCAGCAGCGCCTATTAGACGGACGGGGTCTGACATCCGATCAGTTCCAGTCATTCCATCGGGAAGGAGGTACAAGGTTCGTGTTGTTTGTAGTTCAACCAAGCCTAGACGGTCAATACCGCGGTTCGTTCGCGTCCACATTGTAACTTTGTGTCAGGAACGGCTCTCAACAACTGAAGTGTCCAGGAATCTCGGAGTGAACCAAAGCGATGTTGTTCGGACATGGAGGAGATGGACAGGAACTATCGGTGACATGCCTCGCTCAGGCCGTCCAAGGGTTACTATTGTAGTGGATGACCGCTACCTACGGATTATGGCTCGGAGGAACCCTGACAGCAACGCCGCCATGTTGAATAAAGCTTTTCGTGCAGCCAAAGGACGTCGTGTTACGAGTCAAACTGTTCGCAATGGGCTGCATGATGCGCAACTTCACTCTCGACGTCCATGGCGATGTCCATTTTTGCAACCACGACACCATACAGCGCGGTACAGATGGGCCCAACAACATGCCGAATGGACCGCTCAGGATTAACATCACGTTCTTTTCACCGATGATTGTCGCATATGCCTTCAACCGGACAATCGTCGCAGACGTGTCTGGAGGCAACACAGTAAGGCTGAACGTCTTAGACACACTGTCCAGCGAGTGGAGCAAGGTGGAGGTTCCCTCCTGTATGGGGTGTCATTATGTGGCACCGACGTACGCCGCTGTAGGTCATGGAAGACGCCGTAACGGCTGTACGATACGTGAATGCCATCCTTCGACCGACAGTGCGGCGGAAAGGTGCCGCTGCTATCAACACCTCACTGAGTTTCAACGAGGTCGTTTAGTAAAGCTACTAGAAGTGATATTACAGAAAGTCTTGACGAGGCATTCGTCTTCGTGGACGACAATTCACGCCGCCACCTTGTATATCTTGTGAATGCCTCCATACACGAACCCTACCGGACATGCCTGGGATATACTGAAAATGGCTGTTTATGGACGACTTGACCCACCAACCACTCTGAAGGATCTACTCCAAATCGCCGTTGGGGAGTGGGGCAATCTGGACCGACATTGCCTTGATGAACTTGTGGATAGTGCGCCACTACGTTCTTCAATGCAAGAGTACGTGCTACGGGGTATTAGAGGTACCGCTGTGTACAGCAATCTGGACCACCACTCCTGAAGGTTTCGCTGTATGGTGGTACAACATGGAATGTGTGGTTTTCAGCCGGCCGGAGTGGCCGTGCGGTTCTAGGCGCTACAGCGAGACCGCTACGGTCGCAGGTTCGAATTCTGCCTCGGGCATGGATGTGTGTGATGTCCTTAGTTGGTTAGGTTTAAGTAGTTCTAAGTTATAGGGGACTGATGACCACAGAAGTTGAGTTCCATAGTGCTCAGAGCCATTTGAACCATTTTTTGTGGTTTTCATGAGTAATAAAAAGGGCGGAAATAATGTTTATGTTGATCTCTATTCCAATTTTCTACACAGGTTCCGGAACTCTCGGACCGGGTTGAGCAAAACTTTTTTTGGTGTGTGTATTTTTTTAACACACAACGAATTGATTGGCGGCCCTGCTAGAATTGATGAACTTTTGAGTTCTCAACGAAGGGTAGAAATATAACTGTACAGTAAGAAAGTAAGAAGGTATAGGCAAATACTGAAGGGATTAATTAATGCAATTTGCTGTTTAGGTAAACAGGAACGATCCTTTCGAGGCCACGAGAAAAATTCAGAATGTGCAAACAAAGGAAATCACATGAAATTTCTTCTTTCAAATGTTGAGTTTGATCGTCCTTTGAAAGAACATTCAGTAACTTCTATGGTTTTCCGCAGCACATCAGCAAGCATTAAAAATGATTTTATAAGTGCAGTAGCTGATGTTTTGAGAAATGAAGTCTGTAATGAAATTAAGAATACTGATATTGTGGTTATTATACTTGACGAAACATCAGATATAAGCAATAAATCAGTTGTCAACTGTATTCCGTTACTTTTCAGTTTCACAGAAAAAAGTAGTGGAACGATTTCTTGGGTTTCGCTATGTCAGCGCCGAGAGAACTGTAATAGCTATTTTTAATCACGTCGATGAAATAATGGGACATTGTAACTGTGGGCATAAACTAATGCCCAAAGCTATGATGGCGCTGCCGTGATGAGCAGCCATCTCAGTGGGCTCTAAAGTAAAATTCTGGAAAATATCCTAAGGCTGTTTAAGCACTGATGTGCTCATGTAACAAACTGGTACTTCTCCAATCGATAGAATGTAACAAGGACGTCAAAGTACATTTTCCTTGTCAATGCATCTTCCAGAGAGGGCGACGCACATCCTGTAGTCGGTGTGGTACCCAGCACCAGAGTGAGATTCTGGTGACGTTCACTTCAGCCAGCACTAACTGCGGAGACGGACACACGCTTAGCACAAAAGTAGGCGCCCCTCCTTGGAGCGAGTGAAAAAGGTTCATTTACGCCATTTCGTTGTCTTCATAAATGCAGCAACGGTACTCCTAATGAGTAGATGGGGCGCGACCTAATAGCGACGCCAACTGACCGGCAGATGTTCATCGTAGCCATTCCTGAAACCTGTGTACTTAGCTGTCGCTGTGGGGAACAGCACCAACTCGCACGCTCATTGCCGACATCTCGTTAAACCCTGCGGCACAGCTGCTGGAGTTTCCTCGTCTCGCCGCTTCGCCTTCAAATGAATAAGGTGACTGCTTCTGTATATTACGTCATAGGTATACTTCTTTGTAGAGCCAAGAATTTACATTTATTAAACAGCGTCATATCTGTCTCTTCCGTTCATTTAAATAAGTGTCAGTTACGTGAAAAATTATCTTTCTTCAGACAATAATTTGTTTGGAGCTCAACTGTTTTCAATATTAATTTATCACAAGAGAGAGAAAGAGAGAGAGAGAGAGAGTGAGAGAGAAAGAGAGAGAGATTTTATTTATTTGTATTGAGAGTGTGTCCTGGATATGTATTATTCGAGTGTCGTGTAGTAGGTCGGATAAGTTTTCAGGGAGCTCATCCTGTAGGTTCAGCTGTCCTTCAAACCATTTCGTCTTTGTTTTGTTTCAATAATTATACAGTGACAATCTGCATTAGTGGATCAAAAGGGCCTGGCACATTGTTTTGTTGGTTAAACTCATTATTCTTTACTCATGTCTCCAAAAATCGAAACACCGATGCGTCAATTTAATGTATTTGTAAATGTGTCCTCCCTTCCGTAAACATATGGACCGCAATTATCGACATTCACTGAATCACGACTAGGGAAAAAGTTTTGCAGTTATCGACACAGGACTGGACGGCTACCAACATTTAACTTTATTTAGTCTCGCAAATGAGATCCCTCCGGTTTTCAGAAGATGAGGGTTAGGGTTTAAAGCGTAATCGAGTTTTTTGTTTTGTTTTGTTTTTTTTTCTCCAACGGCTTAAGATCCAAATCACAAGAGGCCACTGCCCACACCCTCGTACTGCTCAAACTCTGTTGCGTCTCTCGTGGTCCCATCACACACGAGATCTTAAAAGCTAAATCGCCCGCCTTCACTTTGCGTTTTTGAAGACCATTTGCTTTTTGCTGTTAATTAAAATTATTTCTTCAACTATGGGATCATACATGCATATACACACTAGGCTGCGTTGTGTAATCCTGTGCAACATTTATCTCTTGACCGCACTTTACGCCATAGTAGCATCGCATACTTACTACTGTTTTTTTATATCAAAACTTTTCATCTCCTAACCTTTTCTACACTGCAGGACGCAAAATACAGTTTCGAAAACAGAGAGAGATTCCAACCCCAAATCGTATAACTTTGCCGAATTAACCAACCATCTGTTAAAACGTTGTTTACGCGTTCTATCGTTAATATTCACGCTCCGTATGATTCAATTACGTTCTCATCAACTGATCATTTCTCTCTCAGATAGTAACTCTTAAACAAAAATCTTCTTAATCGCATTGCATCAGAGTCAAAAACACACACTTACCAACCCTGAGCCACTCCTACAAGAAACATATGGCATAAAACTAATCGCAAAGGACTGCAATACTGATTAATGTTTTCTCTCGTGGATGTGATCTGTTTCTAATTTCAAGCAATGCCACTAAACTTTGACATTAAAGGACAACCATTATAAAGTGAATCAAAGTCGTTATATATGTATATCGTAGTGTAATTTTGAAAGTTTCGCAAGCTGTCTGTGCGTGTCAAACCCGCTTTGTGGTCAGTTTTTACGTCCATTAACTGTGAAAGGGTCCTATTGCTATATACACGTTCACATACATGTCAGGTGGCGATAACGTGATTTTATTCCTACAGTTTAAGAATGCCAAAGAGTTTAGGTTTCATTATTAAATTTTTGAATATTCAACCCTGTTCTAGTATGTTCCAAATTATTAACTATACTGGAAAACTTGAGGATGCGTATTCTTATGCTCTCGTACGCTAGCCCTGCTTTTGATGTTTTTAATATAGTGATTCCAAAGATGTGAATTTTCTCTTCCTACCTAATCCTGAGATTGTTGTGGTGGCTGCTGACCTTAATAGCGCTGAAAAAAATTCTGAATTACAACAAATGGGTGTATCACACGTTTGTAGCAGGGTCACACACTCTAGCAGAAGCTGTGTGTTAATGATGGAGAAAGCATTTCCATTATACATTACATAACCTTTAATTCTATTAAAGGATTCAGTAGATTGATTTTTTGATAGACTGATCTGTAACGTAGCCCGATGTCTAGTTTGATTTGGAAAGTGAAATTTTGTTTGTGAGTCAGCGAAGCTCAAAATGAGAATACAAAACCTTGGTTGTGGTAACTGCCTGCTCTATAGTTTAAACTTAGGTTAACGTATTGTCATATTACGCAGGAGGAAGTCAGCGAGAAAATGGTATTGGCAATCATTGGTGAGCTAACTAGATGACGTCCGTATTGCGGTATTTACGAACATTTCTCAATGTGTTGGAGATCCTTCACTTCCAGAGTGCCTCTTAGCAGATGACGTCTATTACACTAGAAAATACGAACTGCTAATACTCTTCCCGCACATTTTTCGAAAATACGCATTCTTTGCATTCACTTTCTGAGCTTGTCTCATGCTTATGTATGTTATTGACATCTATGTAGTGCTTTCGCCCTGGCTTGTTACGATGAAGCAGTTGTCAATTAGAATTTTCCTGTAGTGCTTGTGATAGACTCACATATAGTGTAGTTCGTGGTCTAGATTAGTATGGAAAGTAATGATTTGACTCCGTGCTGGTGAAGCTAAGGAGTGAGAATACAAATCCCTGGGTGCGTTAACGGTATAATCTCTGATGTAACCTTACCTAAGGTCTACGTTTTACATCAGAGGCAAGGGAAGCAAATAGTGTGAAAAACATTCAAATCAGGATTTGCCTACATTCTCCCAGCTCTTAATTTTTGGACCTTTGTATGCTGAGAAACACAAATTACTCGCACTGCGTGGACGGAGGGCCGTCCCTCTGCGCTTGCTCTATTTTGACGCTTTTGCTAAAGGCAAACCTCGGCAGTTGCCTGTTTTTTGGAAACAAGTATTGACTGTCTAGTCCAATGTACAAAATTTGGAGACAATCTGACCGCTTCTATTTAGTGTCTTCACGTTACAAAGTAAAATTTAATCCATGCGAAAAGAAACGAAATCTTCGTTCCGCCACTTCCTACTGAATCAGCCGATATCTACTATCTTAATTCTCCTAATCACTTGCGACAGACGTCACTAACACAAAATTCATTATAATCAGGGCCTAACTGTGAGGGCACCCTCTATTAAAGCTTTTCATAGCTCGAGGTCTAGGCTGGAATGGGAGATTGACCTTTCTTGTCATGATTTGGAGAAGCCACCCAACCTGAATGCGAAGTAAAATTTATGATAACAGACTGATCTGTAGCGTTGCCCACTGAAATGTCTGCACTTCATTCATTCACGCATTGAAAGTCAATGGCCTTAAAATTGGGGAAACATCGTTAGTAGTATACTCTGCGCCGCCTCCAGATCAAAAATTGTGTCACGATTGCTTGCATATCCAAACAGAATCTCTTAAGACATTATTATTGTCACTTTTAGTGCTAGAATACTTTATACAGCGTGTCTGTTCGAATGGTTCAAATGGCTCTGAGCACTATGGGACTCAACTGCTGAGGTCATAAGTCCCCTAGAACTTAGAACTACTTAAACCTAACTAACCTAAGGACAACACACACATCCATGCCCGAGGCAGGATTCGAACCTGCGACCGTAGCGGTCGCGCGGTTCCAGACTGTAGCGCCAGAACCGCTCGGCCACCAGCGGCCGGCTACAGCGTGTCTGTCCATTCTAGTTATGCTGTGTGTGTTTATTAAGCTCTAGATGTGTCGAATTGCATCCTCATATGTTCGTTTACTACGTACTCGAGTACATTTTACTCTTTCAGTGAACGTTATTGTTTCCCATGTAACAGTGTACACTACAATGAACCGTCACTTCCACAGTCAGAACATTTACATCATTTCTGCCGTCTGCATTTTTAATCCTAAACAACTAACCCTCCACACGTAGTCGTTGGTGTTTTTGTGTTAACGGCAGCCTATAAATGGGACGGTGAAGCCCCTATTCCGGCTGCTGCCAGTATCCGACGAATGGTTGGATAAGTAGTCGTTGGTGTTTTTGTGTTAACGGCAGCCTATAAATGGGACGGTGAAGCCCCTATTCCGGCTGCTGCCAGTATCCGACGAATGGTTGGATAACATAGAATGGTGAAGGGTGTCTATTGCTTGTTCTCCGATGGTAGAAGCAAATGTGAAGGGGTTAAGATGTGCTTGGTGGCATACGTGTTCGACTTGAGCCTTAGCGACGAGTATCCTATCGGCTCGTTCGCATGCATTCAACATCGGGTCACTGTCACACCCGAAAAACCCTCAAATCTGGATATTGCACAGTTAGATCAGCCGGCTAAGTGGAGACCCACAATGAGGCCCCTTTAAAGCTCTATCAGTTGTTGATAATGCTGTCTCGTTCGAGTATGTGGAATCTCTGTGTCCTTCAGTCATCACTCACGATCTGACGTCGTTCTCGCCTTTACGTAACCTACGAGACCTGCTAGCAACACTAAACACGGACAACACTAATACACTGGTAACATCTACACCTGTCAGAGAAAATTGAAATTCTTAACCATTTATACACCTGCCAGTAGTGTGCACGTGTACCAAGTTATGACAGCCGACCATTTTTCCGGGGCGCTTCATATATTTTTTCACGAAGTGTGTTTAGGGCAGCGGAAATTTACGGTAGCTGTGTGGGATGTTATTTGCTCACCGAATAGCTGTGAATTTCTCGGAAGAACCAGTAATTTCACTAAAGAATTTTAGTTTTGAGTCTGAATTCATGATAGTCTGTCGGATTAGTTTTCAGGTCCCCTTCCAAGCTGGGCACTTTGTTATGTATAAACTCATTCTTCTGTTATTTCTTTACTTTGTTAACTAAATGTGTGCTGTTGGAGTTCGTTAATATTTTGCGTCCCTAATATTTGGAAGTTGGGAGTTCAAAGACTAAGAGAAAATATTCCCATGAGAATCATGTATGCCTCTTTGTAGGTCCAGATCCATTAAGGTGACATCACCGACACTAGAATACGCAACTACAAAAAAATGGTTCAAATGGCTCTGAGCACTATGGGACTCAACTGCTGAGGTCATTAGTCCCCTAGAACTTAGAACTAGTTAAACCTAACTAACCTAAGGACATCACAAACATCCATGCCCGAGGCAGGATTCGAACCTGCGACCGTAGCGGTCTTGCGGTTCCAGACTGCAGCGCCTTTAACCGCACGGCCACTTCGGCCGGCACGCAACTACAGGCCGGTTGTGTACACTGGGGACGTTAAAATACTCACAAATCGAGACGAATAAATTTTTTTAATTTGATGTTTCGTCAACTGCAACAGCGGAGTTTGTTGTCATGCCTGCACAGCTTCCTTCTGATCAGCTGGAGAAGTTAACCGTCATGTCCGCGTCACTCTCTTCAAGTCCAACTCGTATTATAACAATCCTAAGTTCCAGTTCTACTGAAGTATTGCAGTGTCATTGCTCCATTTCAGAATGCTTAATATGTGCACACACTTTCATCCAGTTAGTACAGGTAATTACTTGACGGGACCGAGCGAGGTGGCGCAGTGGTTAGACACTGGACTCGCATTCGGGAGGACGACGGTTCAATCCCGCGTCCGGCCATCCTGATTTAGGTTTTCCGTGATTTCCCTAAATCGCTCCAGGCAAATGCCGGGATGGTTCCTTTCAAAGGGCACGGCCGACTTCCTTCCCCGTCCTTCCCTAATCCGATGAGACCGATGACCTCGCTGTCTGGTCTCCTTACCCAAAAAACCAACCAGCCAACTTGACGGAACTCTGAGCCAGTTTTTTTCAAAGCTTTGACTAATCATTGTCCACATTTCATTCTGAAATCTTTTGTTTAATTATCCAGCAAATCAATTCGTCTGGACTTAGGTCACAGTGGGAAGGAGGTAACCACATACAGAAAACTCCTATTCTTTTCAAATCTTTCCCGCAGAGTACACAAGCTTCGGTTTATTTGCGTTTACAGTTTCGAATGATCTCGCTTGGTCTTCTTTTACTGAGGCATTGTTTTTCTCAGACCTGAAATATACCACCATCCTTTTCGGAAAGCAACGGTGGAAACACCACCTCCTTGGTCTACTTCGTCTCCTTGGTCCGTGTAATATGCAGCACTGGAAAGTAAAACAATCCATCTGGTACTTGCATTTGGAATCACTGATATAACTTATACAGCTCATTTCCACAGCTTTTTGAAAAGAAGTAATTAAACCTTTCTGCTTCGGTTCTCGTTTTCTGTTCTCATATATCACGTCCAAAAATTTCTAAGGAAGTACGCCAATTATACATTGAGTCGTGCACGGCTCGTGTTCATGCCGTTTATTGTTTGTCATCTTCAATTACGGTACTGTCGCCTCGTATTCTTATTCCATTTACTGGCGTCACTAACTTCCTGCGTTACTTTCCCGTGAGCGGCAGCAGCAGCGCGTATCGATAAGTGAACTGTCGTACCATCTATGGAGCGACCGATAGTATTTTCGGGTCGTCGTGTGTCTGCCAGTCAGTTGGAGACGGACCAGCAGTGCAGTCGGGACGCAGCAGCAGTGAAGTCGGGGGCGGAACGCCGGTGAGGCGCCAACAGCCAGCGCTCGCCGACCGCTGGCGACACACATGAACTGTCCGACGGAGGGAGACTGGAGCGGGACGACAGTTGGTTGGTCGTTCGGTTCGTCGTCTCATCGGCCGGCGTATATTTGGTCCTTTCACCGTTTCTGGGTCTGGGAGTTGGTCGGTTGGCGTGGAGCAGCGAGGGAATCTCCGCGGCGCGTAGTTTGCGCGGTCGGAGTGTGTGGTGCTGTTCCCATTGCTACGAGGTCCGTGGCTCACCGATCCTGGACACGAAAGTTGAGTTTTGACTTAATCTACCAGCAAGTCACGACTCTTCACATTGGTCGTTTGGATTTCGTTGTCGGCTGTTGGGACATTCCTGCGAGCAACAACATGTGTTTTCAAGTTTTCAAATTTTATCCACCCTCCGGTGGAGTTTAACTATACTTGGTTATTTTGAACTGAAGCGCACCAACGGAATCTTCTGCCTTGTGGCCATTAACATTCCGGTTACCTGCCCTGGACATTGGCGTAAATTCAGGCAGTGTATTTTTCTCATCGTGTTGTCGCTGTCCAGCACGGTGTGGAGATTGACAGCTCAATGTATAATTGGTTGTGGGCGCCAATACTTTCTACATTGTTCCATTGAACTCCCTGTTGTGTGCTGGTGGGGTGGAGTGGAAGTTATGTTGTCGGTGGGTCCGTTGACTGTGTGTCAGTTGGGTTGTCGTCGGATCGAGAGGGGTTGGGCCGAGTGCCTGTCTCACCTAAGCGAGCGTTACTGTTTGAATTCCAGGCCGAACCTTGGAAACTTCTGAACGCCTTTTCTTATTTATTCTTGTTGTTTGTATTTGTATGGCTACTAGTCGATTTTTAAATTAACGTTGTTATGCCCTTAAGGCGTAAGATTGTTTGGGCTTCCAGCCTAATTGAAAGAATTGTTTTAAGTAAGGCCTTTGGCCATTTTAAAAATTTAATTTCGATGAGTCTTAAGTGATGGGCCTTCAGCCTATTTCAAAATTAAAGTTGTTTTGCTCTTAAGGTGTCAGATTGTTTGGGCCTTCGGCCTAATTAAAGAACTGTTTTAAGATAAGGCCTTTTGCTTTTAAAAAAATTCTGATTTTGGTTTGTCTTGAGTTACGGGCTTTCAGCCGATTTTAAATTGAAATGGTCTTGCCCTTAAGGCATGAGATTGTATGGCGTATTCAGCCGGTTATTAAGTTCCGAAAATTAATGCGGTCTTTTTTAATTTTTAATTTTTTATTTTTAAATTTTCTTGGATCTTGTAATGTTGGGTCAAATAAATAAAGTTGTATGTTCGAGTGTAACTGACAGCTGCTTATTCTGGCTCCTTTCCACGATTTAAACTACCTGTTCTG
The DNA here is from genome assembly GCF_023898315.1 of Schistocerca nitens. Taxonomy (NCBI): domain Eukaryota; kingdom Metazoa; phylum Arthropoda; class Insecta; order Orthoptera; family Acrididae; genus Schistocerca; species Schistocerca nitens. The sequence goes on from NC_064617.1 coordinate 652,752,619, forward strand.
TCCTGCGGGTTTAGCAGGGCGTCTCTTACATACTTACAGAATAAATGGAGCAGATACTCTGGAGGGTAAGCCTACAACAACTGCACCTCAGTGCACAGACTGCGGCTCGCTCGTGGACACACGATTCTCCCAGTCCCTAACAGTTCTGGATACAGAAGTGTGAAGACGGGAGGGGGGAGACGAGGGTTTTTTTACAAGAACCCACAATATGTTGCACATGGGTGAATAATGTAAACAGTATGTTCAATGAAATGAGTGAGTGAGTTTGAGTATTATTTTTTGCTGATGAACGTTGAGTATATGCTGACTTTCTCCGGCATTAGTGTGTCACTCTGGATCGCAGCTCACATCGAAAAAAATGGTATGAAAATTAACAGTTATTTCATTTAGGAACCTTGTGAATTTTATCTTTTGTGATTTTTAAATATTGAATATATTTTAAACCACGTTTTTAAGATGGGAATTCGAAAACTCTGGTGCTCCAGAATAGAGGTCCAAATCACTGCGCTACTCGCTATCGCAAGGTCTTGTCACCGATTTGAAATATAATTACCATGGTGGATTTAACTCATGATGGTAGAAGTCTTTTCGGATGTGACGTTAAACTCTTTCTTTCTTGATTTTACGACGTAAGTTCTGTGGGTTTCTCATGCTAAACGAAGTCTATCACAGTCGTAACGTGTCCTGAGCACACTGCATACAGCACTGCTTCACCAGACACAGAAGTTACTCTTCAGCTCAATGCGCTGCTTATCGGCCGGGTGACAAAGACACAAGCAATACGATTCAGACACAGAGACTTGAGAAAAAAATGAAACAAGAGGATACAGATATACGTCATAATCTGTGAGACATCGTGACATACCAGACCGTGTACTTCCACTAACATATGACACGGAAGATCCACTTGCAGTATGTCATAGGGAACAGATACAATGACGGCTCCGTAGTTACACCGAACATGCAGCAATATACAAAAGACTTTCACACTGCCACTGTATCAGTATCGAGCTGCCTCTACGGGAGGTATGCCTAAGCGGGTAGGAAATAGAATTGTGTATGACAGAAGATCACTATTCGTTTCGGTAGGCCTCCATTACCGGACATTCAAAAATGATGTCTACCGAATTAAAAAGTCATAACCATTAAAAAATACTCCGACTAAATACTGAGCCGGATTAGGACAACATACACAGTCAAATCGCATTAATGTGACCACCCGAAAAATCCCCGAGTAACTACCTTTATTGCACGTTACATCGAAGGCAGACGATGGTCATATTAACGTGACTGGTCCGTGTGTAATGGGAAACCGAAGACCAAACATGGAGGTCCTATTAAAGACGAAGCCTTCCATGTACAGTCGTGGACAAAACGAACGAGACCCCTCGCCTTTTCGTTATGCTGACTCGCACGGCTTTGAAGTCTGCTACACAGCATAACAGGCAAGGCGACGAAATGCTACCAACATACTATGCACAGGCGTGAAATTGACAAACTATCTGAACTTTTTTAGACTGTTATCCATAATTTGTAAGACTATATTAATGCTGATTAATGTGTTAAACACAACAAGTAAATATAAGACAGAAATGAAAGAAGAAACGCTAATTGGTATGAACTGTACCAATAAAAACGAATTTCAACTTATCGAGAAAACATAACTGTTTTAGTAAGACAAAGAACCCCAGATCGTTACGCATTAGCAAAATATTATCCGCATTCGGCCGCCAAACGGTCTGTGTCAACGTTCAGACCAGCCATACTGGATTACTGTTGCTGACCTACCATGAAAGTGTGCAAATTTAGCAATGCGTGAAGATTCATAACGAAATTCAGTTAAAAATCATTCAGTGCCACACTTAAGTCAATTCCATTATTGAATTTCTTAAAATTGCTTTACTGATATTCTACATTCCTCCATCGAGATTAGAACCGAAAACAAACCAGACCTTCCTTTCACTACACTAGCAGACAACCCAGGCAAACAGCCCTCTGTTATTACCCCTGACATGAATAAGCCGGCAGTTTCGCAATGAAAATGGCAAAATGAACTGCAGTTACTGTTGCATAGAGCTTTCTGGACTCAAAAACATGAATTTTCTACCTTTATGTCACCGCTTATGTGACAGTCATTCGGGATGTTTATCGAAATAACAAAATACTGTTATTAGCGAGTAAATTTAGTAGGATAATTCTGCACCACCCCAGGAAATAAAAGGCTTCATAGCTGCCAAACGTATTCTACATTGTTTCTAATTCTCCACTAGACTCGCCACAGCCAGAAAACGTTCATTAGCCGAAGTGTTTCTTAAGCTAGCTAGTAATGGGAATGTTCGCACTTCTAAAACGCGGTGGCATTAATACTGGGATATGAATTACCACGTGTATAGGCAAATGGATTCTATTTGCGTTCTTGTAAGCGTGATTTGGATCGAAAGCGTAGCTACGATTAATATGCTGATGTATCGACTGCAACTAGCACATTTCGAATAAAGAATAGGGGGTGTTATTTACGCGGCCCTCATCTTCAGTAACTGTCGTAGCTGTTTTCGTTGTTAGGATTTCGTCACCTAAACCGGTAAAAACGGAACCCTACTAGTCTCACTTTCTTGACCGTGTATCGGTCAACCCAACCCTTAAAACCCGTTTACCTCGAGAACGGGTAGACATAATAAGTGGAGATGTATCGCACATCTTGCGGTAACCGGTCACTTGGTGATGTAAAAAAAGTGAGCTTCTATGTCAACGCAACCTAAAGATAGGGCCGTTTATGTAAATAAAGTTTACGTGAAAGGTCAAAAAATGGCTCCAAGAAATATGCGACCAAACTGCTTAGGTCATCAGCCCCTAGACCTAGAACTACTTAAACCAACCTAACCTAACACACATCCATGCCCGGGGAAGGATTCGAACTGACGGTGCAAGCAGCCGCGCGTTCCGCGATATGACGTCGTTGAAAGCACGGCTAACCCGCGCCGGCAAGTTGTTAATATCTTCTGATGTTGCTAAGAAGTAATTTACTTCTGGTGAATGATTTAATGCGCAGTTCATTTAAGATAGAATAAATAAAATATATTTGATGTTACGGAAGACGAAGGACGCCTAATTCATTTCCCTCACTTTATTTATGATGTTAGATTCGCAATCTGAGCATACGTATTACCCATAACCACACTTTAGCGCCACATAGAAATGTGATTGCAACACATTGGCGTACACTTGAGATATTTCGTTTCCCATGAAGTGGTGGCAGACGATGCTGTGGCGTCTTCGAAGCGCGAGCTTCGTCAGTGCGAGATATCTCAGCACAGCTGAGGGAACGTTTTCTTCCTGCTGCTAGTCTAATTTACAATGGAAATACTGTAGAATACTTTTGACAACTATGTGACCATCGATTTACGTTCGTGAGTCGTTCATAATTATGTTAGTAAATTCACTCGATAGTTTTATGTTCTTTAAATTACATTTGCTACATGATTCGCATTGAAGACGTAGGAAATGTATGTTATTTGGTCCAGGAAGCACGTTCCAATAGAAATTGATGATTACATTGATATTTATGTTGCGAATTAGTCGTCTTATCCATCACATGGATAACGAGGATGCTCCGTTTTGCTACAGTTGTTTCGTAGTTTACAAGGGAACCTCCCCATTGCACCCCCCCCCCCCCACTCAGATTTAGTTATAAGTTGGCACAGTGGATAGGCCTTGAAAAAATGAACACAGATCAATCGAGAAAACAGGAAGACGTTGTGTGGAACTATGAAAAAAATAAGCAAACTATACAAATTGAGTAGTCCATGCACAAGATAAGCAACATCAAGGACGGTGTATACTCACGAGCGCCGTGGTTGCGTGGTTAGCGTGAGCAACTGTGGAACGAGAGGTCCTTGGTTCAAGTCTTCCCTCGAGTGAAAAGTTTAATTTTTTATATTCATACAATTATTGTCTGTCCGTCCGTCCGTCCGATGCGAGGTAACTGCGCCGTAGTATGGGGACGCTACACCTAAACAAACATCGAAACACACGACGTCAGTCGACTACAGCGCACGGAAGAGAGAGTATTCCTGCTAACGAGGCTCCCTGGCTGGCAGTTGACTGTTCGCTACTTTGGACGAGAGTGCTTTAAATACGTGAGATGTATTCCGTGGGCAATATGAATCCAGAAAATATAGCTCGCGACTTCAATAACAAGGTCAATGAATATTTTCCGAACTGTAAGGAATCGGAAAGTTCCTTAAGGGATCGAACGATTGTCGAACATTTGTATGATTATTTCCTACATTTTTTGATAAACAGTACGTGTGGTGATGATTGTCTGAAAATAAAAAATTAAACTATTCATTCGAGGGAAGACTTAAAACAATGACCTCTCGTTCCGTAGCTGCTCACGCTAACCACGCGACCACGGCGCTCCTGAGCTCACTTTATCCTTGATGTTGATTATCTTGTGCATGGACTACTCAGTTTGTATATTTTGCTTATTTTTTTCATAGTCCCACACAACTTCTTCCTGTTTTCTCGATTGATCTGTGTTCACTCTTTCAAGGCCTATCCACTGTGCCAACTTATAACATAATCTGAGGGGGGTACGATAGGGAGGTTCCCTTGTTAGTGGTATTGTGTGTTGGTGGCGTTGCCTGTTCACATACTGTGCATGTAACACACTATAAATGCGTTGGATGCCTCTTGTGATCAGTTCACTTGAAAAACGTTTTTGTCATCGTAATTTATGTAACTGGCTCTTCGACTTCCAATTTGACAATTTGTGGAAAAATTGTGACTCTTCAGACTTTGTTTATCTTGCTAGTCCTAGTTTCAAACATTGTCTGACAGAAAACGTAGGCATGAAGCAGTCAGTAAAAGCAATTATTCGCTATTATAGCAAACTTTTGAATCCACTGGACACTTGAATCCTCTATATTGATTGTGAGAGTTTTGTTATTTCGCTTGTTATTTACTGTGTCAATGTCATCCGTGAGAATAAAATTAAAGGCAGTTGGATTAGGTTCCTGATCTATAAACTATGATTTAATATTCTGCGCAGCTAAATAAATTTTGAAGGTTATATTCTTTACCTAAAACATAGTATCGGTTTCAGTCCTAGGATTGACGATAAAGTTCTGAAATACAGTTACAGAATAGTGGCACATCGATTATGGCTCCTCACCATCAACAATAGTTGTTACCCATAGTTTCGTATTTGCTATTTGACCGTTGTTACCCTTTAGAGACCAACCTGATCTTTCCACAATGCCATTTTTGACTTGCTTCTTAATAGGCCCTATAACTACAGATTTGTTGAAAATATTAACTGTTAAATACGTTATTCCACAAATTAAAAACTTCCCGTTATTCTTCATATCTTGAAACATACTACCGTTCACTTTCACTGAAGAAAAGAGACATAATAATAAAATGAAATCAAAGATTAGAATGTCAAAGCATAGTGTGAATGGTTAAAATGAAATGAACTAAAAATCATCTTATTGTCTAAAACACGTTACTGTTCCAGAGAACTTCGGCACCTCTCAAAATTTTTTACACCTCTGGTGTTTAGCCACATGTGGACAAATAGTGGGTCTCATGATGCAGCACTGTTTAGCTGCCACAAAATAAAGCCTCAAAAATCAGTAAATAAAACTATTGTTCTACTGTTGTTCCGAATCGCATATACCAACCGCCCTCTGCTGCGACAACAACTCAAAGTCTACTGGGTATTCGATTTTTCTCTGCTTTTTCGGGCCTCCTTACCTCTCCTTCTAGCCCAACCTTTGTTCTCCAATTACGCCTTCATCGGCGAGCTTCTCCTCAATATTTTTCATTTGTGCTGAATTGTTTTGTACCCTTCTTGCATATACACGTGTGTCATATATTTTTAGAGACTGCATCAATATATAAGGTGAGTATTTCTTCTCTTAGCAAATTAAATATTACACTCCTGGAAATGGAAAAAAGAACACATTGACACCGGTGTGTCAGACCCACCATACTTGCTCCGGACACTGCGAGAGGGCTGTACAAGCAATGATCACACGCACGGCACAGCGGACACACCAGGAACCGCGGTGTTGGCCGTCGAATGGCGCTAGCTGCGCAGCATTTGTGCACCGCCGCCGTCAGTGTCAGCCAGTTTGCCGTGGCATACGGAGCTCCATCGCAGTCTTTAACACTGGTAGCATGCCGCGACAGCGTGGACGTGAACCGTATGTGCAGTTGACGGACTTTGAGCGAGGGCGTATAGTGGGCATGCGGGAGGCCGGGTGGACGTACCGCCGAATTGCTCAACACGTGGGGCGTGAGGTCTCCACAGTACATCGATGTTGTCGCCAGTGGTCGGCGGAAGGTGCACGTGCCCGTCGACCTGGGACCGGACCGCAGCGACGCACGGATGCACGCCAAGACCGTAGGATCCTACGCAGTGCCGTAGGGGACCGCACCGCCACTTCCCAGCAAATTAGGGACACTGTTGCTCCTGGGGTATCGGCGAGGACCATTCGCAACCGTCTCCATGAAGCTGGGCTACGGTCCGGCACACCGTTAGGCCGTCTTCCGCTCACGCCCCAACATCGTGCAGCCCGCCTCCAGTGGTGTCGCGACAGGCGTGAATGGAGGGACGAATGGAGACGTGTCGTCTTCAGCGATGAGAGTCGCTTCTGCCTTGGTGCCAATGATGGTCGTATGCGTGTTTGGCGCCGTGCAGGTGAGCGCCACAATCAGGACTGCATACGACCGAGGCACACAGGGCCAACACCCGGCATCATGGTGTGGGGAGCGATCTCCTACACTGGCCGTACACCACTGGTGATCGTCGAGGGGACACTGAATAGTGCACGGTACATCCAAACCGTCATCGAACCCATCGTTCTACCATTCCTAGACCGGCAAGGGAACGTGCTGTTCCAACAGGACAATGCACGTCCGCATGTATCCCGTGCCACCCAACGTGCTCTAGAAGGTGTAAGTCAACTACCCTGGCCAGCAAGATCTCCGGATCTGTCCCCCATTGAGCATGTTTGGGACTGGATGAAGCGTCGTCTCACGCGGTCTGCACGTCCAGCACGAACGCTGGTCCAACTGAGGCGCCAGGTGGAAATGGCATGGCAAGCCGTTCCACAGGACTACATCCAGCATCTCTACGATCGTCTCCATGTGAGAATAGCAGCCTGCATTGCTGCGAAAGGTGGATATACACTGTACTAGTGCCGACATTGTGCATGCTCTGTTGCCTGTGTCTATGTGCCTGTGGTTCTGTCAGTGTGATCATGTGATGTATCTGACCCCAGGAATGTGTCAATAAAGTTTCCCCTTCCTGGGACAATGAATTCACGGTGTTCTTATTTCAATTTCCAGGAGTGTATATATCTTGCTGTGAATTAATTTGTTTGTCCACATTCTACTTACTGCGTTTCCCTAAAATTATATAAAATATACATCTGTAAAAAAAAGAACAAAAAAGCAAAAAAAAACTTTGAAACATCTGTTGCAGCTGATTGGTGAAGGGCTGAAAAAAAAAACACCTCTGCTGATGCTGCTTAGTACCGCGTATAGCCTCCTTCGGCTTTCACAACAGCTCCAAGTCTGTTGGGCATTGAGCCCACAACTCGAGACACATAACTAGGAGATTCAAGTAACTCATTCCAAGCGTCATGAATCACAGAAGAAAGCTGTCGGCGAGTCGACGGTGCCTGCCCCTTTTCTCGTATTACTCTGACCATTTCTGCTCAAATATTCTCAATGGGATTCATGTCAGCTGCTTTAGGTGGCCATTCCATTACAGTAATATTACTATGGTCGTCGAACCACCTCTTAACCACACGTGCCATATGAATAGGCGAGCGATCTTGTTGGAACATGATCTGATCATCGCCAAATCTTGCTGGCACAGAAGGCAACATCACGTTCTCCAGAATTGAGATGTAATTGCGCGCATCGAATCCTCCTTCCACTTCCCACGGGAGCCCACACCCTTCGGCCGATATCCATGCCCATACCGTTACCGACTCCCTGCCACTCCTTCGGCAAGTGTAAATATATTTTCGATTATACCTAGCACCTTTAGGTCGGTAAACAAGTACTTTTCCGGTTATGCCGTAGAGAAAACATTTTCGTCCGTGAAAATCACTTGCCTCCAAAACTGGAGAGGTCTGTCGACATATTCAGCAGCAAAAGCAAGGCGAGCTTCTCTGTGGGAAACTGTCAATGTCTCTTTCACAGCAGCGCTTCTTGCTCTCAGTCCACCTTCCCTTAGACGACAAGTGACGGTCTTACTGCTAACATTGAGACCCAAAGTCTGCTGAATTTGTCGTGCGTTGACAAATGGGTGGTTCTCACTGAAACGGCGTATCTGCTGATCCTGAGCTGCTATTGTTTTGCGGCGACGGCCATGAGGCCTCCCATTCAGGTTACCACTCTCTTCCTTTCGTCTGATCCACCTGGCTACCGTCGACTTGTGAAGACCCATAGTTCCTGCGATATAACCATTGGAAAATCCCTCTGCATGGAGTGCTATTATAGCGCCCTTGTCTGCCTCAACCAGATGGGCCATTTTGCGTTGACTGAATGATTCGTCGTGGGTAATATCTGCTGCGGAAACAGCGCTAGCAGGAAACAGACTGCCTCCTCCACGACGGCAGCCACAACACAGTGGCCAAGTATGTGTAACACGGAAATCGATGGCATAAACGATAGATCGCAAGCCCGTACCCGTATCATTACATAGTGGAGCAACTTAGAATCTGTAATTTTTCTCAGAAGGGACTGGTCCACTCTTGTCATGTCTTATCCTGATAAATATTACATGAAATGAAATGTTTACGTTTTGTATATGCGGCAGGCCAAACGCAAGAAACATTTGTGAAATATCTGAGGCAACATGAAGAACACTTCGTGAATTTTAGCTGTAGAAGGTTGCCTTATAGGAAGGAAAATGTGTTTACCCTCGCTCGCCGTGTTTCCAAGCGGCGCAGTTTACTCTGAGGCATACGTAGTTCTCGCCGGGCGACTCGACTAACGGGGGGAACTCGCCAGGTGTCATAGGCTGACTGTACGGATACTTTGCTCAGTGAAGGAGAGCACATAATAAACGAACCTGTTGTTCGGCTTATATGCAAACACTCGACCGTTTCCGAGAAAGCGACGGTCAAATTTATCAACGCGCTGTTGCTATAGTGTAGATACCTTCTGCAGCCGAGAACGCAATTGAAGCGGTGGCTCATGGCTACCGTCGTTCCTTCGTAACTTTGATTCCCGTGTTCGAGACCATCTTGGTGTTTTTTATTATTATTTTTTCCTGCCTCTCTATCAGAATTATCTACGAATGTTTTTTTCTAATTTATGTTGAAATAATATTGTCGTTATTCGCCAATTAACTTTATGTGTAATTAATGAATTAAAAATCATAATAAAAGAATGAGACAAGCTGATCTAAAATCATCTGGTCTGCCTCATGTATACTTATAACCAAGTGGTTTATAAATGTTAATCTACATTCAGATGCGATGATGGCACCTTTAATGTGTTGAAACCGGTTATCCAGTAAACGGTATTTAAGCGATCTTGGCTTCTGAATTATTTCTACAACAGAGTGATCGCCGCACTACGCACTGTGTGTTCCCTTTTTAACTTCTTTCTTTACACAGTAAATTAACTGACTAATAACGGCAACATTGTTTCAACATAAATTGGAATAAACATTCGTAGATAATTCAGAGAGTGAGGGAAAAAAAAAAGGAAAAACCAGGTTTCGAACTCGCAGCGCAAAGTTCCGAAGTTGCTATGGTAGCCGCAGAGCCACCGCTTCAGTTGAATCCTTACCCGCTAAGAGGTATCTACACTATAGCAACAGCGCATTGAAAACTTTGACCGTCGTTTTCTCAGAAGCGGTAGAGTGTAAGCAGATAAGCCGAGACACGTGTTCGCTTATTTTGTCCCCTCTTTCACTGAGCGAAGTTTCAGCAAGATCAGGGTATGACACTTGGCGTGTTCCCTCGTAAGTGGCGTGCGTTGCGATTCAGTAGACAGAATGCGTCCACTTTCCTCGACTACTCGTGCACATGTTTGGAAACTTTCTTTCTTGTAGTGGCACTTTTCATTATGAGGACTGGTTTTCCTGATAACGATCTACTAATGGACTTTGCTCCTAATTTAAGTTACTGTGTAGTAGACCTAGTGCAACTACTTGAACCGGAAATGTTTGTTTATTTGGATACTCCGCTTCTTAGCAGCTACATTTCGCTATAATATTTTCCTTTGTTTGAAAACGGCAAGTTAAGATGACCACTGCAACTTGGTAACATCAGTAACAATTTAATACTTTGAAACAGTTATATGTGGTGTAGGAGGAGTGTACTATGTTGAATAAGGAACACATTAAACACGAAAGCAGCGTCCAATAACAATAATTAACTTTCGGTTACATGACAAAGCACAAGTCGAAGCACTGTCAGTTTATCTCAGTACCCAGTAAAACTTAAACTGGAACGATCGAAAACATACAATTGTGGGGAATGCAAACGAAAGACTGCGTTATATTGGCCGAACACTAAGAATACGCAACAGGCCAACTGAAAACACTGCCTACACTACGTTTGTCCGTCCACTGCTATAATATCCTTGACAGACGTGATTGACTGTGCACGCAAAAACGTCCAAGGAATGGTAGCACGATTTGTAATGTGACGAAATAGGGGAGAGAGAGTCCCAGATTTGATAATCGAGTTGGGGTAACATTCATGAAAACAAAAGCGTTTTTCGTTGCCGCGAGATCTTTATACGAAATTTCAATCACCAACATCTGTTCTGAATGCCAAAACATTATTTCCTCGGGAACTTACACAGGAAGAAACCATAGTAATAATGTAATTCAAGGCTCGTAAGAAATGGTTTAAGTGGTCGTTTCTCCCGCTCACTGTTGATGAGTGGGACGGTAGAAAAATAATCCGAACCTTCTGCCAGGCACGTAAGTCTGAATTGCAAAGAAATCCTGTAATGTAGTCATGTAGATGTAACAACGAAATTATGTTGTAATTGCGACATGTGAGTTACATTTGATTTGAACATCGAAGTTGTTTGATGTTTATTTACTTTTTGTTCATTATTTTCAGCCATATACAAACACCTAGGCGCGTTAAATTGTTACTGAAATAAAGTGTCATCCATGGACCAATAACAATAAATTCTTACCTACTTGTTATGGTACTGCAGTATCTACCAGCGTCTTCAGAAGTGGATATCGCATACGACGTTCCTAGGGTGTTTATAAATGGATATTGCAGACGACTTCGAACAAAGTTTGAATGTAGCTTCGTAAAAGTCCCGTGATCAAACGATCTGAGTTGCTGGCGTATACAGTTTATCCTCACTAGACAGTATATATTATTATACGTGAGGTGAATAGGGTTTCGCCGGGTGCGGTGGACGAGCGGTTCCAGGCGCTACAGTCACGAACCGCACGGCTGCTTCAGTCGCAGGTTGCAAACCTACCTCGGGCATAGATGTCTGTGATGTCTTTAGGCTAGCTAGGTATAAGTGCTTCTAGGTCTAGAGGACTGATGACCTAAGCAGTTTGGTCGCATAGTTCTTGATGCCATTTTTTGACCTTTCGCGTAAATTTTTTTACATAAACGGCCGTATCTTTAGATTGCGTTGACATAGAAGCTCACTTTTTTACACCACCAAGGGACCGGTTACCACAAGAAGTGCGATACATTTCCGCTTATTATGTCTACCCGTTCTCTAGGTAAATGGGTTTTAAGGGTTGGGTAGCCCGATAGACGGTCAAGAAAGTGAGACTAGTAGGGTTCCGTTTTTACCGGTTTAGGTGACGAAATCCTAACAACGAAAACAGCTACGACAGTTACTGAAGATGAGGGCCGCATAAATAACACCCCCTATTCTTTATTCGAAATGTGCTAGTTGCAGTCGATACATCAGCATATTAATCGTAGCTACGCTTTCGATCCAAATCACGCTTACAGGAAAGCAAATAAAATCCATTTGCCTATACACGTCGTAATTCACATCCCAGTATTAATGCCACCGCGTTTTAGAAGTGCGAACATTCCCATTACTAGCTAGCTTAAGAAACACTTCGGCTAATGAACGTTTTCTGGCTGTGGCGAGTCTAGTGGAGAATTAGAAACAATGTAGAATACGTTTGGCAGCTATGAAGCCTTTTATTTCCTGGGGTGGTGCAGAATTATCCTACTAAATTTACTCGCTAATAACAGTATTTTATTATTTCGATAAACATCCCGAATGACTGTCATATATGCGGTGACATAAAGGTAGAAAGTTCATGTTTTTGAGTCCAGAAAGCTCTATGCAACAGAAACTGCAGTTCATTTTGCTATTTTCATTGCGAAATTGCCGGCTTATTCATGTCAGGGGTAATAATAGAGGGCTGTTTGCCTGGGTTGTCTGCTAGTGTAGTGAAAGGAAGGTCTGGTTTTTTTTCGGTTCTAATCTCGATGGAGGCATGTAGAATATCAGTAAAGCAATTTTAAGAAATTCTCGAGCCCCCAATACGTTTTATCGCTACCTTTATTCGATACTGGCGCCCTGTGAATGTCAATGTGACACTTTTGTAGAATTTAATACATGTTACTGCCTATTTTTACGCTTTTGTCAATAATGGAATTGACTTAAGTGTGGCACTGAATGATTTTAACTGAATTTCGTTATGAATCTTCACGCATTGCTAAATTTGCACACTTTCGTGCGGATAGTATTTTGCTAATTCGTAACGATCTGGGGTTCTTTGTCTTACTAAAACAGTTATGTTTTCTCGATAAGTTGAAATTCATTTTTATTGGTACAGTTCATACCAATTAGCATTTCTTCTTTCATTTCTGTCTTATACACTCCTGGAAATTGAAATAAGAACACCGTGAATTTATTGTCCCAGGAAGGGGAAACTTTATTGACACATTCCTGGGGTCAGATACATCACATGATCACACTGACAGAACCACAGGCACATAGACACAGGCAACAGAGCATGCACAATGTCGGCACTAGTTCAGTGTATATCCACCTTTCGCAGCAATGCAGGCTGCTATTCTCACATGGAGACGATCGTAGAGATGCTGGATGTAGTCCTGTAGAACGGCTTGCCATGCCATTTCCACCTGGCGCCTCAGTTGGACCAGCGTTCGTGCCGGACGTGCAGACCGCGTGAGACGACGCTTCATCCAGTCCCAAACATGCTCAATGGGGGACAGATCCGGAGATCTTGCTGGCCAGGGTAGTTGACTTACACCTTCTAGAGCACGTTGGGTGGCACGGGAGACATGCGGACGTGCATTGTCCTGTTGGAACAGCACGTTCCCTTGCCGGTCTAGGAATGGTAGAACGATGGGTTCGATGACGGTTTGGATGTACCGTGCACTATTCAGTGTCCCCTCGACGATCACCAGTGGTGTACGGCCAGTGTAGGAGATCGCTCCCCACACCATGATGCCGGGTGTTGGCCCTGTGTGCCTCGGTCGTATGCAGTCCTGATTGTGGCGCTCACCTGCACGGCGCCAAACACGCATACGACCATCATTGGCACCAAGGCAGAAGCGACTCTCATCGCTGAAGACGACACGTCTCCATTCGTCCCTCCATTCACGCCTGTCGCGACACCACTGGAGGCGGGCTGCACGATGTTGGGGCGTGAGCGGAAGACGGCCTAACGGTGTGCGGGACCGTAGCCCAGCTTCATGGAGACGGTTGCGAATGGTCCTCGCCGATACCCCAGGAGCAACAGTGTCCCTAATTTGTTGGGAAGTGTCGGTGCGGTCCCCTACGGCACTGCGTAGGATCCTACGGTCTTGGCGTGCATCCGTGCGTCGCTGCGGTCCGGTCCCAGGTCGACGGGCACGTGCACCTTCCGCCGACCACTGGCGACAACATCGATGTACTGTGGAGACCTCACGCCCCACGTGTTGAGCAATTCGGCGGTACGTCCACCCGGCCTCCCGCATGCCCACTATACGCCCTCGCTCAAAGTCCGTCAACTGCACATACGGTTCACGTCCACGCTGTCGCAGCATGCTACCAGTGTTAAAGACTGCGATGGAGCTCCGTATGCCACGGCAAACTGGCTGACACTGACGGCGGCGGTGCACAACTGCTGCGCAGCTAGCGCAATTCGACGGCCAACACCGCGGTTCCTGGTGTGTCCGCTGTGCCGTGCGTGTGATCATTGCTTGTACAGCCCTCTCGCAGTGTCCGGAGCAAGTATGGTGGGTCTGACACACCGGTGTCAATGTGTTCTGTTTTCCATTTCCAGGAGTGTATTTACGTGTTGTGTTTAACACATTAATCAGCATTAATATAGTCTTAAAAATTATGGATAACAGTCTAAAAATGTTCAGATAGTTTGTCAATTTCACGCCTGTGCATAGTATGTTGGTAGCATTTCGTCGCCTTGCCTGTTATGCTGTGTAGCAGAGTTTAAAGCCGTGCGGATCAGCATAACGAAAAGGCGAGGTGTCTCGCTCGTTTTGGCCAAGACTGTACAGGCCACTAGTGTATAAAGATATTTATCCAGGGTATACAGTGGCTCAAAACGCAGCAATAATGTCCTCCGTGATAGCCCCTACTATGGAACCAGTCACCATGAATAAAGACATCTTTGTGGAATGAGAAACGAAACTTTCAAATCTCACGCTGGAACTCAGCCTCCCTCCCCGGCCCCTCCAACTCAAACCTAGATCGGTAATTGCTCTGTTGAAATAGGACCTGTCAGTGTGTTCACCAGTACACAGAGCCTTTTGCATAAGCAAGCTGTTATCCCTCGGCTTATTTCAAATTCTGAATTTGTGTAACGGCTGTCAACTGCAAATTTTTTTTTCACAACTAGGTGTTATGTTTCCAGTTAGAGTCAACCTTATCTGTTTCAGTATAACGAAATGGTTGACAGTTGAGCTCAGTCAGATAGAAAGGATGCAACTATGAGTGTTCGCCGTAGCCCCTGTCTGCCGCACATCTGCGACAACTGCTGCACGGTTGTGTTTTCAACTCGATCTCCGCAGTATGTTCATTTTTCACCATTTTAACAGCGTAATACCTTTTGTGTGTACGGCTAGTGTTAGCTTCAGACAGTCTGTCCGGTAAACTGAACTCATTGCAGGATGCACGAAAACAGTCAACTGAAAATAACCGCAACTACGTTACAGAGAAAAAGGTCGTCGGCAGTGTCATTTGGACTGACTGTCGTAATCATCACCTTAGGTAACAAAGCTATATGATAAAAAGTTGAGCAGAGCGGAAGGCATGACTTTTGTTGGTTTACGTTAGTTTATTGATATTTCGTATTTCATTTGTTTATTAATTGCCTTAGTACTCCGAAATGCCCTTTCAGTTGTAGCATAAACTAAATTCTCCATGAATTACGTCATGTATATTTAAACATTTTGCTTTTACACTGATCATCCAGAACATTATTACCACATACCTTGTAATCGGTTTGTCCATCTTTGGCACGGATGACAGTAGCGACGCGACTCGGCATGGAAGTAATGAGGACTTGGTAGGTCACTCAAGGGAATTGGCACCCCATATGCACACATAAGCCACCTAACTCCCCTAAGTTCCGAGAGGGCGGCGATAAGTTCTGACGCTACGTTCGATCAATTCCCAGATGTTTCGGATCAGGTTAAGATCTGGCGAGTTGGGGAGCCAGATCGTCAACTGGAATTCACCACTGTGTTCCTCGAACCACTCCACCACACTCTTGGCCTTATGATATAGGGCATTATCTTGTCGAAAGCCACTTCTGTCGGGAAACATTATCTTCGTGAAGGGGTGTACGTGGTCTGCAGCGGTACCACTTGGCCATCATGGTTCCTTGCACGAGCTTACTGGAACCATGGATGCCCATGTGAATGTTCCCGAGAGCGTAATGGAGCAGCCGCCAGCTTGTTTCTATCCCGCAGTACTGGTGTAAGGAGCTGTTCCACTGGAAGGGGCGGATTCACGCCCTCCCATCGGCATGATGAAGAAGGTATCGGGATTCATGAGCGTATGCAAAGCTTTGCCACTGCGCCAACTTCCATTGCCGATGGTCACGTGCTCATTTCAGTCGTACTTGCCAATATCGTGGTGCTGACATTGGCACACACATGGGTTGTCGGCTGCGGAGGCCCATCGTTAGGAGCGTTCGATTCACTGTGTGTTCAGAAACACTTGTACCCTGCGAGCATTAAAGTCTGCTGTTAGTTCACCCACGGTTCGCCGCCTGTCCTGCTTTATCATCTGTCGAGCCTATGACGTTCGACATCTGCAATGACGGGTGGCTGTCCAGCCCCACGACGTCTGGACTTGCTTTCAACTCGGTTTCACCATGTTTAAGGTGCTCAATACAACACTCCCCGAACGCCAGGCAAGCCATCACAATTGTCCTCGGTCAGACTCATCGCGAGTCTACAACGTTCTACACACAGACAGCACGGTCGTTGATACTTCATGCGCCGTGCGTGTGTCTGACTAAGTCATTTCTTGCCAGGTGACGCTGCTATCACCTCGACGGGTTACGTCTCTAGTAAGTCGGTGGACATAATGTTACTGTATAATTCCTCGTTTTATGAAAGACCTATTGGTGCCAAAACTGACAAAATGTCCTTGGAGAAGACCCTCAAACACCTGTAAAAAAGATTTTCGATTATTCGTCCAGACTGCTTTAATTTTCTACACAATGTCAAGCTTCCGTTCGACATGAAACACTCTCGGAATTGATTGTATCGCTTACAAGATTAACAAGTCCAACACCTAGATCTGAGGGTAGTTCATGTTGAACCGATACACGTCATTTAAAAACATTAAAACAATCTCGACGAATAGAAAAAATTGGTGATGAAGAGAAATAAAAAAAACGTTATCAATTTTGTGTGAAGAGTGCATTGTCATGAATCACAAAGGTGTCCTCCTGCCTAGAAGAGAGGGAAAGGAAAATTGAAAACTATTAAAAAATAAAATAGAATAAAAAATCCCCCGTAGTTTTCGCAAACGCTTGAGAGATGCAACGTTTGGTCTACTTGAAGCTGATGATTATTTTCATGAAACAATTAGAAAATTCGTTTATTTTACATATTTGCGTTTATTGCTTATGGAATTATATTCTTGAGGGTTATTCTACACTTACATACAAAGCTTTCATTGCACAGGATAATACTAGGTCCATCACTGAACTACTGTTCAAAAATTTAAGCAGACGAACAATAGCCTCACATTATATTTATTCTTTTATGAACCAGACACAATCTGAAAATAATAGTCGCTTTCACAAATTCAATACTCGCCAGAAGAACAGTTACTATTACTCGCAAGAAAAACAGTCACTATTATCCACAACTTTAAATTACTCCTGCACAGAAAGTAGCCACCTATACCGACATAAATGTAATTAACCTCCTCCATCGTAACGAAAATTTTAAATGCAAATTTAAATAACTCCTACTTAACAATTCCTTCTACTCCGTAGATGAAGGGTAGTTCGTATTTAAGTGGTTCCACTACATCTACTAAACATTGCGTAGTTTAAGATTTTAAAAATCTGCTTATTTAAATGGCCTACATGTAGCCACGTTTTCACAGGGAAAATGTATCTTATTTGTGAGCCTAGTGACAGGCCCTACATCATGGCCGGTTGTCATGAGAATGATGTGTGGAACATACAAAAACCAAGCACGAACAACTTTAGGTTACCATCATGATACGTTGACGAAATATTATATAGTTTCTATGATTTCACCTCGCTATACATCATAGAACCACGTTTGCTAGTATTTCTCTTTCCGTTCGTAAGTAACGTATTGCTACAATAAGTATTCGAACCCATGTATGATTAAACAGGTATGAATTCAAATTCCCCTCACTCTGATTCATATGGATCGCTGATTCATTCAAAAGGTTTCAAACGAAGCGACAAATGGCTTTCCGTTTGCCTCCGCGTTCCAGCATAGGTGAAATAGTTATAACGATTACGTGGAAATATTCAAGCATTGACGACACTTGGAGCAAGAGTAACGCTTTTATCGATTTAACGTTTTTCTGTCAACTATCCTACAGACAGCAAAATCGACAAGTTGCTGGGTCGTCTGAAAAATGAAGCTAATTTCCCCATCATTCACAAAACTGTTCTATTTACAGTGCACATTTGCCAATTTTTGAATTAAACGGAGCTATCAAAAAAATTATTTAATGATCATTCGCCGGCTTTCATGTTGATACTATTGTGAAGTATTGAGGCAACAGTTTAAAAATTTTTCAGTCATACATCATACTGGAGAAAAAGTACTCAGTCGAGGATAATTTCTGTTAGAATGTTACATTTTCAAAACTTGCCTATACGAACCCTTCTAAAATGCTCAGTAACAAGGAAAAACACAAACTGTCATTGAAATAGATAGAAACTCATAAACGAGAACTGCAGAGAACTTAACCGATCTATTAAAATCTGCGAGTGTCACACAAAGGGCCTATTGACAGTAACACAGTAGAAAGAGTTCTCTTATTCTGTCCGAAGACTGGCTTGACGCTGCTCTCTGTGCTATTCAGTCGTCCGCAGGCCTCTTCCTTTCTGGATAGCTGTCACACCTACATCCATTTGAATCTGCTTACCGTATTCATCTCTTGGTATTCCTCTACAATTTTCATCCCCACACTTACCTCTATTGCCAAACTGAAGATTCTTTGATGCCTCAGGATGTGGCCTACAAATAGATCGATTCTTTCCGTCAAGTAGTGCCATAAACACCCGTTTTTCCCAATTCGATTCAGTACTTCCTCACTACTTACTTTATCCACCCGTTTAATCTTCAGCAGTCTTCTGAAGCATGACATTTTACAATCTTGTATTTGATTCTTTTCTGAAGAGCTTATCGTTCACTTTTTACTCATGTACAACGAATGGTACACTCCAGAACTCCAGAAAAGACTTCCTAACAATTAAATTTATAGTTGATGCTAGCAGATTCCTCTTTTTCAGAAATGTATTTTTTGCTGTAGGCCGTCTGCATTCTCTACTGCGGCCATCATCGGTTATTTTGCTTCCTAAATAAGAAAACTTTTGTGTCTCGTGGTTTACTCTACCTCCCCCAGTATCACCTGAAGTGCTTCAGTACATTTCATTGCCTTGTTTTACTTTTGTTGCTGATCATCTTATAAACTCTTTACAAGACGGTATCCATTCCGCTCAACTGCTCTTGCTAGTGTTTTGCAGTCTCTAATAGAATTTTAATATCTTCGGCTAGTATCTTAGGTTTTAGTTGTTCTTCCTGAACTATAATCCCATTTCTAAATTTCTCCTTCTTTTCCTTAACTGCTTTGTCAATTTTCGAATCTTATTACAAGACTATGTACACGTTGTAAATACCTTTCGCTCGCTGTGTTTTATCCTGAGTACTTCCGAAACTTCAGCGAAGGTAGGGGTGGGAACGCAGTCGTACCTTAAGTTAGTTACATTATTTATATGTATTACTCTTTTTACAGAGTTTTAAAGGTCTGATTATGATCGTAACAATAACGAAACCAGTTACCTGATTAATAAATTTTAAATTTTAACGGCTACATACGATCCTAGAATGTTTTTATTTAAAAATTTTTATTCAACGAGTCTATTCGAGTCAACAATGTCAAAAGCTTCCTGTAAATCTGAAAATTCTATAAACGTAGGAATGCTTCTCTTTAACATTTCCTCTAAGAAAGGTCAAAGGGTCAGAATTACTTGCGTATTGTTACAATTAGTCCGAAACATGAATTGAACTTCTCCGAGGTCTATTCTTCTGTAAATTATTCGTGTCAGCAACTTGCCGCTATGACTCATTAAACTAATGCTTCAGTAATCAACATGTCTTTCAACGTTTGACTTTTTTTGGAATTGGAAGTATTACTTTTCAAGTATTATTTGTTTCTTGAAGTCTGAGGGTATATCGTCTGCCTCATACATCTTGCACAGGAGGTGGAAAAGTTCTCTCATGGCTTGCTTTCTCAAGGACTCAGTAACTGGGGGAATGTCGTTTACACTAGGGTCTTTGTTTCGGCTTTGGTCTGTCAGTGGTGTGTCAAATTTTTAACGCAGTATCATATCCTTCACTCCACCTTCATTTACTTTCTTTTCCATTTCTGTAATATTGTCTTCATGACCAGTATATGTCGCTTTTACATTAGTGCCTTACGTGGCAGCGTTGTCGTATCATGACCTTGGCCAAGATTTCGGCTGCTATCGGTTGTAAATGTAGTAAAATACTCCATACTGATGGAGATGACTTGTAACTGTCCAGAATCAACACACTACGATGCCTTTCATACACCTTCAAAACACACTGACAGAAAAAGTCGCATCACCAAAAATAATGGAGAGTAATGGAATTTCAGGAATATATTTGCCTAGGTAACAGGTAAATAATTAACAATGCAAGATCAAAGGTTAATGTAAATGTAAAATGCTGGTACATTAATAACTGGTGTAATCGCCAGAATGTTGAATGCAAGCATTCAAACGTACGTAAACTGCGTTGTACAGGTGCCGGATGTCAGTTTGTGGAATGGAGTTTCATGCCTGTTGCACTTGATCGGTCAATACAGGAACCGTTAATGCTGGCTGTGGATGTCGCTGGAGTTGTCGTCCGATGATTTCCCATTTGTGCTCGATTGGAGACAGATCTGGAGATCGAGCAGGCCAAGACAACATGTCGGCACTCTGCAGAGCCGTCATGTTGGGTTACAACAGCGGTGTGTGGGTGAGCGTTACCCCTGTTGGAGAACACCCCCTGGTATACGTTCATGAATGGCAGCGCAACAGGCTGAATCACCAGATTGACGTACATATTTGGTTTCAGGGTAGTACAAGAGTGCTCCTACTGTCATACGAAATCGCGCCCCAAACCGTAACTTCAGGAGTAGGTTCAGTGTCTCTAGCACGCTGGCAGGCTGGTTGCGACCCCTCTACTAGTCTCCTCATAACCAACGCAGGGCCGTCGCTGGCATCGAGGCAGAATCATCTCTCGTGAAATGAAATAATCGTGTGGCGTTGTTGGGTGGGAGGCCCATCCGGGGAAGTTCGGCAGCCGAATGCAAGTCTTATTTCACTCAAGGCCACATTAGGCGACTTGCGTGCCGGTGATGAGGATGAAATGACGATGACAGCACAACACCCAGTCCACGAGCGGAGAAAATCTCCAACCCGGCGAGGAGTCGAACCTGAGCCTGCTGCACGGGAGAAGAAATCAGAACAGACCTCCACCCTACCCTCCAATGAGCTCTCGTTGACACCAATGAAGTCGTCAATAACTGTGGTTTGGCGTCAGTGGAGTGCACGCTACAGGGCGCCTGGCTCGGCGCTTTCCTTGAAAGTAACCCATTTGTAACAGTTCTTTGTATCACCGTTGTGCCAACGGCTGCTC
This sequence comes from Schistocerca nitens, assembly GCF_023898315.1. Lineage (NCBI taxonomy): Eukaryota > Metazoa > Arthropoda > Insecta > Orthoptera > Acrididae > Schistocerca > Schistocerca nitens. The sequence continues at coordinate 652,774,014 of NC_064617.1, forward strand.
AAATTGGTGTTCCACATGAGGTACAATGCGCCAGGTCCATACAGCGAACACGACGGTTTCCGTCCCGGTAGTCTCACATGGCCATCCGGAGCCTTGTGTTCCTTGCGACCGTTCATTTTTGGCAACCAACGCTACCAGCAATGAGGTACAGTGGCTATATTCCTGCAAAGTCTTTGTGCAGTATAGCAGAGGGAACATTCAGTTTCTGGTAGCACTGTTACATGACATCGCTCACGATCAGTGACGTCTTGATAATGGCATCTTTGTCTCCTTAAGGACATTTTATATTAACAGCTCACCACGTCCAATCTCAAAAGTAGCTAACGCTCAGGAACATTCTCGAGAAACTGGCTCGAAATTGAATAGAAATCATCTTTCAGATGCAGTAACACGGCTGCAAACTTTTGTTCTCGTCACACAATTCCTTTATGCTGTGATATTTTACGGCAGTGTCTGTAAACTAACAACCACCACGCACCGAACTGACGAAATATGACACAACTATGTGCCTGATCAGGAACACCTGCATTGCTAGTACAGTGCGTTACCAACTTGGCTGTCCGAGACCGCCTGATGGACACACTCAGAGTTCGTAAAAGATTGAAGAGAACCCTGCCACAAGCTGAAGCTTGGCACTCGGGTCAATGAGTGTGCTGTAATAGCCCATTTGCTACGGTCTTTAGCCCCAGAAATGTGTCATCTATGTTCACGTCTCAGTTTGGTAGCCATTATTAACTTGTATTATGTAAACTATATTATAAAAACTACGGACTATGCAAGTAGTTAAACAAGAAAAAGAGGTGGTTCATATACAGTATCTATATTAATACTGAATTTGGCAATACGACAAAGACTGCCTGAATGAAAGTAGCTACCCAACTCATACTGAATCAGAACTTTCTTACGGATTAATAATGTATTCACCACTCGCACCACAACACATAAATTTTCTCCTTTCAGTTGCCTCAAAGCCTTTTCTCACAGTTTGAAAATCACGTGTTTGAACAGCAGCCAATCGATAAACTCCTCTGTTAATGAACTGCAAGGCATTTTGGCTCCATGCGGTAGTAGAACAGTTCGGAGGGACACAGATTTGTCCTCTACGGAAAACTTAGGGATACAGCTTGAGAATACGAGACGCTAAACGAAGTTCGCAACTTCTATTTGAAATTGTTATTAGTATTGCGATAAAAGCCATACAGTATTTATCTTTTAGGTAAATCGTATTGTACTTCATAGCGAACTTACCCAGTACTAAGAATAGAAGTAGATATTCAGATCACTGTTTTCCTAACAGTAGCTATGAACAGCAACGTATTCATTACATTTGTCCATTAATACTATGCAAAGGCTGCAAAATAATTCTTAACATCCTTTTACATTCCTCCACCAAAAGCTGTGCTGGAGGTAGTTTAAAATATTCGCATATAAAAGCTACACCAGTTCGACAGGTGCGGTTTCTCATATAACGAGGGCAGAAAGGGTTTGCATAAGTGCGGTGAAGCCGCATCTGATGCACTACTGAGCGAAGACAACAAAATGGTTCAAATGGTTCTGAGCACTATGGGACTTAACATCTGTGGTCATCAGTCCCCTAGAACTTAGAACTACTTAAACCTAACTAACCTACGGACATCACACACATCCATGGCCGAGGCAGGATTCGAACCTGCGACCGTAGCGGTCGAGAGGTTCCAGACTGAAGCGCCTAGAACCGCTCGGCCGCACCGGCCGGCTGTGATGACAACAAAGTCTGGACCTGCAAGTTGGGATGACTAGTAAAGAAGATTCAAAAATGTATTGAAAATAAAACCTTGCAGCCTATCACGGAATTAAGTTTAGATGCGCAACGACTAGTCATACAAGAACATAGTAACGAACGAAACTGAACTTCATAAAAAAGTAGTTTGGTAAGAAACAATACCAGAAAGACTGGACATAGAAACAAAGAATAGAAACCAAATATTTCAAGTTGACATAGGACAGGTTCCTAAGCATTTCCTAAAACTAAGGTAAAACTACAACCTAGAAAATAGTCTCAATTTACCAATTTCTTGTAGCTACTAAAACAAATGTTGCGCTAAATAATTGATGTAGTCCATCGAAATATTGCTTTAATGTCGGTATCCGACAGACGTAGTAAGAAACATGTAGTTTAATGGCTGAAGACGATTTGTTACTATAAAACACTTCAAACATTACAGTCGCATTGAGACAATACAAACGAAAATTTTGATTAAAAAGTCCTTCCCACGATTTTGCAGGACTTTTGTTGCAAAAAAGAGAGAGTTCTTTACTTTACGTAGTAGTTTATATTATCCGTTGCTCAAATAGGTGAAAAAGGAAATGAACAGCTCCATATACCGTCCATCAAGTACTCAGTGCAATGCGACGAATAAATATAGTGAACTGCATGTGAAGTGCTAAGAGTGGTTACGAGTTTCAGCGGATCTTCCATGATTAGTGCTGACTTCTATCAGGATTCATCACTACGATTAGATGGACTGCGAGTTGTTAAAATCATTGTAAATAAGACTCGTCGGTTTTTGGAATTTTCGAAACAGAGACGTACAAAATGAAAGTTTGAAACGAATTATAAATAAAACGTCAAAATTACGTATAATAATTTTATAATAATTATTCTTCGTAATTTTGACATTCTATTTAGTAAGAAACACAGCTTTCTACACATAATTCTCTCGAATTATACCTGATTGGCCAACGCTGACGTCTAACCGTCAGCTGTACTGCTCTCTCCAGCAGCTGACTAGCGGCAGTCAGTGGCTCCTGCTCCATGCACAACTATTGTCTATCAGTGTGGGCATATTTATGCTACGTAATTTTATAACTAATTTTAAGTTCTATTTATCTATCCCTCCAATTTATGTGCTGTATTATATTACAGTTTTGATCTACACCGTTTTCTAATTAATTTCAAATATTACGTTATGAACGTTGATTTCTTCAACAATGTTTAAAAAAATGATAGTCTAATCAGAATGACTGAAGTGGCGTAAATTAAATTACTGTGTTTAACTGCGTTTGTTTGGTCACTGTGATCGAACTGTTTCAAGCATTCCGAGAATCTCTGCAGTGAATAACATATGGGTACCATCCGCCCCCGTCTGTTATCAACATCAAGAATTTCCACAGAACGGCGTAAATTGAATTACTGTGTTTAACAGCGTTTGTTTGGTCATTGTGATTGAACTGTTTCAAGCATTCCGAGAATCTCTGCAGTGAATAACATATGGCTACCATCCGCCCCCGTCTGTTATCAACGTCAAGAATGTCCACAGAACGAATTCCTATTCTTTAGAGTGAGTTACAGTATCTGCTAAGAAACAGCGGGTCATTTTAAATGTCTCCTTTCGTTAGTTGTAGTTAGAATATGAAAATTTTTTTGAGTAATGTGCGAATGTGCCACAACTTCTACAAAACAATTTAATCTTCACTATATTGCATATTACAATATTAAGATCATTCTGGGAAATTTCTGTACCAAAGTTGGACAGGAAGGCACTTATAGGCCACTAGCTGGCAAGGAGAGTGTACAAAAGGGTCCTGGACTTCCCCAGATGCTAATTCAATCAATCGGATTGATCGTATAGCTATAGATGAATGGTACAGAAGTATATGACAGATATTAGATCTTACAGAGGAGCTGCTGCGGACACACACCTTTACCTGGTGACCGGCAAACAACAACTATAGCTGCGTTACAAAAGAAAGAGGAACAACGTGGTCAAGAGACAGTTTGATGTTGAGAAGTCTAAGGATACAGAGTTGTGGCACCAATACACTGTCAGAGTGCATAACAACTCTGTAGTCCTGGCTTCAGATTACAGTAACAAAAGAAATGTTAATGATCGGCCGGCCTTTGTGTCCGAGCGGTTCTAGGCGCTTCAGTCAGGAACCGTGCTGCTGCTAAGGTCGCAGGTTCGAATTATGCCTACATGGATGTGTGTAATGTCCTCAGGTTAGTTCGGTTTAAGTAGGTCTAAGTCTAGGGGACTGATGACCTCAGATGTTAAGTCCCGTAGTGCTTAGAGCCATATGAACCATTTGTTAAAGATCAATGGTAAGAAACACTGACGAACCAAAACACTATGACCACTGCCCAACGCGACGTTGGAAGGCGCCTAATAGCACCGTTCATCATACATTGTTGACCATGGAGTTCTGCGGCAGACACCGACACACCTACGTGTTCACATGTTGACTCAACGACATCATCAATAACGACTGCAGTGGGTACGACACGATCGGTATCCGACTGTCGATCAATGTCTTCTCATCGGGTGAATCACATTTTTGCTACACTAGGTCGATGGTCATCTCCACAAACTCCGTTATCGAGATGAACTTTGGCTCAGAACGTATAGCGTGCCACGGGTGCAGGCTGGTGGGAGTAACATCATGATATGGAAGACATTTACCTGTGGTAGTAATCGAAGACATGCTGACAGCTGCGAACCACCTACATCCCTTCATGCTTGATGTCTTCCCTCATGGTGATGTCATCTTTTACCAGTATGATGCTCCCTGTCTCAGAGCCAGAACCGTGCTACAGTGGTCTGAGGAGCATTCTAGTGACCTCACGTTGATGTTCAAATGGCTCTGAGCACTATGGGACTCAACTGCTGAGGTCATTAGTCCTCTAGAACTTAGAACTAGTTAAACCTAACTAACCTAAGGACATCACAAACATCCATGCCCGAGGCAGGATTCGAACCTGCGACCGTAGCGGTCTTGCGGTTCCAGACTGCAGCGCCTTTAACCTCACGGCCACTTCGGCCGGCCACGTTGATGTCTCAGTGACCAAATTCGCCGATATAAATCCTGTGGAACCCATCTCGGTCGCTATCGGGCGTCATCACCGGGCACGCAAATCAGCGGCCCGTTATTTACGCGGATTACATGACATGTGCGTAGACGTCTAATGCCACATAACTACATAAACCTACGAACAAACTGTCGGTTTTCTGAGAGGCAGCATAATTTATGTACTTCGGTCCAAAGACGGGAAAAAAAAAGCTACTAAGCAGGTGGTCACAATGTTTTGGCTGATCAGTGTAAAAGGGTCGCTGTAACTGAAGCGGCAAAGGAAATTCTAGGAGAAAAAGCCAACAAATAAGAGGAAATAGTTCAGTGATAAATGTAAAGAAGCTGTGAAGGCCAAGAAGAGACCCCAGGAGACACTCATGCTGGATAGAAACTGTGCAGAAAAACAGGGAGGAGTCAACAATACTAAAAGAGAAACAAACTGGATTCTGAGTACAAAGAAAAGAAAATTCATGAGAAATATGATTAATGAAATAAAAGGGCAAATACAACATTTGACAGCATAAAAATGGTTCTGATATTGAAACATGCGAGGAACGGACAAACAAATCAGGCATTAGTTATCAGTAAAGAAACAGATATGCTAACGGACAAGCAAAGAATTCTGGACAGGGGAAGGGAATAGTCTGAGCAGATGCTGAATGCTGAAAATCCTGAAAATGTCTTCGCAAAAGAAAGAGTTGCAGAGGTTGTAGAGGAAGAGGAAATTGAAGTAACTCAGCGTACTATAATTAGAACAGTTAATAAACTGAATAATAAAAAGCACCAGGAGAAGACAGAATAGCAGCAAAGGTGTTGAAGGCATGAGGCAGAACACTTCAACAAGAGATATACAGTCTCACAAATGAAGTATTGAGAAAGAACTCAAAAGAGCGGAAGTCAGATACTATTATCCCACTGCACAAAAAGAACAATAAAAGGAACTGTTGTAGTTATACAGGTATTTCTCTACTGAGTGTATCATGCAAAGTTTTATCATTAATATTTCTTGAAACGCTGAAACAATTTACTGAAGATATTGTTGGAGGGTATTAGGCAGGTTTTCCTACAAGAAGATCAACCATGGATCAAATTTTCACCATGAGAAAAATCTGGGAGAGTTGCTGGCAATTCAACCATCCATTCCTAGTAAAATTTGTAGATTTCTTAAAGGCGTATGATAGTATAACAGATTAAGTACATTAAAATATCCTGAGGTAGTCTGGCATTCCAAGAAAGTTAATTAACTTGGTGAAGGTGGATGCAGCAGAGACAAAATCCCTTGTTAAATACCATGGGGAGATATCGAAGGAATTCTGATGCTGAATTCAGAACAGATTGTGACAAGGTGGTGCAATTTCACCGTTGCTTTTTGATTTGTTCCTGGAGAATGTAATCCTGGAAATGAAAAGATAGGGTAGAGTCGTGAAGCTTATTGGAAGAAAGGCGTTACTGGGATATGCAGACAACATTGCAGGCCTAGCGGAGTCAGAGGGAGAGATGACAGAAACCACAGTGGACTTAGCAAAAAATTCCAGTAAGATTGAACAGAGGGCTAATATGGAGAAGACTGAAATGTTAAAAGTATCCAGAGAGGCCCCTAATAACGCTCCATCATAGGCTGGAATACAAGATGCAAGCAGAGTGGAAAGTTTTAAGAACTGTGGCACTTTGTTCAACAGGCATAATAATCCAAAACACGAAATTAATCAATGTATTGTCAAGGATCCTAAAACATATTTCAGTCGAAAGCTGGTAATGCCGTAATAAAATTTGTTGGTTACTACCGAACTTACCGCCTATAACGTACTGACAATACCGGTGTTATTGTTTGGAACAGAAACCTTAAGCACCGCAAAAAATATGGAGAAAACCTGGTGATCTTTGAACGGAAAATCACTAGAAAGATCTTGGAACCAATCCAGAACGAGAAGAGATGGAGACATTGGAAAGAACCAGGGATGGTATGAAACAACCGAAAAGAATGCAGAAAAAGAAAACGCGAAGAATAAGACTGGAAGGCACATTTCCAGGTAGTCAGGCACGTACCGGACCAAAATTGTGCTTTCGGGAAAATCTGATGGAGTTCGCCCAATTGGAAGACCAAGGATGCGATGGGGGGGGGGGGGGGGGGCATGAAATGCAGAAGGACCTTCAGCGGCTGGGTATCCATAAGCACTGGATCCAAAGATCTGCGTCTATGGAGGAACATTTTAAGGTCGGCCCATGATCTTCCGGGTTCGTGATCGCCGATATACACATGCGAGGGAAGTGAGGCAAATAATGGTGAAATTTTAAGTAGAGACACAAGAAGGATGAGTTATTATTATCACTTCGTTTTTGTTCTTCAATTATGGACGTATTCATTTTGTTAAACATGAAATGACACATATCCCCCAAGTAATTCGGCTCTTCTACTACCTCAATCCGTATTTGGACCAAATGGAGGTGTCCTGAAGAAAGAGAAACCCCCTATGAATTTGGGCCCCATCAATGGCGAATGCAGATTACCATTTATCCACAATTTGGATCTAAAGTTACCATCTTGTAAACAAAATTAGTGTGAAACATTTAGTCTCCCACCCTTCCCCCTACAAAAACCGTCTTGATATGTTACTAAATGGCTCTGAGCACTATGGGACTCAACTGCTGTGGTTATAAGTCCCCTAGAACTTAGAACTACTTAAACCTAACTAACCTAAGGACAGCACACAACACCCAGCCATCACGAGGCAGAGAAAATCCCTGACCCCGCCGGGAATCGAACCCGGGAACCCGGGCGTGGGAAGCGAGAACGCTACCACACGACCACGAGATGCGGGCTGATATGTTACTACTGTTGGTTGTAGGAAAAGGACAGGTATCGCTTCTTTAGGCAGTTTTTCTAGTAATATAAATCATGTACTTACTCTTTCGCTCTAGGCCTATTTGTAATGGCCTTGCTGTCCACAAGAAGTTCCATCCCGATATCTTTTATTTATCTGGCGCAGTACCATAGTGTTTACATTTATTTTTGGATTACTACAACTACCTGAGTCGAAGCAAGGCCCCCGGAGTAGACAACATTCCATTGGAACTACTGACGGCCGTGGGAGAGCCAGTCCTGACAAAACTCTACCATGTGGTGAGAAAGATGTACGAAACAGGCGAAAGACCCTCAGACTTCAAGAAGAATATAATAATTCCAATCCCAAAGAAAGCAGGTGTTGACAGATGTGAAAATTACCGAACTATCAGTTTAATAAGTCACAGCTGCAAAATACTAACGCGAATTCTTTACAGACGAATGGAAAAACTAGTAGAAGCCGACCTCGGGGAAGATTAGTTTGGATTCCGTAGAAATGTTGGAACACGTGAGGCAATACTGACCCTACGACTTATCTTAAAAGCTAGATTAAGGAAGGGCAAACCTACGTTTCTAGCATTTGTAGACTTAGAGAAAGCTTTTGACAATGTTGACTGGAATACTCTCTTTCAAATTCTGAAGGCGGCAGGGGTAAAATACAGGGAGCGAAAGGCTATTTACAATTTGTACAGAAACCAGATGGCAGTTATAAGAGTCGAGGGACATGAGAGGGATGCAGTGGTTGGGAAGGGAGTGAGACAATGTTGTTGTCTCTCCCCGATGTTATGCAATCTGTATATTGAGTAAGCAGTGAAGGAAACGAAAGGAAAATTCTGAGTAGGTAGTAAAATCCATGGAGAAGAAATAAAAACTTTGAGGTTCGCCGATGACATTGTAATTCTGTCAGAGACAGCAAAGGACTTGGAAGAGCAGTTGAACGGATTGGACAGTGTTTTGAAAGGAGGATATAATATGAACATCAACAAAATTGAAACGAGGATAATGGAATGTAGTCGAATTAAGTCGAGTGATGCTCAGGGAATTAGATTAGGAAATGACACACTTAAAGTAGTAAAGGAGTTTTGGTATTTGGGGAGCAAAATAACTGATGATGGTCGAAGTAGAGATGATATAAAATTTGTTAACATCGAGTATAGATTTAAGTGTCAGGAAATCATTTCTGAAAGTATTTGTATGGAGTGTAGCCATGTATGGAAGTGAAACATGGACGATAAATAGTTGGGACAAGAAGAGAATAGAAGCTTTAGAAATGTGATGCTACAGAAGAATGTTGAAGATTAGATGGGTAGATCACATAACTAATGAGGAAGTATTGAATAGGATTGGGGAGAAGAGAAGTTTGTGGCACAACGTGACTAGAAGAAGGGATCGCTTGGTAGGACATGTTCTGAGGCATCAAGGGATCAACAATTTAGTATTGGAGGGCAGCGTGAAGGGTTAAAAATCGTAGAGGGAGACCAAGAGATGAATACACTAAGCAGATTCAGAAGGATGTAGGTTGCAGTAGGTTCTGGGAGATGAAGAAGCTTGCACAGGATAGAGCAGCATGGAGAGCTGCATCAAACCAGTCTCAGGACTGAAGACCACAACAACAACAACTACTACAACTGCTATTCGCTGGAGCACCCACAGAGAGAAGAATAGTTAAAAGCTTAATAATTTCTGCTGGATAAAGAGACCTAAAACTTTACAAACAGAAATCTTATCTTATACGAATCTTCTTATAACCATACAGATAATAAAGATATGCAAATAGCTGTCTGTATATGTCTCCAGCGTGATTTAATTGCAAACTGCCCCAAGAGAACCGCACCTGGCTACGTTAACCGGTCCAAGAATAATATCTACATCTACATCCATACTCCGTAAGCCATCTGCCGGTGTGTAGCGGAGGGTACCTTAAGTACCTCTAACGGTTCTCCCTTCTATTCCAGTCTCGTTCGTGGAAAGGATTGTCGGTATGCCTCTGTGTGGGCTCTAATCTCTCTGATTTTATCCTCATGGTCTTTTCGCCAGATATACGTAGGAGGGAGCAATATACTGCTTGACTCCTCGGTGAAGGTATGTTCTCGAAACTTCAACAAAAGCCCGTACCGAGCTACTGAGCGTCTCTCCTGCAGAGTGTTCCACTGGAGTTTATCTATCATCTCCATAACGCTTTCGCGATTACTAAATGATCCTGTAACGAAGCACGCTGCTCTCCGTTGGATCTCCTCTATCTCTTCTACCAACCCTAACTGGTACGGATCCCACACTGCTGAGCAGTATTCAAGCAGTGGTCGAACAAGCGTACTTTGTCCTGGATGCTCTGTTTTGTATTTCATTGCTGTTTCTTGGCAATAAGCGAATAATTGCCGCCATATGTTAATCCATGCAGCTTTTCTGAACCATACAGGTGTTTGTATTTAATTCTGTACATTTCAGCAAGTTTGGTAGAAATTGTTATTGTATAGTAAGTGACAGAAAAGAAATGTGCTGTAGTAAACTCTCTAGGTGGAATTCAGACGCGATATACCTCCTCAGCGATCAATGTCTCCATACTAAGAATAAGAAAATATTCCGTAGTTTGTCCTCGGTAGAAATCTTGCATTACTTCGTTGGGTTATGTTTCAACGTCACAGGTCACATGTTTCTTATTTTATTATTATTATTATTATTATTATTATTCATCCAAGCAGTTTCTCGTTTCAATGATCGTATTTGATAGTCTAAAACAGTCTGACATTTTAAGTTATGTCATTCGGTCGTCGCACCAAATAGTCTCCATAGGACATAAGAAGTAATTTTTCACCATCTGATTTTATTCATTGTGCCAGAGAAACCTATTTCAAACCTTTTCGCCTAGGAAAGTTTGCGTAGTGCCACCAAGAACTAAACCCACGATCTCTGCTTTAAAGCTGTTCGCATTGTCAGCATAACTAATCAATGAAAATCAGTTTTACTGCCAAAATGTTATGGTAAGTATTTCCTAACACAAGATGACCACAGTCGTTTTCATGAGCGTCGTGTGCCATGCCGATTCAGTATTGGGGCTGCCTCGCTTAACGCCTTCACGGCGGGGTGATTTACTGTCATCATCTACTGTTCCTGTCAATAGTTCTCTATTTTAAGATCCATTCGTCGTGGAATTTCCTTTAACACTTTCAGTCGGCCTCCTCGTTCTCCGTGGGTCCAACGGATATAGCCGTCCGCAACTTTCTGTGGCCTGAATCTGATGGAAATGACGAATTTCATGCAGGTGTAATAATACTATTAGTTAATGCTTTCTCCACTAGATGGTAACACTTGTTAGAAAAAATTATGTATTTCATGAATTGCATGGAAGCTGTAGCAGATATACAGTGTGTCAGAGGTGTAAGTGCTGACAGTTCTATTAATGACTGAGAATAGTGTACTGAACATTACATCAGTATTTTCTTCATTTGGAGACTAACCATTACAGCGATTACGAGTCAAATGATTTAGGTTGATTAGTATCTACAACTATGCGTGGCACATGCAGCCATTTAGGGTCAGGCATTGAAGTGTGGACAGGTGGAAATCAAACGGATAGTCTATACTGACAGGTGTAGTGCACTTCGTAGCGCAGTTACGACTATGCAGAAAACATCAGGCGGTAAACTATGTGATGTGTTTGTTGGAGCCGCGCGGGGAAGCCGCGCGGTCTTAAGCGTCTTTCCACGGTCCGTGCGGTTGCCGCCGTCGGAGGTTGAGCCCTCCCTTGGGCATGGGTGTGTGTGTCGTCCTTAGCGTAAGTTAGTTTAAGTTAGATTAAGTAGTGTGTAAGCTTAGGGACCGATGACCTCAGCAGTTTGGTCCCATAAGAACTTACCACAAATTTTCAATTGTTTGCTGGAAGATTGTTAAATGCAGACAAGAAGCAACAGACGCACTCAAGTGGGTACATATCAAGGTATCGATGATATCTGAATGCATAGCCCTAACATAACAGTCTGTGTATGTAGCTTCATAGTCAGGACTTGTAAGGATACATATTACGGCAGTCGTTATCCTGAAAAGGAAATAGCTCCTCGAATTGCTTTGGACCTTGCTCTTGATTGGCTCGGAAAGGGTTATTGTATTTACCTCGATAACTGGTACAATAGTCCAGATATGGTTAATCAAGTAACGAATAAGAACATCGATGTTCTCAAAGCAGCGAAACGGACTGGAGTTCTCTGACTTCGTGAAAAATGAGAAACTGAATAAGGGAAGAAAGGCGAATATGGATAGGCGTATAGAAACAAGCAGATACTCATGAAATGGAAGCGCAAGAGAAACATCGTGATGGTTACAACATTCCATGACGATAGATTTCAGGGAGTCGACTTAAAAAATGGCATCCTGCCAAAGCCAAGTGTTGTTGTGGACTGTGGTAGGAACATTGGATAAAAAAATTTTTCCAACTGCAATGGTACCAAATAGTCTGCAGCGAAACTAAAAAAGTTTATAAAAAGATTTTTCGTCATTTATTGGATGTTGCATATATGTTGCATACACACTCTACGAAAAAAATTGCAGTTCATGATTAGCGTCGGAGAATAATAAGCTGTGATTTCTCGTGAACAAGGATTATCAATCGGACGTCCTTTCAGAACACGAAAGCAAAATTGCGATTCGTTCTACAGGCACGATTTTTTCTGAATTTTTGCCAAACACAACGAAGAGAAGACTAACTAGCAGATGTTAGTGTACACGATGTAATAAATCAAAGGAAAAGGAAAGAACAATGCACGACGAGAGAATTATTCGAATGGGACGGAAATCGGTAGACAAGCAAATGATTACAGTTTCAGAAAAAAATTGATCACATATTAAAGAGAAACAGTTCAGGAATTGAGCATGTCAATAACGCGTTAGTTAACTTCTGGCCCTTATGCAAACAGTTATTCGGTTTGTCATTGATTGATAGACTTGCTGGATGTCCTTCTGAGGGTATCGTGCCAAATGACGTCCAGTTACCGCGTTCAATTATCCAAATCTCGAGCTGGTTGGAGAGTCCTGCCCATAATGCTTCAAACGTTCTCCACTGTGGAGAGATCCGTTGGTCAAGTGGGTCAACATATAAGCAGTAGAAACTCCCGCCGTGTGTCGGGGTGCGTGCATTATCTTGCTGAAATGTAAGCCCAGGATGGTTTGCCATGAAGGGCAACAAACCTGGGGTTAGAATATCGTCCGCGAACCGCTGTGTTTTAAGGGTGCCACTGATGACAATCAGAGAGGTCAAGCTATGAAAAGAAATGTTATTCCAGACCATCTCTCCCGGTTTTCGGGCCATTTGGTGGCTAAGCATCAGGTTGCTCTCGTACAGCTGTCTGGGACGTCTTCAAATAAGTCTTCGCTGGTATCGGAGAACCATTCAAAGCGAGACTCAACACTGAAGACAATTCCATTCCAGTCATGGAGATTCCAGGCCAAAAATGGGTCTGGAAACGCTCCAGACAGCAGTGGGGTACCAAGCTAATTGCTGCCCGCCATACGCCCCGACAGTCATGAGTGATGGTCTGGGGTGCCATTTATTTTCATAGCAGCTCCCCAGAACCCCTTTGGTAATCATCTACTGCACTCTTACAGCACAGTGGTACATCAACGATAGACCTATTCCACACTTCTTTTCGTGGCTTTTTATGGAACTATCCTGGGCTTACTTTTCAGGAGGATAATGCCCACCCACAAACAACGAGAGATATTACTGCTTGTCTTTGTGCTTCCCAAACCCTACCTAGGCCAGACGATCTAACAAGCCAGTTGGACAGAATTTGGTACGACGTAACTCAGGAGGACAGCCAAGAACTCTGTCAGTCACTGAAAAGCCGAACAGCTGCTTCGATGAGGGCCATAGTTGGATCAACACGACGTTGACTTCCTCAGTTTCTGAACTCTTCCTCTTGAATAAATCATCAAATTTTTCTGAAATTATAGTCATTTGTTTGTCGGTACATGTACATCCTATTTACTAATTTCCGTTCCATGCGGATAATTCCTTCTTGGTCAATCGTTTTATTTATTTACTTACTTTGTCTTATATAAAGTCAGCAATCTGATCATTGTGAAGTTCTACCTAACTCATATCGTTGTACTGAATTCATTTGTGATCGATTTTCGATTATCGTGTGCTTTAAAGCAAAGTGAGGAGTATGGCCTCCTCCTCACGAAACTTTCGTCTCATGTCTTGCAGAATGTAAGCCCGTCATTTTCTTGCTCGCTCTAATTTTGTCGTTAATTATCAGAGTAATTAATCTGGTCTTTGTTTTGATTTATTAGAAAATGGACCACTGTCCTTTGTTAATAATACATGAAGCTTCTTTTCATGTTTCAATTTTTATTAACGTTGGGATGTGATTGCTTTGGTGACGTGTCGATTGCGCGCCACCTGCCTGCATCAACACTTGGTTTTTTCGTAGGTCGAACCTTGCAATCTAAATTTCTCGTCACGAAGTACGTTTACTGTTTCTCTTTTGCGTAATGCACCTTATTCTGTTGCAATGTACAGATTTTCGCGCTCCAACGTCAGCAAGATTTTCTGCTCCCCAATAACGACTCTGCACCTGAGTTGAAAGGAAAAAGTTACACCAACAGGTAACAGAGTCCTTTTGGCCCAATAGGATGCTTCATAACTAATGAACCTTGATAATCTATCATTTCATCCAATACATTTTTTTACGTAGGATACATTACAACGAGAAGACGCCTTCGAAAAGAGACATGTGATCGGTGTGCAGCACCTTGTTTTAAAATATTTCACACGGAAAATGATAACGAAAGATGAAATTTCATTCTCTTCTCTAATACATTCCATTCGATCCTAAACATCTTCAGTTTTGGTCCATAAATTAAAACCAGCAAAGAAATATTTTAATGAATGTGCAAGACCCTTGGCGACGATGACCCAGCCAGCGCTACGGGTATTTACTCACAGAGGTAGCAAAGGGCGTACGATAGATAGCCAATTTAGAGATTAAAATTTAGTAAATATTGATTTGAAACCCTGCCAGTTCACAGTTTGGATGTAAAAATGCTCATTAAATCACGCAGAGATAGTGTCAATGGCAAAAAGAGAGTTTAAGAAATTATACGGAAATGACGACGGAATGAATTACATATCAATTATTGGCGGCTACAGAAAAGATATTTGAGGATGTCAGATGACGGTCAGTTTGGCTTTAGGAAAGGCATCAGAGAGGCAATTCTGACATTGCGGTTGATAATGGAAGCAAGACTAAAGAAACATCAAGACATGGATCGTAGGGTATGTCGACCTGGAAAAAGCTTTCGACAACGTAAAATGGTGCAAGTTGTTCAGAATTCTGAGAAAAACAGGGGTAAGCAGGAATAGAATTACAATTGAAGGTGAAAGAATATCAATTATTCTATTCGCTGATGACATTCCTATCCAAAGTGAAACTGAATAAAAATTACAAGCTGTGAATGGAATGGACAGTCTACTGAGCACAGAATGTGGATTGAGAGTAAATCGAAGAAAGACTAAAGTAATAAGAAATAGCAGAAATGAGAACAGCGGGAAACGTAACATCAGGATCGATGGTCATGAAGTAGATGGAGTTAAGGAATTCTGCTACCAAGGCAGAAAGGGTAGAGCAAGTAAGACAGGAGCAAGGAGGATATCAAAAGCAGACAAGCACTGGCAAAAAGGGCATTTCTGGCCAAGAGAAGGCTACTAATACCAAACGTAGGTCTTAATTTGAGGATGATCACAGCATTGTACGGTAGTGAAGCGTGGACTGTTGAAAAACCGGAACAGAATAGAATCTAAGCATTTGAAATGTGGTGCTACAGGTGAATGTCGAAAATTAGGTGGACTGATAAGGTAAGGAATGAGAAGGTTCTGCGCAGAATCGGAGAGGAAATGATTATTTGGAAAACACGGACAAGGAGAAGGATGATGATGATGACGCTTGGTTTGGTGTGGCAGGGGGGGGGGGGGGGGCGCTCAACTGCGCGGTTATCAGCGTCTGTACAAATTCCCAACCTTCGCTCAGCCCAGTGTCGCCAAGTTCATGAACGATGATGAAATGATGAGGGAAACACAAACACCCAGTCATCTCGAGGCAGGTGAAAATCCCTGACCCCGCCGGGAATCGAACGCGGGACCCCGTGCTCGGGAAGCGAGAACGCGACCGCGAGACCACGAGCTGCGGACACAGGGAGAAGGGACATCTGTTAAGACATCGGGGAATGACTACCATGGTACTAGAGGGAGCTGTAGAGGGCAAAAACGCTAGAGAAAGACAGAGATTGGAATACACTCAGCAAATAATTGAGGACGTAGGTTGCAAGTGCTACTCTGAGATGAAGAGATTGACCCAGGAGAGGAATTCGTGGCGGGCCGCATCAAACCAAACTAAAAAAAAATGATATTTTGGGAGGGGGGAGGTGAAAAAACATCGTTTGTCTCGTAGAAATACGGATGAGGACTTCGGCTTTTTTGTAAAATAATTTTTTTACGGTCTGGAATTAAGAAGGTAAAACAATTCCTTTTTGTAGACATCAGTCTTCTGAGTGGTTTGATGGAGCCCTCCACGAATTCCTCTTCTGTGTCAACCTCTTCATCTCAGAGAGTAGCACTGGCAATCTTCGTACTCTGTTATCTGCTGGTTGTATCCCAGTCTCTGTCATCCTTTACGGTTTTTACACTATGCTACTTCCTTCATTACCATTGAAGTTTTTCCATGAGTCTTAACAGATGTCCTATTATCCTGGTCCTTCTTCTTGTTAGTGTTTTCCATATATTCCTGTTGTCCTTGTTTATACGGTGAAATTCCTCATAACTTACTTGATCAGTCCATTTACTGTAATTTTCTCCTGTAGCACCACACTTAAAATACTTCCATTGTCTTCGGCTCCGGTTTACCCACAGTCCATATCTCACTTAGCTGCAGTTGTCAAATATTTTTCCCCATAGAATATGAATTTCAACATACACTGGCGTCTTTAAGTTGCAGTATCAGACACGCTTAACTATCAGTTGCAAATTTGTAATATGGTTCTTAAAAGGACGAGTATATTTCACCAGGGGTTTGTGAACAGTACTCATAGATGTCTTTCACTTACGCGCAGTAGCTTTAATTCCGAATGTGCAGTTGGATATAAACTTTGTTTTTTCCGTCCTGCTACTTTTAACAAAATGTTTTGGTGGACTGCGATTGTACTGATGTGTAAATTTGAAATGGGGCGGTGATATGAGGACGTGGGAAGGGTTGATTGCTTCACCCGTTACGGAATCTGGCAGGAGTTAATTCTGCAATCTGTCGCATACGTGCTTTACCATATTTCATTCATTCAGTGTACTGAAAAACAAGTGCACGTAGTATTCTAACATTCTGCAAGCAGATGCAATTATGTCATTTAAAAGTGTGCCTATAGTGTGTACTTCAAATATTAGCACTTCTCCTGGTTGGCTCCTGCTTCATATGTTACTGACTGAATGTGGAATAAGATGCCATTATGAAATATTTCTACAGTTTTGATAACAGACTGTAGTTCCCAGTACAGTTTAGCATTGGAAAATGGAGTTTCCTGTCTAGCTCAACAAACGTCAGTTTGATGACAAATCAAGGGAACAATGCTAACAGTATTCATAGATAATAAAGATACTTCCAGGGAACGAGGACCGTGTGTGTGGACGGGCATTCCCTTGATGAACAATCGTTGCCAGTCGTCCATTCTGACACTGAGAAAAACTATGAAAACCATTAAATAAAGGTTTCACCTACTTCCATGCAGTCGGCAGTAATAAGATCATTTACAGTTGCGAATGACAGTTTTCCAGAATTACTCAACTAGTAAAAACACCAGTTTCACTGCAAAAGGTCAAGAGGACGGTTTTAATCTTCGTAATTTTTATATTCTTTCATGGAGAGTTTATTTTCTTGGGTTTGTGTTGCTCGATTCCTGGATATTTGGAGTTAGTTGTCAATGCCTGTACCACTTTAAAATTTTATTAAGGTATAACTGAATATTTACAAAGCTTGTTGCATGTAGTACTTCATTATAGGTAACAGTGTCACTATCTACTAACTCAAAGTCTGAGACTACAATTAATGTTGTTCGCCAGGTCAGGAGTGTACGATAACAATAGCAAGGATCCCAACACAATTTCCTGGAGCAGGCCTGAAATTACATCTGTCGGCGTATAACATGGTCCGTCCTCCTTAGAAGGAAAATCTCAATTTAGCCACAAATTGTGTTTGGTACCGAACAGTAATAAGTACTGCTTGACAGGAAGTCAAATGTGAGGCTTCTTTCAATTTAACGTATTTGCAGCATTATCCCTTCTAATTAACAGAAGTGGCAAGCATTCGCTACTTTATATTTGTGATCCCATCCCGAGAATGTTCATTAAGTTCGTGTAAAAAATTCTTGGAATGCCTGTTTACAAGTCCTGCCCATTTCTGATTACACAAACCGCTCCACAGAGCGCACTAATGTCGCTGGCACCGTACAATTGCTCTTGTTTGACCAGGTACTCACTACGACACATGTGTAAACATATTTTATTATAATGTCTTATAAATTTCACTTGAAGATACCGAACCTGAAGAACAGTTGAGAATATATCTCAAAAGACTCTTGTAACTTCTGAATGTTAGCAACATACAGGAGCTATCCAGACAGCGGTTGACATTTTGGATTTTTTTTTAAGTGTAGGGAAAATAATATTTGATTCACTTGAGAGCGACACTTAAATACTACTTTCAGCGTAGTCTTCATGCAAATTTAGGCGCTTGTAATAGCGGCGAACGAGCTTTGAAGTTCCACTATCATTAAATTCTGCCCCGCCCACCCGCAGTTCCGCGTCGTCGTCAAAGCGCTGCGTTGCGAGCCAAGTTTTCATAGTGGAAAGATATGGTAGTCACCGTGTGCAAGATCCGGGCTGTACGTTGGATGAGGGAACACCTCTCACTTAAAAGCGTCGAGTACATCTCGAGTGCAATTTGCCGTGTGTGGTCGAGTGTTGTTGTGCAAGAGCAAAATGTTTGATCTCAACCTCTCTCCACCGTTATAGTCCTTCTTAAGTTTTCCAAGTTTGACAATGCCTCGTGGTGTTTACGGTTATGGCATGCTCAAGAAAAATCGACAAGGAGCACACCTTTCCTATTCCAGAAAACAGTCGCCAAAATCTTTCTTAAAAACCAAGTTTGCAAGCATTTTCTTTTTTTCTTTGTTTTTGGGAGAAATTTGTGCACCTTATTTCCATAGACTGCAATCTAGTCTCACAGTTCACGTGTCTGACCCAAATCTCTTCTCCAGTTACGATTCAATCAAGTACTCTTTTTCATAAGATTCCAGAAATGTCCGTGATGCATCCACGCTCTGGTTCTTGTGGCCTTTTTCAAGACTTTTGGTACCAATCTTGCACAAAATTTGTGATAGCCTAGTTTCTGTGTAACAATCTGATGTAACAAACTTCGTGAAATTCTTGGGAAACCAAACTAGAGCTCCATAATTGTGGATCGGCGGTTTTCTCCAGTCTTCTCACTGACTTTTGCGGCCAGTTCATCAACCATCCACCACGTTCTTCTTCGTGAACCGTCCTTCTCCCACTTTTAAAGCTAATGCACCATTGGCGCACTCCAACTTCAGTGTATACGTTGCCAGTAAATTTTAAACTGTTAGTGGTTTTGGGTAAGAAAAACCTTGCTACTGATGCACTTCACTACTCGCAGGTTTTTCAATTGTGGCACACACTTAAAACTTTTATTGTCAAATGACGGGAAACGACACGAACGTCAGGCTGGGATGGCTGGACGGCAACTAAAAGGACAAACGCTCAGACAACAATACGGCCGCTCTAGCCCAGTTCATCGTTGCTACAGGCGAATACATAATTTACTTTCTGTATAGCTCCCGAACAAGATTCTCCTCCTTCCCCTTAAAAAGAAGGAAGCAACAACGTCAAAATTCTACACGTGAATCTATGTAATCGGCAATGTTTTACAACTGTTTAAGAAAATTCGGCACTAGAAAAAAAGTACTGTACAGTTCAGAATTCATTGAAATATTTGCTGTCCAGAAACTGCTACTTATTAAGTTGTGCTATCGTCTAAGTTGTGCTACGGGTACCGATATCATAACCGGGCGAGTGGACATGATGATAAGACACTGCCTCGTATTAGGGAGACCAGCCGTCCAATCGTCATGTGGTCGTCCATATTTACGTTCTCTGTGATTTCTCTAAGCAGTTTAAAGCAAATGCCGGGATGGTTCCTATGGAAGAACGGTAGATTTCCTCACTGATCTTTCATAAATCCGAGTCTCAGGTGACCTCGTTTTTATCCTGATCTTTCTTTTTTCTTTTTTCAAATATTCTATGTGCCTCAGTTAAGTTTTAGTTCGGACCACATGTGACTTCTACTATTTCATTAAAATATTTTATCTGCTGTAGCAGTCGAGTGAGACACTTATCATTATCGTCATACAGTCTTATGCATCTACATCTACGCTCCGCAAGCCATCTTACGGTGGGTGGCAGAAGATACCTCTACTCTGCTTACACATGTTATTAATATGTTTGCCTTTAAAAGTCCTGTGTGGCATATTGGAATTCGTGACATGCTCTACATACGAGACGTGGCCAGTATTTAAGTAATGACTGATGTGATGGCTTTAACTGTTTTAACCGTAATCCATGAAGATGGTCTGTGACTGAAACCAGTCAATAATTGGATTTTAAATAAAAAAAGCAGCTGATTCACCTTCCAAAAACATTTAGATATAAAAAAATCATTAACAGAACAACGTAAAAAGCCCATTGACGTACAACAATATAAGTTTAGCTTGAGAACAGTTCGTAAAGAGGACAGCAAATCACGAGACCTAGGTTTTGGCAACAAAAGAGGGGGTGGGGGGTTGGGGTAGGGTGACAGACTTCGGTGAACCTTATCACATGGCTGGCGCTGCTGTTCTCCCGTAGTATTGCGAAATACTCGCGATCACCAAACGACTGAAACGGCGATTGAATCCGAGCATCATTACTAGACCGTGCCCGAAGGAACGAAGCGTTAAACCTTAGCGCAGCAGGGCGGAGCTTACCTACAAGTCGCGGTCGCGTGCGAGAAGGCACCTGGCGGACCTTCTGAGAAGACGTAGAATACCCCGGAGCGGCGATGCATAGGGGTTTTGTTAGTTGGTCGGCACCTCGCGCTAGTGTGCCTAAGGCTGGAAAAAGTAGTTCAGGGGCCAACTTACTGGGTGGTCAAGTGGTTAGCTGTCGCCTGCTGACCCATAGAGCTGGCCGCTCCCTTTTTGACCCAGATGTTTCCAACGTGGCACAGCCTCGGCAGTTGAAATAACGGTAGCCGAAATTTGTTTACAGATTTTGTTTCATCTGTGTGTAGAGAATCATTATACTAATTCATTGTTGAATTTTTAGACACTTCGAAATAAAACTGATGTGCAAATTATGCATACAGCAGCGGTTTGTTCCTCATTACAAGGCCACGAATCTGTCACCTGATGTAACATTCATTAAATACTTTTCGACCCATCCTTTGTTTCCGGTCCTGGGCGACCGCCATCGCGCTCGTCACGGCACATGGCGTTCTTGAGGGTTCATAAAATTATGTGTTACAGTTTGTTGAGCATCTCCGTAAGGCTCTCGAACCGACTAAACGACGCCTTGACGAAACTTACGGTTCTTCGTTGGCTATTCGCTGTCTCTTCTATTAATACTACATGATAAAGGTCCTAGACGATGAACAATACTGAAGACTCGTCCGAACAATTGTTCTGAAAGTGAATTGTTTACCTAAGACTATTCCTATTAATCTCAGCCTCGCATCTGCTTTTTCTAAAATTAACCTCATGTGTTAATTTCACTTTAGGTCACTTCGGACAGTCACTTCGGACGGTCACTTCTAGGTATTTCACGGAGTTATTACTATCAACAAGTTTTCGACAATAGCGTAATCGAACAGTAATCGATCGTTTGTCTATTTAGGGGCAATGTTACTTACACGGTCCAGTCACATTAATGTGACGACTGTCTACGTTTGACGTCAGAGTGCGATGACCACTCACAGAGGACAGGTGGTAGGCAACACTAGCAGTGGAGGGTATATAACTCAGGTCGCTGTAAGTCATCAGCGTAATGGGGAAACGAAATGACTTACCTGACCTGGGAAAGAGCATGATCGTTGGCTTTCGGAAAAAGAATGGAAGCATTTCAAAAGCGTCTACGTATGTTAGTGTTCGTTTGACGGCGTGATTAAAGTATACCCTGCACGGCAAAATGGCACTATCGAAAATTGACGCTGAGACAACTGTTGTTCACCACGGACTATAGACCTATATCTCTGACGTCGATCAGTTGTAGAATTTTAGAACACATATTATATTCGATTATAATGACTTTTCTGGAGACTAAAAATATATAGGAATCAGCATGGGTTTCGAAAAAGACGATCGTGTGAAACCCAGCTCGCGGTATACGTCCACGAGACTCAGGGCCATAGACACGGGTTCCCAGGTAGATGCCGTGTTTCATGATTTCCGCAAGGCGTCTGATATAGTTCCTCACAGTCGTTTAATGAACAAATTAAGAGCATATGGACTATCCGACCAATTGTGTGATTGGATTGGAGAGTTCCTAGATAACAGAACACAGCATGTCATTCTCAATGGAGAGAAGTCTTCCGAAGTAAGAGTGATTTCAGGTGTGCCGAAGGGGAGTGTCATAGGACAGTTGCTATTCACAATATACATAAATGACCTGGTGGATGACATCGGAAGTTCACTGAGGCTTTTTGCGGATGATGCTGTAGTATATCGAGAGGTTGTAACAATGGAAAATTGTACTGAAATACAGGAGGATCTGCAACGAATTGACGCATGGTGCAGGGAATGGCAATTGAATCTCAATGTAGACAAGTGTAATGTGCTGCAAATACAGAGAAATAAAGATGCTTTATCATTTAGCTACAATATAGCAGATCAGCAACTGGAAGCAGTTAATTCCAAAAATTATCTGGGAATAGGCATTGGGAGTGATTTAAAATGGAATGACCATATAAAATTACTCGTCGGTAAAGCAGATGCCAGAGTGAGATTCATTGGAAGAATCCTAAGGAAATGCAGTCCGAAAACAAAGGAAGTAGGTTACAGTACACTTGTTCGCCCACTGCTTGAATACTGCTCACCGGTGTGGGATCCGTACCAGATAGGGTTGATAGAAGAGATAGAGGAGATCCAACGGAAAGGAGCGCGCTTCGTTACAGAATCATTTAGTAATCTCGAAAACATTACGGAGATGATAGATAAACTCCAGTCGAAGACTTTGCAAGAGAGACGTTCAGTAGCTCGGTACGGGCTTTTGTTGAAGTTTAGAGAACGTACCTTCATCGAGAAGGCAAGTAGTATATTGCTCCCTCCTACGTATATCTCGAGAAGAGACCATGGGGAGAAAATCGGAGAAATTAGAGCCCATACAGAGGCGTACCAACAATCTTTCTTTCCACGAACTGGAATAGAAGGGAGAACAGATGGAGGAACTCAAGGTACCCTCCACCACACACCGTCAGGTGGCTTGCGGAGTATGGATGTAGATGTAGATGTAGATAGATGACAGAGGTGAACGACGGCTACGGAGATGCGTTCGGGGAATAGACGTGTAACTCTTAAGCAACTGAACTCGCAGGTGAATCAAGCGGCTACCAACAGTGTCTCCTCAACGATCGTTCAGCGGCTTCCACAGCAGGTGCCTGGTTCATGCACCAAAGCTGACTGCTGTTCCTGGAGGATGAGGACTGGAATTTGCACGACAGTACCCGAGACTGGACGCCCACTGAACGGCGACAGTTGGCCTTTTCATAAGAATCACGTTTTATGCACCATTGGATAGATGGACTTTGGGATGCACAGCGAAAAACGACTGAAAGCATATACCTTGTAGCAGTAGCTGAAAAGGGCCAGGCCGGAGAAAGGAGCTTTATGTTTTTGGTGACATTCCCATGGTGACATCGTCATTTTGTAAGGCACAGTGGATCAACACAAATACGCATCTATCCGTGGTGACCATGTCGTTTTTCTTCTGCACGATGTTTTCTACTAGGAGAACAATGCAACGTATCACACCGCCCCTAATGTACGTGCGCGGTTCGAAGAGCACAAGGATGAGTTTATCTTCCTCCCTTGACCACCAAACCTATCGGGTTAAAACCCAGTCGAGAGTTGTGGGACAACTTCGATCAGGCTGTTCGAGCCATGGACCTCAACCGAGAAACCCAGCACAGCTGGCCGCGGCTTTCGAGTAAGCATGACTCCGAAACCCTGTCGTTACCTTCCAGAACCTCAATGACCCTCTTCCTGCAAGTCTTGCAGCGGTCGACACTGCAAAAGGAAGTTACCCTGCCTTTCGATATGTGCTCACATTAATGCCAGTCCCTGCACCAGCCACTCTTCAGTTCTTTCTGTATTTCACTACAGACTTTTGGCGTAGCAGCCTTCCTATACACAACGGCGTTGTCTGCAACATGTTTCACAGAGCTTCCGATGTTATCCATCAAATCATTGTCGATATTGTAAACCGTAGTGGTCATGTAACGGATCTCTGGGCTACTCCAGAAATTACCTTTGGATTTTGTTCATTTGAGAATAGTGCACTGCGTAATATCTCTTAGATAGTCACGTATCTAATTACAAATGTGGTCCGACAGTCAGTAAGGTGGTATTTGGTTCACGTAACGACAGTGCGGAGCCGTGCCGAACGTCTTCCTGAGGTCGACGAACACGGCAGCAGGCTAGATTCAATTCTCGTACGAAACACTGCAGTTCACGGATGAACACAACGAGATGTCTTTCGCAAGATCTGTCTTTGCAGAATCCATGTTGCTTTCTACAGAGGTTTTCGTTCTCCAGAAACATTATAATGCGTGAGTACAGAACATGTCCATAATTCTACAATAGAGTGACGTCAGCAATCAGCGATATGGTCTTCCTACACGATCATATTTATTGCTTATCCCTGATTAAGTGAGAGCTCATTTTTTTCTTTGAGGTGAGTCCAACTACAAAACAGAGAGACAAATAAAAAGAATGAGCAAAAAACAGAGCGTAACTTCGATGTACGTTATTTCTTGTGTGGTGCTTCGTTCCGGCGATATTTGTGCTAAATGCAACAACCATTAGTACTGTACACAAGCGCCAACTACAAATTAAGCCAGCCAGCTACACCTCACATGTACCTCTCACCTACGAGTTACTTGCAGCATACAATCTCATTCTTTCACAAATTATCTTTATCCTCACATTACGCCACAATGGTTCACTCTGTGAAACTGTAACGACTTTGCTTAAGGTTAGAAAACTGCAACAAGTATTCCACCAGAGAGATTGTCACTTGCTTCATTGAGATCAGCGTGGCGGGCTACCAGTATAATACAACATATTAAAATTTCGCAAATTACAAATTATACACTCCTGGAAATTGAAATAAGAACACCGTGAATTCATTGTCCCAGGAAGGGGAAACTTTATTGACACATTCCTGGGGTCAGATACATCACATGATCACACCGACAGAACCACAGGCACATAGACACAGGCAACAGAGCATGCACAATGTCGGCACTAGTACAGTGTATATCCACCTTTCGCAGCAATGCAGGCTGCTATTCTCACATGGAGACGATCGTAGAGATGCTGGATGTAGTCCTGTGGAACGGCTTGCCATGCCATTTCCACCTGGCGCCTCAGTTGGACCAGCGTTCGTGCTGGACGTGCAGACCGCGTGAGACGACGCTTCATCCAGTCCCAAACATGCTGGCCAGGGTAGTTGACTTACACCTTCTAGAGCACGTTGGGTGGCACGGGATACATGCGGACGTGCATTGTCCTGTTGGAACAGCAAGTTCCCTTGCCGGTCTAGGAATGGTAGAACGATGGGTTCGATGACGGTTTGGATGTACCGTGCACTATTCAGTGTCCCCTCGACGATCACCAGTGGTGTACGGCCAGTGTAGGAGATCGCTCCCCACACCATGATGCCGGGTGTTGCCCCTGTGTGCCTCGGTCGTATGCAGTCCTGATTGTGGCGCTCACCTGCACGGCGCCAAACGCGCATACGACCATCATTGGCACCAAGGCAGAAGCGACTCTCATCGCTGAAGACGACACGTCTCCATTCGTCCCTCCATTCACGCCTGTCGCGACACCACTGGAGGCGGGCTGCACGATGTTGGGGCGTGAGCGGAAGACGGCCTAACGGTGTGCGGGACCGTAGCCCAGCTTCATGGAGACGGTTGCGAATGGTCCTCGCCGATACCCCAGGAGCAACAGTGTCCCTAATTTGCTGGGAAGTGTCGGTGCGGTCCCCTACGGCACTGCGTAGGATCCTACGGTCTTGGCGTGCATCCGTGCGTCGCTGCGGTCCGGTCCCAGGTCGACGGGCACGTGCACCTTCCGCCGACCACTGGCGACAACATCGATGTACTGTGGAGACCTCACGCCCCACGTGTTGAGCAATTAGGCGGTACGTCCACCCGGCCTCCCGCATGCCCACTATACGCCCTCGCTCAAAGTCCTTCAACTGCACATACGGTTCACGTCCACGCTGTCGCGGCATGCTACCAGTGTTAAAGACTGCGATGGAACTCCGTATGCCACGGCAAACTGGCTGACACTGACGGCGGCGGTGCACAAATGCTGCGCAGCTAGCGCCATTCGACGGCCAACACCGCGGTTCCTGGTGTGTCCGCTGTGCCGTGCGTGTGATCATTGCTTGTACAGCCCTCTCGCAGTGTCCGGAGCAAGTATGGTGGGTCTGACACACCGGTGTCAATGTGTTCTTTTTTCCATTTCCAGGAGTGTATTTCATACCAGTGAGGGGGGCTAAACTCTTGGACCGTTTTGCTTCCTTTGGTTGTGCTAAGAAAATGTGAATAGTAGTTTACATTTTATAGTGTAAGGGGGATAGGAAAGACTAAGTACTCATAAGTACTATTATTTTTATGTATGACAAGAGACGATAAATCTGTATCTGCATCTGTATCATACTCCGCAAGCCACCTAATGATGTGTGCTTTCAGTACCTCTAATCTCACCAACCCTGTTCCACTCGTGAATAGCGCGTGGGAAGAATGATTGTCGGTAAGCCTCTGTATTGGCTCTAATCCCTCGAATTTTCTCCTCGTGGTCAATACGCGTGATGTATGTGGAGGAGGGGGGGGGGGAAGTAATATGTTATCTGACTTCTCCTGAAAAGTGCTGTCCCGAAATTTCTGTAGTAAATCTCTCCGTGATGCACAACGTCTCTCTTGTAACGTCTGCCAGTGGAGTTTGTTTAGCATCTCCGTAACGCTCTCGCGCCAGCTAAACGATCCCGTGACGAAACGCGCCGCTCTTCGTCGGATCTTCTCTACCTCCTCTATCAGTCCTAGCTGATAGGGATCCCAGATTGATGAACAATACTCAAGAATCGGGTGAAGAAGCGCTTTATAAGCCACTTCTTTCGTGGGATATGGGAAAATGTGATCAGTGCCATCTTCTTGCAGCAAGCTTTAGTAAAATGAACCCTGAGAAACATCGTATATCGAATCAGAAAGCCAGAAATACAGCGCCTTCTAAAGGTGAAGAAATCAGATCTTTAAAAGCTGTATTTTACTAGTGTATAGCAGCTCCCGAGCTGGGGCTGCCAGAAAATCTAAGTACCTCTATGTATATTTTAAATAAATGTGTCTTCAGCTTATTTTTAGTTGTATTCAGACCTTGTGGATAAATCAGAGGTCGTCAAACCTTTTTGTTCGTGTCAACACTGACACCGTGGATCGGCACATCGAGACGCAAATTACCGATCTTGTTATTAACTGGTACGCCACATACATTAGCTTGTAGTGAGCTCCAAACACACTAGATAGATTAAGGACGCGATTTGTTCTCCACCGGCCCCAGAGTACTGATCGCCGTGTCGACTGTTCTCTGCTTCAGACTGCTGAAACCCTCGGCGACTTCAAAGTGGTGACAGTGTAGTTGCCCGACGAAGTGTTATTTTGTTGTCTGTGAGAGCAGATGATTAATTGATTAGTAACAGTAACTGTACATTTTATACATTGAAATGCATTGTGCAGTATGAGACACGATCTCAAATGTTTACTAAGTGTTTTGAATGTCGTTTTTCTTCTTCTCATTGCGTTGTATTACAACAACCTTTATTTAATTTCATACAGTTTGTTACAAAAATGTACCACTTTTGAAGATTACAGTTTCTGTATCGTGCATTCACTAACTCATGTTACTTCCGGTTGGTATACATGTCATAGCAACTGATCGGTACGACACACGAAAGACCATCAGTTGTCAACAGTCGAAGATTAACAAGAAACCAATCCTCCTATCACGTCTCCCCTCCTCAAAACACACACACACACACACACACACACACACACACACATATATATATATATATATATATATATATATATATATATATATACACATACTCACACTCAAAACGACATATCTCTCTGCCCCTGCAACCAGTTTTCCTTGACTGGCGAACTTTTCGCAAGCCTACTGAATTCCTCCAGAAAGCAGATGCTCACGGTTGTAAATATTACCATCAGGTTAATAAGTCATGACTGAAGAATACTGACAGAAACTCTTCACGGAAAAATGGAAAAATCGGCAGTCGTCGACCACAGGGAACACGCGAGGCAGTACTGACTCTACGACTTACCTTAGAAAATAGGTTAAGAAAAGGCAAATCTACGTTTATAGCGCTTGTAGACTTAGAGAAAGATTTTGAAAATGTTGACTAGAATACTTTTACTGAAAGTCTGAATGTAGGATGAGTAAAATACAGGGAACGAAAGACTATTAACAACTTGTGCAGACACCAAACGGCAGTTGTAAGAGTCGATGGACATGAAGCGGAAGCAGTGAGTAAGAAGGGAGTGAGACAGGGTTGCAGACTGTCCTACATTATTTAATCTCTACATTGAGCAAACAGTAAGGGAAACCATAGAAAAATTTGGAGTTCGAATTAAAATTCAGGGAGGAGAAATAAAAACTCCGAGGTAAGCTGATTACACTGTAACTGAAGTAACTCTTTCCCAGAAGTGACTTTGAAAATAATATTACTCTCTGTGAGTGCTTTTGTTTATTACCGTGCAGTAAAACTATTTACTTAAGAAGTTTTTCACGTCCGTTACTAGATTCGTATTATTATAAAATGCGCCTGTGAACCGCGGGCCGCTAAAATACGTAATTCGGGTCTTATGCGGCCCGCGCACCTCAGTTTGACGACTATTGCGCTAGATAATGGCATTGTAATTACAGCTAGTTATTTATTGTAATTATTTTTGTGAAGACCCACCAATTTATGAAATTTTTAGCATGAGTTATGTTTTTAGAGTATATCAGTGAGATGAACTTGCATTTTTAACGAAAATTCAGTCTCAATTTATTGTAATTTGCTATTGTAGAATGTAAATGTTACAATGCGACCCAAGATAATTCTGTGAGCAAAGATAGTTCTAGTTTTGAACTTTCTTTTGTAAGAAAATATAGTTAATTTTCAGTATTTTTCTGTCAAAGATGCCTGTTTCATAATGTTTCCTCGTTTAGTTCGTGATCCATTTTGCTGAATGAGTTTCTTGGTCGTTCAACTGTACGTTCTTTCACAAAGCAATCGTTTTTAATTATTAAACTCAGCTGTCTTAATTGTTACTTTTCATGTGCACAACTTTTTTTATCGATTTCAGAGTTGCAGAACATCGTCAGACATCCATATGGCCCTCCAGTCAAAATGTCAGGAACGTGCGTGTTAATTGCAAGCAATGAACAATAGTTTGTGGCGTATATTTGGCGTTTAGTGGAGATCGTGTCCTTTCAGATGGATAATTTCCATTTTTCACGTCAAAAACTACGAACTGCAGGCAATCCTAATTACATCTGTATTAACTGTATTACATGTGATGAGAATTTTTATTGTTTGCTCTCAATGAATATATCTGGATTTTCACAGTAGATTCAGTACTTTGTCAGTTAGTACTTTAGCAGTGAGTACTTTTGCAGTGTGTATAGCTACCCATGCAACAATGCAGTTACGTGGCAGGGTAATTTGTGCGAAGTGGTCTTCGAAATAATTTACGCTACTGATCATACTTAAATGGACAAACCTTGCTAAAACAGAAAACTTTTTGTTAAGCCGTTGTACTGTGTAGAATAATTAATCATAAAAATAACTGCAAGTACACTACTGGCCATTAAAATTGCTACACTAAGAAGAAATGCAGATCATAAACGGGTATTCATTGGACAAATATATTATACTAGAACTGACATGTGATTACATTTTCACGCAATTTGTGTGCATAGATCCTGAGAAATCAGTACCCAGAACAATCCCCTCTGCCCGTAACAACGGCTTTGATACTGTGAGGACGGGGCGTGAGTCGTGCTTGGGTAGCTCAGTTGGTAGAGCACTTGCCCGCGAAAGGCAAAGGTCCCGAGTTCGAGTCTCGGTCCGGCACACAGTTTTAATCTGTCAGGAAGTTTCATATCAGCGCACCCTCCGCTGCAGAGTGAAAATCTCATTATGTAATCACATGTCAGTTCTATTATAACATATGTGTCCAATGAATACCCGTTTATCATCTGCATTTTCTTGGTGAAACATATTTAATGGCCAGTAGTGTATTTGGGGTGCTAAGTCTTTAGTGGGTGATCGTTTTAATGTCATTTCTCACATACACAGCTAGATCTAATGCCTGTGTAAGGGCAGAAGTGTCCGACTGACCTGGTGCTGCGCATCCACACCGCCCGTCAGCTGACTGTGGCGGCGCGCGATAACGCACGAGATGCGAGCGTACACGTACAGCATGACCGCCAGCGGGAGGTAGAACGAGCCGGTCGCCGAGAAGATGACGTAGCCTTGGTTGCGGCTGTAGCGACACTCCGTCTCCTTGCTCTGCGTCTTGTCGTACCTGCGAAAGCGACAGACAGTTAACGCATAAGTGCATGTGCAGTGCTGAATCACGCTGTTATCCTACTAACTGGATGGGTGTCTCTTAAACGGATACCAGTCAATATCCGTCAGTATCTGATGTGTTGCTATCTACAGTATTTCCCACTCCTGGTAAAGGATACTTGCCGTTCACAGAGTGTACAGAACAGTCGAAACATTCAATTACCCTCCAAATTTATAAATATTAAGAGCTCAGGTGGTAAAGGAGGCCGTGCTGATAGGTGGAAGAAAAATATTGAAATCTTACTATCCATTCTACATCTACATACATACTCCGCAATCCACCATACGGTGCGTGGCGTAGGGTACCTCGTACCACAACTAGCATCTTATCTCCCTGTTCCACTCCCAAACAGAAAGAGGGGAAAATGACTGCCTATATGCCTCTGTACGAGCCCTAATCTCTCTTATCTTATCTTTGTGGTCTTTCCGCGAAATGTAAGTTGGCGGAAGTAAAATTGTACTGCAGTCAGCCTCAAATGCTGGTTCTCTAAATTTCCTCAGTAGCGATTCACGAAAAGAACGCCTCCTTTCCTCTAGAGACTCCCACCCGAGTTCATGAAGCATTTCCGTAACACTCACGTGATGATCAAACCTACCAGTAGCAAATCTAGCAGCCCGCCTCTAAATTGCTTCTATGTCTTCCTTCAACCCGACCTGATCCCAAACACTCGAGCAGTACTCATGAATAGGTCGTATTAGTGTTTTATAAGCGGTCTCCTTTACAGATGAACCATATCTTCCCAAAATTCTACCAATGAACCGAAGACGACTATCCGCCTTCCCCAAAACTGCCAATCCGTCTTCCCCACAACTGCCATTACATGCTTGTCCCATTTCATAACACTCTGCAGTGTTACGCCCAAATATTTAATCGACGTAACTACTAATGGAGTATTCAAACATTACGGGATTCTTTTTCCTATTCATCTGCATTAATTTACATTTATCTATATTAAGAGTTAGCTGCCATTCTTTACACCAATCACAAATCCTATCCAAGTCATCTTGTATCATCCTACAGTCTCTCAACGACGACACCTTCCCCTACACCGCAGCATCATCAGCAAACAGCCGCACATTGCTATCCACCCTATCAAAAAGATCATTTATGTAGATAGAAAACAACAGCGGACCTACCACACTTCCCTGGGGCACTCCAGATGATACCCTCACCTCCGATGAACACTCACCATTTGGACAACGTACTGTGTTCTATTACTTCAAGAACCAAGAGGAAAGAATAAGATTGTAAGACAAAGAATGAGGTTTTCGGATTAAAAAGAGTGCAAGGCAGGGACATAGTCTTTCGCCCCTACTGTCCAGTCTATACACAGAAGAAGGAATGACGGAAATGGAAGAAACGTTCAAGAGTGGGATTTAAATTCAATATGATATCATTCAAAGTTTCGCTGCAGACACTGCTATCCTCAGTGAATGTGAAAGAGAATTACAGGCTCTGTAGGATGGAGTGAATAGTCTAGTGAGGACAGTATACGGTCTGAGGCAAAAGCGGGAAAAGACAAAGATAATGAAATGTATCATAAATGAGAACAGCGTGAAGCTTAACATCAAAATTTGTATTCACGAAGTAGACGAAGTAAAGGAATTCTGCTAAATTGAAAGCAAAGTTACTCGTCACGGTCGAAGCAAGGAAGACATTAAAAGCAGACTAAGCGCAGAGAAAGAAGGCAGTCCTGGGCAAGAGAACTCTACTAGACTCAAACATTGGCCTTAGTTTTAGGAAGAAATTTCTGAGAATGTACGTTCGTAGCACAACACTGTATGGTAGTGAATCACGGAGAACGGGAAAACCGGAAAGGAAGACAACTGAAGCGTTTGAGATGTGCAGTCAGGTGGACTGATAAATCTATGCAGAATCGGCGAAGGAACTTATGGACGACACTGACAAGAAGGAGGGGCAGCATGTTTTTTTTTTAATCATCCGTTTTCCTACTGGTTTGATGCGGCCTCTCCTGCGCTAATCTTTTTGTCAGAGTAGCAACTACATCCTATATGCTCAATTACTTGCTGAATGTATTCCATGCTGTGTCTTCCTCAACAGTTTTCAGACTGTAGCACTCACAAGATGATAGGACATATATTAGGGCATCCGTGATATTAGAGGGAACTGTAGAAGATAAAAAAGAGGTTGGAATAAATCCGAGAGATAACCGAGGACATAGGTTGCAAGTACTACTCTTAAGTGATGAGGGAGGCGCAGGAGAGGAATTCGTGGCAAGCCGCATCAAGCCATTCAGAAGACTGATGGAAAAAAGAGTTATCCACTTAACATTACTGTCAGAGATGTGAGCTGTGGGCTTTATATGTTGATTTGTACATACATTTACCTCGAATCTTGATAAAACAGTCACCCCTTTTACCAGAAGTAGCGCCGCTTACCTTTAACAACAAAAAGATAGCTGAAAGGATTTATCTTGATACTTGAAAGGAGAGACAGCATTGGTCGTATATTTTTGTTTATTATCGCAAAATCGATTTTCTGTCACTTAGTGACCATCTTCAGTGCTGTAATATATAACTTCAATTAGTAAGCACTGGTGTCAATAAGCTTACGGCCGTAAGCTTTTTGACACCAGTGCTTACTAATTTAAGTTATACACTCCTGGAAATTGAAATAAGAACACCGTGAATTCATTGTCCCAGGAAGGGGAAACTTTATTGACACATTCCTGGGGTCAGATACATCACATGATCACACTGACAGAACCACAAGCACATAGACACAAGCAACAGAGCATGCACAATGTCGGCACTAGTACAGTGTATATCCACCTTTCGCAGCAATGCAGGCTGCTATTCTCACATGGAGACGATCGTAGAGATGCTGGATGTAGTCCTGTGGAACGGCTTGCCATGCCATTTCCACCTGGCGCCTGAGTTGGACCAGCGTTCGTGCTGGACGTGCAGACCGCGTGAGACGACGCTTCATCCAGTCCCAAACATGCTCAATGGGGGACAGATCCGGAGATCTTGCTGGCCAGGGTAGTTGACTTACACCTTCTAGAGCACGTTGGGTGGCACGGGATACATGCGGACGTGCATTGTCCTGTTGGAACAGCAAGTTCCCTTGCCGGTCTAGGAATGGTAGAACGATGGGTTCGATGACGGTTTGGATGTACCGTGCACTATTCAGTGTCCCCTCGACGATCACCAGTGGTGTACGGCCAGTGTAGGAGATCGCTCCCCACACCATGATGCCGGGTGTTGCCCCTGTGTGCCTCGGTCGTATGCAGTCCTGATTGTGGCGCTCACCTGCACGGCGCCAAACACGCATACGACCATCATTGGCACCAAGGCAGAAGCGAATCTCATCGCTGAAGACGACACGTCTCCATTCGTCCCTCCATTCACGCCTGTCGCGACACCACTGGAGGCGGGCTGCACGATGTTGGGGCGTGAGCGGAAGACGGCCTAACGGTGTGCGGGACCGTAGCCCAGCTTCATGGAGACGGTTGCGAATGGTCCTCGCCGATACCCCAGGAGCAACAGTGTCCCTAATTTGCTGGGAAGTGTCGGTGCGGTCCCCTACGGCACTGCGTAGGATCCTACGGTCTTGGCGTGCATCCGTGCGTCGCTGCGGTCCGGTCCCAGGTCGACGGGCACGTGCACCTTCCGCCGACCACTGGCGACAACATCGATGTACTGTGGAGACCTCACGCCCCACGTGTTGAGCAATTCGGCGGTACGTCCACCCGGCCTCCCGCATGCCCACTATACGCCCTCGCTCAAAGTCCGTCAACTGCACATACGGTTCACGTCCACGCTGTCGCGGCATGCTACCAGTGTTAAAGACTGCGATGGAGCTCCGTATGCCACGGCAAACTGGCTGACACTGACGGCGGCGGTGCACAAATGCTGCGCAGCTAGCGCCATTCGACGGCCAACACCGCGGTTCCTGGTGTGTCCGCTGTGCCGTGCGTGTGATTATTGCTTGTACAGCCCTCTCGCAGTGTCCGGAGCAAGTATGGTGGGTCTGACACACCGGTGTCAATGTGTTCTTTTTTCCATTTCCAGGAGTGTATATTACAGCACTGAAGATGGTCACTGACAGAAAATCGATTTTGCGATAATAAACAAAAATATACGACCAATGCTGTCTCTCCTTTCAAGTATACACATTATCTGGTCGTAGTGCACAGGACACTATGGAGTCGACAATCAATTTATCTTGATGTTCGATACCACAATGGCAACGATTATGTGCACAATTATTGCGGGCTGTCACCATATTTTTTATTCAGTACAGATTTTGATCAGTCTTGGTTAAAGATAGAAACCATGATAGTAACGCCGCACGATCTAGGTCGCCTTACCAAGGTTCGCGCGGCTTCCCTCGCAGGAGGTTCGAGTCCTCTCTCGGGAATGGGTGTGCGTGTTGTCTTAAGCGTAAGTTAGTTTCAGCTAGAGTAAGTAGTGTGTAAGTCTAGAGACCGATGACCGCAGCAGTTTGGTCCCATTGTATTGTATTGTATTGTATTGTATGGAACTAGGGACCTAGAAACAATGGAGAGGCTTCGTCCCCGCCATAGCCTGCAGTGGTACACAACCCCACAACAGCTACAGTAGTCCACTCACCCCTCCGCCGCCCCGCACCGAACCCAGGGTTACGGTGCGGTTCGGCCCCCAGTGGACCCCCACCTGGAGACTCGGATCGGCTGATGTTATTTGAAGCTTTTCATGAACTTTTAGACTTCAGATACATATTTTAATGATTATTGGTGTTAATAGTTACTGTAAAAGTAATTTATTAATGGACTTTCATCCATCTCAGCCTTCTTTTTGTGTTCTTGACTCGAGTATGTGTTGTTAGTGAGCGTGTTTACCTCGTTCACCGCAGCTGTGTGTTTGCATCTTGCGGCGTGCAATTGCAGCTGTAGCGGCTCTAAAACGACGCACTGACAATGTTGTTTGTGCACTGTAATTCGGTTATTGGTTTCCAATGATGTCTCCTGCTGTTTCTGGTGAAATAACGGTTTAATACACTTTCGGAATCTTTCGCTCACCGTCTTTTATGAAGTTGTTTGTACGTTGTAGTCATTATTTAAACTTAGTACAGTAGTTTTCAGCCGCCGTTTCTTACTATTTCAAGTGAAATATTTCAGTAGGAACTTGCTTTGACTGTGTTTAATTTTGTCGAGTGTTCCGGTGGACGCCTGAATTTTTGGTTTTGGATAAGAAATTGTGGGAATTTTTGTAGTATTGGTATTAGTTGTGATTTAGTAGTATTAATAGAAGTAGTTGCTTTCTTTGTAGAGAGCGAAATTCGAGACCTCTATTGTAAGGTCTTTAAGTCATTCTACCGTTGTAATTGAATTTGTAAGAGGGAAGACGTTCGTTCTGGTCCGTGCGCTCCCTGCCCCCAGAGGCCACGCACTGACTTACGAGACGGCCACACGATAGCCGCAGGAGCGGTCACGTGCTTCCTATCACGTTGGGAGTACTCGCTGCCCGCTGCCTTCCTCCTTCGCACCCCCGGCGTACGGATACCCTTTGTCGTTGAACACGAACTGCTTCAGGAGTTGCTGCATCTCGTGTTGCGAAATATTGTCATATACATAACATGAAGATGTCACAGAAAGTAAATGCACCACTGCACAAAGAGAGAGAGAGAGAGAGAGAGAGAGAGAGAGAGAGAGAGAGTTTTGAAGGTGATACGAGAATATTTAAACTATTACATGTTTTATTTCGAGGAATACTACCACCACCGTGAACACGGATAGCTTTAGCAGTTACTAAATCCAATTGAATATGTCCCTAAATCCACTTTAAAAAAGATCACTGCACAATAGTTTGCCTCAGTTTTGCTGTGTATACCACCACATTTAAACACAGACTCTAGAAAGATAGTGGGGCACTTGTGAAACCTCTAAGTCTTCGTCCTCTAATCCGGAACATTTGCATGGATAAACAAATTCGTTGCAGTGTTTAACGTCTCAGTACATTTGAAACTGTTGTTTTGAAAATTTTGTATCAAATACACTGGCACTCAACACACTGCGCTGTCTTCCCAGGTGCACGTGGAATGGAAATACATTACGGTATAATACACAGACAAAAATACATCGCTAAAATAAATGATCGCAGATACACCGCGTCAAAACTCTGAATACGATCCTCCATCATGTAAAAGAAATATAAATACACAATTACAGTAGTTTGCTACACCAGGCACGGTCGTAACTGGGGTACCCGCACAGCGGTGGCGCGTCACTCAGCGGCCGCAGCTCACTATACAGTGTGGTCCACTGATAGTGACCGGGCCAAATATCTCACGAAATAAGTGTCAAAAGAAAAAATTACAAAGACGAAACCTGTCTAGCTTGAAGGGGGAAACCAGATGGCGCTATGGTTGGCCCGCTAGATGGCGCTGCCATAGGTCAATCGGATATCAACTGTGTTTTTTAAAATAGGAACCCCCTTTTTTTATTACATATTCGTGTAGTACGTAAAGAAATATGTATGTTTTAGTTGGACCACTTTTTTCGCTTTGTCACAGATGGCGCTGTAATAGTCACAAACATATTGCTCACAATTTTAGACGAACATTTGGTAACAGGTAGGTTTTTTAAATTAAAATACAGAGCGTAGGTACTTTTGAACATTTTGTTTCGGTTGTTCCAATGCGATACATGTACCTTTGTGAACTTATCATTTCTGAGAACGCATGCTGTTACCGCGTGATTACATATAAATACCACATTAATGCAGTAAATGCTCAATACGATGTCCGTCAACCTCAATGCATTTGGCAATACGTGTAACGACATTCCTCTCAACAGTGAGTAGTTCGCCTTCCGTAATGTTCACACATGCATTGACAATGCGCTGACGCATGTTTTCAGGCGTTGTCGGTGGATCACGATAGCAAATATCATTCAACTTCCCCCACATTCCGGGGACGTCAGATCCGGTGAACGTGCGGGCCATGGTATGGTGTTTCGACGACCAATCCACCTGTCATGAAATGTGCTGTTCAAGACCGCTTCAACCGCACGCGAGCTACGTGCCGGACATCCATTATGTTGGAAGTACATCGCAATTCTCACGCAGTGAAACATCTTGTAGTAACATCGGTAGAACATAACGTAGAAAATCAGCATACCTTGATCCATTTAGATTGCCATCGATAAAATGGGGGCCAATTATCCTTTCTCCCGTAATGTCGCCCCATACATTAACCCGCCAAGGATGCTGATGTTCCACTTGTCGCAGCCATCGTGGATTTTCCGTTGGCCAATAGTGCATATTATGCCGGTTTACGTTACCGCTGTTGGTGAATGACGCTTCGTCGCTAAATAGAACGCGTGCAAAAAATTTGTCATCGTCCCGTAATTTCTCTTGTGCCCAGTGGCCATGCAATTCTGGTGCATAGAAATATGGTACGAGTGCAATCGATGTTGATGTAGCATTCTCATCATCGACGTTTTTGAGATTCCAGATTCTAGGGCAATTTGTCTGCTACTGATGTGCGGATTAGCCGCACAGCAGCTAAAACACCTACTTGGGCATCATCATTTGTTGCAGGTCGTCGTTGACGTTTCACATGTGGCTGAACACTTCCTGTTTTCTTAAATAACGTAACTATCCGGCTAACGGTCCGGACACTTGGACGATGTCGTCCAGGATACCGAACAGCATACATAGCACACGCCCGTTGGGCATTTTGATCACAACAGCTATACATCAACACGATATCGATCTTTTCCGCAGTTGGTAAACGGTCCATTTTAACACGGGTAAAGTATCGCGAAGCAAATACCGTCCGCACGGGCGGAATGTTACGTGATACCATGTACTTATAGGTTTCTGACTATTACAGCGCCATCTATCGCAAAGCGAAAAAAGTAGTCCAACTTAAACATTCATATTTCCTTACGACTACACGAATATGTAATAAAAAATTTAAGAAAAAAAACGCAGTTATTATCCGTTTGACCTATGGCAGCGCCATCTAGCGGGCCAACCATAGCGCCATCTGGTTTCCGCCTTCAAGCTAGACGAGTTTCGTTCTTTGTAGGTTTTCCGTTTGATTCTTATTTCGTGACATATTTGGCTCGGTCACGATCACTGGACCACCCTGTAGAGTGTTGAGCACAACGGAAGCAGGTTTTTTTCCAACCGGATCCACGAGCGCGCGAAAACCGTAGCCGATCAGACCAGCACCAAATTGTGCTGCGTGCTCAGACCACTATTCATCTCCAGGTGAGGTAGAATGCCGCACTACTATTGCCTCCATAGATAAAACAGCGGATGGAAGGGGTATAGAGCTTATACAGGGTGTTACAAAAAGGTACGGCCAAACTCTCAGGAAACATTCCTCACATACAAATAAAGAAAGGATGTTATGTGGACATGTGTCCGGAAACGCTTAATTTCCATGTTCGAGCTCATTTTAGATTCGTCAGTATGTACTGTACTTCCTCGATTCACCGCCAGTTGGCCCAATTGAAGGAAGGTAATGTTGACTTCGGTGCTTGAGTTGACATGCAACTCATTGCTCTACAGTACTAGCTTCAAGCACAGCAGTACGTAGCATCAACAGGTCAGTGTTCATCATGAACGTGGTTTTGCAGTCAGTGCAGTGTTTACAAATGCGGAGTTGGTAGATGCCCATTTGATGTATGGATTAGCACGGGGCAATAGCCGTGGCGCGAATCGTTTGTATCGAGACAGATTTCCAGAACGAAGGTGTCCCGACAGGTAGATGTTCGAAGCAATTGATCGGCGTCTTAGGGAGCACGGAACATTCCAGCCTAACACTCGCGACTGGGGAAGACCTAGAACGACGACGACACCTGCAGTGGACGAGGCAATTCTTCGTGCAGTTGACGATAACCCTAATGTCAGCGTCAGTGAAGTTGCTGCTGTACAAGGTAACGTTGACCACGTCACTGTATGGAGAGTGCTACGGGAGAACCAGTTGTTTCCGTACCATGTACAGCATGTGCAGGCACTATCAGCAGCTGATTGGCCACCACGGGTACCTTTCTGCGAATGGTTCATCCAAAAATTTGTCAGTCCTCATTTCAGTGCAAATGTTCTCTTTACGGATGAGGCTTCATTCCAACGTAATCAAATTGTAAATTTTCACAATCAACATGTGTGGACTGACGAGAATCCGCATGCAATTGTGCAATCACGTCATCAACACAGATTTTCTGTGAACGTTTGGGCAGGCATTGTTGGTGATGTCTTGATTGGGCCCCATGTTCTTCCACCTACGCTCAATGGAGCACGTTATCATGATTTCATACGGGATACCCTCCCTACCTGTGCTGTTAGAACATGTGCCTTTACAAGTACGACACAACATGTGGTTCATGCACGATTGAGCTCCTGCACATTTCAGTCGAAGTGTTCGTACGCTTCTCAACAACAGATTCGGTGACCGATGGATTGGTAGAGGCGGACCAATTCCATGGCCTCCACGCTCTCCTGTTCTCAACCCTCTTGACTTTCATTTATGGGGGCATTTGAAAGCTCTTGTCTACGCAACCCCGGCACCAAATGTAGAGACTCTTCGTGCTCGTATTGTGGACGGCTGTGATACAATACGCCATTCTCCAGGGTTGCATCAGCGCATCAGGGATTCCATGCAGCGGAGGGTGGATGCATGTATCCTCGCTAACGGAGGACATTTTGAACATTTCCTGTAACAAAGTGTTTGAAGTCACGCTGGTACGTCCTGTTGCTGTGTGTTTCCATTCCATGATTAATGTGATTTGAAGTGAAGTAATAGAATGAGCTCTAACATGGAAAGTAAGCGTTTCCGGACACATGTCCACATAACATATTTTCTTTCTTTGTGTGTAAGGAATGTTTCTTGAAAGTTTGGCCGTTCCTTTTTGTAACACCCTGTATAAACCCTGGTCGTGGGGCAGTCGCTTTCCTTCTGCCTTCGTCAATTCACCTGTGTGCTTGATTGTATGCTTATCAGTCTTCCTAGTCTTCCTTTGTTCGCTTGTGTGCCACTCACTTACAATACAGCATGAAACTTTCGGCCAGTGACAGCATCAGCAGCGGTAGCAACAAATGCCGTCGCCAGGGCGGTCTAACATGTGAGTTAACTGTTCTATTCATTAGGTCTACGTATGTATGCCCCGTAATTTTAGTACCTATCAATCACAGCACTTGTTTAGGTCATTGTCGGTAGAGGCAAATCTCCATACTACTGAGTTTTTCAAAGGCTCATTGCTGCAACTTCAGTGTGTGACGAATTTTTATTGCCTAACTGGTATGACAACATTTCTTTTGTTGTTGTTGTAGCCTTCATTCCTGAGACGTTTGCTAACCCAGGTCGGCAGCTGCAGATTGAGAGACAATTGCAGCAACAGTCTACAGCAATATTAACTGAGTCGGCACTGCAAGAACGTAAGTGAATATATTTTCTATTCTTTTAACATGTGGGCATTAGAGAATTTTTTTTTTGATCGTGCAATGTATTGTGGTTCTAATGATGAGGTCTGAACAACGTATTTATTTTTTGTAACAAGATGCATTCAGTTGCCTGAGAAATATTCTTTTCTTTTCTACGTGTTTCTATGGAAGCAGACGCAGACGTAGAGCCAGGAACGATCGATTCACTCTTGTAAGTAGCAGAGTACGATTTACAAATTCAGTGTGTTTCACATATAAGTAATCTCAGTGAGCTCGAGAGTACGATTGTCCGTTTATATTTCAGTGAGTCAACGAAAACGATTTTACAGTAGGATTTTCAGTGTTTATGTCTCTAACATTTTCAAGAAATAATTATGTTCAATATCTTATAGTTGCAGATAGCGAGGGTGAAATACCAGAGAGGGTGCATGAGGTGGCTGCTGCTGCAGAGGATACTGAAAGGCAGGGTCATCTTGCCCTTTCGAGGGAGGATGATGAGATTATGGGTTGGATGGGAGAGCTACTCAAAATGTTCAAATATGTGTGAATTCGTAAGAGACCAAACTGCATACGTTATCGGTCCCTAGACTTACACACTCCTTAAACTGAGTTAAACAGACTTACGCTAATTGCAACACACACACCCATGCCCGAAGGAGGACTCGAACCTCCGGCGGCAGTGGCCACGCAGCCCGTGACTGGACGCCTCAAACCGCGCGGCCACTCCGCGCGGTAGAGAGCTACTGGAAATCCCGACTTGACTGCACTATTCTTGGACCCAGAGAAGAAAAGGTGACTGCAATGCAACCGTTGTCACTACAGCTTATAATTGTTATTATTCTGAAATGTTATTGTAATCTGTTTACAGCATATTTTTTTTCAAAACTCTTGAGCGTTGAACTTATTTTTTTTTCCGCTGCAGCCCCGGCCCCCGCTCCATCGCGTACCCCCTGGCGTCCACGGGTGGTACAGTCGAAAGTAGCAGAAGAAAAAGAAGAAGATTAGTAACAATCTCGCTCCTCCCCCTCCCCCCCCCCCCCCACGCACAATCTGGCTTTGGTGAAGGCCCCGGCATGCAGCAGCTGCATCGCTGGACACCAATGCCGCAACCAGCATGTTTCCTCCGGCCCTCTCTGACGCCACTTCATCC
Organism: Schistocerca nitens; assembly: GCF_023898315.1. Classification (NCBI taxonomy): domain Eukaryota; kingdom Metazoa; phylum Arthropoda; class Insecta; order Orthoptera; family Acrididae; genus Schistocerca; species Schistocerca nitens. The sequence continues at coordinate 652,816,236 of NC_064617.1, forward strand.
TACTGTACCTCTGGCAGGTCGTCCTCGTCGGCAACAGAAGTTACGTGTGCCTCAGCGTGTACCCCTGTGCACCTCGCCGACTCCAACGTCGACAGGATGGACATCGTGCGGCTGGTGCCGGCGGAGGTTCGAGTCCTCCTTCGGGCATGGGTGTGTGTGTGTGTGTGTGTGTTTGTCCTTAGGATAATTTAGGTTAAGTAGTGTGTAAGCTTAGGGACTGATGACCTTAGCAGTTAAGTCCCATACGATTTCACACACATTTGAACATTTGGCAGACACCATCATCCTGTAGTAGTAGTAGTAGTAGTAGTAGTAGTAGTAGTAGTAATGTAAAAGATCCTGTGGGTAGCGGCACTTCCGTCTCCCGTCCTTTTAGCGAAGGACATCAGGTCATTGATACAATACAGCAGTTAGAACACTCAGTGATTGCAGACGCCTTTGATGAGCGAATCTTGTTCACAAGGATCGAGAATACGGCAAGAGGGTACTGCGACCCTGTTGGGTTTCTAAGGGCATGCCTTCCTGTCCTGGAAACGGAGTTCTGCAAATTATCCAGCCATGAAATGCAGTGCGGTGCTCTGCGTCGGACTATCGCACCCCCCAAAGTTGCCTCAGGCATAAAAGAGACTAGCCTTCATTATCTTTGGGGAGGAAAATGGCGTCAATCGTCGAGGGATTTCGTGAATCCACCTCCACTGCTATACTGGCCCAGTTTCCTAGGATAGAAGTGAGAGGGTCAGCTTAAGTACTCACCTGAATACTTCACCTGGCCATCCGTACACATATCAGCTATATCAAGCTCCCTAAGAATATAACTAATAAGCTGGCATGCGTTAATGTCGAAAATAGAAAGGATCAGGCTTGTTTTGCATGGTCTAACCCGCCTTGCGAGAGAAATTACAATCGTAGGTGTCATCCTGAGCGTCCCGGTGCAGACCATGTAGGTGATAATATTTGTGGGTGTTATGACTTCTGAGATGGCCGTTGTGGCCGAGCGGTTCTAGGCACTTCAGTTCGGAACCGCGCAACTGCTACGGTCGCAGGTTCGAATCGTGCCTCGGGCATGTGTGATATCCTTAGGTTAGTTAGGTTTAAGTAGTTCTAAGTTTAGGGGACTGATGACCTCAGATGTTAAGTCCCATAGTGCTTAGAGCCATTTGAACCATTTTTGTTTTAACTTTAATGGTATCTACTTCCCCGTCAAAATCCAGGACATGCCAAAATTTGAGGCATAGAAAACCGGAATATCGGTTCAAGTTTGTGGTCTGGATAAGAAAGGCAAGCCAGATGAATAGGACAAGCATACTGTCGTCGGCCCCCTCTATTTCTCAAAATTTGCCAATGAGCTCGAGATGTATGTAAACATGGTGCTCTTCTCTGAAGGTGATAATTATCATTATGTTTGGATCAAAGACATCTCCCGACTCCTTTTCTACCAACTAGAAACCAATTATCATAAAAGCATATTTGCTTAAAGTGCCTCAATTATTTTTCCTCGTACAAATTATTAGCGGCACATCTATTAGATTCCGCTTCCAAGCACCCGGTACGTGTTATTATGCCTACTGAGAAAGATAAAGTGATAGAGTTTAAAAATGCTTGTCTCCAGGAGCGATGCCCGTTAGTTGTGTATGCCGATTTTGAATGCCTCCTCGCCCCTGTAACCCACTATGACGGTGACCCCACGATCTCACATACCACCTTTACAGAAAAACACGTACCATATGTGGCAGCGTACCAAGTTGTATCGTCCCATGATTCGAGTCTTAACAGCTATATTCTCTGCCTCGTGATGACTGGGTGTTGTGTGCTGTCCTTAGGTTAGTTAGGTTTAAGTAGTTCTAAGTTCTAGGGGACTGATGACCATAGATGTTAAGTCCCATAGTGCTCAGAGCCATCTGAACCATCTTAACAGCTATAAATATTATGTCGTGGATTATCCTGCGGTTTGGCTGCTCAAAAAACTTTCAAGGAAGGTTGATAAGCTTTACAGCGATAATGACTAAATCGAAGGAGAATGAAGATTTGTACGATAACGCGGTTGACTGCCATATCTGTGAGCTACCATTAGACAGAAAAATGGTGACTCCTCGTAGGGACACCGTTACCTTACTGGTAAGTTCCGTGGCGCAGCTCACAATATGTGCAATTTCAACCACCAGTTACCAAGGCACAAACCCAGTTACTTCCATAATTGAGGTGGGTGTGACACTCACTTTCTAGCTGAGCACTTGGCTGATTTCGGTTGGGAGAAAAATGAGGTCAGTGTCCTACCTGAGCCGGCCGCGGTGGTCTAGCGGTTCTGGCGCTGCAGTCCGGAACCGCGGGACTGCTGCGGTCGCAGGTTCGAATCCTGCCTCGGGCATGGGTGTGTGTGATGTCCTTAGGTTAGTTAGGTTTAAGTAGTTCTAAGTTCTAGGGGACTTATGACCTAAGATGTTGAGTCCCATAGTGCTCAGAGCCATTTGAACCATTTTTTTTGTCCTACCTGATCGAGAAATGACATTTCATTCTCCAAACGAACGACGTTAAGAATTACTATCGAAAATGGTTCAAGTGGCTCTAAGCACTATGGGACTTAACATCTCAGGTCATCAGTCCCCTAGACTTGAAACTACTTAAATCTAACTAACCTAAGGACATCACACACATCCATGCCTGAGGCAGGATTCGAACCTGCGACTGTAGCAGCAGCGCGGTTCCGGACTGAAGCGCCTAGAACCGCTCGGCCATAGCGGCCGACTCCTCCAGTTACAGCACATACGTTTATCAGCATGAGTTTTGAACTTAGCAACATCCTACTCCATCTTCATTACTTGATGAAGCTTACTCATCTTCACCAAGTGTCATTGCTATTGTCATAGTCCTCAGATGCACGATTACAGCTAATACACCCATTAAACTTCTCCTTCTACTGCACAGACATCCATTGAACGGTGTAAACAATTACGTCTGTCCTCCCAGTCCAGCAGCTGCAAACAGACTGAGTCCTTTTCCTGCCATTTTCCCCAGACCGCCATTTTGAATTACGTAATGGGACGGGAGAGGGAGGGCCGACAGCGCCCCCTGGTGGCGTTGTTGTGAACTACGTCAGTTGAACTCTGGAACTTATTGTGAACATACTGGATGGAACTACTGCCTATGACAACTCAAATTGTTTACGTAAGAAATGCATACTTAAGTCCATCCTATCAGGCAGCCCAGCACAGACTGAGGCCTGCCAATTTCCAGATGGAGAAGGGGAAGGGATGGGAGGTGTGGGAGGGTTATGTTAGTGGAAGCAGCACAATTGACCTACTTTCCCACCAAAATTTGAACTTCCCACCAAATCAGGCAGTAGTAGCCCACTAAGACAGAGGCAGCAACAGGGGAGTAACCACTTTTGTGACATTTACGAGTTCCTAACCAGGAGCGAATTTTTTTATACCATCTGTGTGCTTTAATAGTTTCTTGAGTCTCTGCGTGTAAATTTAATATCTAGTAGCCACAGCTCTCGCGTTTTCGTTTGCGTCGGAAAGTAAACCGATTTTGTGATATTACAAGTTATTAATCAGGGGCGAATTATTTACTTTCAACTGAGTGCTTCGGTAGCCAGGTTTTTGAATAATTGCGTATTATCAGACACAGTTCCTACGATTTCGTCAGGGTCTACAGTAGAGTTGCGCAGCACGTGCAGATAATCCGATTATCTGCATAGTTTAGCTTTCCATCGTCTTTAGTATGGAGAGGGACTGCGATTGTTGTCTACGGATGCGAGCCGAGTTGGTGACACTTCGGTCTCAGCTTCAGGCTGTGATGGCTTCGGTTACACAGCTTGAGGCTGTAGAGGATGGGCACTACTGTTGTGGGCCGGCCGTGGGGATCCAACGGACGTCCAGCACGTCCGAGTCCTCCGATCGGTCCTCACCGGTGGTCAACCCAGTTACTGCTCGCACTGAGGTTGACCCCTCACCTGTGATCGAGTGGGAGGTCGCCCCGGGGTGAAGCAGGCGGCGAAAGACTGTCCAGGCGGCCGCACGTAAGGCCTCCCTGTATTTTCTGACAGTTCCAGGTGCTGTCTGTGGCTGACAGTGTCGCTGAGCCAGATGCTGTCGCCTGTCCTGTATCAGAGGAAACCACTCAGCCTGCATGATCCGGGTAATCACAGAGGGTGGGATTATTGGTAGTTTGGAGCTCCGACGTTAGGCCCGTTATGCGGCCCCTTAGGGATTTGGCTGAAAAAAAAGGGAAAGGAAACCAATGTTTACTCCGTGTGCAAACCGGGTGGAGTCATTCCAGATGTGGAAAGGGTCCTCCCGGATGCCATGAAGAGTACAGGGTACAACCAACTGCAGGTGGTTGCTTACGTCGGTACCAATGATGTGTGTCACTTTGGATCAGAAGAGATTCTCTCTGGTTTCGAACGGCTAACAGAAGTGGTATAGGCTGCCAGTCTTTCTTGCAAGATGAAAGCAGAGGTGACCATTTGCAGCATAGCCGACAGGACCGACTGCAGACCTCTGGTACAGAGACGAGTGGAGGGTCTGAATCAGAGGTTCAGACGATTCTGCGACCGTGTAAGCTGCAGATTCCTCGACTTGTGCCAAAGGGTGGTTAGGTTTCGAGTTCCGCTGAGGAGGTCAGATGTCCACTATACGCAGAAGACGGCTACTCGGGTAGCAGGGGCTGTGTGGCGCGGACTGGGCGGTTTTTTAGGTTAGAGGGTCTCGGGAAAACACAATAAGGGCTTCAGTCACAAAGGGTGCAGGCTGAACACAAGAAGAACGTAGATACAGGAACCATTGGTATAACGTTTGTAAATTGTCGTAGCTGTGTTGGGAAAGTACCAGAGCTCCAAGCGCTAATAGAAAGCACTGATGCTAAAATCGTTATAGGCACTAAAAGCTGGCTAAAGCCGGATGTAAGCTCAGAGGAAATTTTTGCGAAGAACCTAACGGTGTTCCGAAAGGATAGGCTAAACACGGTTCGCGGTGGCGTGTTTGTTGCTGTTAGAAGTAGTTTAACTTGTCGAGAAATTGAAGTAGATACTTCCTGTGAATTAGTATGGCAGAGGTCATTGTTGGCAACCGAAATAAAATAATAATATGATCCTTTTAACGATCTCCCATTTCAGATGATACAGTTGCTGAAAGGTTCAAAGAAAACTTAAGTTTGATTTCAAACACGTACCCGACTCATACGATAATACTTGGAGGTGACTAATTTACCCTCGACATGTTCGCGAAAATACATGTTTAATTCCGGAGGCACGCATAAAATATCATGTGAAAGTAAGCTAAACGCATTCTTTGAAAATTATTTCGAGCAATTAGTTCATGAGCTCACGAGAATAGTTAATGGTTGTGAAAACATACTTGAACCCGCAGCAACAAATAATCCTGAGTTAATAACGAGCATAAAAACCGATACAGGAATTAGTGAACACAGGATTGTCGTAACGAGACTGAGTATTGTAATCCCCAAATCTTCCAAAAATAAGCGAAAAATATACCTATTAAAAAAAACAGATAAAAATTCACTTGATGCCTTCCTAAGAGACAATCTCCACTCATTCCACATTAATAATATAAGCGTAGACCAGATATTGCTTGAATTCAGAGAAACAGTATCGGCAGCAATTGAGAGATTTATATCAAATAAATAACAAACGACGGAGCTGATACTCGTTGGTACACGAAACGGGTTAGAAGACTGTTGCGGAAACAACGAAACAAACCTGCCAAATTTAAACAGACACAAAATCCCCAAGATTGGCTATCTTTTACAGAAGCTCGAAATTTAGCGCGGACTTCAATGCGAGATGCTTATAACAGTTTCCACAACGAAACTTTGCCTCGAAACCTGGCAGAAAATCCAAAGAGATTCTGGTCGTATGTGAAGTATGTTAGCAGTGAGAAACAATCAATGCCTTCTCTGCGCGATAGCAATGGAGATACTATCGAAGACAGTGCTGCCAAAGCAGAGTTACCAAACACAGCCTTCAGAAATGCCTTCACAAAAGAAGACGAAGTAAATATTCCAGAATTGGAAGCGACAACAGCGGCCAACATGAGTAACGTAGTAGTAAATATCCTAGGAGTAGTAAAGCAACTTAAATCATTTAATAAAATCAAGTCTTCTGGCCCAGACTGTGTACCAATCAGGTTCCTTACGGAGTATGCTGATGCATTAACTCCATACTTAACAATCATATACAAACGTTCGCTCGACGAAAGTTCCATACCCAAAGCCTGGAAAGTTGCACTGGTCACACCAATATTCTACAAAGGTAGTAGGAGTAATTCCACTAAATTACAATCCCATATCGTTAACGTCGATATGCAGGAGGTTTTTAGAACATATATTGTGTTCAAATATTATGAATTACCTCGCAGAAAACTGTCCATTGACTGACAGTCAACGTTGGATTAGAAAACATCGTTCCTGTGAAACACAACTAGCTCTTTATTCACATGAAGTGTTGAGTGCTGTTGACAAGGGCTTTGAGATGGATTCCGTATTTCTGTATTTCCGGAAGCTTTTGACACTGTACCACACAACCGGCTTGAATTGAATTTGCATGCTTATGAAATATCGTCTCAGTTATGTGACTGGATTTGTGATTTCCTGTCAGAGAGGTCACAGTTCGTAGTAATTGACGGAAAGTCATCGAGTAAAACAAAAGTGATTTCTGGCGTTCCCCAAGGTAGTGTTATAGGCCCTTTGCTGTTCCTTATGTACATGAAGGATTTGCGAGACAATCTGAGCAGCCGTCTTCGGTTGTTTGCAGATGATGCTGTCGTTTATCGACTAATCAAGTCATCAGAAGATTAAAGCAAACCGCAAAACGATTTAGATGAATTATCTGAATGGTGCGAAAAGTGGCAGTTGACCGTAAATAACGAAAAGTGTGAGGTCATCCGCATGAGTGCTAAAAGGAATCCGTTAACCTTCGGTTACACGATAAATCGGTCTAATCTAAAAGCCGTAAATTCAACTAAATACCTTGATATTACAATTACGAACAACTTAAATTGGAAGGAACACATAGAAAATGTTGTGGGGAACCCTAACCAAAGACTGCGTTTTATTGGCAGGTCACTTAGGAAATGTAACAGATCTACTAAGAAGACGGCCTACACTACGGTTGTCCGTCCACTTTTAGAATACTGCTGCGCGGTGTGGGATGCTTACCAGATAGGACTGACGGAGTACATCGAAAAAGTTCAAAGGAAGGCTGCACGTTTTGTATTATAGCGAAATGTGGGAGAGAGTGTCACAAAAATGATAGAAGATTTGGGATGGATATCATTAAAGGAAAGGTATTTTTCGTTGCGACGGAATCTTCTCACGAAATTCCGATCACCAACTTTCTCCTCCGAATGCGAAAATATTTTGTTGACACCGAGCAACATAGGGAGAAACGACGATAAAATAAGGGAAATCAGAGCTCCTACGGAAAGATATAGGTGTTCGTTCTTTCGGCGCGCTATACCAGATTGGAATAATAGAGAATTGTGAAGGTGGTTCGATGAACGCTCTACCAGGCACTTAAATGTGATTTGCAGAGTATTCATATAGATGATGTCACTGCAACATTTGCCACATCTATGGCCGCCATCTTGGATCTGCCATTTTGAAAAAATTCGCTAACAATGCAGAGTTACTGATGGTGTCCCATATGTGCTCCATTGGAGACAGATCTGTTGATCGAGCAGTAAAAGGTAGTGCGTCGACACTCTTAAGATCATGTTGGATTACAACAGTGTTATGTGGGCAAATGTTATCCTTTTTAAAAACTCCTTCTGGAATGCTGTTCATGAATGGCAGGGTGACAGCCCGAACCACCTGTTTGACATACAAATTTCCGGTCTGGGTGAGTGGGAATACGATGAGAATGATCCACCTGTTATACGAAATCGCTCTGTGGACCATAACTCCGGTTGTAGGTCCAGTGTGTCCAGCATACTGACATGTTGGCTGCAGGCCCTCAACAGGCCTCCTCGTGACTACCACACGGCATCATTGGCACCGAAGAAGAATTGGCTTTCATCACAAAACACAGCAGTCTTCCAACATGCCTTCGACTGAGCGCTCGCTTGACACCACTGAAGTCGCATATGGCGGTGGCTTGGGGTCAGTGGAATGCACGCTACAGGGTGTCTGGCTCGGAGCTGTCCTTAAAGGAACCGATTTGTAACAGTTAGATGTGTCAGTGTGGTGACTACTGGTGCTCAAATTGCTGCTGAAGATGCACTACGATCGGCCAGAGCCATATGTCGAACATGATGGTCTTCCTTTTCGGTAGTGCCACTTTGCCATCCGGAGACCAGTCTTTATGTGACCGTGCTGCCGCTGCCAAAAATCCCGTACAGTTGTACATTCCTCCCAAGTCTTTCTGCAGCCTCTCGTAGTCCTGTTACACGACCTCGTTCAAACTCAGTGAGGTGTTGATCATGGCATCTTTGTCCCCTTAAAGACATTCTTGAGTAACAGCAACTTACCACCTCCAGTCTCAGTGGTAACTAATGCTCACGACCGTCACAACGTGTATTCGAAGCAAACCTGTTTCGCATCCTCATAGTAGCGATATTAGCGCCACTCGTATGCGTGGACACACACTATCTTTCAGATGTAGAAGCACGCCTGTCAGCTTTCATTTATGTCGTAAAACTGCTTCTTGGTGTTGAGGGTTTTTCTCCATCAGTGTACTTACGGCACAAGTTTCATCGAGCTATGTTACCATACACAGACACAACATGGAATTTACTTTCGTCTTTTGAGTTTGAAAACCCGTGTGCTATCGTTTACATATGTTCGGTTCATACTAGCAGCTATATAGCGCATATTTCGTAACAAGAACTATGAGTCTGAAAGGCAAATTTATAAAAGGTCTGTTACATTATAGCCAGCCGGAGTGGCCGTGCGGTTCTGGGCGCTACAGTCTGGAACCGAGCGACCGCTACGGTCGCAGGTTCGAATCCTGCCTTGGGCGTATATGTGTGTGATGTCCTTAGCTTAGTTAGGTTTAATTAGTTCTAAGTTCTAGGCGACTGATGACCTCAGAAGTTAAGTCGCATAGTGCTCAGAGCCATTTGAACCATTTTTTGTTACATTATAAACAAATCGGAAAATTAACAAGAACTATGAGTCAGAAAGGCAAATTTATAAAAGGTCTGTTACATTGTAAACAAATCGGAAAATAAGGGACTGAAGTTAGAACTTGGGCGACACATATGATACATTTGTGAAGTATATTTTAACGCAGAATCCACATGATGATCTTTTTTTGTACTCTCTGTGTTTTGAACATTTTTGTCAATAACAAGACACAAAGACATGAAGTATCCGGTAACAAACTTTCTTAATCCACGAAATCCGAAACAGCTATCTTTAATTATCTGTCTGTCGACTGGTTTGAAATTTTTCTCTACATATTCGAATTATCTTTTCTAAAAAGACTCAAGGGTGGGTATAGTTGACATTTATGGTTAAGGAAGAGGAGCGAGCGACGTTTGATACTAGTTGCATGCACACTGCACTTTATGCTCGAGTGACACGTTAACGAAGTTGCCAAACGAAACCGCAAACGGATAACACATTTCGCCTGTGGGAGGCAGGCGGTTCGTTAGCTGTACAAATACGCCCACCCGCCCAGTGTTAACAGCCGGTCCGGCAACCTGCTGTTCACTTGCGCAGCCCACAGCGTGCGTGGCGCGCTGCTGCGGCCTCTGAATAATGGAAGAAGCTGTTATCACCGGCACTGCGTGGCCGCGCGCGCCATCAGCCCAGACCAGCCACTGCGACCGCACGGGGGTCACTGCGGCGGCTGCCGTCGTTTAACGCGCTGTCTGCTCCACTCTGCCCTCCTGTCTCTGCAGCGAAGCGTTTCGGGCGAATCTCGAATCCGCAGTGTTTCACAGCCCGTTAGCTTTGGGGCTTAAAGAAAATCTGGGATTTACCAGTGTGGAGGCTCAAATATGGGAAGTAGGGGAAAGTAGGGTTACATACAGTACGTACAAGAACCTAGAGGGAAAATAGGAACGGAAGACAAACAACGGAGACTTCGGATCAGAAAGGGTATGAGATGCAGTCATTCTTCCCTACTGTAGAATCTATCCATCGAAGAAACAATAATGGAAATACAAGAAACGGTGAAAGGATATCAATGATATAAAACTGAAGTAGAACTACAGTATCTGGTCAATGGAATTGCTATGTACTACACTACTGGCCATTAAAATTACTACACCAAGAAGAAATGCAGATGATAAACGGGTATTCATTGGACAAATATATTATACTAGAAATGACATGTGATTACATTTTCGTAACACATCTGAAATGTAACGTTCACTGTTCAAAGTGCCGTCAATGCGTACAAGAGGTGACCGAGAGGTGTAACCAATGGCACCCCATACCATCACGCCGGGTGATACGCCAGTATGGCGTTGACGATTACACGCTTCAAATGTGCGTTCACCGCGATGTCGCCAAACACGAATGCGACCCTCATGATGCTGTAAACAGAACCCGGATTCATCAGAAAAAATGACGTTGTGCCATTCGTGCACCCAGGTACGTCGTTGAGTACACCATCGCAGGCGCTCCTGTCTGTGATGCAGTGTCAAGGGTAACCGCAGCCATGGTCTCCGAGCTGATAGTCCATGCTGCTAGCCGGCCGGGGTGGCCGAGCGGTTCTAGGCGCTACAGTCTGGAACTGACTGCGGACCTTTGGTACAGAGCCGAGTGGAGGTTCTGAATCAGAGGCTGAGACGGTTCTGCGACCATGTGGGCTGCAGATTCCTCGACTTGCGCCATAGGGTGGTAGGGTTTCGGGTTCCGTTGGATAGGTCAGGAGTCCACTACACGCAACAAGCGGCTACACGGGTAGCAGGGGTTGTGTGGCGTGGGCTGGGCGGTTTTTTAGGTTGGTGGCCTTGGGCAAGTACAGAAAGGGCAACAGCCTCAAAGGATGCGGAGCAAAGTCAGGACATGCGGGGACCAAGCAGCAATCGGTATTGTAATTGTCAACTGTCGAAGCTGCGTTGGTAAAGTACCGGAACTTCAAGCGCTGATAGAAAGCACCGTAGCTGAAATCGTTATAGGTACAGAAAGCTGGCTGAAGCCAGAGATAAATTCTGCCGAAATTTTTACAAAGGTACAGACGGTGTTTAGAAAGGATAGATTGCATGCAACCGGTGGTGGAGTGTTCGTCGCTGTTAGTAGTAGTTTATCCTGTAGTGAAGTAGAAGTGGATAGTTCCTGTGAATTATTATGGGTGGATGTTACACTCAACAACCGAGCTAGGTTAATAATTGGCTCCTTTTACCGACCTCCCGAATCAGCAGCATTAGTGGCAGAACAACTGAGAGAAAATTTGGAATATATTTCACATAAATTTTCTCAGCATGTTGTAGTCTTAGGTGGAGATTTCAATTGACCAGATATAGACTGGGACATTCAGATGTTTAGGACGGGTGGTAGGGACAGAGCATCGAGTGACATTATACTGAGTGCACTATCCGAAAATTACCTCGAGCAATTAAACAGAGAACCGACTCGTGGAGATAACATCTTGGACCTACTGATAACAAACAGACCCGAACTTTTCGACTCTGTATGTGCAGAACAGGGAATCAGTGATCATAAGGCCGTTGCAGCATCCCTGAATATGGAAGTTAATAGGAATATAAAAAAAGGGAGGAAGGTTTATCTGTTTAGCAAGAGTAATAGAAGGCAGACTTCAGACTACCTAACAGATCAAAACGAAAATTTCTGTTCCGACACTGACAATGTTGAGTGTTTATGGAAAAAGTTCAAGGCAATCGTAAAATGCGTTTTAGACAGGTACGTGCCGAGTAAAACTGTGAGGGACGGAAAAAACCCACCGTGGTACAACAACAAAGTTAGGAAACTACTGCGAAAGCAAAGAGAGCTTCAGTCCAAGTTTAAACGCAGCCAAAACCTCTCAGACAAACAGAAGCTAAACGATGTCAAAGTTAGCGTAAGGAGGGCTATGCGTGAAGCGTTCAGTGAATTCGAAAGTAAAATTCTATGTACTGACTTGACAGAAAATCCTAGGAAGTTCTGGTCTTACGTTAAATCAGTAAATGGCTCGAAACAGCATATCCTGACACTCCGGGATGATGATGACATTGAAACAGAGGATGACACGCGTAAAGCTGAAATACTAAACACCTTTTTCCAAAGCTGTTTCACAGAGGAAGACCGCACTGCAGTTCCTTCTCTAAATCCTCGCACAAACGAAAAAATGGCTGACATCGAAATAAGTGTCCAAGGAATAGAAAAGCAACTGGAATCACTCAACAGAGGAAAGTCCACTGGACCTGACGGGATACCAATTCGATTCTACACAGAGTACGCGAAAGAACTTGCCCCCCTTCTAACAGCCGTGTACCGCAAGTCTCTAGAGGAACGGAGGGTTCCAAATGATTGGAAAAGAGCACAGACAGTCCCAGTCTTCAAGAAGGGTCGTCGAGCAGATGCGTAAAACTATAGACCTATATCTCTGACGTCGATCTGTTGTAGAATTTTAGAACATGTTTTTTGCTCGAGTATCATGTCGTTTTTGGAAACCCAAAATCTACTATGTAGGAATCAACATGGATTCCGGAAACAGCGATCGTGTGAGACCCAACTCGCTTTATTTGTTCATGAGACCCAGAAAATATTAGATACAGGCTCCCAGGTAAATGCTATTTTTCTTGACTTCCGGAAGGCGTTCGATACAGTTCCGCACTGTCGCCTGATAAACAAAGTAAGAGCCTACGGAATATCAGACCAGCTGTGTGGCTGGATTGAAGAGTTTTTAGCAAACAGAACACAGCATGTTGTTATCAATGGAGAGACGTCTACAGACGTTAAAGTAACATCTGGCGTGCCACAGGGGAGTGTTATGGGACCATTGCTTTTCACAATATATATAAATAACCTAGTAGATAGTGTCGGAAGTTCCATGCGGCTTTTCGCGGATGATGCTGTAGTATACAGAGAAGTTGCAGCATTAGAAAATTGTAGCGAAATGCAGGAAGATCTGCAGCGGATAGGCACTTGGTGCAGGGAGTGGCAACTGTCTCTTAACATATACAAGTGTAATGTATTGCGAATACATAGAAAGAAGGATCCTTTATTGTATGATTATATGATAGCGGAACAAACACTGGTAGCAGTTACTTCTGTAAAATATCTGGGAGTATGCGTGCGGAACGATTTGAAGTGGAATGATCATATAAAATTAATTGTTGGTAAGGCGGGTACCAGGTTGAGATTCATTGGGAGAGTGCTTAGAAATGTAGTCCATCAACAAAGGAGGTGGCTTACAAAACACTCGTTCGACCTATACTTGAGTATTGCTCATCAGTGTGGGATCCGTACCAGATCGGGTTGACGGAGGAGATCGAGAAGATCCAAAGAAGAGCGGCGCGTTTCGTCACAGGGTTATTTGGTAACCGAGATAGCGTTACGGAGATGTTTAACAAACTCAAGTGGCAGACTCTGCAAGAGAGGCGCTCTGCATCGCGTTGTTGCTTGCTCGCCAGGTTTCGAGAGGGTGCGTTTCTGGATGAGGTATCGAATATATTGCTTCCCCCTACTTATACCTCCCGATGTAGATGTAGAACCGTGCGACCGCTACGGTCGCAGGTTCGAATCCTGCCTCGGGCATGGATGTCTGTGATGTCCTTAGGTTAGTTAGGTTTAAGTAGTTCTGGGTTCTAGGGGACTGATGACCTGAGAAGTTGAGTCCCATAGTGCTCAGAGCCTTTTTGAACCATGCTGCGAACTGTTCGTGCAGATGGTTGTTGTCTTGCAAACGTCCCCATCTGTTGACTCAGGGTTCGAGACGTGGCTTCACGATCCGTTACAGCCATGCGGATAAGATACCTGTCATCTCGACTGCTACTGATACGAGGCCGTTGGGATCCAGCAGGGCGTTCCGTATTACCCTCCTGAACCCCCCGATTCTATATTCTGCTAACAGTCATTGGATCTCAACCAACGCGAGCAGCAATGTCGCGATGCGATAAACCGCAATCTCGATAGGCTACAATCCGACCATTATCAAAGTCGGAAACGTGATGGTACGCATTTCTCGTCCTTACATGAGGCATCACAACAACGTTTCACCAGGCAACGCCGGTCAACTGCTGTTTGTGTATGAGAAATCGGTTGGAAACTTTCCTCATGTCAGCAATTTGTAGGTGCCGCCAATGGCACAAACTTTGTGCGAATGCTCTGAAAAGCTAATCATGTGCATATCACAGCATCTTATTCCTATCGGTTAAATTTCGCGTCTGTAGCACGTCACCTTCCTGGTGTAGCAATTTTAATGGCCAGTAGTGTACTTTGTACACAACAAGAAGAAAATGTGGGCTACAGGGTGGCGTGGCAACAGTCGTTGTTGGAAAGCTCGACAGGAGCGCCAATAATTAGCGATGAATTTAACACACCAAACCAAGACTTACTAACTTGTATTTCTCCAAGCGAATGATGACTCAATGCAAATATTGCAGCAAGAAATAAAGTTCAGCTCTGAACGTCAACAAAGATGAGACCCTCTGAACTAATCATGAACGATATTGTCAGAGCGATGACTAGCTGTGTCTGCGTAGCTTCACTTAGCGAAGTGGCTCGCAGCGCTAGTTGGGCGAGTGGCTGCTGCCGACCTTCCTACATAGCGGTGGCAGAGGGCGCTGGTGGTACCGCGCCGCTGGAGGCATGGCTCAGTGGGCGTGCACCATTGGATCCGCAGGATTCCGTACGACCGCTCTCGATGTCTGATGGAAACTTGTGGTTCCACAGCCAACTTTGACGCCCGAGGGGTGGTATCGATGCATGGTACCACAGAAATGAAGTCTAACGAGCACACTCTATGGATGACAGTAAACCGAAGAAAGGCAAAAGTAATAAAGAGTAGTTGAAATGAGGTAACGAGACACTTAATATGAAAATTGGGGAGGACAAAGTGAATGAAGTGAAGGAATTAAGGAATTGTGCTACTCTGTAAGCAAAATAGCGTGTAACAGATAAAGCAAGGAGGTCATTAAAAACATATTTCCTTTTTTTCTTTTCTATCTCTTTTTTTGAGTCAGCATTCTTCTGACTGGTTTGATTGGTTTAATGGCGCCGACCACCAATTCCTCTCCTGAGCTACTCTTCATCTCAGAGTAGCACTTGCAACCCACGTCATCAATTATTTGCTGGATGTATTCCGGTCTCTGTCTTTCTCTACAGTTTTTGCCTTCAGCAGCTCCCTCTAATACCATGGAAGTCATTTCCTGATTTCTTAACAGATACCCTGTTCCTTTTCCTTGTCAGTGTTTTCCACATATTCCTTTCCTCTCCGAATTTGCGTAGAGCCTTTTCGTTCCTTACCTTAAGAGTCCACCTTATTTTCAACATTCGTCAGTTGGACCACATCTCAAATGCCGTTCCGGATTTCCCACAGTCCATGTTTCACTACCATACAATGCTGTGCTCCAAACGTATAATCTCAGAAATTCCTTCCTCAAATTAAGGCCTATGTTTGATAGCACTATACTTCTCATGGCCAGGAATGCCCTTTTTTCCAGTGCCACTCTGCTTTTGATGTTCGTCTTGCTCCGTCCGTCATGGTTTATTTTGCTACCTAGATAGCAGAATCCCTTTGCTTCATCTGCTTCGCAACCATCAATTCTGATTTGTTTCTCGCTGTTCTCAGTTTTGCTACTCCTCACTACTTTCGTCTATCTTCTATTCACTCTCAATTCATATTCTGTACTCATTAGCCTGTTCATTTCATTTAGAAGATCACTAAATCTGCTTCACTTTCGCTCAGGATAGGAATATCATCAGCGAATAGTATCGTTGATATCCTTTCACGTTGAATTTTCCTTGTACTTATGAACCTTTATTTTATTTCCATCTTGAAAAGTAGGGGCGACAGACTACATCCCTGTCTTACAACCTTTTCAATCCGAACACTTGGTTCTTGGACGGCCAATCTTATTACTCCATATTTGCTGATTATTCATCAAAATTAAGAAGGGCTATTTTCGAACCCGCCACCGAGGACGTTTTTATTGCTAAACAATGATGTTACACCTAGACCACTGATACAGCACAGACTAACACAGGCAAAGAGGCCATACCTTTGCAAAGAAATATAAAGCGTCCGGAAAGGTCTTGGAATCCCCAACGGGACTGACTGGTCTCTCTGTCATTTTCAGCCTATAGGCGCCACTGATCCACTTATGAAGGGGCAAGTAGTGGACACACCACTCTCCAAGTAATTGTCAGCTTTCGTGACCGGAGCCGCTGCTTCTCTAAAAAGTAGCCGTTGCTGCTGATCTTCGCATGCAAGGGATGAGTGCACACCTTTTGGAAACATCGCTCTGCAGAGCTGGACGATCACCCACCCACGTTCTAGCTAAGCCTACAGTGCTTAACTTCTGTGACAAGAAGGGAGACTGTATTACCTATGTGGCGAGGCCGTTGGCGGCGATCGAAATCTGAGAAAGGACGTTTGGAGCAAAGCATTGTTTGGCAGTGAATTATGAACTGTGGGAAAACCGGAACAGGAGAGGATCGAAGCGTTCGAGATGTAATGCTACAGAACGATGTTGAAAATTAGGACTAATAAGACAGTGAGTGGACAGCTTTACGGGGATTCGGTGACGAGAGGGACGTGTGGAGAACCGCAACAGAATGTTAGGACATGCGTTAAGTCTTAGAGGATTAACTTACACGATATTGGCAGAAGCTATAAAGGATAAAACCTCAAACAGAAGACAGAGAGTGAAACATGCCCAAATAATAATTTAGGACATTGGTTGCAAGTGCTAATGGAGACGAAGGGATTGGCACAGAGGACGAAGTTGTTGTGGGCTGCATCAAACCAGTCAGAAGAGACTTCAACGTGTGGAAATGTTTACAAGGGAACTCCTGCCACGATAGAATCTCTGGGAATATATATAAATCCTGAGTGCCAATGCTACCGTTAAAAGTCGGATTTTCTCTCTCTGGGCTGTTCACGACTGAAGCTATGTGCAGTGAGATTCCATTATTAGAAAATTATAGCAACATTATGGGAAATGGCTAGATGGTCAATACTCTTCTTTCTAACATGGGCTTTGACATTTTGACGGTGTGATTTGAACACACATTACCTCGAGCATACAAGTCTTCGTGTCACGCAGTTAGACAGTCAGTTAATTAGTTACATGCTCCATAGATAATCTGAATGATTATTTTATCGAAATTATTAGTCCTACTCTTGCAACAACAGCAATTTTTTATTTATTTTTTACTGGCTACCAATTTTTAAGTAAATATTCGTCACTGGAAATGATTTTAAATTAGATTTAAAACTTGCTTCGTTACCTGTCAGACATTTTGTGTTGGTTGGGCAAATGATCAAAAATTTGTGTTCCTGCTGAACTCCTTTCTGAGCCACTGAGACTGGGCAGTAAAGGCCATTTTTCCCTGTGGTGCAATAGGTATGGACATCACTGTTTTTCTCAAATTGAGATGATTTATTTATGGCGAATTTCATTAGCCAATATATGTATTGTGAACGGGCATTTAAAATTCCCAGCTCATTGAAGAGATGCCTACATGACGTCATAGGTTATTTTTACTGTTAGCTATTGTGTAATCAACACTTTTTTTCTAAAGTGATGAGTTACATCAGAAAATTATTCTGTAGGACATTACTGAGTGGAAATATACTGGTCGCGTGGGATTAGCCGAGCGGTCTCAGGCGCTGCAGTCACGGACTGTGCGGCTGGTCCCGGCGGAGGTTCGAGGGCTCCCTCGGGCATGGGTGTGTGTGTTTGTCCTTAGGATAATTTAGGTTAAGTAATGTGTAAGCTTAGGGACTGATGACCTTAGGAGTTAAGTCCCATAAGATTTCACACACATTTGAACATTTTTTGAAATATACAAAAAATGTCAGGAGGTTGATATGTTTGTTTCCAAAATTAGCAATTATACGAAGAGCGAAAATAACTGAACTTAACTATTTCAGAAACTCAGTCATGTGCTTCTTGCAGTTCATGTTTTCATCAATATGTATACCCAAATATTTGGAGCATTGTGTCGCATTTAATGACTCCTCAAATGGTTCAAATGGCTCTGAGCACTATGGGACTTAACATCTGAGGTCATCAGTCCCCTAGAACTTAGAACTGTTTAAACCTAACTAACCTAAGGACATCACATACACCCACGCCCGAGGTAGGGTTCGAATCTGCGACCTTAGCAGTCGCGCGGTTCCGGACTGAGGCGCCTAGGATCTCTCGGCCACCGCGGCCGGCAATGACTCCTCCTCATGGGCTATATCAATTGCTTGTTTGAGTGTATTTGTTGTACAAATGCAAAGTGTTTTTTCGATATTTAGGGATAGGTCATTTTCCGAGAACCACTTAGAATTTTTTGGAAAGCATCATTTACTAAGGTTTCTGTTGCTTACTCTCTAAAGGGGTTTATTATGAAACTAACAAATCCTGCATTTCAATATAAAATTTTACTTTCTGAATGTTAAGTGGAAGGTCATTCACATAAATGAGGAACAAAATTGAATCCTGTGGGACGCCCTTTGTGCATTCATTTTTCCCACTCACTAAAATTTTCTACTTTTGCGACATTGCCTGCATTATCCAGCATAACCTTTTGCATTTTGTTTGTTAAGTAAGATTTGAGCCTGCTATGGGTAGAGCCGTCAGGTCCATAAAACTTGAGTTTTTTTTAAGTGAGGATGATGTTACTCCACCCTCGTGGCAAACAGCTAAGGTCATTTCCTTTTTCTGAAAGGCTGAGAGGCTGAATAATTTTGAAAAATTATCTATACGTAACTTCCACATATTCGTCAATCTTAGTCGTGAATAATATACACCAGAATGTAAAAATGACAGAAGACAGATGAAAAGTAAAGCGTGGTCGATCCATTACATTTACTATTTTTCCCTTTAAGGGGCTCCGGAAAGGCTCAAAATCATGAAAAGTTCTATTTTTACTTTTTGTGTTTTCTGAATCTGCAGACTACTACCTTTTAATAGATATATAGTTTATTCAATTCCGAAGACTACAACTATTTTTAAATTTTTTTTGAAATGTGTTCTACATGGGCGTGACCCACTGTGGCGCTGTTAAACTGCTGTCAAATGGTGTTATTATTAACGTCCGTGTTCATCAGGTACATTTTAGTGATGTGAGATAAAGTATGTGTTGTGGCTAACCTGTGATGGTTCAATATACATCGCTGGTGTGATTGTCGATTGTTTCATGTTTATTTACTCTGTCGTTATCTCGAAAATATTCGTAATTAATTCTGTTTCTTGAGTCTCTGTTTTCTTGAAGTATAATAATGAGTAAAAGTAAAGTTATTAGAAATCCTCTGAAGGCTTTTAAGAAAAGGAGAAATGTTGGAAAGCCAAAGGTATGTGTTATTACTGTAAACAATAAAGACGATGAAAATCCCCAACATAGCTTGTTTCCCAAAGAAGAAGACAGTTGGTGTAAATATAACAAAGGATTGCTAACTGGTGAAGTGTACACTCATAAGCATAGTCTGCCTCATGCAACAATGGAGGTGATAAAACCTATTTTCAGAGACTTAGCAGCACCTGAACTGTTGAAAAAGTGTATTCACGGAAAAACTCAAAACCCCAATGAAAGTGTAAATAGTGTTATATGGTCGAGAATCCCCAAGACTGTATTTGTTGGATTAGAAACACTTCACTTTGGTGTGTATGATGCTGTTGCGACTTTCAATGATGGCAACATTGTAAGGTGCAAGGTATTTAGAAATATGGGAATGAACATAGGTTCTAACATGGTACGATCGATGCTTGCTTTAGACAAGGGACGCCTTCGGGCTGCAGACAGGGCTGTAAAGAGTCTAGAAATACAAGCAAGAGTAAACAGGAGGAGGAACAAGAGGAAGCTGGAGGAGGAGTTTGCAGATGATGAAGATAATCCATCCTATGGACCTGGAATTCACTAAAAAGTTAATCCAATCTTTGTCGCTCGATTCCCAAAACTTTTATTTTCTCATACTAATTACATGTTTTCTAAGGATCTTCCAAACATATTTGTTTCAAACGTTCAGTAAATGTTACACAGTACCTTCTGCATAATTTAACACAGCCTTTTTCCAAAAAAACTGTATATTTTTGAATATATAAATAAAAAATTGCAAAAAAATGTTGTGAATTTTCATTACAATTGAAAAAAAATCATCTTTAATAACTGAACTAAAATTTTGTAAAATCCCTGTGTTAAGTTGTAGCCCATATTCCAATAAATAATCTGTAAAAAGTTCAACTTCCTACCTCAAATACTTTGTGAGGAAAGATGTAATTTATAAGCGTTATTTTAACATTGCAAGTACAGGGCGTTCCGGAGCCCCTTAAGTAAATCATAGAAAAACGCCGCGGATTTTTTTGAGTCATCAGTCTTCTGACTGGTGTGACGCAGCCCGTCACAAATTCCTCTCCTGTGCCAATCTCTTCATCTCAGAACAACACTTGCAACCTACTTCCTCCATTACTTCCTGGATGTATTGTAATCTCTGTCTTCCTCTACAGTTTTTGCTCTCTACTGCTCCCTCCAGTACCGTAGAAAACATTCGCTGATGTCTTAATAGATGTCCTATCATCCTGTACCTTCTCCTTGTCACTGTTTTCCACATGTTCGTTTCCTCACCGATTCTGTGCAGAACCTCCAGTTCACCTCATTTTCAAGATTCATTTGGAGCATCACATCTCAAATGTTTCACTTCTCTTCTGTTCCGGTTTTCTTACAGTCCATATTTCAGTACCATACTGTGTTCCATTCGTACCTTGCCAGAAATTTATTCCTCAGATTAAGTCCTATGTTTGATACTAGTAGACTTCTCTTCTCCAGGGATGCCCTTTTTGCCAGTTCTAGTCTGCTTTTGATGTCCTCCTTGCTCCGTCCGTCATACTTTATTTTGCTTCTTAGGTAGCAAATTCCTTCACTTTATGTACTTCGTGACCACCAATTATGATGTTAAGTTTCTCGCTGCTCTTGTTTCTGCTACTTCTCATTATTTTCGTCTTTCTTCGATTCCTCTCAATCCGTAATCTGTACTCATTAGACTGTTTATTCCATTCAGCAGATCATGTAATTCTTCTACTCTTCCAGTCAGGATAGCAATGTCATCGGCGAATCGTATCACTGATATTCTTTCACCTTCAATTTTAATTCCACTCCCCAATCTTTCTTTTCTTTCCATAATTGTATCTGCAGGGTACAATTTGAACAATAGTGGTGAAAGACTAGATCCCTGTCTTGCACCCTTTTCAATCCAACATATCGGTCTTGGTCGTCCACTCGTATTATTCACTCTTGGACCTTGTAAATATTGTATTTAACCCTTAAGGCTTAACCCTATTTGCTGTTGATCACAGCGGATTCTTTCGCCTTGAGAGGCAGTTTCCCACCCAAAGGACAGGATAGCGGCCTGAACCTCTGTCCACTCCTCCGCCCTATTTGACAACGCCGTTGGCAGAACGAGAGAGTCTTGTTAAGACGGAAGTCTTCGGCCGCCAGTACATCAGAATGACTTGGTACTATCATGACGCTTCGGTAGACCACAGTGAAATCATCATGTAACTAAATATGCAAATGAGAGAAAAATTTTAATTATAATAACAGAATAATAAATTAAAGGAGAAAGGAAAAACCCCGAAAACATAGCTGACAAACCACCACCAAGCTCTCGTGATATGTTTTAACAATGTTTTTATACAGTTTCTTATATTTTAGTATTTCTTTTTATTTTATTTTGTTTATATTTCATTTTTTGCTTTTATATAGAATCAAAAAGCCAGAAGGACATCGAAATCAGATTATATTCTAAGTAACTAACTAAGAAAATCCCAATTTGACTGCAAGGATTGTATACGCTCACGTGTATATATACTTTATCTATACACATCTTACAACAGCACTGGAGCGACGCTGAGTCAAAACATAGAAAAAAAAACGAACAGGGAAACTTGGAGAGAAACAAGCCGAAGCAAATCAGAAGGGAACACACATAACAAAGAAAAACAGCTATCATCAGAAAAATGAAATTAACCAACACCTTGCCGACGGAAAACAAGGTTCAACATGTTGTCGAAGAGGTCTCGATATCGAGGCATTCGCAAGCATGTCCAATATGCAGTGATCATGTACTGAAACTTCCTGGCAGATTAAAACTGTGTGCCGGACCGAGACTCGAACTCGGGACCTTTCCCTTTCGCGGGCAAGTGCTCTACCATCTGAGCTACCCAAGCACGACTCACGCCCCGTCCTCACAGCTTCACTACTGTCAGTATCTCGTCTCCTACCTTCCAAACTGTACAGAAGTTGTCCTGCGAGCCTTGCAGAACTAGCACTCCTGGAAACATCCCCTAGGCTATGGCTAAGCCATGTCTCCGCAATATCCTTTCTTTCAGGAGTGCTAGTTCTGCAAGGCTCGCAGGAGAACTTCTGTAAAGTTTGGAAGGTAGGAGACGAGATACTGGCAGAAGTAAAGCTGTGAGGACGGTGTGTGAGTCGTGCTTGGGTAGCTCAGATGGTAGAGCACTTACCCGCGAAAGGCAAAGGTCCCGAGTTCGAGTCTCGGTCCGGCACACAGTTTTAATCTGCCAGGAAGTTTCATATCAGCGCACACTCCGCTGCAGAGTGAAAATCTCATTCTGGGATCATGTACTGCATGAAGTTCGTGTGATCTTCCCCCTCGCCTTTATAACGTAATGGACGAAGTGTCCCAGAAACTACATATCGGTATGGGTTTTCGACCGTGGAAAGAAGGAAGAATCTGTGCACAATATGATGTCCGTGGTGTATACAGTCTCAGAAGATCGAGTAAGAAAGGTCAATTGTGTCCTAATCCAAGACCAATTTGCCATATGAGCTCCACAAGTAAAGCGATTACGTATCGTATCTGCAGACATACAATGACTACATAAAACCTTGTCGCTAAGCCCATTTCGGAAATGTCGCTTGTTAGCTGGAATCAAGTTACTTACTAGCTTACACCACGACCACTACGCGCATCGGCAAAATAGGAAGACTGATATTGCACCTAACTATTGTCCAGTTCTTTGCGGCGATCCTCTTTCAACGAGGTTCGAACAAGGGTCTGCTCTCCAACGAGTCTGGTGAGGACGGGTCTCCACACAATGTCAGCCCCTGAATAGCTCACCGCAAGACAGCAGACACGAATGTGTTTTAACTTATAATTTATGCGAGCAACATCAATAGGGGGTTCTAGATTTAACAGGGCGGACACAGAGAAATAATAGAGACGTGAATGTGTGAGTTTGTTGAGTCATCATCAAAACAGTAGGTCGCACATATATCATTTGCGTCTTCCTTTGTTCGTCAGTCAAGCTCAACCCCCCAAAGGAACGAATCTTCGTGACCACCTCATACCGTAAGCGAAAGATATGTCTTTTCCATAAGAAACGACCAGAAAATTGCTGTAGTTTCTTTGTCATCAGCGAGGGAAGCGGATAAACTTGGGCCACGTAATAAGCTTTGCATAAGACGTATGTATCCAGTATTCGGATTTTATGGAGCAGAGTAAGGGGACGCCTTTCATGTTCTAGTATCGCTCCCAGAATTTTTTCCGTAACAGACTTCCATTTGAGCGTCACCATTTTGAGTGGAGAACTATCGATGATGATACCGAGAGAAGTATGCCGATCCACTGCAGTAGCCCATGGAGCACCAGCGTCATCAAAACCTTGCAAAGTAAGAAGCCTGCATTTACCTTCATTAAGTAGTGTACCTAAACTCCGACAATAATCATCGATTACAGCCTTCAGTCGAGGTATCTCCGCAAATTTGCGGAGTAGAACCATCACGTCATCCGCGTATGCCCGAACAGCAATAGATCCTCCGGAAAGTGTCCATCCTTTCAACTGGGATGCTGGCATCCGAAGTAGGGGCTCCATAGACAACACAAAGTCTTAGACAGCGGGCTTCCTTGAGGCACCTCCCCCCCCCCCCCCCCCTCCGACGGATATTTATCGGGGGCGTCAGTTGGCCATTAACAACCACCGAAGCTGAAATACCTGTAAACAGATTTGGGAGCACTCGCCGTGTGTCAACAATAAAACCAATTGCCTCCAGAATCCGAAGCAAGAAGTCGTGATTAGCACGATCAACTGCCTTTTCAACGTCTATGAAAGCAAGGGCACAAGGAACAGACGTTACAGCAGCAACCGAAACCACGTCACGACACTCGACTATGGTGGTATGAAAGGTACGATCAGCTACGCAGCTTTGATGTTTTACAACAATCACCTCCTTCAGAACCGACATCCTACTATTTACTGCCCTCGCCACAGTCTTATAATCAATGTTTAATAAAGTAATTGGGCAAAGCTATTATGGGAAGCCGGTCCAGGGCGTTTCGGGATTAAAACAATTTGTCCCACTTGGAACGTGGTCGGCGGAACTCTACTCTGTAACACTTCATTCAAGAGAGACGTAAGGGTGGTACCCAACAACGGCCAAAAGTGCACGTAAAATTCCTTGGGAAGTCCTTCCAGACCCAGAGGCTTTTGAGAAGGCGATCCCACAATAGGTTTGTAAAGTTACTCAGGGCTGAAATGCAACTAAGTGCGTTTCACTATGTTCAGGTGTAAGTGCCGTATCCAAGATGCTGCCTAATGAGTCGTAAACGGTTGCACTGGACTCATCGATGACGGAGATGTCTACACAGTATTGGTGTAAGACACGATCTATATCAGCTTGCTCCGATAGGATACGTCCGTTATTTGTCATAAGAGAATGAATACAAGCGCGTCTGCGACGGGTCTGATGCCGAAGCTAATGATAAAAGGAAGCCAGTTCTTCCGTCACCAATGATAGTGGCTTGGATCGCATTTTCAACCCTTCCATTTTTATTTTTTTCAAGGTCAATTATTTTGCCTCAGCACGCCTAACATCCGCAATTCGCAGAGAGGCGTGATCCGCAGTATCATAAAGTTCTAAAGTTCAAGTAGGAAGGAACCGTAATACTCGTAATTTCTCCGAAAGTCTCACGCTTTGGCAGCAGAGAAAAGTATCATAGTTTGCCTGAGCCTTGGTTTTTCCAGCTGTACCCACCAGTCAAGGAGAGTACGCTCCCACACGGCTAGTATCACTTCATCGAGAGAGGGGTCAGCTAGGTGAGCGACGTTCAAAATCCAAGGAGTGTGAAACAATTTTACTGGCTGCCGTTCTAGATTGAAAGTTATAGTCACAGCACAGTGATCCGTAAAGGACTGGGATTACCTCAACATTAAGAAGATAATCGTGCAGGCAGTCTGATATGTAAAACCTATCTAACCTGTTACTAGAAGTCACGGTAAAGTGGGTAAATTTTACTAACGTCGGGTATTTACACATCCAGACGTGTTGCAGGCATAAGGAGCGGACCAATTCATGTAATTCGCGAGAGAAATTAAAATTTGGAGGTTGATCTGCAGAACGCAACACACAGTTATAATCACCACCCAACAGAATACCCAGACGACTTTTATGCAACAGATTCACAATATCCTCTTTATAAAACCGCGAGCGACCCATTGCGCGACCAGTGTCAGAAGTAACACATAAAAGAAACAAGGTAAGATTAAGAAGTTGACACCCTATGCCCTGGCAGAATCCAACATTTCCATCTCAGCAACAGGAATGCCTTCGCGAAAAAATAAGGCAGTCCCCGTAGAAAATTCGGGTGCTACATTAAAGATCACGCGAAAACAAGGCAAGGAGAAATGCCTAAATAGCACCTCCTGTAAGTCAATCGCAATTCTGAGTCCAAGCGATGGAATGTGTAGACTTGGATCAATGATCACAGCTGTAAATGGCTGTACGGGAGGCGTCCGAACAGAATTAGGTAGACAGCTGAGAGTCAAGGTCCATTGCGGAACCCACAGAGGAATCAGACATCAGGGGACCAGAAACCCCGTCATCGAAAAATTTTTTGTTATTTTTCTGACGTGTCACCGCACTGTCAGGTTGTATACGCTGTTTCTGTCGGCTACGTGGCATAGCGACCTCTGAAGACGGAGATATGGTAGGGGTCAGAGGCACAGCTTCCTGCCCCTCAGAACATAGGACATGTAATGCAGTTCCAGTCACTAAGACAGAAGCATTCTGTGGACCTGCTAATGCAACAGGTGACACTTGGTCGCTAATTTTATTCTCCTCGGGAGTTGCTGTAGGCGGCAAATACAGGAAACCTTCCGCGGCTTAAGACGAAGGAGCAGGAGGATATTGCATTGTCTGGGACTGTAACGGAGGACACAAAGACGAAGGAGGGGACTCCGCTCCCTTTCCACACACAGGCAGCTCGGAAGAAGCCACTTCGCGAGCAGGAGGGATGCTGGAGATAACGCCTTCGCCACTCACCGTTCTACGGGCGGGAGGTGTCGTAGCATCGAGAGCAGCAAGGGACACAATCGATGCGGAGGAGGTTGGTGCAGAAAGCACAGCCAAATACTCACCATCACCATATTGAGTAGGACGTCGCTTGTCTGTCACAGGTTCTACCCTAGGGGCAATATGATTCTGAACCTGTCGCGGAGGTAAGGGCGGAAATTCATTGACACGCTTTTCAGAATTGACTTTTTGTTCATTATGATCCGAAGCAGAAGTAGGTCCGACGGCGGGAGTGGAAGGAACAAGATCAGCAATCGTCAATTGGCGACGCTGCATCCATTATGGCTTTAATACAAAAACCGTCCGCGGGCAATTACACCGAACATGACCACTTTCATTACATACGAAGCGGATTCCCTCTTGACCATTATACATGACTCGTACGCGGTAAACACACACTTGTAAGTGTGATGAAATATTGCCTTTGACATGCATTTACACGGAACGAATTCCACTATAACACTGGAATCTGTGTTGAGTAGACCAGCGTTCAAGACGTACGTTTCTCAAATTACCGACGGAGTTATCGCGATGCTTGAACGGGACTTGAAAACCGTGTTGCGACAGTAATCTTTCAACCTGAAGGGGATCCATAAATTTCACGTGAAACACGTACTCGTCCGTGTCAAAATAAGCGGTGTGGACCTGAACAGAGTTCACCTGAAGTGACACCTGAAGTGCATCGACAAGCCAATCGTGGATTTCTAGAGACCCGGGCTGCACGTGTCGCGTTGTTTTATTGAAAGTATAGCTCACAGTACCTTTTCGTAGAACACACGTGGGAACCATGGTTGCCATAGCGGAGCGACCGACGCCGCTCAAGTTGTCGAACACTCAATAGACAGTAAAGCGAAGCGGAGGCGCTACGACTCACTCGGCAGACAGGACAACACTAACGAGGAAAACTTCACACAGGCGACGCTGCGGCAAGTGAAATAAACAAGAACCTTTCCGCTCTGCGCTCGAAGCAGAACTGTGCTAGACCAGCTCTACAAAGGCCGAGTCTTCAAATTAGAAACTCATACCACATTTACAGATATAAAGCAAAGAGCTTTTGATAAGCTCAAACATAAGTAAACAGTATGTATAATCTCATTCGAGTTTTAAAAACCATGTATAGAACAGTGTGCATACTTCTTAAAACAAAAAGAATGTATAGATCAGGGTACAAAGTTCTCAAAACAGAAATGGCTCAAATGTGTTAAGTTGAACCCGACACACGGAGTACGACAAGGTGTTTTAAACTTCTACAATGGCTTTATCGTAAAGGAATAGAAGACAGATATAATGCCTGAAATTAAGTACACTGATTGTCAAAAAGGAACGATAGAAGACGACATCAATAAAAATTAGAAAGACCGCAAAAGAAGACAAACTACATATAAAAGTACCACCAGATTAATGGCTTTCAAAGGCAAATATACTACATGATCAAAGTCATTTTTTCTTGACACTCTTGTTGAACAACTTCCTACTTAGAGACTAAGACAAGTTACGACAAGAGAAAAGATGGAGAAGTAGAAGTAAAACGATTAGAATACACACACACACACACACACACACACACACACACACAAACACACACACATACACACATTTCTACAAACGGGATCAAAATATGAGCAAGGTTTAATGGGATAAATAATCAAATGGCTCTGAGCACTATGGGACTTAACTACTTTGGCCATCAGTCCCCTAGAACTTAGAACTACTTAAACCTAACTAAGGACAACACACACATCCATGCCCGAGGCAGGATTCGAACCTGCGAGCGTAGCGGTCGCGCGGTTCCAGACTGTAGCGCCTAGAACCGCTCGGCCACTTCGGCCGGCGATAAATAATCATTAGTTAAGAACAGGATTAAAGGTCACTAAAATTGGAACAAAAATTCGACGAAATGGGTCCAAAGACGACTTATCAAGTTGACACAAGAAGATGTAGAACTGACGGTTGAAGAGACGATGTAAGACCTCGGAAAAGGTGGGAAGAACTCTGCATGTAACCAGAACAGGCACTATACTTTTACCGTGAGGTGAAGAATGACCACTCGACCGTGTAACGAACATCAGATAATGTCATTATGCTACCAAACGCAGATATTTTCGACTAAAAGATAAAATTTAATTGTCATCTTGTGTAACAGGAGATCCAGATATGTAGTCATTTGGATCTTTTATTTTATCACTAAAGGTGGCTCATATTGTTAAGGTACATTTTTTAACCTACAAATCTAGAGCGGGTTTTGAACCAATTAACTCTGCTTTTTGAGTCCGAAGCCAAGAAGTTTGGCTGAAGTAATCTCAAGCACGTAAACCGTGACGACAGTGCAGGCGTCCGAAACCTGCGATTGGGACGAGCTCCCTCATGTTGTACATTCTTAGTCAAATATAAAAATACTAAATTTCTTTCAGACAGACGTGGATTAACAAACATAACATTGATAATTAATATTACTGTAATTATGTTCTACCATAGACGTTATCATTGGTTCAAATGCACACAGGAGCCCTCGTTTATGAGAGCTACACGCGAAATGTTTACCTATTGCCTGGACTAATTATAAAACGATGTCAGCGTTACCACCGATTATCTGTTTGTCCGTAATATTTCAAACAGTTTGTCTGCTTTTGAAAGAAATTCCCACAGTCGATCCGTTCACCGTTCCCACATGGTTGCTGCTGTCGGAAACGAGACAACTGAGGATAAGAGCAATGTAGAAGCGCTGTAGCTCTAAGTATTTTCTTTCATCTTTTAGAATGTACTATGCAACCAGCGTATTACATAAACAGCACAGCTCATGATTAAAATGAAACACGTAGCATCCGACATAAGGTCATAACTTCTTATGGTAACTGGCAACCCACAGTTCCTTTAGATGACTGATTGGCAACCTTTAGTGACCCGCGGGGTGGATTCACATACTTAACCTCGCGGACCACCTCGTCACGTGACGCGACAGTAGCGCTCTTAGAGTATGAAATCAAAACTCTAGCGCCCTCTGATGTTAGTGTTTATGGGGAAAGCACCCATGTGAGTGGTACCCCTTTGCCGAAACACCATGGCACGAACTGTGCCTCAGAACACGTATTTTCTGGAGTACGTTTATTTTATATTCTCCTCAACTTCAGATGTTTACATTTAGTTACTCATCGTGAAGATTATTTCTTTATTTACGACATTTTACAATATCTGCCTTTAAATCTTCCGTTGCCTAATTCTGCAGCGCCTTGCTCCCTCTCCCATGAATTTCTTTCGCAGGCCGGATAGAAACCAAATCGGGGCAGATCCGGCCCTAAGGCCGCGAGTTACCTACCCTGCTTCAGATTATTGAGTATAACGGAAGGTAAAGAATAGTGAAAATACGCTGATGTGATATGAAGTGATACCGAGTTACAATCTTCTCGTTATTCGAGAGCTTCCTTGACGCACTATGTTGATACAATATTATCACCTTGGATAGTACACAGTCCACGTACATAGGCAATTCACACTCACTTAGTATGTTGTAAGAGAAGGCGAAGTGATCATATCACAACTGGGACCTCCGGTCTGGAAACGGATAGTTTAACCACTGTGGAATATCGAATTATGAGGAAGATTGCGTCAACGGGTCTTCGGATTTAAAAATAAAAGTGACTGTATTCGACCAAAAGCTGCTGTGCTGTTTGCTTTATTTGTTGTAACCGGTTTCTCTCACATTATAACGTTCTTTAAATATACTGATGGAAAGAAGTCGTAGCACAAAAAAAAAAAAATTACTGTAGAGTAACATAGCAAGACTACAGGCTACTGCAAGCGCGAAAAAAGCCATTGCTGATGTAGATGCTGTTGCATTTAACCGGAGTAACCGTCAGGATGTTGAGTACAAGCATGCAGACGTGCACGCATTGTATTGCATAGGTGTCGGATTTCAGTCTGTGGGAGATATGTGTCTGTTGCACTTGTTCGGTCAATACGGTTAGCGCTGTTTGTGAATTACGCTGGAGTTTTTGTCCGATAACGTCCCATACATGCGCGAGTGGAGACAGATCTGGCAATCGAACAGGCCTAGGTAACACGTCGACGCTCTTTAGAGCATATCGGGTTAAAACAGCGTTATGTGGGCAAGTGTTATTCTTTTCAAAACCACTGTGTGGAATATTTACTAAGATGGTACCTGTTATTTCGGAAATCTCCATCTTAGTAAATATATACTTAAGGCTCACTGGCCACTTGACCATCTTCTTCTTCTGTGCGAATGCACAAACAGTGCCCGAACTCTTACGGGAATCGGCAACACGCCTCGAGTAATGAGTATAATGGGCGGGGGCACTACGAATGTAGTGCGGGACAATACGTTGAGAATGTGGGTTTCGCGGGAGGCGTGCCAGAGATAAATCCCTGCTGTCGCGCTATCCTCTGCGTCCTCGGTGGCTCAGAAGCATAGAGAATCTGCCATGTAAGCAGGAGATCCCGGCTTCAAGTCCCGGTCGGGGCACACATTTTCATCTGTCCCCGTTGACGTATGTCAAAGCCTGTAAGCAGCTAAGGATGTTCATTTCATTGTAATTCCACTGTGTGGAATGCTGTTGACGAATGGCAACACAGCAGGTCGGATCCCTATACTGAAGTACAAATTTGTGGTCAGGATTCATAGGATAACCTCGAGAGTGCTTCATCTTTCATACGAAATCGCACCCCTGACCATAATTCCAAGTGTAGGTCCGGTGTGTCTGGCACGCAGATCTCTACCATGCTCTCGCATGAGGTCTCGCTTGACACCGCTGAAGTCGCAGATGGCAGTGCCTTGCGGTTAGTGTAATGCACGCTACAGAGCGTCTGGCTCAGAGCTGTCCTTGAAGTAACCGCTTTGTAACAGTTCGTTATGTCACTGTGTTTCTCGGTAGTGTCACGAGGCCGTCTGGAGCCCGGTTTTCTTGCGACTGAACATTCTCGTGACCACCACTGCCAGCAGTCATGCACAGTGGCTAAATTCCTGCCAAGACTTTCTGAGATATCACTTCTAGTAGCTTTATTACACGACTTCGTTGAAACTCAGTGAGGTGTTGATAATGGCGTCTTTTCCCCCGCACTATCGGTTGGAGGATGGCATTCATGTATCGTACAGCCGTTACGGCGCCTTCCATGACCACCAGTGGCGTACGTCGGCCCCACGTAATGCTACCCCAAAACATAAGGGAACCTCCACCTTGCTGCACTCGCTGGACAGTGTGTCTAAGGCGCCCAGCCTGACCGGGTTGCTTCCAAACACGTCTCCGACGATTCTCTGGTTGAAAGCATATTCGACACTCATCGGTGAAGATAATGTGATGCCAGTCCTGAGCGGTCCATTCGGCATGTTGTGGGGCTCATCTGCATAGCGCTGCATTGTGTCGTGGTTGCAAAGATGGACCTCGCCATGGACGTCGGGAGTGAAATTGCACATCATGCAGCCTATTGGGCACAGTTTTAGTTCTAACACGACGTCCTGTGGCTGCACGAAAAGCATTATTCAACATGGTGGCGTAGCTATCAGGGTTCCTCCGAGCCATAATCCGTAGATAACGGTCACCCACTACTTTAGTAGCCCTTGGGCGGCCTGAGCTTGGCATGTCGTCAACTGTTCTTGTCTCTCTGTATCTCCTCCATGACCGACCAAATCGCTTTGGTTCACTCCGAGACGCCTGGACACTTCCCTTGTTGAGAGCCCTTCTTGGCACAAAGTACAATGCGGACGCGATCGAACCGCGGTATTGACCGTCTATGGATGGTTGAACTACAGACAAGCCATGTAGCTCTTTCCTGGTGGAATGACTGGAACTGATCGGCTGTCGGACCCCCTCCGTCTAATTAGCGCTGCTCATGCATGGCCGAGTGGGTAGTGCAGTGGTTAGCACACTGGACTCGCATTTGGGAGGATGACGGTTCAAACGCGTGACCGACCATCCTGATTTAGGTTTTCTGTGATTTCCCTAAATCGTTTTATGCAAATGCCGGGATGGTTCCTTTGCAAGGGCAAGGCAGATTTCCTTTCCCGTCCCTCCCTAATCCGAGCTTGTGCACCGTCTCTAATGACCTCGCTGTCGGGGGATGTTAAACACTAATCTCCTTCTCTCCTCCTCCTCATGCATGGTTGTTCACATCTTTGGGCGGGTTTAGTGACATCTCTGAAGAGTCAAAGGAACTGGTTCTGTGATACAGTATCCACAGTCATCGTCTATCTCAGGAGTTCTGGGAGTCGGGGTGATGCAAAACTTTCTTTGATGGTGTATATTCATTACTGTATCTATATTAACGACGACATTCATAACTGGTCTTTTATAGTGGAGACCATTGGAAATACCGTCATACGGGTCAATATCGACACCACCGTTTTCTCAGCAGAGTAGCGCTGTAGTCAGTGGGAGAAAGAGCTGCAGAATATTCAGAAAATACCAGAAGTATGGTACAGAAGCGAAGAGTTCTTGTTAACGACCGTCTTATTGTGGCGCTAACAGTTAATTTATGTAGGCTTATGGTTAAATAGTCTCTTTTAATGGTGACAGTTATAATGTGGGTAAGTAGTATGTTGCCTGGTCCGTCTTTTAAAATGGGGTTTGTAACTTTTTGAGCTTTAGCGAATTGTATTTGAGCGGTGTTGCCGCTCGATTTGGTTCTGGCACCGATGAGAGATACTTGATACCACTGCTGCACATTTGTTTTCCCCGGTCGCCGTGTGGACACGGGGGCGTGGCAGTGAGTGTGTATATAGTACGGTCGCCCCTGCGCAGTGGGAGAGTCGGCCGCTTCCAGTTTAGGACACCGGGACGGCAATTGCTGGATGGAAACACAGCTGGACGGGAACACGGGTCTAGGAGCGCCACTTCAGTGGGTCTTCTTCAAAAGTGCCATCGAACAGTATTTGATCTCTTCTTGTAATTGCGCGCAATATGTCACGAGCATTTACGTTAAGAGTTAACTGACAGTCCTCGACCATTGCAATAACCCAGGTTTTTCTGCATTTCCGTACAGCCTTCTGCCTTTAGCACTTTCTCGTAGACAACATCGTTTCCAAACAGTCTCATGAAGTTTCGCATTATCGAATGGGTAATTTTTACGTACACTGCTGTGCGAAACTGAAGGAGGTGCATCAGGCCAAAATGGAGTGGAGTATGGTGTACTAAGGAGGGTAGTAACTTTCCCGTGACATGTCAGGTAAGATAACTGGATGAAACCCTGGCCATACATGCTGCAGAAAGAAATGCTGCAGTATAGTACAGAAGGTGACAAGGAAATACACAATGAGACGGACAGAAATGACATTCTATTCAAATTCAACAATTACATCGAAGTCACCGTGATACATGATGGTTTCCTGAACGTACGTGTTGTGCCGAATAACAATACTCTCGCCCAGCCCTCATCTGCCGAGAGGTGAGTTCACGTAATACATCCAAGAAAATTGCCAATCATGATCGTTTTGGTGGTCAAGGAGTTGCGTTAAATCGAGGCATAATATTGCATGAGTGTACTGATGTATAAATCTTTGAACACTGCACCTACAGCGGTAAGCGTTATTGTAACATTGTACTCCTTCCCCATGTGTGTCTTTTAAAGGAACATTTTGCCCTGATTTCATTTTTGAGCTCGCGGAACGAGCGGATTATTCGGCTAATGGACGGCCAGACCTCGATCTTAATTCCATCGCGCACCGGTGGGTTGAGTTGGGGAGACGTGTTGAACCAAGTCTATTTGCACCTGCGAGCGTCCAGTAGTTGCCAACCGCTCGGCTGGAGGAATAGAGCGCCATACCACAGGACTCCATAGCAACCTTGTGGCCAGCATGGGAGCACGCTGTAAAGCATGCACTGTTATCCGTGGTGATCCCACACCCTATTAAGAACCATGTCCTGTCTTTTGTAATGTCCGGGCAATCATAAATCGCAGTGACTTCAGTGTAATTATTGTCTTTGAATAAAGATGTCGTTTCAGTTTGCCTCACTGCGCATTTATTTTAGTTGCCGTCTGTACTATATTGCAGCAGTTCCTTCTGTGTATGGTCCAAATTTCATCGGCACTTATGACGTGGCAGTGACACATAACGCGAAATTTGCTTTAGTCCTTACGTTTTTGACACCAGTTTCTTACAGCAGCGGCCCTATGACATTCACATGGAGTATTTCGGAACACTGTTTAGTACTGTTTTCATGATTATTAGAAGAAATGGAAGATGTGGAATTATGAGTTGTAGAGAAATGGAGACCAGCGACACAATGGACTTTAAAACTGGAGAAAGATGCTATAAAAAGACTCTTTTATCTAGAGAGCAAGATTTCAGATGCTGGCTGATGTAAAGAGAAAAGGGGGCATCACAATCTGTTTCACATCAGCAATGAAATCGTTTCTCATCGAAGACCTCTGTCATGTTCAGTTACTGGTAAGGCTGTAGGAAATGTTTGTGGAACTGCGTAGTATAGCACTGGAGTGATGTGGAACGTCGAAACGTGTGTAACCGACAGAAGAACAAACCTAACGTACGAAATGAAGAGATGGAAAAGAATATGCGAGAACTGTAGTCTTTGGAACGGTATCTATTAGAAGATTGAAGTGGTTAGTGCAACTCTTGCCACAGAACCCAGAAGTAATCAACATTGCTATGGGTGGAAGAAACATTTTAGAATTCGACGAGGACATCAACAACGCAGTAATGAAGGGATTATTATCGAATCGCATGAGATGAAGAACGGTATCAAACCACCCTGCAAGAAGAAACTGTAAACAACTTTTGTGCACATCAGTCCCTTCCTACCTTTGTGTGTGTGTGTGTGTGTGTGTGTGTGTGTGTGTTTACGTATGCGTGCGCCTGTTTGGTGAGGGTTGGACGTTTGTGTGTGTGTATGAGTAGCCAGCTGACGCGGAATGGAAAATACGCTCCATTGTAACTACGGTCTGCAGTTGAAAAGAAGCTGTAAACATTACAGAGATAGAGAAAAAAGCTGCTGAGCTAAAAAACAAGAGCATTTCATATCTGGGAACGAACGTAGATCTGCGAGAAAATGACGGCAGCTGGAACGCTACTTCCGCTCTCTGCGTATAGAGAACAAAAAGCCTCGAGAGGAGATTTTAAGCAGCGCGCGGTAAAAAAATCTGCTCCGCAGGAAATGATTCCACTTTGGTGCTCAGAAGGAGGTTAATGAGTCTTACACCAGAATAAAAATCCCCTTTGAAAAGAGGCCGACAGGAATGTTTTGCCGTTCAAGAGCAATGAAGCGATGAAGGCTTCTGAAGATGACAAATTAATATGTCGAATCTGGTAAGGCGTAATAAAAATATATTTACAACTAACGACTGAATTATATTCTGAAAAATATATACTACAGTTGCTGAAAAAGCACGGAATAAATATCTATAAGTATATCTTTGTTTTCACTGAGAAAGAAACTAATTTCCCTAAAATTTCACTAATCAGAAGCGCAGAGTGCAAATGGAGAGTAAAGGCTTCTTGTTCTGTTGATGGAATCAAAAGTAATTTAAAGCAAGGAGTGAAGAAAGATCATTTAACATTCCATGAACGCATTAACTGGTAGAGAAGAAGTAAAGGTTTATAACAACGTCCATGAAGAGAATTGTCTGGGAGTTTATTTAAGGAGCTGTCTAGCTCTTGGTATGAAAGGATCCATGAGTATGAAAGAAAACTGCCAAACGCCACCTCGTTTGATCTTAATAAGTATCGTGTCTACGAATATTCTTGCTGATTTTTGCGCAGCATCATTTTGTTAAAGCTTTGTCATAAGCAACTCAATTACCTGATCGTCTACCAGTAGTCACTGTTGTAGTCGTTGTTACGGCACAAGTAATAGCCTTGCTGTCACAACAGGTTTGCTTTAATTGGAACGGGTTTCATATGTCGTGCGAATTGTAGCTGTCGGAATTGCTCTGACTAACGTTACGGACAGTGCTTCAAATTACGGACACGTTTCTAATTTTATCTCTCAGGTTATCCTTTTTGGACCTTGCTAATTACCAACGACGGAAATGACAGGGGAAATGTAATTCTGTGTCTATGTCTGCTGATTACAACAGCTATTTTCTTTATGCCGCTTCCGGTAGAGCCATACGTAAAAAAGAGTGAGTATATCAGAAACGGGTTTACGCACAGTTGCTTCATACGTGTACTGACTACTCTTCAACTAGACGATGATGGCGACTGAGATATTTGCAATTGTACATAAGTTTTCCTACCTTCACCATAGAAATTAGTGGATCGTATCTGTCGAACACTGTTTTCAACGTGCCTTGTAGCTGCTCATTAGACGTGAGACCTCGTCCGCCAAGTCTTCATCTCCATAAAGAAACGTGGAGAGCACATGATGCCAGTTTGAACTCTTTGAAGTAAATGAATCGATGGCAACAGAATGCGACCGGGTAACAACGTTCAGTACACCGGCTACTGGCAAAGAAATGCCTCTTCCTGTACTTTGGTTGCATTTGAGTAACTTTCGCAATGTCTGACGACATACAACGAAAGAATGGAAGCCTTCGAAATTCCATAGACGACAAGTACAAGCTGCGAAAGAAGCCATCACTGAACTGGCCCGTAATTGATTTTTTGAAAACAAATTTGAGTGCCCGGGTTGAAATTTTAAATCAATCTTCCCGAATGTGAGATCAATGTCTAACGCTACCCTAATTCTCTCGGTGTCACAATGAGCAGTCGCACTAATTGTTACCCCGGCGGCTTTAGCTTCATCGCATTGGGGCTTTCCAGGTCTCCTTACCGATATGGCTCGATAAACGAAAGCAAACTAGAATGAATTCCCTTTTGTGCGCAAGTGCTCTTCAGACTGAACTACCCAAGCACGACTCACGATCCGTCCTCACAGCTGTATTTCCTCCAGTACCTCGCCTCCTACCTTCCAAACTTCATAGAAGCTGACCTGCGCAGCAGAGCTTCTGCGGTGTTTGGAAGATAGGAGACGAGGTACTCGAGGGTGGATCATGAGTCGGGCTTGGGTAACTCTGTCGGTAGAGTAGTTGCCTGCGAAAGGGAAAGGTCCAGAGTTCGAGGCTCGCCCGGCACAAAGTTTTAATCGTCCACGACCTTTCAAGAGCAGACTACTCTTTAGAGGTGATAGTAAAGCTATTCCGTACGTATACCTACATCCACTGACACACTTCCACTGTACAGATCACGGCAGTTGGTCCTTTATACTACTGCCACCCATTTCTTTTCCTGCTCCTCGCGTGCAATGATGGGGAGAAAATTGTATACATGGTTGCCTCTGTGTTAATCTCTTTTATCTTGTCCTTACCGTCCTCACGAAAGACGAACGCTAGTTAAAATAAACGTAAACGTGGTCCATAAGGCTGTTGTGCCATGTTTATTTAATCGTGAGATTAGCTAATTTCGACTAAGGGTCATTGTCAAGCACATTTGTAGCATCTGTATTTAAAGTTGTTTTCAACTCACTCTTAATTATAAGTAAAAAGAACAATATTCCGTCATTTTACGAAAGGATCCACACTACAGTGATATCTTTTAAACTGAAATGATCTGCAGCGTGTCAGATCTTCACAGCGTGCTAGCGTAATATTTCACGGTCGTCATCATATTCAATACAGCACTGTGACAAAATACATCACGAAGAAGAAGACCATATACATCTACATAGTTTCCCTGCCAATTTCACGCTTGTCAGAGGGTTTATGGTACCATTTTCAAACTATTTTTCTACCGTTCCATTCTAGAATAAGACATAAGAAAAATGGACCCTTAAATCACTTAGTGCAAGCTCTGAGAGCTCTTATTGTATCATTGTGATAATATCTCACCACGAAGGTGAGAGTCAACAACGTATTTCGGTATTCTGAGGAGAAATTGATAGAAGGGCGTCTCATTTTATATTAATACGAAATAGGAGAGTGTCATATATGTGATAAGCGAGTAGGAATGGCAATAATTAAAACACTGAAGCATTGTACCGGTAATGTATCTGCAGCGGCAATTTGAGGAGCAGCTGGCACCACAGTGACACAACGAACTGTTACAAATTCGTTAATTCAAGAACAGCACCAAGGCAGACGCCCCGTAGCGTGCATTCCACTGGCAGTATGCAACTTCAGTGGTGTCAAGCGAGAGCTCATTATAGGGCAGGGTGCAGGTCTCTTTTGTGTTTTCTGATGAAAGCTGGTTCTGTCTCGGTACCAGTGACGGCTGTGTGTGGGTTAGAGAAAGGCCAGTTGGGTGGGCCTGCAACCAACCTGTCAGCGTACTAGACACACTGGACCTGCACCTGGATTTGTGGTCAGCATAGCAGGGCTGTTTTCAACAGGATAACGCTCGTCCACATACCTCTGAGCACTATGGCACTTAACATCTGAGGTCATCAGTCCCCTAGAACTTAGAACAACTTAAACCTAACTAACCTAAGAACTTCACACACATCCATGCCCGAGGCAGGATTCGAACCAGCGACCGTAGCAGTCGCGCGGTTCCGGACTGAAGCGCCTAGAACTGCTCGGGGACGACAACACCAATGCCGTCCACAGCCTGCATTGAACATCCCTGTATTGATCAACCTAGTGCAGCAAGCATAGAACTTCCTTCCAAAACCATCTCCGGCACCTGTACAACACAATGCATGCTCGTTTCCATGCTTGAATTCGACACTCTGGTGCTTACACAGGTTATTAATGTACCAGCACCTCATATTTGCAATGATTTATTTCGTGCTTACTGTAACCTGTCATATTGCAATGTTAATCACTTACATACGTTACCTAACAAATATATTGCCGAAATTTCATGATTCTACATTAATTACTTTTTGGGATTTTCCGTCAGTGTAGTTTTTGTTCAGTATAATTGTGCTACACACAAACGTTCCCAGCCTAATATAACAGTCAGATATCACTTGTAACATTTTTCTGACTACCTCCTTTAGCGACAATGAGGCTGCTGTCATAGTGGGCTCGCAGCACTGCACGCTGACGTAGACAGACTTCCGTGCAGCGACGGTGTGAAAAAATGGTTCAAATGGCTCTGAGCACTATGGGACTT
The DNA here is from genome assembly GCF_023898315.1 of Schistocerca nitens. NCBI lineage: Eukaryota > Metazoa > Arthropoda > Insecta > Orthoptera > Acrididae > Schistocerca > Schistocerca nitens. The sequence continues at coordinate 652,855,684 of NC_064617.1, forward strand.
AACTTCAGAGGTCATCAGTCCCCTATAACTTAGAACTACTTAAACCTAACTAAATAGCGCGGTTCCGGACGCGCCTAGAACAGCTCGTCCGCAGCGGCCGGCGCTGACGGAACACACCGGTAACAAATCTCTTGGCACGACTCTGAATTGCTTCGCTGTTTTCTTTTAATCCAACCAGGTTTACGAACTCTTGACCAATAGTCAATAAACCAGTCGAGAAAGAGCTCTGCTCTTCTATATGCTAAGATCTACAGGCAACCCAAGAGTGCTGAAGCACGGTATAACACTGTAATCGAGAACTATAGTAAGATTTCTCCTGCCCATCCCGTTAACTTTGATTTAACAACAGCTAAAGCTCTGTTATTCAGTGTATCAAAATTCTGTTGAAGTAATCCTGAACGCCTAAGTCATTCAACGAAGACACTCGCAGCTACACAGTAGTGTACTCAGCAGACTGCTACCCAATGCATCCAACAGATCGTTTTGTTGACGGAAAAGGAGAGCGCTCGATGAATCAACGGCTGAGTTATCAGCTCTTTTTGTTATAACATAACAAAGATCTCTCTAACAAAAAACTGTGAAAATATTACGAAGAAAGGTAGATATAATATTTCTTGACTTCCTAAAAGCTTTTGGCGCAGTACCATACCAGCCCGTTTACGTGGCTGTTTTGGTTTTGCCGGCCGCGGTGATCTAGCGGTTCTAGGCGCTCAGTCCGGACCGCGCGACTGCTACGGTCGCAAGTTGGAATCCTGCCTCGGGCATGGATGTGTGTGATGTCCTTAGGTTAGTTAGGTTTAAGTAGTTCTAAGTTCTAGGCGACTGATGAACTCAGACGTTAAGTCGCATAGTGCTCAGAGCCATTGAACCATTCGGTTTGCTTTTTTTTTTTGAACTAAGGTTCCAGCACATTATCTTGGACGTCGATAGTTGTAGAAGTACAAGGAGTCCGCCTGGGAAGTGTGTCGGGGTCCTTCCTGTTCATGTTATATACACTCCTGGAAATGGAAAAAAGAACACATTGACACCGGTGTGTCAGACCCACCATACTTGCTCCGGACACTGCGAGAGGGCTGTACAAGCAATGATCACACGCACGGCACAGCGGACACACCAGGAACCGCGGTGTTGGCCGTCGAATGGCGCTAGCTGCGCAGCATTTGTGCACCGCCGCCGTCAGTGTCAGCCAGTTTGCCGTGGCATACGGAGCTCCATCGCAGTCTTTAACACTGGTAGCATGCCGCGACAGCGTGGACGTGAACCGTATGTGCAGTTGACGGACTTTGAGCGAGGGCGTATAGTGGGCATGCGGGAGGCCGGGTGGACGTACCGCCGAATTGCTCAACACGTGGGGCGTGAGGTCTCCACAGTACATCGATGTTGTCGCCAGTGGTCGGCGGAAGGTGCACGTGCCCGTCGACCTGGGACCGGACCGCAGCGACGCACGGATGCACGCCAAGACCGTAGGATCCTACGCAGTGCCGTAGGGGACCGCACCGACACTTCCCAGCAAATTAGGGACACTGTTGCTCCTGGGGTATCGGCGAGGACCATTCGCAACCGTCTCCATGAAGCTGGGCTACGGTCCGGCACACCGTTAGGCCGTCTTCCGCTCACGCCCCAACATCGTGCAGCCCGCCTCCAGTGGTGTCGCGACAGGCGTGAATGGAGGGACGAATGGAGACGTGTCGTCTTCAGCGATGAGAGTCGCTTCTGCCTTGGTGCCAATGATGGTCGTATGCGTGTTTGGCGCCGTGCAGGTGAGCGCCACAATCAGGACTGCATACGACCGAGGCACACAGGGCCAACACCCGGCATCATGGTGTGGAGAGCGATCTCCTACACTGGCCGTACACCACTGGTGATCGTCGAGGGGACACTGAATAGTACACGGTACATCCAAACCGTCATCGAACCCATCGTTCTACCATTCCTAGACCGGCAAGGGAACTTGCTGTTCCAACAGGACAATGCACGTCCGCATGTATTCCGTGCCACCCAACGTGCTCTAGAAGGTGTAAGTCAACTACCCTGGCCAGGAAGATCTCCGGATCTGTCCCCCATTGAGCATGTTTGGGACTGGATGAAGCGTCGTCTCACGCGGTCTGCACGTCCAGCACGAACGCTGGTCCAACTGAGGCGCCAGGTGGAAATGGCATGGCAAGCCGTTCCACAGGACTACATCCAGCATCTCTACGATCGTCTCCATGGGAGAATAGCAGCCTGAATTGCTGCGAAATGTGGATATACACTGTACTAGTGCCGACATTGTGCATGCTCTGTTGCCTGTGTCTATGTGCCTGTGGTTCTGTCAGTGTGATCATGTGATGTATCTGACCCCAGGAATGTGTCAATAAAGTTTCCCCTTTCTGGGACAATGAATTCACGGTGTTCTTATTTCAATTTCCAGGAGTGTATTAATGACGGAAAGACGATACCAGCCTAAAAATCAAATGGCTCGGAGTACTATGGAACTTAACTTCTGAGGTCATCAGCCCCCTAGAACTTAGAACTACTTAAACCTAACTAACCTAAGGACGTCACAGTTATCCATGCCCGACGCAGGATTCGAACCTGTGACCGTAGCGGTCGCGCGGTTCCAGACTGTAGCGGCTAGAACCGCTCAGGCACTCCGGCCGGCGATACCAGCGGAAGGATATTTTCAGATGATGTAGTTATCTGTAATGAAATATCTGAAAAATTTGCACAAACATTGAGTCATAGTTTTATAAGGTTGGTTTGTTTTAAATTCTCATAAATGTAAAACTTCATGTTTCACAAACAGCAAAAATCTGGTATACTATGACTGCAATGGCAATAAGTCTCACACAAATACCTAGATGAACCGCAGAATCAGCGAGGACAGGAACTCATGAAAAGAAATCAGTTATTGAAATTATTATTGTAATGATAACATAGGCTAGGTGAAGCAGATGATATACTTTGGTTCGTTGGTATAATACTGGGAAAAAAGAGACCATTTTACAAGGAAGATTTACGAGCACAATATTCGTGTAAACCAATTTAGAGTATTGCCGGGTGGTCTCAGCCATGCACTTCACACAAGTGTGTGTAATATACATGCTGACGTGGACTTATTTGTGTAATGTTGCCACAGTCTGGGTCAATACGATGTTTCATATCCTCTGAGGTTGTAGGCAGATCACGGTACACATTCTCCTTTAACGTACCCTACGGAAATAAGTTTTAAAGATGTACGATTGGAAGAACAGGCTGGCCAATTTATGCGTCAGCCACGTCCTATGAATCGCCGGTCGAACATTCTATCAAGGGTCAGTCTAGTGTTCATTGCAGAATGTGCATTAGCACCATCATGTTGATAACACATACGTCTATGGTTTGCAGCGGGACATTTTCTAACAATGTTGACAGATTATTTTGTAGAAACTCGATGTACTTTGCAGCTGTTAGGGTGTCTTCAATGAAGTGAGGACCAATGAGAGGGTCAAGAATTACTCAGCACCATACATTTACATTCCACGGTCGCTGTAGCTCTACCTGTCGAAGCCAGCGAGGATTGCCCACGGACCAGTAATGCACGTTTCGTAAATTAATTGAACCGTAGTTTGTGAAACCTGCTTCATCCGTAAACAGATAGAACTGCAACGACTCTCTGTTAATGCCCACTGCAGAAATTAACTCGACTGGTAAAGTCATCTCCATGTAATTGCTGATGCAGCGACACAAGATACGGGTGAAATTTGTGACTTTGAAGTATGCGCATTACACTACTTTGACCAATTGCACTGCCTCTAGCGATGTCAAGTAAACTCATATGTGGGTTCACGGTAACATCAGCTAACACACCAACTGCACCTACTTCTCCTTTGGTGGGTTTGTTACGGCCCCGTTTGCGTGTTACGACCATACCTTAGCATACAATTGTTTGTAGATGTTTTAAAACGTGTGGCGCGTTGGATGTTCTCTGTCCGGGTACTTTTGTGCATACGACATGCAGGCTGCAGCTGCATATTGTCTATACTTGCCTTAGATGAGTATTATCTCTGCCTTTTCAGTCTTACAATAAACCATTTTTACGTTTCTTACAACACTGTGCACACTGTTGTACATGCGATCTTCTCACGTTCCAACTGTGCGTACTTCTTACTTGTGTACAGTACACTATCACAGACGTCAGGTAAAATAGTGTACTACAGTTATTCTGAGTACAAGAACTAATTCAGCAAGCGCTACATGCAGACACGGAGACAGCCAAACTCGTAAACAGTGTAGTCTTCGTAAACAACACGGGACTAAACTACTGAGATTTCAAGCATCAACTTTAATTTACAAATTACTCTGGATGTTTCTTGGCAGACATCATGTTTACGCCAGTGACAAGGCCGCTGGCAGAATGAGGGTGACCTCTTATGCCGGAAGTCTTCGTCCGCTAATGCTGATTATTCATCAAAATTTAAGCAGTGGCGGAATTCGAACATGGGACTGAAGACGTTTTGACAATAAATCAAAGATGCTACCACTAGACTTACACACTACTTAAATTACTTATGCTATGAACATCACACACACCCATGCCGAGGAAGACTCGAACCTCAGGCGGGAGGGGCAGCGCAATCCGTGCCATGGCGCCTCTAACCACGCGGCCACTCCGCAAGGCACACCAAGTGATCCAGCACACGTTGCGCACGGATTCCAAACGGCATTGTTACTCGTGGACAACTACACAAAAGGCGTTTCAGGGGTGAACGTGCAGCAATATGGTATGGAAGCGAAGTTAGAGCTGCGAAGATCTTACAAGCCTACGAATCATGAAGAGGTGAAGTAATGTATTGTAGAGTAGCTTCACACCTTTGTAAAAATAAAGTTTTAACAAAATGTCAGTTTGGTTTCCAGAAGGGTTTTTCAACGGAAAATGCTATATATACTTTCACTAATGAAATAGTAAATGCTCTGAGTAACCGGAAGTCACCCGTTGGGATTTTTTGTGGTCTATCAAAGGCTTTTGATTGTGTAAATCATGGAATACTTCCGGATAAGCTCAAGTACAGTGGTATGAATGGGAAAGTGCTCAAATGGTTTAAATCATACCTAACTGGAAGAGTGCAGAAAGTTGAAATAAACAGTTCACATAATATGCAAAAAACTGGTGATTTCTCAAACTGGGGAACAATCAAGAAGGGGGTGCCGCAAGGTTCAGTCTTGGGTCCTCTGCTGCTCTTGATATATATATTCACAAAGATGCAAAGCAGGTACTTTTTGTCAATGATACAAGTATAGCTATCACACCCGACAGACAAGAATTAACTGGTGAAATTGTAAGCGATGTTTTTCAGAAAATCATTAAGTGGTTCTCTGCAAATGGGCTCTCATTAAACTTTGACAAAACACAGTATATACAGTTCCACACAGTAAATAAATGACCTCATTAATAAATATAGACTTCGATCAGAAATCGGTAGCTAAGGTAGAATATTCAAAATTTCTAGGTGTATGCATTGATGAGGGGTTGAACTGGAAAAAACATACTGAGGATCTGCTGAAACGTTTGAGTTCAGCTCCGTATGCTATTAGGGTCATTGAAAATTTTGGCGATATACATCTGACTAAATTAGCTTACCACGCCTATTTTCATTCTCTACTTTCGTATGGCATCATATTCTGGGGTAACTCATCATTGAGTAAAAGAGTGTTCAGTGCACAAAAGCGTTTAATCAGAATAATTGCTGGAGCTCATCCAAGATCGTCCTGCAGACACTTATTTAAAGAGCTAGAAATCTTCACTATAGCCTCACAATATATATATTCATTTATGAAATTTGTTATTAACAATTTGAACGAATTCAAAAGTAATAGCAGTGTACATGGCTACAACACTAGGAGAAAGGATGATCTTCACTACTCAAGGTTAAATCTAACTTTGGCTCAGAAGGGGGTAAATTATGCTGCCACAAAAGTCTTTGGTCACTTACCTAATAGAATCAAAAGCCTGACAGATAGCCATATAGCCTTTTAAAGGAAATTAAAAGAATTTCTTAATGGCAACTCCTTCTACTCATTAGATGAATTTTTGGATATAGTAAGTGGGTAATTTCCCAATCCCACAAAAAAATAAAAAATCAAAAAAATTTAAAAAAATTAAAAATACTGAGTGTCATGTAATATTTTGTCGAATGTAATATCTTTTATAGACACTCTTTATTAACCTGACACGTTCCACATCATTACGAAGTGTCGTATTCATGATCTATGAAACAAGTACTAATCTAAATTATCTCTAATCTAATGGTGAGTGACGGCTTCCCAGCTCCGGCTTGGACTTGGAACGGAGCTGGTCATGTAAGCACCCGTGGCCAGCCTAATCCCCTCATGGTGTGTGGTGACAGTAACCTTCAGTTAGGAAGACCTCAGTGACCATACACTGTGCACCCATACTCTAGCGGCAAAAGCACGAAAGCCCTATAAACTGGAGCAGCCGCGCTATGTCTAGTCCCAGATATTCAGTGTCTTCTCTTAGGTGTGGTAACCACTACACTCTGGAGTCGAAAGTGTGTTCCAGAAACCCCACTGTGTCTTCAAAATATAGGATGGTACCCCTCATGTGAAAGTCAGGTAAATTAAAAATACAACGTGAGCGATTAAAATGAACATCCACAATCACTTTTCTGCAAAAAACTAGAAATACTTCGCCGGCCGGTGTGACCAAGCGGTTCTAGGCGCTTCAGTCTGGAACCGCGTTGCTGCTACAGTCGTAGGTTCGAATCCTGCCTCGGGCATGGATGTGTGTGATGTCCTTGGGGTAGTTAGGTTTAAGTAGTTCTAAGTTCTAGGGGACTGATAAATTCAGATGTTAGGTTCAATAGTGCTCAGAACCATTTACAAATCCTTCTTCGCTGCCCACTACTCTAACTTCCACACAGTAAGCCGCAACTGAAGAGTCGCTGTCGCAACACTGGAGGAGGAACAGAAAATAGCAAAGTCGTCCACGAATAAGGTTCACCGTAAACACCTACATACCGTACGTGATACTGTTTATGGCTATGTCATAGAGAGTAAGACTTGAAACGCTTCCCTGCCAACTCGGGAACTAAAAAACCGCTGAAACAGAAAAGACCATATGAAGATGGGAAAGGCCCATTACGTTGCGCGAGAATACTGTGTCTCCAAGTAGTATCGTGCGCCTTACTGATATCAGAAAATATGCCGAGACAGTGATGTTTACGTATGGAAGCCCGCTGAATAGCCGCCCCTAGCAGCGTCAGGATGTCGACAGCGGACCGAAATCTCTGGAATCCAAATTGAGAGCGGTTAAGGAGCTGCCTAGTCTCTAACAACCAGACCTGAGCCGTGCGTGGCTCCTGTTCCCGCCATTATGTATTTCTCACCCTGTTTTTAACGTACTTCCACCTCACTATGTTGACTGATGACCTCAGAAGTGCTCAGAGCCACCTCACTATGTTAATTTAAATTCCTGCTGTCACTGAGTTGCTGCTTTGCTTGACCGTGAGCGGCGTTAGCAGCGCGTATCGATATATCCCCTCTCGTAGTATCTTTGCTTGACTGCTATTACTTCCCGGTCGTTGTCTGTCATTGAGAGTTCCGCGTCAGGTGTTCGGGCGGCCAGTCAGTTGGAACGCGTCTGGAGCGCAGTCCGGACCTGTCAGTCGGGCAGTTGCAATGCGGCACTAGCGCAGTCGGGCTGGAGCAGCAGTGATGCCTGCGTTTACATGGCTCGCCCGCCATTGCCGCCATGCATCACTTGAGCCGGGCCACGCTCTTGGTGGATCGTCGGTCGGTCGTCCAACCGGACGACGCGTTTTGGTCTTACCGATCGTTCATGAGTCGACTGTGTGTATATGCATCGACTCCCGATTTGTGTTCGCACGTGTTACTGTTGGGTATCGTTCAGGTCTTTGTGAAGTTTTTGTCAGTTGTGTGTGTAGTTGGCGCGATGTCCTTTGACAAGTTATTTTAAATGTTGTCGGCATTCTGAGAGAAGTCGGTCGGTTGTTGCTGACGAGGGAAGTTATCTCCGCTCAGTGCAGTCGGCTGGGTCAGCTGGCAGCCCCATGCGCAGTGTCGGAGCGTGCGTGGAGCTGTCCGATCGCTACGAGCTTCGTGGTTCACCGACACAGGACGTCAAAGTTGAGTAGTGGTTTCAACAACCCAAGCCACGTCCATTCATGCTGTGGTGGTTCGTTTCGGTGGTTTGCTGTAGGGAAGGTTTTCCTGTGAGCAACACCGAGTGTTTCTAATGCTGAAATGTAGCAGACATGCGGTGCAATTAACAATTTTGGTTGAGGGCACTAGTGGAATTTTTGTCTTGTGGCCATTAGTGTTCTGGTTACCTGTCCTGGGCAATCGCGTAAATTCAGGCTATGTTCTTTTGGGAGAAGTTAACTATATTACCGTGTTTCAAATTCAAGTGTACCTGCGGAATTTTCTGCCTAGTGGCCGTTAATGTTCCGGTTACGTGCCCTGGCCACTAACTTCATTTCAGGCAGCATCCTTTCCTCACCTGTTTTCGCTGTCCAACATTGTGTGTAATTTTGACAGCTAATACATACTCCGTTGTGGATTATCACGTTTGTAACCTTTTCTGTTTGAGTTCTCATGTACTGATTGATGTGAAGCAAGTCGTTGTGTCGGTCGGTCCCTGGCTGTCCCCTGGTTGGGTTCCGACGGATCAAGTGTAGTTGGGTTCACCACCTGTCTCGCCTGAGTGAACGAGGGCAGACAGATCTCCCTGGAGGCTTCCAAGTGCCACCGGTGTTTAATTATCTGTTTTCAGCTGCTTAAAATTTAAGGCTTATGGTTATTTTTATTTTTTCTTAAAAATAAATTCTTTAAATTATCTTTCAAGCTTAAACGTTGCGGCCTTCTGCCTTTAAAAGATTATGGTAATATATTTTAAAACTTTGAAACTTAATTGTGGCCTTCAGCCATTCGTATTGCACCTTGCATATGTTTTTTCTATCTGCTTTGCCTTGAGGCTTTCCACTTAGCTGTGGTATGTTTTTTCTTATTTTTGTATTTGCTTTTTTAATTGCATTTTAAGATTTCTTGTTTTTAAAAATTGTGCCCTTCTGCCTTTAGAAGTCTATGGTAATATACTTTAAAACTTTGAAATTTAATGGTGGCCTTCAGCCATTGGTATTGCACCTTGCATATGTTTGTTGTATCTGTTTTGCTTTGAAGCTTTCTACCTAGCTTTAATAGATGTTTTTCAATTATTTTATTGCTATTTTAATTGGATTTTTATCTTGATTTTTAAGATTGCTTGTTTGGAGGCCTTCAGCCGTGAAAGAGTTGATTTGGTAAAGGTTCGGCTATGTGTTGCTTTGGTTGTGTGTTATTAAATTACAGTAAATTACAATTAGGTGAAACTGACCCCAAACTTCATTGGCCCTTTTCACAATCCTAATTACCTGTTCCGCCCAGCGGGTTTAGCGGGCGTCTCATGACCGCACCACTGTTAACCATTCTCTCCAGCGTCTTTCCGACACAGTTCGTTAAGGCGATACTCCGGTAGTTACTGGGAGCGGTCCGTTTCTGGTGTGAAGAGAGGTATCAAAAGTGCCCCTCCCCCGAGTTGAGGAAGTGGTTTGTGTGCCATATAAAATTAAATCATGTATAAAATGCCATCAGCTGCTTTTATTTTAGTCCCAAATATGGAAAAATGGTTCAAATGGCTCTGAGCACTATGGGACTTAACATCTGAGGTCATCAGTCCACTAGACTTAGAACTACTTAAACCTAACTAACTTAAGGACATCACACACATCCATGCCCGAGGCAGGATTCGAACCTGCGACCGTAGCAGCAGCGCGCTTGCAGACTGAAACGCCCAGAACCGCTCGGCCACAGCGGCCAGCTAGACCCAAATATCGACCGTTTTAGTCATGGACGATCTTCATGGATAAGGGCTGAAATGGTTTAAGCCACAACACTACATTTGTCATTACTTAAACAATGTGTAGAGCATGCCATCAATGTCAGTATACGACACAGGACAGAAGCTAACATATTAATACCAAATGTACACAGAGCAGTACTGAAGGGAAGATCAGGACTATGTCAGTCCTGATCCTCTCTCTCTTCTAATTTTTACTAAATTTTCAGGAGGACATACGAGAAATAAAGAAGCAAATAACTGTCAGATACTTGCAGATAGACATGAACTATCCCACGAAAATTAACTAAGTTTCTAGAACCTATGTTGAGCGAGAAGTTTAGAAATACACAGCACCCCTTACGTAACGTTCAGGCAGGGATCGCGATGACAAATGTAGACTAATAGCAGCGCACGTAGAGGAATTTGAGCAATTTCACAAGTACATTCTGTCATGATCTTCACAGTGAACTGTACAGTACATATGTCGATTCATATAGGTTTACACTGCGTAACAAAAAAAAGGCACCCCGTCTGATGTCAGTGTGGCTACGTACAAGTGCTCACCATCTCTCGGCATGTTTATGATTTCAACTGCAATTCTCTGTGACATGATGAACGGCAGCAAGGGTGAATTAGAATTTTTTGTTTATAGCGTTGTTACCGAGTATGCTGGGTACATAAGGGGCGTGAACATCTTCAGAATTTGAGTGATCACTGTGAAGGACGCGAAGATGCCCGTACACGTGTGGGACAGTTATAAGCACCTCTCACAGTTTGAAGGGGGTCTCATTGTAAGTCTCCATTTGGCCGGCTGATCGATTCTTGCAATACCCAGATTTGTGAGACATTCGGATGTGACAGTGGCCCGATGCTGCGCTTCAAGCGAACGTGGGGAATTGCGGTCAAGGGAGGACCAGCTTACTGTGCTTCACATATGTAGTAATCAGTTCACATCCGCGGCTGTCAGACGAGAATAAGTGATGGACTCCCTCTACATTCTGTGTCATCCTGCGCCGTTAGTCAGAGACTAGCAGTATCTAGACTAGAGGAATAAACCCTTATCCTCCTCCTTTCTTTCTACCACTCAGACTAGCTGCGGCTTCCGTCGTGGAAATAAACTGCTGGCAGTGCTGTTTCGTTAGTTTATCGCAGTAGAATCGTAAAAGGCATAGCTGGACGCTGACATTGTTGTTAGAAATGCCCTTAAAACCGATACCTAAGTACAGAATTACGAAGTTGAGTAGAAAAGTATCCATTGCTCAAAAACGTGTAATCAGAATAATTGCTGGAGCCCACCCAAGGTCATCCTGCAGACATCTATTTAAGGATCTAGGGATCCTCACAGTAACCTTATGAAATTTGTTGTTAATAATCCAGCCCAGTTCAAAAGTAATAGCAGTGTGCATAGCTATAACACCAGGAGAAAGGATGATCTTCACTATGCAGGGTTAAATCTGACTTTGGCACAGAAAGGGGTAAATTATGCTGCCACAAACGTCTTTGGTCACCTACCAAACAGCATCAAAAGCCTGACAGATAGCCAACTAACATTTGAAAATAAGTTAAAAGAATTTCTAGATGACAACTCCTTCTACTCATTGGCTGAATTTTTAGATATAAATTAAGGGAAAAAACCAACTTAAACATTAGTGTAATGCAATATTTTGTGTAATGTAATATCTTGTACAGGCATATTTTATTAACCGACACGTTCCACATCATTACGAAGTGTCGTATTCATGATCTATGGAACAAGTATTAATCTAATCTAACCTAATCTAATCTCTAGTGGCGGCCGTTAGAGAGGGACAAAGTTTTCAGTTTGGCTATAATGCGAAAGATTTAAAAAATATGATGGATATATTTCTATTCGAATTTCATCTATTGTCGCGAGTATGTGGCTTTCATCATCGTTTCTCCTTTAAAGTGTTTCCTGTCGTCAGGACTAGAAGGACCGCTATTTCTGCCTCATGATTGCTCTACAGTCGACATAATCACACAAACGCTAAAATCGAGATTCTTTCTCTGTTTTCGAACTGACAAGACGTTCTGCACTTTTATGTTGATAGTTTAGAAAGGCGTGTTCTGTTACTATGACTGAAAACGGTTGTAAAAAAAAGCCATTAATGCAGTATTCACTAGGCGCTCTTGCATCAAGGGCTGTTACCACTTGGACTAGGGAATTACCTTCCCATGTGTAGGCTACCGTTAACACAACACAGACGGATGGCTTGGAAGCGGGGACGTGACAAGGAAGCATGGGATGCTGATGAATGGTGTCGCCCTGCGTTCAGCGGTGAATCGTGATTCTCCACTTCACTGAATGACAGTCGTCGGTGATTACGGCAATCTGGGCAGAGATCCCATTCTTCCAATGTTTCAGAGAGCCAGCGGTATTGGAAGCCAGCGGGTATTTCAGCTCAGGTCTGGTAGTGATTGTGGGAACACTGACGACACATCGGCAGGTCACAAACGTCCTGTGTCCTAATATGTTACCTCTAAAGCAACAGTGTCGTGGTGCCAGTTTTGAACATTGAAATGAAAATGAGCGTTTGGCGTCATCGGCTGCGAGGCCCCTTGCGGGGCAGGTCCGGCCGCCTTGGCGCAGGTCTTATGACATTCGACGCCACATTGAGCGACCCGCGCGGCGGATGGGGATGAAATGATGATGAAGGCAACACCCAGTCCCGGAGTGGAGAAAATCTCCGACCCAGCCGGGAATCGAACCCGGGCCCGTAGGACGGCAATCCGTCACGCTGACCACTCAGCTATCGGGGCGGACACTTTTGAACATGACAGTGCTCTTCCACACATGGCACTCGTCTCTATGAAGTGTCTGCGTAATAACTGAGGTACTCCTATGGCCAGAAAGATCTTCAGATCTGTCACCAATAGAACATGTGTGTGATCTTCGAACATCAACTCCTTACAAGTACCAGTATCCGGGACCAGTTACAGCAATGTGGGCCAGCTTCCTTCAGGAGAGTATTTTTTTTTATTTTTTGAGTCAGCGGTCTCCTGATTGGTATGAAGTGGCCCGAGACGAATTTCTCTCCTGTGCCTACTTCTTCATCTCGGAGGACCACTTACAGCCTATGTCCTTCATTATCTGCCGGATGTATTCCAATATCTGCCTTCCTCTACAGTTTTTGCCCTCCACAGCTCCATCTACTACCATGGAAGTCAGTCCCTGATGTCTTAACAGATGTCCTGTCATCATGTCCCTTCTCCTTGCCAATACTTTCCACATATTCCTTTCCTCTCCGATTCTGCGCAAAATCTCCTCATTCCTTACCTTATCAGTCCACCTAATTTTCAACATTCATCTGTGACACCACATCTCAGTACTTCGATTCTGTTTTGTTCCGGTTTTCCCGTTGTCCATGTTCCACTAAGATACAATGTTGTGCTCCAAACGTACACTCTCAGAAATTTCTTCCTCAAATTAAGGCCCTTGTTCGATACTAGTAGACTTCTCTTGGCCAGGAATGCGCTTTTTGCCGGTGCTCGTCAGCTTTTGATGTCCTCCTTGCTCCGTCCGTCATTGGTTATTTTGCTGCCTAGGTAGCAAAATCCCTTTACTTCATCTACTTCGTGGCCATCGAACCAGTATTAAAAATGAATCTTAATTGGGTGCATGTATTAAATACGAGGGTTGGAACTTTAATATTCATTTCTGGAACACACCCTACGACCAGCTTAGAGACACAAGTGATGACACTGTCTGCAAGACCTGACCAATATTTTCCGGGTCAATGCTCAAGCACGTACAGTGCAAGCTGTTATTGATTTGTTTGACTGATGGGGCTGCTAAGTGCTATACCACCTACTGCACTCACCAGACTTAAGCCCTCGTGAGTTCAACTCTATTTCTAAACTGAAGGAAACACTTCACGGCATTCGCTTCATAACTGCTACAAATTCGTCGGGTAATAGACTGCGCCGCTCGAACTGTCAACACAACTGGCACTGCTAAGAGTATCCTACGACTTCCACATCGCTGACATCGGGTTATACACAATGCTGGTGACTACTTTGAAGGTCAGTAAAATTTTGAAAGACGTATCTATTTTGTATAATCTGTAAATAAATAGTTGCCACTATTAAAGTTCAAAGCCTCGTATTTTCTGTACTTCATGTGTTTCCGAGCTTTAGCGCCTTATAGTAATGGACAAGTTTCGATGAAACTTCTAGCAAAACGAAGTACAGTTTTTGCATTAAGCCCTTATGGTTTTCTGTTGGCAGGTTATAATTAGGATCCAAAAAGAAATACTGCAATAGAAAACAGTTGACAATTCAGACATTTAGTATTGCCAAACCTCGAAAATTCTTAGTTAGTGTTAAAGATAAAGTGTACCTTAATACTAAATATATAGGATAATATGCTTAACATAAACCGCCATTTGATTGTATATTACCGTATTTTCCTTCTATACTATCTAGATTGCGGCTTTTATGCCATTATCGAGCGCTGTGCTGAAAGTTCTTAGACCATTAACTCGTCATATCTGGTAAGTTAGCCGTAAGTGGGTAAACAAAGCTAGTCTGCTGCAAGTTACACAGTGATTTTCGTTGAACTTCTTTGATGTGAGAAAATGTCTAGCGATATTACGAAGAGTCAGAAACGCCACTGTATAGGGAGCTAATTCCTTCCTTTCATTTTCAGCCAAACAGAATATTTACTGCTAATAGTGAGGCTAACTAATGAGGAGGTATTGAATAGGATTGGGGAGAAGAGAAGTTTGTGGCACAACTTGACTAGAAGAAGGGATCGGTTGGTAGGACATGTTTTGAGGCATCAAGGGATCACAAATTTAGCATTGGAGGGCAGCGTGGAGGGTAAAAATCGTAGAGGGAGACCAAGAGATCAATACACTAGGCAGATTCAGAAGGATGTAGGTTGCAGTAGGTACTGGGAGATGAAGAAGCTTGCACAGGATAGAGTAGCATGGAGAGCTGCATCAAACCAGTCTCAGGACTGAAGACCACAACAACAACAACAGTGAGGCTAATAGGATGAACAGAAGAAACAAATGGAAAAAACTATCATAAATTAACATATCGTTTTACAATCAGTCACGACTTGGTTTCTAACAAGTGATCGTGACACTCAACATTATCTTTACAACTTAACAGACATCTGATATGCACTGTTAGCCAAGGGGCTCCTACAGACTACTCCGTGGACTGTAGTGTACACCTGTGGTGCAACTTCACGTTTACCAGTGTCATCTATCCACCTCTCATTGGATACTGCGTATCTCTCGGACTAAGTAGCACCACAGTATAGCCCGAGTCTTTTCCTGGAGCGGTTCACACTATGAGGACCTCTGGGGTTGATAGTGTATATTCTTTATGGAGGGTTCGATTAACTAAATTAATAACTTCGAAAATAATTTTTTTAAATGCAACTTTTCTAGAATCTTTCTTATGTACGAGTTACTCGCCCCGTTTGTGACGTTTAAGACAGGTAAGAAATCTGATCTCACTTTTTCCTGGTTTAGGCTACTCTGTTCATACTTCCGCTAGCGTTACATTAGTTTCTGCAATTTGTCTATGCACGGTGAGTCCGAGATAAAGTATTTTTCCTCATAACTTACAGAATAATAACTGAAAGAAATATTTGTTTAGATAGGTAAATGTATGAATCTAACTTTCTATCTAGCCATGAACGTAGTTTATCTAGTTATTTTCGAGAGAGTTACTGCTATGAGCTTAATTTTTTAAATAGAGCATTATTTTCTTCTGTCATGTAGTTGACATGTTAAAACAAACTTTGAACATATCTGTTTGAATGAAATTACTCCCAATTTTAATCTGTGAACTAGGCAGCGTTCAGAAAGATGTTCTGGTGGCAGAATGTTCATTTGCGTGAGATGTTCAAACGAGTGCCCATTGTCATGAATGTACAACTCAGTGCGCTTTGTAAACTCTGCACGGACGAGATACGAAGTTGGTGTCATGAAGCGACAACTTTCGTAAATGCGCTGTTATTTGAAGTCACGTTCGGTCAGATTGTAGAACGTATCTTTACACTGCCATACACAAAGGACATTCGAGAGTACATACTCCTATTCCCCCTTTTTACTGGCCTTCGTCCGTTATTAATTATTCTTGGAATTCATTGTTCTCCAAACGAGAACGCAGCTATGCTTTCTTCATTATCATGATGTTGCATCAGCAACATGTCTACTTACTTTTTGGAAGTGTATGCCATCTTTATTGCATATTAATATCCGCACCAATCCAATCGTCTGTTTGTGCACTCCTGCCAGCCTTGAATACCAAAGATTAAGGATACATTCTAAAATCCAACTGAACGTGACTTAAATCGACGAATCTTGTCGTCCCGTGACTCCACCAACCTTATATGTCTCCCGCGTGACGCTTAGAAGGCTCATTGATTTGTGTGTTCAGAAAAATGGGCACTTATTTGAAAAACCTCACACAAATCAACATCCCGTCACCAGAACACCCTTAGGAACACAGCCAGTTACGTACAGCATGTTGCAGCCAGCCTTAAAACTGCGACCCCTTCCACCTGCCTAACTAAGATTGACAGAAATTTGATCTATATACAGTTGATTAAACTACATCCCATAGATGACAGAACAGCGTTTTATTTAAAAATTATGACTTTTGGAAAAGGAATAAACTATCCAGATAGAACTTACACTCTGCAGCGGAGTGTGTGCTGACATGGACCTTCATGGCAGATTACGACTCTGTACCGGACTGGGACTCGAACACGGGACGTTGCCTTTCGAGAGTAAATGTTGACTAACTGTGAAAAGGAAACACAGTACCTTATATGAAACATTCTGTATGTGATTCCATGTAATGAGTTTTCTGTCATAGATAGCTGACAGGACTAGCTGTTAAAGTTCTTAATTGTATACGACTGTACCATTTAACTTTCCTTTAGATCCAATACGCTATTTTACGAACTTTCGTTTCGAATACCTGTCACAGTACACAGATTGTTTGCAGATAACACAATATGCATGGCCATGAAGTGGTGTCCACCACGGAAACTCTGGTTGCTCGCCAAAGCACCTCATTTTGCCTAGCCTCACGTTACACTCGTATCACGAATAGAGAACGAACTCTTGAGGCGATCAACCACTCGGCGGTTCGTTCAGCAGTATCCACTAGACGCAAATGACTCACTTGCGAAGCTGTGTTCTTTGGTTATGACCATGTCTCAGTTTTCGGTAGCGCATAGGACTTTGAACATTACCTAAACGCTGCATGCTTTCCTGGCTCATCACACATATGCAGGTAACAAAAGTAACTGAATACCTCCTAATATCGTGTCTGATCTCTTTTTGCCCGGCATAGTGCTACAATTCGATGTGGCATGGACTCAACAATTGGTTGAAGTCCCCTGCAGAAATACTAAGACAACCTGCCTCTACAGCCGTCCGTAACAGCGGAAGTGTATGCCCCATAATGATCGATGGGATTCATGTTGGGCCATGTGGGTGGCCAAATCATTCGCTCAAGCTGTACAGATGTTCTTCAAACCAATCGCGAACAGCTGAGGCCCGGAGACATGGCACATTTTCATCCATAAACAGTCTACAGTTATTTGGAAACATGAAGTCCTTGAATGGCTGAAAATGACCTCCAGGTAGTCGAAAATAACCGTTTCCAGTCAATAATCGGTTCAGTCGGACCATAGGACCCAGTACGTTCCATCTACAGACAGCCACACACCGTTACGGAGAAACAACCAGCTTGCACAGTGCCTTGTTGACAAATTGGGTCCATGGCTTTGTGAGGTCGGCGTCAGGCTAGAACTCTACCACCAGGTCTTACAAACTGAAATCAGAGCTCATCTAATGTCGCCTCTTTCCAGTCGTTGGTGTTCCTCGGCAGACTCTTGACACTGTGGTTCTAGGAATATCTATTTCGTTAACGATTTGCGAAATGGGTTATCCATTGCGTCTAGATCCACCTCCCACTCAGAGTTGAAAGTCTGTTAACTGCCGTCGCGCGGCCATAATTACATCGGAAACCTTTTCACACGAATCACCTGAGTACAAATGAAAGCTCTGCCAATCTACTGCACTTTTACAATGTAAATGATACTACCGCAATCTATATATGTGCAAATTGCTATCCCATGACTATGTACAACAGGTCCAAGTGAAGATATATCATCAGAAATTAAGAACAATATTGTGAAAAGTCAGATAAACGAGAAAAATGTGCAATCAGCTTAACAGCTCATGCATCCAAGTGACTGACAAGAATAAAATGCAGACGTTGTTGTTGTTGTGGTCTTCAGTCCTGAGACTGGTTTGATGCAGCTCTCCATGCTGCTCTATCCTGTGCAAGCTTCTTCATCTCCCAGAACCTACTGCAACCTACATCCTTCTGAATCTGCTTAGTGTATTCATCTCTTGGTCTCCCTCTACGATTTTTAACCCTCCACGCTGCCCTCCAATACTAAATTGTTGATCCCTTGATGCCTCAGAACATGTCCTACCAAGCGATCCCTTCTTCTAGTCACGTTGTGCCACAAACTTCTCTTCTCCCCAATCCTATTCAATACCTCCTCATTAGTTATGTGATCTACCCATCTAACCTTCAGCATTCTTCTGTACCACCGCATTTCGAAAGCTTCTATTCTCTTCTTGTCCAAACTATTTATCGTCCATGTTTCACTTCCATAAATGGCTACACTCCATACAAATACTTTCAGAAACGACTTCCTGACACTTAAATCTATACTCGATGTTAACAAATTTCTCTTCTTCAGAAATGTTTCCCTTGCCATTGCCAGTCTACATTTTATATCCTCTCTACTTCGACCATCATCAGTTATTTTGCTCCCCAAATAGCAAAACGCCTTTACTACTTTCAGTGTCTCATTTCCTAATCTAATACCCTCACCATCACCCGACTTAATTCGACTACATTCCGTTATCCTCGTTTTGCTTTTGTTGATGTTCATCTTATATCCTCCTTTCAAGACACTATCCATTCCGTTCAACTGCTCTTCCAAGTCCTTTGCTGTCTCTGACAGAATTACAATGTCATCGGCGAACCTTAAAGTTTTTATTTCTTCTCCATGGATTTTAATACCTACTCCGAACTTTTCCTTTGTTTCCTTCACTGCTTGCTCAATATAGATTTAATAACATCGGGGAGAGGCTACAACCGCCGGCCGAAGTGGCCGTGCGGTTAAAGGCGCTGCAGTCTGGAACCGCAAGACCGCTACGGTCGCAGGTTCGAATCCTGCCTCGGGCATGGATATTTGTGATGTCCTTAGGTTAGTTAGGTTTAACTAGTTCTAAGTTCTAGGGGACTAATGACCTCAGCAGTTGAGTCCCATAGTGCTCAGAGCCATTTGAACCATTTTTAGAGGCTACAACCCTGTCTCACTCCCTTCCCAACCACTGCTTCCCTTTCATGTCCCTCACCTCTTATAACTGCCATCTGGTTTCTGTACAAATTGTAAATAGCTTTTCGCTCTCTGTATTTTACCCCTGCCACCTTCAGAATTTGAAAGAGAGTATTCCAGTCAACATTGTCAAAAGCTTTCTCTAAGTCTACAAATGCTAGAAACGTAGGTTTGCCTTTCCTTAATTTAGCTTGTAAGATTAATCGTAGGGTCAGTATTGCCTCACGTGTTCCCATATTTCTACGGAATCCAAACTGATCTTCCCCGAGGTCGGCTTCTACTAGTTTTTCCATTCGTCTGTAAAGAATTCGCGTTAGTATTTTGCAGCCGTGACTTATTAAACTGATAGTTCGGTAATTTTCACACCTCTCAACACCTGCTTTCTTTGAGATTGGAATTATTATATTCTTCTTGAAGTCTGAGGGAATTTCGCCGTCTCATACATCTTGCTCACCAGACGGTAGAGTTTTGTCAGAACTGTCTCTCCCAAGGCTGTCAGTAGTTCTAATGGAATGTTGTCTACTGCCGGGGCCTTGTTTCGACTTAGGTCTTTCAGTGCTCTGTCAAACTCTTCACGCAGTATCATATCTCCCATTTCATATTCATCTACATCCATGTCCATAATTTTGTCCTCAAGTACATCGCCCTTGTATAGACCCTCTATATACTCCTTCCACCTTTCTGCTTTCCCTTCTTTGCTTAGAACTGGGTTTCCATCTGAGCTCTTGATATTCATACAAGTAGCTTTCTTTTCTCCAAAGGTCTCTTTAATTTTCCTGTAAGCAATATCTGTATTACCCCTTGTGAGATAAGCCTCTACATCCTTACATTTGTCCTCTATCCATCCCTGCTTAGCCATTTTGCACTTCCTGTCAATCTCATTTTTGAGACGTTTGTATTCCTTTTTGCCTGCTTCATTTACTGCATTTTTATATTTTCTCCTTCCATCAATTAAATTCAATATTTCTTCTGTTACCCAAGTATTTCTACTAGCCCTCGTCTTTTTACCTACTTGATCCTCTTCTGCCTTCACTACTTCATCCCTGAAAGCTACCCATTCTTCTTCTACTGTATTTCCTTCTCCCATTCTTGTCAGTTGGTTCCTTATGCTCCCCCTGAAACTCTAGACAACCTCTGGTTTAGTCAGTTTATCCAGGTCCCATCTCCTTAAATTACCACTCTTTTTAGTTTCTTCAGTTTTAATCTACAGTTCATAACCAATAGATTGTGGTCAGAGTCCACATCGGCCCCTGGAAATGTCTTACAATTTAAAACCTGGTTCCTAAATCTCTGTCTCACCATTATATAATCTATCTGAAACCTGTCAGTATCTCCAGGCTTCTTCCATGTATACAATCTTCTTTTATGATTCTTGAAACAAGTGTTAGCTATGATTAACTTGTGCTCTGTGCAAAATTCTACCAGGCGGCTTCCTCTTTCATTTCTTACCCCCAATTCATATTCACCTACTACGTTTCCTTCTCTCCCTTTTCCTACTGACGAATTCCAATCACCCATGACTATTAAATTTTCGTCTCCCTTCACTACCCGAATAATTTCTTTTATTTCATCATACATTTCTTTAATTTGTTTGTCATCTGCAGAGCTTGTTGGCATGTAAACTTGTACTGCTGTGGTAGGCGTGTGCTTCGTATCTATCTTGGCCACAATAATGCGTTCACTATGCTGTTTGTAGTAGCTTACCCGCATTCCTATTTTCCTATTTATTATTAAATCTACTCCTGCGTTACCCCTATTTGATTTTGTGTTTATAACCCCTTAGTCACCTGACCAAAAGTCTTCTTCCTCCTGCCACCGAACTTCACTAATTCCCACTATATCTAGCTTTAACCTATCCATTTCCCTTTTTAAATTTTCTAACCTACCTGCCCGATTAAGTGATCTGACATTCCACGCTCCGATCCGTAGAACGCCAGTTATCTTTCTCCCGATAACGACATCCTCTTCTGTAGTCCCCACCCGGAGATCCGAATGGGGGACTATTTTACCTCCGGAATATTTTACCCTAGAGGACGCCATCATCATTTAACCATACAGTAAAGCTGCATGCTCTCGGGAAAAATTACGGCCGTAGTTTCCCCTTGCTTTCAGCCGTTCGCAGTACCACCACAGCAAGGCCGATTTGGTTAGTGTTACAAGGCCAGATCAGTCAATCATCCAGACTGTTGCCCCTGCAACTACTGAAAAGGCTGCTGCCCCTCTTCAGGAACCACACGTTTGTCTGGCCTCTCAACAGATACCCCTCCGTTGTGGTTGCACCTACGTTACGGCTATCTGTATCGCTGAGGCACGCAAGCCTCCCCACCAACGGTTAGGTCCATGGTTCATGGGGGGGTGGGGGGGGGGATGCAGAAGAAAGGAACATAAATCGATGGAAATGTTAGAAGACGAAAAGTGTAGCTCTAGGAAAGGTAAAGGCATCTGTATTTGATAATAAAGGCATGACTGAAGAAACTTGATCACTCTCTCATCGTATCTATAGAGTGTCGGCCTAAAAAAAGCGTTCTACAAAGTAAAATGATTAAGATATTTTAAATCCCACAAAAATAGGTGAGGAATACGAAAAGAAGAGTGATATACAATGTGAAAGAACCAAAAAGGAACGACAAGACTGGAAGACGGAGAGACACAATCGCTAGGGTTAAAAAATGGTTTAATGGAAAGGTGAGAAATTTTCCTCCTACTGTTCAACCTGTACAGGGGGGAAGTAACGACACAAATAAAGAATAACCGAATTATGCAATAAACTACAGAGAACCGTTCAATTTGCAGTATTACTTTTCTTTATTATTTGATTACTAATATCCAGCTTAAGTTAATTATCAAATCATCCCCTAAGCTACGTATGAGCTAGGAGCCTAGGCTGGAAATTGGTAATAACATAATAAGGGAAAGTAATACTGCGACCTGGAAGGTTATCTGAACTTTATTGCTTAATATGGTAACACATACAGTTGATGACGTCATATTTTCCAGAATCTTTGAATTTAATAAATAAAAGATACTTTCAGGACTTGGGCTAAAATTCAGGATAAAGGAATCTCAGTGAAAAGCTTCGCTAATAATATTAGTATTCTCCTCAGGAATTTTCGAGTGGAATGAACCGTCTCATTATAACAGAGTATGGAATGACGTAAAACGAAGAAAGAGGAAAGTAGTGGTGCGTGTCGAAATTAGATTAGTGAAACACTTAACATCGAAACTGGGGATCGGTAGCATAGAAATGAAAGAATCTTGCAAAATAAGTCACGACGAGCGAAGGAATGAGAATATAAGAAGCAGACTAGCATAGGCTAAGAGGGAGTTCTTCACTGAAGGACTTCTGTTAGTATGAAAGATGGAACTTAATTTCGGGAGAAAATGTCTGTGAATGTACGTCTGGAGCCAGCAAAGAATGGGAATGAACTGACTCAGAGAAAACATAAAAAAGAAAATAGTAAAATCGTTTCAGGTGTGCTTTTAGGGGAAGATTTTAATTGTTAAGTTACCGAAAAGATTAAAAGTAGGATCTTCACAGAATCGGCGAGGAAAGGAAAGTGTGGGAAATGTTGAGTGGAGGGAGAAACAGGACTTGTGGTAAGATAGCAGAGAATAAAGAGGAAATCTTTTAGAGTGCTAAAGCTGTTCGAGGCGGTAGAGACTGCAAAAAATTTTACATCCATAGAGATTGATAGCCACATCTGCCTTCCCCAACCCTTCCCTGCCCACCCTCCTAATAGAAAAACAGCGTTCACATTTACAACCTCGCCACTGAGCTGATTCCAGATACATCCAGTAAGCCTTCACTGTAGAATATAATTTCCCTGAACTGATTACTAAAAATTATTATTAAAAATAATAAACTTGTAGACTGAACAACAGCAGCGAAATCTGCATCCCTGCCTCATACCCTTTTTAGTCCGATCACTTAGTTCTTGGTCTTACAGTCTCATAGTTTCCTTTTGATTCTTGTACACATTGTAAATACCCCGTCTTTTCCTTAATTACCTCTATTCTCATAATTTTGAACATCTTGTACCGTTTGATTTTGTCGAACAGTATTTCCACGTCGAAATATCTCATGAACGTGTCTTTATTATTCTTCAGTCTTACTTCCATTATCAACTGTAACGTCAGAACTGCCTCTCCGATTCCTCCACTACCTCTACCTTTCCTAAAGCCGAAGTAATCGCCAGCTAACAGATAGTCAATTTTCTTTACCATTGTTCTGTATATTACGTATCGGCTTATAATTGTAATACTACTGCAGAATCTGAATATGTAATAAAAATAAACAAGGCTCATAATCTGAGAGAGGCCGCAAGAGGAGATGGTCAATGAGGTGGGAGAAAACGGGGAATGGAAAGTGGAAAGGAGGAGATGCACAAAGAGACTGGGCAGGAGAAGATAGAGAGAGGAAGCAGATGATGGACATAAAAATAGAAAGGAGATGATGAACAGAGAGAATGTGAGAGGGAAAGGCAGCAGGAGATGGGGAGAAATTTTTGAGGCGAAGATGGACAGGAAAAGTGTCAAGCTGGTTGAGAGTGACAGAGGTTAAGAGGAGATGGACAGAGACAGGGGAGAGAGCGAGGTTAGGACGTATATCCAACTCCCATACGCATGCCCGGGAATATCTACTTCGTTATAAAGTCAGTTAACGCAGCACGGAAGTTATTGAGAGTTCAAGCATCATTTATAAAATTTTATAACTGTATGGGTTCCTTCTCTTGTTGGTAATGTGATGTGTCCTTCCTTCGCTAGCATTTTAGTTTCTTATTTAAAAGTAAATTAACACAGTAAGAAAGTAGGGCACATTACATTATTAATGGATTTGGTACAGTTTCTTTAACGGGTGGCCGGATGCTCTTCCCGCCGCGACTCTTTTACTGCCCGTGGCGGAATATATGTGTGTAATCCAAGAGTACGTGTGTAGTGTTACAACTATCGAATCAGGCGTAGTCTATTTCAGCACTGCCTGTACAGGTTTAGGCCAATATACAGCTAGTTGGATTTTGCTTTTCCATGATTTACCTAAATAACTTAATGAAAATTCCGGGTCAGTTCCTATATAAAGGACTCAGCAGCCAGTTTCCTTCCACATATTTCCAAATACGAGACTCCATTCCGTCTGAAATGAGCTCGTCGTCGACGGGACATTAAACCCTTATCTCCCTTCTCTCCTTCAGCAACTCAGAGTAACTGAGATTTCCATCGAGGAAAGAAATACCTGGCAGTGGTGTTTCGGTAGTTTACGGCAGTAGAATGATAAAAGACAAAACCCAATGCTGACGTTGTTGTTGGAAATACCTCTTAAACGGTTACTTGAGCGCAAAGTGGAGGCCGTGTGGTGGAGGCACGCAAATGGCCGAATTGGCGTCGAATAGAAGGACATATACTAGGCGGTCGAACTACTCCAGATGGGATTTACCATCCAATAATGCTACACAGTAGTTTCATTTTTATCTGCATAGTGACATAATCACGAGAAAACAGTATAACCAAAATGGCAAATAATTATACTTCCTTAGTTTCTGGTTTATGTGAACGAGGAAGCACGCTTCTAAAACTTCCTCCCTGACCTTTTAGGCCAAATGAGGAAACTTTCAGATCCATCTCTTTCCAAACCATACGTTGTTATTTCTCTGGCAGTGCCACGCCGAGTATCTTTTTAGGACTTCTTGCCTCTGTCAATATTTCAAAAACTTCCTTTTAAGTTTTTTTCTTTTTCTAGAAACTTGTGGTTCATAATATACCATCTCCAGTTATCACAATTTGTTACCTTTAATAGGCCCATTATGCTCTCTGGTAGAGAGGATAATTACAATCTTACTTCAACCTTTACCGCAGTGAATACATCGTATTTAGTGGTCAGCTGCAACACATTCTACACACGACATCTAATTGACTGTTTGGCTACGGCATATATAGCTGCAGTCATTGATAGAACTTTGGAGTACGATCAGTCATTCAAATTACCCTCTGGCTGATTAAGTGACGGCAGTTCCACCCAGTAATTGAAAGAGCGGTTTTCGCCGACGTAATTCCACGGAAATCTAGTAACTGACTGCGGTAGTATGTGATGTATTCCCTGTCACTAGGATCCCAATTAGCGCATTCTGCTAATCAGTCTCTTTCATCTTTACTGCCACGCAGACTAATCGTATAACGCATGTATGGCACAGATCAGAAATTATCCAGTAAACATGGAATGAAGAAACAGTCTAATATAACGTGGCGTAAGGAAATGTACGCAGGAGGAAACCAATAAAACTAGAGAAATTCGAATAAATCGTTACTGAGATATATTATTGTATGAAGTTAGTGAAGCATTTTTCCATGCGCGTTATGCTTTAACCACAGCGGCATGCGATCAGTTTACAAATTTAGCCGTTTCGGAATTGTTTCACCCTAGAACCAACAATTAGGCACTTTTTGACATCACATAAATCTCTCCACTTCCACATGACGAAAACGACTGCACTGTTTTCCACGTCCTTCACGGGGTATATAACCTTCACTGCCAGTGCTGCCAACTTCCCTCTGTGAGTGTTTATTGCACGTTGACCCCGAATATCGGTGGTGGTTACATTTATGTGACTATACTGTGTATGCCCGCCAAGGGAGTGACATGAGCAGTGCACTGCTTCATGCTGCTTGATCACAAGAAAGCAGCCTGGCTCTATGAGGGAATTTGCGAGAGGAGTACGTAAAACTATTTATTCATGAAGTTTTTGGAAGTATACTGGAACATATCTGGGTCAGTATGCGCCAAAGTCGCTCCAACCAACGGAATATTTGGACGACAAAATGACGGATGAAGAAAGGTGTTAGGTGCTGCATAGACAATTCCCTGCTCACGTTGAGAGTACACTCATCGGACGCTGTAGAGAGAACCGTTCCTCGACATTTCACAGTCGTTGGACGACATCGAATTGTAAGCAGCATGCAGAGCTTGAAAAATGGGGCTCCGCCACCATTAGTGTGGCACAACGACATATAATTTGTGTCAGTATCGTCGGAAGCAGGACAAAGGAATGGGTGAGAATACGAAAACACCGTGGGTCACGGCAGACAGAGCAAGGCTGCAATGAAGCATCGGGCCAGGGACGCCATACCATACCATACCAAGAGTCACCTAATGAGACATGGGGCAAATATGGAATGTGTGCGCCACGGCTCATCCTCATGTAAGGTATAGGTGCTGGAGGTCGTGGGAATTCAAGACCAAAGACAGTAAGGTTTTGCAAGGCACTGTTCATTAGAGAAGAGATGTCACAGTATGCGGTACTTGCGATCCCAAGTATGAGACGAACTTGACCAGTATTTTGGCGATGGCGCTGAGATGCATCGATGTCCCATCTTAGGAATCAAGACGATTTCATGCTTGGTTTCTGGTTCGCAAGTGACGGTACTGCCCAAGTCTTTTTACTGAAAACTGGACAGTGGCTGCAAATTAGTAGAGATATCAGTTGAAAAGGTCTGACCATCCCAGCCTTTGGGAGCAACAAAACAGCGGCTAGTAAAGCGGCCGTAGTCGAAGCCGCAAAAATCGTGGTTCAGTTGTTTAAAGATTCAGCCATATGGGTAGGGCGTTAAGAAAGCATTTAACACTTTAGTAGCTATGGACACGAATGTATCCACGTCTCCCCTTCAGGTAGAACAGCCAGACGGCTACGGACATTCATTTACGGACAGCAGTTAGGAAGGTCTAACGGCTATGGAAATACTTGTACACCTGGCCGAGGGGCAGATGCAATGAGGTGATGCCTCCTAATGTCTTGTCGGACCTTCTTCTGCCGCGAGTAGTGTAGCAACTCGACGTGGTGTGCGCTAAACAAGTCGTTGGAAGTCTCCTGCAGAAATACTGAGTCATGACTCTATATCCATCCATAATTGAAAAACTTTGCCATTACAGGATTTAGTTTACGAACTGACCTCTCGTTTATGTCCCATAAAAGTTTGACGGGATTCTTGTCAGCGATCTGTTTGGCCAAATCATTCACGCAATTGTCCAGAATATTCTACATACGCCGGCCGGTGTGGCCGAGCGGTTCTAGGCGCTTTAGTCTGGAGCCGCGCGACCGCTACGGTCGCATGTTCGAATCCCGCCTCGGAAATGGATGTGTGTATGTCCTTAGGTTAGTTAGGTTTAAGTAGTTCTAAGCTCCAGGGGACTGATGACCTCAGATGTTAAGTACCATAGTGTTCAGAGCCATTTGAATCAATTTTGTTTAGGAAACCGTTAGCATTCCAAACAGCTTCCAGTCGTCTTGGAATTTATAAATACAGGCACTGTATAGTTTTGAAGGGACTGTTATGCCTCTATTCCTGCTAAACAGTGTCAAGTTCAGGTAACGATGCTGGGGGTATACAGCGATCATGCATCCTTCTCTTCGAAGTAGCCGGCCGGTGTGGCCGAGTGGTTCTAGGCGCTTCAGCCTGGAACCGCGCGACCGCTACGGTCGCGTATCGTCGCGTTCGTATCCTGCCTCGGGCATGGATGTGTGTGATGTCCTTAGGTTAGTTAGGTTTAAGTAGTTCTACGTTCTAGGGGACTGATGACCTCAGGTGTTAAGTCCCATAGTGCTCAGAGCCATTTGAACCATTGTCTCTTCGAAGTAGTGGACAAAGACTCAATAATAATGAGAACTGGAGACTGCAGCAGCTCTGGGAAACACGACAAATCAGCCAAGTGCCCACAGACCAGTCGTGGGCCATGCGAATACGGACTCCGTCGTCGTGGAACAAAGCAGTACTGCTGCGGAACAAACCATGTGCCATTGGATTAACCTAATCAGCCAAAAGGGTCACATAACCATTGGCAGTGATGCGACCTTGCCAGAGTGGCTTGGGGTCCGTGGAATGCAGCCATAATGCTGCCCAAATTATCACCGAAGCCCCTCGTTGTGTCACCCCTGGGACTCAAACTCGGCCACAAGTTGACAATAGTGTGAAGCAAGGCTCTTGCAACCAAACGACTTTCTTTCATTGCCCCATAATTCAGGTTTTATAACTTCGCCACCACGATTTCCTCTTACGGGCATTTGTGGTGTTGATAATCCACCTCGCTCTGCGATTCCCTGGTTCTGGAACGCCCTTCATGATGTTTCGTTGTTGACAGTGTTAGGTTTAAGAGGTTCTAAGTTCTAGGGGACTGATGACCCCCATAGTGCTCAGAGCCATTTGAACCATTTACTCTTCAAATCTATGTCGAAAAGTTTTGGCCCTGTGACATGACATCGTTGTTTGGGGAAATGAAGACCATGAATGACTGCAAATAGTTTCCAAGTAGCCGAACATAACCATTTTCAGTCAACGATCAGTTCATTTGGACCAGAGAAGCCAGCCCATTCCGAGTAAACACAGCCCACACCATTAGGGGTCACCAGCAGCTTGCACTGTGCCTTGTGGGCAACTTGGCTTCATGGCTACGTGGGGTCTGCGTCATACTCTAACCCTAAGTCTAACCGATATAGTCACGAGCCCAGGAGAGGCACCGTAGGCGATGTGCTGTTAGCAAGGAAATCGTCTGCCTCCACAGCTCATTAATGTCAAATTTAGTGGCACTGTCCTCACGGATGCGTTCGTCGTACGTCCCACATTGATTTCTGCGATTATTTGGCACTGTGTTGCTTCTCCTTTAACACTGACAACTTTACGCAGACGCCGCTGCTCTCGGTCGTTGAATCAAGACCGTCGGTCACTGCGTTGTCAATCGTGAGGTGTAAGTGTGAGAGTTAGTATTTTCGGCACACTCTTATTAACACTGTGAATGTCGGAATACTGAATTCCCTAACAATTTCCGAAATGGACTGTCACATACACCTCGCTCCAACTATCACTCCGCGTTCAAAGTCTGTAAATTCCCATCGTATGGACATAGTCAGGTTGGAAACCTTTTCACACGAATCACCTGAGCTCCGCCAATGCACTGTCCTTTTATACCTGGTCTACGCGATCTACCACCATCTGTACATGTCCATATCGCTATACCGTGACTGCTAAGTGTAAACGTGCACTGTAGGATGGCGACCCGAAGTTGTCCGCTTTCAACATTCCTACCAGCGCTGTCATTATGTTCTCGGAAGGTGCTACAGCATTCATTTACTGCTGGTTTTCACCTTACGAGTCGCTCTATTAGACGCAATCTGATTTTTTAGCCTGCACAAGACGAAAGACGCAATCATAATAACCTGATGGCGTGAATTATACTAACGAACTGACGTATCAGATGTCGCAAAAGGTGAACAGTGCAGAAAAACGTGTGCTGTTTCTCGGCAACACGCACTAACCAGTGGAACACGAACGCCGCGCACTGGCAAACAAATGAAAATTTATTTCCTAACATAAAAATCACACACGGTACATACGTGTGTAAACCGAAAGGGCATGAATTGTTCCACAGAAATAATGTACCAGATGTTACCAGATGTTTCAAAAGGTGAAAAGTGCAGCAAAATATAATCAGTTTCTCAGAAACATGCCACCTGGAACAGCAAACGGTGCGCATTGGCAAATAAATGTTATTTGATTTCCTTAACTGAAAAGTTCATATGATACAAAAATATATAATATGAAATGATATAAACTATCTTACAGAAATGACGTACTGGAGTTATGATTAGAGTTTCGAGTGTTTCGCTAGGAACCGCTCACTTTATATGTCTTGAAATGTATTTGTATGGTGTTAATGCAGTTTTAGTAGAGTATAAGAATATACATGGTGGTCAGAAAATGTCTGAAATGCTTGTCGTGACGTTGTAGGGCAGATTGTCCTGAGACATAAATGTTAAGAAAAAATGCGATACGTTGCGCCGTTTCCGGGTTATTTAGCATTGAAATTAGCCAATCAAATCGTGGCGCGCGTAAATTCAAGTTTCAGCTAACGAGACAAAGTTGGGAGACACCGCCCCTGGCAGGCCGCTTGAGTGTGAGCGCGCGACGCCGCGATTGGCTAAATTCTACGCTAAATAACTCGGAAACGGAGCAACGTATCCAATTTTTTTCTTAACATTAACCTGCCTGTAACATCCCTATAAGCATTTCACATATTTTCTGACCACCAATATATATATTGGTCGTGTGAGTCTCAAGCTACTGGATTTTCCATTCACAAATAAAAAAATTCTTATCTTTTTCTAAAATAATTTTTCCTCAATCTAATAGAAGCTTATAACAGAAATCTCTCTTTCCTGATTATCATACACTGCAATCACTCTGTCTGTAGAATGTGATTCTAATATTGAATAGAGTATTTCTGAAGAATGGTTCTATGTGTGCTAGAAAGTGCGATTAGCCTATAATCGCCGGTCCGCAGCTCGTGGTCTCGCGGTCGCGTTCTAGCTTCCCGAGCACGGGGTCCCGGGTTCGATTCCCGGAGGGGTCAGGGATTTTCACCTGCCTCGAGATGACTGGGTGTTTGTGTTGTCCTCATCATTGTCATAAAAGTGGCGAGATAGGTCTGAGCAAAGGTTCGGAATTTGTACGGGCGCTGATAACCGCGCAGTTGAGCGTCTCGCAAACCAAACATCATCATTATAATCGCCGTTGCCTTCAATGATCATCTGGATGTGTAAGGCATCTGCAGGCTAGACGCACAGTAGGTTCGTCCCCATGAGCTGGTCGGGCAGGCACGACATTCGGCTCTAGCAGCCGAAAAATCGTTAACTTGCTTACGCCTTATATTGGGGGGGGGGGGGGGGGGCAACGGGAAGTGAAAGGTAGTGTATTAGTTTGAAGAGATGGTTCCAGACGGGGTCAGTTTACCATCCGCGGGGCACGATATTCGTTCCACGCACTAAGCAGACGACGATGAGTGCGACAGACTTGTAGTGGCTGCATCCGGGTCAAAGGGTCTCCAACATGAGCTTATTGGGTTTAGAGAACGAGAGGCCGTTAATGAGGTACTCCACTCCACCCATTCGATTGCGCAAGTCACTCACAGAGAGAAAAATACTAGTACACTGAGTGAGTCTGCGGCGAACTATGCATGCTAAGACAAGTTACAGGTTGGACATGAAGGTCCTATAGTAAAAAAGACGTGGCAGAAAATGTGATAGGGATCATAATGTGGCAAATAGACACTTGGAGGTGTGCTACGAGAGTATAGGTTACGCCCACTGTAGTGGGACGCGAAATTGAAGCGTAACCCATCCACCAGTGTCAGCCCAGTTTGCAGGTGAATATAAGTTTAATTTAGTTTCTTGTTTATGTATTTTTGTAATCTTTGTAACTGTTGTGAATTATCTAAAGTTTTGTATTTATTTTTTATGTTTCATGTACGGAGAGGGCGGCGCAACGAACGGAGACAGCATCTTCACTGCCGGGACCAGAGAGAAAATTGCTGGCCGCTATACGTCGCGGGTCGACAGCCAAAGAGCAACAGAAGATCCTGAAACCGAGTTGTTGCGTCGTGCTTCTAAAAACTGAAAAAATAAGAATTTGTGATATTTCTACAACAATGACGTCATCGAAAGTTTAATCATTTTGTAAATGTTCAGTCCTGTCTTGTCAAGGCTCAGGTTCACGTCCATATGTAGGAAGATAATAAACTAGTGGATGCTACTAAAGTTTAAATACGTGTTCCGAGAATTTATTTATGAAGAATTATGTTAATGAATTATTAATACATTTGACAAGATTATTAATTTTGGCAACGTTCATCGCGAGTTTGAGTCTTGAAAGTTTATTCAATGTGGTTCTAATATTTATTAAATCAGATAACTTGCATTAATATAATTTCTGAGAAGAAACAAACGACATCTAAATTGAAAAAAGTTTGCGCAAACCAATTGGACTGCGTGACGTAATTCTGCGTATACGACTCAAATGATGATGTTTTACAGTTTCGTTCAAGAACCATTCAGAGACAATTTAAAAAGAATTTAAACAATTTTGAAGCGTGTTGTAACTGACGTAGGTGACGAAGTCTGCACATGGTCATACGTCAAAAGAAAATCATTTATACAAAACTTGCGTCGTTACACTGCACCACCCACCACCAGCAGGGAAGTAATTCTTTTCCGTCCTTGAAAGAAAGAACTGCAAAAGGTTAGATGGTTGTCGGAGGACCATGAGGTTTTCCAAGTGTCGAAATGGCCGAAGGGGCTTCGGGTACATCATTCGGACGCGAGTGATTACTTTTAAGAATTTTAAACTCCAGATACGTTTTTTGGTACGTGTTGCATGACATAGTGACTAGTACGTCTTCCTTATGATCAGGGAGTTATTTATATGCACGAGGACTATTGTATGGATGCGAAGAGGGGAAATGTCCATCCCATGAGGGAGTCCATATAGCACGGTCCTGACATCAGGCAGCATACACTTTAGGTTATTTCTCTTTAAGCATAATGTTAGTAATCCCATGTTTCGTTGTATTTTTGTATGATGTCTAAAGATGCAACAATTTGCAGCAGGCTCTTGGCACACATACTGCGTTCCACATGCTGAAACAGCTCAAACAAAACGTATATATTGAGCCGAAAACAAGACTGGTTCAGATAATATAGTTCTTTTGAAACAAAACTAAGTTTTCGTATCTATTGAACCGAAAACAAGACTATTTCAGATAATATAGTTCTTTTGAAACACAACAAAGTTTTTATTGCTTCTAATCAGATTGCGTACCAGTGGAGTATTGTGCGTAAATAGTCAGAGGGACCAGTTACTATATGATTATACGACTGAGTAACGGTCACTAGAAGCATGCAAATCCATAAAATTTCTGGGACGTTGCTTAAGGATCAGTTTAAAGTGGAACGACCACATCAGACTGTAAGAGAGATGCTCGTCAGTGTGGGATCCGCACAAGACAGAGCTGCTAGAGGAAACAGAGAATATCTAAAGAAGAGCAGCGCCTATCGTTACAGGGTCATTTAGTCACGGAGGTACACTGCCAACTCCAGTGGCAGATGCTCCAAGAGAGACGTTCTACATCACAAGATATTGCTTCCTCTTAAGTATGTATCACGCAAAGACTAGGAATAAATTACAAAGATTCGAACGCACACAGAGGCTTACCAACAAGCATAAAATACTCGAAAGAGTATCAGTCAAAAACACTGAATCACTGTGGCCTTCACGGTTGACAATGCTTTACAGTATAAACTAAAACACACATTTTGAAATACGGAGTTTATAGAGTAAAATGCGATACATGGGCAGACAATACATTGGACAAACAGATCGTAATTTACGTGAGCGCACAGTAGGTACAGCTAGCAATAAATCGTTATTTGGGCAGCTTGTAATACAGAATAATAGTTCTTATGGATTCACTGAACATAATCTTGAAATTTTACCCAATTCCCTACAGGCCTACTGCTAGTTACATCAGAAGCAACTGAAGTTTTCTTAAAGCGCAAGAAAGGTAGGTTAGTATTATTCGATGAAAAAATAGATTTCAAGGAACGATATTTTTCCGACCTGTTTGATCACTTGTAAAAAAATTGTTTCTCGCTCCTTTTATATTTCACTACATACTGATGATCAAGAATTTCATAAAATATTGTTAGAATTGTACATTAAGCTACATCCTATACAGGGTGAAGCACCTAAGACTTGCAGCTCAAATACTGCAGAAATGCAAAGTGCTGTTGATATGCGGTTTTCACAGAAGGGGTTGGTAGTCAGTGGCTCGTATTGTTAGCCAATCAACAATTGTAATAAAACTTAGAAGATGTATTTTTTAAAACTGAACATTGAGAATTTGCTTTAACGTACTAAATGTAGGGTAAAGCAGAATGTCAGTGGTGTTTGTTGCACGATTCTGGCGCGAGTCTTTTACGAGATATCGTATTTTGAAAAGTTCTCACACCGACTCTTTTACAACACCTGTGACAGCACACACTAAATAACAATATAAGTGGAACCAATAGTTATGTGGATTCTAACCAGTAACGAGATGGCTGACCATCACAGGTTGAGTTAAAAGTGACCACAAGAAATAGAAATTCATGCTTCCAGCCTGGTGTGGAACGACTGCTGCACACGTGCTAGCATTTCATCAGAGACGTCCGAGCAGGCTGCAGTAATGCGTCATTGCGTATAATCATTGTAACCGGTATGTAGACAGCGTCTTTCAGCTTTACCACAGAAAAATGTCTGCAGGTGTCAAATCCAGGGGAGCGGGCTGGCCACGGTACAGGTCCTTTAACTCCAACCCAACGATTACTGAAGAGTTTCTTGAAGACATGCTGTAGTACTTCGTTTACTGTGCTGGGCAGCCGCCAGTATGCAGGTGAACGTATTCTAGCTCCCATGGAAGTTGGTACATTAAGAGGCTGCATACTTGTAGGCGTTCAGTGCTCCGTCTATGAAACACGAACACGAGCCTATGATCTGATGGTTCACTATGCCACATTAAACGTTTACCCTCCACGAGAACTGACGTTACACATGACGAAGCCAACGGGACTGTCAACAGGGACTGTGAACACACCAACAGCGCATGTTTTGGCGTTTTACCTGGCCATCTTTGGTAAATATGGCGTCATCACGACACAAGACAAGTGATACATGTGGAGTATCCTGTCTTAATGCCCATGTCAGAAGTTAACACTATTCTCATTGTCGTTTCTGTGCGGCTGTAGATGGAGGGAGATGTGATAGGGATGGAACCCTTGTCGATGGAGAATGTGTAGGACACTTACCTGACCCATGTCTCTTCTTCGTGCGACTGCGCTGGAGCTACAGCGCGTAACAACTGCTCAGCAGCAAGAATATTAATTTCCGCCTCTTCTATCGTCACTTGTTTCCTTCTGTTACGTTGTCTAAGTATTACACTACCACTTTCATGTAATTGGTTGAATAGGTAGGTAAATAATGCCGAGATAGTTGTCTGTTGGGATATCTTGTGGCATACTCCGTACAAGAACCAACTGCATTCTTACTACATTCTCCCTGTACCGTTTGCATGTCGAATTTTTCTGCATTGGTGAATCCCATCGTCGACCCACGTACTAATGCTTGGACTGTCATACACCGACTAACAAGTCGCAATGCACTCAAGGGACACACAAGCACACTGTAAGCAAAGGTAACCACATCGTACCTAGCAACTAAGTAAGGTGAATGGCACAGAGGAGTGTCGGTGCGGAAACCTTTCAAAATACAATACCTCGTAAAAGACTCGTACTAGAATTCAGCAGCAAGCACTACTGACATTCTAATTTACCTTACTTTTAGTCTGTTGATGTAAAATGGGATTGTTTCGTTTAAAAAATGTATATTTACTCAAAACATACACTTTACATGTATTATTCCAATCTGGTTATTGGCTAACAAAAAAAAAAAAACAGGCTCTGAGCACTATTCGACTTAACTTCTGAGGTCATCAGTAGCCTAGAACTTAGAACTAATTAAACCTAACTAACCTAAGGACATCAGACACATCCATGCCAGAGGCAGGATTCGAACTTGCGACCGTAGCGGTCACCCGGTTCCAGACTGTAGCGCCTAGAACCGCACGGCCACTCCGGACGGCTTATTGGCTAACAGTACGACCCCCTGACTACCAATCCGTTCTGTCAAAACCGCACGTCAACAGCACTTTCTATTTTGCTATATTTGGGGGTGCAAATTTTAGGTGATTCGACCTGTGTATTTCAGTTCTAACGCAGTAAATTTTGTGATGTAGCTATTTTTAATTAAATTAAAAACAGTGACCACAGAGTGTTCTGCGCGTATTATTAAGGTGTCTATAATAGTGGCAATGCTGCTCAATGGCTGTACCTACTCTCTACAGTGTATAACACAGCCTGCAATGTGAAGGCTCGACGTTGAAGGCCGACTTGCAACCAATGCAAATACGAGACCTTACGGAACCGAATCGAATGTAGTACGGCAGCGGCATAGCATCTTCGTTCCCTATCGACAAATCGTGGCTTCGCTAGGCAACCAGCGTCGTCCTGCAGTCCATGTTTGGTGTACGCAGAGTCCAGCAGCGCGCAATCCACTGAAGTTTTAACTGATTCCACTGGCTGGTTAGAAATATTTTTTCACATTAGACTGTATTACGCAAAACTTCAACTATAACACATTGTTATTTCGAAATAACTTACTATAATTCCCAGTATACTGCGAAGTTGTATATTCATGCTGCCTGACGTATTTCGCATACGTTGTATCCTATTGGCTAAAGATGACAACGTGACAGGCAACGGGCTGGCATCTGCTACTTAACTCCATGACACCGCCACATATACAGTCAGCAGTCGACATCAGTGGGTGGTATCCACATTTCCTGTTCCGTGCCGTCTTCTCCATACGTCATCACTGGTTATAACGTCTATAATTTATTTTTAACTTAGTGTATATTATATTACAAGTTTCACTCTATTCTGTTGCACTTTAAATTACAGATGTGGTCGAAGATGATCCACATCGAGTCGAAACCTGTCAACAATAACGAATTAAATTTTTTTTGTTATCAAGACTGTTCTGTATAATGTTTTATTAGTGTTCATTGTGATCGTTACTGCGGTATCGGTTGCTATTCGGTCGGCCGCGTTTTCAAATACGCGCACCGGCAGTTAGGCCACCACGTTTCTTACAGCTGCCACTGCGACACGAGGACGCTGTGACGGACCATTATGCCGCTGCAAATGAGATGCAAACATCCCCTCTCTGGAGCTCCAGCGGCCAGAGTACTTAATTTAGAACATTCATGCACAAAACCCCTTTTTGTTTGATCATACGATGTAAGCTTTCACGACTCGTAGTGACGTCACGTAAAACTTCCGAGCTATTAGACCGTGGTCGATGTATAAAACTTTCTCCTAATGTTTCCTCTCCGACTGCAGGAAACATCTTCAGAGGTAAAATGGCAGACTGGCAGTTTGCCATTTTACCCCTGAAGATGTTCCCGCAGTCGGAGAGGAAACTTTAGGAGAAAGTTTTATACATCAACCACGACCGAATAGCTCGGAAGTTTTAAGTGATCACCTCTTTGTTTGCTTTCCAGTTGAATAACATTAACAGATTCCCACAGTGGGCACCGCTCGACGTCTTCTGAATAGATATTGTACTGAATCATGGCAGATGCATCTTAATGTATTTCTACATCCAAATCTACTGTTAACAATTTACACTAAAAATTCAGCTACAAAATTTTGTATTATTTTTGCTATTTGATATTAGACGTAGAGGAAAGTAATATCTGAATTCTCTATTCATGAACGTTATCTGTTCCTCGCTCCTGTATCTGCAAAAGAACCACACAGCATGCAAAGGTAAACAGCTGCTACACCGTCAATCTTTCTTCTCGGGAATAACTCGCTGTTGGAAGAGGATGAAGAGACAGTGGTAGACTCAGGATCTGCTGCCACACACCGGAAAATAGTTTCCGGCGTAAGACGTAGAGGTAGATGTCGTTAGTGTTGATGAAGAATGCTACCCACGCATGAGAATCTTATGGGCTGCCTGTTGCGGTCTACGATGATACGGCATGAATGCCATATTTACCGGAGTCCTCCCATTATGGGTAATGAGCACCTTGTGTGTGATGACCACAAGTGTAGTGATGTTATTGGAATCACCAAATTTTCTTGTATGAATTGGCATTGTAGGAACACACGTACTTAAAAGAAACTTACGGTTCATATTATAGTCCTTATAACCATCCCATCTTATCCCACCCGGCGTATGTAAGTCTAAGATGTGTATAATACACTACTGGCTATTAAAATTGCTACACCACGAGGATGACGTGCTACAGACGCGAGATTTAACTGACAGGAAGAAGATGCTGTGATATGCAAATGATTAGCTTTTCAGAGCATTCACACAAAGTTGGCGCCGGTGGCGACACCTACAACGTGCTGACATGACGAAAGTTTCCAACCGATTTCTCATACACAAACAGCAGTTGACCAGCTTTGCCTGGTGAAACGTTGTTGTGATGCCTGGTGTAAGGAGGAGAAATGCGTACCATCACGTTTCCGACTTTGATAATGGTCGGATTGTAACCTATCGAGATTGCGGTTTATCGCATCGCGACATTGCTGCTCGCGTTGGTCAAGATCCAATGACTGTTAGCAGAATATGGAATCGGTGGATTTAAGAGGGTAATACGGAACGCCGTGCTGGATCCCAATGGCCTCGTATCACTAGCAGTCGAGATGACAGGCATTTTATCCGCATGGCTGTAACGGATCGTGCAGCCACGTCTCGATGCCTGAGTCAACAGATGGGGACGTTAACAAGACAACAACCATCTGCACGAACAGTTCGACGACGATTGTAGCAGCATGGACTATCAGCTCGGAGACCATGGCTGCGGTTACCCTTGACGCTGCATCACAGACAGGAGCGCCTGCGATGGTGTACTCAACGACGAACCTGGGAGCACGAATGGCAAAACGTCATTTTCTCGGATGAATCCAGGTTCTGCTTACGGCATCATGATAGTCGCATTCGTGTTTGGTGACATCGCGGTGAACGCACATTGGAAGCGTGTATTCGTCATCAACATACTGGCGTATCGCCCAGCGTGATTGTATGGGGTGCCATTGGTTACACGTCTCGGTCACCTCTTGTTCGCATTGACGGCACTTTGACAGTGGACGCTACATTTCATATACACTCCTGGAAAAGGAAAAAAGAACACATTGACACCGGTGTGTCAGACCCACCATACTTGCTCCGGACACTGCGAGAGGGCTGTACAAGCAATGATCACACGCACGGCACAGCGGACACACCAGGAACCGCGGTGTTGGCCGTCGAATGGCGCTAGCTGCGCAGCATTTGTGCACCGCCGCCGTCAGTGTCAGCCAGTTTGCCGTGGCATACGGAGCTCCATCGCAGTCTTTAACACTGGTAGCATGCCGCGACAGCGTGGACGTGAACCGTTGACGGACTTTGAGCGAGGGCGTATAGTGGGCATGCGGGAGGCCGGGTGGACGTACCGCCGAATTGCTCAACACGTGGGGCGTGAGGTCTCCACAGTACATCGATGTTGTCGCCAGTGGTCGGCGGAAGGTGCACGTGCCCGTCGACCTGGGACCGGACCGCAGCGACGCACGGATGCACGCCAAGACCGTAGGATCCTACGCAGTGCCGTAGGGGACCGCACCGCCACTTCCCAGCAAATTAGGGACACTGTTGCTCCTGGGGCATCGGCGACGACCATTCGCAACCGTCTCCATGAAGCTGGGCTACGGTCCCGCACACCGTTAGGCCGTCTTCTGCTCACGCCCCAACATCGTGCAGCCCGCCTCCAGTGGTGTCGCGACAGGCGTGAATGGAGGGACGAATGGAGACGTGTCGTCTTCAGCGATGAGAGTCGCTTCTGCCTTGGTGCCAATGATGGTCGTATGCGTGTTTGGCGCCGTGCAGGTGAGCGCCACAATCAGGACTGCATACGACCGAGGCACACAGGGCCAACACCCGGCATCATGGTGTCGGGAGCGATCTCCTACACTGGCCGTACACCACTGGTGATCGTCGAGGGGACACTGAATAGTGCACGGTACATCCAAACCGTCATCGAACCCATCGTTCTACCATTCCTAGACCGGCAAGGGAACTTGCTGTTCCAACAGGACAATGCACGTCCGCATGTATCCCGTGCCACCCAACGTGCTCTAGAAGGTGTAAGTCAACTACCCTGGCCAGCAAGATCTCCAGATCTGTCCCCCATTGAGCATGTTTGGGACTGGATGAAGCGTCGCCTCACGCGGTCTGCACGTCCAGCACGAACGCTGGTCCAACTGAGGCGCCAGGTGGAAATGGCATGGCAAGCCGTTCCACAGGACTACATCCAGCATCTCTACGATCGTCTCCATGGGAGAATAGCAGCCTGCATTGCTGCGAAAGGTGGATATACATTGTACTAGTGCCGACATTGTGCATGCTCTGTTGCCTGTGTCTATGTGCCAGTGGTTCTGTCAGTGTGATCATGTGATGTATCTGACCCCAGGAATGTGTCAATAAAGTTTCCCCTTCCTGGGACAATGAATTCACGGTGTTCTTATTTCAATTTCCAGGAGTGTATGTTACGACCCGTGGCTCTACCATCCATTCGATCCCTGCGAAACCCTACATTTCAGCAGGATAATGCAAGACCGCATGTTGCAGGTCCTGTACGGATACAGAAAATGTTCGACTGCTGCCCTGGCCAGCACATTCTCCAGATCTCTCACCAACTGAAAACGTCTGGTCAATGGTGGCCGAGCAACTGGCTCGTCACAATACGGCGATCATTACTCTTGATGAACTGTGGTATCGTGTTGAAGCTGCATGGGCAGCTGTACCTGTACACGCCATCCAAGCTCTATGTGACTCAATGCCCAGGCGTATAAAGGCCGTTATTACGGCCAGAGGTGGTTGTTCTGGGTATTGATTTCTCAGGATCTATGCACCCAAATTGCGTGAAAATGTAATCACATGTCAGTTCTAGTATAATATATTTGTCCAATGAATATCCGTTTATTACCTGCATTTCTTCTTAGTGTATCAATTTTGATGGCCAGTAGTGTAAATACAGGGTCTATGCAAAAATATGTAAACACCAAAAACACAACAAATTACCATGTCTGTTAGGGTGTAGGATTCCCGTTGTTTGTCGAAAAAGTTTTCAGTCGTCTCGTGGTGAAAAAGAACAGGCCCTGTGTGGTTTTCAAAGATACCTTCTTCCTGCAGAATAGTAGCAATGATGAAGGAGGTGGATAGCGATCACGCATCGTTGTGTCCAAAGTAGACCACAACGGCTGAGTAATATTGCGATCTGGTGCCCGTGCTGGCCAGGGGAGATACAACAATTCATCCTCAGACAAACCTGTCCTGGGCAACGCAAACACTGTGAACAGAGGTGCTGTCCCCTGTCGCTTTCTAACACAACATCGCCATTCGGAAACAAACATTGTAGCATGGGGTGGACCTGACCAGCCAGAATAGTCACACAGTCCTTGGCAGAAATGCGACATTACGGAGGAACTACTGGACGCAAGGAATAACACGATACGGCTGCCCAAATCATCAGCGAAGCCCCCGGTATGTTTCACTCTTTGGACGTAAACGAACAGCAGTAGGAAACAGTGTCAAAGTCTCATCCGATCAAATGACTTTCTTCCATTGCTCCATAGCCAAGGTTTTACGGGTTCGTCACCATGCTTGCCCGTTACGGGCATTTGCATCACTGATGAACGGTTTTAGAATTACAGTTCTCCATACAATTCCTTGCTTATGGAGGCTCCTTCGCCTACTTTTAGTGCTGACAAGTTACCCCAGTGCGATATTCAGTTCTGAAATGACATTTGCAACTGTAGTCCTCTTATTTTTCTTCACAATCCTCTTCAATCACCATCTGTCACCATCACTCAGCACACACTTTCATCCGCGTTGTGATTTAGCGGATGATTTCTTTCCTCCTATCCTGTATGTAGCGTAAACCTTCGATACGGTGTGCCTTTTTAAACAGCAAACCGTCGGCTACCTTGGTTATGGAAACCCACGTCCGAACTCACTTAGCTCCAACGTAATGCACTTACAACTACAAAATACACTGTTCTGGCCATGACTGACATTTGTAACGTACTGAGAACATTGTACAGGTACCGTGGGTGGTAAAACATAACAGCGCAACTTTAGGTTTGGCTAATGCTCATTGTTTCTATAATTGTGTGCAGGTGCTGGATTTGGTGATCTGCACAGCCATTTTTTTTAAATTTCTTTAATGAATGATTTTCCTGCATACTGTATATTCTTCTCATATAAAAAAGCTACACACATCTTGATTATATGTACATTGTGTGCGTTTGTCTGCTTTTGTCATAATGAAATATATGTTCTTGGTGTGTTATTTACGTGCGGTTTATCTTTGTGTGTTTTATGTCACATAACTGTTAGCACTGAATTATTAATGGCATTCATTGCACTAATTGTTGACTGGGCAGGACACGCTCTGGGTCACTTACAGCAATACCACATTTCCACAAAAACCGCTAAGCTTGCGAGTGATGGTTCAAATGGCTCTGAGCACTATGGGACTTAACTTCTGAGGTCATCGGTGCCCTAGACGTAGAACTACTTAAACCTAACTAACCTAGGGACATCACACACATCCATGCCCGAGGCAGGACTGTAGCGCCTAGAACCGCTCGGCCAACTCGGCCGGCTTGCGAGTGAAATGCAGTATTTTTTTATTATTATTAGGATTTGAAGACTTTTTATTAGTAGAAAGTGTATGCGGCACGCCTAGTGAGGGTAGATGGGACACAGTACGACGTCTCTCAACTTTCTGTGCCGAAAGCTTAAGAGTGATAGTAAGGAACAATGTAATACGCAACACAAACCAGCTCCACTTAAGCCGCCCATGGACACAAGGAGAGTTCCCTGAAACCTACAGTACACCAGCTAGTTGGTTCAAATGAAGTGTTGGCTTTATTCTGACACTATTGTGCTGACAGCAGAACCCCGTCACCGAGCCCCAAAAACCTTGGAGCCGTGAGCAGAGGATTATAGGTATTACAAACGTCCATTGGTTGGTTGAAGCTTTGTTGACAACTCAGGAATGTCGACAGACACTTGGAAAAATTATGAACGGTATTCACGAGAGAGGTCGCTTTGTCGTTCACCACACCAAGAAACGCCATTGTATGAAGACTGGGAGGGTTCCTTACGCAGTGTTGATCCTTCTTTGGGTGAGATCGCAAATAGACAATACAATGACGAGACTACTTCGTTCAAAGCGTTCTAACTGTAGGCTCGTTCGAGTAAAAATCACAGCTGGTCATGATAACGCAAATGCATTCGGCCGAGATATTTTCCCATTTATAGTCTGTCTCGACTGGCCCAAGGGCGTTCCGGTGGTGCCCAACGATGCTCATCACGATCCACGAGTGGTCACAATAATTTCTTTTGGCCATTCCGAAGTGTTTAATAACCTTACTCCAAAGCGATAAGCCCATGCATCTGCGTACCTTTTTGTGTTGTCTCGTAGCCCTCTCGTTGTAGAAAACCACTACTAGTACGAGGAGGAGGAGGAGGAGAAGGAGGAGGAGCAGATTAATGTTTAACGTTCCGTCGAGGAAGAGGTCACCAAGGACGGTGCATAAGCTCCGATTAGGGAAGGATAGAGAAGAAAAGCTCAAAATGGTTCAAATGGCTCTGAGCACTATGGGACTCAACTGCTGAGGTCATTAGTCCCCTAGAACTTAGAACTAGTTAAACCTAACTAACCTAAGGACATCACACACATCCATGCCCGAGGCAGGATTCGAACCTGCGACCGTAGCAGTCTCGCGGTTCCAGACTGCAGCGCCAGAACCGCGCGGCCACTTCGGCCGGCAGAAGAAAAGCGGCCGTGTACTTTCGAAGGAACAATGCTGATATTTACCTTAAGCAATTTAGGGAAATGACGGGAAACCCAAAAAATCAAGGCTGGACGCGGGTTTGAAACGTCTTCCCAAATGCGAGTCCAGTGTGCTAAACGCTACGCTACCTTGCTCGGTCAACAGCTATTAGGTTACTGGTAGCCTTTTAAAGGGACCTTGCGAAAATTTAACACATCTTCGTGCAATTTTGTTCTTTTAAGAAATTTTTTCAGCCTAAATGTGTTGTTTATATTAATCGTGGGGTATGGAAAGCAAAATGATCTCACTGTTCACTTTCAAAATGAATGACTTTTCTCTTATGTATACAACGTTAGGTTCACAACATTTAACATTTGTGTTTGGCATACTACACGTTTTGCTGTAAATGACATGCACACATTAACTTGGCTCACTTTTTTGTTGGAAATTTGTGGTAAGGTCTTATGGCACCAAACTGCTGAGATCATCCGTCCCTAAGCTTACCACTACTTAATCTAACTTAAGATAACTTACGCTAAGGGCAACACACACACCCATGCCCGAGGGAGGACTCGAACCTCCGATGTCGGTCTTTAGAACGAAATACATCACTGACCCTATGTATGAGATTCCTACGCACACGTCATGTAATTCGCGTAAGTAATGGGCCGCTGATCCGCGTGCTCTGTGATGCCACCCGATAGCGACGCAGCTGAATTCCATATGATTTACACCAAACGTATTCGGTCACCAAGGCGTCAGCGCGAGTTCACTATAAAGCTCCTCAAACCACTGTAACACGGTTCTGGCTCCGGAACACGAACAATTATACTGCTGAAAGATGACTTCGCCGACGGGGAAGAGATCAAGATGAAAAGATGCATGTGGTTTGCAGCTGTCAGCGTGTTTTCGATTACGACCACAGGTCCCATGCAAGCGCAAGATCATGTCTCCAATACCATAATACTGCTGCTACCAGTCTGCGTCCGTGAAGGTATGCACGTTCCGAGCCGTTCACATCGATGACGGGGTTTGTGGTAAAGACCAGTGGCCTAATGTAGCAAAAATGTGATTCACCCCAAGAGGGGACACGTTTGCGCTGATAGACAGTCGAATCCTAATGGTCGCGTGCCCACTGCAATCGTAACTGACGAGGTCGTTGGGTCAACACGTGAACACGTAGGGGTGGTCTACTGCGGAGCTCCAAGTTGAACAATGTACGATGAACGGTGTCCTCCGCTTTTCTCAATGGAATTCACCATTTGCAGCCCTTATCTTCGCTAAGGTGGTCACCGTAAATGTCTGCTATGGTTACGTACTTTTGCTAGCACGTCACGTGCCCACAATACCACCAGGTGTCACCCAACGTCGCGATGGGCAGTGGTCATA
Organism: Schistocerca nitens; assembly: GCF_023898315.1. Taxonomy (NCBI): domain Eukaryota; kingdom Metazoa; phylum Arthropoda; class Insecta; order Orthoptera; family Acrididae; genus Schistocerca; species Schistocerca nitens. The sequence continues at coordinate 652,900,658 of NC_064617.1, forward strand.
ATCTTTTGGCTCATTAGTGTGTATTGGTGAAATTTACCTGCATACGTAGATTCATAACCACTTTTCGCAATGACCAGACAAACCATCACCTGATCAAAACGTTTGGATGTGTGAATGTGCTCTTTTAGTATCTAGTTGCTAAACAACAGAAGTGCTCACTAAAATGAAGTATTTGCTAAATGTTTTGCTCAGAATTATAATTACACTGCTACTGATCTATCTGCTATAAGAGGCCGGCCAATTCACTGAGAAATCTTTGAAAGATATGCAGGTGTCAATGTACTTCTGAATAGCATACGAAGATATGGTCCTGGTCACATAAACCGATACCACATTAGCTGTTTGTGGCTCTCTAAATACAAACAGATATTCCATTTGAAATTAATTTATTGACACTTGGATAGAACAGTTGTTCGGCAATGTAATTAATGCCAAAAGCACTACCTATACGCTTGTACAATTAACAATTTGCAGGCACCTCTACCAGATTCACCAGTGATAAATTTTTGGGCATATTAGGAGATAATCAGTACCAATCAGCAACCAAGTATTATGTTACCAAAATCTAACAAACAATGTTATCAGATTTGTCAGATTATGCATATAATAGAAAATGTAAAAGAGATAGGACGTTAATGAGAAAGGTGGTAAGTGACAGGAATAACTGAGAAGTTTTTCATTTAAGATTTTGTACCAGTGCTACTCGTGGCGATAGATAATAGCGCAAGAAGTGTCGACGCAAATGGGAAGCCATCTCAACGTACATTCATTAATTTTACCCATTGCTGTCAGTGGTCCCAGTACATGCGGGATGAACTATCTTACAGGCTGCAGCTTGAGTTGCTAGAATGTGGATGTCGTCTCCGACCTCAGTTTTGAAATATTAGACCGACAAAGCCTACGCAAGATAATCGCAGCAGGTAATGACACTGTGTGTTTCGACAGGAATCCACGTCAGATGATGGGCAGCACTCCACCCGGAGCCGGATTAAGCAAGAAGTGCGCGGAGTTAAGCCGCCCAGGGCGTCGCCTCAAGCAGCGGTAAGAGGAAGATTTAGCTGCCTGCTGTCACCACAGCTGCACAATAGTAGATGATATCAACATGTTGCCGACATGTTGCCGACATGTTGCGACGGCATGAAGGGTAACTAATTATAATTTATTATAGAACTTCCCCTTACACTTGCATATGCACTGAAGAGTCAAGGAAACTGGTACATCTACCCAATATCCTGTAAAACCATTGCGAGCACGTAGAAGTGCCGAAACACGACGTTGCATGGACTCGAATAATGTCTGAAGTAGTGCTCGAGAGAATAGACACCATGAATCCTGTAGGACTGTCCATGAATCCGTAAGAGTACGAGAGGGTGGAGACCTCTTCTGAACAGCACGTTGCAAGGCATCCCAGATCTGCTCATTAATGTTCATGTGTAGGGAATTTGGTGGCCAGCGGAAGTATTTCAACTCAGAAGAGTGTTCCTGGAGCCACTATGCAGCAATTCTGGACGTGTGCTGTGTCACATTGTCCTTTTGGAATTGCCCAAGTCCGTCGCAATACACAATGGACATGAATGGATGTAGGTGATCAGACAGGATGCTTACGTACGTTTCACCTGTCAGAGTCGTATCTAGACGTTTCACGGGACTCATGTCACTCCAACTGCACATGCCCCATAGTATTATATAGCCTCTATCAGCTTGAACACTCCCCTGCTGTCATGTAGGGTCCATGGATTCATGAGGTTGTCGTCATACCCATACACGTCCATCTGCTCGATATAATCTGAAACGATACTCGTTTGACCAGGCAAAATGTTTCCAGTCATCAACAGTCCAATGCCGGTGTTGACAGATCGTGCAGTCATCAATGGTACACGAGTGGCCTTCAGCTCGGAAGGCCCACATTGCTGATGTTTCGTTGAATGGTTCACACGCCGACACTTGTTGATGGTCCAGCATTGAACTCTGCATAAATTTTCAGAACAGTTGCATTTTTTTCACATTGAACGATTCTCTTCAGTCGTCATTGCTCCCGTTCTTGCAGGACCTTTTTTCAGCCACAGCGATGTCGGAGATTTAATCTTTTACCGGATTCCTGATACTCACGGTACACTCATGAAATGGTCGTACAGGAAAATACCTACTTCATCGCTTCCTGTTGTGTTCCATCGCTCGTGCACCGACTACGACACCACATTGAAACTCAGTTAAATCTTAGTAATCTGCCATTATAACAGCAGTAACAAAGTGTAGCGGCACCACCGTTTAGGATAGGGAAACTTAGTTTTGTGCAATTTTCTGAGTACAAGTTACAGGCAGGTGTGGGCCTGTTTGCAGTGAATTACGCATAGCAACAGTTGCGAAGTAGAATAGAGGCCACAGGGCGATCAAATTGCTGAAAGAGTATACGTAGCGGTTTTGCATGTCGCAAATCACAGGCAGAAGGGGCCCACTGGCCAACCTAGCGTGTTATGAGTACGTAACGCGAAGCGGCACTTATGGCAAAACAGAGGCGCACAGCCGCATATAAATAGGTGCGGGTTTCTAACGAGATTCATTCAAGTGTGGCAGCTCTCCTGGACGGCGGGGCATGTCACAGCACCAGCTACACGCTGCCACAGATGGGGCGCCAGCATTCCAGTCCAAGGCGGGTTACTGGTTCGACCTTCTGAGCCTGACGTGAGGTCCAGAGCCAACCAGTGGCGGACGACTCCATGGCTCGCTACCACGGGCAGGCATCCTGGCTTCCAACACACACCGGAGGCATCCCGAGGCGAGGGCTGCAGATTCGATCTCCAGATCGCGGGCACTAGTTGTCACTGCGATCTTAGACATGACGGCGAGTAGTACGCAGCTGGCCGCCTGCGGCTCACACTGAGCGGCGGTGAGTCGGAAGGGACGCAGACTGCCTAGTCAACTGCCAGCATCCAGGCGACGCCGCAACTCCACTGCCGTACAAGGTCGACACACAGCAGGGCGTGCACAGGTTTCTGAGGTAGCCACTCAACACCGAGCCATTTCGCAGACAGTGAAGTAGTGTCCTCAGCATTGTGGGACCCAGTGACGCAGATAGAGGGGGATAGGAGCACTGTAGTTGGAAACAATAAATCACTTGGAAAGCTCGGACAAGTCTTAATATGGTGCCTTCTACCTGTTCCCACTGCATTTGATGTTGCTGTTACATTCGTTCGGAGAAGTTGTCACTACACGATGTAACAACTGCGCTTGACACTTGTTGTCTTACATAGGCATTGCCGACCACAGTGCCGTATTTTGCCTATTTACATATCTCTGTATCTGAATAGACATACCTGTACCAGTTTCTTTGGCGCTTCAATGTATATTCCTAGGGTGAAAAGGGTCCATCCGTTTATGAATCTCTGCTGGAGTTTTTCTCATGTAATGATAAAATAATTCGAGTGTAATAAATAAACGTTTTGTTCACTTCTTACAGTAAACAATGGTCTGTCTGTCCTTTGTACAAATCAGTTAGCAGCTTGCTAACAAGGGAAGCTCCCCATCGCACCCCCCTGAAATTTAGATATAAGTTGGCACACTGGATAGGCCTTGAAAAACTGAACACAGATCAATCGAGAAAACAGGAAGAAGTTGTGTGGAACTACGAAAAAATAAGCAAAATATACAAACTTAGTAGTCAACGCTCAAGATAGACAACATCAAGGATAATATGAGCTCAGGAGCGCCGTGGTCCCGTGGTTAGCGTGAGCAGCTGCGAACAAGAGATCCTTGGTTCAAATCTTCCCTCTAGTAAAAATTTTACTTTTTTATTTTCGCAAAGTTGTGATCTGGCCGTTCGTTCATTGACGTTTCTGTTCACTGTAATAAGTTTAGTGTCTGTGTTTTGCGACCGCACCGGTAACCGTGCGATTAGTAGACGAAAGGACGTGCCTCTCTAATGGGAACCGAAAACATTTGATCGCAAGGTCATAGGTCGACTGATTCCTCCACAGGAAAACGCGTCTGATATATTCTATACGACACTTGTGACGGCATGTGCGTCACATGACAGGAATATGTTGTCTACCCACCTAACTTGTACACTTGGCGAATGGGTAAAAAGATTCTTCTACCTTACCCGATTTCGGTTTTCTTGTGGATGTGATAATCACTCCCAAAAAAGTGAGGAAAACATAAGAGTTTGTTACATGAACTGAAAATAAAAAACAAACTTTTCACTGGAGGGAAGACTTGAACCAAGGACCTGTAGTTCCGCACCAGCTCACGCTAACCACGGGACCACGGCGCTCTTCAGCTCACATCAGCATTCTGTTGCCTATCTTGCGCATGGACTACTCAGTTTGTTTATTTTGCTTATTTTTTCGTAGTTCCACACAACTTCTTCCTGTTTTCTCGATTGATCTGTGTTCAGTTTTTCAAGTCCTATCCACTGTACCAACTTATAACTAAATCTGAGGGGGGTGCGATGGGGAGGTTCCCTTGTAAGATTTGCTCATCAGTAATGACAGCAAACCATCACCACCAACAACAGTTCAGATATACATGCTGACATCGCATGTGGAGGATAAACTGATAGAGAAAGTAATTATATGAGTATGTTGAAAGACAATTCAGTGCATGAAGAGAGATGAAGATCTAATACTAACTGGAGACTGGAATGCGGTTGAAGGGGAAAGACTAGAAGGAAAGTTTCCAGGAGAACATGGGCTTGGTAGTAGGAATGAGAGAGGAGAAAGACCGATTAAGCTCTGATGTAAGTTTCAGTTGCTAATAGCGAATATTCTGATCAATAATCACAGGAGGTGGAGGAGGTACACTTTGAAAAGATCAGGATATAACGGAAGACTTCAGTTAGATTACATTGTGATCGAGCTGAGATTCCGATATCAGATATTGGATCGTAAGTCATACCCAGGAGCAGATATAGACTCGACTTACAATTTCGTAACGATGAAGAGTAAGTTGAAGTTTAGTAGGTCGGAAGAATCATTGCGCAAGGAAGTGGGATATGGAAGTACTAAGGAAATATGCCCCCATGAACCATGGACCTTGCCGTTGGTGGGGAGGCTTGCGTGGCTCAGCGATACAGATAGCCGTACCGTAGGTGCAACCACAACGGAGGGGTATCTGTTGAGAGGCCAGACAAACGTGTGGTTCCTGAATTCCTGAAGAGGGACAGCAACCTTTTCAGTAGTTGCAGGGGCAACAGTCTGGATGATTGACTGATCTGGCCTTGTAACACTAACCAAAACGGCCTTGCTGTGCTGGTACTGCGAACGGCTGAAAGCAAGGGGAAACTACGGCCGTAATTTTTCCCGAGAGCATGCAGCTTTACTGTATGGTTAAATGATGATGGCTTCCTCTTGGGTAAAACATTCCGGAGGTAAAATAGTTCCCCATTCGGATCTCCGGGCGGGGACTACTCAAGATGACGTCCTTATCTGGAGAAAGAAAACTGGCGTTCTACGGATCGGAGCGTGGAATGTCAGATCCCTTATTCGGGCAGGTAGGTTAGAATATTTAAAAAGGGAAATGGATAGGTTAAAGTTAGATATAGTGGGAATTAGTGACGTTCGGTGGCAGGAGGAACAAGACTTCATGTCAGGTGACTACAGGGTTATAAACACAAAATCAAATAAGGGTAATGCAGGAGTAGGTTTAATAATGAATAGGAAAACAGGAATGCGGGTAAGCTACTACAAACAGCATAGTGAACGCATTATTGTTGCCAAGATAGATACGAAGCCCAAGCCTACTACAGTAGTACAAGTTTATATGCCCACTAGCTCTGCAGATGACGAAGAAACTGAAGAAATGTATGATGAAATAAAACAAATTATTCAGATAATGAAGGGAGACGAAAATTTAATAGTCATGGGTAACTGGAATTCGTCAGTAGAAAAAGGAAGAGAAGGAAATATAGTAGGTGAATATGGATTGGCGGTAAGAAACGGAAGAGGAAGCCGCCTGGTGAAATTTTGCACAGAGCACAAGTTAATCATAGCTAACACTTGTTTCAAGAATCATAAAAGAAGATTGTATACATGGAAGAAGCCTGGAGATACTGACAGGTTTCAGATAGATTATATAATGGTAAGACAGAGATTTAGGAACCAGGTTCTACAATGTAAGACATTTCCAGGGGCAGATGTGGACTCTGACCACAATCTATTGGTTATGAACTGTAGATTAAAACTGAAGAAACTGCAAAAGGTGGGAATTTATGGAGATGCGACCTGGATAAACTGACTAAACCAGAGGTTGCAGAGAGTTTCAGGGAGAGCATAAGGGAAAAATTGACAAGAATGGGGGAAAGAAATACAGTAGAAGAAGAATGGGTAGCTTTGAGGGATGAAGTAGTGAAGGCAGCAGAGCATCAAGTAGGTAAAAAGACGAGGGCTAGTAGAAATCCTTGGGTAACAGAAGAAATATTGAATTTAATTGATGAAAGGAGAAAATATAAAAATGCAGTAAATGAAGCAGGCAAAAAGGAACACAAACGTCTCAAAAATGAGATCGACAGGAAGTGCAAAATGGCTAAGCAGGGATGGCTAGAGGACAAATGTAAGGATGTAGAGGCTTATCTCACTAGGAGTAATATAGATATTGCCTACAGAAAAACTAAAGAGGCCTTCTGAGAAAAGAGCTGAGATGGAAACCCAGTCCTAAGCAAAGAACGGAAAGCAGAAAAGTGGAAGGAGTATATAGAGGGTCTATACAAAGGCGATGTACTTGAGGACAAAATTATGGAAATGGAAGAGGATGTAGATGAAGATGAAATGGGAGATGTGGTACTGCGTGAAAAGTTTGACAGAGCACTGAAAGATCCAAACAAAGCTCCGGGAGACAGCCTTGGCAGAGCCAGTCCTGACAAAACTGTACCATCTGGTGAGCAAGATGTATGAGACAGGCGAAATACCCTCAGACTTCAAGAAGAATATAATAAATGCAATCCCAAAGAACGCAGGTATTGACAGATGTGAAAATTACCGAACTATCAGTTTAATAAGTCACGGCTGCAAAATACTACGCGAATTCTTTACAGACGAATGGAAAAACTAGTAGAAGACGACCTCGGGGAAGATCAGTTTGGATTCCATAGAAATATCGGAACACGTGAGGCAATACTGACCCTACGACTTATCTTAGAAGCTAGATTAAAGAAAGGCCAACCTACGTTTCTAGCAATTGTAGACTTGGAGAAAGCTTTTGACAATGTTGACTGGAATATTCTCTTTCAAATTCTGAAGGTGGCAGGGGTAAAATACAGGGAGCGAAAAGCTATTTACAATTTGTACAGAAACCAGATGGCAGTTATAAGAGTCGAGGGACCTGAAAGGGAAGCAGTGGTTGGGAAGGGAGTGAGGCAGGGTTGTATCCTCTCCCCGATGTCATTCAATCTGTATATTGAGCAAGCAGTGAAGGAAACAAAAGAAAAATTCGGAGTAGGTATTAAAATCCATGGAGAAGAAATAAAAACTTTGAGGTTTGCCGATGACATTGTAATTCTGTCAGAGACAGCAAAGGACTTGGAAGAGCAGTTGAACGGAATGGATAGTGTCTTGAAGGGAGGATATAAGATGAACCTCAACAAAAGCAAAACGAGGATAATGTAATGTAGTCGAATTAACTGGGGTGATGTTGAGGGTACTAGATTAGGAAATGAGACACTTAAAGTAGTAAAGGAGTTTTGCTATTTGGGGAGCAAAATAACTGGTGATGGTCGAAGTAGAGAGGATATAAAATGTAGACTGGCAATGGCAAGGAAAGCATTTCTGAAGAAGAGAAATTTGTGAACATCGAGTATAGATTTAAGTGTCAGGAAGTCGTTTCTGAAAGTATTTGTATGGAGCGTAGCCATGTATGGAAGTGAAACATGGACGATAAATAGTTTGGACAAGAAGAGAATAGAAGCTTTCGAAATGTGGTGCTACAGAAGAATGCTGAAGATTAGATGGGTCGATCACATAACTAATGAGGAAGTACTGAATAGGATTGTGGAGAAGAGAAGTTTGTGGCACAACATGACTAGAAGAAGGGATCGGTTGGTAGGACATGTTATGAGGCATCAAGGGATCACCAGTTTAGCATTGGAGGGCAGCATGGAGGGTAAAAATCGTAGAGGGAGACCAAGAGATGAATACACTAAGCAGATTCAGAAGGATGTAGGCTGCAGTAGGTACTGGGAATGAAGACGCTTGCACAGGATAGAGTAGCATTGAGAGCTGCATCAAACTAGTCTCAGGACTGAAGACCACAACAACAAGGAAATATGCTTCAAGTTCTCTGAGGCCTTATACACAGTGATAATTAATAGCTCAAATAGGCATTTCAGTTGACGAGAAATGAACGTCTCTAAAAAGGGCCATCACAGAAGCTGGAAAGAAAAACGTAGGTACAAGGAAGATTACTGCAAAGGAACTGTGGGTAGTTGAAGAATACTTCAGCTGATCGACGAAAGAAGGAAGTACAAAAATATTCAGGGGGAATCAGGAGTACAGAAATACAAATTACTTAGGAATGACATAAGTAGAAAATTCTGAGAACCTAAGCTGAATTGGCTGAATGAAAAAGTGAAGAAATTGAAAAAGGAATGTCTATCGGAAGGACTGACTCAGCACACAGAAATGTCTAAGCATCATCCGATGAAATAAAATGCAAGGCGGTAACATTAAGAGTGCAGTGGGAATTCCACTGTTAAATGCAGAGGAGAGCGAACAGATGGAGAGAGTACATTGAATGCCTCTGTGGATCAGAGGAGTTGTTTGATGAGTGATAGAAGAACATGAGTCGACAGGAAGCGATAGCGAATCCAGTAGCAGAATCAGAGCTGAAAAGTGCTTTGGAAGACTTAAGATCAAATAAAACTGAAGGGATAGATAACATCCAATCAGAATTTGCGAAATCATTGGGAAAGTGGTAACGCATCGACTATTAACGTTGGTGTATAGAATGTATGAGTCTGACGATATAACATATGACTTTCGGAAAATAATCATCCATACAATTCCGAAGACTCAAGAGCTGATAAGTGCGATAATTTTTGCACAATCAGCTAAGCAGCGCATGCTTCCAAGTTGGTGACAAGAATAATGTGCAGAAGAATGTAAAAGAAAACAGATGGTTTGTTAGACGACTTTCCGTTTGGCTTTAGGAGAGGTAAAGGCACCAGATGATCATTACGGTTGATAAAGGAAGCAAAACTGAGGAAAATTCAAACAAGTTCATAGGATTTGTTGATCCACAAAAAGCGTTAGATAATGTAATGTGGTGTAAGATGTTCGAAAATCCGAGAGAAATGATGGTGAGTTACAGGGAAAGACGGGTAATATACAATGTGTGCAAGAAGCAAGAGGGAACAATGAGACTGGAAGACCAAGAACAAATTGCTTGGATTAAAATGGGTGTATGACAGAGACGTAATCTTCTGTGCCTCCTATTTAATCTCTATAGAAGTAAATAAAAGAAAGGTTCAAGAGTGGGGTTCATATTAGAGGTGAAAGGATATCAATGATGGGATGAGCTGTTGACACTGACATAGTCAGTGAAAGTGAAGAAGAATTACAGGATGTGGTGAATGGAACGACCAATCTAATGAATAGGGAATATCGATTGAGAATAAATCGACGAAATTAATGAGAAGTATCAGAAATGAGAACAGCAAGAAACTTAGCATCAGAACTGGGGATCACGAAACAGGCAAGAATAAGGAATTGTGCTACCGAGGCGGAGAGATAACCCGTGATGGACGGAGAGAGGAAGACACAGAAACAATTTAGCACAGGCAATAATGACAAATTTGTACGAAATAAGTCTACTAGTATCGAACATAGACATTAACATGAGGAAGAAATTTCTGAACCGCAGAAAATTTGGGTGCAATAGTAGTTAATGCTTAACCCTACAAACATCAGACTAAACAATTTGAAATTGTCTGACTTTAGTCTGACTGAAAAAGAAAGGAGTAGAACACCCAGGTGGCTTGGTCGTTTGTCAATGTAACTTAGTACATGTACACACACCATCTACGTGTATATGTATATGATTAGTTCTCTCTCAGGGTTGGAATGGCCACTAGAGTGCATAAGAGTTGTTCGTTGTTATGGTTGTTGCTAGGCCTCTTACAGTACACAAGGAGCAAGATCAACGTCATAAGCTGAATGATGTTGACTGATCACCGTGAAGAACAAGGTTATAGCACGTCCTTAAGTGAGACATTGTTATCAGCACTTGACAGAATTTGAAAAGGGCCTCATTGTGGGTCTCCCTTTGTCCTGCTGGCCGAATTGTGCAGTATTCAGATTTATGAGGCACTTAGATATGACAGTGATCAGATGTTGCAGTACATGGGAACCTAAGGGCTGGTATACTCGTCATGAAAACTGTAGTAGCCCACGTCTGACCAATACGAGAGGATCGCCGCGTTACTCACCTACCACTTTGAAACACACTCACAACAGTGCCTGCCATCTTAGAACAAGTAATGGATTCCCTGCAACACTCTGTCACCCCACAACATTTCTTGGAGACTAGCAGCAGCAATAGTAATAGTAAAGAAATACTCCTCCATGTTTAGGCAACTATTAACAGCATAACACAAACGACTACTATAGCGTCCCCAGTGAAATAATACGAAAAGACTTAAAAAACAGTATTTATAAAGAAGAGACATTTAAAAATTGATTAATATACATCTTTCTCATGTACCCGTAAAATAATAATTTCTTTGTGTAAGTTTCGAGGGCAAAGAAATATAACAAAATGATCTAAAGAGACGACTAGATACGCTCTTTTGTTAATTTTTTAGTCGTCTTCACTTCTTCTCTTGTCTTGATTGCGTGTAGACGGACACCTTGCGAGTGATGGCAAATGTAAGCATATTTGTACTAATTAAGCAAACAATATATTGATCTAATATTATTGTACACTTTTAATTTGTAAGAGGTGATCCCGATTTCATCTCCGCCTTCCTTGAATTAACCTGCATTCGAGTAATTTACAGTTCAACAATCGCAGCGGCCGATGCAGCCAACGACGCCATTACGTGGCGATATTAACTTATAAAAAAATTTGCGGAAGCGAAAAACTCGCCCGCTATTAACATAATATACATTTTTCTCCACAGCCGCCCGACGCTGCAGAAAATACGTAGCTTTAAGATTCTTATTTTCGGTACCACAGCCGAGAGCCAGAGCCAGGACTCCGACTAAAATGCAATGGTTAATGGAGGTAAGAAAAAATACCCTCGCGCGTGTGTGGGCCGCAATTGTAATTAATAACTAAAGATTTTTTGCTTTAACGTGAACTGACTAGCCGAGGAAATTAATATGAAAAGTTTATTCCATTGTTCAACTTATATGCTCATGTTTTAAGACTCAGCGCGTCTAACATTCATTAACGTAACAAATAATTTAATATTGATATTGTTAAAAAGAAGAACTTCACAAAAGCACTTAATTGTAAATAAAAAGTGAATGAAATATTTTGATTAAGGCCCACCACGTAAGTCGGCAACAATCCACGTAACCAACAAATAATATATATTAAATTACGACGACCGACGGACGCGAGATTGGCAGGGCAACTTTGGGGCCCGATGAAAGAAAATGCAAGATTTATTACGTTTCTATTGTAATGAATTTAATTATGTATGTGCCTAATTGTTGTAAAATGTTAATGCCTATATGAATTCTTTTACATGTACAACAACAAAACCACATCCTGAGGAGAACTGGAGAAGAAAAAGTGTAGAAAAGAAAAAGGATTACGTAAAAGATAAATAACTAAGGTAAGGCCTATTGTGCAAGCATCCTGTGTAGCTCTGGCGGAATATCGAACCCATATGCACATGAGATACGTTCGGTAAAAGAAATTAGTAGGTAAAGTGCAAATTAAAATGCGTGTATTTGTGTATTTTTGTGTTTATTCTTGGAGGGGTTAATTATTCGTGTATCAGTGTTAAAGATTTGTCAGTGGCTTAAAGTGATTTTATTATGGGTAAGATAGAACAACCTAAAGCATGCGTATCAGATGAACAAAATTCTGTTAACATAGAAAGTGAGGATCAATTGCAATACGTAAACGAATCCCAAGCCACCGCTTCGGATAACATAATTTCCGGAGCGGGGGGCGAGGATCTGTGGACGGTGAATGACGCTCCACAGCAGAATGGGAATAGAATAACAACTCCACTGCCTGGGCAGGGGGGCCAATCGAGTGCTAGATTAAGCGAGGCACCGGTATGCTCACCGATTGCAGACCCATTTGCAGAATTTCTGCGCAGGTTAGAAGAAAGAGATAGGGAGAGAGATCAGAAATTTGCTCAGATGCTCTATGAGCAAGAGGAACAAAGAGAACAGAAAGAAAGGGAAAAAGAAAGAATGTCAGATCAAAGGGAAAAAGAAAGAGTCGAAAAACTGGCTCAGATGCTACATGAGCAGGAGAAAAAATTAATGCAAAATCTCAGTGAGCAAGAGCAGCGCAGTGAAGCGAAACTAGACAGTATCCAAACCGAACTTGTCGAGATGCGGGACGCTTGCAAAGAAATACCCGATCTTGTGCAAAGCTTAGCCGGCGAGATGCAAAAATTACAGATATCGCAGGCTAGGCTTAAAGACAATGTCCAGACGTTAATCAACCGCGTGGATAATGTGGAAATAGATGCACGGAAAAGTATTGATACATATTTGGAAGTGCAAGCTCAAAAAGTCGAAAAAGAATTTAATGAATGGCTAGAACTAAAGGATCGCGAGATATCTGCAAAGATTGAAAGCGATGTAAAAACAGCTGTAGAACAAGCGACTGCGGCCGCGAGTGTAAATATTGACGCTAGCGCTGCCGCACTACACGCCGAGTTAACACAGATCAAATCCCGTGTGACCGCGGAGTTGCCGAATTGGCAACAGGAGGTCGCGCGGAGGTCTGCGTTGGAAAGCAATGTAAACAGTGTCGGACAGATAATGAATCCGACTCCGCGTACTGATTACTATAATAACGCTGACGGTATGCAGGGTGTGAGTGCGCAGCCGCAACCTAATGTGAATTACGGGCACGAACAATATGCGATACCGTGCATCGCAGATCACGATGTAATGAATGTCACGGAAGGTAGCAATCAGATGTGCAAAAAGGAGGACAATGTGATAAAACACAGGATATTCCAACAATTCAATAGTGAAAAACGAAATGTTCACCCTGTGGTATTCATTTAAGAGCTTCAGGAATGTGTTTCCCAGGACATGGGCGGAAAGACAAAGAATACAGTTCGTGGTCTCCTTTATTCAAGGTGACGCGGCACTGTGGGCCACCGACGTGTCCGAAAAATGTCTAACGATGAAACAGTTTGAAGGTGCTTTCTTGCAAAAATTCTGGTCCGATAGCGTCCAAGAAAGACTACACAAGGAGTGAAGGAGTGGTGCAGTCCGGAAATGAACAATCCTAAGGTGGGAACGTTACGTAAATATTTTGAAAAGTATATAAACAAAACCAGGTACTGGGACGAGCCCATGTCCGACCGTGACATAATCATATTAATAAAAATGAAGTTTCCCAGTGAAATTAAAAGATATTTCATCAATGTGCCGGAATATGATATGGAACAATTCATGGAAATAATGGATTCTTTTGACTTATTAATCGAAGACATGAAAACCGAAAACAAGTGGAACCATGCAGGCTGTAACCAACAAAAAGCCGATTACAATGGCAGCCATAGTAAATGTAGTAACTTAGTACCAAATGGTAACGGGAATAGGCAAGAGCACCGGCAACAGAATCGAGGCACAAACAATGGCAATGGTTATAACGGCAACGCTTATAATCGTCAAAATCGGAAGAGACATCATGATGGACGCATGACTAATGGGTATAATGGTAACGGCAATCCGCAATGGCGGAACAACCGAAACCAGTGGCGTGGTTGTAATGAATCGACACCACAGTGGCAACAAAACACAGCGCCACAATGGAACGGCAACCCAGGTCCATCACAGAACATGTCAGGAAGTTACAACCGACCACCGCAAAACCAGAGCCATACACAGTATCAAAATACACCATCGGGGAGGCAGGATGGCCAACTCAACAGTAGCAACAACAACCAGAACCACAATGTGAGGTTAGTGGAAGTGACAGACGTCAACCCACTAATGCTCATCCGTTAAACTAAAGACAGCCACAAAACGCTCTCCGTTGTTGGCTGCAGGATGGTGCAGTGAGGGCACATTCACGGATTACAGCCATAAACTTTGTATGCTGAGATACAATGAGGGAATAAAGATAGAAAAGGAACTTGTAGACACACCGCAGAAATGTAACCGAACCGACAAAAGTGTTGTGCAGGCTATATTGCAAGCAGATATGTAAGGAACACCAATACAGATAATAGTCGATACCGGTGCGTCAACCAGTCATGAGTGCAAGTTTTTACAAGTACTTGAGTACAATATGTAAGCATATTTGTACTAATTAAGCAAATAATATATTGATCCAATATTATTGTACACTTTTAATTTGTAAGAGGTGATCCCTATTTCATCTCCACCTTCCTTGAATTAACCTGCATTCGAGTAATTTACAGTTCAACAATCGCAGCGGCCGATGCAGCTAACGACGCCATTACGTGGCGATATTAACTTATAAAAAATTTAGCGGAAGCAAAAAACTCGCCCACTATTAACATAATATACATTTTTCTCCACAGCCGCTCGACGCTGCAGAAAATACGTAGCTTTACGATTCTTATTTTCAGTACCACAGCCGAGAGCCGGAGCCAGGACTCCGACTACAATGCAATGGTTAACGGAGGTAAGAAGAAATACTCTCGCACGTGTGTGGGCCGCAATTGTAATTAATAACTAAAGATTTTTTGCTTTAAAGTGAACTGACTAGCCGAGGAAATTAATATGAAAAGTTTATTCCATTGTTCAACTTATATGCTTATGTTTTAAGACTCAGCGAGTCTAACATTCATTAACGTAACAAATAATTTAAGATTAATATTGTTGAAAAGGAGAACTGCACAAAAGCATTTAATTGTAAATCAAAACTGAATGAAATATTTTGATTATGGCCCACCACGTAAGTCGGCAACAATCCACGTGACCAACAAATAATACATATAAAATTACGACGGCCGACGGACGCGAGACTACCTAGGTGTCGTGGCCTGACCGGGAAGTACGAGGTGGTGATGAAAAGCATAACGTTATGTTCAGCGATAAATCACAGTTTAACTCCACCGCAGATAACCATAGTCTGCAAGTATGGCGGTTACTGGGTTGGAAGTCAGAGTCTTCCAAAGTTTGGGAGAAGCGCAGTAGCGCTGTTGCTGGATTATGGTGTGATGACCCACCAGGTATGACTTCAGGTCTTGGCTGGTAGTGACTGAGGGAACACTGACGGCACAACGTATGTCACGGACATTCTACGTCCTCATGTGTTATCTCTAATGCGACGGTATTGTGGTGCCATTTTACAACAGAACAATCCTCATACACACATGACGCGTGTCCATATAAACTGGTTGCTTGATTTTAAGGTGTTCCCGTGGAAGATTCTCAGATGTCCCCGGTAGAACATGTAACCTATCTCCTTCATAGGTGGACTACATTTCCTAAGAATTCTTCCAATGAATTTCGGTCACCTTCCTTATCTGAGATTAGTTTGATGTGGTCTGTCCACTTTACATCGTTCCGTACGCATACTACTAGATAATTATGGATGTCACTGCTGCCAGTGTTTGTTTTGCAGTCGCGTAATCATGCAGTAATAGGTCTTTATGCCTATTTATGCATAATACGCTACATTTATTTGTGTAGAGGGTCAATTGGCAATATCTGCATGTAGGATCGGTCCTCAGGTCGTCCAGCATTTCACTACAGTCTTCTAGCATTGCGACGTCTTTGTATGCAGCAATATAATTCAGAAAAATCCTCATGAACGTCTGACGTTATCTACTATGGCATGTCATTCTCAAGTGAAAGAAAAATCTGTGACTTCGGCCAAAGGGGTGTCAAAGGGTGATTACTTATCACTTATATATACATACATGTTAAATCTAGTATTAGTCTTATATGGTGAGAAGTAATAGTCCTTTGACATCATCTTGGGGTGCAACCCATTATCTTTCTCTTGGGAATGACATGCAGCATTCTCTTCTTCTGGAAACTATTGAATCCAGTCATACAAATGGTGTGATGTTCCCTACGCTAGTGATGTGTTCATTAGGCAGCATTGTGAAAGTGTTTCCAATGGCTTCCAGGAGCCAACAAACGGCATCACCCTTGGTAGCTACTGATTTCTGGTCCTCGTGGTCGAATTGGGCGAGCTAGGTTTCTCACGGCTGTTTTTCATTCTTGAGAAACAGAATAGGGGAGCATAAAACGCAGGGTGTACCAGAAAGAGCCGGCCGTTGTGGTCGAGCGGTTCTAGCGCTACAGTCTGGAACCGTGCGACCGCTACGGTCGCAGGTTTTAATCCTGCCTCGGGCATGGATGTGTGTGATGTCCTTAGATTAGTTAGGTTTAAGTAGTTCTAAGTTCTAGGGGACTGACGACCTCAGCAGTTAAGTCCAATAGTGCTCAGAGCCATTTGAACCATTTTTTGTACCAGAAAGGTATATCCAAACTTTCAGGAAATATTCCTTACACATAAAGGAATGAAATGTGTTATATGGACATGGGTGCGAAAAGGCGTTTTTTCCGTCTCTGAGCCAGTTTTCTCTTTCTGTTAAAAGTCCCTTTATCATGGGAAACACATAGAAGCAGAACACTATCAGCAGCTGATTTCCCTACGTGGTTTCATTTCGGCGAATGGTTTATTCGACGATATGTGAACCATCACTTTAGTAGAAACCTACTGCTCTCGGATGAGGCTTCTTTTCAACGAGGTCTTTTTGTAAATTTTCACACTCAGTGTATGTAAGCTGTCGACAACGCTCACGAAATCGTGCAGTCATTTCATCAACAAAGATTATCTGTCAGGGTTTGAGCCAGCATTGTTGGCGAGTGTTTGTTAGATCCCCATATCCTTTCACCAAGGTTGAACGGAAATGCTTACCGTGATTTCTTAGAGAATACCATTTCCTTCGTGAACGTGTAGCTTCACGAATGGTACAAAACATGTGATTCATGTGCAGTGGAGTTCCTCCTCATTCCAGTGTTGATGTTCATATGCCTTCTAAGTAACAGATTCTGTGACAGATGGATAGGTTAGAGATGGACCAATTCCTTGGGCCTCACACTTTCCGGATCTAAACTCATTAAACTTTTATTTGCGCCAGAATTTGAATGCGCTTGTGTACGGAATCGCAGTAGAAAATATATAGAGTTTTCATACCCTCATTGTGGGAGGCTGTGAAATTATACGAAGTTCTCCACGGCTACGTTAGCCCATTAGGATTCACTGGGACGTCGGCTGGTGTGTCCTTGCTAAAGGAGGGTATTTTGAACTTTTTATTTAGGAAAGATTTCACATTGTATTGATAAGTTCTTTTCTTGTCTGTTCCCCTGATTAATGTGATTATGAAGAGAAGTAGAAAATGAGCTCTAACATGTAGATAAAGCGTTTGAGTACCTGCGTCCACATAACAAATTTTCTTCCCCTACGTGTGAGGAATGTGAGCCGCGCGTGCCTCGTGTTCCCGCCATCATGTATGTAACACCCCGTTTTTAACATACTTCCACCTTAGTACGTTAATTTAAATTACTACTGTCACTGAGTTACTGCTCTGACTGACCGTGACCGGCGCTAGCAGCGCCTATCGATATATGCCCTTTCGTAGTATCTTTGCTCGACTGCTATTACTTCCCGGTCGTCGTCTGTCGTAGAGAGATCCGCGTCGGGAGCTCGGGTGGCTAGTCAGGTGGAACGCATCTCTAGCGCAGTCGGGACCTGCCAGTCGGGGAGTCGCAATGCGGCACCAGCGCAGTCGGGGTGGGGCGGTGAGGTCTGTGTCCACATGGCTCACCCGACCATTGCCACCACGCATCACTTGAGCCGGGCCACGGTCTCGGTGGATCGTCGGTCGGTCGTCCTACCGGACGACGCGTTTTGGCTCGCCGATCGTTCACGAGTCGGCTGTGTGTGTGTGTGTGTGTGTGTGTGTGTGTGTGTGTGTGTGTGCGTGCGTGCGTGCGTGCATCGACTCCCTATTTGTCTTCATGCTTGCTTAGTTATTGTTCCGTATCGTTCAGGTTTTCGTGCAAGTGTCAGGTTGTTTGTGTAGTTGGTGTTATTTTCACTGACGACTATTATAGATGTTGTCGGCATTCTGCGGGAGTCGGTCGGTTGCTGCGGACCAGGGAAGTTATCTCCTCGCGGTGCAGTGGGCCGGGTGCACTGGCAGTCCCTGCGCAGTGCCAGAGCGAGTGTGGAGCTGTCCGATCGCTACGAGCTTCATGGTTCACCGACCCAGGACGTCAAAGTTGACTAGTGGTTTCAAGTACCCAAGCCACGTCCATTCATGTGGTTCGTTTCGGTGGTTCGCTGTTGTGGAGGTCTTCCTGTGAGCAACACCGAGTGTTTCTATTGCTAAAATTTAGAAGCCATGCGGTGCAATTAACTATATTGGTTGACTACAATTCGAGTGCACCAGCGGAATTTTCTGCCTTGTGGCCGTTAGTGTTCTGGTTACCTGCCCCGGCCACTGATGTAAATCCAGGCAGTGTTCCTTTTGGGTGAGTTTACTATATTACCGTATTTCAAATTCAGGTGTACACTTGACAGCAAAAAAGTGGGTTACTGCCGAATACAACCAACATAACGTAGCTTTGTTGCAGATCCTCTAAACACCAAAACCCAGTGGGGTACAGTCGTTTGACTACACACAATGGGTACCGCAAGAGACAACTAGAGACCGAAGGTCTTTATGGCAGTCAGTCTAGGCGTCAACTAATATCGTCATACAAAACATATTAGAAAACACGTTCTTAGCGATGAGACACCCCATAACACTCATAAACTAACCTTAATTACAACAAGTGACATTCAAAAAGTTATGAGAAAACGGATTATTTTACATATATCGTACAGTAATCCTTAGTCAAAATCAAATACTTGAGACAATTTATGGAGTTACAAAGCCGTACGGCAATTGGAAAAAAGTTTTCGCTCTCGAAAAGGTTTTCCATCCACGTGCTGAACGTCGCTCAACGGCGAGTGGCTCTGGAAACTGGATATTGGACGAACCAGTAAAAAAACGCGATTAACGGCAACAAGCACTCTTCGGAAATCTCGACATTAACAGCGAATCACCAGTAATATCATTGTTCTCGTAACACATTAACAGCTAAGTGTACACAAATTTGAACTTTAAATGACATGACCAACGTCGTAGTTCTGGACCTGGATTCAAACCCAGCGCCTATAGCCATTGCTAACTAAGCTAAGCTTTGTTTGTGGCTTATTGACACCCGATCACTAGGCATAAAGAGACGTGAAGTATAGACGTTTGCACCAGCATCTGTTATCAATTTAGATCCTGAAAATAAATGACGAAAATGTTTTTACTGAACTGAGAATTCTGTCATAACAGTTGCCTTCCTGGGAACTACCCCCAACGACGGTTAATAAGGTATCATTCACAAGGAACAAGGTATGCTCATGTTTAAAATTGAAATGCCATCATGTAAAGCTTGTGACAGGGATTCGAACCCAGCACCTAATCGGATTGTTGACGAAGTACGTAAAATCAGAAGTTAAATGTCAAATTTTTTCACCAATAGCGAGATGTTGTAACCTTAAATGACGATAGAATTTTTTTGCCTGACTGGGATTCGAACCCAGCATCTAGCGCTGTCGTTTTATAGCCAGGAACAGGCGATAAATAGCTATTGTTGGTTCACCAGTAGCGAGATGTGCGCATGTTTAACTAGACATCAGGCGACGAATAGTTCTGTGCTGAATGGAATTCAAACCCTGCACACGTGGTATGAAGACACTTTAACTATCAAATTCTTTTCCAGTAATAGCTAGGAGTAGCATGTTTGTACTTGCAATGATGTGATGCAAAATACTCTGCTGGCTAAAGTTTAATCCACAACATATCGTCTTTGGTGATCACAACGAACACATCGTCAAACCCAAATCCGTTTTCGCCTGTAGGATGGAGAGGAATGTTTGAACTTGAAAAGATGTAAGGAAACGTTTGATCTTGTAATGTTGTGATAAAAGGCTCATCATGTGGCTGTGAGTTGAAACGAACACATTACAGTTGACAACGCACGAAGAGACGTTGAAAATGCGACTATTTTTCACTTTTAGTTCGGAGTGCACATGCTAGGTCTTGAAATGAAATAATGAATATTTTGTGCTGATCAGGATTCGAAACCAGATAGGTGCCTTTGGTGGAGGCCTAGAAGAGTTTGCAATCTTGGGGAACACAGTGAAATCGAATTCGAATCCCAGTCCAGCACCACAATTTTCAACGTCTCAGTTTCAAATAAAGTAAGAGCCTTGTGAACTTTGATGGCCATTGGTTCATGAAATGAAATACGTTTTCTAGTTTACGACGACTTGCTGGTGACAGAGTCTCTGCCTTCCGGGGTTTCTCCATCTGTCACAGCTCTAACGAATGCCGCTCTGCCCCAGTCGGCAGCGAAGGGATGTTATCTTTACTGCGGATATTGAACTACGGAGCGTACTGGCGTTCTGCACTTGGCATTACTAGGGGTGAAGAAGATTTACTTCTGTGTGTTAAAAATCTACGCCTGACGTGAGATGTGAACCTACACGTTTTACACATCAATACAAGATTAATCCACCAGACCACAGAACCCCCTGCCAATCACATAATTATGAATTGCAGGGTATTCATTTAGATGTAGATGTAGATGCAGATGTCAAGGGACGGGTAACAGGAAGGAGGGCGGGATCTGGGAATGCATAGAAGTGCAAAATATAAGCGTGAAATGCTTGCAAAGTATTGCCTACTTAGATGTGTGCCACAGTTCGTTTTATCTTAGGCCCGAGAGATAAGGAAGGACTGTATTTAGAACGAAGAATGCGTTATAGCGAAGGGGAGATCAAAGAATACGGTTTCATAGGTGGTGAGAGGAATGATAGAGAGTAAAGACAGCAGCAATTAAAAGAGAAAATGTAGCGTCAATGGAAACCGCTAGATTTGTTTATAAAGTTTTCGGGGAATGAAATTGAAGGTTACTTGCGGCGATAGTGTCAGAGAGAGAGAGAGTGAGAGAGAATAGAGGAGATATTAACAACGAGTAAACATAATATGAAATCGTTTGCGTATTGTGTGGAGGACGGAGGGTGTATTCATGTTGGAGGGGAGGAGAGTGATGTACTTGAAACAACAAAAACTACTGTGACAGAGTCCATCTACGCTGATTAGTTTGTAAGTATCTAGACAGGGTATCAATGAAATCAAAATAGAATGTTTAACAAACTTTATATTCAAAAGAAACCCACTTGAATTAAAAAGGCAACTCAAAGGAAAACTAACCCAAACTGTATCTTTTCTGTTGCCATGCGATCTTCCACTAGCTCCCAATGAGAAAAAATGACGAAAAAGTAGACATAACAAAACATTTTAAGGACTCTAATATTTTATCCAGAATCCTTCATTATTTTGTACTTCTATCATGCGTCTTGGCATAGAATGTATAAGCCGTCGGACGTAACAGCCTGAAGAAGCAACTTGCGCCCAGGCTTCCAGGACGCAGTCCCAAAGAGCGTCCGCAGTAGTTGGTTGGTTTCAGGGCCAGTTCTCTGTTAATGTTCTGGCGTCCTCAGCCCACATGTTTTCTATGGAGTTCGTATCAGCCCCCCGTGGCGGCCAGTCTATGACGTTGACGCCAGTCGTGGAGAGCCGCTGCTGAACAAATGCAGACCTGTGAATGGGAGAATGGTCCTTTTGCAATGTGACGCCACCTTCTGCGTACAGCATCCGCACTGACGGAAGCATCACATTTTCCAATATGTGGGCATACTGCACGCTGTCCAGAGTTCCTTCTATACTGTGAAGAATTCCCGCCCCTGTCGCAGAAATCCAACCCCAGCAGGTAACAGATAGCCGGCCACTTCTTCTCGTCGTGGTTACATATTCGCGTCGATGGCGAGTTCCTTGCGGCCTGTAAACGATTCATGGACCGTCGTTACTGGTTGAAAACACCTTCTCATCAGTGAAAATGACGTTGTCCCACGACGCCATCAGATGGAGCTTTGCAAATGCTAGCCGGTATAAAACGTTGTCTTCGCTGAGCTCTTGTTTCACGGCGGATCTTCGTGCATGCAGTCCAGGGTCCCTCAGCCTTCGGCGAATCGTGTCACTGGAGCGGGGAAGTAGGTCTCCCGCTGCAACTGCTTCGCATTCAGAAAGGGATTTTCTCTGCTCCTAGACACTAGGTCCCTGTCTTCCTGCTGTGAGCTCACTCTCTTCCTGCCTGAGCCAGGAGCCCTGTTGGTGGTGCCTCTTTCAAGGCAGATCCTCCACCATCTCGTTGCAGTGGCATGTGGTACGCCATGCCGTCTGCCAGCTTCTCTGATGGAACATCCTCCTTCTTCAATGAGAGCGACGACTCGAATAGAACTCTCCCAGTGAGCCGCTCATATACTGATTTCAGGAGAGGAGGTAAATATATTTACGTCAAACGGAGCGGCAGAGGCAGAGGCATGCGGCGCAGCCGTGCTAGCTCGTCCCGGGCTGTTGGCCCACCAACGCCACCGCCAGCTCGCTCATTTCCGTCTCGCCTCGGCCAGCCTGGCTGGCCCGTAGCTCGCGAGCCGCGGCTAGTCCAGACCCGGGCCGCAAGGTCACGATCAGCCCTTAAAGGATCAAAAGTTACACCTAACCTATCCAAGTCTGTAGTATAATCTAACGCAGCTACAGCTATTACGCGCAGGCACACCTTCAGTTGACGATTCATTCAAATATTGGACGAACAATACGTTCAAAAATACATTCATTTTAAACATGGCTACCACAAAATATTTCACCTAGGTAGCAATAGCA
This sequence comes from Schistocerca nitens, assembly GCF_023898315.1. Classification (NCBI taxonomy): domain Eukaryota; kingdom Metazoa; phylum Arthropoda; class Insecta; order Orthoptera; family Acrididae; genus Schistocerca; species Schistocerca nitens. Next base: position 652,923,609 of record NC_064617.1, read on the forward strand.
TGACGCAGGGAACCATTCATACTTATATGCGCTCTGCATTAGATGTAGCCCAAAGAAAACATGTATTGAACCACGACAACTAAGCGGAATTTAAAAGTAAACAGGTTTGGCGGCAGCTTCTCCAAATAATAGTATATACGTAGTATATAATACACGTTTTGTGCACTTATAACATGTACTCAGTGTCTCTGAAACAATACGTGCTGCACGACGGAAATTACTTTCTGCTGAGTAACTTCATTTACATCTCAATGATACACGACTACTAGAGAACATTGCTCTTTACGGCAGTCAATCAAAAAAAATGGTTCAAATGGCTAGTTAAACCTAACTAACCTAAGGACATCACACACATCCAAGCCCGAGACAGGATTCGAATCTGCGACCGTAGCAGTCGCACGGTTCCGGACTACGTCGCCTAGAACCGCATGGCCACCGCGGCCGGCGGCAGTCAAACCATTTGTAAATTAACACCATGATATCGGAGATATTAGGAAACACGTTACTAGAGATGAGAAAGGCCTTAAGGTTTGCACCTAAACATGCTTCATAACCATGTTTGCGGCGTTCGACTCTCAGTCAGTATAGACGTTTTCGTCGCCTTAATTCTTGTTAAACGTGCGCCAATGGTGGACCAACATTGGACATTTCTCGTCTATTCCTGGTTAGACAACGACGGCGGTGGGCGCCGTGTTCGAATCCCGGTCAGGCAATGCAACTTGAGTTGTCATTTAAGGTTCCAACCTCACTACTGGTGACAAACTGTGATATCTACATTCTGATTTTACTTTCTTATTCAACAATCCGATTAGGTGCTGGGTTCGCATCCTTGTCACCAGCATTACATGATGGCATATCAATTTTAAACATGTGCATCCTTTGTTCCTTGACAAGGCAACAATATACAACGTCTTTCGATGTTAATTACCAAGAAGGTAATTGTCATGTTAGGGTTCCTGGTTCCGTAAAAACATTATCGTCATTTACGTTCATGTAGACAACTGATAACTGATACTGGTGCAAACGTCAATATCTGACGTCCCTTTCTGCCTAGTGATCGAGTCTCGATAAGGCACAAAGCTTTGCTTGGTTAACAATGGCTTTACGTTCTGGGTTTGCATCCGGATCAAGAACGAAGACGTTGGTCATGTCATTTAAAGTAAAACTTTGTGTACAAGTAACTGTTGATGAGTAATGTTAACAATGATATTACTTGTGATTCGCTGTTAATGTTGGGATTTCCATAGAGTCCTTGCCGCCGTTAATCACGTTTTCTTTTAACTGCTTAGTATTACATAAAGTTGATACGAAACCACTCCCCGTTGAACGTTGAACGACGTTCAACATGTGTTGGGTAAACCCTTCAGACAGCAAAGAACTTGTTTCCAATTGCCATACAACTTTGTAAATTCATATACTGTCTCAAATACTTAATTGTGCCTAAGGATTACTGAACGATTTATGTGACAAAATTAGTTGTCCCATAACGTATGAAAAGTCACTTATTGTAATTAAGTATAGTTTTTAAACGTTAAGGACTGTCTGATCTCTTCTGTACTATCGTGGTGTTACTTTACATCTGGACGGACTGTCACAAAGACCGGTGTTGTCTAGTATTTTTCTAGCGGTACCTATTGTGTATCTTACAACGACTGTACTGTGGAGAATTGCGACGATGTGCAACACACATATGCTATGTTGGTTGCATACATTCAGGTGCAGCCTACACTTTGGAATTCAGGCGTGATCCACTTTTTTTGGCATCGAGTGTACCAGCGGAATTTTCTGCCTTGTGGCTGTTAGTGTTCCGGTTACCTGCCCTGGCCACTAACGCCATTTCAGACAGCGTCCTTTCCTCACCTACTGTTGCTGTCCAACATGGTGTGTAGTTTTGACAGCTAATACATATTTCATTGTGGATGATCACGTTCGTAACTTTGGTGTTTGAGTTCTCATGTACTGATTGGTGGCAAGCAAGTCGTTGTGTCAGTCGGTCCGTGGCTGTCCCCTGGTTACTTTCCGACGGATCAAGTGCAGTTGGGCTCACCACCTGTCTCACCTAAGTGAACGATGGCAGACCGACCTCCCTGGAGGCATCTGAGTGCCGTTTCCTTTATTGACTTTCTCACCGGTGTTAAATTGTTTGTTTATAATCTATCTTAGCCTATGGTTTAAAGATTCTTGTTTTTCATGGACTTCATGTATTTTGGAAAATCATTGTGGGCCTTAATCCGCTTAAAACCTTATTTTGAAATTATCCTTTAAGCAAAAACATTGCGGCCTTCTGCCTTAAAAGATTATGGTAATATATTTTAAAATTTAATTGTGGCCCTCAGCCGCTTGTATTGCACCTTGTATATGTTTGTTCTATCTACATTTGCCTTGAGGTTTTCCAGCCTAGCTGTGATACCATATATTTTAATTATTTTATTTGCTATTTTAACTGCATTTTCATTTTGTTGACTTTTAAGATTTCTTGTTTGGAGACCCTCAGCCGTGAAATAATTGCCTTTTTGACACACATAGTTCTAAAGGTTCGGCTATGTGCAGTTTTGGTTTAAAGGTTTTATTATATTACAATAAATTACAATTTTGAGTGAACCTGACCGACAGCTTATTTGGCCATTTCCACAATCCTAATCCTCAGTTCTGCTGTGCGGGTTTAGCGGGCGTCTCAGAATGTTGCCTGATAATTTGACCACACCTTTTCACTACATCGCGTATGCTTTTTAGAATTATAGAACAGGCCGACTTCAGAGATATAGGTCTATAGTTTTCCGCGTCTGTTCGACGACCATTCCTGAAAATGACACTGACCAGAGCTATTTGTCCAATCATTAAAAACGCTTCGCTCCACGAGAGAACCACGGTTAACTGCTACTCGAAGAGGAAAGTGTTCTTTCGGATGCTATACGTACACTGCGCAACAGAATTAAAGGACTACTTTTTTGAAACTCCGTAACTGCCTCCCATTACGACCCGTATGTTTAAAATATGACTCAAAACTATGTACAACTTTCTTCTCCAATGGTGCGAAAGTATGGAGCCCTGCGACGTTACCCTCGCGCTCAGCGACGCTTCAGACGGCAAGGTGTCGACACACGCAGATAAAAGGCCGCAGCTCAGAAGTTCATCTGAACTGTAAGGTAGGTTAATGATGACACATTGCTACCAAATTTCACCACAAGTAGGCAAGCCGTACCGAAGGAGTATCGAAGGTGTTGCCTAAACCTCAGGCGCTGCAGCAGCCACCAGGCTGATTTTATGTCGAAATTTATGAAGATACATTTCAAATAAAGTGCTTGGGTGGCACCGATGGTTTTGCCGAATTTGGGAGGAGGGAGGGTCCTTAGAGACTAAAGCACACATCTTCTGCCTGGAGTTTCACTGGCTGGAATAGAATTTTCTTCAGGGACGAGTCCCGTTTCGAACTTACTTACGCTAAGGACAACACACACACCCATTCCCGAGGGAGGACTCGAAACTTCGACGGGAGGGAGCCCCGTGTCTGGAGACGCTCCAGACAGCGGTGGGACATCGCCTGGAATACGGCCCGACGACCAGAAGTGAGGGTCTGGGGTGCGACTTTTTTTTTTTTTTTTTTTTTTTCATAACAGGACCGCTTTGGTTGTTAACTGCGGCTCCCTTACAGCACAGCGGTACGTCGAGAATATTTTATGCTCCCTATTGTTGCCCTCCATGGCAAGCCGTCCTGGGCTTACATTTCAGAAAGATACTACCCGCCCGCACACGGCGAGAGTTTCCACTGCTTGCCTTCGTGCTCACCAAACCCTGGCCTGGCCAGCCAGGTCGCCCGATCGCTCCCACACTGAGAACGTTTGCAGCATTATGGAAAGGGAATTCCAACAAGCACAGAATTTTGTCGATGTAATATGTCAGTTGGACAGAATGTGACACGATGTACGTCAGGAGGCCATCCAACAACTTTCTCAATCAGTGCCAACTGCTTGCATAATGGCCAGAGGTGGACCAATTGTTATTGACTTGCCCACTTTGTAAAGCTTTTTCTGTTGAATAAATCATTCAATTTTCCTAAAATTACAGTCATGTTTGTCTGTACATGTACATAACATCTACCGATTTCCGTACCATTCGGGCAGTATCTACGTGGTGCGTCGGTTTTTAGTCTTAGAGTGTATGTAGAAAGTAGATGACGTGACTTCTACTTTGTGCAGTAGTGCTGAAATGGTAATAATTTGCATATGTAAGTATGTGTTGCACTTTTCATGGTAAGCTGTGTTTTAAGACAAAACAGAAACTGGTGGCGTGTCTGTCGAAGTGAAATAAGCTCATATAGAAGAGCTGTCGATCTGTGAGCAACTCTCACAGACGAGAACGTTTAACACATTTCCCGATTCTTTTGTATGGTTTTGCAGATGGATAGAGATGTGAATGTGAACACGTACGTAAAAGCAGGCTGTTTTATGATGTTAAAGATAAATGCATAAAATAGCTTGTAAGTGTACTACATATGTTATTTATCGAAGAGGGAAGTGATAAATAGAACCACCAAAGTTTTTACCTGAATTATGGTGGAACATATCTTGGTAAGACACTCTCGTTCGTTATTAACAGCATGAGATCTGAAAATACCGCAGGTCACGCAAAAGAAACAGTGGCCAAATATAGATAGGTTATCGATACATAAATATAATTTTCGGACATGGATTTCGTATTCTCATTATGTTAATAACTGCCTTCCTCCAAATATCATCTTCATGAGTGTAACTGTATGACTACTCTGACAGTTCACGCTTACGTATCTGGCAGAGAATTTATCGAACCACCTTTGTACTATTTCTCTACCGCACCACTCTCGAACTATGAGCGGGAAAAATAACACTTACGCTAAATCTTTCCGTGCGGGTTCTGATTTCTCTTACACGATAATCATTTCTCCCTGTGGAGCTGGGCGTCGGAGGAGAACGTTGTTGATTGAAATTTATTGAGGAGATATCACCCCAACGTCTTTGTCTTCATGATTGGAACGCCAAGTCGGGTATCACATCAGTCACACTCACTCCCCTGTTTTACGATGATACAAAACGAGCTGCTCTTCTTTTAAATTCTCTAATATCCTCTATCAGTGTTATCTGGTAAGGATGTCATATCATGCAGCAATACTCCAGAAGCGTCGTGTATGCTTTCTCTTCCGTAGATCTTTTGCATCCTCTAAGTGTTCTGAAAATAAAATGCAGTCTTCAGTTCGCTTTCCCAAACATCAATATCTACGTGATAGTTCAGCTATGAGTTGTTTGTAACTGTAATTCTTAGGTATTTATCGGAACTCATAGGCTTTAGAGTTTTGTGATTTATCGTGTTACCGAAATTTAACGGATTTCTTTTAGTATTCGTGTGTATGAACCTACTCATTTTTAGAGTCATTTGCCACATTTCGTACTACACAGATATCTTGACCAAATCATTTTGTACTGGATTTTGAGTTTCTGATGGCTTTACTACAAGACAAAAGTCAGCATAATCTACAAACAATCTAACGGGACTGCTCATATTGCCCCCTGAATTTTTTATATACGTATATCAGGAACAGCTGATGGCCTATAAGAAATACAAGTGGAGTAGGACAACTAACTGTGAAAACGTAGCGATTACCGAATCAGAACAAATGGCTCTGAGCATTATGGGACTTAACTTCTAAGGTTATCAGTCCCCTAGAACTTAGAACTACTTATACCTAACTAACCTAAGTACATCACACACATCCATATCCGAGGCAGGATTCGAACCAGCGACTGTAGTGGTCGCGCGGTTCCAGACTGTAGAGCCTAGAACCGCTCGGCCACCCCCGCCGGCAAATCAGATCAAAATAAATTAGTTACACCAAGTTAAGAAAGGTGGACGAGCGTATAATTATATTTTCCTTGTCTATAAACCTGCACGTTTGGTTACCATTCCATTGCATGGACACACCAGCGGCGACCCACCACTCCTCGGCTTTTCACGTTTTTCTATTGTTGGTTTTAACGCCCGCTTGCTGTAAAGCCGTTATATAGGGCCATTATGTAGAAAATGATTTATAGATTACACTGTCCAGTGTCACCTGCACGTGACATCCTTTCCTGCTTTCACGCTGAAAAATTCTTCGAAGCAAAAAATAACAAAAATATACTGAACGTGACAATTCATAATTTTTACAAGCAAGGTGTGACGCACGACATCTAGTAATGTACTTACCCAGTGAAAAGTTGCTCATCTGTTTTGGATGCTGACAGTGCTAAACACCTGTTTCGACTGCATCTGAATTTCTGGTCTGCAGCTGACACTACGGTTTTGACGCTAACAGAAACATGAATTTTTCGAGGTAAACGTTTCAAGTGCCAGTTCATTTACCTATGAAATTGCAGTACTTTGTTGTCTCCTACTTCAGAGATAAGGATCGCAAATATATGCAGCTCTTTCGGAAATCTTCCAAAATAAATTTATCCTACAATAGCAACAAGAGAGGACTGGAACATTATTGAAACACGTATGTTGTGCGGCAGCGATGCTGAGACATTGTAGAATCTCTGACCAGAGCAGTTGCGCTCGACTCGCAGTAGCGAGCAGTCAGTCAGTCTGCAGTAGTCAGTGCTCAGTAGTGCTTGGAGTCGGTTGCTAGCAGTAGCGGAGAGCGGTCGGCGGGCGCCGGCATCGCAATGGTCGAGATTCAGGACGAGGTATAATTTATTTAAATAAATAATCATGCAGCTTTGCGCTCATCAGATAATGTAACGAACACTCATTGTAATTTAACTTTCAAAAATCGCCCCCAATAATAATTTTGATTTAAAAGCAATTTTAGAGACAATCATTCAAATTTCCTTCCATTTCCTTTTAACAAAGATTTTTAAAAGGTACTTCCAATGCTTTTCATGCAAGCAACAGAGAACAATAAGAGCAGAATTTTGACATGCAGTTTCACTAAGGTAAGAAATTTATTCTCGTTTCGCACAGGGCAAACACCGACTTTTCGGTTGAATTGAGTTTAGGTTATCATTACAGTTTCATTATCATGGGATTAGCGTTCATTATTTAATGGGAACTTGTACTTGAGTCAGATAGCGAGCTTTCATTTAATTGTCTTTGCCATTAATATTCTTGTGGGAGTTTATACTTAGCTGTGGCTCCATTACTAATAAATATAGTCTTTTTAAAATTTCTGTGGGGAGTTCACACTTAGCTGTGGCACCATTTCTAATAAATATTGTTTTTAAAATTTCTGTGGGAAGGTCACACTTAGCTGTGGCTCCATTTCTAATAAGTATTGTCATTCGAATATTTTTGTGGGGAGGTTACACTTGGCGACACCCGGTCCAGGATCGTATTTCGTTGAGAATCTTTTGAAAAACAGTCAGATATCTGCTCTTATTTCTTAGATATAATTAGGATTTGGCGCAACGCTTTTACTAATCTTGTGGCTTTCTTTCTACAGGTCAACGGCAATTCGTTGCTCTGTTGTATTTGTGTGTTGTTTTTGCATTGTGCTTATTTCTTTTGTGAATATTTGTGACTATTGTGAAAATGCCGCGAAAGACTGTGAATAGTGTATCGCGAGGTATCATGAATGAAATGACCGAATTAAATAACTTCACCAATAGTACTAGTGACACGCAGTGCAATGATGACAATCCTGCGTTCACTAACAGTCAGTGCGTTCCAATCGCGAATGACGACTTTTACCTTAATGATGAACAAGAGAACTCAATTGTCTCCTCTGTTAATTTGACGACAATTGGTGACGCGGGGCGTTCTGTTGGAATGAGCGCTGCCCAGCTTAACACACCCGGTTTGGAAAATTCAAATAACGTACAGACAAATTTCTCTAATGAAAATGAGCAGGATACACAAAGTACGCCGGATTTATTTAATTCCGAAATAATGACCGACAGTGTACGTTCGACTGACAAACCTTTTTGTAAATCTCAAAATAACCAAATGGTTACAGAAAGCGAAACAATTCCAAATCCACCATTAAACAGCACACAGAATGGAAATGCTAATTTTGTATCGGATCCAATTAGGGCATTATTGGTGCAAATTCTCGAATCAAACAAACAACAAAGTGAAGAGTCCAAACAACAGAATGAAAATCTCAGACAACAGTTAAATGAAAAATTAGACAATCAGAGTAAAGATTTCAGACAACTTAGAGAACAGAACAAACAAGATAACGAAAATCTCAAACAACACTTAAATGAAAAATTAGACAACAATTCCAGACAGCTTAGTGAACAAATTAGAGCCGTTGCCGCACAGTGTCATGACACTAAGGAACAGTTACGCGAAGAAATTGAGGCTGTTGCTCAGGAATTAAGGGAATTGCAAACAGCTGCAACAGAAACACTCAGAGACGAAATTAGCACAGTCGCTAAACAATGCTCTGAAAAAGCTACACAATTACGCGACGAATTTAAAGCAATGACAGCAGAACTTTCGCGCACAGTAGATGCAAAGATTGACGCGAAATTCGAACAACAGAACTCTCAAATTAACGAACGTCTTAGTGTTCACATACAAAACAGTGATACGCGTTTCCGCAAATTTATTGATGATCAAAATAAAGTAAAACGTCAAGTAATGGAAACAATCACTGCTCAGAGACAGGAAGACAAACGCAAAATGTTTGCGAAGGCAAAAACATATGTAGACAATAATATTGCCACAGTGTCCGACGAAATTAATACATTCAAACAGTCGAACACAGAATTACGTGACGAAATTTCGGATCTTAAATCAAAAACAGATACACACACAATAGATATTCAAACAGTGACCGACAGACTCGAACAATTAGAACTAACACAGGATTCCGATGTCGTGAAAGCTGATGTTAAAAAACTGAACGAAACTACACGTAAATTGCAAAACCAGATTAATGCCAATGACACTAAAACCGATGATCAGGTAAAAATACTGACTGAAAAATGTGATGAATTGGCCAGTCGTATTGACGTCATCGAAACTACTAATGACAATAAATCAGACGATACTTCACCGGTTGCATTTAATCAAACACCGGAATTTCAAAATTTACAGCAGACAATTAATGAGATTGATTCGTCTAATAACACATTGCGTCGAAAATTGTCAAGCTTACAGCAGGAAGTAACAGAGATGAAAAACATTTCAATTAATAACACATCACAGCAGACGCCACTTTTCGAACATTTGCCAGACTCACGCAGCGCGTGTAATTTGGGTAATCAACAGAGAGTGCGGGACTTAGATTCAGAAATGACACAGAGAAACAGATTCTCACACAAACCTGAACGTTTTGTTAAATTCAGTGACGAGAACGTACATTACGAGCAATTTTTATTTGTAAGAAAATCTAAGGAACATAATAATGACAGAGTACAGATACACGATTTGAACTGGTTATGTCGATTTATTTTTGTACTTTCACCAGCTTGGTCTGTAACAGTGAAACAAACTTTGAACCTGATACGACAATTTGCTTTTGTATTTTTATCAGCATTGAGTGTACTACAGAAACGACAATTAGCATGGATACAGCAATTTATTTCTGAATTTATACCGACATTGCCTGGAACGCAAAAACTAAAATTTATTTGCAGAGCGCAATAGACCTCAGGGGATTCATTACGCTTTAATGAATATGTGCCGTAGCGAGCATAGGGCCCCGAGCTGTAGTAGTGCTATTTCATCTTTAGTTTTCTGCACTGCTGCCTTCTCTTCTACTATCCTTTATATCTATCAAAACAGCTCTTTAACTTTTGCTCTACCTAGAATTAAGAATATGTACTGAACACCGGATATGACAATTTTTACCGAATGTGACAATATTCAGTAGGCACTCCCGTAATGACAACTACCGCCGTAATTTTAATAACATAAAAATCGTAATCATCAGTATATGTAAAATTAGTAGTAACAGGAACCACATTTTAGTAACAATAGACGTTTTTCACCACAACAGCATGAAAGTCAGCCGCTTAGCATACCTAACCAACAATGCAGTCTACAAGGTCAACCAAGCTTTAATGTTTCGCCGCGTGCACGTGTAGTCCCAGCTACAATAAATAGTAACGCACAGCAGAGAAATAACTACGTACAGAAAACACACTATTTCGACTCGTATCGCAATGCGCCGTATAGAGGTGACTGTTATGACAGACGTAAAATTAACGAGCACAATTTTTAGCGTACATTTCATTACAGTCGATCTTTTCAGCAGCAAGAATGTCAGCAACGAGATATAATCATGAATGAAACAGACAATAGGTGTCATCTATAGCGTAACATGTCAGTAAGAAATAACAGAGCAGCTCATATAGTCAAAATACCATAACATCGTCCCGTAAATAACAGCACGTATGACAGAATTTGACGAGACACAGTACAGGTAGCCTATTCCAGTAACGTAAGCAATACTTATTGACACGCAGAATTTTGTTCACGAGAATGTTATTTGAAATATGCTTTGCTGAATACACCACTTTTATCGCACCCAGATCTTACTCGAAATTTTTCCATTGCCACCGACAGTTCCAACACAGCTTTAGGCGTACACATTTTTCAGGAAATTGAAGAAGATGGCTCAATAGTAATTAAAAACATCGCATTTGCAAGCCGCATTTTGTCACCTGCTGAACGAAATTATTCCGTTACTGAACTAGAAACATTATGTGTTGTATGGGCTTTTACGAGATTTCGGCACTTTCTTTATGGCAGACATACCACCGTTTACACAGATCACAGAGCTATACAATTTTTACTTTCAGCTAAATTTACTCACGACAGATTAAGCAGATGGAAACTGTATTTACAAGAATTTAATTTTACTATTGTTCACATTCCCGGTACACAAAATGTTATAGCAGACGCACTTTCTCGTTCTCTCAGCAACAATCAGCAAGACGTAGCAACCAACTTCTGCAAAGCAAATTTCAGCGTCATGTACATTCAACAAGTTGCATTTGAAAATTTTATTTCATCGTCATTACAGGACATAGCACGAGAGCAAAGCAAAGACAATGTGTGGAAAGAAATTAAACACCTTTGGCAAGATAAGAATAATGTTACGATTAGAAACCACTACACTGTACGCAATGACATTCTGTTTCGCCGCTCTCATCCAGACAGTAACAATTGGTTATTATGCATTCCTGACGAACTGGTTAACAAATTAATCTGGTACACTCATTTAAGCTACGCACATTATGGAGCAAGAAAATGTTTTCTGATACTGGGACAGAACTGTTATTTTGCCAGCATGGAAAAACGTATACGACGAGTTTTAGCGTCATGTAAAATTTGCCAGAAAGCTAAGTCTGACACCACTTCACACATTCCTCCATTATATCCCATTGTACCTGTTAAATTAAGACATATGGCCGCAGTAGACATTTTTGGTCCAATTCCGAGAACTAATAGAGGTTTTTGCTACATCTTTGTCGCTGTTGAACTCACTTCAAAATTTGTTACCTTCACTCCGTTACGCAAAGCTACTGCTAAAACTGTTTCGAAAGCATTTGTAAAGCATTTTCTATTTCATGTAGGACATGTGATGAAAGTAATTTCTGACAATGGATCACAATTTCGTTCTGTCATATGGACACGCATGTTACGAGCTAGAAACATTTCTCCGATTTATATATCCAAGTACCACGCCTCTTCGAACCCTTGTGAACGACTAATGAAAGAAATTGGTAAACTGTGTAGAATATACTGCCACAAAAGACATGTTAATTGGGACACACACGTACACTCATTTCAAGATGTAATTAATTCCATTCCAAATGAATCCACTATGCTACCTCCGTCTGTTATACTGAAAAACGTTGAACCACCAAACAAAATCAAAGAATTAGTAACATTTCCTACATCTCGTCGATTACGACACCACGAAATAATTGACATTGCGCTGAACAACATCAAACGTGCCGCAGAGCGCCGGAGAAGACAGCAAAAACAGGTTTGTAGACACCGAGACTTTCACGTTGGACAGAAGATATTAGTACGTACACACTATTTATCCAGCAAATTAAAAGGTAAGTGCAGTAAATTTGAACTTCTATACGCAGGTCCATATCGGATTCGCAGCATTCCTCACCCCAATGTTGTACACGTCGAAACTCTGAGAACCAGAAAATCGAAAGGCAACCATCATGTGTCAAACATTAAACCCTTTATCGAATGAAACCACTTTACGATGTAACATGCTATGAGGCCGTTTACACATTTTATGACCACTTATGCAATTATATTCACATGACTAATTACTGATGATTATCGTATTTTTTCTTGGCAAGTGCCCGGCAAGGTAAGGTTAGCAGGTCGCTTTTCTTGTCGTTACACATCAGACCGTGCACATTTTTTCAGATGAACTTACACATTTTATGACCACTTATGCAATTACATTTATGTGACTACCTATTGATGATTATCGTATTTTTTCTTGGCAAGTGCCCGGCAAGGTAAGGTTAGCAGGTCGCTCTTCTTGTCGTTACACACTAGACCGTGCATTTTTTCAGATGAACTTACGCATTTTATGAATAATTATGCAATTCTCTATAATGACGCATTAATTTTATCAAATTCTCTCTCCATTGAAGTCTTTAATTATCGCATCTATTAACTACACTACATATAAGCTGAATACAACGAATGTCACATTTTGTCTTTCTTATGTATGTACGATTGTTTTTATGTTTTGTTTGTATGCACTGTGAACTAGTTAAGGTATAACACACACCATTTGACTTTGACATTTTGCCTTGTGATATCTCAACATCGTGACTGTTTTACATTTTCCTTTTTTGCTGCTGCATTACGATATTCTCTGTACACTTTTGCCTTTAAACACTGTCTGTGCTTTAAGATATTACGTTTTCTGTCATGTTATGTTGTATGCTTAATTGAGTCACCATTAACCAGTCACTATTTAATGGGTATATGATTTAAATGCAAGACATTAATCTTTGTTCATCAATTTCAGAAATAAATGATGCGTACAGGAAATGAATTAAACAGAAGTGGGTATTTCACCTATGGAATAAACGAAAGAAGATGCAATAAGCTAATGAGGACGAGTAAATGGATTAGAATTAACAAGCATTAACCAGAATATATTATACACATCGCAGAATAGCAGTCTTAACTAATTTTTTCTTTCAGAATACAAAGCGATTGATGCAAGCTGTCAGACAGAACTACACATTTTAGTTTTAAGTGATGAAATATGCTAGGGATTAGGAATAGTTGTGTGATGAATAATGAAATGATTTTTGCAGATGATAATGAATGCTGATAATGAACAATGATGAAGAATATGGTACTATGAATAATGAAGTTTCTGTTTACAGGTGATGATAATGATGGAGTTATGATGATATGAATAATGAAGTTTTTCTTTACAGATGAGGATAATGTTGAAGTTATGTATTTATGCTATGTAGTTATTTAAGTATTTGTTGCAGTTTACTTTGACAGCAGGTGTTATATTGCGTAGTAGGATGACTGAAGGTTTTGGAAAGGACAGCTATGGAACACATTTTTTATACACATTTCACTACCTGTTAATTCGAAGTTCACTACTTTTCAGCATAGTCTGCGTTTCTTCTTTCAGTTCAATAATCCATTTTGTATTTTTCTTTCAGGAGAAGCTTTTTATGATAGTTACTAAACTTGTTACTTATTATACCTGTTCTAGTACTTGCATTTTTCTTACCCACTTGTGTCTATCATTTATAAATGTGATAACCTTGCTACAGCTGACTCATGACGAATGACGTTACACAATCTTTTCATTTATAGGAACAACCTAGAAGCAATTTTTTCTCTTATTTCTTCTTGCTTTCCCTTATAATTACCCAAAGCAATGCATTGCTAGCAGAAAAAACAAAATGTATTAACAGTCCCAGATAATGTCACTAGTTTATGATAATTCTGAATAACACTGATCAGCTCTGAATAGTATGTCACTTGAATAATGACTTCTTAATGATACCTAAACATAATTGCCACTATCTATTGTAATGAGAGTACTTATTATGCCCATGCTTATTAATGCTACTAATGTTTTATACTATTCAATACTTGCTGGCCACTGAGTGCCCATAATTAATGTAACTTATAATGCCCATGCTTATTAATGCTATGACTGTAATTAACTGATTTTGCTAATAATGATTTCTTAATGATATGAAGAATACTGAATGATGAATAAGGTTTTATACTATTCAATACTTGCTGGCCACTGAGTGCCCATAATTAATGTAACTTATAATGCCCATGCTTATTAATGCTATGACTGTAATTAACTGATTTTGCTAATAATGATTTCTTAATGATATGAAGAATACTGAATGATGAATAATGTTTTATACTATTCAATACTTGCTGGCCACTGAGTGCCCATAATTAATGTAACTTATAATGCCCATGCTTATTAATGCTATGACTGTAATTAACTGATTTTTCTAATAATGATTTCTTAATGATATGAAGAATACTGAATGATGAATAATGTTTTATACTATTCAATACTTGCTGGCCACTGAGTGCCCATAATTAATGTAACTTATAATGCCCATGCTTATTAATGCTATGACTGTAATTAACTGATTTTTCTAATAATGATTTCTTAATGATATGACGAATACTGAATGATGAATAATGTTTTATACTATTCAATACTTGCTGGCCACTGAGTGCCAATAATTAATGTAACTTAACGTTTTGTTAGTGTTTTCAATGATGACTTCCCATATTAATACTGAATGATGATAAATATTTTGTACTAATCGAAAGTTGCTAGGCCACTGAGTGTTAATAGTTACTTGTAAATATGTCATTTGAATGAGGAAAAATGTTTTGTAATACTCAATACTTGATGACGATTGATTACCACTCTTGTCTTTAAATTAATTAATGAACATTTTTCTGTAATACTACATTCATGGTACAGAAATGTTCAATGACTAGAGTATGGATACCGCAAACTACTTATGTAATCACTAATCAAGACTTGTGTGTTAGTTAATGTCCTTCACCTTCTGACCTAACTACCTGAAATTATTGTAACATCCATTTGTCTTGTCCATCCTCATTATCATGGAGCACTATATTTGGTTTTTGCACTAATTCTACGTTGGTGTGCCGCCTCTTAAAAGCGTGGTGTTGACACGACATGCTGTCCACCACTGTAGGCGAAGAAACTACTTATGTAATCACTAATCAAGAGAGCGTGGTGTTGACACGTCATGCTGTCCACCACCGTAAGCGATGAAGACGTTATTCTGGTCCCACTGTTTGGTGTACCTGGTATACTGCCAAATGATAGTATGGAATACTACTACGACGTTTCACTGTCTTGATACGCTGATAAATACTTCTGAGAACGGAACTGCAGATTGTATCACTTAGTATTGTGATTCTGTGGAAAGAAATGGACTTTCAGTGCAGCTATGTGCAAACTAAAGTGCTACAACCATGATGCAATCCTTCCTTTCCTATCCTAATAGTGAAAATCATTTTTACTAACACCATTTATGTTCATGGCCTATACATTTTTTTCTCGATTTGTTGAACTCTAGTGCGAGTACACTTGTGTCACTTGTCGACATGATTTTTGCCATTTGTTGTCAAAATACTAAAGACATTTTCGATTTGTTTTGAAGTGCAGTATGTGTGCACTCTTGTCATCTATATTGTATATACTTTTTGTGATTTGATGATTTTTTCTACTCTTGCGTTTATTTGTTATGAAAATGTTCAAAAGCTTTTCAGTGCATGTGCACTTATGTGAATATGTTTTCAACTGAACTACAGTGCCTGTGCACTCTTCTCAATTTTCGATATGATTTGTGTTCATTCTGTATACCTTTTATGATTTATGTCATTTGTTACTCTTGTATATACATTTCGTCTTTTACTGATATGTTCTCCACTGCAGTGCATGTGCACTCATGACACTTGTCAACATGATTTTTTTTGCCTGTTATGAAACTGCTAAAGAATTTTTCAGTGTGTGTACACTTTGTTATCTGTCAAATAATTTGTATATACATTTTTCCTGATTTGTTTTGTACTTATATTTTGTCTTGTCTGTAATGTTTTGTAATCGGTGCATGCGCACAACATTTAATTCATGTGATACATCTAAATATTTTGTAAATGTTAATTAATTAAAAGAAAAATTTGTTACGATGGCAAGTCCAAATGACTCACCATCGCTGCCAAATTTTTGCCCCCCCAGTGGAGGGTTATGAAACACGTATGTTGTGCGGCAGCGATGCTGAGACATTGTAGAATCTCTGACCAGAGCAGTTGCGCTCGACTCGCAGTAGCGAGCAGTCAGTCAGTCTGCAGTAGTCAGTGCTCAGTAGTGCTTGGAGTCGGTTGCTAGCAGTAGCGGAGAGCGGTCGGCGGGCGCCGGCATCGCAATGGTCGAGATTCAGGACGAGGTATAATTTATTTAAATAAATAATCATGCAGCTTTGCGCTCATCAGATAATGTAACGAACACTCATTGTAATTTAACTTTCAAAAATCGCCCCCAATAATAATTTTGATTTAAAAGCAATTTTAGAGACAATCATTCAAATTTCCTTCCATTTCCTTTTAACAAAGATTTTTAAAAGGTACTTCCAATGCTTTTCATGCAAGCAACAGAGAACAATAAGAGCAGAATTTTGACATGCAGTTTCACTAAGGTAAGAAATTTATTCTCGTTTCGCACAGGGCAAACACCGACTTTTCGGTTGAATTGAGTTTAGGTTATCATTACAGTTTCATTATCATGGGATTAGCGTTCATTATTTAATGGGAACTTGTACTTGAGTCAGATAGCGAGCTTTCATTTAATTGTCTTTGCCATTAATATTCTTGTGGGAGTTTATACTTAGCTGTGGCTCCATTACTAATAAATATAGTCTTTTTAAAATTTCTGTGGGGAGTTCACACTTAGCTGTGGCACCATTTCTAATAAATATTGTTTTTAAAATTTCTGTGGGAAGGTCACACTTAGCTGTGGCTCCATTTCTAATAAGTATTGTCATTCGAATATTTTTGTGGGGAGGTTACATTATTCATAAATGAATATTACATTTTAACATTTCCACTATATGAGGTTGCTTTGTGCAGTAATGGCGGTGGCTAATTCTCGTAGCGTGTCTATGCTATACGAAACCTCATATTTGTTATAATCTCACTTGAGAAAACAACAGAAAATGTCACTACAAACTATGCATGTGAAAGCCATTGTCTGTTTCCGTGTTTTTAATCACAGGTCAGTTTTTAGATTAATTTCTTCTTTGAATATTGAAATGCAGTCCTTGAAAGGCTACGTTCCTGTGCTAATAATTAATCACTGGAAGTAGACCACGTAGATATTAGTCGAAATACTGGTTAAAAATTATAATGGTTAATATTTTAATTTTATACATGATAAACAGAAAACACAGTTACATGACAAAAGCCTAGACCCAGTTCACAGTTTCGTAGAAAGAATTAATTGAGGCGTGTGTGGGTTCACATGTGTTCCTCTTTTCATACTGTCGCAAGTCGACATGGAACATGGAGGTCCTCTGTATTTTTTTAAAAAATCTCTCTTTCTTAGCGCGGTCAAAAGCGTGTAGTTCGCACAAGCGGCGTTTGTTGCCGTTGTTATTACCTGAGGACATTAACTGATTAGAGCTTAATAAAGTGTATGGATCGGACATTGTATGGAAGTAAATCACAAACTTAGGAACAAGCCGACTGGAAGGATCCAGACCTTTGAGAAGACGGTTAAGAAAAAGTAGTGTCTTCGTAGGATCGGTAAGAACGGAAAGGAATGTGTGAATGAGCAACTAGAAGAAGAGTAAAGATTATAGACAAGTGTTAAAATAAGGACCAACGATTTCCATAATACAGTAAGGACCGATAGAGGAGAGACGTTGTAAGAGAAGAGAGAGATTTCAAAACGAGGAATGTTCAAATTCTAACAGCTGTGATATTCATTTTAGCAGAACATTCACGCAAGGAATTGCTAATGTATGTCAGCTCTCAATGTAATCTCACTGAAGTTGTACACTTTTCTCAATGCAGACGCCATTATTCCACGACAGCGGCGAACGGTTCTTCAGTAATCTGTTTTCAGCACTGTTACGCTATCGCTGTCCCAAAACATGACCACCATAACTGAAACTTTTTGGTTGTGGCAAGACTGTTTGCTTCCACTGAGCTGAATGGCGTTTTGTTTCGGGTTTCAAACCGTCACCCACAGTATATCCACTGTTACAATAGTTGATAACAATGTCACACTCATGCTGTCATCATCTGTCAACGCCGCCTTGCGAATATCCACCCTCAATCGTTTATCTCGAAAACGGTCTCCACTGGGGTGAGAGTGAGATTGTTTTGAGTCGTCACACGGGCTGGAGTGAGGTCGAGATTGTGTCGAGCCGTTGTCACAACTGAGCTTCGACCTTATTTGAGCTGTCGCGCCACCAGCGCACGTTCATGTTCATGACATCATCATCCGTCTGACTTCAATGGCGATGTATTTCAAAGGGTTTCACATTATGGAAATGAATAAAGCGAACGGTTATACTCTCTCCTAGTATTGGAAACGCCACCATTTCTAGTAACAAAGTCACTCCTCATTCTCGCTGCAGTCCCTCTGTCCGCGTGCAGTGTTGCCACCTGTGCACGCATAAGCAAAGAGTGACCACATATTTAAAGCCAAGCCGCATGTTTCTGCCTGCCCAGACCTGGGAAAGGATTCGGAGATCATAGAACGCTTCATACATGCAATGAATAAGTACGAACTTCAGGTGCAACTACTACCCCGAGACAAATATATTGGCAGAAGAGAGGAAACTGTGGTGGATGACTTCACAGTAGTCAAACGGCTGATGACGTGAAATGATGATTTTATCTGCAGTTTGAGGACTGGTTTGATGCAACTGTCCACGTGAGTCTGTTCTGTGCTAGCGTCTTCATCTATGCATAGTTCCTTGCACCCATACCTATTTGAATCATCTTACCGTACTCGAATATCGACAAACTTCTGCAATTTTTACCCATCCCCTAAACTTCCATACCAAAATTACTACTCCTTGATGCCCATCAACCGATCTCTTAGTCAAATTAACTTTACCTTAGATCGATTCAGTACCTACTCATTAGTTATTCTATCTACACATTCAATTTTCAGCATTCTTTCATTACACCACTTTTAATACGCTTCTATCCTCTCCTTGTCTCCACAGTTAGTCGCCTACATTGCACTTCTGTACAAGGCTACACGCGATACAAATTCCTTCACCAAAACCTACCTAACATTTAAATTTATATCCGCTGTTAAGAATTTAGCTTTCCCAGAAACACTTTTCTTGCTATTTTCCAGTCTGTATTTTACATCCTCTCTACTTCAGCTTTCATGTTATTTTTCTGAACAAATGGCAAATCTCATTATTACTTTTAGTGATCAGTTTACTGCTCTATTAGTTACACCACCTGATTTAATCAGACCATGTTTCACTAACTTTGTTTTTATTTTGTTGATGTTTAACTTGTAATCTCTTTTCGAGATATTATCCATTTCATTCGCATGATCTTCCAAGCCTTGCTGTCTCTGACGGAAATGCAGTGTCATCCGCAAACATCATTCATTTTTCTCTTTCCTGAACTGTAATTCCCACTCCAGATTTCTCTTTCGTTTGCCTTACATGTTGCACAACGTTAGATTGCATTATTCTTATAACTGCAATCTAGTTTCTGCACAAGTTGTCAGTAACATATCACTACCTGCTACATTAAAAATTTCAATGACGGTAGTCCAGTCGACATTTTTAAAAGCTTTCTCTAACGCTACAAATACTGTAAACATAAGGATGTCTTTCTTTAAACTGTCTTCTAAGGTAAGTTGTAGGGACAGTTTTTCCTTGCGTTCTCCTATAATTTTCTGGATTCCAAAGTGATCTTATACAAAGTCAGCTTCTACCAGTTTTTCCACTCTTCTGTAAATAATTCGTGTCAGTTTTTTGCAACCGTTAATTATCCAACAAAAACAAAAATGAAAAATCGTATGTTGTAATCATAGTGTTGTTGCCTAGACTTACTTTAGACATACTGCCATTGACAATGTTTGGCTTAGATTATAAAAGTCAGTGTCTTGGCCATATAAAAATTTATTATCGTAGTTATAAAACTTCATTACCTATTTCGGCTTCACAGCCATCATGACATCTAAAAAAGAGGAACTATAAACGAAAACATATTAATCGGTTAACAAAACAAAAACGTGATCTTAAAATGTAGAGATTAAATGAATCAGTGGAAGCGATGCTGAAAGTACGCTCCATTGAAATATTTTCAAGCAGTTTTGAATGATAAAAAATTTGATAGCATAATGGCAAGCTGCAAAGCATACTTCATTACACGGTGGACAACAGAAAGAGAAAATGTCTGGGAACAGCGTTTTATTTTATTTCTTTCATTGTAGCTTCTTCGTTCAGTCCTCTCCTTCCTGGCAGGTGTATGAATGAATGAAAGCATTTATGCAAACTGGCAGGCGACTAACCAAAGACACGTAGAAGGTGGTGATTTACGACTATAGGCTAGAAGGGAATGTTGAGCAAAGAGGCTACCAGAGGCTTCGGGCTGTATCGATAGCCTACAAGGAGTTAGGTCAATCAGCCAGTGAGGGCTATCTTCCGCCCTCGGTTTTTGAACAAGGAATACGTTGGCGTTCAGGTGGGCCTGTTCGTCACTCTGTCGCCGGTAGCTAGTGTGTCCAGTCGTCTCCACACAGGTTGTCGTTTTGATAAGACAATACTATAGCAAAATGATGTGGGGTGGGATTATTGGTAGCTGGGAGCTCCAACGTTAGGGGCGTTATGGGGTCCCTTAGGGACTTGGCTGACAAGGAGGATAAGAAAACCAATGTGCACTCCGTGTGCATACCGATACCGGGTGGAGTCATTCCAGATTTGGAATGCTCACGTCTGTACCAATGATGAGTGTCGATTTGGAACAGAAGATATTCTCTCTGGTTTCCATGCGACTAACAGAAGTGGTAAAGGCTGCCAGTGTTGCTTGCAAGATGAAAGCAGAGCTGAGCATTTGCATAGTCGACAGGACCAATTGCGTACTTCTGGTACAGAGCCGAATGGAGGGTCTGAATCAGAGGCTCAGACGTTCTGCGACCGTGTGGGCTGCAGATTCCTCGACTTGCGCCAAAGGGTGGTTGGGTTTCGGGTTCCGCCGCATAGGTCAGGTGTCCACTACACGCAGGAGGCGGCTATACGAGTAGCAGGGGCTGTGTCGCGTGGACTGGGCGGTTTTTTAGGTTAGAGGGTCACGGGAAAACACAAGAAGGGCTTCAGTCACAAAGGGTGCAGGCTGAACACAGGAAGAACATAAATACAGGAACCATTGGTATAACAGTTGTAAATTGCCGTAGCTGTATTGGGAAAGTACCAGAACTCCAAGCGCTAATAGAAAGCACTGATGTTCAAATCGTTATAGGCACTGGAAGCTGGCTAAAGCCGGAGATAAGCTCAGCCGAAATTTCTGCGAAGAACCTAACGGTGTTCCGAAAGGATAGGCTAAACACGGTTGGCGGTGGCGTGTTTGTTGCTGTCAGAAGTAGTTTAACTTGTCGCGAAATTGAAGTAGATACTTCCTGTAAGTTAGTACGGACAGAGGTCATTGTTGGCAATCGGAATAAAATAATAATTGGATCCTTTTACCGACCTTCCAGTTCTGATGATACAGTTGCTGAAAGGTTCAAAGAAAACTTCAGTTTGATTTTAAACACGTACCCGACTCATACGATAATAGTTGGTGGTGACTTTAATTTACGCTCGATATGTTGGCGAAAATACATGTTTAAATCCGGAGGTACGCATAAAATATCACCCGAAATTGTGCTAAACGCATTCTCTGAAAATTATTTCGAGCAATTAGTTCATGAGCCCACGCGAATAGTAAACGGTTGTGAAAACACACTTGACTTCTTAGCAACAAATAATCCTGAGTTAATAACTAGCATCAAAACCGATATAGGGATTAGTGAACACAGGGTTGTCGTAGCTAGATTGAATATTGTAATTCCCAAATCCTCGAAAAATAAGCGAAAAATATACCTATTCAAAAAAGCAGATAAAAATTCACTTGACGCCTTCCTGAGAGACAATCTCCACTCATTCCAAATAAATGCTTCAAATGGCTCTGAGCACTATGGGACTTAACTTCTAAGGTCATCAGTCTCCTAGAACGTAGAACTACTTAAACCTAACTAACCTAAGGACATCACACACAACCATGCCCGAGACAGGATTCGAACCTGTGACCGTAGCGGTCGCGCGGTTCCACACTGTAGCGCCTAGAACTGCACTGCCACCCCGGCCGGCTCCCAATTAATAATATAAGTGTAGACCAGATGTGGCTCAAATTCAAAGAAATAGTATCGGGTGAAATTGAGAGGTTTATTCCAAATAAATTAACAAACAACGGAGCTGATCGTCCTTGGTACACAAAACGGGTTAGAACACTGTTGCAGAGACAACGAATCAAACATGCCAAATTTAAACAGACGCAAAATCCCCAAGATTGGTGATCCTTTACAGAAGCTCGAAATTTAGCGGGGAGTTCAATGCGAGACGCCTATAACAGTATCCACAACGAAACATTGTTTCGAAAGCTGGCAGAAAATCCAAAGAGATTCTGGTCGTATGTGAAGTGTGTTAGCGGCAAAAAACAATGAATGCCTTCTCTGCGCAATAACAATGGAGATACTATCGAAAGACAGTGCTGCCAAAGCAGATTTACTAAACACAGCCTTCCGAAATGCCTTCACAAAAGAAAACGAAGTAAATATTCCAGAATTCAAATCGAGAACAGCGGCCAACATGTGTAACGCAGAAGTAAATATCCTCGGAGTAGTGAAGCAACTCAAATCACTTAATATAAGCAAGTCTTCTGGTCCAGACTGTATACAAATTAGGTTCCTTTCGGACCATGCTCCATACTTAAAAATCATATAAAACCGTTCGCTCGACGAAAGATCCGTACCCAAAGACTGGAAAGTTGCACTGGTCACACCAATATTCGACAAAGGTAGTAGGAGTAATTCCACTAAATTACAATCCCATATCGTTAACGTCGATATGCAGGAGGTTTTTAGAACATATATTGTGTTCAAACATTATGAATTACCTCGCAGAAAACTGTCCATTGACTGACAGTCAACGTTGGATTAGAAAACATCGTTTCTGTGAAACACAACTACCTCTTTATTCACATGAAATGCTGAGTGCTATTGACAAGGGATTGCAGATCGATTCCGTATTCATGGAATTCCAGAAGCTTTTGAGACTGTACCACATAAGTGGCTCGTAGTGAAATTGCGTGCTTATGTAATATCGTCTCAGTTATGAGACTGGATTTGCGATTTCCTGTCAGAGAGGTCACAGTTCGTAGTAATTGATGGAAAGTCATCGAGTAAAACAGAAGTAATTTCAGGCGTTCCTCAAGGTAGTGTTATAGTCTCTTTGCTGTTCCTTACCTATATAAACGAGTTGGAAGACAATCTGAGCAGCCATCTTCGGTTGTTTGCAGATTACGCTGTCGTTTATCGACTAATAAAGTCGTCATGTAACGCCGGAAATGCATATCCTCCTATTTCCATGTATTGTACTATAATTTTTTTTTCCTTATTTTGTTACCTGAAGATATGACATTTCTGTATCTTTATATATTGTAATTGGTTTACTATTTGTATGTTTTTTATTAATGCATTTATGTCGATGTATAATGGGTTTGTTTTATAAATATTATTTGTATTTTTATGCTGGGTCTGGCCTAGGGAAAACTATGCTATCGAACGACTACATCGATAGGTCGTGTGGAGAACCAAAGTGTTTAAGATCTTTGGCAGTGTTAACTCTGTCGCATGGAGCGCGGGCAGAGGGAGTCTGGTTGGAGCAGGGCGGTGGAGCAGGTGTGTTGTGTGACGCTCCCTCAAGTTGCCGCGCTGTCGGGATTTGGCAGCATGTAATTGCGCTCGACTTGCTGTGATAGTTTCTGACATGGTGTTGCGGACGGGAAGCATTAGCTGGCGCACATCAAGACCCATTTCGCCTGGTGACCGTGTCGAGAAGAAGGTGCGCCAACATCCAGCTTCTGCAACAGCGATGGCCGACAATGAGTGACTGTCGCCACCTCCCTGATCGACGATTTCAAACCTTCAATCAACCAACAAGGAAAACTGGAAGCACGTAAAGTTTTAGAACTGTACGGCAGACCTCAGCTTTTAAAATTGTTGCGTTTGCCTCACAAAATTACAGCAACTTAGCATGAACCTTTGTTGCTCATTGTGCCAATTGCATTACCAAGCAGGGTCCCTTCCTTTTCCAGAATGAACCCTAGTGTCATTGAAATTCAAACTCCAGCATTAAAGTACTATCATTCCATTTCACTGCTTTAATTTCAAAGTTCAGTTAAAGTATTCATAGCTGGCTGCAATATTTAGATTACACAAGCAGAAATTAAGAGTGCGAGTTTTGGTACCATATTTTAGCTTACCTGTGACTGCAGCTCAGCTTGGTACGTACTAAATTTTACTATTGTTAATTGTTCAGAATCAATTAATTCAAGTTCAAAGTTAAATCTCTTATTTCTAAATTGCTAAGATTCAAGTAGCTTTTGAAATGATTGTTGAGGTAGCCCAAGACTAACCTTATTTTATTGAATTTCGTAGTGATTCAGAAACGAAGTTCACTATTAATTTCAGTCACTAAATTAACTTTCAATTTTCCGGTTTTATTAATTCTTTTGCTGAATTAAGTCAGAGTGTAGCGAAATTTATTGCTTCTGACAAACATTCAGTTTTCACACAGCACGTGTCAACCTTCAGTTGCCGCACTTTTAGTGCTAATTATAAGTGCATTAATCTTTCATTTTCAGTTATTATAGCAGTTGTCCATAGGACTGGCGACCGTAATTTTCCCCAAATCTCAAAGATCTAATTAACGCCAATTAATCGTTAACGTAACGACCGCACATTTACTTTCTTTATTAATTTTACCTTTTTCTCAAAATTAATTTCCACAAATTTCATTTGCATTTTTCCTTTCATTTAGATGTAACCTTTTCCTCCCTCTTTACCGAAAAATTAACTTAGGGGACGATTGCTTTTCCCAAATTTCCATTAGGTGCACGCGGTTTAATTTTTCACTGTCATTAAGGTCGATAAGTGAGGAGGAGGTTACACGTGGCGACCTGGTGACCGGACAATCTTCGGATTTAAGGTTGTTCTGGACATGAAGTTTGTATTGTGCAAATGTCGTAAAAAAGTACTGGTTACGAACACGTCCTTACGTCAGCGAGAATAAGTAGTGGGAGTAATCCTAATTATATGTGAGATTTGGCATTTATATTGAAAATTAGTAAAATGAGTGAAGGCAACAATTACCAAAATTTGGTAGACTTGGGTACGGAACAATCGGTCGAACAGCGCGAAACGGGCACCGCAGAACCCATTGTTCAGGGGCAGGCGGCTAGCATGAACGATGCGACCGCCGAAACGCAACAAAGGGCAGAAATGAAATTCCAAACTTTAGAAAATGTTTCGGAATACGAGGGGGGGGGGGAGGGGACAATTAAAGAGGCACCCGCTACGGAAGTAAAACCACTCGTTTCCGGGAATTTAACTGACTTATTGAATGTTTTGATTAACGAAATCAAGGCTCAGTCTAGTAAGATAGAAACTCAATCGGCAGAAATTAAAGCTCAGTCTGCCAAGCAAATTGACAGGAAGCTAGACAATCAGAACAAAGCTATTAATGTTGTTAACAACAATGTTGGAGTTGTTAACACAAAAGTTGATAAAATCAAAGAAGATATTGTTGTGATTAATACCGAAATCGGTAATCTTAAACAGGAACTGAAAGGCGTTCAGGCGGAAATTGCGAGCATAAATACTCGTTTTGATTCCGAAATTAGCAGAATCGAGAAAAGTGTAGGAGAAGCAGTTGCTCCGATCATCGAGAATACGGTGACGGAACAAATTAGTGAAAAAAGAGGATCAACAGAAGGTGGAAACTTTAAAGGCTTTAGTATCCGAAGCAGATACTAAAGTGAGGAAGCAGGCTAATACCTGCGAAGAGAAAAAGAGGGAAGTGGAAACGCTTGCGACAACCACTTACCAAGTAATTACGAGAGTTTCGGAATTAGAAAAGAAACTTGACGAAAAACAGAGCTATGTGCCAATCTGTGCATATAATTCGGAATTGTTGACGAAAGAGGAGCGGTTCCACCCCTTGGAAAAAGGCGGTATACTAGCGACGGATTTCATTAAAAATTGTGAAAGAGTTTTACCTAGATCATGGACTTATGAGAGAAAAATTAATGCGGTTATTGACGTGTTGGCTGGTGATGCCAAGCGTTGGGGCTTAAAGCTCAGCATCACGAACCTGACTTTCGACGAGTTTAAAAATTTGTTTCTGGCTGAATACTGGTCAGAGCAAAAGCAACAAAGTGTCTGGCGCGAATTTGTCGTATCGAGGCCTTTCGATGCGAATTCACGTGGCTCGATGAAGGAGTTTTGCGAGGGCTGGATCCGCAAGTTGGAATATTTGCGTGATCGCCGCACGGAATCCGTAATAGTCTGGAAACTCTACAAGAAGCTTCCAGATGATACAAAACGCTACGTAGGAAGCAATTACAAGACAATCAATGATTTCCTGGAAAGAGTTGAGGACGAGGACAACTGGCGCAATAATCGCGACAGTGGTAGAGACCGTGGTAACAACAACGGGTACCACAGCAACCACAACAACGATAATCATGGAAATAAAGCATACCGCAACCATGGCAGCAATAACAATAATGGTTCGGACCGTAATGACAATCGGTACAATGCAAATAATAACAGGAATGACGGAAACCAGTATCATGATAACGTGATACGGGCTTCACAGAATAGTAATAACGCCAGAGGGTATGATAAGCCGCCTCAGCAGCATCCGGGGAGTGATCTGCTGGGACGAGACAGGGAAACTATTAGCCGCACCGGTGAGAGGCCGACCGGGTGTGGGGAAATTTTGGCGGCCCAATATCTGGAGAAAACCCAGGTGTCGTCGTTATGAAAGTTCCGTATGGAATAAAGAACTGCGGGAGAGTGTGCCAGTGTTAAGAGAAAGGAGTGCGCCCACAAGTAGTAGATCAGCTGTAGACACGGCAGTAGAAAATACATTCACTGTCAGTGAGAACAATTTAAGTAGTGTTCCGGAAATCGATTATAAAGTGGCAGCTGTAACACCCACAGCGGAACTGGAGATTGAGTTTAAGAATAATTCGCAATTGTTGAGAGAAGATCAGATGTCGGATAACACGTCCGTCATCGAGCGAGGGGATGCAGAGAGGGATGAGGTCAGGTTAAGACAGTTCGGTCGCTTATACGACGAACTACGAGATTATAGGTGCCTGTACGGGAAAACTGTTTATGGGAACGGCGGGCAGGATTTGCCGCGTCTCGCATGAAGATAGTGTTTGTGAAGTGATAGAAAATTCTGGCCCTAATCGGCAGACCTTACCGAAAGTTATAGTGGTAGAAGTAGCCGACTCATCCGACGCAAAACTCCAGTTTAAACATTTCGAGAGTATTAAGGAGAAAGATTACGAAAATTTTAGTGATAGCCGGACACGATTGGTAGAAAAGCACGTAGATTATAGCGTGTATGAGGTTAGAGGTGACGTTATACGGTCGGACGATAGCAGTGTGGATTGCACAAATCCAGAGGAAGTAATTGCAGAGACTACTGGGCACATTCCTCCAGGTAGATTAGCAGATGAGATTAATCTGACCAAAGAGGAATCAACGAAGGTGACAAATAGTGAATTGATAGCAAAACAACACTCACTAGTTGACATGTTACAGGAAAAGTTTTCGGTATTGGAGGCGAAGCTACCGACTAAGCCTCAGGACAAACGGGTTGAAATTAAAACTGTATGTGAACAGAGGCTGAAAAAGCCGCCAGATAAGCCGGATTTAGGATCAAAGCCGGATGTTTTTTTCTAGAATGACCTGGATATAGATGAGGATTTATTTTGGGAAAATAAAGAAACTGTCGACGATAAGTGTAGACAGATAGTAATATCTGTTAATATGCACGGCCTACAACTAAACGTGTTGATTGACACCGGTGCAGAATTGAGTGCTGTATCTGGGAAAATATTTCAGTTACTGAAAGACAATGGTTGGGTCCCGTAGTCAGTTCCACGTTGCCTCCAGATGCGAATCCGAATAATTACTGTCCAGACTAAATCGGGACTCATCTGTGGAAAGAACATTGGCCCACTGTTCGACCGTCCAGAGGTGACATGTTGACGGCCCCACTCTAGACCCTTTCTGTGAAGATGCGTCAGAGGTACACATACAGCAGGTCCCCGACAGTAAAGGCCACTCTGTCGAAGCCTTCTGTACGCCATTTGTCTCGATACAACATTTCCAGAGGATGCTGCGAGGTCAGATGCCAGTTATCGTGCAGTACTAAGGCGGTACCTCGTGCCCTTACAGCCAAATAAATGTTCTCTCTTCCTGATGTTACACGTGGTGTGCATCGGCCTGGTCTTCGGGATATAGTTTCGATGTCTATAAACTGTCGTCACATCCGATAAACAGCAGAACTATCAACATTAAGCCATCGGGCCACATCAGTTTGGGACTGTCCAGCTTCCATTCTTCCCATGGCCCTCCAACGCAGAAATCCTGGCAGGGATCTTCTCTGTGCCATACAGTGCCGTCTGTCACTATGTACATAGCAATTGAGGATAGGGGACAACCAGGCAAACGCTATTCCGTTTGCTAAGTAGCCTGACGTTATCGTTGGCGTGGTTGTCGATTGACCAGAATGCCATCTTCCGCGCAGCACGCGATCGTACGGAAATCTGTCGATAGTTTGTATGGTTATATCGTGAAGTAGGCACAGGACGGGGAAACAGTAGTTTGTTGCTTTAATTTTGGATACCAGTGTAGTTGCTGGCTTAACAAATGTGTATTAAGCGTGAGGAAACTATGTCAAAGTAGCGATTCAGGGTAAAATTTTATATTTTTGCATGTTTCTTTGTGCTGAGGTGTTGTTCAACTTACGGCAGCATTGAACGCCGGTATTATTTCAGATGAAGTTGAATTAAACGCCATATTATGTGTTTTCGTGAGATCAGAGTCATGTGGCATAATTTTGAAGACTTTTATTTGGATTTAGAGGTAGATGTCTTTGTGGAGCGAGGATTTGTACATCTCGCACCAACTGCGGTAGACACGGTTCACTGTAGTTCGTGCTCATTAAAATGCTTGTTACCTACTGTGTCATGTGTAACAGGAATTTGATGCGTAATGGAAGTGGTTTTGAACATTTTATGTGTTTCTAGATAGGTTTTCTTTGTGATAGGTTTTTATACCACGTGATTGGCCATGTGTGTTCTGACTAACTTAGTGATCTTGCCAGAATAAGTGGGAACAGGAATGATATTTGTTGCAAAACGATAAATTTTAGTGCATTTCCGATTTTTCTCCACAAATTATGGTTTGGTTTAGGGGTTGCGGTTATAGCCATATAGATGTAGATTATTCCAAATCTATGGTAGCTTGCTTCATCGCTATCTTAGCGAGCGTTGGAAAGAAATACAAATGCTGAGTATATCTGATTATTTTTGGTTTAAAATTGGAGTTCAGCTATGAGTTACAAAAAATGATAGGTTGTGTGGTATTACTAAGGATATTAAGCCATATCAGGTAGGTTTCAGTATAGCATTTAAATAATTAACATAAACTAACTTCGACCATCTTATGAAAGAAAGTGTAAATCTCTATACTATAAGACGCTACAGTGCAAGTAAATGGTAGTCTCATTTGTTTGGCCTCTCACTAAGAAACGTTTGAAGTATAGAAGTAATGAACAGCGTGCTCTGGATGATAATACGTGACGAATGACAGAGTTTTTGTTATTTTGCTGCCATTCCTTTCTACCGCATCCGAACAGTGTGTCACAAGTAAATTTAGTTTAGAATGCCAATTAAAGTCAGTACTGGTAGATAACAAGATGTTTTGTGTTGCCTCTTTGTGTAAAAACTGAGCCTAAACTATTTTAGTGAATATAATAAAAATTTGTTTCATCATTAAAAGTGTTCAATCCTTGTTTGAATTCACAGGAGTAGTTTTCACTATTGAGAAAGCTCCAACCTCTAATGTCCAACAATAAGGGTAAGGAAAGAATAATCGAACAGTTAAAAATTATAAGAAAGAAGGTAAATGTTCTCAGATGGGAGGAACCGTACGGAAGAAAAGTTAATTAAATATCGGTCATAACACAAAGAAACTCCTCGCCTCCCCACCCCCTCGCGCATAGAATGAATAACAGTGCAAAACAATAGCGAGTAATGGTGACAGATCGGTTTTAGGTTTAACAGAATACAGATAAAACAGCTTTAGTGGCTACTACTACAAGCTGAAGGTAAGTTTGCCTTTACATTCAGCAGTAACACGAAGTCGTATAGTCAGAACATAAAAGAACAAGAGCAGGATGTGCATAAAGTTTACGATGTTAGGCGCTAGTGGTGCTGGTAGAATGCTAGTTACAAACAAATGAAACCATATGTATATAAAAATATTATGTGTAGTAGAAGATGTATATTTCTAACACATGGTGTAAACTATGTAATTAAAAACGGATACTATGTTTAATTTACGTAAAATCTATAGAAGAGCTCCCTTCACAGTTGATAAAAGAACTTAATACAATACGTAGTGTAAACCCTAAAACCATAAAAACAGTTTAAACTGCCAATAAGGATATATCTTTATAGCTGGATCAGAAGGGCTTTGTATGGAAAGAGGTACATCGTAACACAGCTGCCACAACTTTGTACATGATACCATATAGTGTTAGGACGTTGTAATGACGATAAAAACGGTGTAAAAAACCTTAAAAGCATGAGACATGAAGGTAATGTGATTTAAATATAAATTTTAAGAAAATGTAGTGGTATAAATATATAACAGAAATACAACTCTATATGAGTGACGTTAGGAGTCGGACTAGCCCAGGTAGTCTGTACGCGACAGTAGCCGAGGCAGCGTCGTAGGCAGTCCATTTACGAACCGCGACGTTGCTATTGGTTTCGAAGCACAGTCTTCGTAATAAACGTGAAGGCAATTACGATGAGCTGGGTAAGTTTTTCACTTTATTAGTAGGTGTAATGCCTATTTTTTGTCTGATAACACCATGGATAGGATTTTCTTCGTATTTTCTCAATTTTTGTTCGTATAATGGCTTCAAAGCCGAAACAGTTTCATTATTTCCATATCATACGGCGCCACCGCGATGGAGAAGTATTCACACAACAATTAGGTTAATGTAGTTAATACGTGCCAAACTTCGTTACAAACTAAAATCCAAGCAATAGGTATATTCAACCACCTATTCTGTTGCTGAAAGGAAATTGCTGAAGGATCCCTCTAGGCTCGATTTGGACATTCTTCCACTACGTGTCAGTTTGTCTACTACACGGTTCCGAAGTCACATTTTTGAAATGGTACCTACTCCCTTTTATGGAGGGCGTCGGCCTTCCTGCCATGGCCATTGCGTATTCGGTTCCTGTGTGACAGTGAAACTTTAACGTTGTGGTGGAAAATTCCAGGTATTGTGAACGTCAAAGTTTATCAAATCTTTGGTAGCGACTAGTGCTGCTTTTCTTGATGTTAGTCTTAGAATGGCAGCTAAGACATTACATGTGGATAATTCAGAATTACTGTTAATCTAATGATACTCTCTAAAAATGGAACTTTTACGCCTTATCTCCAATGCTGGTATATGGTTCAAGGAGAGAAGCAGTGCAATAGGGATGGCTTTTATCGTGCCGTTGGTAGCGGGCATAGTGTCATTCAGTACCATATCAGTGTAGTTCATGTGCAAGCTGTTTAATCCGTACAGGGGCGCAGTTTTCCGCCCTGAATGGACGAGCCCAACTACTGATTTACGAAACGTACGCTGGGCACGTAGGAGGTGCCGTACAGTTTATAGTTGATGTTAGCGCTTGTCCTCATTTTAGGAGCAGTATTTGTCACGTACAACTTCTAATAGAGCGTACTATCCAGTGTGACTCTTTGATATTTAAGGGTAGTTGCTATGGCTGAGGCGTTTAACTTCAAAATTGACAATTAAGCTCTCGTCTTACTGTACGGTTCAAAACAGTAGGCATGATAGTTTCAACATGCTGTGATGAACAGTTTTAGTCAAATATTATGTGACCAAGGTATTGACTTTTACACTATCCTGTCACATTAATGGACGACCTGTCAAATGCCTGAATAACCGTCTTTGCAGCGTAAACCGCTCCGCGATGTACAGGAAGAGAGTCAATGTTTCGGAGCCATGACGAGCGCGGTGCCATGGCCAGCGTGCTGTGTTTCTTGGTTGAGGATGCATGTCGCGAACAGCTCGATCGAGGTGGTTTCACAGATTCTCGATTGTGCGTAAATCCGGGGAGCTTGGTGTCCAGTGGAGTGAGGTACACTCATCACTCATCCTGGTGCTCTTGGGACCACGAATGTATATTGCGAGCTGTATGTCAGTTTGCATTATCCTGCTGGAAGCTGACATGGTGCCGAGGAAAAACGTACTGAATGTAGGGGTCGATCTGGTGCACCTTGATAGAAGTATTGTTGAGGTGATCCATTGTGCTTTGAAGAATCACCCAGGGAATGCCACGAAAACAATTTCCACATCATAACGCGCTCTCCTTCATCCTTGACCCATCCATCGGTTGTTCCAGGGTCTTTTTCTGTCAGACGTTTCATGCTGATGGACCAGAAAACGAGATTCGTCTGAACAGGCCACCTGTCGCTATTCAGTGGAAGCCCAAGTTGTGTACTGGAGTGCAAATTCCAGCCTTCGTCGCCAGCGTAGGTGCATGCAGCAATCACCAGCTGTGGAGACCCATACGCAGCAACATTCGCGGAACTGTCGTTGAGGAAACGCTGTTCGTAGTTCTTTGGTTCACCTTGGCGGGATCCACGTTTACTCGGCTGTACAAATCTAAGCAGGCGTTGTTAACCCCTGTTATATATGATCCTTGGTGCACCACTGTTGCCTCAGCGGCGGTTTTGGATAGAGTCATTTTGCCATTCTCGGTACCCTTTAACCACAGCGGCACACGAACAGTTTACAGACCCGTTTCAGAGATCGTTCCTCTCTTGGCCCGAAAGCCAATGATCATGCCCTTTTGGCATTACAGCAACGACTGCACTGTTTTCCGCATCTTCCGGACATGTTTTATATACTGAGGTGACAAAAGTCATGCGGTTCACTCCTAATATCGTGTCGGACCTCCTTTTGCGGTTCTAGTGCAGCAACTCGACGTGGCAGCGACTCAGAAAGTAATTGTAAGTCCCCCTGCAGAAATATTGATCCCTGCTGCCATCTCTAATAGCGAAAATGCACCAGGTGCAGGATCTTGTTCACGAACTGACCTCTCGTTTATGTCCGATAAATGTACGATGGAATTCATGTTGGGCGATCTGGGTGGCTAAATCTGTAGCTCTAATTCTCCAGAATGTTCTTCCAACGAATCGCGAACAACTGTGGCAAGGCGTCATGACTCATTGTCTACCATTAGAATTCTTGTCATCCAATAGAATTCCATCATTCTTTGGAAACTTGAAGTCCATGAATGGCTGCAAATGGTCTTCATGTTACCGAACATAACCATTTCCGGTCAGTTATCGGTTCTATTGGGCCAGGGGGTCTAGTTGATTCCACGTAAACACAGCCCACACCATTATGGAGCCACCATCAGCTTACAGTGCCTTGTTGGCAACTTGAGTCCATAGCATCATGGGGTCTGTGCCACATTCGAATCCTACCACCAGCCCTTACCAGCTGAAGTCTGGACTCATCTGGCCAGATGGGCAACGGTTTTTCAGTAGTCTAGGGCAGGTAACGTCGTTCTCTTAGCAAACGCACTAGCTTCGGTCTTCTGCTGTCATAGTACATTAACGCCGAGTTTCGCCGCACTGTCCTAACGGAACGTTCAACGTAGTCCCACGTTGATTTCTGCGGTTATTTCACGCAGCGTTGGTTGTCTGTTAGCACTGACAACTCTACGGAAACGCCACTCCCGGTCGTTAAATGAAGGACGTCGTCCAGGGGATGTGGCGGGGTCCATTCCGGTATAAACACTGGCTGTTGGCTGGAGCCCCCTGACGCGCAGTGCGGCGCAGAAGTGTGACTATACGGCAAATGCGCCACAGCACAGGCGTTGTGATGTGATATTGTCCATTTTACTTTCGGTTTGTTTCAGTACACGGTTGGACAAATGAAATCAAGCAGCATGGCAGATGTATTACACGTTAGTACAAAATAAATGATAACTAAGGAATAACTCATTCGTCTGATGAAGAATCAGAATTTAAAGTAGTCTGTTCGAGTTTTCTATTGCTGTTTACCAGATGAAGATGCAACTCGTAGCTGTATCCTCCTTATGAGACATTTCTTCGTGGTTTCCAACTTTGTTTCTGCATTCAGATACCTAATCCTTATAAACCTTGATCTTACATAAAGATTTTGCGTTCTTTTAAATTCAGTGTATGTTCTGCCCTACTAGTGCTGCTACCCGTCGTCTGTGAGTGGTTGCTGCACGTTGACATCGAACACAGGTGGTGGTCATGTTAATCTGACTCCACCGTGTGTAATCTAATCCGATTCAAGGGTAAACAGTCTCCTCAGGAGCTACAAATGACTTCGTTTAGAATATGTTTTTCGGTTGATCGCTGAATATTTATTCCTGATGGAACACTCGAGAAATTCTTAAGTGAACGTGCAGAGTTAGCAGAGGTTACAGGACAAGCGCGTTAAACGAGCCTCAGGGTCCCGTTGGAGCGACGGTAACGGCTGCAGACACTCAGCGGTGAGCGGGCTGTTTGCTGGAGTTGTGAGGAGGCCGCCATCGGATGTTTACCGGTCTGCCCCCTCCCGCCTCGCCGCGCCTCAGCGCGTACGCCCACGGCGAGCCTCTGGGCGTGGCTGCGTTCGCGCTATGCTGATGAAGATGGATCCGCACAGGCAGCTGCCACGGCAGCAAACGGCATTAAGCGGGCTTAGTGCGCAGTGTGAATGAAAACTGCGGCTGCTGTTTGCAGTGATGCTACTGGCCAGGAAGTACGCCGCCCTCTCACAGCGAATGTTACTTAGCTTCTTTCTACCAGAATGCGATTCGCTTTTATCCTTGCGCGAAGCACATTACATCGACTGCGGTAACTTGCTTTAAGCATCCATGTAACAGAATATTTAAGGTAGTTTCTCATTGACGTGATGTACTGTTTATAAAAGGACAACAATCGCCAGCTAGTTCATATTAGTGGGCGTGGCGGCAGTGGAACAGGTTAGTGTCCCGTCTCAGTGACCATCCCAAGCGGTAGCTGACCAGCATCGGTGGACCAGAGTCTCCGACTCCTGGCCCGGTCACGGACTTTGCGGCGGCAGCATCCCAGAATGGTGGCAACAGTGTGTTACCATAACGCACCCCAAGTGATGATTCCCATGACAGGTGTCTGCCTGTAGACAGCATCGGCGTCACACTGTCGCCCCTCAGACGTCGACCTGCATCACGGCGGTGTCTATTACATGACTGCGATGCCAGTGTCGACTCCGAAATGGTGGCTGCGCTAAGTACGGCATCACGGCGGTGCCTATTACATGACTTCGATGCCAGTGTTGACTCCGAAATGGTGGCTGCGCTAAGTGACACACGATCTGCGTCACTCCAACGCCTCACGACAGACGATGACGACGAGCTGGTTAACGGTCTTTAAATACGGCTTTCTGCCGCTGATGTCTGCTGTTCTTCTTCCCCAGTAGGTCTGTGGAATATTCTGGTGTTGCTCGACTGGCATAACTGACCCGATTACCGCCCTTGATGTTGACACCCCAGCGTGCGACGAGCTGCTTCTTGTCAATTGCTCTGCTGGGCGATGACACAATATTCTAGCCGGCCGGTGTGGCCGTGCGGTTCTAGGCGCTTCAGTCTGGAACCGTGTGACCGCTACGGTCGCAGGTTCGAATCCTGCCTCGGGCATGGATGTGTGTGCTGTCCTCAGGTTAGTTAGGTTTAAGTAGTTCTAAGTTCTAGGGGACTGATGACCACAGATGTTAAGTCCCATAGTGCTCACAGCCATTTGACCATTTGAACACAATATTCTCCTTTGTGTTGCTTAACTCGGCGCTCCACCAAATGTAACACACATACGACTTTTGGCTCCCAATATTCCTTCACATTTTAACTAACTTCATTACAGTAAAACTGCTGTCTTTGACTAACTTAATCGCTCTAATCATTCGACCCTCTGCAAACCGGTCACCATCACTCCTACCACCACCCCCCCCTCCCTCCCCCACAAAAAGGAATTAAAAAATGTCTGTGGTCATGACAGGTTAGGTGTGAGGCACACATTTTTAGCCACATTCATTATGTTCTACTTAAATAAATACCTGTTCGACGCAATCACCATTGGACATCTTTCGGTTGAGGGTTGTGTTTGTATCTTGATTTACTGTTGTCTCGCGAGAAAATGTACTTACCGATCTAAAATTGACTACTCCAGTTATAAAATTTACTGTGAGACGCTGAAGATGGGCACGTCCCCTGAACCGATTTAGCCCAACATTTATTAAAAAGTCATAACGATTGAGAAATACACTCAATAACAACACCACAGACAGTGGTGTGGTGAGAGGATGGAACCTGAGAGTACGAGTAGTTTCCGGGGCGGTGTTGATGTGTTGTGAAGTTATTCCTCACACAACAATCAATATCACTTGTTTCTTTCACAACCAATTCGGACTTGTTTGCCTATCTGCAGAAGGCTTTCGTATTCTGTAATTGCCGGCCCCGGTGGCCGTGCGGTTCTGGCGCTGCAGTCCGGAACCGCGGGACTGCTACGGTCGCAGATTCGAATCCTGCCTCGGGCATGGGTGTGTGTGATGTCCTTAGGTTAGTTAGGTTTAAGTAGTTCTAAGTTCTAGGGGACTTATGACCTAAGATGTTGAGTCCCATAGTGCACAGAGCCATTTGAACCATTTTATTCTGTAATTTTGATGATTAGTGGCATACTCAAGAAAGGAAATTCGAATAATTCGATGAATTACACACCCATACCCCTGACGTCAATATGCAGTAGAATTTTGGAGCACATACTGTGTTGGGACACTATGAGTTACCTCATAGAAAACGATTTATTGACAAATAACCAGCACGGACTCAGAAAAAAACGTGGTTGTCAAGTACAACTATGATTAGGTCCATATTTATAGATTTCCAGAAACATTTTGACACCGTCCGTGACAAGAGACTTCTACTCATGTTTCGTACCTGTGGAATATCGCTTCAGTTGTGCGACTGGTTTCATGATTTCCTTTCAGAAAGTCACAGTACGTTGTAATCGGTGGAAAATCATCAACAGAAGTGTTTCGGCGTTCCCCAAGATGGTGTTACAAGCTCTCTCCCGTTTTTAATCTGTATAAACGATTTACGACACAATCTGGGCAGTACTTTTAGGCTTTTTGCAGATAATGGTGCTATCTACCTTCTAGTAAGGTTATCAGAAGATCAAAACCAACTGCCAAATACCTTAGCCACGGTATCTGTATGGTGCAAAAAGGAAAAATGTGAGATCTTTGACACGAATGGCAAAGAAATCCGTCAAATTACGGTTACACGATAAATAACAAGTTTTATGATACCATTTCAACTTAATACATAGAAACTAAAACGTCGAGTAAGTTAAACTGGAGTGATCACATAGATAATGTTTACAGAACACTTAGAAGATGCGAAAACGCTACTAGAGAGACTGCATATACCTGGCTTCTTCGTCCATTGCTAGAGTATTGCTACGCGGTAACGGGTCCCTACCAAAAAGGGCTGACAGAGGACAGAAGGCAGATCGTTTGGTATTACCGCAAAATAGGAGAGAGAGTGTGAAGATTATGACAAGCGAGATTGTGTGGTAATTATTAAAACACGGGCGTTTTCCGTTGCGACGAGATCTAGTCATAAAACTTCAGTCACCAACTTTCTCCGTTGTATGTGAAAATACGTTATTGTCACCAAACTGGATAGGAAGAAATTATCATCGTAATAAAATACGAGAAATCAGAGCTTGCACAGAAATTTGTAAGTGTTTATTTTCCCACGCGCTGTTAGAGACAGGAACAGTGGGGAAACTGTCTGAAGGTTCTTCGAAGAATCACTGTCAGGCACTTATGTGTGAATTACATGGCAGTGATGTAGATAGAGATGTAACCTGCCTTGACTTGCAGGATAGTTCCTTCCGGCCTCCGTTACTCAGCGGTCATACAGGATGTTTCAAAACTGTGTCACATATTGCTACAGTAGTTAGTACTGGTCAGAGCTAGAGGAACGTTCGTGCAGTTATACATCCGGAAACCCACGTCTGTTGAGATGTGGGTCTTTTTAACTGTGACGAGCGTTGTGTATTTTATTTGCAGCTGAATCGGGTTTCACAAGAGATGACACAGTAATTTACCACAATCCGCACGTCTGGGGATATGCAAATCTTCGAGCAATCATGGAGTGCGGCCTCAGGATCACTCCAGTATCAGTGTATGGGCAAGATCTGTCGGTGACACACTCATAGGGCCATACACCCCAAGTGGATTAATACGTGCTTCACCGTTTCAGGAAAACAACTACAGCGGTTTATGCACAACGAGACATAACCCCATTTTCTACGAATGGTGCGACTGTGCCTCACCGCAAGGTGTCATGGGAGTACGATCGGTCGCGGAGGCCAGGTAGCATTCCATTCCCGTTCACCGGACCTGAAATCGTTGGGTATCTGGCAATAGGAACATTTATAGGCGACCTATGCATGTGTCAGAATTTGAACTGAATCATATACACTACCGCCTATGGTGTCTACTTCTGCGTCAGGAGCGAGAGGGCATACTGGTCGAGCAATTATTGTCTTATAGACGTATAAGGTCGTGAACCCTGAAATGCTTCACAGTTGCTAAATTTGTACGGCAATTGGATGTTCGTCCAAATCTCCGTGTTCTCCTGTCCCTGTCCATCTTTTCCTGCCCCCTCTCTTCGTTCATCTGCTCCTCCTCCTCCTCTCTCTCTATTTCTCTCTCTCTCTCTCTCCTCTCTCGCCATCTTTTTCCTCCTACCCCTCTGTATATTCGTCTCCTTCTTTCCCCCCCTTAAATTCTTTTCCTCCCCATTTCTGTCCACCTCTCCCCCCCCCCCCCCCAATCTCTCTCTCTGGCTTTGAACCTCGCTTATTGGTGTTGCAAAGGAAACCTTGACTCGAAAATGAAGTCGCTCAAAATGACTGGGTAAAAAGGTTGGTATCATTGGTATATGGGGTATGAGAGAAACCTCTCCAGCTGCTGAGTCTGTGACGATAGCAGTTTCAGCGACAGTATTTCACACGAAAGGGTAGGATTACAAAGCATCAGACGATTCACATTCTATAATGGTACTTGTGTGTTTGTGGCAGCGAGCGTGTGAACAGCGTATCGTATCGAGTTGGCGGCCGTTGAGTACCGCACGTGGAAGCGTGCTGGCCTTCCGGACTGAGTTGCGGATGTGTGGCGTTAGTTGACCACCTTATGCTGGAAGACGGGCAGTTCTACACTCGGCGGGATTGCTAACTCAACCCGAAGTGGTATTCTACTGTTATCGGCACACATCCATGCCCAAATCAGGACTCAAACCTGCGACCGTAGCGGTCGCGAGGTTCCAGACTGAAGCGCCTAGAACCTCTCGGCCACACAGGTCGGCGCCGCGGACGTAAAGCTGTAACTGGGGATACTGACTAAACGTATCCGGCCACAACAGTTCGCTGATATTACAACGTTGCTCGCGGCCGTCTTTGGCAGTTCTCACCGTTTGTAATCAATTAGCAAATAAGCTTGCTAGTTGTCTGTTTTGCGTCAGGCTTTCCGCTTTGGTGATCCGGTAGTGGCTGAACCTCTCGTTCTTAATGCTAAGTTACTTTCGACAAATTCAAGTTCCCAAGTTGTTATCGGTTATTAAACCGTGGTCTGTAATCTGTATTACTCAAGAGGAATATTTTATATTAAAGGCTAGTCTATTTTTAGTTGAGCTGTGATAAGGAAGTCCGCAGCTAGTGGTCGTACGGTAGCGTTCTCGCTTCCCACGCCCGGGTTCCCGGGTTTGATTCCCGGCGGGGTCAGGGATTTTCTCTGCCTCGTGATGACGGGTGTTGTGTGATGCCCTTAGGTTAGTTAGGTTTAAGTAGTTCTAAGTTCTAGGGGACTGATGACCATAGATGTTATGACCCATAGTGCTCAGAGCCATTTGAACCATTTTGTGATAAGAAATTTCTTTTAATAATTGAGCATAACAGCTGCTTTTCCTCATTTGTTCCAAGAAGCTTTAAGTTGTCTCTACTATCTCAAAGTTACTTCTGTGTATTTGTTGCCATTCTCACTAGTAGTTTTAAAATAAGTGGCAGCAATTTATTATTTACTTACAAGCAAAGAAATTCAGAACAGTTTTCTCCTTATTTGCGGAGATCTATACATATACGTATGTATATATTTGCGGGCTGCTTTATTGCTAGTGAATTCTTGTAGGCTACCCCTTACGCACATGCAGGTTATGGTGTGTCACTTGGTTATGCATTCATCTAGGTGGTGAATCATCCTTATTATCAGCCGTATAGAAACTAACTGGTGATGTGTATACGTTATAGAATTCAACTGTAATTTGGTTTGTGGCTGTTCTGCCTTGGCATTTGTTTAGGGGTCCTAGTTGGGCTGTCCTTTGTCCCACGCCGCCACCTCCGTTGCGTGGGTGTGGTCTGGTGGTTACACCGGACGGTTTGGCCCTCAACTATGCGGGTTGTCCGTTAAATGAACGTTTGTGGACGCACAGTTAAGCACCACAATTATGTTATTCACTTGTATTGCTGTCTTACTGTAGTCTTAAGGTTTTGCTTGAGTATTTACTACTTTAGCTACTGTAGTTTTGTTGTTTTGATGTCCGGTGGGTGTCCCATTTTATGTTTTCACTTCGATCTATGGTCTTGTCCCGAAGGTAAAAGTGGCTCCGATAAACAGGAAACGGTTATCTGGTTCCTGGTCCTAGTATGGAATTGATTTACTGTTTTAATTCAAACTGTTGCCTAATTTCCTTTTTCTCTTACAAGCAGTTGTTAAAACAAGAATTGTACTAGTTATATCAGTTTAGAAGAATTGTTTTAATAAAATGTCATGGTAAATGATGTTCAATTAAACCATCTTGGCCAATCCTTCCTTGAATCCAACTTCTCAGGCAAAGCCATTGCTGGTTCCTGGTGAGGTGTTAATTACTATTGAAGGTTGTTTATTTTGGTTTGCATACCTCTCTAGGAATGCGGTACCATGGCGATTCCAAAAACTTTAATGTTTTCTGTTAAACCCGACTGGGACGAATAAAACGGAGCAGCATATTGTTGTGTATGCAGATTTAAAAAAAAATTCTATATAAGTAGAAATAATATATATATAGGAAAAACAGTCTAATGGATTAAATGGCCTGGTATCGTACTGAAAACTGATCCGGAGAAAGAAAACTAAACTGCACATTTTCCCAGAAGAGCGTTTTTTTTGGCACAGTCTTTTTTAACAGAAAAACTGCAGAGTGTTGTTTACAAAAATATATAGCGTTTTCGGGCTGAATGTTAATTGGGGTATTGTGCAAATATTTGAAATAAATCGACCAACAACCTTCTGAGAACTGTGCCAATTATGTCTTCTATTGTATATTGTGTAAGTTTATATACTGTATATATTTAAAAATATATAGTCTTATGGCTGTCCTACTTTTATTAGCGTATCGTATGAAAATTTGAAGTTAATAGGAAGAGAACTTTTCGACATTTACGCCCACAACGTTTCTCCTTATATGTTACATACATATTTACACAGTCTGTATATAAAAATATGTATCTCTGTCTGTATGAACCTGAAGTATGGTGTAAACATTTGAAATATATCGGTCACGAACTTTTCGAGATTTTTGGTGACAGTGCTTCCCCCCCCCCCCCCCATGTGCAGTACAGAACTATATACCACATATATTAAAAATTGTAGTCTCTGTCCGTCCGAATATTTATGACATTATTGTGTTAAATATGAAGTAATTGGTGAAGAACTTTTCGTGATACTTGTTAACAACCTTTCACTTATTTTCCAGATTTTTGGTAACAACGTTAAACTACCACTTGTCTTTATATAGTAGTATAAATTTTCTTCTAGTTTTGACGAATTCTATCTCGTGTAAGACTATGACACTTTCTTCTAAACAACTTGCATTTACAAGAGACTATGAGACAGAAATAGTCTTATTTGTGATGCCGTTAACATTAGGACCATGCTACAAGTTGTTCATTATATTGAAGTCAGCACCTATCTTTGGGCAAAGGGTGCCTTGAATTTAAATGGAATAGTACCATGGAGCACACACGCGATCACACATTTTATTGAAAACAAATAAAGAACCCACTGCTCATATACAGCTAGTCACACAAATGTGTAATTTGATAAGTAACTAACCAGAATTTGGAAGATGTAGTAGGCTGAATGTAAAGCAGTGATGAGACGGGCTTACCTCTTGGAAAAACTCTTCCCATATGGCGCGGCAGCGTCGATCGAGATGGAATGAGAGCGACTGCGTAGCTGAACTTTTAACGAGACGCTGGAGGCTTTATAGCTTGGTCGTTCAAATTTGTCCGCTGAGAGGCTCTTCCACCACTTTACTCAGAATACCAACTCGTTCGGGGAGTGACCTGGAGGGACCATCCGTGGCTGCTGCTCTATACAGTCCAACTGCAAGCATCTCCCACAGTTGCCAAGACGTGGTCATATAGTGCCGAAAGGAGCAGACGCACCTTATGTGCTGTGATCTTGACGCGGGGCTTTTGGGGAACCTAGTATCCCCATCCCTAATGCACACAATCGACCATCTTTTCGTCTCATCAAGATTTTCGGAGAAGCTGTCCTTCCCGTATCTACAACATTACTGTTAATTTATAAAAAATGTGTGCCCTCGGTGTCGCACTAAATGGGTCAAAATTAGAAATGGGGAACAGTTTAGTAAGGCAGTTTACAATTACTGCGTTTAAGTGGGTGATTTAAATTTGGTACTCCAAGGATAAGCGATTTGTAATTGGTTATACACGAACGGCTTTGTTACACGACACGCTATCATTCCGGCAGTTGGAAATTAGTTATTAATTAGTGTATTTATGACTTTTAAAGAGCGGAAGGCAGCTGCAGACTTCTGCGCCCGTTTTGGAAACGAGGTGCTACAACACAACCTCCAAATTCTTTTTAGGCATGTATGGTCTTCCAGTAGGTAGTTAATTTGTGTAACTGAAGTTTGACAATTTGACATAGGTCGACTTTTGTCTAGTGGTAGTGAACTAGTTATCTGTTAAGCTGATTCAGTTGTAAGTAGACTGCATACATTAAACTTTGCTCTTTTTTCTCGGTTAACTACGGCAGTTGCACGTTGCTGTCTTCAGAGAACTAAAAAGACTTGAGGTAAAGTGTTTAAGGGATTAGACATTAGTTCGAATTCAGCCACTGACATTAACCTTTTGCATGGCTTCCTTAAATCGCTTAAGGCATACATTCCGGAAAATGAGTGAGAAAATAGCCTTTTATTAGTGAACACGACACTGTCTTTCAACAGCGTTCAGCCAGAGAGTCTCAGCATGTGAATCGAATTGCAGAG
This sequence comes from Schistocerca nitens, assembly GCF_023898315.1. Taxonomy (NCBI): domain Eukaryota; kingdom Metazoa; phylum Arthropoda; class Insecta; order Orthoptera; family Acrididae; genus Schistocerca; species Schistocerca nitens. Next base: position 652,967,415 of record NC_064617.1, read on the forward strand.
GTTTGAAGGAGTTTAATGAAGAAAGTGATGTGGCCCAACGACTAAGAACATTTTATCATCAATATTCTCTTCATTTTACCAGTTTGGGGTGATGTTCTGTCAGTAGTAACAGCTCGCAGTTGAAAAAACAGTAAACTCTTTGCAACAAAATTTTTGTGATGACATTCATACAGCAACAATAGGCCGTGTTAGGTGACGCAGTTTTACGTTGATTGTTAAGTGGAGCGACTGGTATGAAAATGAAAATATGAATGCCACTTCCGGTATTACAGTGACGGATCGGGTCTTGTGGTGGCCGGAATATGGAAATGTACGAAGAGAAATGATAAAGTTTGATTTGACCCCCACCGGCCGGGGTGGCCGAGTGGTTCTAGACACTACAGTCTGGAACCGCGTGACCGCTATGGTCGCAGGTTCGAATCCTACCTCGGGCATGGATGTGAGTGATGTCCTTAGGTTAGTTAGGTTTAAGTGGTTCTAAGTTCTAGGGGACTGATGACCTCAGAAGTTAAGTAGTACTCAGAGCCAGTTGAACCATTTGATCTGCCCCCATGTACTTTGTTTCAGTTTTCAGGACCACAGTCGTCATTCATATGTCTGGATAGTTTCATCGCTAGAAGAGACCAGTTTGAAGACTGCGAAGTCGTGTGTTGAGGCATATTGATGGATAGCTCGTACAGAAGTTGACATATTCGTAGGTCGTCTCACGCATCGTGTTAATTCCCGAAAGCTTCAGAGATGATTTATTGCGTACACGCCGCCAGTAAGCTGAGTGAACTAAATATTCCATACTTCCGTTCACGGTAAATTATTACAAGATTATTAGTCACTAGCTGTTTGTTCAGTTCGTAAAATGTCGCTCCAGTTGCTAACAGGAAATTCATCAGTTCCACGACCGGTTCCGGACTCTGTATTAGACGATTTTCAAGTAGACCTTGCGTTCCTTTCCTAAAACTCAATATTTAGGTCTACTTGAAAATGCCGTTATGTAAATAGTTAATACATTGTCCAGTCACATTAGCTTGACCTCTTGTCCAAACCCTGAGTAACAGCCTATTGCAGCGCTGACAACTGCATGCTGTGCAGGAAGAGAATCAGTGAGGTTCTGGAAGGTACCGATATGGATCCGTGGAGCCATACCCACTCCAGTGCCGTGGCCAGCTCTATTAGGTTTCTCGGTTGAAAATCCATGGCGCGAACAGACAGATCAAGGTGGTCGCACAGATTACCTATTAGGAGTTGTCTTCGAACAACGCACGTATACTGCGAGCTGTCTGACACGTTAAATTGTCCGTTTGGTAGCTGTCATAGTGCCGAGGTGAAACAAACTGCATGTAGGCATGGATACGGCCGCCAAGGATAGATACGTACTTCTGCTGATCTATTGTGCCTCCCAGAATGTCGAAATCATCCAGGATAAACCACGAAAATATTGATCAGACGATAAAGCTGCCTACTCTGGCCTGGACGCTTCTGACGATTCTTGCAGAGTGTTCGTTTTTTGTCGTTTCAGGCCGTACAGGCCAACGGCCCTTTGTCTGATGGAGCATAAAACGTGATTCATCTGAAAAGGGCGCAAGTCACCACTCAAAGGACCTCTAGTTGCGGTATTAGCGTGCAAATTCCAGCCCTCGTCGTCGATGAAAAGCAGTCAACATGGTTGCATGAACCAGCGCTTCCTTCGGAAGTCCATATGCAGCAACGTTCGCTGGTCGGTCGTTGAGGAGACCCTGTCAGTTGCTGAAAAGTTCCACCTCTGTGCGCCCGTACTCATTTTCGCAGCCTTTCTTCACCCCTATCATCAGTGACCCGTGCACCACAGTTGGCTCGAACTGGTGTTGGATAGAGCCATTTTGCCATGCACAGTATTCTTCTACCACAATGGCACACGAACAGTTTACAGACGTAGCCGTTTCAAAATGCTTCCACCTTTGACTCTAAAGCCAATGATCATGCCCCTTTGGACATCAGATAAATGGTTCAGTTTTCACATTACGACAACGACGGCACTGTTTGCGCGTCCCCTGACATGCTTTATTGACCCTCCATAGATCGTGCTGCCATCTGCCGTTCTGAAAGGTTGTAGCACGTTGACGTAGGTCATAGGCGGTAATCACTTTATTGTGAGTGGACTATAGCTATTATTAAAAGTTTGAACTGTACTTCATTAACTAATATTGAAAGATTGATCCAACGTTCACTATCTCTCTCTCTTGTAGTGTCTGGAGTACTGGCCTAGGTGATGAAATGATGAAGTGGCGTACTGTTACCTCATTTGGTAGGTAGTGTGGTCACCAGGCTTCAGACTGGTTTAATGCGGCCCTCTACGTATTTTTCGCCAATGACGAACCTTTACACTTCTTGTCTTCGATTGTTGGTTGGATGTATTAAAGTTTTCAACTTCCTCAACAATTTTTTTGCCCTGTGCAAGTCCCTCTAGTTCTCTGAAACTATTGTTCTATCGTAGTGTTTCTTCTACAATGTTTTTCATGTATTCTTCTCTTCGTCGATTCTGCGAACATTGTCCTTTCTTACCTTATTACTTCTCACTTTTCAGAATCCTTCTGCAACAGCGCTTTTCAAACGTTTAGGTTCTCCTTTATCGGTTTTCCCACTACTCATGATTCAATTCCACCCAATACTGTTCTCCAGATGAACATTTTCAGAAATTTCTTCCTTAAAACTGCAGCGCTCTCTCCCAACGCACACGTCTGACAAACTACCATGTGGCTTTGTGTTGGTTCGAAAACCCATGCAGTCATCATGTTTTAAGCCTTCCGTTCATCATATTGCCGAAATGGTTTCTTGCAAAGGCCGATCCCAGGTCCATCTCACACTCTTGACTAACACGTTGATTAGTATTTAAGAACCAAGTCATTGACACGTCAATGACATGCGTTTTGCATTTACGTGCATTTTAATTACATCAGAATGAAGGGGAATAGTAGTCTTTTAAACTAGAAGGATAAAGCTTCCACGGCGACTAGTCAATCACACCTTCCATTTCCACTGCTACTCGCAATACAGGTTCAAATGGCTCTAAGCACTATTTGACCTAACAACTGAGGTCATCAGTCCCTTAGAACGGAGAACTACTTAAACCTAACTAACCTAAGGACATCACACACATCCATGCCCAAGGCAGGATTCGAACCTGCGACCGTAGTGGTCGCGCGGTTCCAGACTGAAGCGCCTAGAACTGCTCGGCCACATCGGCCGGCTCGCAATACCGGCTCGCGGCTTTTCAGCAGTGTTGCCCTGAGGCCATCTCCGCAGGTCATCTGGGGTCAGTTCGAAGCGGGACTCATCACTGAAAACAATTCTACTCCAGTGATTGAGGCTCCAGGTCGAAGACGGTATGGAGACGCCCCGGAAAGTTGTGGGGTACCAACTTTAATATCGCCCGCCATACGGGCAGAGAGGCAGGAGTGTTGGTTTGGGTACAGTTTCTTTTCATAGCAGAATGCCTTCGCTTGTCAGCCGTGGCACCATTACGGCACAGCGGTACATCAACGATATTGTACGCCCCGTTGCGTTTCCCTTAATGGCGAACCATCGTGGAATTACATTTCATGGCAATACGGCCGCCCGCACACGGCAAGCGTGTCCACTGATCCTCTTGGTGCTCGGTCCCACTGGTAAGCCCGTGATAGCAACTATGACTACGGTTTTAATAAGGAATGTTAAGAAAGGTAGCAAGATATTTTTGATCAACCAGAGTGACAGGATACAAATTGAAGTATCTGAGTAGTCAGCATCAAATTTACAGTGATGAGGACGATGATACGGAACATAAACAAGAAAAATTCATAAACAACATTCAAAACTATGTTCTGAGCAAGGTGTTAGGTGATGAGAAAGACCTATCGTGGTTTAGTAGCCGTGTTACCGATCTGCTCCGTAGACGAAGAGAGCTTCATCTCAAATACAAAAGAAGACAAAACCTAGCTGACAAACAAAACCTGAACGAATCGAAAATGAATGTAAGGAGAGCAATGAGAGAAGAATTCAATGACTCTGAAAGCAAAATATAGTCAGCCCTTGTCAGTGAAATGCCTGTTTTGGTCTTAGGTCAAATCAGTAACAATTGCGAAATAATCTATTCATTCACTCGAGACTATAATGGCACCGAATCGGAAGATAACAGAGAGAAGGCCGAAATATTGATCCGGTCTTCCTAAATGGTTTCATCACGGAAGATTGTTAACATAATGCCTCCTTTCAATCATAGCAGGAACGTCGAAATGGCAGATACTGAGATGACTGACAATGGATTAGAAAAGCAACTACAATCGTATAGTTGTGGAAAACGATCACCATCAGATGAGATACCTGTAATATTCTACAAAGATTGTGCCAAAGAACGTGGTCCCTACCTGGCAGCACTTTATCGTACATCGCTGGAGCAACGAAGCGTACCTAGCAACTAGAAAAAGGTGCAGGTAATTTCCGTTTTCAAGAAGGGCCGCAGGACAGACGCAAGCATTTATAGACCTACATCGTTGAAGTCGATGTTGACTGTTTTAGAATTATGGAAAACGTTTTATGCTCAAAAATTACTAAGTTTTGGAGAGTAAAAATCTTCTCTATAGAAATCAACGTGTATCCCGCAAACTCATCTCGCTCTGTTTCTCAGTGAGATCCACAGCTCCGTGGACAACGGTGCCCAGGTTAACGCCGGGTTCCTTGAATTCAGGAAGGCTTTTGACACCGCTCCGCACTGTCATGTAGTGAAAAAAAAAAAACAGCGTATAGAGTAACGGACTAGATTTTCAACTCGATTCAAGACTTCCTGGCAAGTAGAGGACAACAACGACGCTCTCAACGGTAAAAAATCGTCACATATAAAAGTAATTTGCGGAGTACCCCAAGGAAATATGGTAGGACCTTTACCGTTTACAAGGTACATAAGAGATGTAGTACACAGCGCCGGATGTTCATTAAGACTTTTCGCAGTTAATGCGGTTGTCTATAACAAAGTAATAACGACAGAAGACAAAACGACGTATGGAGGATTAATGAATTGTGCAGTCTCTGGAATTTACCCTGAACTTAAATAAATGGAACATATTGCACATACAGAGAAAGGAAATCCACTGCGGTGCAACTATCTGCCATAAAACACATGAGTAACTATCCAGAGCGACGTTAAGTGACTGACCACATAAAGCAAATACTAGAAAAAGCAGATGCCAGACAGTTTCATAGGAAGAATCATAAGGAGATGGAACTCATCCGCAAGGGAAGTGACTTACAAGGCGCTTCTTCAAGCGAGTCTTGAATATTGTTCATGAATATAATATCCTTAGCAAGTAGGACCGATAGAAGAGATAGAGAAGCTCCAACGAATGGCGGTGCGTATAGTTATAGCGAGAGCGTTACCGAGATGCTAAACAAATACTGTTGGCCGACGTTGCAAAAGAGGCGTTATGCCTCAAGGATAGGTTTACTACTGAAATTTCGAGAGAGAGCTTCCCTACCACATACATCTCGCATAATGATCTCGACGAGAAAATTCAAGAAATTAGAGCTAATACACAGGCTTACCGACTCTAATTTTTCCCAGTCGCCTTTCGCCAGTGGGAAAGTGTGGGCGGTGGGGGAAATCAGTTAGAAGCACCAGAAGTACGCCCCCCCCCGCCTCCCCCCCCCCCCCTCGCAACATCCACACACAAGGACTGTTGTTGCTATAGTGTTTTAAATTGCCCCCACTAATACACTCCTGGAAATTGAAATAAGAACACCGTGAATTCATTGTCCCAGGAAGGGGAAACTTTATTGACACATTCCTGGGGTCAGATACATCACATGATCACACTGACAGAACCACAGGCACATAGACACAGGCAACAGAGCATGCACAATGTCGGCACTAGTACAGTGTATATCCACCTTTCGAGCAATGCAGGCTGCTATTCTCCCATGGAGACGATTGTAGAGATGCTGGATGTAGTCCTGTGGAACGGCTTGCCATGCCATTTCCACCTGGCGCCTCAGTTGGACCAGCGTTCGTGCTGGACGTGCAGACCGCGTGAGACGACGCTTCATCCAGTCCCAAACATGCTCAATGGGGGACAGATCCGGAGATCTTGCTGGCCAGGGTAGTTGACTTACACCTTCTAGAGCACGTTGGGTGGCACGGGATACATGCGGACGTGCATTGTCCTGTTGGAACAGCAAGTTCCCTTGCCGGTCTAGGAATGGTAGAACGATGGGTTCGATGACGGTTTGGATGTACCGTGCACTATTCAGTGTCCCCTCGACGATCACCAGCGGTGTACGGCCAGTGTAGGAGATCGCTCCCCACACCATGATGCCGGGTGTTGGCCCTATGTGCCTCGGTCGTATGCAGTCCTGATTGTGGCGCTCACCTGCACGGCGCCAAACACGCATACGACCATCATTGGCACCAAGGCAGAAGCGACTCTCATCGATGAGGACGACACGTCTCCATTCGTCCCTCCATTCACGCCTGTCGCGACACCACTGGAGGCGGGCTGCACGATGTTGGGGCGTGAGCGGAAGACGGCCTAACGGTGTGCGGGACCGTAGCCCAGCTTCATGGAGACGGTTGCGAATGGTCCTCGCCGATACCCCAGGAGCAACAGTGACCCTAATTTGCGGGGAAGTGGCGGTGCGGTCCCCTACGGCACTGCGTAGGATCCTACGGTCTTGGCGTGCATCCGTGTGTCGCTGCGGTCCGGTCCCAGGTCGACGGGCACGTGCACCTTCCGCCGACCACTGGCGACAACATCGATGTACTGTGGAGACCTCACGCCCCACGTGTTGAGCAATTCGGTGGTACGTCCACCCGGCCTCCCGCATGCCCACTATACGCCCTCGCTCAAAGTCCGTCAACTGCACATACGGTTCACGTCCACGCTGTCGCGGCATGCTACCAGTGTTAAAGACTGCGATGGAGCTCCGTATGCCACGGCAAACTGGCTGACACTGACGGCGGCGGTGCACAAATGCTGCGCAGCTAGCGCCATTCGACGGCCAACACCGCGGTTCCTGGTGTGTCCGCTGTGCCGTGCGTGTGATCATTGCTTGTACAGCCCTCTCGCAGTGTCCGGAGCAAGTATGGTGGGTCTGACACACCGGTGTCAATGTGTTCTTTTTTCCATTTCCAGGAGTGTATTGGAGTGCCTTGGAAATACTCGAGTCCACACATTCCATTGTAGGTGGCCACGGTACTTTTATTGGTTTTTATAGTTTCTCTTAATTATATTTTAGCCGTGCCTATTATTGTCTATTACAGAGGTAACAATTCTTGTTGGTGTTCTACTTCGTTCTTCTGATATGTTGACGCTACTTCGATATTCAGAGCATCCGCTGAAAGTGAAGCAGTTCTTTATTAGATACTCGATGTGCAGTTACACTAAACGTAGTCCATAAATTTCAGTCATTTACCATTGTGCGTATACCGCAATCCAACCGGTAGCATTCTCTCTCTACCTGGAAACAGGGGCAACAATCCTCTCCATTCTCACATACTGTTATGTTACTGTATCCAAATCGATGTGGATGTTTCTCTTACGGACCATGACCTGCTAAAAGGTATACCATGGGTTGGGTAGGTTGGGTAGGGCCAATTATACGCCAGATAAGCCTATTCTTAACGTGGGGCAACATGCTGTATCCACGCCTTGCATTGCTTCTAGGATCAAAATCACACAGGCATTCGTCCAACCTCCATGCTACTAAATGTCATTTATATCTGAGCGCTTGTAATCTCGCACAATGAATCGTATTGTTAATGCCCCAATCAATGCAACGCTGCCATGTAACGTACCATGATGTCCAACGGACATATTCTGAGAATCACCACTAAACCCTCGTCAGTACTGAGCCTTTCCAGAATGCTCTACTGTCTTCTCAAAGTTTTATTATCTAAATGTAAAGAAGGCAGCAGACTTTTATCATATGCGGAGAGCAGAGGCAGCTTGCCATTCTGTTGTTTTCCTACTTCTGCCGCAGTGCAATAGTTTGGCTGACTGTCCCATCAAAGAATGTGGCCTGTGAGACCCAGTCAGAGGTTCAAATGGCTCTGAGCACAATGGGACTTAACTTCTGAGGTCATCAGTCCCCTAGAATTTAGAACTACTTAAACCTAAGGACGTCACACACATCCATGCCCGAGGCAGGATTCGAACCTGCGACCGTAGCAGTCGAGCGGTTCCGGGCTGAAGCTCCTAGAACCGCTCGGCCACCGCGGCCGGCTCCAATCAGGGGCTTTGTCGCTAATATCATTCAGAGGAAAGCGTGATCTGGCCAAGACACCACAATGGGTTAATATTTGTTCTCGTAAGAAAGCTGGTCTGCTGTTTCATTGTGTTGTTACACATATCTGGGAGACATATTCTTAGTTTGAACCGCTTTTTCCACGCGACTTCACGTTTTATGAAGGACGTATTAATCAAGAGGAATAAACTGTCGTATTGTGTGATTATTGAAATACTAATAACGCTAGCAATATCCAGTTGCGCTCCTCACATTCTTAAACCTTCATGGCCCTTAATAGGCCTCCCCCCTCCCCCCCCAACCCCCTCTCTCTGTGTCGAGTATTAGTAAACAGATTGCTTTGGCTATACTATTTCTGACTTGTTATAAAACTAGGGGTTTGGTGGGGGCAATGCAATTCTTGAGCCGGTTCTTAACCACCAATAAAGGGCTGCCTATACTGTAGTTAAAGTAAGAATCTTTCCGAAAGGTTCAGCATGTCTCTTTTTATCATACACTCTGAGCAAAAATAAGCCTCACCAGGAAGGAATTATTCAAATGGGACGGAAATCGGTAGATACGTAATACACATACAGAAAAACAAATTATTACAATTTCAGAAAAAAATTGGATGATTTATTCAAGAAGAAGAGCCACACAAATTGAGCAAATCAAAACAACATTTGTCTACCTCTGGCACTTATGAAAGCAGTTCTTAGGGTTGGAATTGATTGCTACAGTTGGATATCCTTCTGAGGGATATCATGCCAAATTATGTCCAACTGGCGTCCTAGATCGTGAAAATCCCAAAGTGGTTGGGAGGTCCTATTCATAATGCTCAAAACGTTCTCAGTTGGGGAGAAATCCGGCGATCTTGATGGCCCCAGTAGGGTTTGGCAAGCATGAGGACAAGCAGTAGAAACTCTCACTGTATGTGAGCGGGCATTATCCTGTTGAAATGTGAATCCAGGATGTTTGGCCATGGGGGACAACAAAATGGGACACAGAATATCGTCGACTTACCTCTGCGTTGCAGGGGAGCCACAGGAGTCAGCGGTCCCTGCTGTGAGAAGGAATGGCAGACCATCACTTCTGACTGGCGGGCCATTGTCGCGCTGTGCGCCGGGCGACAGTCACCTCGACATCACACTGCTGTCTGTAGGGTCTCCAGACACGTCTTCGGCCTGGAATCTTACTGACTGCAGTATATTTGTCCTCTTTGGTGAATCCAGCTTAGAATTGAACCGCGATGACCAGTGAAGATGATGACCATCGAATACTTGTCTGTACGCGTCCCGGGACAGAGGTAGGATACCAAATTGTCACACCCCAAGCAGCCCGACAAGCAGGGGCGATGGTCTGGGGTGCCGTTTCATTCCATAGCAGGACTCCTTTGTCATCCGTGGCACCCTTCCAGCACAACGGTACGTCGAAGATATTCTATTCCCCACTGCGTTGACCTTCAAGGCCAAACACATAGAGCTTACATTTCAGCAAGATAGTGCCCGCCCAATGAGAGTTTCTACTGCCTTGTCTTCGTGATTGCCAAACCCATCCTTGGCCTGATGTGTTGGCAGAAAAGCCAACACCGTGTTGCTAGAGGAGTCCGCAATGCACGCGTTTAAGCTCACGCAGGTAAAGTAGTTGAGTCTAGTAAGAAAAGAACGTAGTTGCTGGAATACTTAACTTTAATCCATAATTGGAGAACATCGCTCTTGATGATACATCAATTACAATCTCAATATAAACTGGTAATGGCGCCTTGCTAGGTCGTAGCAAATGACATAGCTGAAGGCTATGCTAACTATCGTCTCGGCTAATGAGAGCGTATTTGTCATTGATTCATCTCTGGCAAAGTCTGCTGTACAACTGGGGCGAGTGCTAGAACGTCTCTCTAGACCTGCCGTGTGGCGGCGCTCGGTCTGCAATCACTGACAGTGGCGACACGCGGGTCCGACGTACACTAACGGACCGCGGCCGATTTAAAGGCTACCACCTAGCAAGTGTGGTGTCTGGCGGTGACACCACATGACCAACAAAGTCGCTGGATTTCTATTCAAATGAGAACCTTAGTAGCATTGTGGGCAGGGCCTTCCGATCATTTCGGGATTTTCACGACCTACAGCGCCAGGTGGACATAATTTGCTACGGTGTCCTTCAGGATGACATCCAACGACTCTAGAAATCAATGCCAAGCCGAATAACTGCTTGCGTAGGGGCCAACAGTGGACAAACGTATTACTAACTAGATGCATTTGTGAAACGCTTTCTGGTGATTCAGTTATCCAGTTTTTCTGAAATTGTAATGATTTATCTGTCTGTACATGTACATCACATCTACCCATTTCCATGCAATTCTGATAATTCCTTCGTGGTGACTTGTTATTTTTTCTTGTTTGTGTTTTAGAGTGAATTAAAATCTCTCTTTGTGTACTCATGAAACCATTTGGTTCTACCCATTCGCCTCTAGTACTTAGCATTTGATCTAATTACATATTTCTGGAGATACAACAACAAGTATTGGAGATGCAATTTGTGGGATAATGAAGTCTTGCCGAGGCAGCAACGTCTTCAAATCAGTCTTATACCTAATTTCGTCAATATTAATTAGATCTCAAATTTTTTTTATCTTGGATACTTATGTACATACTGTGCAGATAGTAAGTACATTTACGTTAGACAAGTGTTCATCTACGAGATGGAAATCAGTACTTAAAAGGGTCATTAACTTTGTACGATCCTTGCTGGGTAATGTTTTATTCAGAAACAAATAAAGAAGGTTAAGTTGCGTTTGCAAAAGTTTACCCCTTGTAACTGAATATTTCGAATCTGACAGCGTTATCACAGAGTTCAGCCTTAACAATAGTGATAAATCAATTTAAAAGTTGGCCCTAGTTTCAGTTTGACAACGGTTCGGTTTAAAGCTTTCCAGTCAAAGGAGATGCCCCCAGATTCTGGCACCGCAACCTAGTATAGTAATGAAGATATAGAACTGTACAAAAATAGGAAAACGACAATACCACATCACATTATCACACCTGACATGGTTTAGAAAACCGTTAGCATTCGAAAAAGCGTCCAGTCGTCTTGGAATGGAAAATAAAGGCACTATGTAGTTTTGAAGGGACCGTTATGCAATTAGTCCTGGTAAATAGTGTCAATTGCACGTTACGATGCTGGAGGTGCAAAGCGATCATGCACCCTTCTCTTTGAAGTAGTGGAGAAAGACTCAATAATAATGAGAACTGGAGGCGCTAGTGGCCCTGGGAAACACAACAAATCAGCCAAGTGCTCACAGATCAGTCGTGGGCTATGCGAACTGTTTAGCAAAAAGGGTCAGATAACCATTGGCAGTAATGCGACCTTGCGAAAGTGGCCTGGGATCCATGGAATGCGACCATAATTCTGCCCAAATCATCACCGAAACACCGCGTTGTGTCACTCTTGGGACGCAAACTCGGCCATAACTTGACAATAGTGTGAAGGAAGGCTCCTCCGACCAAACGACTTTCTTTCAGTGGCCCGTAGTTCAAGTTTTATACTTTCGCCACCTCGCCTTCCTGTTATTTGTAGTTCTCATAATCCAGCTCGCCCTGCAATTCGCTGGTTCTGGAACTCCCTTCAAGATTGAGATTTTCACTCTGCAGCGGAGTGTGTGCTGATATGAAACTTCCTGGCAGATTAAAACTGTGTGCCCGACCGAGACTCGAACTCGGGACCTTTGCCTTTCGCGGGCAAGTGCTCAACCAACTGAGCTACCGAAGCACGACACACACCCGGTACTCACAGCTTTACTTCTGCCTGCAAGGTTCGCAGGAGAGCTTCTGTAAAGTTTGGAAGGTAGGAGGCGAGGTACTGGCAGAAGTAAAGCTGTGAGTACCGGGCGTGAGTCGTGCTTCGGTAGCTCAGTTGGTTGAGCACGTGCCCGCGAAACGCAAAGGTCCCGAGTTCGAGTCTCGGTCGGGCACACAGTTTTAATCTGCCAGGAAGCCCCTTCAAGATGTTTCGTTGTTGACAGTGTTCGCGTGTGTGACACCCAGTTCTGCAGTGAATTTTGAAACTGATGTCCGCTTATTTTTCGTTTCAATCGTCTTCAGTGACCGTCCGCCACGATCACTCAACACACTTTCACCTGCCTTTTGATTTAGTGGATGACGTCTTTTCACTCACCGTGCACGCAGTATAAATCTTCGATATGGTGCCTCTTGAAACACCAAACATTTCGGCTCCTTTGGTTACAGAGGCACCCATCATCCGAGCACCAACGATTTACGCACGTTCTAATTAACTCCGACAAAATGCACTCACAACTCAGAACTCTGTTCCGACCACGAGTGACACTTGCAACGTAATGAGAACATTGCACAGGTGCCGATATTCCAATACGGAGTGGTTATAATTAAACTATCGCTGCTTAACAGAGGTCCCCATCAAAAACGAGTGATCGTAGGACAACGAAACATCGCGGATACATTTTTAAGAATACCCGGAAGAGAAATAATGAATAAACCACCGAAACAAAAACATTTTAATTTCCTCACAAGGGTCGTCACTTTTCCCGAAATGTGTTACGGAGTAACCAAGTGACCTCATGCGCAATGTGACGCGGAGCTGCATAGTGCATCAAAAAATTTGAGTCCCAAGCACCTCTCTCCTGAAGGGCAGGGATCACATGTTGGCGAAGCAGATCAGTGACGTGTGCCGTTCATGCTGCATGTACTTCGTCCTTGGGGTTCGAGTTCATACAAGAAAAATGGACCATTCGTAAACTGTACCGTGAAACCACAGCACACAATGAGGCGTCGACTGGGGGGGGGGGGGGACGTCATGAACGTTTGTTGGCAACGATATCCTAAAAGACGACACTGCCCCGGTGTGTGTAAAATGTGCTTCAACACTCCGCAAAACGATCCAATGCCACATGTCGTCTATTTCAACCTTACAAGTGTAAGTAGGCTGTTTAAGTTTTTTTATTGGTAACGCCACCTCTGTATGAAAATCACTGGCTGTGCTGTGTGCAGTCTGTGGCTGCTTTGCATTGTTGTAATACTCGCCATTTTAGTGTTAGGCAGCTGGCTGTGAACAGCGCGTAGCGTTGCGCAGTTGGAGGTGAGCCGCCAGCAGTGGTGGATGTGGGGAGAGAGATGGCACTCCGCCATCTGTAATTTGTCATGAACTGCTATATATATATTATGACTATTAAGGTAAATACAGTGTTTGTTCTCTATTAATATCTTTCATTTGCTAACTATCCCTATCAGTAGTTAGTGCCTTCCATAGTTTGAATCTTTTATTTAGCTGGCAGTAGTGGCGCTTGCTGTATTGCAGTAGCTTGAGTAGCGAAGATTTTTGTGAGGTAAGTGATTTGTGAAAGGTATAGTTTAATGTTAGTCAGGGCCCATTCTTTTGTAGGGATTATTGAAAGTCAGATTGCGTTGCGCTAACAAAATATTGTGTGTCAGTTTAAGCACAGTCATGTATAAATTTTTCAAAGGGGATGTTTCATGTGGCGACCCTGTCAGGATTCGAACTTGGAATCTTCTGATTTTTTTCTTGTAGTTTGTGTAATTAGTGTAGTTTTTGTTTATTGCTAGCGCGTAATTATAGAGAGAATTTCCTTTGTAGTTGTAGTTTTTCATTGTTGTACAGTAAAACAGTTGTGGCATGCATGTAGATTCGCACCAAGTATTTCGCAGCTGCAATTAACTAGATATTATTTTCAGTGTTATGTTAATGTGTTCTCTTATTTTTTGATCTTCAAATTGTGTTTTTCTGTGTTGTCGCGTGAAATACTGTGACAATAATGGCGTGTGAAAAACGTAATACTAGGCTCCAAAGTAAACTGAGAAATGACAGTGAAAATTAAAGCAGTGTGTTAGCGCCACCGAGTAATGAATTAACTGATGTTCAAAGTAGTAATTTGGTAACTGTGCATAGGGAAATGGAGCGGGCGGCAAACAATGGCGTGGACAGTGAAACAATTAGTGAAGAGGGAAGCATTATCGATCTATCGGTCGGCAACAGCTCGCCTCAGGAATCCGAAATGACAGGACACAATTTTGCAAATACTGTAGATTCAGGTTTTGGATCCTCACCGTTTTCTCAAATAAGTCAAGACACATTTTCTGCTTGTCAAAATGTGAATGTTGCCGGTGCAACTTCACTGACGAAAAGCACTGAGGAACGTGTTTCAGACACCAGTGCATTGTTATTACAGTTAATGCAACAAATGGGACAAAGGCTACAAAAGTTAAACACAACGCTTGAACAAAATCAGAAACAAATGGAACAAAATCAGAGACAAACACAGCAAAAGCTACAAAAGTTAGACACAGTGGAACAAAATCTTCAAAAGTTAGACACAATGGAACAACACCAGAGACAAACACAGCAACAGTTAGACGCAATGGAACAAAATCTTCACACCACACTTGAACAAACACGTGAAGATTTAACTACTGAGTTACATAAAATCGAATCGAAATGTCAAAAAGCCTGTAACGACGTAAAAACACAAATTTGTGAGCATTTTCAACCTATTTTTTCGCGGCATGAAAATGCATTACAGAATCACGAAGCAGCCATAAAAGAACTGCAAACTATTGTTCATGAAAATCATGAGACCTTGCAAGCTAAATTTGACTCAGTTGCATCTACCGATTCGGTTACGCAACTTGCAAAATCTCAGGAAAACTTAAAGGACACAGTAGATACTCTGAAACTTGGTTCAGAAAAACACACTGAGGAAATAAGTACGCTATCGGAGAAAGTAGCCGAACTTTCGGATCAGTTCACTAATTTATCTACGAAGGTAGATGATAATCTGAATGACACAAAAGCGGTAGTCTTTAATGACACAGAAGAGAGCGAACAAATTAGGAAACTGAAACAAAATCTGAATCAACACCAAAGAGAAATCCGGGAAGTATAAGATCAGCTGACACAGGTAATACAAGAATTACGTATTTCAGAGGACACTCGCGCCCCAATACGGGATGAGGGACTTAGAAATACGGAAAAGCCGCAAAATAATAACACAGGGCATTTCGGAAGTTATGAAAGAAATTGGCAATGTGCACCGAATTTTGAGATGGAACGGCCGACACGACCTAACAATGACCGATATGCGACTCGCCGACATGATGATTTTGACTATAAGCTGTTCATTACTACACGTAAATTCAAAACATTTAAGAATTCTGGCAACGACATTCATCCACAAGCATGGCTCCATCAATTCTCTCATTGTTTTCCTCCCAACTGGTCATTAGAACATAGATTAGAATTTATGTGTGGCTACTTAGAGAATGAACCAGCTGTAAGAATGCGATCGGTCATTCACGATTGTCACAGTGAAGGAGAATTTTACCATGCCTTCCTCTCAGCATATTGGTCTCAAGCTACACAAGACCGAGTAAAACATAGCATCATGATGATGAAACACTTTGAACAATCTGAATTTTCCAGTCTTGTCAAATATTTTGAAGACATGTTGCATAAGAATCAGTATCTTTCAAACCCATACAGCCCCTCAGAACTCATCCGCATTTGCTTAATCAAATTACCTGTACATTTACGACATATTATTTTGGCAGGACGTTGCAAAGACGACATTGAAGCTTTTCAGGGACTGTTACAAGAACTGGAAATTGACACTGACAATCGCGGAACGCAGGAGCACAACAACTACAGATCACATCCGTCGCAATTCCGCGATGAAAGAAATAATAACTGGACACGACAAGGCTATTCTCACAACACATATCGTGACCAAAACAGACACCTCCCGTATGACAACCGTTGGCAGAGTAGTAATAATTACAGGGAAAGATCACCTCTCCGTGGTAGTGACTATCACAGAGACAATCAGAGAAACAGACAATTTGGGAACCAAAATAATTATTATCAAGGGAGACAGAATAACTTTAGACGCAACGGTCCAGCGCGCGGTTACGATTCAGGGAGAAATTCTCCACCACTTAACCGACAAGAAAGAAACTACAGGAACTACCGACATGACGACAGACGATGGGATCGTAACGACAGACCTGAATTGCGTCAGAACTGGCGGGATTTAAACAGGGCAGGGCCCTCTCGTCACGGTGAATTTGTAGAAGTTAGGTCTCCAAATCCCAATAACGACGCGCGCCAACAAAGAGACAATAGGCAATGACTCACACCGCTGGCAGCAACAAAACGCACTTGTGAAACTGATGACGCAGCTGCCGTAGCTAGTAATTACGTAAAAATGGAAGACATTAGGGACATCTTACTCCAGGAACACGACGTAAAACTTAACAACATTGCATATCCTGTGATTCACATTACTGTAAATGACGTAAAATTTACGGCAGTACTTGACTCTGGCAGTCCAATCTCAGTAATTAGTGAAACAGCTTTTAGCAAATGCAACAAATCGACCGATTGCCCCACACTTCCGTTACGTAAGATTAAATTACAAGGTGCAGTCTTTGGAAAAAGTGTAGATGTACGCCAACAAACCAATTTAGAATTCTTTTGCCAAAGCCACAGCTTTTCTATGAACTTTCTTATTGTTCCATTATTGTCGACGGAAATTATATTGGGAGTAGACTTTTTGAATGAATACAAAGCAATCTTAAACTTTCATGATGCTGAAATAAGTTTAGAGAAAGAAGGTAAGTCAATAGCTTTGAAATTTGAAGATTGGCTCTCAAACCATGACGAGGAAATTAATCGGCTTTACCTTCTGTTAGACAACAGTTCGGAGTTTTCTACGGAACTAGACACTAACAATCACTCTGCAAGTACTGACAGGGATGATATCGACGACATATTTGATACTAATGAGTTAATTCAAAATAAAATTCAAACAATTGAGAACTGTAATGACATTGATAGGCAGGACCTTTTTGAGATTTTACTAGCACATTCCACAGTTTTTACTCACAAAACAGGAACAATCAAGTGATTTCAATACCAATTTCGTGTTCGTGAGCATACGAAATTTTGTGTTAGACCATATGTAATTCCAGCACATTATAGGGACCGTGTTAGAACAGAAATACATTCTATGCTTGACGAGGGCATTATTGAGCCTGCAGTAAGCTCATACAACAATCCATTACATGTTGTTGAGAAGAAAAATGGATCGATCAGGCTTGTCTTAGATTCGAGACAAATCAATACTATCATTATTCCTGAAACAGACAGGCCGCAAACATTGGAAGAACTTCTTCAAAATTTTAATGGTGTAAAAGTGTTGTCTTCCATTGATCTCAGATCCAGCTTTTATCAGATCGAACTTCATCCAGAATGTAGAAAATACACAGCTTTCCTTTGTTTCGGTGTTTGTTATCAGTTTCGGAAACTTCCCTTTGGTTTGAACATTTCTTCAGCAGCATTCATTCGCGGGCTAAATTCCATATTACCTGAGTTCTTAAAACGTCACATCACCTTATATGTGGACGATATTCTAATAGCAGAAGCTTCATGGGAACAACATAATCGCATCCTCAACAGTTTGTTACGTATTTTTGCAGAATCTGGAATTACAGTTAACTTGGAAAAGTCTGAATTCGGTAGGTCAAAGGTGAGGTTTTTGGGACATATTATTTCTTCTGAAGGCATTCAGCCGGATCCTGAAAAGTTAGAAGCAATCAGAGCCATTCCAGTTCCATCCACAAAAAGACAAGTCCGCAGTTTTCTGGGTCTCGTAAATTTTTACCGGCGTTTTCTGAATATGCAAATTCTTGTTACACCAAAACTTTGTTCTCTCACTGGAAAAAACACTATTTGGAACTGGGACGAACAAGCACAATTGGAATTCAATTCTTTGAAAGAATCGCTTCTTAACGCGCCAATACTAGCTCATCCAGATCTGTCACAAGATTTCTGCCTTAGCACGGATTCTTCTAAAGTCGGACTTGGTGCCCATTTATTTCAAGAAGCCATAGAAAATGACACTACTGTTCAGAAATCCATTGCTTTTGCTAGCCGAGTGCTAACAAAATCTGAAAAAAATCATTCCGTTACTGAATTAGAAGCTTTAGCTATCGTTTGTGCATTTAACAAATTCCGTTTCTTTCTTTCTGGTGAGCACGTAAAAGTATACAGTGATCATCGTGCATTACAATTTCTTATGTCTTCAAAATTAAATCATGACAGGTTAAAACGTTGGGCATTGTTTCTGCAAGAATTCCGCTTCACAATAGTCTACATTCCCGGCAAGGAGAACATTGTTGCGGACGCACTGTCACGCGCACCAGCTGGGCTTGAGAAAAGTAACATAGAAGGTAACCCCGAGAAAAACTTCAGTATTCTTTACATTCAGAAAGTCGCCTTTGAAAACTTCATCACCACATCTTTAAAGGACATTGCTCATGAACAAGATAAAGATCCATTTGGAAAGACATCAAAAGCAAATGGCATGAAAAGACACACACACAGATTCGGCATTATTATCTGGTTAGAAACAACATACTGTTCAAACGCTGCACTGTTGATGACAAGCTATGGGTACTTTGCATTCCTGACGATTTTGTTAATAAGCTCATTTGGTACATTCATTTCAGCTACGCACATTTTGGTCCACGAAAATGTTATCATATTCTTCGAACGACTTGTTATTTTAACAATATGGAAAAGAGAATTCGAAGAGTCTTGTCTATTTGTAAACTTTGTCAAAAGGCGAAACCATCTACTATCTCACATCGTGCTCCGTTGTTTCCTATCATTCCTTCTAAATTAAAAGAATTTGCTGCAGTTGATCTATTGGGACCCCTTGTCAGAACATCGAATGGATTTTCGTACGTTCTAGTTGCTGTTGAACTTACTTCCAAATTTGTTTCTTTCACTCCGTTACGTAAAGCCACTGGACGATCTGTATCCAACGCCTTTGTTAAAAATTTCTGACGTGAAGTTGGCCACGTTGCTAAAGTCATTTCAGATAACGGACCGCAATTCAGATCTGCTGTTTGGTCACGCATGCTTCGCAACCATAAAATCAAACCTGTTTTTATTTCATTGTACTCACCACATTGTAACCCCTCCGAACGGATTATGAAAGAAATCAATAAGCTTTGCAGACTTTATTGTCACAGAAAGCATCAGCATTGGGACAGATATTTACACTTATTTCAAAATGTGCTGAATGAAATGCCTCATGATTCCACTGCTTTACCACCTACTCTTGTACTAAAGAATGAAGAACCACCGAACAGAATCAGAGAGCTTGTACCTTTCCCGAATACACGTAAACTTCGACACAAACATATAATTGATTTGGCTCTTAAAAATATAAAATCTGCAGCAGACAAAAGGAGAAAACTACACGGTAAAGCAAATGCAAAGAAATTGTATATTGGTCAGAAAGTTCTCATTAAAGCTCATTCATTGTCACATAAGAAGAAACACTTGAGTCACAAATTCTTTCTAGTTTACAATGGACCTTATAGAATCCGACGTATACCACATGATAATTGCGTTGAAGTTGAAACTCTGCGTACTAGGAAGAGTAAAGGTTCACACCACATTTCACACGTAAAACCGTTTATTGAGAGATAATGTGCTTTTTTAACTTGAGATTTAATGCAACATTTTGGTTCACTTGAAAATACATTCTGGATTTAAAGTACTTTCTGTGAGATACCAGATGACACAGTGGTTAGTTTATGTGACAGCTACACGATTTTTATCACGACGCTACTAATGAGTGACAGTTTACAATGTTGCTGTTGCAGTGTTTCTGTTTTATATCTGCACAGTTTTTCTGTATTGTTCTGGAAAGTAAAACATGTTTTAGTAGTAACTTTTGTGGTATAGCAACAATGAGACAGCCTTTTGCGTGGCACAACAATACGTTACTGTACAGTACTTTCTTCATCACGCCAATAAGCGTAATAACTACGATATCTATACACAAAGCATTTCACTTTTGTTTATCATGAGGTAAGTACATTGACTTCTGCAGAACTTAGCTTTCGGAGGACGATAACTACGACACTTCCACAGAATTATCTTACAGCAAGACGCACATTTAGCGCTACAGGACATGCATTTGAGAGATTAATTTTGTACTTATGCCATTTATTTTTCAAGATTTTTGAATTACAAAGAAAGTTTTCCATGATACATTTCATTCCATTGCTGTAATCTGTAACACCTGAGGGTATAATTACATTAATCCTCAGGGGGGTACACGCTTACTTTGTGTACCATGTGTTTGGCACGCACAAGGAGCCCTAGCTAATATGGTATTTGCTTATACAACTTTACACATCGGTACCATATTTCTCTAACACAGAATTACACAGCTATCTAATTATTTGACAGAGAAACAAACATTCTTTTTACTACGTCAGTGACAGATGTTTACGCAATTACACAGTTGGATAATTTCACACTTATGAAACTGTATTTTGTCTGTACTTTGTAAACTGTTCATATTTTTTCGGAACCATTGTGATACTATGAGAGCTTTGAATGATGTATTTGGTATGAGATTATGATTTTTAAAGTACGTTTGAGGTAGATGACACTATTGAAATGAGCAGAGAAGATGTTTTAGGGTTTTGAAATTATTGCAGAAAGCTACGACGTTTTTGGGATTTGACTGAGGTGTTATGATGTTATTTTTACGGTGACGATGTGTATTATGCTGTTGAGGTATGTTTATGATCAATAAGCTGATGCTATATAAGGAATGTGATTACGTGTTTATATGTATATGAGTAATGAATAGAAGTTAGGGACTATGGCTTGTGAAGAAGGTTGTTGGAAACCAAGAATCGTACTTTAAGAGTTATGAAATGTGTGTATATGCGTGAATGTATCACAATGCTGGCGAAAATTTTTTGGACGCTGTTATATTTATAGGATTTTGTTTCTACAGATTTGTAACCCAAATTCTTGACCTGTGAAATATTTTTATATGAGATTGTCACTGTAGCGGAAACTGGTGTCGTAAATATTTCGTTAAGAAAGGTAAGTGACCGTGAAGTAATTCGTTGTGAGCGGCCAGGTGTGTCAGACGCCTGGAGAAAAAGCCATTATTGCGAGCACTTTTCAGCGGCACAGGTAGAAAAACAAAAGGGAGGCCATTATCCTCGCTATTGACGTTCCTTTGTAGAGAGCATCGCAAAAACGACACGGTCGAACTTGAAAACATATGTTGACACTGTGGAGCTCTTAATTTATGATATTTACAGAAATGCCTAATGAAATGACGAGAAATATTTTTACATCTGCACACCTGATTATGACAAGCGTCTTTCTACGAGAGTTGAGAGATTTTCTGTACTACCTTATGAAATGCCCTATGGCTAATGAATGATGTTTCATGCCTTCCTTTGTACATATTTACTCATTTTGTTTAATATCTAGTTTCTAGCTGCACTGCAGCATTGGTTAAAATAAAATTTTATAGATGTACTAATATAAATATTTTCTCTCTACAGATCGAGTAAATAATAATTTTTTTCTAAAAAATGAGGGAGCACAAAAAGACATTTACCTTCACAGGAACTGCAATCATAGTTTTCTTTTCAAGTACTTGGTAATTTCTTTTGTAGAATAAATCGTGATGCATCACTCTAGTGTTAAGATGTGACATAGGTATTAGACATGGCCATTTTTAGTGTAATATTTTTTTCTGCTTGAGGTCTAGGTTTAAATTTTATTTGCTGCTGCTGTGTGCCAGGCATAGTGCTACTGAATTTAACTTTGTATTACTATGTTAAGCTAGTTTTGCTACTGATTTATTTTTCTTGTTGCTGCACATTGGCTCATATTAGTTGTAACGTTGCATTGTTTGGTAATGTAGATTTACTGTAGCTTGCTTTGCAATTTTCCATTTTTTTTGTCATTGCTGTTTGTGTTAATATGTTATGTGCTGCTGCATTGCCTCGTCCCTTAGTTTAATATCTGAGCTCAGTAGATTTAAGTTAGCTTAAAAGGGGGTAGACTATATAAGAAACTAGTTGTGATGAATGGAAAGAAATGCATTGAAGGTATACAAAAACGTTTTGGGCCAAAATGAGTATTGTACAATGATCCGTAATTATTTTGAAAAAAATATAGTTAGAATACAGAAGAGAGGTACAGATAGGACTTTTTGGGAATAATGATGAACGAAGGGAGATCTCCAAGAACAAAAAAGGTTTTGTTCGCAAAATACTGCAGTACCAAAAGCTACACTGAAAACGAACCCTGTCCTTTCCATTGTGTTATCCCCCTATGTGTTTGTGTACCCTTGTGTATTTGTTTTCTTCCTGTCTCTGTGTACTGTTTCATAGAACTTTTTTCTCTTCTAATACTAAGTTACATTCACTATGATGAGGAATACTGTTATCCTCAAATATAATTGTCATTAATAATATGTTATTTACTTTGTAAAGATGTTTAGACATTATTAATTCTGTTCTGTGAAAGTTATTCTGATCTTTTATGTATGTACTCATGTCATCATTCCTGTAACACTGATGTATATGTTTATTTCTATTCTTTTGTAAAGCCCCTATTCCTACAAATGTTATCTGTATTATTGTGTTTTAATGATGTATTTTGTACCGTTGTTATTGTATTCTTATGCTATAAAACTGTAATTGATACCATTTCATCAAATTAAGTAACTTGTAAGTTACATTTCATTGCACACGTTCCTGTTGGTCATAGTATATGGACAATATGTGAGAAGTAGGGACTGTTAGTGTTTGCACATGTGTTAATAATTCAGCAAGGGACTAGATAACAGCATTGCTGGTTCTAAGGACAATTCCAAAAACTTTGTGAGTGCACAAGTGGTGGTTTATGGACTTGCTATATTGTCCGCAAGACTCTTCGATGGTGATTGTGCACCTGCACAATTGCAACAGATGGCTGCTGGCCATCTCTACAAGGACTACAGTGGGTCTGCATCTTTGATGACCCACCAGTACCATTATTTCTACAAGGACTACAGTGGGTCTGCATCTTTGATGACCCACCAGTACCATTATCTCTACAAGGACTACAGTGGGTCTACTGATGATCCATCAATACCATTATTTCTACAAGGACTGCAGTGGGTCTGCACCTCTGGTGGCCCACCAATACCGTAATCTCTACCAGGACTACAGTGGGTCTGCTCTGTGATGACCTACCTGCCAATATTCTTGAAAACTTCGACTGACTGCTGTGGGTTTGCTCTGTTGTGGCCCATTACCTGTCAGCATGTCAAGAGTCAGCACTGTCTTCCCATTGGAAGGACAACGCTACTTCTTCAAGACTGCATGGAAATCCACTACTTCCGTGTGCATTTTCTTTTACTGCTCAGACTTTGAGAAAAACACTGCAATGTGATGAATGATCAGGACTGTCTTTATGGACTGTGAGAAAATTTTAGCTTTTGACCAACATTGTATCAATAAGTGTGTGCATTTGATTTCTTTGTTATTGTAATTACGATTATGAAAAATTTTAACAAATATGTATTGGCTAGTGCCCAAAAAAAATTTGTAAAATTTTTTGTGGGGAGCATGGGGGCTATGTAAGTAGGCTGTTTAGGTTTTTTTATTGGTAACGCCACCTCTGTATGAAAATCACTGGCTGTGCTGTGTGCAGTCTGTGGCTGCTTTGCATTGTTGTAATACTCGCCATTGTAGTGTTAGACAGCTGGCTGTGAACAGCGCGTAGCGTTGCGCAGTTGGAGGTGAGCCGCCAGCAGTGGTGGATGTGGGGAGAGAGATGGCGGAGTTTTGTAATTTGTCATGAACTGCTATATATATTATGACTGTTAAGGTAAATACTGTGTTTGTTCTCTATTAATATCTTTCATTTGCTAACTATCCCTATCAGTAGTTAGTGCCTTCCATAGTTTGAATCTTTTATTTAGCTGGCAGTAGTGGCGCTTGCTGTATTGCAGTAGCTTGAGTAGCGAAGATTTTTGTGAGGTAAGTGATTTGTGAAAGGTATTGTTTAATGTTAGTCAGGTCCCATTCTTTTGTAGGGATTATTGAAAGTCAGATTGCGTTGCGCTAACAAAATATTGTGTGTCAGTTTAAGCACAGTCGTGTATAAATTTTTCAAAGGGGACGTTTCACAAGAAACTTAAGAGAAAATTCTACTCCAATGTCTGTTGCACGTAGTAAAACCTGTTGAGCAATGTGAAGTTTGTACGGATACCATTTGACAATTGTTTGCAGCGTTTTCCGAATGGTGGATCATTCAATGTTCAGGTGTCGTGACACAGCTCACGCCCTGCTTCAAGATCTCACATTGCGTCCAGGGTTCGCAGCCATGGCCAACAGTTACTTGACAGGTTCCATGCCCTCTTTTGCAAGTAGCCTCTCATTTTCATCAATTTTATTAATGTTTTATGTCATTGCACGGTAGTAAAAGACCGAATAAGGTTATTGTAATAAGAGTATTTTTACTGAGAGCTCAAAAAATACTTTTCACTTGATTACTAAACATGTTTTACTTCCCTGTGTGGTCTGTGCGAAGCGATCATCGGAGGACGCGGCACACTGCGTTCCTGATTGGGGGCTGCAATACCCTGAATTCTGAGGGATTCGCACAATAGGCTTAAGCGCCTGGCGGAACGACTGACGTCGGTCGAATTTTGCCTATTGTATGCAGGGCGAAAGGACCTCCGAGACGTCTGAGTGTCTCCGCAGTATATGTGTTTACCGTTCCGGCGCGTCTGGAACGAAGATTCCTGGTAGCGACTGACTCCATTGTTCTCTTGAGTCTGAGAATACTTGTGGACTGGGCCCTGCTGGGTGCGACTGTCTGGCGCCAGATGGCTGGTGGTTTAGGCAGGTTCTTTATGTAGCCGGTCAAACGGCAAGTTCAGTGCCCTCAGCTGAATAGCAGAGGCAAGATCGGTCAACTTAAACGGAGGCTAGTTGACGTCATAAAACCCTGCTCGAAATTGGAGGGAACGGTAGCTATTTGCGCGAATGATGTTCCGAGACAGTGTGGGGGAATTTTTGAATCAGCACTGACTGAATCCTGATTCGCGGTTTTCGAGGAGAGTAGGGAGTTGAGCAATGCTGACTTTGCTGCTTGCATCGCATCACAGAGGTGGATTCGGGATCTGATTTTCGTCGGAGTCGGACGTTCTTGCGACTTGGTCTCACTCTGTTTCGGATGAACTTAGAGTCCTCGGACAGTCTTCGAGGTCAGGGGTTGACACAGAGCTGCTGCATGGCAGATGTCGGCGCCTACATCATCAAGACGCTGCCTGCCGACGACGTGCTGCAGATTTCAGTACTGGTACAGCTTTTTGCGGCTCCGACATTGTAGGACCTTATCAATTTTATACTGAATCCGCCAGGAGCACACGTGCTCGCTTTGCTACAAGTCCACCTTGCTTGTTTCTCCATGTGATCCCATTTGAGCTCTCAGTACTAATTGCGATACTGCTATATAGTCGGAATATTAATATTTGATTCATTAGGACCTCCAGTCACTATCGTCAATCGTTTGCATCACAGAGAGTAGGAGCCCCTTGTTCTCGAGCCAACTCTTACTTTCATAATATTTCAGTATACCCTGTCCTTTAACCCACTGTTTGTGTCGATAATCTTGTACATTTATGTTCTGATGTATAATAAATCTCATTGTAATATTTAATCCGCATATCATTTCGTAGATATATGCAGAATCCCATTTCCTGTTGTTTATTATGATAAAGTTCTCTTTTTTTCTGAGTAGATTACGATTTTTATTAAATTATTGTGAGTGTGTACTCCTTAATTCTTCCGGGTTATATGTCTGTGCTCCATCTAATACTTCTATTCCTAACGTTTCGTCCAATACTACGTTGGACATCCTCAGAGGTATGGCTGGTCCTGTTGAGTCCTGCCGAGTGACGACTTGGGCGTCGGAGAGCGGCCTAAATACTGAGGAAAGTGGGCGTGGTCTAGCTTGCACATAGTAGCAGAGAGAAACCTAG
Source organism: Schistocerca nitens (assembly GCF_023898315.1). NCBI lineage: Eukaryota > Metazoa > Arthropoda > Insecta > Orthoptera > Acrididae > Schistocerca > Schistocerca nitens. The sequence continues at coordinate 652,993,555 of NC_064617.1, forward strand.
TCAAAGATATATTGTAACTATCGATAATAGTCCGTCATAAGTAAAAATCACTTATCGATTCTCTAACGCCACTGTCCATACATCGCTTAATTTCAAGAATCGATGTGATTTTTATCTATGACGGACTATTTTCGATAGTTACGTTTTATCTTTGACTAGTTTTCTCTCTTCTACTATGTGCAAGCTAGACCACGCCCACTTTCCTCAGTATTTAGGCCGCTCTCCGACGTCCGAGTCGTCAGTCGGCAGGACTCAACAGGACCAGCCATACCTCTAAGGACGTCCAACGTAGTATTGGACGAAACGTTAGGAATAGTAGTATTCCATGGACCACGGTCATATAACCTGGAAGAATTATCAACAACAGTACCATCCGGTCGTGAAAGCCTTCATTGTATGTGCACTCCTTAGTTTACCAACTAGAAGGGTCCACAATCATTTTATTTCGTTACCGTTGCGCACATGATCAATTAGGTGGTATGTAAGGAGCGGGTCGAGTGCATATACACTTCTCATGCAACATTCGTCTGAATTAAAGAGGTACAAACTCTTCTCCACCCCGGCACCTCGCAAACTTCTTCAACAATTTGTGGCGCAATAGGACGTCGGTCTCTCCATTGGCCGACCATTCCAAACAGCATAACTACCAAGATCATCAGGTTCCAACCCCCTTTTTAATATTAAAATTTGTTTCTTTCACTGGTCGATTCGCTAGTTGTCTTCAGCACGTCGTTAAAAATGTTTCCACAATGTTTCACTGTCATACGATTACTCGTTTTTAACGTGGACATCCCAAACAGCGGAGGGTTACAGTAATTATAACTACCTTGTACAACAGCATAACCTACAGACTTGTGTGCATCTGTATTTATGTTCAAGTATGCGTTTCTCGCGGAGTCTCCGTATCTCTGTTCAAGCTATGTAGCTTAACGATATGAGATGGCGTGAAGGCATAGCGAATAGATAGTTGGTTGACAGGTACGAGTGGTGTCTTGGCGTAGTGACGTGAGCAGCGGGCAGCGGGTGGAGGCTGCGATACTGACCAGCCGAGGATGGGCGGGCACGTGATGGCGACGGCGAGCACCCACACGACGAGGATCATGAGCAGCGCCAGCTTCTTGGAGCGGCGCCGCCGCGAGTAGTTGAGCGGCTGCGTGACGGCCAGGTAGCGGTCCACGCTGATGGCGCACAGCGACAGGATGGACGCCGTGCAGAGCAGCACGTCCAGCGAGATCCACACCTGGCAGATCTCCCAGCCGAAGTGCCACTTGCCTGCGCACACACGCGTAAGCACTCGTCATACACAGATCGCGCACGTCGCAGAGAAGCGAAATCACTTTCACTTGACACTTTAGTACATTTTACTATACTACACTAACGGGAAAAATTTGCAACACCAAGAAGGAGTTGTGCGACATAAACGAAAGTTGTTTGGCTTGTTTCTACATCTGCTCCCTATTTAAATTTCGCGTCAGTCGTGTAACATGATGGCGCTAGCAGCACCACTATGAGAATGCTAATCAGGTTGTAATGGTTCCTTATTTCCGTGACCATTACGGAATTCCAACCCCAGTTCTAGATACCAGCAACATCGTACTACTTTTCACATTTGGTTTTATTAATGTATAAGTACTCCGATGTATCGATGTATGGCAGCTAACTCTAAATATAGATAAATGTAAATTAATGCAGATGAATAGGGAAAGGAATCCTGTAATGTTTGAATACTCCATTAGTAGTGTAGCGCTTGACACAGTCACGTCGATTAAATATTTGGGCGTAACATTGCAAAGCGATATGAAGTGGGCAAGCATGTAATGGCAGTTGTGGAGAAGGCGGTTCATTGGTAGAATTTTGGGAAGATGTGGTTCATCTGGAAAGGAGACGGCTTATAGAACGCTGGTGCGACCTATTCTTGACTATTGCTCGAGCGTTTGGGATCCCTATCACCTCGGATTGAGGGAGGACATAGAAGCAATTCAGAGGCGGGCTGCTAGATTTGTTACTGGTTGGTTTGATCATCACGCGGGTGTTACGGAAATACTTCAGGAACTCGGGTGGGAGTCTCTAGAGGAAAGGAGACGTTCTTTTCGTGAATCGCTACTGAGGAAATTTAGAGAACCAGCATTGGCGGCTGACGGCAGTACAATTTTACTGCTGCCAACTTACGTTTCACGGAAAGACCACAAAGATAAGATAACAGAGATTAGGGATCGTACAGAGGCATATAGGCAGTCATTTTTCCCTCGTTCTGTTTGGGAGTGGAACAGGGAGAGAAGATGCTAATTGTGGTACGAGGTACCCTATGCCACGCACCGTATGGTGGATTGCGGGTTATGTTTGTAGATGTAGATGTATTACAGTGATATGGTTCTTGTGTGTATTCATTTCTGTGAGACTATCATAATCTTTGACTTACTTCTAAACGTTTTGGCGCGAATGCGCACAGAACAGTCTTTGTGTCACTTTGCAGAAGTTAAGTTGTTATTTCGCTTTGTAAAAGAACAGTCAAGTCTCGTGTTTGGTTAAAGTGGAAATTAAATATGTGAAGATTGATACAAAACTGTTTTCTTGATGATGTGACATTTAAGAAGAAGTATATATGAATTTACAAGAAGTTTAATAGAAATGTGGATCGTGAACACCAAGTCAAAAATTATATTTACCATACTATTGTTCTGATCTGGGATTGTTTGATCATTAAGAATTTCCTGAAAAACGCATTTGTTAGGTCTTCAAATATTGCTAAAATACAGATCTGGACCTTCTAGCAGTCACAGTGGAATCACCCTAGAATCAACAAGATGAGCCATAACAACTTCGACGAAATCTACGTGGGAATCCATTGAAGATAAGTGCCAAAATTAATGACTTTTTTACAGTGACTTCATTATTTCCATTCTGACGATACCATCCACAGTCAATAATTTTGTTGTTGCCCGATAAAGCGAACATATGCTGCGTGATCAACATTATTAATCTGATTTCTAACTTACTTTGCAAGTGGTGGCATTGTTAGAAGGTTTCTTTAAATACACGCTACAACGGTCGTGAGAGTTACTTGCCTTTGAGTTTTGACGTGGTGAGTTTGTATTAGTCAAGAATGTCTATAAGGCAACAAACACACCGTTATCGACACCTCATTGAATTTGAACGAGGTCGTGTAATAGGGCTACAAGAAACTGGATGTTCCTTCTACTAAGCGGCAGAAAGACTTGGTAGGTATGCAGCCACTGTACATGAGTGTTGGCAGCGATGGTCACGACAATGTACAGTCACAAGAAGACCGAGCTCCGGACGGCCATGTTGCAGCAGTGAGAGCGAACACGACAGTGTTTGGCGGATGGCTCTGGCACCACAGTGACACAGCCAACTGTTAAAATTCGTTTACTTCTTGGACAGCTCCGAGCCAGACGCCCTGTAGCGTGCATTCCGCTAACCAAAAACCACCGCCATTTCCGGTTTCAATTCTGTCAAGCTATAGCTCAGTGGAGGGCAATGTGGAGGTATGTTGTGTTTTCTGATGAAAGCAGGTTCTGCCTCACTGCCAGTGTTGGCAGTGTGTTGCTAAGAAGGAGGCCAGTTGAGGGCCTACAACCAACATGTCTGCGTGTTAGACACGCTGAACCTACACCTGGATTTATCGTCTGGGATGCGATTTCTTATGAAAGCTGCAGTACTCTCATGGTTATCCCACACTTTTTTTTTCTTTATTGAATTTCAATTCCCAATCTGGGGTGGGCTGGCAACAGCATATGCGCTGCTCTTCAGCCAAAAGACAATAATGATACAACAGAAGACATTTAAATTACAAAGGAGAAAATATGGCGGAAAAAATATAAAAGAAGGGGAACATAATGGACGAGAACAGACAAAAAGGAGGCGACTGTAAAATGGAGACAATAACCTTAAAAATTATTGAGCACAAAAAACCACACACACTGGGACAAGTAAAGAACACAAGGCGAAGTATGGCTGCAGCCTAAAAGTATCAATGGACGGCGTAGCATGTAATGATCACTGACAGTAGGACACACACAATTAAAAGCACAGCTCCCGACACACAGGAGAACAGCAACAAACACAACACTGATGTAGCATGATGCTGATGATGAGCAACACACAGGGTCTGCCAGGGACATGGAGATGAGGGAGAAGGGAAGAAGGGAGGGTGGGGGGTATAGGGGGTAGAGGGGGGGTGACGGGCAGGATTGCGACGAAGAGGGCTGGGGAGGGAAGGACGTGGGATGGACACAGTTGAAGAGGCGGTGCAAGGACTCGGATGGGGAGGGGAAGGAGGAAAATCCGCTCTGGGAGAAGGAGGGGAGAGGAAGAGGGGGGCCCTGGGGAGTGGAGTGAAGAAGACAGGTTACAGTTGGAAGGAAAGGTAGATGTGAAGGCGAAGTTCAACGGCAGGGAGGGGGAGGTGATGGAAATTGCGCTGATGAAGAAGATGGAGGGTGTGGAGGTGGAGAGAGGGAGGGATACAGCGATAGAGGAAGGAGGAAACCAGGGTGTGGGGGGATCAAGCCTCCAGACAGTCTAAAGGATGCAGAGATGTTGGAGGAAAAGGAGCAGGTGTGGGAAGGGGATGAGGTCGTATGGGAGCCGTGTGGGAGAAGGAAGGTGGATACGGAAGGCAATTTGTCCCATGCTCCTTGACTGCCAATCTACACGTCAATCTGGTCGTTCGACCTGTTGTGCCGCTGTTCATGACCAGCATTCCAGGGAGCGTTTCCCAACACCAGGATAAAGCTCGGCCACACCGCTGCTGTTGCAGCCTAGCACACTGTACAAAGAGTCGACATGTTGCCTTGGCCTGCTCGATAATCAGACTTGTCTCCAATCGAGAACATAAGGGACATCATCGGACAATTCCAGCGCCATCTACAACCTGAATTAAGAATCCTGTATTGACCGATCTAGTGCAGCAGTCATTGAACTGTATCCCGAAAATTGACACCCGAGATCTGTCAAATACAATACATGCACGTTTGCATGCTTTGATTCAACATTCTAGTGCTTAAAATGATTGGTAATGTACTAGCACTTCACATTTTCTAGTATGTATCTTGCGCTTACATTAACCTGTGATCTTGATTATTGATCACTTAAATATGCTCTCTAAACAAATGTATCCCAGAAATTTCATTACATTAATTACTTTTAGTGTTGCGACTTTTTCCGTCAGTGTATTACTGTGCTCGTCATACGATATAAACTAAATGGCAATATCTGGTGCAAATGAGAAAGTACACAAAGTCGAGGAGCCACAGTCAATGCACGCACCTACATAGAAGCAACAAAGAAATAAAAATGCCAGAAAAGTGTGTCATCTAGAACAACTGGAACATGAGAAACTAATGCACCATTCCAGAAAAATGACCACTTTCCTTACCATAAAACAAAATGATAAACATGGACAATAAATTAAGTTAAAAACAGAATTCGCATTAACATTGCAGTAAAGTAGTATCTAAAGCCTGGACTACATGCAGCGTTTTATCGGCAGTCTTGCTCGATCAAGCCATATTTGTCAAATAATGTGGACGGAGGTCTGACTGTCTTGTATGACTTGAATGAAGTTGGACAAAGCAGCAAAAGACTGATGGGCTAAAACTTTGTTTGTACGTGCAAGACTGCCGTCAAGTCTTTGCATGAAGACGCACATCAGTATCAGGCAGTAACACACCACCGTCCAGTGTCCAGTGTTTGATCTAAAGGAAGAGACACCAGTTTAATAATATAGCTACAGTTTAATAATATAGCTGCAGAAGTACTTACAATAGCTGAAAATGAATCTGATGCCTACACAAAATATAAAGCGCATAAACTGAGAGGTTCCATTCCCTCTTTTGCATGCCTCCTCACATTTTCATCAATTTTATTAATGTTCTTTGTCATTACACGGTAGTAACAGACCGAATAAGTTATTGTAATGAGAGTATTTGTACTGAGAGCTGAAAAAATAATTTTCACTTGACTCCTAAACATGTTTTACTTCCCTGGGTGGCCTGTACGAGGAGAGCATTGGAGGACACGGCACACTGTGTTTCCAGTTAGGGGCTGCACTTCCCTGAATTCTGAGGGGTTCGTAAAATGGGCTTAAGCACCTGGCGGAACGACTGATGACGGTCGAGTTTCGCCTATTGTATGCAGGGCGAAACGACCTGCGAGACGTCTGAGTGTCGCCGCAGTTTATGTGTCTACCGTTCCGGCGCGTCCAGAACGAAGATTCCTGGCACCGACTGACTACATTGTCCTCTTGATTCGGAGAAAACTTGTGGACTGTGCCCTGCTGGGTACGACTGGTGCCGGATGGCCGGTGGTCTAGGCAGGTTGTTTTCGTAGCCAGTTAAATGGCAATTTCAGTGCCCTCAGCTGAATAGCAGAGGCATGATTGGTCAACTTAAACTAAGGCTAGTTGACGTCATACAGCCCTGCTCGAAATTAGAGGAAACATTTGCTATTGGCGCGAATGATGTTCTGAGACAGTGTGGGGGAATTTTGGAATTAGAACTGAATGCTGATTCGCAGTTTTCGATGAGAGTAGGGAGGAGAGCACTGGTGGCTTCGCTCTTGCGTTGCGCGGGCAGGGAATTCGGGATCTAATCTTCGTCAGTGTCGGCCAGTCTTGCGACTTGGTCGCTCTTTTTCGGAAGAACTTAGAATTCTCGGACAGCCTTCGAGGCCCGGCGTTGACACAGAGTTGCTGCACAGCAGAAGTTGGCCCCTACATCATCAGGACGTTGCCTACCGACGACGTGCTGCAGATTTCAGTACTGGTACAGTATTTTGCGGCTCCGGCATTATAGGACCTTATCAGTTTTATACTGAATCCCTCAGCAGCACGCCCGCACGCTTTGCTACATGTCCACCTTGCTTGTTTCTCCATGTGTTCCCATTTGAGCTCTCAGTACTAATTGCGATACTGCTATATAGTCGGGAGATTAATATTTGATTCAGTAGGACCGCCAGTTACTATCGTCAATCTATTGCATCACAGAGAGTAGGAGCCCCTTGTTCTCGAGCCATCTCTTGTTCTCATAATAGTTCAGTGTACCCTATCCTTTAACCCACTGTATGTGTCGTCAATCATGTGCATTTATGTTCTGATGTACAGGGTGATTCAAAAAGAATACCACAACTTTAGGAATTTAAAACTCTGCAACGACAAAAGGCAGAGCTAAGCACTATCTGTCGGCGAATTAAGGGAGCTATAAAGTTTCATTTAGTTGTACATTTGTTCGCTTGAGGTCCTGATGACTAGGCGTCAGCGTCAGTTGATGCTAAGATGGCGACCGCTCAACAGAAAGCTTTTTGTGTTATTGAGTACGGCAGAAGTGAATCGACGACAGTTGTTCAGCGTGCATTTCGAACGAAGTATGGTGTTAAACCTCCTGATAGGTGGTGTATTAAACGTTGGTATAAACAGTTTACAGAGAATGGGTGTTTGTGCAAAGGGAAAAGTTCTCGACGGCCGAGAACGAGTGATGAAAATGTAGCACGCATCCAGCAAGCATTTGTTCGCAGCCCAAGAAAATCGACTCGCAGAGCTAGCAGAGAGCTGCAAATTCCACAATCAACTGTATGGAGAGTCCTACAAAAAAGGTTAGTTATGAAACCTGAACGTCAACTACCCGAGGCGATGGATCGGCCGCCAGGCAGCCCGTGACAGAGCACTTCATCACTGGCCTCCAAGAAGCCCTGATCTTACCCCCCTGCGATTTTTTCTTATGGGGGTATGTTAAGGATATGGTGTTTCGGCCACCTCTCCCGGCCACCATTGATGATTTGAGACGAGAAATAACAGCAGCTATCCAAACTGTTACGCCTGATATGCTACAGAGAGTGTGGAACGAGTTGGAGTATCGGGTTGATATTGCTCGTGTGTCTGGAGGGGGCCATATTGAACATCTCTGAACTTGTTTTTGAGTGAAAAAAAAAAACCTTTTTAAATACTCTTTGTAATGATGTATAACAGAAGGTTATATTATGTTTCTTTCATTAAATACACATTTTTAAACTTGTGGTATTCTTTTTGAATCACCCTGTATAATAAATCTCATTGTAATATTTAATCCGCATATCATTTCGTAGATATATGCAGAATCCCATTTCCTGTTGTTTATTGTGATAAAGTTCTCTTTTTTTCTGAATAGATTACGATTTTTATTAAATTATTGTGAGTGTACACTCCTTATTTTACCAACTAGCAGGGTCAACCATCATTTTCTTCCGTTACCGTTGAGCGCATAATAATTAGGTGGTAGATAAGGAGGGGGTCGAGTGCATGTCTCGTTCTCATGCAAAATTCGTCTGAATTAAAGAGGTACAAACTCTTCTCCACACCGGCACCTCGCAAAATTACATGATCTTAAGGGAATATAAATATGTTTGCTCATGAATGAAGGAATTTTCGAAGCTCATCTAGAACCATTAACAAAAGTCTTTGCAGTTATTAACTAAGCTACTTCTTCTGGAGGACACAGTTTAATGTAACAGAGGTTCCTTGTAATAACCAGGCAAATCTTCCCATCAGCACAGTGGGTTATACACAACGCAGTCCTTCAGTTCAGCCTATTGCTATTTCAAATACTAATATAATAAATCTAGATAATTCATCGAGCTTACAAGGAATTTCCAAGTGCATTGTTAATTTCTGGAATAATACCTAAAATTATGTAGACACTAATCTATCTACAAAATATTTTCTGCATATCTTATTACTTTAGTTGGTTTAATTTTTCAAGCAATTAATGTTCACTTAAAACTTTTACTTAAAATCGCAAGATGTTGTATGATAATATTTTTGTCTAATCGCGATTTTTAATTATACCCTTTTCTTTTAAACCATGAAACATTTGTAGGTTCTGTTTACACTCCTTTAAATATTACTTTTTCAGAACGTTGTATATAGCCTCACATGTTTTGCGTATGATGTGGCTCAAACGTTGTTTCGAATTAATAATTGTAAATTTAAATATTAACGTTACGTTGAGTCCGTCGTGGGGTCTTATAGCGGCACTCATTTCACTATCTTCTTTCCCCTTTCTGGGGTTAAAGGAGTTAACAGTTTATAGTATGTTTCTATGTCCACACATAAGTCACTGCGCCAATCTTCTGGTTCCTGCTGTAGTTCTGGGAGAAAATTCACATGAGAGAATGCCACTCTCTTCAGTAACCAATTCTGGGACTGCCGTGAACAACGTGCAGACTTTGCTATTTTCTCAGCTTAAAAGCACATAACGCAGTCGTCGTCCCTAAAAAAAAGTTCCCCCTCCATGACGATTTCGAAATTACTGAGGGAAAGCCCAAACAAAAGACTGAGCGGAAGTTCGAATAGTGTATCCGCGCGAGATGTGTCACTCTTGCATGATCAGACTATTAAGTATAAGTGTCTTTTCTCTAATAGAAACTTCATAGAAACAATTACTCCTAGCATTCCCTGCTCAGCCAAAAAGCATTTGTGGGCTTATAACTTCTGCTTTCCTTTGTTTGTTCTCTACATGTTAACCACACTCCCCGTTCCTCCAATATGACAGCTGAGTACATAAGTGAGGACGTACATCTGCATAGGAAAATTCTAGTATCAAGTAAAGCCATTAAACAATTTCCGTGAGCACTGCATGCCGTATACTTAATAGTGACAGCTGAAAGTTATCCTAAATTCGATCTGCGGATAAAAATGTAGACGTTCACGCCATCTTGAGCTTTCATGTTACTTAGTGCAAAATATAAGGAAGTAAGTCAGAAACATGTATGGAAAGTGAACAATCGTACTATTTACAAATGGTGTCCCAGGAGGAATGGTCAATATTCAGGAATGTGAAAGGAACGCTCATCCTAACAGAAAAGAGTTTAGTAAACATTGGCTGTAAATGCATATCTTAAGAGCTATGAGCTGCTTTACAGGAGAAGAGATGTGTTTCGCAGCAGCAAAGACGGACAAGTGCTCAGAGCCCTTAAAGTGTGCATATAGAGCCCATGTTTACTCGAAATATTTTTCTTGTTTTGGGCCTTACCAACTCTCAATATACGGAAAGCAAAGAGCTTGCAGTGGAAGAGATTTGTTTCGACAGTATCGAAGATGAAGAAGTCCTCGCAGCTCTTGCGGTATGCATTTTAGAGCCCATGTTTTCTAGACATTTTTGCTTCGAGTGAGCATTCCTGTAGTATTCATGGATACCAAACATTCCTTCTGGGACCACCTGTATACGCAGTGGTGTTTTACATCATTATTGGACGCCTACAACCACCAAGTCTTCTTGACTCTTTATCTCTACAGATATCATCCGTTGTCTTTTATGCAAGGCGCCTGTAATTCCAGCATATCAATTCTTCCTAAGACTACCTGTTTTTAGCTGTCCTATAACTCTCAACTCCCAACCTTTCTGAGGTTTTCTGTTGCCTTCGAACGTTTTAAATAGCCATAACATTCCACTTATTTCCTTCCTGTTCACTATACTATGTTGTATTTCTTTCCTCGTTTGCTAGATACCCTCTTCATTTAACTTCCATTAATCTCGCCATTGCTGTAGTTCTGCGATGTCTTCCCCACTTCATAATTTTCACTTTCAAAGAGTCTTTTATATTCTTCTTTTTTATTCACTCTTCTGCTCCGTGTAAAACAGTTTTTTCATAGCAAAAAAATGGCTCTGAGCACTATGCGACTTAACTACTGAGGTCATCAGTCCCCTAGAACTTAGAACTACTTAAACCTAAATAACCTAAGGACATCACACACATTCATGCCAGAGGCAGGATTCGAACCTGCGACCGTAGCGGTCACGCGGTTCCAAACTGAAGCGCTTAGAACCGCACGGCCACACCGGCCGGCTTTTTCATAACAGACTTGAACAGTCACTTCTAGCTGCTTACTAGACACTATCATTCTATTACACAAGATTTAGCGTTTAACTGTAACTACTACTTTCCTTTGTTTGTTCTCTACATCATAATTACACTCGCTATTCCGCCAATCTGACACCTGAGTACATAAGTGACGATGTAAATCTGCATAGGAAAATTTTATTATTAAGTATATGAGCGGACGCACAAAACATATCATGGGAGACTTAGGACAGAGAAAATATTAATCATTATGCTTATGTACTGTTTATCCTAAGATAGTACAAAATCAGAACAACACGCAAGTACTTAAGCGAAAAGCAAATCGAAACTTTTCCCATCACGAAGGGGATGAAAGGTCGTATAATTAGATTCGGAATAATGTAGTATTAACGAGAACAGGTTGTGTCAAGCAGCAACCAACAGCCCTTCTGCTGACTCTAAGGTAACGTGAAATACACACTTAACCAAGTTAATTATGTATTCTATTTGACATGGAGTCAGTCGTTGAGGGTGATCTGAAAGTTATATTTTCCTTGAAGAATCAAGTTTGCCGAGGTCACCAGAAATTCTTTTTATTACGATCTTTAGCATGCTGTAGCAGCAAGTATGTGGATTTGATATATCGAATAAAACCAACCACTAGTTGCGGAAGTTAGCAGTCAAAAGCTCTTGACCTAGGTTTCAACCCATATAAACGGGCCTCCTTCAGAAGTGTTATTACGTTTTTCATGCTGATGAAACCAGACGGCTGTTTTCATGGTTGTCAATTTTAATCATGACTAAGCCCATGGCTCAGCACGTAAAACGTAACAAGTCTTCCGAAGAAGACCCATTTACGTAGATTGAAACCCAGGTCAAGAGCTTTTGACTGTTACCTCCCGTAGCTGGTGACTCTTTTCATTCCATATATGTATTTATTTTTATTACTATTACCGGTTTCAGAAGATGTGAGCTGTGATCGTCCGTTCTTGTAACCCTATCAGATGAAGAATCACTACAGATCTTGGAGGACTTGATTCTTCAAGAAAAATATTAATTTTGTATATAGGTAGTTAATCCATCCTGTAAATCGACAAAGCCGATGATTTTTGCCTGTAATCGAAAACGATACTATCAAGATTCCGCGCCGGGAATTCCTAGAACTACGAATATGACAAAAAATATTTTTTGTGTGATATAATTAGAAATTAACAATTATCGGACCTTTTTCTTTGCTTATACAGTGAAATCATGCTTTTGGGCGAATTTCATGATTCGGGGTCAACGAGAAGTACTCTTCAGGTTTTGACGACTGTGTTTGCGAGTATCAAAATTTATGGTATGAATTGCCGTATCTTTTGACTGCATTGACTTAGAAGCTCCAGTTTTCTATACCTCCAAGGGACTACAATCTTTAGCATACGTCATAAATTTTAACTTGATATGTCTATCGTTCCTGAGAAAAATAGGTCTTAACAGACGAACGGACAGACAGACAACGAATGACAGAAAAATTTTTTCGTGTGATATAATTACAGATTAACAGTTTTGGAATTTTTCCTTTAGTTGTACTGTGAAAACATTCTTCTTGTCAAATTTCATGATTCTATGCCAACGGGAACTACGCTATGCGTTTTTGATGAATGAGTTTGCGATTAGCAAAATTTGTGACATAAATGGTCATATCTTTTATCTTTTGATTGCACTGTCTTAGAAGCTTCATTTTTTATGCCGCCAAGGGGCCGTATATTATTGTATGTGACATATATTTAAACTTGTTACGTCTATCAGTTATGGAGAAAGTGGGTTTTTAATAGTCACACCGTCAGATAGACTCACTGACAGCAAACTGATTCTGTAAGGGTTCCGTTTTTACCGATTGACGTGCGGAACCCTTAAAAGTAAATAAACTCTTTCTTATTTAAAAGTAATCTCCATAACTGTTAGTACAGTTATCCCACTGAATGACGAGATGGTCAATGGCTTCACGGAAAAATGTTTGTGGTAGCCTACGGAAGCGTGATTGTTGTAAGGCATGTACCTCTTCGTTCGAAGCAAACAGACGGCCACGATTGCCCTTTGTCAGGACTTCAAAGATATGGAAATCGCATGTGGAAAGATCGGGGCTGTGTAGAGGAGGCGAAAACTTCTGCAGCGAGTAGAAACAAGTTAGCATGTGGGCCCGCCCACTGCGCTGCGTCTTGGAGATACTCGTACTTCAACGAGTCTGCCTATAAACGCCACTCCTTATTCATTCAAGCAGTTTGTCAGATGTCTCCAAGAAAGTAAAGTGCCACCTTTACGTGCCTCCCCATGCCCGAAAAAATTAATGTAGCCAGTGGAATCTATAGAAGCATCACCTACCGCCAGACCCCGGTGTTGGCCAGAATAATACTGAAATTGAAAGTGTAAGTGAACTCGTGACGGGATTCGTTAAATCAGTGAAGGGCCCGATAATCAAGAAAAGCCAAGACAGACACACTCTGTGATCAAAAGTATCCGGACACCTGGCTGAAAATGAGTTAGAAGTTCGTGGCGACCTCCATCGGTAATACTGGTATGGTGTTGGCTCACTCTTAGGCTTGATAGCAGCTTCCACTCACGCAGGCATATGTTCAATCAGGTGCTGGAAGGTTTCTGGGGTTAATGGCAGCCCATTTTTCAGGGGGTGCTGCACTGAGGAGAGGTATCAATGACAGTTGGTGAGGCCTGGCATGAAGTCGGAATTCCGAAACATCCCAAAGGTGTTCGCCAGCCGTGGTGGCCGTGCGGTTCTTGGCGCTGCAGTCCGGAACCGCGGGACTGCTACGGTCGCAGGTTCGAATCCTGCCTCGGGCATGGATGTGTGTGATGTCCTTAGGTTAGTCAGGTTTAAGTATTTCTAAGTTCTAGGGGACTGGTGACCTAAGATGTTAAGTCCCATAGTGCTCAGAGCCATTTGAACCATTTGAACCCAAAGGTGTTCTGTAGGATTAAGGTCAGGACTCTGTGCAGGCCAATCCGCTACAGGGATATTATTGTCGTGTAACCTCTTCGCCACAGGCCGTGCATTATCAACAGGTGCTCGATTGTGTTGAAAGACGCAATCGCTATCCCCGAATTGCTCTTCAACAGTGGGAAGCAAGAAGTTGCTTAAAACATCAATGTAGGCCTGTGGTGTGATAATACCACGCAAAACAACAAGGTGTGCAAGCCCACTCTATGAAAAACACTACCACAACATAACATCACCGCCTCCGAATTTCAATGTTGGCACTAAACACATTAGCACACGACATTCACCGGCATTCGCCATACCCTCACCCTGCCATTGGATATCCACATTGTGTACCGTGATTCGTTACTTGACACAACGTTTTCCCACTGTTCAATAGTCCAATGTTTGAACAATGTTTACGCTCCTTACACCAAGCAAGGCGTCGTTTATTATTTACCGGCGTGATGTGCTTATAAGCAGCCGCTCGACCATGAAATCCAAGTTTTCTCACATTTCGCCTAACTGTCATAGTTCTTGCAGTGGATCCTGATTGATGCAGTTTCGAATTCCTGTGTGATGGTCTGGATAGATGTCTGCCTATTAGACATTACGACTGTCTTCAACTGTCGGCGGTCTCGGTCAGTCAACAGACGAGTTCGGCCTGTACACTTTTTTTCCTGTATGCGTCCCTTCAAGTTTCCAGTTCACTATCACATCGGGAATAGTGGACCTAGGGAAGTTTAGGAGTGGGAAATCTCGCATACAGATGTATGACACAATTGACACCCAATCACCTGACAACGTTCGAAGCCCGTGAGGTCCGCAGAGCGCCCTTCTGCTCTTTCACGATGTGTAATGACTACTGAGGTCGCTGATATGGAGTACCTGACAGTAGGTCGCAGCACAATGTGCCTATTACGATAAACGTTTGTTTTTGTGGGTGTGAGGATACTTTTGATCACATAGTGTAAATGACGGTGAAAAATGACTAATATACCGTAAGATATTAACGAAGGGAAAGAAATAGCTATACGAAAACATAGCTGCCGTAGTTTTCTGAGGGTGAGGTTGAAACCAGCCATATTATTAATTTAATATGCAATGATAACGGAAATAAACAGTTTACATAAACTATCACTTCCTGTAATGTACGACAAACTGATATATCTAATAGGAACACATTTTTTCCTATTTGAATGTTGGGATCATATGCCTTCGTGCAGTTAAGAATTAAACTACTCCAGCATCTGCTGTAACTGCTGCATATCTGACGATGAGTCTAGAAGCCTGATAAATACTAAGTTAACATTGAAAATAATGCTTCAGTCAGAGGCAAATTAATTCTTAATTTCAGTTTATCAGTCAACTGGCTTTCCGCGGTTCCGTCAACGACGGAGAATTGATACTTTTGTTCTTGAAGGAGTGTTGCGTTTTTCTGAAAACTATATTCTGGTCATAAATATTTTGTGCTATCGTGAATAAAGGTGCCTATTTTGTGAAGAATTTTCTATAAAATGTAATAGTGGTAAAAGTTTCAAGTAAAATACTGTGACGTTCGAAATTACAGGTTGCATCCAAGAAGTTCTCTTTAGATATTTATTTTGTCACATTAACGCTGCTATTGCACTACGACATATTTGAGTCAACGTCAATATCTGCATTTTAGAACACAACACAAGAGTGTGTTGTGTTCCCACAGGTCGTCTAATGAATTCTCAGAAGAAAGTTGCGCGCAGTCTTTGATCAGGGGTTGGAAGAGTTCGGTAGCATACACGTACAAGGCTGTGCATTCCTAAATATTTGCTTGTATTGTACACGCGGCTCTTTCTACTGAGTGTAGTGGAGCGGTAAATTTAACTTAGATCTGTACAATGAAAAGATAATGATCTTTCTGGTTGTTATCTTGCTTGATTTCTGTAAGGGTTTCAATGTAGAAAATATTTCTTTAAACGAATATTGAAAAAAGGTACAAGCAGATGGATAAAACACAAACGAGTTTGAATAACAAGGATCGTAAGTAATTAGAGTTCTTAAAGCTTGCTTAAGCTTTCAGACTACGTGCGTCTTCCGTTATCTAATTTCTTGAACAAACCACACAGACAGGGACGATTCCCTAAGGAGTCAATCGCCTGTAGATGCAAATGATTCAGAATATTATACATCTGGCCAATGAACGTATGAAACATGAAACATTTTAGCATAAACTACACTGAAGAGACAAAGAAACTGGTGCGGCTGTCTAATATCTTGTAGATCCGCCGCGAGCACGCAGAAGTGCCGCAATATGACGAGGCATGGACTCGATTAACGTCTGAAGTATTGCTGGAGGGAACTAACACCATAAATCCTGCAGGCCTATCCATAAATTCGTAAGAGTACGAGGGGATGGAAATTTCTTCTGAACAGCACGTTGCAAGGCATCCCAGATATGCTCAATAACGTTCATGTTTGGGGAGTCTGGTGGCCAGCAGAAATGTTTAAACTCAGAACAGTGTTCGTGGAGCCACTCTGTAGCAATTCTGGACGTGTGGGATGTCGCATTGTAATGCTGGAATTGCCCAAGTCCGTCGAAATGCACAATGGGCTTGATGGTGATCAGACAGGATGCTTTCGAACGCGTCACCTGTGAGAGTCGTATCTAGACGTATCAGGGGTCTCTTATAATTCCAAATGCACACGCTCCACACCATTACAGAGCCTCCACCAGCTTGAACAGTCCCCTGCTGACATGCAGGGCCCATGGATTCATGAGGTTGTCTCCATATCCGTATATGTTCATCTGCTCGATACAATTTGAAACGAGACTCGTCCGACCAGGTGACATGTTTCCAGTCACCAGCAGTCCAGTATCGGTGTTGACGGGCCCAGGCGAGGCGTTAAGCTCCGTCTCGTGCAGTCATCGATGGTACACGAGTGGGCCTTCGGCTCTGAAAGCCCATATCGATGATGCTTCGTTGAATGGTTCGCACGCTGACACTTGTTCATGGCCCAGCACTGAAATCTGCAGAAATTTGCGGAAGTGTTGCACTTCCGTCACGTTGAAGCATTCTCTTCAGTCATCATTGATCCCATTCTTGCAGTATCTTTTTCCAGCTGCAGTGAAGTCAGAGGTTTGATGTTTTACCGGATTCCTGATATTCGCGGTATTCTCGTGAAATGATCGTACGGGAGTATCCCCACATCATCGCTACCTCGGAGATGCTATGTCTCATCGCTCGTGCACCGGCTGTCACATCACCTTTAAACTCACTTAGACCTTAATAACCTGCCATTGCAGCAGCAGTAACGGATCTAATAACTGCGCGCGACACTTGTTGTCTTATGTAGGCGTTGCCGACCGCAGCGTCGTATTCTGCCTGTTTACATATTTCTGTATTTAAATACGCATGCCTATTCCAGCTTCTTTGGCGCTTCAGTGTACTTATGCAGTCTGTTGCCGTGTACAGTGCCCTAGTAAGTAAAACAACATGTATACAACAAATTTTTATACATATTACCAACTAGATATTAATTAGAAGGTGTGACGAAGAAAAAGTAAAGTATCTGATGATTAGACATTTTATAAAAACGGTTTCCGCGACATCGGGTTAAACTGTTAAACCAATAATTGAATCAATTTATATTTAATAATAACAGTAGGTGAAATAGAACTATGGCTCGGAAACATATTACCTACTACAAACAAAAATTTTACTGTGATGTTATGCGCTCCTTTTGTTGATTTTTCAGTAACACATATTCTGTCAAGGGTTGAGTTTCTAGTAAGAACAAGTGAAATAAAAACTATACTAAGGAAGTGACACGTTTGAGAGATTCAGTACGTCTCTGTAGTGGTATATATACACTGTCTTAGCTTAAATTTTTATTTGGAAATTATGAAATTAAGTGTAAAACATCACACCGAACGCGATCTATCATGGTATGGGACAATGACTATATTCTGAAATACTTAAGTGAAGCAAGAAAAGAAGCTTTCCTCCTTCTCCTAATATGGGAGTGACTGAGTGAGTTTCATGGAGAAATCAACTGAACGAAAAGATGTTTCGGCCGGCTGCGGTGACCAAGCGGTTCTATGTGCTTCAGTCCGAAACCGCGCTGCTGCTGCAGTCGCAGGTTCGAATCCTGCCTCGGCCATGGATGTGTGTGATGTCATTAGGTTAGTTAGATTTAAGTAATTTTAAGTCTAGGGGACTGATAACCTCAGATGTTAAGTCCCATAGTGATTAGAGCCATTTGAACCATTTTTGAAAAGATATAAAGGAAAGAAATTCTTGTGCCTCAAAACATCCGTGAAGCTGACATTGTGGAGAAAGAATGGTATCACTAAAGCGTTCATTTCTTTATTGATTTTTATCACCTATCTTTTTAGACAGTATGATTTCAGTATCATTGTTAGTTTAATTTCTTCGCTTACTCAAATTTCGTGTTGCCTAAAATGCAACGAATAAAAGTTTTACCCATCAGATACAGGGAGGTTGCACAATAACATTGCCGTGGGCGGAGTTTTTGTAGTACGTATTTTTGCCGCTAAGTCTGTATAGCTGGAGTGACTGCCAGTTCAGTGCCGACAGTGATATCGGCCTGGCTTGTTCTGTTCATCTGCAGTGATTGTTTTTGCTAGCGCTGTTTTCTTCTTGTTTAGTTTTTATGATGTCAGGTTTAAGCGAACAACGTGCAGCTGTAAAATTTTGTTTCCTACTTGGCAAATATGTTGCTGAAACTGTTTTAGTGATGAAAACAGCTTACCAAGATAACGCAATAATAGCTCAAGTGTACGAGGGGTTTTCTAGATTTAAAAATGACGACATGTCGATCGATGACAAGCCTCGTTCTGTACGTCCATCAACAGCCCGAATCGACGAAAATATTTAAAAAATTCGAAAGCTTGTGCTCACAGACTGTCGACTGACAATTGATCGAGTGTCAGAGATTAGTGGGTTATCTTGGGGCTTGGTTCAGACTTGATTTGTGGCAGACAGAAGGCTGGTTCTTCCACCACGAAAAAGCACCTGTACGTACAGCCATCTCTGTTAGACAGTTTTTAGCTAAAATTGCATGGTTCTACTGCTCCACGCACCTCAGTAGCCTGACCTGGATCCCTGCGACTTTTCCTTATTTCCACACATGAAAAGGGTCATGAATGGACACCGAGCTGACAACATTGAAGATGTCAAAAAAAAAAAAAAAAAAAAAGTTGGAGTAGCTGTCAGCAATTTCTAAAGGTGTCTACGAAAAAATGATTCGAATAGTGGAAGCACCGGAGGGACAAATGTATTAGTTTCAATGGAGAGTATTTCCAAGGCGATAAGATTGTTTTGTAAACAATTTGAAAATATATAGCTTTTAAAAAATAAGTCCAGCCTCGTACAACACAGTACTTAGCAAAGTTCACAAATTCTATTCGTACACATTGGAGTAATTTTGTTTAGTGATGAGACTGATTAGGTAAAATAGAAACTTTATTCTCTGTTTAATTATTGCCACTGAAATTCAAAATTACAGCTGGCTACTGCTGTAAGAGATTATATAATTTGAAATTATTCTCCGAATTTTAAAGTTATTTCTTTTCTTTTCTGGTCGTCCTGTTTTGTGTAATCTGTTCATCTCAGAGTAGCACTTACCACTATAAGACACTAGAGATAAAGCCGAACTTGTTGGAGCCCAGATCAGTAAACTAGGCACAACCACCATCAGCCAGTTGTGGTCACTGAACTGCGTGAACGTGAGCCATCTTTTCTCCACGTCTGTTCCATATCGTTTAAGGTAAAAAACATATGCGACCACTACTGAAAATTTAGCAGGGAGCAGGAGCATTTAAACGTGACTGAACCAACTTGTCATTACTGCACAGCTGAAGCACTTACGTGACGTCCAGTCTGTGACAAACAGCACTGTGCCGATGACGTAGCCGTATTGTTGCTGTTGGACCTCGAATCCTTGTCTGTAGCCTGAGCATTAGAATGGCCTGGCGAGTCAGCACTCTGCTGCCATCTTGCCAGTAAGGTGAGAGGGCCCACCTATACCCGTCGATGATGATGATGATGTTTGGTTTGTGGGCCGCTCAACTGCCTGGTTATTAGCGCCCTTACAAATTTCTCACCACTTACATGAATGCTGACGAAATTATGAGGACAACACAAGCACCCAGTCATCTCGAGGCAGGTGAAATTACTTGACCCCGCCGGGAATTGTACCCGGGCCCCCGTGCTCGGGAAGCGAGAACGCGACCTTGAGACTACGAACTGCACACATAAACGTCGACAGAGGACTTCGATGTACACACACATACCGCCACCAGGACGCCCTTATTGTGACGACAGAATACGAACTTCTTGCTGTGCAGCAGCAGCGGCAGTGCCACACAAGGCCGGCAGCTAGATTGAGTCATACTGGGGGATATTCTGACGAAGACCTCCCTCTATTGCATCCTGTATTCATATTCGGCAGAGTTCTGACACCCACATCCAGTCATTTATAATTGGTGCCACTGCTGAAGATAAAGATGAATATGGAAAACCAGAAAACAGGAGCTTTTGCCATTGTTCTACTGCAGAGACGTTCTACATAGCGATATGTAAGAGCCGATTTTACAGACTTCTTGGGCCTGTATAGTTTTCTATTCCTTCTTGTACCTTTTCATTTTGTTTTGGGTATACTGTATATCTGTCCTGCAGTATGTACGCCATACTGTGGGGCGGCAGGTGGAATAATGTACTGTTGGTTATATAAATATATTTGGTTTGAATGTACAAACACTTCCCGACCGATGCACCATACGTGCGGCGGCCGGTGGAATTATTGTTCTTAAAAATGTTCCTATTCTTTAGAATGTTATTTATGCTGTGGAGGAAGGCAACGGCAAACCACCTCCATTAGGACCTTGCCTAGTACGGCGGTGCGGGTCTCCTGCAGCGTTCCCCTACGCTCTGTAAAGAAGCATGGGACTTCATTTCCATTTTCCATTTATGCTGTCTTTCGCCGTTCTCAACACTGGCTTCTAACTACAATATTGGCGACCAGAAAGTGATTAGCAAAACGTGAAGCCTGCAATTAGAATTCCTAGTGCCCACTTCATCAGAGAAACACATAGTTGCAGCTTATAGCTCTGAGGAATTAGGAGATTGTCCGGGATTTATAATCAAAAAAGGTCGTGAAAAAAAAAGCGTTCTGTATTCTGAAAGTCACAGATGAAAACAGAAGAAGAATCCACTCAATCTAACTAACAGAGCAGTTCAGAGTCTAATGCGCTGATGCAACTATAAATGTCCAAATTAAATGTTTAAATGAATGCTCGCCATAATTTGATGATTAGGTTCATCAAACGCCACGCTAAATAATGGTAGAATGTTTGTCCCGCGGCGGCACGTGAAAATACGACAATACGCAAACTGAAGATCGATAATTAAAGTCAACCCAGAATTAACACTTCACTCGAAAATGATTTCATGGTTACACGTATCACGAGTAACTTAATACGGCATCCGAGGCTGTTTGTAGCAATGATACCGACGCGACGCGACTCCCGACACAGATGGCGCGTTATTCAGCGTCTGGAGAGAACTGGGGCCTTGCTACCTCGCGCAGCGTTCTTATATACACTCCTGGAAATTGAAATAAGAACACCGTGAATTCATTGTCCCAGGAAGGGGAAACTTTATTGACACATTCCTGGGGTCAGATACATCACATGATCGCACTGACAGAACCACAGGCACATAGACACAGGCAACAGAGCATGCACAATGTCGGCACTAGTACAGTGTATATCCACCTTTCGCAGCAATGCAGGCTGCTATTCTCCCATGGAGACGATCGTAGAGATGCTGGATGTAGTCCTGTGGAACGGCTTGCCATGCCCTTTCCACCTGGCGCCTCAGTTGGACCAACGTTCGTGCTGGACGTGCAGACCGCGTGAGACGACGCTTCATCCAGTCCCAAACATGCTCAATGGGGGACAGATCCGGAGATCCTGCTGGCCAGGGTAGTTGACTTACACCTTCTAGAGCACGTTGGGTGGCACGGGAGACATGCGGACGTGCATTGTCCTGTTGGAACAGCACGTTCCCTTGCCGGTCTAGGAATGGTAGAACGATGGGTTCGATGACGGTTTGGATGTACCGTGCACTATTCAGTGTCCCCTCGA
Source organism: Schistocerca nitens (assembly GCF_023898315.1). Classification (NCBI taxonomy): domain Eukaryota; kingdom Metazoa; phylum Arthropoda; class Insecta; order Orthoptera; family Acrididae; genus Schistocerca; species Schistocerca nitens. The sequence goes on from NC_064617.1 coordinate 653,015,508, forward strand.
CGATCACCAGTGGTGTACGGCCAGTGTAGGAGATCGCTCCCTACACCATGATGCCGGGTGTTGGCCCTGTGTGCCTCGGTCGTATGCAGTCCTGATTGTGGCGCTCACCTGCACGGCGCCAAACACGCATACGACCATCATTGGCACCAAGGCAGAAGCGACTCTCATCGCTGAAGGCGACACGTCTCCATTCGTCCCTCCATTCACGCCTGTCGCGACACCACTGGAGGCGGGCTGCACGATGTTGGGGCGTGAGCGGAAGACGGCCTAACGGTGTGCGGGACTGTAGCCCAGCTTCATGGAGACGGTTGCGAATGGTCCTCGCCGATACCCCAGGAGCAACAGTGTCCCTAATTTGCGGGGAAGTGGCGGTGCGGTCCCCTACGGCACTGCGTAGGATCCTACGGTCTTGGCGTGCATCCGTGCGTCGCTGTGGTCCGGTCCCAGGTCGACAGGCACGTGCACCTTCCGCCGACCACTGGCGACAACATCGATGTACTGTGGAGACCTCACGCCCCACGTGTTGAGCAATTCGGCGGTACATCCACCCGGCCTCCCGCATGCCCACTATACGCCCTCGCTCAAAGTCCGTCAACTGCACATACGGTTCACGTCCACGCTGTCGCGGCGTGCTACCAGTGTTAAAGACTGCGATGGAGCTCCGTATGCCACGGCAAACTGGCTGACACTGACGGCGGCGGTGCACAAATGCTGCGCAGCTAGCGCCATTCGACGGCCAACACCGCGGTTCCTGGTGTGTCCGCTGTGCCGTGCGTGTGATCATTGCTTGTACAGCCCTCTCGCAGTGTCCGGAGCAAGTATGGTGGGTCTGACACACCGGTGTCAATGTGTTCTTTTTTCCATTTGCAGGAGTGTATAAAACCGCGGTGCGGACGGCTAAGGGAACGCCTGATCAAATCGGCTCTCCCTACTAGCCGCTGGGCTAGTAATGCACCACTTTAAGTTACCTAATAAATCATAGCTGCTCTTGCTGATGGCCGATGAAGCTCTTAATTTAAATGTGCATTCAGCACGCAGGTAAGTATTGATAATAAAAGTTTGACGTGGCTAAGTTAAATATTTTGGGCGAGATAATTAATTTAATTACACTGCACGCAGTAGACGAGCCCTGAACTGGCCTTTGGAGATACGCTATCGCTATAGTTTTATAGGTATTCAAATGAAACTTCTCACATCCTTATGGTGATAGCGGATCTCCATTCTACTTAAATATAAACATCCTAGCCTTATTTATTAGCCTACTTAATCTTGCTTCCTTAAGTTTTAAGACGAAAACCAGAAAATCATGAATTTCCACTAAAATTTTAATTTGTGAAATCCAAAGTACTGTTTTTATTAAATAATTATGAAAAATGAATCTACATATAAATTTATAACTCTCTAGCTGTTTTCTGTTGCGCCAATGATTTTTACAGAAAAACGTCCAAATTTCGAAAATGGCTGAAGTTTTCGAACTGATATTCAACACATGTTGTTTTAGTATTACTCCTGACATGCTAGAAATGTTTCAGGTTATTCACTTGATTTTTAAAGTATTGCGCAACCTTTATGACGTCAGAGGTAGTTACAGCGGACTGGCTGGCACACAATGGAAAGACTGATGTGAATTTACTATGGCGTGAGTAGGCTGCTTCCCTACAATACGGAGAAGCAAGTTTCAACTCAGGGTGGAATTCAACAATTCGTAAATCACGTTGCTCAGTAGCAGGCGGAATCAGAGCAAGTAAACGCGGAAAAGGAGGAGCGCGGAAAGGATGAGCAATCACCTCCTGTCGCACCTATAATTGATAATAAAACTGCTTCGTTGGTCATTTTATTTTATGGGAAATCAGGGTAAGATTTCTTTGTGGGTGTGTGTGGTGTTTTCTTTTATATATATATGGATAAGCCCATAGGTTGGTATATCTGAATAATGAGCAGTTACTGAGTGTTGCTAAACTAAAGCTGGCAGGAGACACTAGGATTGCGCTTAAGAGAAGCACGAGTCCGGAGAAAGTTTGGCAGATAGGTGTAGGATGAAGAGTACAGTGATATACTATCGTGAACAGATTAACAGAATATCCCAGAAACGCGTGGAATCAGCACGGAGTATTCATAAAATTAATATCAATAAATATGAGTTGATAATAAGGCTCAGAGAACACTGGATGCTTATCTGTTGGGTTGATAATCAGAAATATCACGCAGAGCTCACATGGAATTCCCAAACGCTCTGAATGAAGAAGTAGAAACCACGGAAGCATTAACTGAAATTGGTGTGGTCAACAAACCATGGGAAAAGAAGGAAACATTTAATACAGATATAAAATGTTTAGGATGTGGTCACACATGTCATATGAAGCTTAACTGTAAAGAACAGCAGTGTTGGGATTGTACGCCTTTGGACTTCCCTAACGGAACTCACGAGGCATGGAAAATGGTCACAGGTTGGACCTGTTGCCTCACGTTAAATGGGGTGGGGGCCTCTGTGTGTACTGTACAACGCTTCCAATAAGGGAGAGGACAAGTCACCTCTATGCGAAATCAGTAGCAGATTTTTTCTGGCTAGTTCTGTTAAAGAAAGTTGTCTAAATTCTTATAAGATACTGGAGTGCAGCTATCAGTGACAATTAAGAGTATACGTATTAAAGGAGAATTAAATCTGTCACACTGGACATAAAGCGGCGCAGACTGATTCGGTTCAACCGTAATAAGTTTCCGAGTCAGAGGGGGGTAACTTCCGGTTGACAGTGGCTACAAATTCGCTTTAGACTGGCTGACTGCACACTACGCCAAAGTTGACTTGATTGGAACACCATTTCATCCTGGTTTTGTGACCAACCGTTACTGTTTCAACTAACACCGAAGACGTTGGGCGGGCCACTGCAACTGCATACAAGGCCTCTTAGTGTTAACCCATTACTATACCGAAGGTACCTGAAAGTTAATCTGAATTGATATAGGAGCTGAAGTTTGGTGAATTCTCAAATGTTGTTGAGCCTTTCTCTGAAAATGAAGGGTTAGATGAAGTACAATGGTTTGCATGGAATAGTTTACCCTACAGATGGAAAATTTATGGAAGCAGCAATATACCTGTCAGTATTGATAACTTGAGCTCTGAAGAAGTACAGCTATGAAGCGGTATTCTGATAGCTAGTACTAGATAGGGACGTATAGCACAATGATTTGACGAGTAAGCAACACTAGGACGCTCTGCCTGATTCACAGCACTGAGGAAGTACCACGTCTAGAGGGATAGGGGAAGGGAGACAAGGAAAGACCGTTTGAACAGTTGATAGGGTTATTAGATCCCCCTGAATCATTGCCCGCCACACACTAAGCTGACACCGTATTCCAACTGGGAATGAAGTTCCTGTCTGTGAGAAACTGTGTAGAGTCCATCATTTACAACCTGTTGCGGACGTATTCATAAACCAGTAACTTCAAGATTGGGTCGCTGAAGCAAGGAATATTCTCTGGTCTGCACCCAGTGTCATCATCAAAAACAAAACAAAGAAATCACCAGATAGCACCAAAGCATATATGTTCTCTTGCAGCTACCGTTATTTAAACCAGTAGACTATTTCAGATATTAGCCTTGTACAAAATACACACAAACCCTTGATAATCTGGGCCAATGTTGTTATTCTTCAGCTGTAGACCTACGAAGAGGGCACCTTCAATCAAAACTAGCTCCTGAAGAACATCCGAAAATAGCATTCTCAACCCCTTTTGGTTCCCTGCCTTTTGTGCCGAAAAGTTAGCCACCTACTTTCCAACTACTATTACATGATGTATTGTGGGGATTGAAACTGAAGCAATGCACGGTCTACTTAGATAAGTGCATTTTCTCCTCCAAGGATATCTAAGAACATATAGTGCGTTTATGCGAAGTTTCCGATATTTTATTGTGGCTCAGTGCTTTTATGCAAAGTTCTTGTGTGGCTCAGTTAGCGCTTAGCCTGTGAAAAGTGATCTTTCGTTTTCAGGAAGCCATAAGCTCAACCACAACGGTGTACACACCAGTTTGCGACTTGCTGATGCCATCAAAAATTTTCTGACACCCACTACAGTAAACGAATAGCAGTTATATTCAGGTCTCACTAATTTTTATGTAAAATTTGTTCCAAAATGCGCTGATATTGCAACACCCCTGAGCCAGTTATTGAGAAAAGGAGTAAAATTTCAGACGTCTCCAGACTGTGAAACAGCATTTGAAAAACAGAAAGAATTATTGATCACTAATCTAGTATTAGTTTTTCCAGTTTACGAGAAATAATATATACTGTCATTTGATGCCAGCAAATATGCATTAGGTTGCATTTTAAGTCAGGAGGTGGCAAAAACCTCCCATACATTTCAGCATCTACACAGCTTAATAAATAAGAAAAAAATTATTCAACCGCTCAGAAAGGAATGCTAGCGCTAGTTTTTGGAGTAATGTATTTACTCAAATTGTTATTAGGACTTAAAGATCCATCTAGTACGTTATCTATATCTGAATGAGTTCGATTACAAAGTAATGCATCATACACGCAAATTGTATGCAAACACAGTCTGAGTAACAAAATAGACACCACAGAACGCGAGGATATGAGTATGAAGCAGTGGAAAAAGGTGCAAGGCAGTGACCTAGATTGTCAGCGTTTCATTAAGGAACTAAAACTGAACACAGAAGGCGGAATGCTGTACAGAAAGGTGAGACGATTGTCAACGTTTTGTTGAGCAACCACAATTCAGCGCAGAAGACAGCATGCTATACAGAAAGATGAGATATGAGTTATATATAGTAGCACCAGCAAAATGACGAAACAAGGTGGTGTGCCAAGCCCACGATTCATTTCAAGCTGGACACAGTGTCCACAAAGCCAAAGTTACTGGTGGATCGCTATGAGGGAAAATGTCGCCCATGCACTCACAGGGCTATATTCAGTCAAGAAAAGATTACGTCGAACAGGTTATCAGAGGCAGATAAACCATTTCAAATGACTGGCGTGGATTTACTCAGACATTTTCTGGAACACCAGCAGGAAACCATAATAGACTTGTATAGTAATAATCGATCATTTTTGCGTTTCGTTTCTATCATAGCCGTACCTAACCAGAAGGCAGAAACAGTGGCTCATGCAGTGGTGAACCATTGGACACTTAAGTCTGGAACACCAGAAACAATAATAACAGATAAAGGAACCAATTTTATGTCCGATTTAATAGCGGAGTTAAGACGGTTATTGTGCATTAGTGGACTTAAGACCAGTGCACTACAACCAAATGAAAATGGATATAACGAAAGAGTCCACCGAACTATTGCAAAATGTGAAGTTACAACCTTAAATCTCGTAACAGTGACTGGGACACCACAATTGCATATGCCGTCAGAGCACACAGTTTAGAAGTCCATAAGACCATAGGGTTATTTTCGTTTTTGATCAGAAAATCTGTCCCCTCCGCTTTTCATCCTCACCAGTGGAGCATATATCGTCAGATTACTTTTTCCAGATGAACAAGATGCGCACAAAAGCTTTAAAACGGAAGAAAGAAAACATAATATGAACGCGGTGTTACCGAAGTATCATGCAAGACACTGAATTATGTTAAGCGACCCATATGTACCAAAATGAAAGACAAAACACAATGGCCACCTTTTCAAATGATCGAAAGGACTTCACCTGTAATCGTAAAGTTACAGCTTTCATCTCGCAACACGGTTGTTTAAGTCGTGCCAATCCTTTTTGAAAGGAATCCCAGAGGAGCTACCTCCATTTCTGGCAGCATTATCACAAGGGGATGGAAGAGAGGAGTGCACGGGGAAAAGGTTCATAAGGCTGAAATTAAGTAAGAAAAACAGGACAGTCCTACAGTTATTCTGAGACGTCGTTGTGCACTTACGCCACGAACAAGAATATTAAACTAATTACAGGATTTCCTCTTCTTTTAGGGCACTGTACGTGTTCACCTCTCGGCGGGAGGGAGCGGTTCCAGCACCAGAAGTCGAGTGCAAGATGGAACCTGGAGAAGCCTCAATATAACAAGCTTCCTATTCTCCTGAAAAATGTTCGTAATTCTGAGAAAAATAGAGTAAGCTACAGGAAAAGACGGGTAATATACGGTGCGTACAGGAACCAAGAGGAAAGAATAAGACCACGAACGACGCGCTCAGATTAGAAAGGGTGCAACAGTGGGATGAAGTCTTTCTCTGCTACTGTTCAGTCTGTACATCGAAGAAGCAATGACGAAAATAAAAGAAAGAAGAGAGGGGTTAAAATTCGGGTTCGCTGATCAGATTGCTATCGTCAGTAAATATGAAGAAGAATTACAAGATTTTTGGATGGTATGAACATTCTAATGAGTGCAGAATATGGACTGAGAGCAAACCGGAGGAAGACAAAGGTAATGAGTTGTAAGTAGTAAAATGAGATTAGCGAGAAACTCTACATCGAAACTGTGTTGCCATGGAAGCAAAATTACCCAAGACGAATGAAGCAAGGAGTTCATAAAAAGCAGAGAAGCACAAACAAAGATGACATTCTTGGAAAAAAAAAGGTCTACTGCTATGAAACTTCGGCTGTAATTTGAAGATGAAATTTCTGGAAATGCACGTTAGGAGCACATAATTGTACGGTAGTGAATGAGGGGAACTGGAAAAACAAGAACAAAAGAAAACAGAATCGTTTGAGATGTGAGAAATTAGGTGGAATGACAACATAAAGAATGAGGAGGATCTATGCAGAATCGGTGAAGAGAGGTACATATGTAAAACATAAGGGAACAACATGTGGGGTACTGGAGGGAGGTGTAGAGAGTAAAAACTGTGGGGGAGACAGCAATCTGAATATATGCAGCAAATAACTGAGGAAGTAGGTTGCAAGTGCTAGTCTGAAATGAACATGTAAGTGCAGAAGAGACTTTCGTGTCGGGTCGCATCAAATCAATCAGAAGATAGACGATTAAAACGAACATAAAAAGATGCTCTTGCGGAATGGCAGAAACACTCCAGGTACGTCCTCTAACAAGTGTCATATTGTTTGCCTGTCATCTGGATGTATTATCAGCTCACCAGTCGAGCCTAATGATTGCTAGTAAGGCCGAAAAAATGAAATTTAGCAGTTTGAAGATACTTTGCACAATTCTCTACTAGTTTCAGTCAATGACCATTATCAAGATTAGCCTAAAATGAATATATCAAAACACTAGGGATTACACAGTTTACAGGGAAATATAAGGCTAAATAGTGTATCACTTACTAGCATAGACAGCAGGAAAGTTGTACTATAATTTGAACAAAAGTAATTTACTCTCTTACGCCCACCATAGCACGTAAAAATTTTTCACACTAGTGACTGTGTACAATAATTTTCGTCAAGTAGCAAGTCCACATCTACAGCTGTAACACACTAGCATATGTAATTAGGCCAAACAGTCAAGGGTACTGTCAAAGACAATACAACGTCAGAGACAAAAATTGCATTACATGCTAGCAAAGCAATATACATACGAGACTCACAAGAATATTGGAAGCCAGGAAGATATTTACCTGTGTAACTACAATTACGATTGCAGCTACAGTCTGACACCGATCGATGTACAGGTAACGTCTCCTCTTGACGACTGTGCTTCTGGAACGAAACTCAGTATCTATAGCGCACATAATTTTCCACGTAAATAGTGTCTCTCATACCCTCGCAGTTATCGATGTGGTGAATCTGCAAAATAAAGGCTTGTGTACAGAATGGTTATCCCGCCATTACCCCCCCCCCCCCACCATCTTTGATTACATCACAGGTGGGATGGCTGCAACCTCTGGGGGCAGTAATGTGTACCAGGTCAGCTGGAGTAGAGATCTGATGGTGGAGACATTGCATGCACAATAACGACTCATGTCCAGGACAGGATTATATCACGAAGAGGACGACAGCACCCTCTGATGGTGGTACTGAGTACTAGACCACGTGGTGAACACACTGTTTGAAGCCATCTTGAATAACTGTACTTGCATCATCAGCTGATGTCATGGCTGCCTTATTGGACGACATTGCCCTCTGGTGCCTGTACTGTGTTCTAGGTCAGTCGGTGTGCGGACCTCCTGGCGAACACACTGGATGGTGTTGCTGTCTCTAGTTGTTTAAATTAGAACTGGTGCAGGATTTCGACAGTTGACGATTAGCAAGAATGTTTGCAGAGTCTTTCAGATTGATTATTATTTTGACAATTTTGGAGTTGTTTGGCTCTCTGGATGTAAATGTATTGCTTCATTTAGGAGTGGTTTGCGTGTCTGTGGGCTGTGCAATGCGTTATTTTGACTGTTTACAATTAGCAGGCGCGTGTGTAGAGCTTTACACATGGGTTATTTAGGAGTAAAACTTCCTGGCAGATTAAAACTGTGTGCCCGACCGAGACCCGAACTCGGTTCACAGGAGAGCTTCTGTAAAGTTTGGAAGGTAGGAGACGAGGTACTGGCAGAAGTAAAGCTGTGAGTACCAGGCGTGAGTCGTGCTTCGGTAGCTCAGATGGTAGAGCACTTGCCCGCGAAAGGCGAAGGTCCCGAGTTCGAGTCTCGGTCGGGCACACAGTTTTAATCTGCCAGGAAGTTTCATATCAGCGCACACTCCGCTGCAGAGTGAAAATCTCATTCTGTTTAGGAGTAGCTTGCGGGTCTGTATACTATGTGGCATGTCAGAGTGTGTGGTCTCTATCAGTGTGATAAAATATACCTCATCCCTGAATATAATGGTCGAAAATAAATAAAGTACATTTCCTTCCTCTCTCCAGCAGCACAGTGCAGGCTGATTGCATTTCCCACGAATTCCTAGGGAGAAGTGACGGTCGGGTGACTAAGGTTAGTCGAAGTGTGTTTTCTTTGCATCAATTTTCTTAGGTTGGTAACGAAAAGACAAGTTAACTTTCTTTATTGCCAAAACTCAAACTGGGTGCCAGTACATAGAAAGAGGTGGTGGTCAAGCGACTTAGGTTCATGGAGGTAGGCAAACTGAGCTATCTTCCCACGATTTTCTTTGCTTTGTAAACTGGGGTGTGATACATTATCCTGTTGGAATTCAAACTTGGCGCCAGTTCATAGGAGGAAGTGGCAGTCTGGTGACTTAGGTTAGTGGAGGTAGGCCATGTGAGCTACCTTCCCGCGATTTTCTTTGCTTAGTAGAGATAACCGGCGTGCGGTGCATTATCCTGTTGGAATTTGAATTTCCCACCTTTTTTTCTGTGAGCGGGGGGGAGTGTCACTTTCCTGCCAAAATTCAAACCTCCCACCAAAATCCGCCATCTTACATGACGTCATGACCTGTTACCCAGTCTACATGATGCCATCTTGAATGACATCCTTGCCTCCATCTTGGATGCATTTGGCAACAATGAAGACTGGCCCAGAAACGGTGTTGTCCCATTACTTCAGCTCCTTCTTGTATCTGTCCTTACCATGTCGTTCAAGTTTGAGATCTCCTCGACCATAGAGTTTTTATGTATATTTGCAGTTGGGGATATTCAGCCACCAATAAATTGTTCAATTTCATGGTGAAACCTTCAGCTGTCTTTTATTTTGCACAATTCGCTACTAGTTTCAGTCACTGACCATTATCAAGGTCAGCCAGAAACAGATAAATCTAATCAATATACGTTATAGTTTACAGGGAAATATACGCCTACATAATATATCAGTTACTGGTATAAACAGCAGGAAAGTTACAGCACAATTTGAACACAATTAATTTGCTCGTTTCAGCCCACTATAGTCAGTAAAACTTTTTCAAAGAAAAGTGTCCAAATGTGTGTGAAATCTTATGGGACTTAACTGCTAAGGTCATCAGTCCCTAAGCTTACACACTACTTAACCTAAATTACCCTAAGGACAAACACACACACCCATGACCGAGGGAGGACTCCAACCTCTGCCTGGACCAGCTGCACAGTCCATCACTGCAGCGCCTTCGACCGCCCGGCTAATCCCGTGTGGCAAATCTTTTACTCAATAATAATTCTGTACAATAATTTTCGTCAAGAAGCAAGTCCACACCAACAGCTAGCAACACACTGACAGAAGTAATTAGACCAAACAGTTAAGGAAACAGTCAAAGACAACACCATGTCAGGGATACAAATTACATTACATGCTGGCAATAACAGCATCAATTTAATATGAGGTACATTATAATCTGTGGTACTATGTAAACACTACATTATGGAGCAACATCGTGAAATTACATATATACAGAAGCGTAATACATACAAAAATGCCACACTGGCGACCTTTGTAATCTAAAATACGTCGTAACTGCCGAAAATAAATAGGCTTAAACCACAGAAAACCATCCTCTGGTCGCAGTAATGTGTACTAGGTCAGTTGGAGTTTAGATCTAGTTGTGGAGACATTGCATGCAAAGACTCATGTCCAGGACAGGCAGAGTCGTTTTCCCGCCATTTACCCCCATCATCATGGACTGCATCACAAAAAGGACGACAGCGCCCTCTGCTGATGGTACTGAGTACTAGACCTCGTGGTGAACACACTGTTTGAAGCCATCTTGGATAACTGTACTTGCATCATCAGCTGGTGTCATGGCTGACATCTTAGACGACATCGCCCTCTGGTGCCTGTACTGTGTACTAGGTCAGTTGGAGTGCGGACTTCCTGGTGAATGCACTAGATGGTGTTGCTGCCTCTAACTGTTTAAATAAGGACTGGTGCATGATTTCGACAGTTGATGATTAGTAAGCATGTTTGCAGAGTATTTCAGATGGATTATTATTTTGATGATTTTGGAGTTGTTTGGCTCTCTGGACGTAAATGTACTGCATTATTTAGTGGTGGTTTGCATGTCTGTGGTCTGTGCAATGCGTTATTTTGACTGTGTACAATTAGCAGGCGCATGTGTAGATCGTTATACATGGGTTATTTTGGAGTAGTTTGCAGGTCTGTGTCCTTTGTGGCATGTCAGAGTGTGTGTTCTCTATCAATTTGATAAAATATACTCCATCCCTAAATACAATGTTAGAAAATAAATAAAGTATATTTCCTTCCTCTTTCCAGCAGCCCAGTGCACGCTGATTCTTTTTCGCATGAATCCCTAGGAAGAGGTGGAGGTCAACTGACTGAGGTTAGTCGAAGTGTGTTTTCTTTGCATCAATTCTCTTAGGTTGGTAGTGAAAAGGCAAGTTAACTTTCTTTATTGCCAAAATTCAAACTTGGCGCTAGTTTGTAGGAAGAGGTGGCGGTCGGGTGACTGAGGTTAGTGGAGTAGACCAAGTGAGCTCTCTTCCCACGATTTTCTTGCTTAGTAGAGATAACTGGGGTGTGATGCATTATCCTGTCAGATATTGAACTTCCCACCATTTCTTCTGGGGGTTGGGGGAGTGGCAATTACCTGCCAAAATTCAAACCTCCCACCAAAATCCTCTATTTTGAATGACGTCATCGCCACCATCTTGGATGTCATCATGCACTGTTGTCAAGTCTACAAGACGCCATCTTGGATGACGTTGTCGCCGCCATCTTGGATACATCTGGCAAAAATGCAGAGTGGCCCAGAAATGGTGTTGTCCCAATACTAGCAGAGAGTACCAGAACCACAGTCGGATAGCATACCATTCAGTTGACAAAGTTAGATCGAAATGTGCTGAATAAACGAAGGCAGTACAGGAATTAACCGTCGTACTAACGCTGCGAATGGGAGATATGATGCAAACTATAAAGAGCGACTTTGAGGTAATACAAAATCGTCTGATTATACTAAATGGAAGAATTCCTGTACTAGATTACTCTGAGCATTGACAGACAGTTTGAAGGTGGCAAGAATGGAATTGGCTACATTACAGGAAGCAATATCTTACGCCATCCACGGGCAATTAAGCTCTACTTTTTTGCCTCCACAGCAATTCCTAACCAGGCTACTTAGAGCACGGAAGTAATTCTCAACTCAGTTACCACACGTAGCTGAACTTATCGAGAGAAGCTTTTCATTGTTCCACCATGTGTCAACCGCGAATGAGTACTGGTGGAGCAATGTTAGATGTGCGAATTCGATGCCCAATAGCGGGCATGAACCCCCGATATCAGTGGTTTACAGTACACTCCTACCCTGTGAAATACGAAACTGTACCGACATGGATTGGGGTACTACACAGGGAATAATTGTTTATTTTGGATCTGGAGAATGCATACATTATGATGTCAATGGAAGACTTATAGGGATGTCAGAGGAAATTTATTTCGATATGCCCGACTAGAATGATTCAAACTGGCGGGCTGGCATCCGCAATACAATTATTGTTTTGGGAAAATCCGAAGCAGCCCAATGTCTTTGGAAGGGTTAACCCCGCATCCTCATTTCCGTTTCTTCACCGGGAATAGTTGTCATAAACAGGGAACCTAAGGGTATGATTAGAATGGTATTGCAGAGCAGCGGAGTATTGATAAATATTATAACTGGTGACGTGGCAAGCATGACGTTTCTTCTCCCAGTTTGCCGACAGAAAACCTAATCTTCCTGAATAAAAACTTAAGTGCGATGATATTATATTTGCTAGATGAACTTGTAGCGACACAAGGAGGATGAATTACAGCAGGGCAAATGCTCCAGAACGTGCAGGTATATCGTAATAGACAACGTCACAGCTCATCTACTGTAAATGTTATATCTTTCAGTGCCTTAGAGGTTGTGAAGGCGATATGTGTAACTTGCTTTTCTTTACACCAAGATCTGTATACCGCTCACAGTCACCTTAAAATACCCGTTGACTGGTTTGTTAATGGAGCTAATGAGTAATAGGTGATGTTCACTTCAACTAACAATCAAACTGGTAAATGTAAGATTCTGATAGCGTGTAAGTAATCACTTCAGTGAAATTCAAGAGGATTAATCTCATGCAATGAATACAGATTGCAATGTTGTAATATTAAAATGGTTCAAATGGCTCTGAGCACTATGGGACTCAACTGCTGAGGTTATTAGTCCCCTAGAACTCAGAACTAGTTAAACCTAACTAACCTAAGGACATCACAAACATCCATGCCCGAGGCAGGATTCGAACCTGCGACCGTAGCGGTCTTGCGGTTCCAGACTGCAGCGCCTTTAACCGCACGGCCACTTCGGCCGGCTGTTGTAATATTAACCATAGTCAAGTGATTCATCTCTGTCATTGTGGAAGGATGATTAAATTGTAATGTAATTATAAAAAAAATGGCTCTGAACACTATGGGACTTAACTTCTGCGGTCATCAGTCCCCTAGAACTTAGAACTACTTAAGTAACCTAAGGACATCACACACATCCATGCCCGAGGCAGGATTCGAACCTGCGACCGTAACGGTCGCGCGGTTCCACACTGTAGCGCCTAGAACCGCTCGGCCACCCCGGCCGGCCATATATATATATAATATGAATAACGTTACAAAGGTGATTGAGCAGAGTGTCAAGCCAGATCTATCGTAAGGAGTAAATATTCAGTTCTCGCCGCAGTAGAAAAGACCGTCTGAAAAGCAATACCGAGAAACCTTGAGGTTACCAAGATAGCTGACAAACGGGAAAACCAGGATGCTTGGTGTTATTGCTATCTCATATTACCAGAACCAAAGTGCGTGCCCAGGTGGATTTCTGCTCAGCTGAAGCGTCATTTCAAGAGGGGAGGCTTATGTCAGTTGACCCTTTACTCGCCTATTCGCCATCAGACTCCCCTGGAGCACTAAATCCTGTTTGAGAGGCTTAGCTGCTGTGAACTGCAACACTGCTATCAAGTTAACACTGATGGGGTACTATGGCCTAACCAGGAGTGTCTGTGAGAGACCATCATCCATCATCTTGAGGATGAGCCACTGTTGCGTCTCACCCTGGTTCCTGCAGCAGACACCGGGGCTACCAGCCACTAACTGGAGGCCAAGGCCTTCCTCTATATAGCTGCACGCACTCCAAGCAACACGGGAAGGCGCCTCTCCAGGGCGTTAATGTTCGACGCCAATCAGAACTCTCTGGAGACCAGTTAGCAGACTTGTCAACAACCGTAGTGCGCTGGCTGTGTTGCTGGCGCTACCGTGGTCGTCGTCGTCCGATAACGTAGCAGTCTACTACGAGAGCCATCGTTGCCACTCCGAGACTGCAAAGCGAGGACGCGTCAGCTACCGTTGGTCTGGCATGTGCTCCACCAGCGCGCTAAGGCTGCCGGCATCCTAGTAAAACAACTCTGCTCTTGTGATTAATAAGTATATAACTGACACTAATGCATTCGTGTGTCCAACAGGACAAAAATCAGTGATTTTGGCATAAAAGTTGAATGATTTCCACAGAAAATTTACTGATTTCAAAACTAAACTTATTTCTGCATGTACGAAAATATCTCCCTTAGTAATCGTTAGTTACAGGATGACAGTATATATAATGAATTGACTCTGAGAGAAGTAAATTTCTATATTCGTACTTTGATGATTCGAAAAATATACAGTGAGCATGTGTACACTCACAGCTTCATATGTCTCCACAGGAATTCCGTTGGAGTGATCCAGAGCTGCAGGTACGCAAACTTGTCACCGTGTTCGGCGATGCTTTGCTGTCGGTGCTTGCCGCGACCGCATCCACATCCCTTAGTGAGAAAGCTGAATAGCGCATATGGCAAGGCCAAGCGGTGCGGTGCATCATTCAATGTTTGTAATAAAAATTCCCCAGTACGGTGCAAACGTAATTGTCAACCATTAATTTCGCTGGGTGGACCTACAAATATCTCTTGTATCACCATCAAATGGTGAGGGAGCGCCCTCATGTGTTTTGTGTGCACCCTAACGTCATAAAGGCAATCATTTTAGATTTTGGCGTCATAGGTCTGGCAAGAAATATGGGATCTCCCACTTCTAAAATAATTCTTATTTATTCCTCAGGCTCAGTTGCACACTTTTAATTGCATGGCAGGGTTCGATCTCTATCGATCATCTTCGTATCTAAAAGAAAGTAAACTACATGAGTACCAGCTAATATTTTACAATACGTAGATAAGAACTGTACTTAAAAGTAGAATTTACGTAAGTCGTTGCGTCAGCAACCGGTCTTGTCTGTGTCAGAATCTGTACTCTGAGTAAAGTGTTTCGCAAGTGTAGTTAGTGTTTCAAATTGGTATCTGGTGGAGATAGAGAAGAGGGAAGGAGGAAAAGGGAAGGGGGTGGGGAAAGGGACAAAATGGAGCGACGTTTATTGGGGGTGGGAAAAGGAAGCAAGGAGTGAGAGTGGTATGTCTGTCATGAGTTTAACAAGAGGGGTGTTACGCTAAAATTATAAAAGTGATAATTAAATAAAATTTCTTGTTAAAATATTAATAGTGTAAAACAATGGGTGTGTAAACCGTAAACTGCACAAAGTAATAGAATTATATCTGGAATGACAGATTTTGAGAGGGGGGAAGAAGGCATGGACGTGTGTAGGAGGGATATTGGTAAGGGTTTTATGGGATTAGGGAAAGAGAATCTTGCAGTAAAATTTCGGAAAATCAATTACGTAAAAGATTTCCTCGAGAATATTAAAAGTATGGGCCAATGAATATGTACAACCTTGAAAGGCATAAAACGGAAAATCATTAAAGTGGAAATGCAGTGACTAAAACTGGATTAATGCTATAAAGTACTGAAAGTCTTAAACATTTTAGTTATTTCATTTGTATGTGGAGTGGGGGAGGTGAATGTGGCAACCATGCAGGCTGGCCTTGTGTCCCCAACCGATAACACAACACAAGCAACTGACCTCAAGGGCGGGGGGTGGACAGGATGCCTGTGGGGATGGGGCAGGGGTATAGACCTGGCAATAATGCATAAATGTCTCCTATCGGCAAAACCACTCATTTTTATCTCCCCCTCCCCCCCCCCCACAATTTCCTATTTATTTCATTCCCGAATGCCTTACACTGCTGAATCGTATATCTACCGTTCTTGAATAGTGGCAGTCGTATGCTGAAAACCACGCTTTCTTCTTTCGTCCATTGATTGAAGTATTTCTTTCGTTATCCGGGTTTCTTCACAATTACCTTTGCGTTTGTCTGTTCCGCTCGTATTATTGTCCTTTAGAGAGAGATGACCGCCGGCCGGAATGGCTGAGCGGTTCTAGGCGCTACAGTCTGGAACCGCGCGACCGCTACGGTCGCAGGTTCGAATCCTGCCTCGGGCATGGATGTGTGTGATGTCCTTAGGTTAGTTAGGTTTAAGTAGTTCTAAGTCCTAGGGGACTGATGACCTCAGAAGTCCCATAGTGCTCAGAGCCATTTTTGAGAGATGTCCATTCTTCTTCAACTGTACCATCTACTGTTGTATTAATTAAAGCACCTATGGCCGTAAAGTACTTCTGTGTTTCACTTCTTTACACTGATGCTTCAGATGATTTTCTTAAGCTTCAGTCTGCTCTTCATCATCACTAAATTGTGATCTGCCGCGCGGAGTGGCCGCGCGGATAGAGGCGCCATGTTTCTGACTGTGCGGCCTCTAACGCCGGAGTTTCGAGTCCTCTCTCGGGCGTGTGTGTGTGTGTGTGTGTATGTTCTTAGCATAAGTTAGTTTAAGAAGTGTGTAAGTCTAGGGACCAATGACCTCTTCAGTTTGGTCTCTTAGGAATTCACACACACACATACACACACACACACACACACACACACACACACACACACACACACACACACACACACACACAAATTGTGATCTGAAGTGATCTGAATTTGTGTCAGTAATTGAGTAGACTTTAAAATCCACTGTTTAGTTCAAGAACCGCTATATCGCGACAATGTAATCCATTCGGAATCTTCTCGTGGCCTTAGGCTGTATACTTATTTCTATCGAGATTGTTTAACGTTATATTCGCTATTAGGAGCTACAATTTATTACAGATCTCAATTAATCTTTCTTCTCTTTCATTCCAACGACAGAGCTCATAGTCTCTAGGAACCCTGTCTCGTATTCCCTTCCCCACTACAGTCCGCGATCATCAAAATATTTTCAAGCCCATTTACATTCTACATTACCCATTCAAAGTGCTCATATACTTTCTCTTTGTCTTCATCTGACTGTGACATCGGCATGCGTGCCTGAATAATTGTTGTTGCCATTAGTATGCTGTAAATTCAGATGATGAAAATCGTCATCCTGAACAGTTTACGGTGACTATGACTTTCCTTTCCATGACATCCTTTTCTACTGGTACTCAAATGGTCCTACTTTAGTCTGACCAGAAATCTTTATCTTCTTTCCATTTGGCATCACTGACTTCCAGTATCCGTGTTAAGCCTCTGAATTTCCCTTTTTGAGATGTTGTAGTTTCTCTATCACTTTCAGATTTCTGACCTCCTACTCGTAGTATATTATCCTTTCCCCGGATATTCAATCTTTGTCTTGTTGCTACTTCCCCCATGATAGACTTCTCTCGAAGATCAGGAAGAAGGCAATAGAGAGAGCGTCATGAAATTCTTTCAGTTACAAGACACATATTTTGTGTGCTTAATGCCGTGGGTTCCATTGCCTGCTGCAACCTCATGCCGTTGATCGTTGCTGATTCTTTCGGCTTTCATGAGTATGTTTCCATCCCAAGGGCAGGAAGGTTCCCCCGAGCTCTTTCCTCTCGTTCGCCTTCTTTGAAAAGGCCATTTGCAGAACGACAGTGACTCCGTGTACGGCAAGTCTTCTGGCACCACGGCCGATGGTTTTGATCAGAATTGAAGCGGTGTGTGTGATCGAACATAGGACACACGATTTTTTGATTAGTTGCCAAAGACGCTATCCGTAGAGCACAGAGTATAATTTCGTATGCTTTCTAGAAATCTACTTGGTAAATTTCCAATGCTGATAAAATATTCTCTCGATTGAGTCAAAGCAGTGATCTGTAAATCGCTTCTCTTGTGGATGAGTTACGTTTCTTTAAGATTCTGCCAATTACTCCCAGACTGGCATCTGATTTTCCTAATATGCAGGATGATTCTAAGCGTACGCAACTTTAGAGGGCCCGCTACGACGATAAAATATTGTAGAAACGTTTGTAAGGACTTGAGGAAGAGAAATAACGAGTAATTCATTGAAACAAATTTTAATGCCCACATAGGAAGTTAACAATTATTAGTTGCTTACGGCTCCGGACTAACGAAAAGCCGCTGATGACCGCGCACTTGAGCGCCCCACAAACCAAACAAACTAAGGACAAGCTCCGGCATGAAGATGAACAACGCAAGAGCAGAGGAGGCTGTGAGACGTCAGCCAATACCCCACTGATAAGGACCGCAACAAGACAGGAGCGGCCTCTAGCCGAAGAGAATATAGGCATCGATCGCTCCTGCCAGCCTCGGCCGGACAATAGTAGTGCGGGCAGTAAAAGACGGACACTAGTGGAGCTGTTATTAGTGAACCTTATACATTGCTTGTATGGACATTGTATATAGAGGACACTGACTGTTTGCATGTCGCCAATCGCTTGCGACACGTTCTTGTAAACCAAAGTTAAGTACTGTCTATCTACTTTACGGTAACAAAAACCATTAATGTGATCTGCTTGAATTGTTGTATAGCTATACGACGAAGCAGCATCATTTAGGTACCCTATAAGGAATGAGTGGGCAGGACCCCACACTTACCATGTTTCCTACGCAGGTTACAGGCGTTGTTCAATGTGACGAACATCTGCATCCACGACGGCCTGAAACCGCACTACAGATTGTTGTACTGTTGCGTAATACAACGGTGGGCCATGGAATATTCAGCTTTCATGACGCATTTCGTGGACTGCTTGAAGACCGCACATTGAGGCATACCTTTCTCAGCCCTAGGAGCGGTAACTTCTTCAACAATTTGTGGCGCAATTGACTTTTGCCTGTCTCAGGAGTAATCCCAAAATCGCCATTTACTTCGAACTTCGGAATCAGTTTTTTCTTTTTTTAAATTTTATTTGGCCTTCAGCAGTATAACACTATTTAGCCACCGAATCATGTTAAACACCGTTGTGGAAAGAGCACCGCTCCGTAATCCTGCAATTCGTCGATACTTGCGAAGAGCAGCATCACTCTTCCTGTTGTTTTGATAAAACAGCTTTCGAGTTCAGCTGTTCTCTCCTGTCCCAGACCCATGATGAATGTGTGCAACTGTAATGCACACTTACGTTTGTGTCTGAATCCTACGTCTCCACCTAACAGCAAATCATGACACTAACATTACTAACAACTCAAATCTTGCAGCACACAGTCCGAACAACATCCCCATCAAGTTGAATACCCGTACGGTAAATTGTTTTGCATCTACTTACATTGGCTCATATAGCGGAAGTTTAATTATAACTGCCCTGCATATTTTATGCGGTGATTCCACTTTAGATCCGTCTAGCCGCTTACTCCCGGTTATTTTATGGGAGTCGCTCTTTCAAGTAATTTCTCACCAATAGTGTAGTCGAACAGTAATAGCTCTCTTCGTCTGTTTATACCCAATACATTACATTATCTACGTCTAGCGAAAACTGTAGTCCCTGCACAAATTGTCGAATTTCTAAAGCTCTTTCTTGATTTCTCTACGTATGTCTGACGCTGCAACCATCCTATAGACAACTACATCGTGTGCGAATGTCGCCGTGGAGCTTCCAACGTTATCCACTACATCACCGATATAAACTGTAAATAGTAACGGCCCAGTAACCCCATTCTTCCACTAATTTTGTTGCGTTAAGAAGGACGTTTTGATTTCTGTCCATAAGGAGGTTCTGATTCCAGTCGCTAATCGGGACCGATACTGGCTGAGTTCGCATTTTGTTCACTGAATGTCCTTTGATAATCGTCTTCTATTCAGAGATGCTGGCCACCTTTTTGTACAGTCAATGTGCTTAAGAGACAACACTCTATGGCTGTTGCCTAACTTTACCCGCCTGACCTCGTTTCGATGCGCAGCTGCTGTTTGTGAATGAGGTCCTTCCGTATTGGACCCATCTCGGCAGGTAATGGGGTGTCTGCCCACACTATGAGGTGTGAGATGCCATTGCGATCAATAGCAGCTGACGCCCTATCCCCGTTGTTCCAATAGCTTCGCAGGACATCAGCGCCAAATAGCTAAGGAAGGGGGCCACGCTGGCACCTAACACTCCTGATACATTTCTACACTGTCCTCTTGTAGAGGAAGCAACTTCATTACCGCCGCAGAAATTGGTATAATATCTACTGCGCACTCCTTCGGAAGACTACAATGAAACGAGACTACCACCAGTTCATATATTTAGTACGCTTTTTCTGACACTTAGTCTCATTTTCACATTTAGTTAAAGTAACATATATATTTTAGTCCTTCGATCGCAGATCCGAGAATGGTCTACCAACAGAATGGTGATCAAATGAATGAAAACCAACTAAAGTTAAACATTGTACGACACGGAGCGTGGAATACTAGAAATAAGAGTGTGATAGATAAACTGGAAAATCTATGAAGGAAAAGGCAAAGGCTGGAACTAAAATTAGTAGAGGGAAGTAAACTGAAATGGAAATAAGATAATTGTTCAGACGAATGTAGGTAGCATCAAAAGCAATCCAACACAGAATAACAATGTCATCAGCGGATCTTATCACTGACATCCATTCACTCTGAAATTTAATCCCACTTCTGAAGCTTCCTTTTATTTCCATCACTGGCCCATAGATACGCTGATTCCAGAGTAAAGGAGAAATACTGCTTTCCAGTCGTAAACGCTTCCCCCCCACCATCCTTTTCTCTTTAATCCGCGCAGGTGTTCTCCCTTTCCTATCTCTCTTTTCTGGCATATATGTGCGTACTGTGTACTAAGTTTAGATAAATAAATCCAAGTTTTTTAAAGTCTCGCTTCCATTATAAAGGGTAACATTAGGACCTAATTGATAATCTAACAGATCCTCAAATTACCCTTCCGTTCTTTAACACTTTATTCTACAGCTAAGATGTAGGATATACCAAGGTCCGTTTGCAATAATTCTGGCCCTTATATACATTTGCCACTTTAAGATAGTGTGGAAGACAGTCTTGCAAACATCGAATGGTACGTGTCGGGACTCATAGATTCTGTAAACTAATTTCAATTGTTTGGTTGCCAATTATTACAACAATTTTTAGAAATTCCACACGCTTATTATCTATGTTTCCCGTCTCATTTAAATAAAACATTACCACAACTGACAAACTGTGATTACAAAGTGAAGTCAATATATCTTCGGAATCGACAACCATTTCTTCTTTTGTCACTGCACCAAGCAGCTCCCCCTCCTCGTAGAAGTGCTCAGTGGAATCTTCAACCTATGCGCTTTCTCCTCTTCTTTCAATTATAGAATTCCTCATCGACTTTTTATGTTGACACCTTTGGTTTCCATTTCACTTAAACTCATTTTGACTGTTCAATACGCTGAATCTGTCCTTCCGATGTCCATTTCATTTTCGATTTCCTCACATTTTTATGTAGACAATTGACCTCAGTTCCCCTGCACTTTTTGTTGATTTCGTTTCTAAATGTCGTATATTGCTTTCTAGCCCTGAACATATTTTCCATTTCCTTTCCTTGTCGATAATTTAAGCACTAATTCTGTTACGATCTTCTCATTTTAGTTGATGTAACTGTCCATATACTACGATTAAAGTTCCGAGCGAAGTGTACCCATTGCGGTATTCACTACTGAAAAATTCGGAACCTTAGAGACGTTAGTTAGCACCTCATTCCCCAATACTCATCTCACTTCGATGTATGCAGATTTTCGTGACGTTTCCTTAAACATTTCATCATTTTCTAAGCATTGTCTGTGTTTAAATATACTAGGTGCACCTTCAACTATTTCGTCTTATTTGATTTCGGAATCTTTGTCTGATCATTATTTCTTCCTGTATTTACTCGTCTTTTGATGTAGATGTAGATGTAGATGTTACTAGAAGATATTCACTAATAATTTCCAGGATCTTATTTTTCTCTCATTCGTAATGTCGAGTTCATATACCTTTGTTACTCTGCTTGTTGTTCCTTCTCATACAGGTCCGATCACTCATCACTATTAGATTTTCATCTTCCTTTATATACAGAATTTCCTAATAAAACCCTTATACACTTGTATTGGTACGTAGGGAAAGCCAAAGATAACCGCTGTAAGCGCCCGCAAAAGATGTATTTTGCTACGCCGGAAGGAGAGAACAAATGATAAAGACCTCATTCACTTTTTTGTCGCCCTATGTCTTGAGTTCTCGGGAAGAGAGGTATTTAGATATGAGGTGCGTGTAGTACCTTTCACGATATCTGAATAATAATTTTTCTCAGTGCAAAAATACGTGCCCTTTTTATTTTCTTCCGCGTACCACGAAAAGGACATGTCACCTCCTGCTGCCTGCAAAAAAGGTGAAGAAGTCCGATAAATGAAAATTACATTACCATTACCGATACGGTCACGAAGAATACGTTTTGCGGTGTCGGAAGAAGAAGCACCTAAATGGACTTTGTGGATGACTACTACAAGGAAGTAAGTTCACATTAAAGTGGAGTCAAAGGAGACAAAATATACAAATCTAGAATTTGGGCATCAATTGAAAAGAATTGATTTCTTTTAATCTCTTTATTTGTGTACCCTTTCTTCTTCTTCTTATATATATATATATATATATATATATATATATATATATATATATATATATATATATATATATCACTTCCTCCAAACCACGCAATTGTGTCCCATTTCTACCCATAAGCCTGAAATGTGCCTGCAGTCATCCTCCGTAATGGTGCAAAAGTGTGAGGCGCCGCCCTACGATGTCGCCCTCAGGTTCGGCGACGTTTCAGGCAGGAAGGTGTCGACACACGCAAAAAAATGGTCAGAGCTTAGAAGTGCGTGTGTGGTGTAAGATGGGTTAATGATGCCACGTTGGCACCAAATTTAACCACACTTGTGTCCCTCGCCTTGGTGGACATGGGAGGTTTGTTTCATGTGACAGCTCTACGATGGATGTTAGAACAACGACACCCCGCCTTGAGATCACACGGTTTCCTTATGGGTGTCGAAGGAAACATTTCAAACACAACTACCGCTCAGAATCAATTCAAAAAGCTCTCAGGAGATGCCAAAAAGGGCGTAAACGAAACCAGGCATTCCCTCGTCGCGTTGACGCCCACAAATTTTGCTGTCGAAAACGACAGTTCGCTGTGTGACGAGCAACAGGACGAGGTTCTTGACAACGTTAGACAATGCTGACATCCTCCCCCCCCCCCCCCTCCTAGCCACGGATCACGGATGATATGTCCCTACTCTTCCAACACGGTGGGGCTGGAACCCCACTGAACGGGATCAGATCCATTTGGAGTGTAGTACAACCTCAATTATTGCTCTGGTACACAGCGTGGTACCACTGGGGACCGATGAAAAGAGTTCAATGAAATCTGAATGTGATCCGAATCAGCAAACGGTGTTTGTGCTTTTTCAACACTCCTGTTTCGCGCCCTCCTGTGGCGTCCGGCAACACCATCGGTGCTACCCAAGCATCTTTCTTGAATGCGTTAAAATGTACCTATCAAAAACTTCAGTAGTGATGACGAAGGGGAGAAATGCCTTCGGGTACCCATTCAGATAATACGTGCGGCAGAGCCGCTTTAGTGCAAGCCCTTCTTCACTCCTTAGGTGAGGTTGCCTGCCCTCAGTTGCTAGAGCAGCAGCAAGGCACACCTCGCAGCTGAAAGGGTATCGAAGTCTCTGACAGGCACATGTTTAATGACTTCATCAAAGGTGCTTGGGTGGCACCGAGGGTGTTGCCAAACTGGGATGTCGTAGAGCGACCCTTTGCTGTTTTACTCACTCACATGTCAGTATTGCATCCCAGCGTGGCCACGTCGTAGGAGGGTGCGTAGCAGAAAGGCTGAAAAGTATAAACACTCTTTGCTGCTTTGGATAACCTTTAATTTTCATTGAATGGTTTTGAAAGGTCCGTAGTGGTTCCACCTTGCATATCAGACTGCAAATCGCACTGCGGACTGTCGTTTCCGACCGTGAAGTGGATGGGCATAAATATCTGGTTCCATTGACGCCCCGCCATTAATGCTACTTCCTGGAGCCTTTTCGCGTCGATTTTGAGCGTCGGTGTGTCTGAAGTGGTTTCCTCGGCCACCTATAAGATAACAGCGTAATTTCTACGCTGTGTGTCACAGTTCTGACGTCTATCGCAAAGGCGTGAGAAGAAGGGGTGAAATATGGGTAAAAAGGTGTGAGACGATCTTCCCATTGTCCCACTGTGCGAAATGTTCACGATGACGTCGGTTAGAATTGTGGTGAAATTTGGTGTCAATGTGACATCGTTAACCTACGTTAAACCTCACATGAGGTTCTGAGTTGTGGCCTATTTTTTCGATTGTGTCGACACCTTGGTGTCTGAAGCATGTTCGCGCTCGAGGGTGACGTCGCATGCAGCCATGCTTTTGCGATATTACAGAGGAAGGTGGTAGGTAGTGTTTATCCAAATTTCAGACCCTTACGTCTCAATCGAGACAATTACGGGGTTTCGAAAAAGTGATGCATTTTTGTAGTGTTTAATGTCTCTCTCACTCATTTGGAAATCTAGATTAATTCTTTGAAGTGACAGAGGCAGCCCTTGAATGGATTAAAAATATGTGCAATAGTTTGTAGATTTTGTCGTTTAGTTACATTTATTTTGCACAGTTACGAAATTCATACAAGTAAGCTGCACACGCCAAAAAAATAAATACTACGCTGAGAACGCTGGAGGCTGCGCTTACCCATGACGTGGTAAGCGACGGCGAGCGGCATGACGAAGAGGCCGACGAGCCAGTCAGCGACGGCCAGCGACATGACGAAGCAGTTGGTGACGGTGCGCAGCCGGCGCGTCGTCACCACGGCCGCGATGATCAGCGTGTTTCCGGCCTGCGAATGCAAAGCAGAAAGCACACCGTTTACATGCGCGCACATCACAGGCAGTGATTCACAGTGACTCACGTGTCCACCTAACCCAAGTACTCTGCCTCTGAAGTAGTTTAAACACTCTTGCTCGAAAATTAAGGATAATTGCAGAATGTAGTGCCACACAACGTGGCACTACACAAAACTGGCGCTAATAGCATAGGCATATAGGGAACACACACGACACATATCTGTAAATCCACGGTATTGGTGATAAGTTGAGAAAACCGTCCCGACACAAATGTGCTACAAAACGCCACTGTTTCCTGCTCATGTACCCCGACATCAATATGGGATATGATCACCGAGAACACGTACAGAGGCTGCACAACTGGTTGGCATAGTCTGGATCCGGTGGGGTTTAGGTCTGGAGAACAGGCAGGCCACTCCATTCGTCTGATATCTTCTGTTTCAAGATACTCCTCCACGCTGGCAACCCGGTGGGGCCTTGAGTTATCATCCATCAGGAGGAAGGTGGGACCCACTGAACCGCTGAAAAGGCGGACATACTGGTGCAAAATGACGTCCCGATACACCTTACCTGTTACAGTTCCTCTGTCAAAGACATGCAGGGGTGTACGTGCACAAATCATAACCCCACCCCACACCATCAAACCACGACCTCCATACAGGTCCCTTTCAAGGACATTAAGGGGTGGTATCTGGTTCCTGGTTCACGCCAGATGAAACCTCGGCGAGAATCGCTGTTCAGACTATACCTGGACTCGTCCGTGAACATAACCTGGGACCACTGTTCCAATGACCATGTGCTGTGTTCATGACACCAGGCTTTACTGGCTCTTCTGTGACCAGCGGTCAGTGGAATGCACCTTTCAGGTCTCCGGGTGAATAAAACCATGTCTGTTCAGTCGTCTGTAGACTATGTATCTGAAGACAACTGTTCCAGTGGCTGCGGTAAGGTCCCAGGCAAGGTTACCTGCAGTACTCCGTGGCCGTCTGCGGGCACTGATGGCGAGATATCGGTCTTCTTGCGGTGTTGTGCACTGTGGACGTCCCGTACTTTACCGTCTGGACACGTTTCCTGTCTGCTGGAATCGTTGCCATAATCTTGAGATCAACTTTGTGGTACACGGAGGGCCCGTGCTACTACCTGCTGCGTTTGACCAGCCTCCAGTTTCCCTATTATTCCACCCTCATAACGTCATCAATATGCGTTCTTTGAGCCATTTTCAACACCCAGTCACCATTAGCACGTCTAAAAACGTCTGCACACTTACTCGCTGCACTGTACTCTGACATTCACCAATACATCTCTGAGTATGTGGAGTGCTGCCATCGCCACCGTGCGACGACCGCAGGTCAAATGCACCGCATGGTCATACCCCGAGGTGATTTAAACCCGCAAACCGCCCACCAGAGCGATGTTTCACCATGTATCAGCATTATTCTTAATTTATGAGCATGAGTGTAGAATAATGTTTTGCAATGCTCTTACAGAATGAGCTGTCTAGGGATGGCTCACGGTGCAACCTTGCACCATAACTTCTTCCAGTACCTATCTACTACTTTCCTTATTTCGTTGCATACGAAAGGCAACGTAAATAAGGTCGGTCCTCCACTCAGTTTTAACCCTGGCGGTATCACGGGGAGGGGAGGGAGGAGAGGAGGATACATTATGTCAACCTTTTGAAAACAATGTAGTATAGTCAGTTACTTTGTATTTCAAAACCGTGAACACAATATTTATACCTGTATTATTAGCCCTTCTGCCAGGCTCCATAAATGATTTAAATTTTTCAATTAAACTCTACACCAAAATTGAAGTCTCGTGGTAGATGTCACTTTCCTGAAAGTCCTATTCAACTTTTCCTGGTTCAGAACCTTATTCACACAGTATCTCTTTAAACAGCATGTTGAGAGTAAAAGTCAACAACAGCGAACGACATTAGCGATTGTAATATTTTGTTGTGTTGTTACTGAAAGTGCGTTGATGTTGTGGAGAGTGTGTTCAAAGGTATTTTCAGTTTCTGGATCCTACTTACAAATCGGTACCTCTTAAAAATATATTGTTAACACAATTCACCAACAATTACAGAATTTAATTTTTTAATTTCTTTTAGTGTGGGCATAAAGTAAACCCCCCGCCCCCTCTTCGTAACACACGTTACGAGGTGGCTGCCTCAGCTGCGCGCACTTCGGTACGTCTTGCGTGGCACCGGCTAAAGACACTGATCGCATACGTAAATAATGCGATCGAATTTACGCAAGACCCTATAAATATACAACACGCCT
Source organism: Schistocerca nitens (assembly GCF_023898315.1). Taxonomy (NCBI): domain Eukaryota; kingdom Metazoa; phylum Arthropoda; class Insecta; order Orthoptera; family Acrididae; genus Schistocerca; species Schistocerca nitens. Next base: position 653,042,652 of record NC_064617.1, read on the forward strand.
AATGTACAGGCAACGCGGGAAGGATCTTAGATGGACAAGACTACTGCGGAAAGTAGCGTAGTCTGTGCTTATTTATGATAATCTACGATAAAAGTAAAGAATGGGTCTAGTGCCTTAGACCTAAAATGCGGGTTTACGATGTGCCACAGGAAAGACATTATTGTTTGAGTGCATAAATTTCAACTCGGATAATGAGGATGAATAGGAATTTAATTAACATTAAAACTTCAATGTAGGCTATATTATGGTAATAAGTGGAATTCACCAAAAAATTTGAGTACTACCAGAACATTTTTTTCAGTCTGAAGCAGGTAATGTCATCAAAAATCAGTCAGTCAAGAGCTAACTTAAAGCCTATAATGCAGTGATAGTACCGGTATTGTTATAAGAGACAAAAACCTTAAGCACCACAAAAAATATGAAGAGAACCTACAGGTGTTTGAACGGAAAATGATGAAAAAGGTCTTTGGACCAATCACCGAAGAGAACGCCTGGAGACGGAAAGTTTCGAAACAACATACGCTCCGACGTAAAACAGAAATTTTAACTCTCGAAAGTCTTCCTTGGGCTTTAGGTAAGCCATTTCACCAGAAAATTCTGTCTTCGAGGAGTGCTCGTCACGCAAGATGTGCAGGACAACTTCAGTGATGTTTCGAAGGTATGAGACGTCGTAGTTGGAGATCTCAGTTAGTAGGAGTGTTGCTCGGCGGAAGGCAAGGATCCTGGTCCGAATTACGGTCCGGCACACAGTTTAAATCTACCAGAAATATTCTAAGAAGCGGACACGACAGCATAGCAAAAGATATACAGGGTGTTACAAAAAGGTACTGCCAAACTTTCAGGAAACATTCTTCACACACAAAGAAAGAAAATATGTTATGTGGACATGTGTCCGGAAACGCTTACTTTCCATGTTAGAGCTCATTTTATTACTTCTCTTCAAATCACATTAATCATGGAATGGAAACACACAGCAACAGAACGTACCAGCGTGACTTCAAACACTTTGTTACAGGAAATGTTCAAAATGTCCTCCGTTAGCGAGTATACATGCATCCACCCTCCGTCGCATGGAATCCCTGATGCCCTGATGCAGCCCTGGAGAATGGCGTATTGTATCACAGCCTTCCACAATACGAGCACGAGGAGTCTCTACATTTGGTACCGGGGTTGGGTAGACAAGAGCTTTCAAATGCCCCATAAATGAAAGTCAAGAGGGTTGAGGTCAGGAGAGCGTGGAGGCCATGGAATTGGTCCGCCTCTACCAATCCATCGGTCACCGAATCTGTTGTTGAGAAGCGTACGAACACTTCGACTGAAATGTGCAGGAGCTCCATCGTGCATGAACCACATGTTGTGTCGTACTTGTAAAGGCACATGTTCTAGCAGCACAGGTAGGGAGGGTATCCCGTATGAAATCATGAATACGTGCTCCATAGAGCACTGTGTGAGTAAGGTTCTGAACCTGGAAAAGTTGAATAGGACTTTCAGGAAAGTGACATTTTTACGAAGTCTCAGACGGTGTTCAGGAAAGATAGAGTAGGCAGAATTGGTGGTGGAGTGTTTGTGTCTGTCAGTAGTGGTTTATCTTGTAGTGAAGTCGAAGTAGATACTCCGTGCGAATTGGTATGGGTGGAGGTTATACTTAACAGCCGAACTAAGTTAATAATTGGCTCCTTCTACCGACCCCCAGACTCCGATGATATAGTTGCGGAACAGTTCAGAGAAAATTTGAGTCTCGTAACAAATAAATATACCACTCATACGGTTATAGTTGATGGGGACTTCAACCTTCCCTCGATATGTTGGCAAAAATACTTGTTCAAAACCGGTGGTAGGCAGAAAACATCTTCCGAGATTGTCCTAAATGCTTTCTCCGAAAATTATTTCGAGCAGTTAGCCCACGAACCCACGCGAATTGTAAATGGTTGCGAAAACACACTTGACCTCTTAGCCACAAACAATCCAGAGCTGATAGAGAGCATCATGACTGATACAGGGATTAGGATCACAAGGTCGTTGTAGCTAGGCTCAATACCGTTTCTTCCAAATCCACCAGAAACAAACGGAAAATAATTTCATTTAAAAAAGCGGATAAAGTGTCACTAGAAGCCTTCCTAAGAGACAATCTCCATTCCTTCCGAACTGACTATGCAAATGTAGACGAGATGTGGCTCAAATTCAAAAATATAGTAGCAACAGCAATTGAGAGATTCATACCTCATAAATTGGTAAGAGATGGAACTGATCCCCCGTGGTACACAAAACAGATCCGAACTGTTGCAGAGGCAACGGAAAAACCATGAGAAGTTCAGAAGAACGCGAAATCCCGAAGATTGGCTAAAATTTACAGACGCGCGAAATTTGGCACGGACTTCAATGCGAGATGCCTTTAATAGGTTCCACAACGAAACATTGTCTCGAAATTTGGTAGAAAATCCGAAGAAATTCTGGTCGTATGTAAAGTACACAAGCGGCAAGACGCAGTCAATACCTTCGCTGCGCAGTGCCGCTGGTACTGTTACCGACGACTGTGCCGCTAAAGCGGAGTTATTGAACGCAGTTTTCCGAAATTCCTTCACCAGGGAAGATGAATGGAATATTCCAGAATTTGAAACACGAACAGCTGCTAGCATTAGTTTCTTAGAAGTAGATATCTTAGGGGTTGTGAAGCAACACAAATCACTTGATACGGGCAAGTCTTCAGGTCCAGATTGTATACCGATTAGGTTCCTTTCAGATTACGCTGATACAATAGCTCCCTACTTAGCACTCATATACAACCGCTCGCTCACCGATAGATCTGTACCTACAGATTGGAAAATTGCGCAGGTCGCACCAGTGTTTAAGAAGGGTAGTAGGAGTAATCCATCTAACTACAGACCTATATCATTGACGTCGGTTTGCAGTAGGGTTTTGGAGCATATACTGTATTCAAACATTATGAATCACCTCGAAGGGAACGCTCTATTGATACGTAATCAGCATGGTTTCAGAAAACATCGATCTTGTGCAACGCAGCTAGTTCTTTATTCGCACGAAGTAATGGCCGCTATCGACAGGGGATATCAAGTTGATTCCGTATTTCTAGATTTCCGGAAAGCTTTTGACACCGTTCCTCACAAGCGACTTCTAATCAAGCTGCGGGCCTGTGGGGTATCGTCTCAGTTGTGCGACTGGATTCGTGATTTCCTGTCAGGAAGGTCGCAGTTCGTAGTAATAGACGGCAAATCATCGAGTAAAACTGAAGTGATATCAGGTGTTCCCCAGGGAAGCGTCCTGGGACCTCTGCTGTTGCTGATCTATATAAATGGCCTGGGTGACAATCTGAGCAGTTCTCTTAGGTTGTTCGCAGATGATGCTGTAATTTACCGTCTAGTAAGGTCATCCGGAGACCAGTATCAGTTGCAAAGCGATTTAGAAAAGATTGCTGTATGGTGTGGCAGGTGGCAGTTGACGCTAAATAACGAAAAGTGTGAGGTGATCCACATGAGTTCCAAAAGAAATCCGTTGGAATTCGATTACTCGATAAATAGTACAATTCTCAAGGCTGTCAATTCAACTAAGTACTTGGTGTTAAAATTACGAACAACTTCATTTGGAAAGACCACATAGATAATATTGTGGGGAAGAGGAGCCAAAGCTTGCGTTTCATTGGGCCGTGCCCTTTCAAAGGAACCATCCCAGCGTTTGCCTGGAGCGATTTAGGGAAATCACGGAAAACCTAAATCAGGATGGCCGGACACGGGATTGAACCGTCGTCCTCCCGGATGCGAGTCCAGTGTGCTACCACTGCGCCACCTCGCTCGGTACATCGTAATTTGAGGATAAAGTTTATGAGAATGAATGTTTGGAACACAACATGGTACGGTAGTAAGTCGTAGACGTGGGAAAATCAGAAAAGAAGAAAATCGAAACGTCTGAGATTTAGTGCTATAGAAGGATATTTAAAACTCGGCAGACTGTTAGGGAATGAGACGATTCTCTGCAAAATCGCCGAGGAGAGGAAAATATAGTAAACACTGTGAAGAATAACGTACATGTGTTAAGACATCAGTGATTAGCTTCCTTGGTACTAGAGGGAATGATACATAGTAAACACTGTTGGAGAAGACAGAGACTGGATTAGGAATACGTCCAGCAAATAACTGAGGGCGTAGAGTGCAAGTGATATTGTGGCATTGTTCTGCATGTCTTGTCCGGAAATTACCTTAAACAGATAGAGAACTAACTCAAGGGGTAGCGTCTTAGACCTCCTGGCAACAAACAGACCTGAACTTATCGAATCAGTTAAGGAAGAGGAAGGTATCAATGATCATAAGGTTGTGACGGCATCTATGTCGACGGGTCCGAAAAGGTATGTTAAGAAAAGTAGGAAGCTATATTTGTTCAGCGAGGGTGACAGGATACAAATTTCTGAATACCTCAGCAGTTTGAATCAAATATTCGGTGATGAGGACGAACATGTGGAAAACAAATGGAAAAGAATTCAAAGGCATCGTTCAATATGCCCTGCATAAGTACGTTCCGAGTACGATTTTAAGGGATGGAAAAGACCCACATCTACATCTACATCTACATCTACATCCATACTCTGCAAACCACCTGACGGTGTGTGGCGGAGGGTACCTTGAGTACCTCTATCTGTTCTCCCTTCTATTCTAGTCTCGTATTGTTCGTGGAAGGAAAGATTGTTGGTATGCCTCTGTGTGGGCTCTAATCTCTATGATTTTATCTCTTCGCGAGATATGCCTAGGAGGGAGCAATATACTGCTTGACTCCTCGGTGAGGGTATGTTCTCGAAACTTCAACAAAAGCCCGTACCGAGCTACTGACCGTGTCTTTAGCAGAGTCTTCCACTGGAGTTTATCTATCATCTCCGTAACGCTTTAGCGTTTTCTAAATGATCCTGTAACGAAGCGCGCTGCTCCCCGTTGGATCTTCTCTATCTCTTCTATCAACCCAATCTAGTACGGATACCAAAGCGGTGAGCAGTATTCAAGCAGGGGGCGAACATGTGTACTGTAACCTACTTCCTTTATTTTCGGACTGCACCTCCTTAGGATTCTTCCAGTGAATCTCAGTTTGGCATCTGCTTTACCGATGTTTAATTTTATATGGTCATTCCATTTGACATCACTCCTAATGCCTACTCCCAGATAATTTATGGAATTAACTGCTTCCTGTTACTGACCTGCTATATTGTAACTAAATGATAAAAGATCTTTCTTTCTGTGTATTCGCAGCACATTACACTAGTCTACATTCAGATTAAATTGCCATTCCCTGTACCATTCGTCAATTCGTTGCAGAGCCTCCTGCATTTCAGTACAATTTTCCATTGTTACAACCTCTCCATATAGCACAGAATCATCCGCAAAAAGTCTCTGTGAACTTCTGATGTTATCCACAACAGAATTTATATATATTGTGAATAGCAAGGGTCCTACGAGCCTCCCCTGCGGCACACCTGAAATCCCTCTTACTTCGGAAGACTTCTCTCCGCTGAGAATGGTTTAATAGCCATGTTAGAAAAGCGCTACGTAAACAAAGAGCACTTCATCTCAGATTTAAGAGAAGTAAAAACCTAGCTAACAAATAAAAGCTGAACGAAGCGAAAAACGAGTGTAAGAGAAGCGTTCAATGATTTTGAAAGTAAGACGTTGTCAACCGACCTGAGAAAAAACCGTATGAGATTTTGGTCGCATGTAAAATCAGTAAGTGTGTCAAAATCATGTATTCATTCTCTCAGCGACCAAACCGGCACCGAAACTGAAGATAACAGAGAAAAGGCCTAAATACTGAATTCGGTCTTCCGGAGTTGTTTCGCCGCGAAAGTACGTAACACTGTCCCTCCCTTAAATCGTCGTGCGAACGTCGAAATGGCAAATATTGACGTAACCGATCGCGGTATTGAAAAGCAGCTACAATCGCTTAGTAGTGGAAAGGATTCAGAACTAGATGAGATACCTGTAAGATTCTATAAAGATTATGCCAAAGAATTTTCTCCCCTTATGGCAGTAATTTATCGTAGATCGCTTGAGCAACCAAAGGCACTTGATTGGAAAAAAGCGCAGGTCAGTTCCGTTTTTATGAAAGGCCGTAAGACAGATCCACACAATTATAGACCTATATCGTTGACGTAAAACTGTTGTAGAATTATGGAACATGTTTTATGTTCAAGAATTATTACGTTTTTTGGAAAATGGTCATCTCCTCTATAAAAATCAACAGGCATTCCGCAAACAGAGATCCTGCGAAACTCAGTTCGCTCTGTTTCTCCATGAGATGCACAGCGCAGTGGACAACGGCGCTCAGGCTGATGCCGTGTTCCTTGATTTCAGTAAGGCGTTTGACACCGTCCAGCACTGCCGTTTAATGAAAAAAAAATACGAGCTTACGGAGTATCGGAACAAACTTGCGATTGGGTTCAAGACTGTCTTGCAGACGGAACTCAATACGTCCCTCTTAACGGAATAAAATGGACAGAGATAAAAGTGTCATCCTGAATACCCCAGAGAAGTGTGATAGGACCGTTGCTGCTTACAAAATATACAATATGATCTAATAGAAAGCTTGGAAACCTCTTTAAGGCTATTCACAGGTGATGCAGTTGTCTATACCAAAGTAGCAACGCCAGAAGACAGTAAGAATTTGCAGAACGACCTACAGAGAATTAATGATTGGTGCAGGCTCTAAATGGTTCTGAGCACTATGGGACTCAACTGCTGAGGTCATTAGTCCCCTAGAACTTAGAACTAGTTAAACCTAACTAACCTAATGACATCACAAACATCCATGCCCGAGGCAGGATTCGAACCTGCGACCGTAGCGGTCTCGCGGTTTCAGGCTGCAGCGCCTTTAACCGCACGGCCACTTCGGCCGGCGTGCAGGCTCTGGCAGTTGACCCTGAACGTAAATAAATGTAGCTATTGCGCATACAGAGGAAACGAAATCCACTAATGAACAGCTACACTATTGATAACAATCATCTGGAACAGCGTCAGCCGTAAAATATCTAGGCGTAACTATCCAGAGCGACCTTAGTCGCATGTTCAAATAAAACAGATGGTGGGAAAAGCAGACGTCTCACATTCGTCGGAGGAATCTTAAGGAAATGTAACTCATCGAGGAAAGAAAGTGGCTTATAAGGCGCTTGTTCTCCAGATTCTTGAGTGTTGTTCATCTATGTGGTATCTCCATCAAGTAGGACTGATAGAGGAGATAGAGAAGATCCAACGAAGAGAGACGCGTTTCGTCACGGGATCGTTTAGCTGGCGAGAGAGCGTTAAGGAGATGCTAAACAAACTCAATTGGCAGACGTTACATGGGAGGCGTTGCGCGTCACGGAGAGAGAGTTACTATTGAAATTTCGGGACAGCGCTTTTGAGGAGGAGTCGGACAACATATATCTCGCGTAATGCTCATGAAGAGAATATTCGAGAAATTAGAGCCAATACAGAGGCTCACCGACAATCATTCTTCCCACGCACTATTCGCGGGCGAAACAGGGCTGGAGGGATCAGATAGTGGTACGGAATGTACCCTCCGCCATACACAATTAGGTGGCTTGCGGAGTATGATGTAGATGTGAGATGAAGAGGTTGGAGCATCAGAGGAATGCGTGACGGTTCGCTTCAAACTAGTCGGAAGACTGGCAAAAAGGCATGGTAGTAGGCGATCTCTAATGTACAGTAAATCAGTCTCAGCCTCTCGTATTTACCAATAGAATTTTCTGGTTCCGAGTGCTGTTCTGCGGCACTATGCTTTGTTAATTTTTTCAAATTGTTGCATCCTTGAGCCCCCGATTACCAGATGTACATCTAGCTGTTCTCGGCTGACGCCCCCGGTTACAGGAGTCAAGGATACCAGTTTATTAATAATTGTAATACAAAGTAATATCACCAGTTACAGTTACATTCTCAGTAAGTTGCGTAACCAGCCGGCTAGGCGCCCAGCGGGCAGTGCGGCATTATGCTTTGTTAATATTTTCAAATTGTTGCATCCCTGAGGTACCCTGAGTTCAGCGTAACGAATGTCAGATAAGAAATTAATATCTGACACAGGCTGAAAAGATGATGCGAAGAAGACTTTTAATCTGACGGCCATCTGCAAGACAGTTAACCAATATATGAACGATAGTAAACTTATCTTTTAATCCCATTTTATCTATAAATGAATGCAATTTGTGTGTGTGTGTAAACAACTGGAAATACGAATTGTGTTTCTAGTTTCATTTTTAGGTCCAAAGGTAATAGCATTCACATTTCTTTGATGCATGGTGAGATACTGACGTTTCCTTGCAAGTTTTATCTTTATATTCAACCAGGATTTGATTTACGGCTAATATTACCACAAATCTCTTCGCCGACATAGGAAGCTTTGTTTTTGCCCCATACAGGAGCAATGTTTGGGTGATCACCGAAATTTAAGAGCCAAGAATGGCCATTCGGGAGTGACTGGATTGCACAATGATTGCTAGATGAGTGCTCGCAAGGTATCATATTACAGCACAACGTAAACATTGCAATAATAAATCCACGTTCGTTCATTAAACGTTATCGCTCGCGAATGCATTGTCGTGTGCGTTCCATGCTGGGAATGGACACCTCCATTGACTTGTCACATGTAATAATTGTAATATAACCCACGTCTCTATGCTACATTCCATTATTCGTCAATACCGAATACAAGCTGACTCGCGGGACTGCAGAGTGCGTGGTGAAATGACGTCTGATTTGTCACTTGATCAGTAGCTATATTGTAGCCAAATTCCACATAGTAGAGCTGCTTAAAGGTAATAGACAATACATAACCACGAAATGTTGTGCAGACATGGCGTAAAAATTTTGTACTGCTCGGCTCGGAATTGACGTGAGTCTTCACATAGCTCATAATGAAGAAAGTTTCCAATGAAAGGCAAACGACCTTACCAAACGACATTTTGAAGTTTTCTGCCTCAGATGTTTTTCACAAATATTATATTGCACGTAATGAACTGAATACCTGTGAGAAACAGTCGAGGTGAAAAACTCCGAAACGACTTTCAACAAATATACGGCTGTGGCAGCCCTCATGAAGAGAATGACTGCCTTACGTCCATGTCCGGTAAAATCAAGAGAAGTCACCTGGCGTTGTTGAAACCATTGCGCAATACTCTCCTCGGAAATAGATCTAGATGATATCAGTGCAAACAACACAAAATGGGATCAGTAATTAAGCTAGTAGTAGAGATACCAGATTACCAAAGACGAGTTTTGGATGGGGAATTCAGAACACATTCTTTGAAAGTGGAAATGGTTCTGTTTATGTCAAATTTAACTGAATAAAGAACTGTTCAAGTGTAATTCAGAGGCAATGTACGTTATTTGTGCATATAGTAGTTGCTTCCTCCGTACCATACTTTTGGATTGTTCTCTAGTCGAAATGGCATCCGAGTCTGAAAATATTCACAATGCATATGCTAAATGGAGAACAAGAGAAGTTAATGAACTACACTAAATATCAAATTCCTTTTTTGTTTCGTTTCTTTCTGTAAGTACTTTAGGTTCAAATTAAAGGAAGTAAGTAAATGATTCACTCACTTTTTCTCAAAATCGACAATCCATTCACTTGTAAAGTGAAGAAACTAGATGTGTGGGAAAGCAATAAGTTCTCCAAACACGTGAACCAATTGAAGTCGTGGCTTTCAATTAATATCTTGTAAGATGATAAAATCACAACGTATTTTCACACAGTTTACGCAAGTACAGTCAATGGGCTAGATGAAGGTTTTCTCATTACGGGAGAGGTTTATGATCCAACGATTGGAACATAATGAGACTGCGAGAGAGGTACAGAAATGAGCGGTAATAACCACGCTATCAGCCATTCCGTTTGAAGTACACTGGAGAACGATTCGTTAAAAGGCAGTTACTTCACTACTGGTTTCGTTCCACTGCTCATGTCTTCATAGTATAGCGTTTAATTAGCTCTCCCTCTCATCTCATTCAGACTGATCTCTTTGACGACAGGTTGCATGAAGTCTAGACGTATCACTGTAATCGGAGGTCTTTGAAAACAAATGAAATAGTAATTTGGAAGAGATGCTGTAATCGCAACATGGTTTTTCCCTTTATCAACAAATATAAGTGAAAGTGATGCAATGCAGCACGAAATTGAATTACTGTTGAGAAGCTGTACTTGGGAAATATACACATTACTTTAAGAAACTGATCCCACATTCATAGAAAGCCAATTTACTTACTCATATATGTTTATAGAACCATTGTTTGAATGCCACATAAGCTGATCGAGGGCGTTGTGCATTTGATGAGGAAATGTCCGCTTCATTATTCAGAGGAGCATGGGAAAACTCCAGTAATGCGTTGTGAGTAATAAACACAGCTGGTAGTGAAAGACAGTTATATCTCCTTATTGAGGAAATATTCACGAATTGCTATATTGCAAATGTTTACTGAATTCTAGGACTGTGAAACAAATATTCTATGCAGTTTTGATGCGGAAGCATATAAAAGATACCACCCTCACAAAATTGAAAGCAGTTGTACTTTAACGTGACAACGCTAAATACCGTTTCACAATTTTACTGTCGGATAAAATCGTATTCATCTGTTCACAGTCGACTGATTTAGAATATTAGGGTTCATTATCAGATATGAACCGGCCATCTGTGAGTAGATAAAAGTGGTGGCTTGCGGCTAAAATATTATTAAAACGTTGCAATAAAGTTATGAGTTTCTGCCTTGACAAAGGGTGTTCCCTCAGGATGCTGCATTTGCTGGAAACTGTAGACGTCTCCCGAGATCCTTCGACTTTCTTTCGTATTGTCAAAATAAAAACGCATTGCGATTCCAAACATTGTACTCGTTGCAAAACAATAGGAACAGGAACATTGTCATTGGCTAAGTGAATATAGAGTGGCTGCAGTTTAGAGTGTCTGGAAATTGAAGGCAAATCCAACTCGTGCAAACAGGAGCAAGCTGTCTGACGTTCGCCTTTCTCTTGTTCATGAAATATGATAATTTCTAATCTCAAGTTTTATAGTCAAAAGATTTGATCCAGGACAGCCAATCTCTAAGACGTCCTCAAAAGATTTGACCCGATAATAAGCATTGGGAACATAAATGACTCAGTTTACAGATCGCTTTTGCTTCGCATTGATACCTCCTAGATTTTAATGTGGAAACCTTCTGGAGGATATCACGTCTGTGAGGTATCCACGCTAGGGAGAATGATGTTGGAGGGTAGGGGGACTTATGAATCTCAGAGTCTCTGCTTAGACTGTATACTGAGAACAGATTTACCTTTATTTGTCGAGATGTATGATCTCATTATCAGACACCAAATAAAAATCAAGAAAGGATTGTTTTATGTGTGTGGATCTATACGTAAAAATAAAAAGAAACTTTTTGAACGAAGGTACTTATATTTTTATTCGCTAAGCCGCCAAAAATCATAAAATCTCTCTTACATGTGTCGTTTTTGGGAGGGAGGGAGGTGATCTGGATAAGTAGTTGAAACTAGGTAGTAAAAGCATTGTAAACCTCTCTTCGTACCTACATGACGGTCGAAGAAAAACAAGATGAAATAAGTAAAAGACTTTTTTTATAATGTATTACACCTACCAAGGCTTAACAGGATGCTTGTTCCCAGAATGAGATTTTCATCCTGCAGCGGAGTGTGTGCTGATATGAAACTTCCTGTCAGATTAAAACTGTGTGCTGTGTGCTGTGGACTGGTAGAAGTAAAGCTGTGAGGACGGGGCGTGAGTCATGCTTGGGTAGCTCAGTTGGTAGAGCACTTGCCCGGAAGAGCACAGTTTTAATATGGCTCGGATGAACCCTGACAGCAACGCTACCATGTTGAAAAATGCATTTCCTGCAGACACAGGACGTCGTGTCATGGCTCAAACAGTGCGCAATAGGCTGCTTGATGTGCAATTTCACTCCCGACGCCCACGACGTGGTCCATCCTTGCAACCATAACAGCATTCAGCGCGGTACAGATGGGCCCAACAACATGCCGAATGGACGGCTCACGATTGGCATCATGTTCTCTTCACCGATGAGTGCCGCATATGCCTTCAACCAGACAATCGTCGGAGACGTGTTTGGAGGCAAGCCTTAGACACACTGTCCAGCGAGTGTGACAAGGTGAAGATTGTCTAGTGTTTTGGGTTGGCATTATGTGGGCAGACGTACGCCGCTGGTGATCATGGAAGGCGCCATATGACAGTACGACACTGAATGCCATCCTCCAACCGATACTGCAACCATATCGGCAGCATATTGCTGAGGCATTCGTCTTCATAGGCGCCAATACGCGTCCCAATCGTGCACATCTTGTGAATGACTTCCTTCAGGATAACTACATCGCTCGACTGGAGTGGCTAGCATGTTCGCCAGGTATCCTTCGTTGTTCAAGCGATCTACGATAAATTACTGCTAGAAGCGCAGAAAGTTCTTTCGCATAATCTTTGTAGAACCTTATAGGTATCTCATCCGAGGCTGACGCCTTTCCGCTGCTGAGCCATAGTTGTTGTTTTTCTGTTCCGCGGTCAGAAACTTAAATATCTGCCATTTTGACGTCCGTAAGGCGATTGAAAGGAGGGAACGTGTTACGACCTTCCGCGGTGAAAGGATTTCGGGAGACAGAAGTTATCTTCCGTTTCGGTGCCAGTAAGGTCACTGTGTGCATAAATAGATGATTTTGATCCACTTTCTTATATTAAATACTACCAAAATCTCTTAGGGTTTTTATTCAGGTCGGTTCACAAAGATTTACTTTTCAAAGTCATTGAACGCTTATCTTATTGCTGTCCTTGCGCTCGTTTTCGCTTCGTCAAGTTTTGTTTGTCAGCTAGGTTTTTGCTTCTCTTGAATCTGAGATGAAGTTCTCTTAGTTTACGTAGTAGTTTTATAACACGGCAATTAAACCCTGGTGACTCTTTCCTATTCTTTAAGACCTTACTCAGAAGGTACTTGTCTAAAGCGTATTGCACGAAGTTTTTGAATTCTTTTCCGTTTGTTCTCCACATCTTTGTCCTCATCAACGAATATTATATGCTGACTGCTCAGATACTCTGAAATCTGTGTCTTCTAAGGAAATAAATCTTCCAATCTTGATGCTACCATAGCCTTATGATAAAAAATACCTTCATCTACGTTAACCGATTCGGTAAGTTCAGGTAGGTTTTTGCCAGGAGGTCAAATACGTCATTCCCACGAGTTGGTTCTCAAACTATCTGCTAAAAGTATTTAGGGCAAGACGCCCAAGATATCCAGACATCACTCTAATTCCTGTCTCTGGCACCAGTTTTGACAGCATAACACTCTCAATCTACAAATGTCAAGTTGAAGTAATCCCTATTACAACGGGATGACCAGGAAAATCTTTCTGTCTGAAGCGCTATGCCACTACAGCTCTGGATTCCGGCGGTCTATAGAAGCATGCGATTACAATTTTGACCAATCTTTGAAACTCTACTTCATACAGATTAATTCACAATCGGAAGCAGTGATAACTTGGCTAGATTTTATCGAATTCCTTACTACAATAAATATGCCGCCACCAATGGCGACTACCCTATGCTTACGATAAGTATTCCAATCTGAACTAACGATTTCTTTGCCATTAACGTCTCGTTCCAGCCAATTTTCTGTTCCAAATACTGTCTGTGCATTATAACCTTCGGTAAGCGATACTAATTCTGGAATCTGTCCTTGGATGGGGTATGCAGGAGAGCTTCTGCGAGTTTGGAAGGAAGAAGACGACGTACTGGCGGAATTAAAAGGTGTGAGGCCGGGTCGTGGTCCGCGCTTGTTTAGCTCAGATGTTAAGAGCACATGCCCGCGATAGGCAAAGGTCCCAAATTCGAGTCTTGGTCTTGCACACATCTTTAATTTGCCAGGAAGTTTCTTTCCTCGGATGCTTTTGCAGTTTACTAAATCATATTAACATCTATCTCTGATCTGCAACGACGAACATTCTTTGAGCACACTGTGGTTAATATATGAGGCAAATCCTCTTTGATGCCAAGGCAGGGTTCCTCTAACCCAAAACGAGCCCCATGTGTACACCACACGTATTCCGCTACCACAATAGCCGTTTCCTGCGTGTATTTCACGCCTGACCTATGAAGGGGAACCCCACAATTCTGCACCCGATAGCGGAGGTCGAGAAATTCGCATCTGATACCGTCGCAGAGTCATCTGAGAAATGTGGAATAATCTGCTGGCGCTAGATCACCAAAGAGTCAACAAATTGGAAGACAACATAGATCAACCCTACAATTAAGGCTGTGAATCGATATACGTTGGAAGTTGAAATTTTTGAATAAGTTTTGGCAGATGTGACCACTGAACTAAAAGCTTGTTTAAATTTGCTTGTACATCCAGCACGTGTAAGTATTTATGAATTTAAAAATGTGTAAGAGCTATATATGTTTTATTTATTTCTCTAGAATATCCCCTGAATCCTAATTTAAAGAAACAGTTGCCACCATGACTGAATGGACGAAACGACTTCACTGCAAGAGGTTGTAGTAGTAAGCGACTGATCCTGCAGTGATACCAAAAACCAGTATAAAAAACAATGGTTCACTACTCGTTCATAATATATTTGGTTTGATTGCTAGACCATCCGATTGCAGTGAGATAAATCCTATTCTGCTTCTGTTAACACATGCTGAGAGGATTTGTTACGATCATGTGCATATATATTAAAAAAAAGTCTATTTCATCTGAAATGTCAACTTTCACAGAAAATTTTGGTTGGCATACGACAGATTCAGCGAAATCAGTAATATTCCACCACCTAAGAAAATGAAACAAACAGTGGATTTAAATCTGACAACGTCTTAGTGGAAAACCAGTATCCGATAAGCAAGTGTATTTGTTTCGGGCATCGCACAAAAGCCAGTGTCTTTTATTTCAGCCGGATATATTCCAGGATTCCAAAGCAATTGGTAGGTAGTAATATGAATTTTATTATCACATTCAAAGCATCAATATAAGTTTAAAATATATTTAATAAGCACATGGAGGAAGCATAATGACAGTCAATGAATTTGTTAGCATATCTGGAGATTGTTGGAAACTATTGTAGTTTTGACTTCCTACATTTCGATAAAACAAAGAAACAATAATGGTAGATACACATGGCTTTTCTACGACTTCCTGCTTAAAAGCTGGTGTACTCACACACAACTGTATCACTATAGCGTAGACTGAAAAAATCTGCAAATCTGTCGCTCATTCATTCTGGGAGTGCGAAGTGCCTGTGCCTATATATTGACAAAAAATCGACGCAATCGGCCCAAACTTAATGGAACTAGAAAGCCTTAACAAGCTATAAAAGGTGTGATAAAAAACCTAAATTCCGTCTGAATAGGCCATGAAGGCCCAACGGTACCGACCAGCCTCTTCATCATCCTCAACCCATAGACGTCACTGGATGCGGATATGGAGGGTTATGTGGTCAGCAAACCGCTCTCCAGGCCGTTTGTCAGTTTACGAGACCGGAAAAGGTCTCATGCTGAATAAAAAAATGAAGAAGTGAACGCACTACTGATGGATGTGCTATGTTTAATGCAGACAATTTCTAAGAAATAGAGGAAATATATTTGCAATTGCAAATACGATTAGACTTTAGCTGCACAATTTACTGGTGACATGATAATTTATGACGGACTAGGACTCGAAACAGGATTTTCCTCTTTATTACCTTAATCACTTCGTCCAACCAATGCCTCCTGGACGATTGTCTTCTTGAAAGCATATGCGACACTGTCAAGGTGTAGGCTCCATGCTGTTATGGAGTGGCATTATGTGGGACCGACATACGCCGCTGGTGGTCATGAAAGGCCGTAACGGCTCTACGATACGTGAATGCCATCCTCCGACCGATAGTGCAAACATATCTACAGCATATTGGCGAGGCATTCGTATTCGTGGACGACAATTCACGCCGCCACTTTGCACATCTTGTGAATGACTTCTTTCGGGATAACGACATCGTTCGACTAAATTGGCCAGCAAGTTCTCCAGACATGAACCTTATCGAACATGCCTGGGATAGATTGAAAACTGCTGTTTATGGTTCAAATAGTTCAAATGGCTGCAAGCACTATGGGACTTAACATCTGAGGTCATCAGTCCGCTAGACGTAGAACTACTTAAACCTAACTAACCTAAGGGCAAAATCATACAATGTAAACTTTCACGGCCGGTATTGACTTCACTTAAAACTTCCGGGCTGATAGGCCGTGGTCGAAGTATAAAACTCACTCCTGACGTTTCGTCTCCGACTGCGGGAGACATCATCGGAGGTAAAGCGGCGAACTGCGAAGAGGACTCGAGGAGGCGCTGATTATATAGGCAGTACAGAGGGCGCCACTGTCGGTCACGTGGCGTCGGCTATGAGATTGTCTCTGGTAATGCCAACATTCTCGATTGAAAGTAATCGATCGTCACGCTTGCGGTGCAACGCTGACATCCAAATTTTATCCAGTTTAACACCTTCGTCTTTCCTGTTAAAATTATTACGATGTTTACCAATCTCGATAGCCTCTCTATACAAGCGTGCATAATAATACGAGGTTTTTGATATGACGCTCGTCTCGCTGAATTTTATTTCATGATCACCTTCCTGGTAAACATGTTCCGCTACGGCCGATTTATCCGTGTGACCTAGGCGGCAATTCCTCTTATGTTCGACAAGACGGGTGTTCACACTTCTCTTTGTGGTACCGATGTAAACCTGTCCACAACTACAAGGAATTTTATATACCCCCGGTGTAGCCAAAGGGTGCCGTGCATCTTTTGCCGACCTTAAGAATTCTTTTATTTTCCTAGTAGGTCTGAAAATAGTTTCCACCCCATACTTGCCTAAAACTTTCCCAATGCGATCTGTGACCTTGCTAATGAACGGAAGAAAAACTTTGCCCATGGACGACTGTTGTTCGTCGTTACTCCTGATTCTCTGCCTAGAGCGAAGTGCTCGATCTATATCCTTGCTAGAAAAGCCATTCTTCACGAAAGCTGACCGTAGATGTTCAATCTCATCTTTTAAATTAACAGGTTCACAAAGTTTGTGCGCCCTGTCTACCAAAGTTTTCATTACACCTCTTTTTTGTCTAGGGTGGTGGTTTGAATCTTTGTGTAGATAACGATCAGTATGTGTGGGCTTTCTATACACCTTATGGCCCAACGTTCCGTCCGGTCGTTTAATCACAGACACATCCAGGAAGTTCAATTGCCCATTCCTTTCTGTCTCCATAGTGAACTGGATTAATGCTGTTTAAATGTGTCAGGAAGGCATCCAAATCCTCTGCTCCGTGTGTCCATACTACGAACGTGTCATCGACATAGCGATACCATCTGGCTGGTCTCTTACTGGCCGTCTGCAACGCCCGTTGTTCAAAAGTCTCCATAAATAAGTTAGCCACAGCAGGACTGAGAGGACTGCCCATAGCCACCCCGTCAATCTGCTAAGGGCAAAATTTTGTACGTGGCTGTACGTTCAGAGACTGTGAATAGTTACAATTGAAAGAAAACAGCCCTCGGTCACTATTTTTAACGAATTAACCGGATTTCAACACTGCTAGGAGTGTCGTCCTCAGAATTTAAATCAAAGAATAATGTTATATATCATCTTTGATTTAAAGTCTGAGGAAGACACTCCTAGCAGTGTTACTTCGTTAAAAATAGTGACCTAGGGCTGTTTTCTTTCAATTGTAACCTAAGGACATTACACACATCGATTCCCGAGGCATGATTCGAACTTGCGACCGTAGCAGCAGCGCGGTTCCAGACTGATGCGCCTAGAACCACTCGGCCACAGTGGCTGGATGCTGTTTATGGACGACGTGACCCATCAACCACTCTGAGGGATCTAGGGCGAATCACCATTGATGAGTGGGACAATCTGGACCTGCAGTGCCTCGATGAACTTGTGGATAGTATGCCACGACGAATACAAGCATGCATCAGTGCAAGAGGACGTGCTACTGGGAATGAGAGGTACCGGTGTGTACAGCAGTCTGGATCACCACCTCTGAAGCTCTCGTTCTATGGTGGTACGACATGCAATGTGTGTTTTTCATGACCAATAAAAAGGGCGGAAATGATGTTTATGTTGATCTCTATTCCAATTTTCTATACAGGTTCCGGGACTCTGGGAACTGAGGCGATGCAAACCTTTTTTTTATGTGTGTACTTACGTATAATGAGTATCTTGCTGTAGGCAAATTCAGTACAGATTTTTGTTGTTATTGTTTCTTATAATCAGTATCGTGTTGTAGATTTCCATGAGATGGATCAGTGGGTCCTCAGCAACAATTCCAGCGAGGCTGAAATGCAGGAGTGGGCACATGAGATGGTGGCTGCTGAAAGGAAGTGCCATCTTGTCCTTTTGGATGAGGTGGAGGGATGGAGTCACCCAGGCTGTCTCCTTCAGTCAATCCCCCTGGTATATTGAATTTCATAACAAAAACAGGATCGGCGTGACTAGTGATTTCGAAAAAAGATTTGTATAAATTAATGAATAACTCCATTTTCGGTAAAACCATTTTCGGTAAGAAATGCATGTGATATTTTGTTTAGGACCAAACTGGATGGGCGTTGTGGTGTCAGAAAGTGCATCACCAGACCAAATTTTAAGTATGTCACCATTTGAATGGAGGACCTTGTTACTATGGGGATGTCGAAAGTTTCAATAGAGTTTACGAAATCAATCTATTTGCGTATTTGTATACCAGACATCCCCAAACTACGTATGTACGGCTATCACTACGAGTTTGCTAAATCTCCTTTCATGGAACCAAAGTCACTTTGTATGGATACAGATAGCTTCACCTGTTGACTGAAGAACTGCAATCTGTATGAAGTAATTAGCTGTCATGGTAGTGAATTTAGGACATCGTGATGTGCAGCCGACAATCCTTATGGTATTATTCGTCATAACAAGAAGGTTATCAGCTTAATGAAAGATGAGGCGTATGGATTGCCGATTGTGGAGTTTGTGGGTCTAAGATCCAAAATGTAT
The DNA here is from genome assembly GCF_023898315.1 of Schistocerca nitens. Classification (NCBI taxonomy): domain Eukaryota; kingdom Metazoa; phylum Arthropoda; class Insecta; order Orthoptera; family Acrididae; genus Schistocerca; species Schistocerca nitens. The sequence continues at coordinate 653,061,699 of NC_064617.1, forward strand.
GCATACCGTACAATAGATGGAGCCACCCTGAGACGGGCTAAGGGTGTGCAACGTGCATCACATGACCTCAAGGTCGAAGACTACTTGCACTGCCTGTTCAGTGGTGCTCACAGTGCTCCGCTGCAACCTCTGCACATGGTACAGCAAACTAGTATTCTATCGCGAGGCCATGAGGTGTACACAGTGCTGTAATCAAAAGTCGGAATGTTCTCTCATGACGATAAAAGAGCCACTTATGATGATAGAACTGAAACTCTACTGTACACAAGAACATTAACTTAAAGCACGAGAGAGTGTGTGGGACTCCAACAGTGAGAACGAGAGGAGTGAATGCCTGGCTGAGTGAGGGCTTGTGGGGAATGGTGTGGCTCTTATATCACAGTTTAAATATTGTACATGAGTTTTGTATGGTGTGCTTGCATGTGTGGTAGTTTATGTCTCTGTGTGTATCTTACGAGCGTGTTTGAGTGTGGATGCATGGGTAAATATGTATGCCTGTGTGAAAATACATTTCTTCCTTAATAAGTAACATGCTATGTATGCATGAATATATACACATCATGTGCTGAAAATAAATTAAAAATTATTTTACAAATTAAAAATTTGCAATATATTTACATAAATAATAAGTTTAAAATTGGAGAAAATTCTTCAAAAAAGGTAAAAAAAATCTGAAATGAAAAAAAATAGTTTACTGTACTTTCTCTCTTTTGCAGTTCATGTGCGTGTATGATTGTGTGAGTGCATATGTAAATAGAACGTACCACTTGTAGTCATGGTCATACCTGTTTTAAATGTGAGTTCCACCCGGTTCATTTCAGTGTAGCTGTTTGGGATGGAAGTATTAGAGCTAACCACTTCATTGCATTATGAAATTATTTCAGCTGCTTGAGGTGGAAAATGTTTAAGGCCACCCAGTTCAACGTATAAATTATGTCTTCTGTTTGGATGGAATTTCAGAAGTAATACTAAAGGCGTTAGTGTAAGAGGAACTGTAACTCTGCAACATCTGTAATCAGTTCTGCCATGTAAAGTAAAAAAAGAAAAAAAATCAACCTATACTATAATTTATAAAATCAAGAACTGTGAATAAAAAATCAGACAGTACCAATAACTGTGCAGACCAGTCAAATATAATATTTCATGATACATTTCCAGATCTTTAGGCGAATAATTTACAGTTTTTGTGGGTCTTAGGAAAATAAGACTCAGTAGACCAGGTGTTCTTTGATATTCCCTATCCCCATCTGCATCGCATTTTCATTTAAAGTTATAGCCTGCATGCCTAACATTTATAATTTTCACCACTGACAAGTAAATGTTTTGTCTCTCCTAGCATCGTTGTGATGGTTAGTGAAAAGGCAATAGCGTCATCATCGTCATGGAATTTCGCTGAGTGTTCGTCTCGAGATTCAGTCACTGGTATAAACGTTTTTCGCAGTGTCTGCTCCCATTTAAAATGCCCTGACCTCAGCAACCATAACTGCTCTTGAATGAACTTCCATGCATCGATGACTTTATGTTTAGTCAATATCTCTTTGTATACCAATCGGACTTCTGTGCAGCGTGAGGTTATATATATCCAACCGTCTTCTTCTCATGCTGCTCCTTGTTCTTGATAATAGCTATTTTCCCTTCAGTTAAGTCGCCTACTTTCTTTCCAGTTGCATTAACACATTCATACAAAAACCGATACTCAAAAGCAGCTATTTCCACTTCAGTTAAGTCATTTACTTTCTTTTTCCTATCAGACTGACCCTGTGGCATGCATGCAATTTATCCATAGTGATGTGTATACTGATGTACTCACCTTTTCCCACGGCCATATACACACATCAAAAAAAGTTTTGCATCACCTTGGTTCCGAGAGTTCCGGCATCTGTACAGAAAATTGGAATAGAGATCAAGATAAACAACATTTCCGCCCTGTTTATTGATCATGAAAACCACACATTGCCTGTCGCACCACCATAAAGCGAGACTTTCGGAGGTGGTGGTCCAGATTGCTATACCCACCGGTACTTCTAATACCCAGTAGCACGTCTTCTTGCATTGATGCACGCCTGTATTCGTTGTGGCATACTATCCACAAGTTCATCAAGGCACTGTAGGTCCAGATTGTCCCATTCCTCAACGGCCAGAGTGGTTGGTGGGTTGCGTCGTCCATAAACAGCCCTTTTCAGTATATTCCAGGCATGTTCGATAGGGTTCATGTCTGGAGAACAAGCTGGCTACTCTAGTCGTGCGATGGCGTTATCTGAAGGAAGTCATTCATAAGTTGTGCACGATGGGGGAGCGAAGTGTCATCCATGAAGACTTATGCCTCGCCAGTATGCTGCCGATATAATTGCACTATCACTCGGAGGATGGCATTCACGCACAGCACAGCCGTTATGGCGCCTTCCATGACTACCAGCAGCATACGTCAGCCCCACATAGCGCCAGCCCAAACCGGAGGGATCCTCCACCTCGCTGCACTCGCTGGACAGTGTGTCTAAGGCGTTCAGTCCGGGTTGCCTCCAAACACGTCTCCGACGATTGTCTGGTGGAAGCCATATGCGACACTCTTCGCTAAAGAGAACGTGATGCCAAACCTGAGCGGTCCATTCGTCATGTTTTTGGGCCCATCTGTAGCGCGCTGCATGGTGTCGTGTTTGCAAAGGTGGACCTCGCCATGGACGTAGGGAGTGAAGTTGCGCATCATGCAGCCTATTGCACACAGTTGGAGTAGTAACATGACGACCTGTGGGTGGCCGAAAAGCGTTATTCAACATGGTGGCGTTGCTGTCAGGGTTCCTCCTAGCCATAATCTGTTGGTAGTGGTCATTCAATGCAGTAGTTGCCCTTGGGCGGCCTGAGCGTGGCATGTCATCGACAGTTCCTCTGTGTATCTCCTCCATGTCCGAACAACATCTCTTGGATTCACTCCTAGACGCCTGGACACCTCCATTGTTGATAAAACCGCGGTACTGACCGTCTCGGCATGGTTGAACCACAGACAACACGAGCTGTGTTCCTCCTTCCTGGTGGAGTAACTGGAATTTATCGACTGTCGGACCACCTTTGTATTATAGGTTCTCCTTATGCATGGTTGTTTACCTCTTTCGATGAGTTATTGATATCTCTAAGGAGTCAAAGGGACTGTGTCTGTGATACAACATCCACAGTCAACGTCTGTCTTCAGAAGTTCAGGGAACCGAGGTGCTGCAAAAATTTTTGTAATGTGTGTATATAGGAACTCCTGGAAGTTTTGCCTATAGCTGCCATTATTCAGTTTTCTTGTTTCACCAATAATGAGAAACCCATACTGTGAGTGTTTCCAGCAACCTAAAATATACAACAGCCATATGGCGACTAAAACAGAAATACTGTCGAATTTGATTTTGGTTTTCCACAGTGACATCGTCAAACATGAACACTACATTTGGATTTTTTTTTGTGGTGGAGGGATATCACTCCTCTCACTGAATTTTGTATATGTCACACCAAAATGTGTAATGCTTGGTATTTGGGCTGACACAGTGTGAAGGTGAGGGTAGAAAATGATCGATTTAATTAATTTGCATATAAATTTGATATCAAGGTTGCTATGGTGCCATCATTTCCCTATTACTCGCATGCTGTGCCGCATTCATACATTAAATTTGGTAGGCAGTGTGGAAGCCATGGAACGTGGTGGTTTGAACAAGTATATTGTGCACCAAAACACATCATCCTTAATACCTGAAAGAGAAGCATGGATACATTCAATTCTTACAACATAAATACGTAGGTGTACCAGCTAGAGCTTATTCCTCTCACCACCAGGTGTAACTCGTGGTTTAATAGCATCAGTCATTGGACAATATCTCAATGATATAATAGAATTCATGGAAACTGTTGAAGATGAGAGTGTTGTTGTGAACTATTTTAATGCCTTGACCAAAAATCAGTGCCTAGCTATTCTTGTTGTGCATTATTCAGAGTGTTATAGATTTACTGCCTACATTGGAGTGCTCCAATTTAGCAATAATGTACGTTCTACAATCTAAGCCTAGTAACCCTTCGAAGAGCAATATATTATTAGAGGCAATTTTTTTTAGACAACCTTGGAAAAACTTCATGAACTGCCGAAGAAAATGCAAGTACACTTAACATCACTGTCCCAGTGTATAGGTAGAGCAAGCATGATAAAACTGAACCACTTAATGGATTGTGAAACAGGGAAGAAACTGGTGAAGAAAATTCAGGTACACTTAACTTCAATGTCCCGGTCTGTAGGTAGAGCAAGCATGATAAAACTGTACCACTTAATGGAATCTGAAATAGGAAAGATTGTCATTTCTTCTATTATCAATTTTTTTGATCCAAGAAACATAACGAAAGATGATTTAGACAGCTTTGAAATCTCTCAGTGAATCAAATAAATTCTCATTCTACAAGAATTATCAACAACAATTTATCTGGAACCATGCACAATGTTTTGCGATTTATTTGCTAGTTCTTGTACAGAAGGTAAAAATGTTGATGTGATTAATGTTCTTCAGTCACTGAAATCAGAGTGTGGGCATTTTGTGGAAGCTACAGTGTAGGTTTTGTGGATACCAGTCACTAATGTTGATAGTGACAGGTCATTTTCAACATGTTATACAATTTCTGATGTGAGAATAGCTCTAACTCGCTGTAACATGGTAGTCTTGGTATACTTGTCTTCCTCAGGTTGATTTGTAGATTATGTATACACGCTAAGTCTTCTTACTTAAGTGGCAGGATAAATGTTTTCCATATAATCAAGCTTTGCTGATTGTGTTCTCAACAGATGCATAATCTTTATGCTTTTTTGAATTCATGAAAAATGAAAGGTCTTCCACTGCATGAATGTTATCGATGATTTTTGTTGCAGCTTTTAGTGCTTAAAAGTTGAAATAAAATTTAACGAAATTATTGACGAAATGGTATAAAAGTAGCGGAAATTTTACCAAAATAGTTTTTTAAAAGTGACGAAATCAGGAAAATAATTTCACCAGAAACAGGTGTCTCTACATATTGCTAGATGACGTGTTCCAGACTGAAAATGTCAAAGCTCTTTGAATTTTTTTCAACAGTTTGACAATTTCTCCAGAAAACAATCAAGGGCGAGAGTTGTGACTGCTTCAGATGTCGGAAATTGAATAAATGCCTCTCCATCTGACGGACTCACGCGTCGAAACTAGAAATCAGTGGTCCAACAGCTAACAGCAAGAGCAGGTGGCCTTTATTGAGTTGTGGATCGCTGCATATTCATGAAGATACGAAGTGAGCCTGCCGGTGCGGGCGTATCGGCTCGGTGACGCCCGAGAATTGCCTGTCGCGGTACGACACGGGGAGCATGTGGCCTGTGGACCAGGTAGGGTACAGTGGAAGGGGAGACAGGGATAGGGGAGGGGGAGAGTGAAGCATGGGCGCGGAGAACCGCAGCCGCCAGGCACGATCGTGCCCACACTAGCTGATATCTGTACTCAATAACGGCGAAACGCTACTGCCACGAGGTTCCACTGAACAATGGCCGATGCGCGCGCTCTTGGCGGCTGGGCCTTTCGACCGTATCTAGCAGACCTGAGTAGCTGCCGCTTCTGACACGCGCGCAACCAGCGTCGCACTGGCGTTTGAGTGGATGCATTGTCGACCTGCACTCTGTGACGTACGCGCAGTCTAAAAGCTATATGCACTGTCATATATACCTACTAACATGTATCTGACCTTCGTTTGCCCGGTGTCGTGCAGCAACTCGACATGTCATGGATACCACAAGTCGTTGGCGGTCCCCTACAGAAATTTTGAACCATGATGCCTCTAGCCGTCCATAGTGCTTTTACTGACCTATTGATTATGCCCCATAATTTTGGATGGAATTCATGTTGGGCGAAACGGGTTGCCGAAACAATCGCTCGAATCGTCCAGAATTTTCTTCAAACCAATCATGAACAATTTTGGCCTGGTGACATGGCGCATTTTCATCCAAAAAATTCAATCCTCGTTTGGGAACATGAAGTCCATGAGTGCTGCAGATGGTATGCAAGTAGCCGAACATAATCATTTCCAATCAGTGATCCATGTTAACACAGCCCACATCATTATGGAGCCACTACCAGCATGTACAGTGCCTTATTGACAACTGGGTAGACAGTTTCGTGGGATCTGCTCGAACCCTACCATCAGCTCTTACCAACTGAAACAGGGACTCATCTGACCAGGCCACGGTTTTCCAGACGTATAGGGCCCAATCGATGTGACCACGAGACCAGGAGAGGCGCTTCAAGCGATGTCGTACTGCTAGCAAAGGCACTCGCGCCAGTCGTCTGCATTAATTTCAAAGTTCGCCGCACCCGCTTAACGGATATGTTCGCCGTCAGTCCCACACTGATCTCTGCTGCTATTTCACGGAGTATTGCTTGTCTGTTAGCAGTTGCATCTATATGCATACGCCGTTCTCAGTCGTTAAGTGTAGGCCGTAGGCCACCGCGTCGTTCACAGTGAAAGGAAATACCTGAAAATTGATATTCACGGCATGCTCTTGACACTCTGGATCTCAGAGTAGTGGATTTCCTAACGATTTCCGACCAGCATTTCGCATTCGAAGCCTTAATTCCCGTCGTGCGGCCATAACTGGTGTACACGATACTATTGTCATCTATCTATCTATCTATCTATCTATCTACGAGGCCTGTTCAGAAAGTAAGCTCCGATTGATTGCCAAATTGAAACCACAGTGAACATCAGAAATGTTTTACTTGTAACAATTAGCTACACCTTTCAGCTACTTCTCTACGTAGTCGCCGTTCTGACTTAGACTTTTGTCATAGCGTTGTACCAACTTTTCAATAGCCTCATCATAGAAGGCAGCCGCCAGTGCTTTCCGCCAATTCTCCACGCTGGCCTACACCTCGTTGTCTGTGTCAAAATGTTGTCTTCAAAGACAGCGGTTCATGTGACCAGAGATGAAACCCAGTGGGAGACAATTGCGGACTGTATTGTGGGTAATCTCACATTTCCATTTGAAAACGATGCAGGAGCATCTTCATTGCCCCTGCAGAATGCGGCTGAGAATTGTCTTGAAGAAGAAACAGCACGACAGTTATGTAATGTTAGCTGCATAGCTTCAGGCGAAATTTCTCACCAGGCCCTCGTACTTGGCGGCAGACACTATTTTCTAGACATCTTTACGCACTCACTGCGAGCTCAGAAATGAGAAGAGCGACGTGATGCTAACTGGGGTTATACTAGAGACACTACCCAACACATCTGTGCAAAGCTTTATCGGATTTTCATAGTCGTTTCCATTTCGCGACCGATCGGAGCTTACTTTCTGAACGCCCCTCGTATATATATATATATATATATATATATATATATATATATATATATATATATATATATATCGCTGTCATATGACTTGTCATCTCATTGTATAGAGGTGAAGAGTAAACTACGAGAGACTTCAAAAGTCAGCTACACATGTCTAAAAAATTCTACTACGCTGCAACGCAGCGGTGAGACACGGTGTTATTGTGGAATGGGTCAGCAACTGGTAACGTATCACAAAGTTGAGGTACGTAGGACAGTACCATTCATGTGGACAAATGTCTAAATTTTTCCACAAATAAGAGACGCAATTTTTGCAGAATATGCATTAAATACAATGTCTGGCGTTTGGTACTTCTCCAATTTACAGTGTGTATTAATTACTAAGAGGCCCCAGTAAAGCTATACCTTGACTTATTTAATGTTGTTTGAATTATTATGTAATTATCCTTTTAAATGACTTTGTACATTTTTTCTTGTTGTTGCTGAAAAGGCTAACTTGCAATGTTGAGAGAGGGCCGCTCCTATGCTGAACTTTTAATGGTTGGTATCTTTGAAAATAATCTTTAATTGCCCGTTTAAGTATTGCTGTGTGCGTTAATTTCTTTCAAACTTGTTTGCTGTTTGGTATATTTCGAAAGCCTTGTATCGGCAGATGTTGAGGCGTTGCTGTTCTGCTGGTCCGGGGCAGGGACGCGTTTTCCTTCTGGTTCGCCGACTTTCCTATCTTCGCCCGAGGCCTCAGTGTTGGCGCTTCTGCGTAACTCCCGTCACAGCCTCAAGTTGAGTAGTTTATTGCCATTCTTTTGGTATCGTGCCGCGGCGGGGTGTCGCTGGATTAGTACTTGGCTTTAGAGATTTTGAGGGAGTAATTTACTCAGCCATTCAATTAATGTAAGATCCTTGCGGGCGTGTGAAGAAAGCCTTTGGGCAAACTGAACACTGAGTTTCTTGATTCATTAAAAAACGTTCAACTGCCATTATAGTTTAATAGTGTTTTAGGGGCCCGGTAAATTAAGTACTTAGCTTGATTTATGTGTAACATCCTTGTGGCCAATCAGTGAAGTATTACTGTTTATTTCGATTTTTACGCGTGGGTAGCGTTGGGTCATCTTTGCCGTATCTTGTCTACGTGGGAACAGAATAGCATTGTCCTACGACACCAAAGTGTCGTCATTTGTCTTACACTTCCTAGTATTACTAGTGAAAGGAAAATTTAACGTAATTGTGGAGCTCCTAGTGGTTATGTGTCTAATGGACTTTGGATACCAACATTAAATGTACTAGTGTCTAATTCCTTGCCTTGGAGTAGGTCTGGAGCTTACTGTTGCAGTGGAGATGTATGCATTTTAATGTCTTTTATGATATTTGTTGAACTTTTAGTCAAGTTCTGTTGTGGGGTTATCCCACAGTTCTGATGTCAGTCGGGTGGACAGTGCCGCAGCAGGTTTCTTTAAGGGGAGTTGGAACGCCCTATTCAGACAATGCTAAATTTAGTGAATTGGCTTCCATGTATTTCAGGAACTACCGTAACCATTGACATGAAACTTTTACGGGATATTAAACTGTATGTTCTGAATCTATTGAACTGCAATAATTGCATTTCAGTCACTAATATCGGAAATACAATTTTTAATTACAAAGTTAAAATTTTGTGTACTTTTTTGTACGTTATCCTAAATAATTTTAATTATACGTTACATTATGTTCTTCTTTTAGTTCAGTAAACTCAGCATATGTATGTTAGTACTACCCGAAGATTTTAATACTGTACTGGAAGTGGTTTCTGAGATTTAGGGAAAAATGCAACAGAAAATGTAAATTTTCAGGAACGGCTTCTAAAGTTTCAAAAGATACTAACTCAATATATGCTTCATTTTTTATTTTTAGTGACTCAGAAGCATCCTGCACCATACAGTATACCATCCTCTTGATCGTTTTCCAGGTTTTCTCCTTTTTTTCTTCTTTCTGGACTCTTTAGTGGCCAATTGTGCTACATACTCTGCTTTATCAATGCGAACCTTGTCCATCCGTTCAAATTCTCTAATGCAGTTTGCTCCAGGATTAATTCCCATATGCTGTAGCATTTTAAATCTACCACTGTTGCCATCATGAAAAGCAATAACGGCATCACTGATCCCCACTTTAGTGTGTTCATTCCAACAAAAAAATTTTTTGGTAAGCGCGTCCATATAAGATTATTGAACAATTCATTAGGATTTTGAGTCTGACCATGCAGACATTTCTTCGGTAATTCAGGATTTTCAAGGTCTCTGTAAATAGATTTTATGATATCCATGACTGCTGCTGGGATGGAATGCTTAGGTCTGTATGAACTGTTTGAGTACTGGGCATTGCGGTAACTGCACCATGAATCAGGTCCAGGAGGGCAAAGATGGTTTACTGGTTTTCCATCAGTTGACAGTCTGTGGAAGAAGGTAGCCCATACTGCCTGATTCATTTTCAAAAATTATTTCTAATGGGCATCCCATAATACTGCTGTAGTTCATCAGTCTTTTTGTCTGTCAGCCTGCCTCTTATGGTTTAGTATTATAAAGTTTCTTTTGTCTCAAACTTTGTTTCAACTTCCTCAACTTGGTGCCCATCCCCTTCTGGACAAGACCAACACCTTCCAGTTTTGTGATAATCTTCTCACCATAAGGCTGAGCGGTTACTACACTGTTATATGTTTCGAGTCTCCATCACCGAAGAACTTAGCATAACACACTCCCCTTTCGTTCACAGATCGACTAAAAGTTGCAATGGACATTGTTTCTCCTGCAGTGTGTCCTTGGCCAGTAGCTCTAAATTCGTAAAACAACCTAACATTTACTTCAAGTTATAAGTTCTCTAAAGCACATAACGGGTGCAACTAGCTCTGAATGCTAAAATTGTACAGTTAAACCATAAGGGAAATTAACTAACTTTGCATCCCTCTAGCCTTGGTGATTGCATCGATGGCTCATGCCTGACACTCCTAGACAGTGAGAATGTGCAAGATGGCTCCAGTAACAGCTGGAGGTTCTGAGAACAGCTCGACCTCTGTAATCTGCTCCAAGTCAGGGAAAGCCCTCTCTGCATCTGCCTAAAGTCATTGCATTCTTGATGTTGCCATTGAAGCTGCTGTTCTACATGACATCACTTTCGATAGGGTGTTCTGACTTAACTCCCAGAAACTTATCTGGTCTGGATCTCGAAGGCCAATTGCTGCAGATCTTGCGAGTTCCTACCAGCAATAATTTTATAAACAAGTTCAACGATTTCCTGCTCTTATTGATTTTCTTAGGGTTAATCAATAATGGTGTGGAATAGTAATGAAGGCACTATGTGACAGATTTTCAACACTGGCTGTGTCTTGCACATGGGAAAAACATGCCTTCTACCGAAATAATTACTGTGAACCAATCAGAGACACTTATACTTGACTTTATACTAAAATTCATGCACAGCCATGGCCAACGGTCAGTCCTACAATCTCAAGCTCTGAGACTTTCACCTGACTTTCATATCTTTTATTGCCAAAAGTGATTCCTTCTAGCACCTTGCACAGTGCAGTTTTTATGAAATGCAGGCCGTCCTGCTACGCACCTGCTCTGAAGACTAGGGAAACTGCGACTTTCATGTTCTATACCTGCTTTCAGCGCTGAATACGTTTACAACAGGTCCTTCTAAGTTAACTTCCTTGTCACGAACCTCCTAATGGAGGCCTCTAAGACCGCAAAAAGTAACAGGTTTCTCTCAGCATAATTACAGGAAACAAGAAGGGGTAATTAGTAGTGCAATCATTGTCAGTAACGAACATTGTCTGTAGTTTTCATGCAGAGTTAAAGAAATGATTATACTGGCTACTTGGTTCTGTATATTACATTATAAAACAGACTGCGTGACAGTTTGGGCATAAACTGCCAAGTAACAGATATAGCAAGCGAGGTCAGCTTGTGGTATTGATGGCAGTGCTGAACTAAAACCACTGCATTCCGGAGGGTTTAAATTTGGATCACGAAATACCGCCCGTTCTTCAGGCAGTTTTGCATGAGTTGTTTGGCTACTGCAGCGTCAAGTCACCTGGGTGAGGTGTTATTTCCTTAACTGTAAGTTTTCTGGCTATCGAATGAGGTAGATTGGCAACTGCTTCACCTTGGTTCTTCAGTTAACATTTTTTGGTCCTCCTTACGAAGAAATAACAGGGAGACTCCCCGTGGTCTTATGTTTATTTGATTCCACGTCACAACGTTAAAAGGGAATGGTTGCAGCAAAAGTCGACTTCACACAACAGAAGTTTCTCAAAGGTTATGTGTAATTCTACTGTCCCAATAACTTACGTATTATTACATCCTCGAGCAGAAGTATAATGACATTACAATAATATGTGTCCTTCCTGGTGAAGTTTTCATAAACGTTTAACTACCAGTCAGTGTCTCGATATTAAATACTGCCATTATTAGGTCCTTTTGACCGTTCGAGTCTGAATGGTCTCCACCGGTTTTCCTGAATCCATATCTCTTTGCTTCGAAACTTGGATATCTTTCAGTTTGTTACTTTCTCAACGGCGAGACTCTGGTCGTATTGAATCTTGCAGCCTCTTTTTTAGTTTCTGGGAAGCGGATAGGTTGTTTTTACTTTGTAAACGAATGCAATATTGTAGTCCATTTAGAAACCGTATGTATTATGAGAGTACAAAAATTGTTGATATCAAAGAATGAACATGCCTAGGAGGAAATATAATTATATCTACAGGCAAAGTGCAAGACGTTTTGCCTGAGAAAGGTAGCCAGTTTTTGGAACACTTGTTGCGAATCAAGCTCTGTACCGTTTGTGAGATACAGAGGCGAGCGAGTGTGCCGGGACTTACCCTAGTTCACTGTTAGGAAAGCTACGTCACCTTAAAACGTCTGTGAAAAGCACACGAGTATAATTAAGAATGAAATTAAAAGTTAAAGTTGCTATTTCAGACTTGGTCAACATATGCTTTAGTGTAAAAATGTTTAACTAAATAATAAAGCTAGGAAGCCAGAAATCGGTCATAATGTGCAGATGTATGTCAAAATTAACTGGTACAAGTCTCAACATAATTAGAGCAATATTTGGTCACCATCCACGTTCTTAAGAAAAATTGAAGGCGTTAAATATTAGACTTAGAAATTTGAAAATTTGTACGACGCTTCAGTTCAACATAAAAATAATAACTACGTGACCCCACTAAGCTACCTCTAATAGTTTTCGAGTAATTTAATGAAAACTAAATTTGGACAAAAAATGTCCTTATTTGTAGTAGATTAAGTATCAGTTATATTAATACTAGAAGGTTTTGGTTACAGCACGTGATGAAACCCATTAAATAATACAGCTATAAGAAGTTTTAGGACCTTGATGTTAATAACAAACAATATAAGGTCTCTTAAAATTTGTACTTCAGAAGTCATGTACTACTGTCAATTCCATTCTCAAAATTGTAGAAGGCAAAGGTTTATTGCAAGCGAGCTAAAAAATTTTCTGTAATTTTCACCAACTTAACTACACGCATGCAAAAATTATGAAAATTCTTAATTGATTCATAACATTGTTATTAAATATTGTGTCCGAGAAAACGGCCGTTTAGAGACCTCTGCCGTGTGCAAAGGGTGGATGACAGCAGGTGTTCCCTCGGCCGTCCGCTGCGCCACATATGTAAATACAGCCCGCGAGGCAAGACTAGGCTTCACTTCGCACCCAGCCACCATAAGGTCGGCGTTAGTCAAACGCCGGAGTGCGGGTTGCCGCAAATGACTTCAGAGACAGGTTGTTACGAAACGTCTACTTTCAGTAATAATAGATATTGAACTCTCGAGGATTGTACACCGTCCTGGATCGCTTAGATTTCGCAAAAGTAACTGTAAGTGTGCTGCCCGTAGGATTAACAAATCCGCGTGGCAAGTGGTGACAGTTATTTTCCACTTTTGTGGCCAGCATTTATTTTTATTGTCAGTAGCCAGGGCGAAAGACAATTTAGTAGGAACTTACCATAGAGGTCGCCTCTGAACTGCTTATAGTGCTGTTTAGGATAAAGAGATTTACTGTCAGTACGAACATAATTAATATTACATTGTTGTGCATGTGAAACTTTACCAAATATATGTATCAATTACAGCCCAAAATCTTCATTTATTTTCATAGTCCTGGTACCGCTGAGCAAATAGAGATTATAACATTTCTTTCAGTGGGCTGGGCAAGAATGTGGACTTGCAGACTGGGAACTATGGTCAGGATGTTCCCCATCGCTTCGTGGCTGACCTCAGAAATAGTTGCCAGGCTCTCGTAAAAGACGGAGAACAATATTTACAACAATTCCAAATGACTCCAATGACCAATGACTAGTGATTACAGTTAATATGATAATCAATTTGCTGCCCCACACATTTTACGGCGCTTTTTCTCTTTGGTTTTGGGAGAGCGTAGTAATAGGGTCGTTGATACGTAACGCGTGATAAGGTGTTTTGCAAATATTTACGATTTGCGGAAAACTTGAGAATGATTGAAGGTGAGAAATTAATTGGAGCAGAAGTGGAAGTAGTATACTCAAGGCACAGCCCTCATCTTCGCGATAACAAGCACATAAGAATAATGTAGAATCAGGTATTAGCACACAACTGTTGGGGGAACGTCCAATAAAGTCGTATGTGATATCAGGGCATCAGGAAAATTAGAGCGATTAAATGAACCAGTCAGACCTCTCGCATGAGTGACAGTTCAGTATGATGCCCAGAAGCTTAGGAGTTTGACATTGTTCTCTGCACCGATAAACCAGTTTTCTACTTCACCAGCCGACGGCGATTTCCGTGTCAAGAGGAAACCTTAGCAGACTCTACGTAATACAGTCGTTTTCTACCGACTGGAAGCAGGTGGTGGACACGATTCGGCATGGTAAATTATTTCGGCACATTTAGTACGAGAGCTCATTCAGGTTGAATGTTCGCTCCGTCGGCTTCGGTGTCAATCGAGCCTTGTACAAATTTATATTGCGCCAACCAGTTAAGCTGCCTTCATTATGTTGACCCGCACATTGAATCGGCACAGCACGACAAGTAATAGGTCTAGAAGTGAACAGCACCGGTACACTAGTACAATTATCATCTAGCTTGTTCTCAACAGATAAGTAAGATTCTCAGCCACCTGTGTAATAGCTCTCTGGAACAGGGCATTTTCCCTGATAGACTGAAATATGCTATTGTTATACCTTTGCATAAAAAGGGGGATAGATCTGATGTCAACAATTACCGTCCAATCTCCGTTCTAACAGCTTTATCCAAAATTTTTGAGAAAGTAATGTATTCAAGAGTAGCTTCACATATCTGTAAAAATGAAGTACTAACAAAATGTCAGTTTGGTTTCCAGAAAGGTTTTTCAACAGAAAATGCCATATATGCTTTCACCAGTCAAATTTTGAATGATCTGAATAACCGAACACCACCCATTGGGATTTTTTGTGATCTCTCAAAGGCTTTTGATTGTGTAAATCATGAAATTCTGCTAGACAAGCTCAAGTATTGTGGCATGAGTGGGACAGTGCACAAATGGTTTAATTCGTACCTAACTGGAAGAGTGCAGAAAGTTGAAATAAGTAGTTCTCGTAACATGCAAAGATCAGCACATTCCTCAAACTGGGGAACTATCAAGAATGGGGTTCCACAAGGGTCAGTCTTGGGTCCTTTGTTGTTCTTATTATATATTAATGACTTGCCACTCTATATTCATGAAGAGGCAAAGTTAGTTCTCTTTGCTGATGATACAAGTATAGTAATCACACCTGACAAACAAGAATTAACTGATGAAATTGTCAATACTGTCTTTCAGAAAATTACTAAGTGGTTCCTTGTAAACGGACTCTCACTGAATTTTGATAAGACACAGTACATACAGTTCCGTACAGTGAATGGTATGACGCCATTAATAAATATAGACCTTAATCAGAAGCATATAGCTAAGGTAGAATATTGCAAATTTTTAGGTGTGTCCATTGATGAGAGATTAAATTGGAAGAAACACATTGATGATCTGCTGAAACGTTTGAGTTCAGCTACTTATGCAATAAGGGTCATTGCAAATTTTGGTGATAAACATCTTAGTAAATTAGCTTACTACGCCTATTTTCACTCATTGCTTTCATATGGCATCATATTTTGGGGTAATTCATCACTGAGGAATAAAGTATTTATTGCACAAAAGCGTGTAATCAGAATAATAGCTGGAGTCCACCCAAGATCATCCTGCAGACATTTATTTAAGGATCTAGGGATATTCACAGTAGCTTCTCAGTATATATACTCTCTTATGAAATTTGTTATTAACAACCAAACCCAATTCAAAAGTAATAGCAGTGTGCATAACTACAATACTAGGAGAAAGGATGATCTTCACTATTCAAGAGTAAATCTAACTTTGGCACAGAAAGGGGTGAATTATACTGGCACTAAAGTCTTTGGTCACTTACCAAATAGTATCAAAAGTCTGACAGATAACCAACAAGTATTTAAGAAGAAATTAAAAGAATTTCTGAATGACAACTCCTTCTACTCCATAGAGGAATTTTTAGATATAATTTAAGAAAAAAAAAACAAAAAAATATTTAAAAAATTAAAAAAAATAAAAAATAAAGAAAAACAAAAAAAAACACAATAAAATAAAGTTGTTATATTAAATTTAGTATGTTGTTAAATTAACCTAATTATGTCATATATTGGAAAATTCGACTCGTTCCACATCATTACGAAATATCGTATTCATGATCCATGGAACTAGTATTAATCAAATCTAATCTAATCTAATCTAATCTAGGCTAGTCATATCCGTAGACTTGAAGCATACTGAATATCTACGCTGACTGTTCTGCTCGAAGCACATTGTAGCGGTGGCGGATACAGAAAAACCTCAAGGAGGGGACGCTGCCGGCAGCTGTGGGCGAGCGGTTCTAGGCGCTTCAGTCTGGAACCGCGCGACCGCTACGGTTGCAGGTTCGGATCCTGCCTCGGGCATGGATGTGTGTGATGTCCTTAGGTTAGTTAGGTTTAAGTAGTACTAAGTTCTAGGGAACAGATGACCTCAGATGTTAAGTCCCATAGTGCTAAGGGCCATTTGAGCCATTTTCGAGGGGGCGCTAAAGATATCTTGAGCTACCTTTACTTTCACTGTACTAAATAATAATCAAGTCACATACAAAGTTTAAGGAAGTTTTATTTAAACTG
Organism: Schistocerca nitens; assembly: GCF_023898315.1. Taxonomy (NCBI): domain Eukaryota; kingdom Metazoa; phylum Arthropoda; class Insecta; order Orthoptera; family Acrididae; genus Schistocerca; species Schistocerca nitens. Next base: position 653,078,237 of record NC_064617.1, read on the forward strand.
ATTATACACATATACAAGCCAGTGCCATCTTATAGTATAAAAATGTTACAGTTGTGGTTCTCTTCCTTCAATGATGAATTATATGCGCCTATTCTTCCTGAAAAATTGGTTAATTACATCGTCAATAGGACAATCAATATCAGGGTGAGTGTTCAACAGAGCCAAGCCATGAAGTCGACCCGACGCGGTCGCGCCCCGTACGCCACCCATATGTATCCGCCACTGCATTGTAGTAGCTATAACTGTTGACGTACCCTGTAATAACTATGTGCTCACTATACGTTTCGTGGCTCCAAATAATTTCTTTAAAGATTTTTCTCCAGTACATGTTTTACCATCGGTCCGTAAGTCTGTGTGCTTTCTGCATTGCAGGTTTACAAAAATCGAAAAAGACACTGATGTCTTTCCCGCCTGAACGACCTGTCGCAAATGTTTGTAAAGCAGTGTTCAATGTGTTTACATTACTTTTGTTGCAGTATATTCACACAATTGTATACTTTTTTTGTTAATGCTGCGTTAACGTGATCGTAACAACGCAGTATCGGACTTTCCTATTGACCTAGACTCATGATACGTCGGTCATCGCCATGTTTAGCTGACGGCCAGCGACTGCGAGAACACGGTATCCACATTGTCAAGAGCCTCGCTGTACTCCAGCACAATAATAAAGTAAATCAAACGAAATCCGTAAGTAAGGTAATGACAATGTTAAGTTTGGTTCAAATGGCTCTGAGCACAATGGGACTCAACTGCTGAGGTCATTAGTCCCCTAGAACTTAGAACTACTTAAACCTAACTAACCTAAGGACATCACAAACACCCATGCCCGAGGCAGGATTCGAACCTGCGAACGTAGTGGTCTTGCGGTTCCAGACTGCAGCGCCTTTTACCGCACGGCCACTTCGGCCGGCCTGTTAAGTTTGTTTTTCACCTGCTGACACAAGAAGTATTCACAGAACAGGATGAAGTGATCACACAGATTATATTCAGCTCCTTCCCATATTCAAATAAGTGCCATACAAGAAGTTTTATGAGAAAGAATACGAAAATATTAAACGACTTTTTAAAGAATAATTATTTGTTTACAAATATGAACTTGAAAGTCATTGGAAACTCGTCAAAGTGAAAAATGCGAAAATTATCAATTGTTATTTTCCATCGACAGTAACTCTAGTTTTTCATCACTGAATAACAGTCATTTGTGATATAATAATTTATACTTTATTGAAGTCTGTGCAATAATAGTAATCTTGAAATCCTCTCCTGTTTTATACAATGAATGATGAACCTATAATTAGTGAGAAAATATTTCAAAACGAAAGTCTTCCCGATATAGTTGCTACGAAAAGAAATATACACAGATTTGTGGAGTTTGCTCTAATTGTATGAAGTCCAGTCATCTAATGTTTTATGGTCTGACTTAATCAGAACAAAACACATAAACTGCAAGGCTCATCCAATTCCGTCATTAATTCATGTTGTACAAGGTCGTAATGGTCGATGATCGACATGTAAACGAAGAGGATCATATTTTGCTGAGGAAAAACTGTTTAAACTGTGGTGAATGTGTTATGCGGATGAGTGAAACCCGATTATTACGGTGCTCTAGTTACTAAGGGTAACTTGAAGTAATTTTTTCAACGTTCCAGTGTGCCTCACAGGCTGTTGTTGGTTATATCTGAGGTTTTGGAACCAAAGTGATGTAAGAATTTGTGAGGTTCACTTCCGTAGCCGACGTCTCGGTACTTGTGTTGCGCGCTTCACTCGGTGATTCAGTTTCGCGTTTGTACTGTTAGCAATCTTGCAAGAACAAAAACTGCTGTGGCGTACATACCCTCACCACAAGATTCTCCCATATTGTCTTCTTCGTGACTGCCTGTGCTTACACCTTTGGGCTTCCAGATCCTTGCATCTTTTCCAAGGGTGTATTCTCTTTAACCGAACTACAAATATGTATTGTCGAGTTCATTTGGCTGTCGTAGGCTCAGGGTGGCGTTGAAAAATTTTAAGGCATTATTTCCCTTATTTAAAAACTACACCGAGTGGTAAAATATTTCTGGAAGGCACCGGATGTGATGTCAATTGTCGCCTGCTGATGCCAATGCAATGCATTTTTCTCCATACAGAGGCGGTAGAAACGGCTTCCTGACGCCCCAAATTCAGACTGGGCGATCTGAGTCACGGCACACAGTGAAATCGCGACATACGGAAAGTGACGTAGTACTCGTTCGTCAAACACTTGTTTGTCTTTCTCTTGTGTGTCGATTCCGTGTGCAGAAAGATTGTCTCCGCAGTACTGAATATCCATTTGGCTTGGAAACTTTAATTTGTGTGTAACACCCGATTCGTTATGAGCTAGGGGTCTTACAATCACTATATGCCACGCTGAAACTCGATTAACTCACGGCGTGCTCCCTTGTTCACTACACACTCTGTAACTGACTCCTCAGACATCATGTCTACTCACTTATCAAACATCGCTTCCACCAACAACATTCGGACGTCATACGGAGCACACATTCAAATGGGAATATATATTGAGAAATGTGCGAACGCTCAATAATGATATAAATACACAGTTCGAAACTAGTTGGCATAAATAAAATAATATAAGAGATCTATAATAATAAATGAGGGAGATAGTATACAAAATCAACTGTATGAAAGGATGACAAGTAAATAATACATTCCAGTGAAGAGGTAAATAAATTGGTGCACTCGGATTCATCACGAAATTAGACATGTGTAGTGACAAAAACTTACGGATGTACAAGAGAATGCAGTGCTTTTTAATTTTAATTCTATTTTATTTTATTTCATTAAAATATGGAGATAAAAACGAATTAGACACCTACTAGCGCTGGGCAAGGTTTCGAACTGGGGTATTCTGCTTACTAAGCAGAGGCTGTGACCACTTTTTTTTTTGTCGCGCTGACAACAATTCTTTTTCAAAACGTTAATAAATGGACTTATTTTTACATAAATGGAGTAACAATAACAGGCATAAACTGCTTCTTTTAGTACAAAACGATAACGGACCACATTCCTCTTCTTGGGTGCGTTCCTCGCTAATCCCGTTGTCCCTCGCCTTGGAGCCGGGTTTGTCATCACACGTGGTGGTGTATCCTCTCCACTGTCCTGTTCCTTTCTTGTTCTGTATACTTATATGCAATAATTACATTCTCCTACCCGGTACATGCCAACTGAATGGGGGATCAAGCAAGGCACTCCATAAAAAATTAGCGTAATATGTTCGATATTTCCCATTTCTCATGATCAGTTACTGACGTTGTTGTAGTAAGGCCCAAAAGTCTAGTACATTCTTACTGCCTTCTCGGAAAAGGTAAAGTACACTCAGACCCCGAATCGATGTCACTGCGTTGGTCTTTATTCTAGAATAATATGTTGTATCTGGGAAAAGTAGTATCCGTGGGTCTATTGCTAGCGGCGCCAGCCGAAGGACGAAGGCGATTTTTTGGACCAAACACCACACGTCCGCCGAAGGCCCGCATATCAGGTGATGTTCCTCTGTGCCTATAGCATTGCACTGTGGACAAAGTGGCGTATCCACCATATGAATTGTATGTAACCTGAAACGAGTCACGTATATCCCTTTTACCATCTGATACCACAGTGCGCGCATCCCCGAATCAAGGTGTATTTCGTGCACTGTACGCCATTCCACTGACCATGTCACTGTTGGTTGTCGCCTCTCTACGGCATTATTCGGCCGGCGTCGAGTCAGGGTGCGATATATATCACGTGCCGTTGCCGTCCTGGTAGTCGATAGTTCCATATATACATAACTGTGCTCCACAAAATGATTCGTATGTGGGCAAGCAATGGTGAGATGTGAACTTGGGCCCGGTGGGTGATGCGAAAGACTTGATAAGTGTTGGAAAAGGTGGCCCGTTGTATCATGTCTAGAGCCTTTAACCTGTGACTTCGAACACTCGCACGAATCGATGGCAGATGTCTGTAGCTCAGTGCCACCGTGCGTCGAACGTCTGGAGTGAAGATAATCCCAAGCATTTCACCTTGATTATCGGCTCTAATGGGGCGACACTTTCCGTCGGGAGTCCTCTCACGATGTTCATCGCTCCCGACTTCGCCATGTTCGTGCGACTTCCCGTAGCCATACCATACAAATTAATCGAATGCCAAGTCGCTCTTGCCTCGTCGCCCGACCGCGCTAAAAACATTAGGTCATCCGCGTATGTTATGCATATAAACATGTTGTGCCTTGTCGTTATTCCTTGGAATCGTTTACGGAGACCGCAGAGCAGCGGCTCGACAGCGATCGCATACAGTATCGTCGACAGCGGGCACCCTTGTCTGACCGATCGTGAGATGGTGATGGGCCCCACCATGCGTCCATTGATGAGCACTCTGGATGAGGCGCCGTGGAGTAGTCTCATAACGGCGGTGACAAAACTCTCTGGGAACTTCATTAGCGCCATCACTTCCACGAGATAGGTGTGGCTCACCATGTTAAAGGCGCGATAGAAATCTATCGATACCGGTGCACCACGGAGACGACATGTGGTTGCCAGTGCGATAATATCGCGATTGTCACTGAGTGCCGTTTGTGTACTGACATTCCCTCCTAGTTGGATTTGGTCGAGTGATATCACTTTGCGCAGTAAGCGTTGAAAGCGTGCTGCAAGTATCCTGGTGTAGATCTTGTAGTCGCAATTAAGAAGGGTCAGTGGCCGGTAGGCCTGCATCCCTGTGCCACCGTATGGTTTGCGCATAGGGATGATCATTCCTTCCACGAAGGCGAGTGGAAGAGGCATGTAGAGAGACATCAATTCGCGGTTCATGACAGTCCATCGCGGAGTCATGGGATCTTTAAATGTACGATAAAACTCTAACGGAAGCCCGTCGGGCCCCTGCGACTTGTTCGACGCTCCCTTATCGAGCGCTTCTATTACGTCGTCGTTTGTGACTTCCGCCGTTAACTCTCAGTCGGCTGTCGCGTCGAGGCATGCGAATTGCCTCCGTGGGACATCATAGAAGGCTGCCTGATCGTGTTCCGCTTCTTAATAGAGATGACCGTATTGTTCCACAAAGGCGTTGTCATACGGAAATCATCCGGCGGTATTAAGGTTCTGCGGCTGCGTTGTTTTTCTCCAGACGGAGTCGCGCTATGGAAATTATTTGGGCCTGCGCTCGCTTCAGAGCAGCGCTCCGACCCTGTGAAGGCGCTTGTAGAGAAAGTTCGTGCAGCATCGTGAAATAAAATTCCGTTATGCCGCGCCTCCACATCATCTGCTCCCTGCCATATTCAATTAACGCTCGGGGCAATGCGGGCTTATAGCATTCCAGTCACCATTGCAACGTAGTCGAATATGTCGGGAGGCGTCGTTCACATACGTGCTAAGTGTCTTCGATTAAGTGTCTACACTCAGGTTCCCTGAGGTGCGCTGTATTCAATTTCCAAACACCGCGACTCCTCCACACTCGTTGACGACTTAGGGAGACCGTGCATATGTACGCTATGTGATCTGAAAAGGCGACGGGCCACAATTCCGCATCAATAATCGCAGATTCGAGGCGCCGTGTTACGTAAATTCAGTCGAGGCGACTTGCAGTGTAACTTGTAACATAGGTATATCCGTGTCTGTCGCCATGTATCAATCTCTCATGTATCGATTATATTCATGTCCTGTATCAGTTGCTGTAGCTCCTGGCATAAGTTATACCATGGGTGCTGATCCTATAGTGCGGGCACGCAGTTGAAGTCGCCTCAAAATAAGACATGTTCATACGGACATAAGAATAGTGGCGCATTCTCCTCTGCGTAAAATCGGGATCGATCGCGCCGTGCCGGCCGAAGTGGCCGTGCGGTTAAAGGCGCTGCAGTCTGGAACCGCAAGACTGCTACGGTCGCAGGTTCGAATCCTGCCTCGGGCATGGATGTTTGTGATGTCCTTAGGTTAGTTAGGTTTAACTAGTTCTAAGTTCTAGGGGACTAATGACCTCAGCAGTTGAGTCCCATAGTGCTCAGAGCCATTTGAACCATTTTTGATCGCGCCGTCTGTCGGACTCCGACGGCGGGTAGATGTTAGCGATCCGTACTCCTAGCACTGTGAGCTCCAGTCCTCGTGCTAACGGCAAGTACACCACGTCCTCGGTTACTATGCCATCACGTAGAAGTATCGCTGTTCCGCTGCCGCCGTTGTCGTGAGAGTAATGTATTTATCGTACTCATAGAGATGGGGAAAGTTCTCGACATCACTGAGCCACCCGGATACAGTGATCAATGCATCTACGTGGACTATCCTAGCCGTCTTCTGTCAGAGCCAAATTCTCGGTTTACCCACACACAACACACGTAGTGCCCCTTGCCCATTATCTTTATTACTCGTATCATTTCTCCGAATCCAGTTACAGTTCAGTTCCTGGTGCGCGTATTCACTGAAGAGATCCTTGGCCGTCTCGCCTTAATCAGATACACACAAGGTGCATCTGAAATGAATATATAAAATGAGAGGGCTGATAAAGTGGGTCGTAACAAGCGTATTTCACGCAGCGACCCATGTCCACATCCATTGGCGTACTGCGCTAGGCTTCGTTGAATAGCGTCGCGTGCTGCCTACAGGATATGCACAGAGCATGCCATCCTAGCCGTCATGGTAGCAGATCCGCAGGGGAACGATTTCAATTATTTGTGACCTCAAGGTAGAAAGACATGTCGGCTTGAAGTTTCACGGCTTTTATTTGCGGTGCCTGGCTCGCCCTGCACCAGTTTGTCATCAAATAAGGACACTCTTGTGTTTGTTACTGTTTCAAGCGGACAGGAAATGGAGTGCTATTCTTTGAAGGAAAGGGCAGACATGCACTGTGCTTACGGGGCGGTGGATGGAATTGCTCACGCTGACCAACGTTTGTAAATTCCACGGTTTCCGAATCGTCGAGTATCTGATCCACGCGCATTTACCGCCATCCACATGTCCCTCCGACAGACAGGTTCACTTGAGGTACGTTTTCACTGGCACGTTCTTGTAATGACATATGTGCGTTTAAGGCCTACTTCGAAAGCCGGTATAATCATTTTGCTTTACAGGTGCTCTGGAAAAGACGAAAGACGCCCTTAACAAGGTCGTGACCTGCTGCACGGTAAGTGGGTGTAAGCCGTTCACAATTTAGCGTGTGTGACATGGCCTCCACGTTTCTCTGACTTGACGCTCACTGATATCTACCAGATATGAGTTGTCTGTGAAACACCCATTCAGTTCGATGGAGAGCTGACAGCGTGCATAATGGGAACCTCTGATGCAGTTTCCATTTTGTCAGGTGTTATAGGATAGGGATTCCCCATTTTGGCAAACACACAACTTTTTCTTTTTACCCAAACATTTATCAGCACCTCTGTGGAATTATCAGTGGGTTTTCTGTTTACTGAAAAACTGTAAAAAGGGAAAATATTTTAGGTCTATAATTGACTTAACAAAGTACGGCTTAAAGAAATTTTTTTTTTCGCTTTGATCCTTCACTGATAGCTTATCATATGCAAACAAAACGATGTAAATGTAAATGTAAATTAACACATCCCTTGAGTTTTAAAAACGTGATTTTTGGCGTGTAAACATGTTTGCGAATATATTTGTAACTAACCACGTTTTGTTGTGACTGATCCTTCTTCTTTAGGATTCCGACGACACTGTACACACATATTAATATAATTTATTTCTTTATAAACGCCTTTTTACATCGCAAGATGTGGTGAGCAGTTTGTTGTGTTTACTAAACACGTCGTCGTTCGTTTGTTCCCGTGAAAGTGCGGTACCAAATTCGAATTTTGTTTACTTTTTCTCTCTCTTTCCGTGTGTGTGTGTGTGTGTGTGTATGTAAGCTCCTTTAGCTCTTTGTGTTGCCTTTTCTGTAAAGTTCCTTTAATGTGTTAAATACTGTGCCTTATAGAATGTAGTGTTTTCATTTAAAACCACAGAACAGGCAACATACAGAAGAAACAGGAACTTCAAATAGGATACGGAACAGACAACACAACTGAGAAAAAACTCAGAACACAAGAGACACCAAAATTGTTGAGGCTTTCGTGGCCACTTGTTGACAAACTGCCTATTGGCTTCTGTCTCGGGTTCTTCGGCCGACGTTCATCTAATGATTTTCCTGACGTTTCGCCAGCACGAGTGGCTCGCAGGGTGAAGCTTTGACAATGCCAGCCACTCGTGCTGGCGAAACGTCAGGAAAATCATTAGATGAACGTCGGCCGAAGAACCCGAGACAGAAGCCAATAGGCAGTTTGTCACAAGAGACACCCATAGATGACTTCAACAGATCAGGATTATGTGAACTCACATACAGCACTTGTCAGTCAGTATACAAAGGAAAAACATGCAGGAACTTTAAAAAAAGATCCTCAGAACACCCTAGCACCCTAAAAAGTGACAGCACCCATTTCAGCTTCACTGACCACCTAATAGCCCATAACCACCACCCAAATATAATATAAACAGATTTTAAAATACTGATTTCCAGCCGCATCCTATACCACAAACTGACAATAGAAGACAGCTTCCACATACAGAAGGCAATAGCAGAAGGCAAACAAGTTTCAAATGAAAACACTACACTCTGTAAGGGCACGTTATTTAACACATTAAAGCAACTTTACATAAAAGGCAACACAAATAGCTAAAGGAGCTTACAGACACACAGAAAGAGAGAGGAAAAGTAAACAAAATACAAATTTTTGTGCCATACTTTCTAGGGAACAAATAACAAATGAACGCCGACTGGGTTCATCTTGGAAGTAAACAAATTGTATTATTATACATGTGCAGTATCCTCGGAATCCAAGAGAAGAAGGATGAGTCACAACGAAACGTGAGTAGTAACAAATATATACGCAAAATTTGTTGACACGCCAAAAATCACATTTTTAAACATCAAGGGCTGTGTTAAATTGCTTTTACATCGTTTGCTTTGCAGTGCAGAACACTATCGAGTTGGTCCTGCAAAACCACATAATGCAAAATCACGGTAAGAAGCCTCACTTCGTTAAATAAGTTATAACTCAAAATATTTGATTGGTTACAGTTTTTCAATAAACGAAAAAAGAAAAACACTGACCACGGCACAGAGTTGCTGAAACGTGTTTGGGTAAAAAGGAAAGCAGAGTGTTTGCAAGAAGACGGAATCGACATCCTATAATTTAACTACAAATGAGGAAAGAAATGACCAGAACTGCAAATCCAAAAGATGAATATTGCCAGAAGTGTTTTAAAGCATGCGACAGTTATTCCAGCGTTGCTGCACAGCGTGCATTCAAGCAGGAGGGCCTAATTTCGAGATCTTTTTGTAACTGTTTCCAAATAAAGGTTATAAAACTTCACTCCGACTTCTCGTTTACCTTGATGCCACAAATGCAGAGAAGATACCGCCCTGCACACCTGCTTCCTTGACGGTTCGGTTGGCATGTTGTGTGCCTACCCCCATGGCGGCCCTCAACGCTGTTGAACGACGCTTACGGCGGTACGCTGAGGAATGCGGACACGAGTTGCTATGTGAAATATACTGGTTATGAGACGCTCTACCAGCCCTCTCATTTTCTACATTTATTTCAGATACACAATGTTTATTTGGCGTCTATTCTTCCGCAAATGTCCGAGAGAACAGTCAACACTGATAATTGTTGAATCTCTTGTTTACTTGGAAGTCAATTAGATATTATGTATCCGTGACATAGCCAGTCTAGGGGCAATTTCCGTTATGCGACAACAGAAGAAAACTTCAGAAGCCAAGATCGATAAAAAAGCACTTTATCGGATGACCGGCCGGTTTCGACAGAGCTATGCTGCCATCATCGTGGATTATGCTTTAAAAATTTTACCACATAATGTCCACCTGTGGTGCAAGTTACTTTACTACCATGAACCACATTGCGCCAGCTGGTGGTGAATATGAACACCTGCAATCGGTGTGATATATAGTTATGTTTTTGTTTGTACGTAATACTCTTGCATCTTGCATGCCGATTTGTAGTAATCTTCATGGTAGCGGGAAGTGTGCATAAAATGTGAAGTAACTTGCAGACTGATCGATAATCAATATGCTACAGAAGTTCTGAAGCATAAGATCCGATGACGACGGCATATCTCTGTTGGAACTGGTCATCCAATAAAACGCTTTTCTAGCGGTCTTGGTTTATGAAGTTTTCTTCAGTTATTACTGAAGTATGATGTGGCAAGAGCAACGTGACTATCATTTAGTAGGTAACAGTTCGTAAAAATATCTCTTAGCGTAGCTCTGTTAAAAAAGAATGTGTCCCACTTGACAAAGAACTCGACAGTCATCAATTATTCTATGAAGGACGGTGTACTACGATGAAGTGATGCGTCGGGGCTTACAAGATTAGAAGCTTTAATATGTCAGTAGAGAGTGATAGGTATGGGTTGAGTGTGTACTTAACAATAAACATTCCAGTGTATTACAGTACAGTGATAGCATTTATTAGAGGCCGAATTAACTAAATTCAAAGATTGTATTGAAACATAAACAGAATACATAAAAAATATGCCAATTACAATATGATAGGTGTATACATAAGCGAATTCTAATACTTACGTAATGGAAAGACCTTTTATGTGGCTAGTATGTTGTATGCTTTCTTTCGCCCCAACTTCGTATAGCCTCCATGACTTAGTTTACGCACTTCCGCAATTAGTGTTTTATTTTGACAAATATTCTGTTCTTGTGTAACACCTATCCTCTCTATACTTATATATACACTTTTTATTTTACCACCAATGCTCTTTACTAGTAGATGGGTTTAAGCACCCTGCCCCACCCACTTTCTGTCTTCCCTGTCTTTCCCCACACCTCTATTCTGGTAAATGCTTACTTGTTGATTTAGGTTTCTTCATAGCTACGTTTGCCTAACGTGAGTTTCATATTACCAAAATTACCATAAGTGTTAAAGTTTGATTATGTATAGTCCTATGAGATTGTAATTGACTTATTTTTATATATTCTTTTTCTTTATGAAATATCCGTATTTAGATGTCTAATACGTGCCGGTACTCTAATATACAGGATTATTTTATTAAGAACACATTCAACCCATACCTATTTACTTCGTACTGGCATGTTAAACTTCCAGACTTTTAAGGCCTTGCTCTTCACTTTGTCGTTTTACACTTAATGGAAAACGGATTCTTTTCCAGGTAGGATATATTGTTCTGTAATAGAGCATTTTCACGAATTTTTGCCTATTATATGACATTATTTCGTATAGTTGATTTTATATATTAGCTTCCTTATTTTTTATTGTTATGCTGTGGCCTTCAGTCCAGAGACTGGTTTGATGCAGCTCTCCATGCTACTCTATCCTGTGCAAGCCTCTTCATCTTCGAGTAACTACTGCAACCTATATCCTTCTGAATCTGCTTAGTGTATTCATCCCCCTGGACTCTTATAACTGCCATCTGGTTTCTGTACAAATTGTAAATTGCCTTCCGCTCCCTGTATTTTACCCCTGCCGCCTTCAGAATTTGAAAGAAAGTATTCCAGTCAACATTGTCAATAGCTTTCTCTGAGTCTACAAATGCTAGAAACGTGGCTTTGCCTTTCCATAACCTATCCTCTAAGATAAGTCGTAAGGTCAGTATTGCCTCGCGTGTTGCAACATTTCTATGGAATCAAAACTGATCTTCCCCGAGATCGGCTTCTACCAGTTTTTCCATTCTTCTGTAAAGAAATCTTGTTATTAATATGCAACCGTGAGTTATTAAACTGATAGGTTGATAATTTTCAAACCTGTCAACACCTGCTTTCTTTGGGATCGGAATTACTGTATTCTTCTTAAAATCTGAGGGAATTTCGCCTGTCTCTTACATCTTGAACACCAGATGGAAGAGTTTTGTCATGGCTGGGTCTCCCCAGGCTGTCAACAGTTCTAAAGGAATATTGTCTACTCCCAGGGCCTTGTTTCGACTTAGGCCTTTCAGTGCTGTCAGATTCTTCACGCAGTATCGTATCTCCCACTTCTTCTTCATCAACTTTCTCTTCCATTTCCATGATATTACCCTCAAGTACATCGCCCTTGAATGGACCCACTCCTTCCACCAACCTGCATTCTTCTTTTTTTTTATTACATTTCTATTATATCGTTTTATTAGTGCCAAGCAGTAACTTAATGTACGTTTATATTATTAAGGGTCGTTTCCACGTCGAACTTTATATAGGTGTTCATATGTGTGTTGTATATGAAAAACTTAATTTTGTCGTTGTGATATCTTCAAAAGTTATATACGTACTTACACTATATTTTATATTTGTTGATTTCTAATGTGCAGGAGCTTGAACGAGATCCAAATGAATCGTCGAAACTGGTTCCTTAAATAATAAATTTTCCAAAATAATTACGGATATTTGAATCTGTTGTGGCACGAAACACAGACTAACATTGGTTTTTATAATATGTTTATTGGTTGACTACAACACACGACGGCACAGTGTAGTAAGTAACAATTTACGGAATGTTATAGACTGAAGCCAGGAGGCTGAAGTCGGCCTACACATAGATATGTGTTGACACCATTCATGTTGGTGGCGCTAGTTTTGAGTGAGCGTGCGCAGCCGGTGTTGTAGACAGGCGATGGCGGCTAATGACGGAGCCTCTGGCGTCGATGCTAGCTAGCGTTAGCTCAGTGCATCGAGTAACATCTGTGGTGCGCCGGTGTGGCTAGTTGCACGTGCGGCGGCCAGAGCATGGATCTGGAGGAAGGCAGATGGTGCGAGGTAGTGGTAACTGTCGGTTTACCATACCCATGACCTCCCGGGGAGTCTGGGGTGAGGGGAGAGGGAGGAGGGAGGGCGATGGCCCACCTACACCCGGCTCCATTTCTTCTGCAGTAGTCTGTGACGGCTATGCCTCCAGGAACCCCAGGTCTGCAGGCACTCACACTGAAAGTGGCCTGGCTGGTGGTGGTGGCACCTAGAGGGCGGTGCTGGGAACACAGGTGTAGTGGTGGACATTGGAGGCGTCATCATGACAAAGTCTAGGCTTCACAGTGGCGGACATTCTACAGATGCACCCTTCAGGAATGTTCTCAACTGTGGTAACTCGATCTGAAGTGTTGGTCTGCCATGGAAAGAGGAAGCTGGTTGCGAAGCTGGACTCGTTCCCTCTGGCTGTGGTGGCATTAAACGACAGGAATGGAATTACAGGGGGATGGGTGGAGGAGGATGGGGCGAATTTGTCGAAGATGGGAAAACAGGGTGCGGTGGAAGGTCTGGGGAGAAACAAAGGGGGGTAGGAGACATCTGCATAACCGAAGGTGGTTGTGTTGTAGAGGTGTAGAGTGATGACCCGGTCTCCGGTTTCTTCTTCTTTTTTTTCGGCTTATCAGTCTTCTGACTGATTTCATGGGACCCGCCAAGAATTCCTCTCCTGTGCCAACCTCTTAATCTCAGAGTAGCACTTGAAACCTACAGTCATCGGCATCCACCGTAAAAACCAATTGCCTCCATTGCTGGCGAAAGGTGGTTGGAAACCAATGTCCTTGATGCAACAGCTGTAGGATCTGTGTGGTAAGGCTGGTGGAATCACAACGTGTGGCTTGGTGAAATCCATGGTGGAAATCATCACGCCGTCGATTAGAAGCAAACGGAGTGCCAAACCTGGGTAGACTGTGGCCTGGCCAATCGCTCTGGCCATCCTCTCGAGATGAATGTACGTACTTGTTGGAGAACGGCGTCCGCCTCTGTGGCTGGGCTAATGCGGGTTACCGCAATGAGAAAATGGCGCACAGTGTGTTACGCCTCGATTTCTAGGAAAAAGCAAAGAATTTCTTGTTGGTCGAACTTGTAGCCCGGCCTCAGAGGTAGGCGAGAAAGAGCGTCCTCATTCGCGTGCTGCGATTTGCTTCCGTAATGGACACACCATTCGAAAATTACTTTCGATCATATGTCGTGCACAACAGTTTATTTCTGATCTAATCTAAAGGCCTTAAGTTCAACTAAATATTTAGGAATTACACTTACGAATACCGGAAACAGGAACGATCACATACATGATGTTGTGGAGAAAGCGAACCAAAGACTGCGAGTTATTGGCAGAACACATAGAAGATGCGACAGGTCCACTGAAGAGACTGCCTACACTACACTAGCCCACTCTCCACTGGGGTATTGCCGCATGTTATGGGATCCGCGTAAGATAGGACTGACGGAGGCAACCGAAAAATTTGGAAGAAGGGTAGTTCGTTTTGTACTATCGCGAAGTAGGGGTAGACTGTCATGGGTATGATACGATTACTGGGATGGCAATCATTAAAACAAAGGCTTTTTTTGTTGCGTCAAGATCTTTTCACGAAATTTCAATTGTCAACTTCTCCTACGAATGAAAAAAATTTTTAATGGCACCTAGCTACACAGGAAAAAATTATCATTGTAATCAAACAAGAGAAATCAGAGCTCGCAGGGAACGATTTAAGTGTTCCTTTTTCCTATGCGCTTTTCGAGTGTTCAATGCAGAAAAGCAGCTTGAAGCTGGTTCGATGACCTGTCTTCTAGGCATTTAATTGTGAATTGCGGAGTAGATATGTAGATGTAGATACGTGAAGTATAACTTCACAGTTCCTTTACATCTCCTTTCCTTCGCAGAACAGGTATATATTATCGAGCTATGTTACAGGACTTTTTAAAAATTAGAAAGATCTTTCTTTAGTCATCGTTATCATATTTTATGATCTGAGACTTCAGCACTTTACAGTAGGGCAGTCGCCACTTATCTGGCCACATCTTGTGTCTGATTATTCCTACTATTTATAATTAAACTTTTGCTACTTTCAGAGGCCTTTCATGAAAAATGAGCGACCGTAGGACAATGAAACATTGTGAAAACATTTTGGAGGACATGCGGAAGAGAAATAACGAATAAAACGTTGAAAGAAACACGGTTGCTTCTGGATCACACCGCGCACAATATATGGTTGGCTTGTAGATGTTGCTACGTATATGTTCGGCCACTACTCACATTCATTTCCTCTTCACACAATGGATCCACGTGGCTAGCTGAACGTAATATCTTGCCCTCAATGAGTGAACCCAAGAATATCGCCCTTTTACCGTAGCATCGGCAGAAGTCTCAGTAGCGGCTTCGGCCAAAATCCACGCTGGGCAGGCGCGAGACAAATTACGCGACGTATTGTTTCGAGGATTTGTAGGGAAACGTTTGCTGGCTGACCTAAATTGATTCTCTGCAGTGATACACCACACAAAAAGCCCACACAAGGTTCGTCTGCTTCGCTTTAACTGCGAGACGGGATTAAACTTGACAGTACTCCGAATTCAATAATAATTAATGCCATGTAGCTATATGACTACGATCAGCAAGATTCCGAGATACAATCACTGTCCAAGAGAGCGGAAAATGCTAGTAGTCAATACACCACCTCCAGATGGTTCCTAACAACTAGCGCCAATATTCTCCTCAAAAAGAGACAGTGTAGTTCAAGGTCAATTGGAGAAAACGAACAGTAAAAAACTGGCCTTGAAGATTTCACGGAAACAAATGTAATTTATAGGCCTCTGATCGCATGAAAACATTTATTACAATGGTGACAGGCTTCATATTATTTGCAGACCATCTTCAGACCATTCTCCAGTGATGGGAGGCGGAAGTGGTGAACGGATGAGGTACCTTGTGTGGAAAAACGAACGTCAATTGCTCCGTTTAGCGCCTCTGCCTGTCTGGAAATGGTCTGAATATGACCTGCAAATAGAATGAAACCGGTCACCATTGTAATAATAGTTTTTCTGTGATCATGAATATTTTCATTTTTAACTTTAAATTTTTGCACTGAGATCGCTGTTAGACCATTAATGTTTGCAAAATTCACTATTACCTCCGTTAGACCTGACAAACTGCATTTTTTTTCTTCATAAGCCCTGACTGGTTTGATGCGGCCCATCATGACTTCTTCTAGGAGTAACACTTACACCCAGTCTCTGTCGTCCAGTAGGTTTCTACCCTATAGTATCATGGATGTAATCCCCTGAGGCCTTGACACATGTCCTTTCATTCTATCCGTTCCTCTTCCACTCTTCTTATCAAGCAGTAAACTACAGTGCTTCTAGAAACCCAAAAAATAAACAAAATACCGGTGACGAGAAAGCGCTTTCGAATTCTTGTAGGGTTTTCGAAATTGGAAATGTAGCACTGGTTGTCGTGAAGGGCCACTAACTTCCGACTAAAAAAAAGTTAAACAGTGTAAATCACAGCCTCGATACCAGAGGACACAAGACTCCGCTCCTCCCTGCGGGAGCTGCCTGCTGAACACTCAGAACGGTGTGCTCCAAGTTGCTCCACTACATTATTTTACTACTTAAGTCCTTCAGCGAATAAGCCTCACGAATAGAATTCAGACAGTTTTATTGCCATTTTCTGCCCCTCCCGTTCTTATAAAACTCCGTTGTAAATAATTGTTTCATGACAAGTTTATTTCGAACAGTTGCTAGATAGTTACTATCAAGTAAACTAGTTGGCTCCTACCACAAACCATCTAGACACATTATAAAGATGTAAATCCATCATCTCCATACTGGACAAAAGTCACCTTCCACTCGACTGCTTGAAACCTTCTGTGGTATCCTCAACGGTCAAGAGAAAGACCCCACGGCTTGATCATGATTGCTATATTACATATTCTGTTCGTGGGTGTATTTCAGTTCAGTCAGACGTATGGTTCTCACCCTCTGTGCATCTGGTGTGGCCCTGCCAATAATCTGGAGGTATGTTTCTGTTGCCACCCTGACTCTCTCCCACCAAACGCTTCTCTGAAAAATGCTGGTTCCTATCAAGTATATTTTGAACAGGTGTAGGACAGTCACTAGTTTCAAGTAAACCTGACACGCTCCGACTGCAAACCCCCTAGACACATCAAAAATATATAAATTCAAAATTCACCTTCCACTTAATGCTGGAGACATTTTCTGGTATCCTCATCGGCCAAGACGACGGTCCCACGGGAAGCCCATGAATGCTATGTCACTTAATCAGCACACGGATCAATTGCAGTTCATTAAAAAGAACGGTTCTCGCCCGCTGTGCATCTGGTGTGGACCTGCCAATAATGTGGAGGGATAATGGCTCTGAGCACTATGGGACTTAAGATCTGAGGTCATCAGTCCCCTAGACTTAGAACTATCTAAACCTAACTATCTAAACCTAACTAACACACATCCATGCCCGAGGCAGGATTCGAACCTGCGACCGTAGCAGCAGCGCTGTTCCGGACTGAAGCGCCTAGAACCGCTCGACCATAGCTGCCGGCTGTGGAGGGATATTTAATGTCGAGACAATTACGGTTTATCTGGTGGACTATTACCGGGAACATGTGCACATAATGTGTATAGAGTGGATAGTTACTTCCCGAACTCAAAACTCAGCGTTCCTGATACGCTCTAGGCCAGAAGGCTGCACTGAGAGACTGGAACCCAATACAAATTACTGACATCCAGACAACTCTGGACCAGTAGTGGATAACGTTAACTTAGGCTAAGCTGTACGACCTGAGATGCCATATATGAAAGCACTGTGTATCCTGCACTGCCACAGTGACCGCACTGCTTATTGACGCTGTGCGTGTTACCGAGTCCGGCAGGGGCACACGACAGAAGTTGTTGTCATCCATGTGCAGCTACATGCCCATGCCACATGTCCGGTTCTTCTTTATATTTTGTAATGGCATTTCTGTGCGACTATACTGCCAGAATATATTTTGTGAATTTTGAAGGCTTCCAAACTGCGGACATGAGTTTGCACGTTATCCACTGAACATGTCCGCCATAATTTAGTACGTGGCTTGACAAAGTACACCAGCTCAATGTTGTGCCGTGCTTGCGCGACATCTTCGGCGCCTTAATATCGATCTGTCCAGTGTTTTTCTCTGCCCCATTGTTGGCAAACCAAAGGACGCCTGCATTCAACATGGTGCGTAAGCAGTGCCGGACATGGATATAGGTGCGTGCTCGACTGTTTTGTGGAAGTGGCTTCCTGGTAGCGGAGTTTGCAGTTGAACTTCCGGGTTTACCGAGGACGTGTGAGCGCTCTGTCGGGCCGAGCACTGCGGGAAGGAGGCTGTGTGGCCTGTGGAGTGTTACTGGCGCCATCAGGCCGGTTGGAGTTTAACTGTCAGCTACTCGAGCGTTGGTGGAGACGAGCCCGCTCAGGGAACCGTTTTGTAACAGGCGGTAATTTTGTTCTTCACTGAGATGCAAGCCACTGCGTCCTGGTTCCTTTCTGCTCTAGCTGGTACTACTAGTCCTTCCTCCGTTTCACTGTTGTGAGCCAAGGCTGTGTATCGCCGTATTTTATGGACACTTATTCGCGATATGTGGCGAACCTGGATTATACTTTTATTTCGTTGTCATCTAGCCTTGTTACAGAGTAGCGTGGCTGGGCTGTTTTTATACGCAAGCCGTACTTTATGTCAAAATATTCTCTGAAGCTACCTGCCTGGCTTAAACTCAAATAGTTCAAATGGCTCTAAGCACTATGGGACTTAACATCTTAGGTCATCAGTCCCCTAGACTTAGAACTACTTAAACCTAACTAACCTAACGACATCACACACATCCATGTCCGAGGCAGGATTCTAACCTGCGACCGTAGCAGCAGCCCGGTTCCGCACTGAAACGCCTAGAACCGCTCGGCCACAAGGACCGGCGGCTTAAACATATTGAATGGTCGCCAACATTCTTTCATTCATTAATGTCTTTTATTTTATTAGGATAGTGTTTAATTCTGCTGATACATTTGTGTTACAGCACAGATTATCCATTATTTGGTGCGTTACTTAACAGGGGGAAAACCAGAAAGTGGTCTCATCTTGCGCTCTGTGGCCTTCTCCGAATCATTTTGTAATGCAAATTCTTCATACATCAGTCGAAAATGAACCCATTTTGGTAAGAGATCTGGATGCTAGTAAGTCTGTATTACTTGTCAATTGCTGTTCTCGAACTAGCCGCCTTTGGAGTAAATATCTTGTGTTTGTTTTAATTGTCATTTCTGTCCTCCGAGCTTAATTGATTCCGTCTGTACACATGGTCGGTTACTGCCACTGTCTTCTTTCTTGTGACCTCTGAAACAAAGCGTTTGCCTTGTTTCGGTGTTTTATATTTCAGTTGTATAAGATTTAATGCTGCTGGTTTCTTCTAAATCCCACTTTGGTAAATATAAGCGACACCGTCTGTAGACGGCCTTTAGTACAAGTTTACCCTGATATTTTGGTCGGCCACTGTGCAACAAAGCTCTCTGTGTTTAATAGCCGATAACCTGCTTGCCTATTGAGGTGTGTTCAGACGTATGTTTACGAGCGTTAAAAATATTTACTAATCCATATAAATTAAGAAGCACCATTACCAACTGTAACGTTTCTTGGACAACGGCCACCCGTTAATTCAATTACTTTGTATCTGTCGTAAATGGTTTTGAAGTTCCTGTTAGTGAAATTCTGTTCACATAAGAATGGTAAGTGTTGCCATAAGTTGGCATTGTGTTCATTATGAAAACAGTATGTAAAATTATGTTACTTGAAATGACTTCACCATGGAAGACATTTGTCATTGGGCCTGAAGCCGTACTTACAGCTGCTAATAAGGGAACCTCCCCATCGCACCCCCCTCAGATTTAGTTATGAGTTGGCACAGTGGATAGGCCTTGTAAAGCTGAACACAGATCAATCGAGAAAACAGGAAGAAGGTGTGTGGAACTATGAAAAAAATAAGCAAAATATACAAACTGAGTAGTCCATAAGGACGATAGGCAACATCAAGGATAGTGCGAGCTCAGCAGCGCCGTGGTCCCGTGGTTCGCGTGAGCAGCTCCGGAACGAGAGGTCATTGGTTCAAGTCTTCTCGCGAGTTAAAATTTTAATTTCTTTATTTTCGCAAAGTTATGATCTGTCCGTTTGTTCATTGACGTCTCTGTTCACTGTAATAAGTTTAGTGTCTGTGTTTTGCGACCGCACCGCAAAACCGTGCGATTATTAGACGAAAGGACGTGCCTCTCCAATGGGAACCGAAACCATTTGATCGCAAGGTCATAGGTCAACCGATTCCTCCACAGGAAAACACGTCTGATATATTGTATACGACACTGGTGACGGCATGTACGTCACATGACAGGAATATGTTGTCGACCCACCTAACTTGTACACTTGGCGAATAGGTAAAAAGATTCTTCTACCTTGCCCGATTTAGGTTTTCTTGTGGATGTGATAATATATATATATATATACATATTCATATTTACACACAACTTATTCTTGTTTTCTTGATTGATCTGTGTTCAGTTTTTCAAGGACTATCCACTGTGCCAACTTATAACTAAATCTGAGGGGGGTGCGATGGGGAGGTTCCCTTGTAAGTATAGTCACATGCTTGATCAGTTGATATTCTTGGATTGTCTGTCAACGAGCAACGCTGTAAGACTGTTATTTGGCTGCAACTGCTAAGCGCTTTAATTATTAAAATAAATTTCATTCTGACCCCCTAACATGAGGCAAACTTTTTTATCATCTTACTCACATAAATGTCAAGGAGTGTGTATTTTTTCATTGAAAAGTCAACTTTTTCTGCCAATAAATTGCTGTGCAGGTGGTGGTCCGAATACCTTTTCACTACCAAACAGATTCCTTCCGCTTCACGTATATTTTACATTTATACAATAGATAAATTAAATAAAACGTGATCATGAAGAAGTTTATGGAAAGCAGGGAATTTAGATATAGGTAACCGAACGAAAAGAAAATTCTCTTTTTTTCCTATAATAGTCCAATGAAGGAACATGACTACAAATATGGTATTTCAGATTGTTTTTTTTCTGTTATTTTTTGAAAATTGTGATCATTTATGTGTCGCACACCCTGTTTCTGAGTAAGGCTTTCATGGTTTCAATCAAAAACCTGCTTTACGTTAAAAGACGATACACCAAATGAAAGAAATATGGTACTGGTATAAGTGGTTTTAGTGAAATCTATGTACCAACGGATTTTTGTATCACTTGATGTGGTGATGAAACCAGTATTCAACAACAAACATAGAAACACGTATTGCTGTGACAGCACTTCATAATTGCACGGAATCTCTATTTTCCTACATTCCATATACTTAGGTATTAAAAGTATTTAGCTGTAATTTCATTGATTAATTAACGTGGTCATTAATAAAATTAGTTGCAAATAAAAACTCCCTCCCCCCATGGTGTGCTTCCCTTGTCGTGGTGGTGGGGCTTGCGTGGTCAAATGATCCTGAGAGCTAGACTGGGAGTGGCTTTGCTACTATTAGGGTCTCCCATACCAGATAGGTCAAAGGCGATGGTACAGACTAAACGGGAGACCCTGGTCCTCCAGGTTGGAGGTTGGGACCAACACCCCCACGCCGTAAAAGATCATTGTTACGAAACACCAAGAAATAGCCTCGGATTCGGTATGGAACAATGGAAACGACCCCAACAATGCCAGGAGATCACAAATCAAACAGACTGCAGTGTGGCACTTGCAATGTGAAAACTCTGTTCTCACCAGGGAAGGGTATGGTCCTTGATGAAGAACTGAATAGGTACAGGCTAGACATAGTGGCACTGCAAGAAATGAGATGGACTGGAGAAGGAATACATAAAGAAAAGTGGTATAGATACTTCCTCAGTGGAAATAAAGAAGGTAAACATGAGTTTGGAGTGGGCTTTGCAGTAGCCAACAGAGTAAGGGGAATTATCATGGATATCAAAGCTATTAATTAAGGAATATGCTGGATAAGAATAAAAGGAAAATTCAACAACGTGACTCTGGTTTCACTCCATGCACCTACAGAAGATTAAGATGACAGTGGAAAAGACAATTTCTACCAATAGCTAGAATCGGTGTATGAAGATGCATCATCATACGATGTGAAGGTTTTCCTTGTTGATGCCAATGCTAAAGTAGGAAGAGAAGATATTTTGAGACCTTGGATGGTTCAATGATAGGTATAGAGATTCTGTCACCAAGAGAAAAGCAGAGAAACTGCTGTGGCTGACGAACGAACAGAATGAAAGAACAAGGTTGGGATACATAATGCAACCTGTAGTCTTATATGGAGCAGAAACCTGGACCATCATCCAAAAGACGGAAAGAAATCTCCTGACATTTGAGAATGCCATCCTCAGAAAGATTTTTGGGCCAGTGGAGGATGGAGATGAATGGATGGAAAGGACGAACTGTGAATTGCAGGAGCTTTGCAAGTCGATGGACATCGTGGCAGTGATCAAAGAAAGAAGACTGAAGTATGGACACGTAATGCGTCGAGAAGACCAGATCATCAGGCAGGTAGTGGACGAAGATATTAGAGGTAAGAGACCACGGGGAAGATCACGACTCCTATGGATTGATCAGATCAGAGAGGATATGAGTGCGCTGGAGCTACCTGAAAAAGAATGCATGGACCGAGGGCGCTGGAGGAGGCTGATTGGTGAGGCCAATGCAGTAAGTAAGTAAGTAAATAAAAACTGTGTGCTACTAAAAATGTCGCGTAGTTGATTAGGCCACAGACAATTAAACATGAATCTTTCGTCTTGTTTTTATTATGTGCTATGCGTGACTTTATCAAATGGCCTTACTCCTAGCATGAAGTTGGTACTCCTTTAAGCACTACAAGCTAGTTTCAAGTGTGAGTTCCATCTGAATTTCACAATGCATGTGGATACATTATTCTTGTAAATATTATAAGACAGGATTCACGTGACATGCTAAGCTATGAAGGGCATCGCCGCCAATGGACATAACAACGGAGCAGGTATGCATAAACAACGTACACACAACGCATTGATGTTAATCTTACCGCCATACTTGATATTTAACTTTATGTTCCTGAAGGATGTCACTTGAACAGTTCGATTTTTACTAACATTTGAAAAGTAGCCACTTAAGTATACAATGAAAGTGATTTCCGAAACAAAATCTTCTTCAGAGTGTTTTCTGACCCTCTATGAGGTCTCGTTCCCCATTTTCTTTTGTTGCGGCTCCTTTTTCTGTCCACACTTGCCGTCAGTAGCTTGAATTAGAAGTTCTATCGCATCGGCTGTTCGGTGAACAATTTGCCACTAGCGGGTCATCTCCGTTCATTGAGTTATTTATCCCACTTCTAATGAATGTCTGGCTTATCTGCATCAGTAGTTGCGTAATTTTATACTGGTTTTCACTGTGAAATGATTATCTTTCACAATAAACTTTATATTTTGATTACTTTAATCCTATATTTCTGATATAAACTTCATTCCATCCAGCAGTAGATTGTAGCCTTCCACTGCAATAACCAGAACGCAGTTACGTTTCTACTTCCAGCGCCTCTAGTGGGCTCTTCAGTTTCACCTACTATGCATGGAATTCAAGTGCTTATAGTGTGTTACAGATATTAGTTTGACTGTGCAATTTAATTTTTTTATTATTTTGCTGTTCACCTCCGTCTCTCTTTTTCAACAGATCGTCCGATGATGACTTGATAAGGAATCTAAATTGGTTATGATACACTTTGCGTGTCCTAATGTTGAAATCATCGGCAACCTCTGGTGACTCGCGGCCCTGATTCAGCTACATACTCAAGCTCGCGGGCAGCGCACCAAAGTTCTTGATGAATAATGGAGCGAAGAATCATTAAATTGGTTTTCTCAGTAGTCAGGTTCTTATTTAATATGTTAACAAAACCTTTTCGTGAATCGGCCACGGCAGGTGTTCGAACTGGACAAATTTCAGCAAATTTACTCCACTGCAAATTGGACGTTTCAACGATTTTTTTTCACTTCTTCAAAAATATCTTCTCCATTGGTGATTCCCTTTCAAGGTTATATGCTAAGAACTCTTTCGTTACGCTGCGCTTCACACCTACACCACGAACAAAAATGGCTTAGTGAGCTGTGTTTGACTCATCAGTGCTCTCTTCCAAAGCGATGACAAAATCATCGAAAGCAGCAGCTTGATCACACGAACGTTTTTTAAATTTCGTAAATCATCATACCAATTCCTCCAGCAACTGTTCTTCTCAATAAAATACTTGTTCGGCAACTTTTTCTTCATCGACAAAAAAACACATCTGTAATGTCAAACAGGCACTCTATGAATTCACCTTCAGCAAAAGGCTTTAACGATTTGGCAATTTTTCTACTAATTATAAAACTATCTTTAATGGGGTTGACGCACTGTTTGCCAAACATTTGCCTTTGCTTGTCCTTGCTCTATCTGCAAATGTGTTCCGTAGAAAGGGGTCTTTTCACATTATATTCCTCTACAACAGATATTCACTACGCAACAATTAAACAGGTTTATCTGTGTAAAAGGTGAAGAAGTATTCCTCCGTCCATTTCTTCTGCTGTTGATGACATTCAGCATCAACGTTTCCCATCTTAAAGCCAGACACTTTGCGAATGAACTGTGAAGAAGTACGGGAACACTTTCACGAAACTAGGAAACAATTATCACAGAAGTTTACGCTCCAACCGACAGCAAATAACTACTTTGTTCATCGAATAATAGCCAGTGTGCCCATGGTTCAAACAGCCAGAATAAATCGCGAGTAGTCAGTGATTTTCGTGCCACTATCGCTTGCTTCCAACGTTTGTGATCTGTCAGTGTATAGTACAGACATAGCCAATAAGCAGCAAATAATGTGGGTGTGGTGGATGGCCGGCTGCGAGGAGAGTTGGCGAAAAGCAGGAGCTTGTAAGTTTGGCTGGGCAGGCAGATTGAGGGCTATTGGAGTTGAATCGGAGGTACCCCGCGAGTGTAAACAGTCGACGCTGCCGTAATAGTGCATGTGTGCACATTCAGCTGAGCAGTGCCGATGGCTGCAAGGAGAGAAGAGACTGCGCGGTCTGTTGTGGCTGTCAAGTTTGAATTAAGGCCTGCTGAGCGGACGCACTATGGATTAGTCTACTACAGTACTTTGCGGTAAATGACAGACTTGTGTGTTTAGTCAGTCTCTAATGACTCAGCACCGTGTTCACCAGGGTTCATTATTGTGTAAACTGAGTACAAAAGGTGCGTACCCTTAGTGGAGTTTCCAGATTTATGAAATTATATTGCTGTTACAATATGGTCGCAATTGTAGCTAGCGGTTATATTGTGCACATATGTGTCTGGCGATTTACGATTTGGGACAGTCAATTTCCAACAGTTTTCTGTTGCTTCTTTCGTCTTGTAATTCATGTGATAAGTTTCAGGCGGTCACGACATTAAGTTTCTGGGACATTAATATCTTCACTGGCATAATGTGCCCTTAAACCCCCGACTTCATTTGCTGTGAATATCTGAAACGAGTGATCTTGTTGATTATGCTTTCGTTGCCATTTATCGGTTGCGGCTGCCGTTATCTCAAAAGGTAAATGTTTTTTTATCATTCATCATTATTTGAACTGATATGTTTAGGTTGGGCCTTAGGTAGTATTTAAGGTAACTTAGTAGTTAATTACGTTACTAAACTGTGTGACTTTTGACAGCTTCATTAGCACTAAATTATTATTTTATGGCTGTAACCGACCCTATTTTTACTTACGATAATGTGGAATTTGCTTTCCTCAAACTTAAAATTGGCAGTCGGCCGTTACTATGTACAAGGGGTCACGTAACTGAAAATTGCCTCTGACACCTCTCTGCTTGAGGTGACCAGTGTTCTAATACTGGTTTACTTGGTGCCTCCAAAAACTACAATTCTGTACTGTTCCCCTTCAGTAGTGTAAACAGATATAGCTTACTGTTGGTTATTTACCTACTTATATTAAGTACCTTTAGACCGTTCTTGTAAGACTATTATGTACTGTTACCTTGTACACCGATTGCTTGAAATGACCCGCGTCACGTTTATAGCGTAGTCCTGTTAAGTTTTCATTACGTAATTAAATTTGAAATTTGTCTTAACAATGTTTCTTTACGCAGAAGTTCTTTCTTCCGGTTCTGAAACGGACCATAGGCTGCTTAACAGTTAATCGTTACTTTTGAGACTCTTATCAGAATTACTTGAACTTTTCTTACTATATTACTGTAATACCTTTGATGTAGGCCGTGTAGCTATGGCAGCAGCGGCGTAGCTGCCTTATACAGACTTGTTTTTTGCACTAGCTTCAATCTGAATATGAGTGCCATGGTACTGTATTTAAAACTTGTGTAGAGGCAGAGTTTTATGACCGTGAGTGCTGGACAAAATTTGTTTCTTAAATCTGTCCCTCAACACTGTAATTTACCTTTTGCCTAGGAAATTGTGTGATAATAGCGTCCAAGATTTCAATACTGATACAGGCGATGCGGTAATTCCAATGAAACTACACTCCTGGAAATGGAAAAAAGAACACATTGACACCGGTGTGTCAGACCCACCATACTTGCTCCGGACACTGCGAGAGGGCTGTACAAGCAATGATCACACGCACGGCACAGCGGACACACCAGGAACCGCGGTGTTGGCCGTCGAATGGCGCTAGCTGCGCAGCATTTGTGCACCGCCGCCGTCAGTGTCAGCCAGTTTGCCGTGGCATACGGAGCTCCATCGCAGTCTTTAACACTGGTAGCATGCCGCGACAGCGTGGACGTGAACCGTATGTGCAGTTGACGGACTTTGAGCGAGGGCGTATAGTGGGCATGCGGGAGGCCGGGTGGACGTACCGCCGAATTGCTCAACACGTGGGGCGTGAGGTCTCCACAGTACATCGATGTTGTCGCCAGTGGTCGGCGGAAGGTGCACGTGCCCGTCGACCTGGGACCGGACCGCAGCGACGCACGGATGCACGCCAAGACCGTAGGATCCTACGCAGTGCCGTAGGGGACCGCACCGCCACTTCCCAGCAAATTAGGGACACTGTTGCTCCTGGGGTATCGGCGAGGACCATTCGCAACCGTCTCCATGAAGCTGGGCTACGGTCCCGCACACCGTTAGGCCGTCTTCCGCTCACGCCCCAACATCGTGTAGCCCACCTCCAGTGGTGTCGCGACAGGCGTGAATGGAGGGACGAATGGAGACGTGTCGTCCTCAGCGATGACAGTCGCTTCTGCCTTGGTGCCAATGATGGTCGTATGCGTGTTTGGCGCCGTGCAGGTGAGCGCCACAATCAGGACTGCATACGACCGAGGCACACAGGGCCAACACCCGGCATCATGGTGTGGGGAGCGATCTCCTACACTGGCCGTACACCACTGGTGATCGTCGAGGGGACACTGAATAGTGCACGGTACATCCAAACCGTCATCGAACCCATCGTTCTACCATTCCTAGACCGGCAAGGGAACTTGCTGTTCCAACAGGACAATGCACGTCCGCATGTATCCCGTGCCACCCAACGTGCTCTAGAAGGTGTAAGTCAACTACCCTGGCCAGCAAGATCTCCGGATCTGTCCCCCATTGAGCATGTTTGGGACTGGATGAAGCGTCGTCTCACGCGGTCTGCACGTCCAGCACGAACGCTGGTCCAACTGAGGCGCCAGGTGGAAATGGCATGGCAAGCCGTTCCACAGGACTACATCCAGCATCTCTACGATCGTCTCCATGGGAGAATAGCAGCCTGCATTGCTGCGAAAGGTGGATATACACTGTACTAGTGCCGACATTGTGCATGCTCTGTTGCCTGTGTCTATGTGCCTGTGGTTCTGTCAGTGTGATCATGTGATGTATCTGACCCCAGGAATGTGTCAATAAAGTTTCCCCTTCCTGGGACAATGAATTCACGGTGTTCTTATTTCAATTTCCAGGAGTGTATATGGCTCCACAGATCTTTTCGAGTCTCAAACGTCTGTAATGTAAAAGTGCAAACTGAAGCGACGAATGAAAATTCTTACCGAGGCAAGGAGTCGAATCCAGACCTTGGTACTAATTCTCATTTTGCACTTCAGTCTGTATATGTACATCATAGATGTTTGACAGTGGGAATTGTCTGTGGGGCCATATAGTTTCATTTAAGTAAAGCATCTATGGGTGGATATCATGTTTCATGCAAAATCCTCCGTTCCCCCCCCCCCCACCATCTCCCCGCCACCCTCGCCCATGGGTTCGACGTTGAGGCTCTATTCCATTTGGAATTTGTCTGCGGACAGAAGCGTGCAGTTTTGCAAACCCGCTGTGCCAGGTTGGCGTAGTAATAAGCGCATCTGACTGGTGAGCTGGAGACCCATGTTCGAATCTTAGCCTCTATATATGGTTGTTGTGGTCTTCAGTCTTGAGACTGGTTTGATGCAGCTCTACAGGCTACTCTATCCTGTGCAAGTTTCTTAATCTCCCAGTAACTACTGCAGCATACATCCTTCTGAATCTGCTTATTGTATTCATCTCTTGGTCTCCCTCTACGATTTTTACCCTCCACGCTGCCCTCCCATACTAAACTGGTGATCCCTTGATGCCTCAGAAAATGGCCTACCAACCGATCCCTTCTTATAGTCAAGTTATGCCACAAACTCCTCTTCTCCCCAATTCTATTCAACACCTCCTCTTTAGCTATGTGATCTACCCATCTGATCTTCAGCATTCTACTGTAGCACCACATTTCGAAAGCTTCTATTCTCTTCTTGTCTAAACTATTTATTGTCCATGTTTCACTTTCGTACATGGCCACACTCCATACAAATACTTTCAGAAAGGACTTCCTGACACTTACATCAATACTCAATGTTAACAAATTTCTCTTCTTCAGAAACGCTTTCCTTGGCCTTGCCTCTCTACTTCGACCATCATCAGTTATTTTGCTCCCCAAATAGCAAAACTCCTTTACTACTTTAAGTGTCTCATTTCCTAATCTAATTCCCTCAGCATCGCCCGACTTAATTCGACTACATTCCATTATCCTCGTTTTGCTTTTGTTGATGTTCATCTTATACCCTCTCTTCTAGACACTGTCCATTTCGTTCAACTGCTCTTCCAAGTCCTTTGCTGTCTCTGACAGAATTACAATACCATCGGCGAACCTCAAAGTTTTTATTTACTGGCTGGCTCTGAGCACTACGGGACTTAACATCTATGGTCATCACTCCCCTAGAACTTTGAACTACTTAAACCTAACTAACCTAAGGACATCACACACATCCACGCCCGAGGCAGGATTCGAACCTGCGACCGTAGCAGTCGCGCGGCTCCAGACTGAGCGCCTAGAACCGCTAGACCACCGCGGCCGGCAAAGTTTTTATTTCTTCTCCGTGGATTTTAATACCTACTGCGAAGTTTTCTTTTGTTTCCATTACTGCTTCATCAATATACAGATTCAATAGTATCGGGGAGAGGCTACAAACCTGTCTCACTCCTTTCCCAACCACTGCTCCCCTTTCATGCCCCTCGACTCATATAACTGCCAACTACTTTCTGTACAAATTGTAAATGGCCTTTCGCTCCATATGTTTTACCCCTGCCACCTTCAGAATTTGAAAGAGAGTATTCCAGTCAACATTGTCAAAAGCTTTCTCTAAGTCTACAAATGCTAGAAACGTAGGTTTGCCTTTCCTTAATTTTTCTTCTAAGATAAGTCGTAGTGTCAGTATTGCCTCACGTGTTCCAACATTTCTACGGAATCCAAACTGATCTTCCCCGTGGTCGGCTTCTACCACTTTTTCCATTCGTCTGTAAAGAATTTTGCAGCTGTGACTTATTAAACTGATACTTGGGTAATTTTCACATCTGCCAACACCTGCTTTCTTTGGGATTGGAATTATTATATTCTTCTAGAAGTCTGAGGGAGTTTCGCCTGTCTCATACATTTTGCTCACCATATGGTAGAGTTTTGTCAGGAGTGGCTCTCCCAAGGCTGTCAGTAGTTCTAATGGAATGTTGTCTACTCCCGGGGCCTTGTTTCGACTCAGGTCTTTAAGTGCTCTGTCAAACTCTTCACGCAGTATCGTATCTCTAATTTCATCTTCATCTACATCCTCTTCCATTTCCATAATATTGTTCTCCAGAATATCGCCCCTGTATAGACCCTCTATATACTCCTTCCACCCTTCTGCTTTCCCTTCTTTGCTTGGAACTGGGTTTCCATCTGAGCTCTTGATATTCATGCAAGTGGTTATCTTTTCTCCAAAGGTCTCTCTAATTTTCCTGTACGCAGTATCTATCTTACCCCTCGCGAGGTAAGCCTCTACATCCTTACATTTGTCCTCTAGCCATTCCTGCTTAGCCAGTATGCACTTCCTGTCGATCTCGGTTTTGAGACGTTTGTATTCCTTTTTGCCTGCTTCATTTACTGCATTTTTATATTTTCTTCTTTCATCAATTAAATTAAATATATCTTCTGTTACCCAAGGATTTCTACAAACCCTCGTGTGTTTACCTACTTGATCCTCTGCTGCCTTCACTATTTCATCACTCAAAGCTACCCATCGTTCTTCTACTGTATTTCATTTCCCCATTCCTGACAATTGTTGCCTTATGCTCTCCCTGAAACTCTGTACAACCTCTGTTTTAATCAGTTTACCCAGGTCCCATCACCTTAAATTCCCACCTCTTTGCAGTTTCTTTATTTTAATCTACAGTTCATAACCAATAGATTGTGGTCATTGTTCACATCTGCCCCTGGAAATGTCTTACAATTTAAAACCTGGTTCCTAAATAAGCTGCAAATCCGAGGCTTCAGTTTGCGCATATACATCATAGATTCTTGAGACTCTTAAAGATCTGTGGAACGATGTAGTTTTATTGGAATGCGTAACGAGCGGAGACCAGTGCGAGCGCCTCGTTATCTCTCGCAAGAATTTCTTCCGCGGACTGGACTAAAACCGATCGCGGGCCGAATGCGCCCTGCGGGCTACCGGTTGCCCATCCAAGGTCTATAATACAGTTCCTGTGTTCCACTATGGCAATACTCCTGTTTATCAGTACATACATTAAACTGGCAATCACATACATTAAATCAATACAAGAAAATTCGTAGAATCCATCAGCAGGCAGCAACTATATCTATATCTTATTAAGCGTTCAGCTTCCATTCTGTGATAAGAACTTTCGTATTTTATACAAAAATTTTATTGGTGCTCAAGTAAGTAACTAAAATATCGTGACATTTGCATCTCCTCAGATACCTTAGGATACAGTGTAACTGCAACTGTATAACTTAATTTTTATACTAAACCCGGTATTTGAAGAGAATGATATGAAATACGAAATCTCTCGTGTGCGGTAGTTACTGCGCCATCAGCGAACTGTAGGCTAACACGTCTTTCAATTTGACTAGTTATGGTAAATTTATTAGGACGACTGGAGTAAGGCTGATAATGTTTTTCAATATTTCTTTGGCCTGCCGCTTTGCGGGTACAAATTGTATAAAATGCTTATTATCAATCATCCAACAGAGCTGAATTTTTATATACTTTTTAGAGCAGCTACGATTTCAAGCATGGGTCATTTTCAGGCTGTACTCAGTAAGACCGTAAATGCTATATTGCAAATATTTGAAAAATAGAATTTGCGATGTTATTGAGTACCGCATAAAAAATGAGCCTCCTCAAAAACGGTAGGAATAAAATAAAAAATTACCAAAAGTAGCTCTAATGGACTATCATTACAATGGATTTTATTGAAATCGGTGTGTCCTGCCAGTCCTCTAAAAAAATAATAGTAATAAAAAAAGAGTGTTAAAATGCACAATTTAGTAGTGCAACTGTTGCGTTTCTCATTTCCCGAGCGGTCCTCTGAACAAACGTGCCTTAGCCAATTTGGAATGACGTAGGCTTGTAAGTGCCGTTACTGTAATGCTGCACCAGTTTTTTAAGAGTAATTACATTAAATTTTTTGTATAATGTACATAGGAAACTATTAAATACTTTTATAATCACAAATGATATGAAGAGGTCAGAAGCTTCCGTGTTCTCTCCGTTTAGGTGCTAGTTTTCCAACAGCCGAGAAGCTGACAGCTAGCCGTCCAATCCTCGTATGCGATCGAAAGCTTCAATCTGCCAGAAACTCCCACCCAGATCGAGCGCACAGTTTTAATCTGTCAGGGCATTTCAATAAAACGTGTACTCGTGGAAACAGAGGAATTTGTTTTGGAAACGGTGGAGTCTGCCACTAATCAGAAAGGGATATCTGGGCGCCATACTACTACGCCTTCAGCAATAGATGTACTGTTACCAAAAATGATCAGCGTCCCATATTGTTAAGAATATTTGCCCTTTGACGTTAACTGAAGAAAACTTTATCAGTCAAGATCGCTAAGACAGCATTTTATTGGACGATCGGTTTCGACAGTGTTAAGTTCTCATTATCGGAGTTCAGATTTAATTTTCTCTTTTTACAAAATACACTGTAGGTCGCTCGCAGACTGTAATGTCAGGTATATTCTCGTATATCTCTCTAATGAGATTAGGTTCGCTTTCTTATACTGGATTACCGATAACCACAGGAAATACAACATAAACGAGAGTTAACGGACTGGTCACGGAAAGGAGTCTATTCATGAGGTTTTAAACATATTCAAGAATTACATGCAAACATATTTTGTGGGAGAAATATTTGTTCGCAACACAGATAAGTAGAACGAGCGTATGGATATGCAAGGAAATCCAAACGGTTCCTTAATTTGTACACAATTTTTTGTCGGTGTGTGTCATAGAAGTTTTACGACGGAATTTAATAGTCGTTGTACATTTTCTTTCAAAGCGGTTAGCGAACAATAAAAAACCCAAATCAAAAATACTCTCAGTATCACTTACCTTAAGACATGCGGGGTAACGTATTACGGACTTTCAAATGGCGTTAGGACGCTCTTAGAAATATAGAGAACGGATACTATATAAAGAAGCAGCCCATGCGGACCAAATTGTGGATGAAGCTTGATCATAGCTGTACGTTTTACATCTATCGAAAGAAACCTAATTGTGCTGGCGTGGATTCGGGAAAATAGCACTCTCTTCGACTGCGCTCAGTTCCTCACTAAATACATTACTATATGAAAGCGTTTATCCTTCAGATATTATTGTAATTTGTATAGACCAAGAAGTGGAGTCATCATTGAACTGAACCAAGGACACCAAGAAGGTTTTGTGTATAACGTGATTGTTTCATAAGAAACTAGGTGTGCAGCTGGATATACCCTGTCTTTCGATAGCAATTTGTTTGCCACAACGGTTGTACTTGTAACTTTCGGTTATGTCACCTTGAGTTTCAAAAACTTAGGTTCTGTAGATCTCTCGGCGCCTAACATGGTATAAACTTAACAGGGCAACATGTATCAGGAGTAGAAGTGTGAAACCGGAATTTCCCTATAGATGGTGCTAGCCGACAGTGTAGGGCCAGTGGGACCGATGCTGTAGCGCCATCTGCTTCCTGGAACGGCTGAAGACGATTGTCAACACACAGTAAACCAAGTTCCATACATTGGTATCTGTTTCAAACCCGTAAATATGTCGAGTTTTGAAACTTCCTGGCAGATTAAAACTGTGTGCCGGACCGAGACTCGCACTCGGGAAACATCCCCCAGGCTGTGGCTAAGCCATGTCTCCGCAATATCCTTTATTCCAGGAGTGCTAGTTCTTCAAGGTTCGGAGAAGAGCTTCTGTAAAGTTTGGAAGGTAGGAGACGAGATACTGCAAGAACTGAAGCTGTGAGGAGGGATCGTGAGTCGCGCTTGAGCAGCTCAGTCGGTAGAACACTCGTCCACGAAAGGCAAAGGTCCCGAGTTCGAGTCTCGGTCCGGCATACAGTTCTAATTTGCCAGGAAGTTTCATATCAGCGCACACTCGGCTGCACATTTAAAGTTTTATTTTAGAATGACGAGTTTTGTGCCTACGAACTACGATTTGCAGACAGCATTGGTTTTCTGTTATTTGAATAAAACTGCTGCAGAATCGCCACGAATGCTTGTCGAAGCTTTCCGCTAACATGCTCTTTGGAAAACACAGTGTTTCGAATGGTTCAAAAATTCAAAAGTGGTGATTTTGACGTGAAAAACGACGAGTGCGGGAAACCACCGAAAAAGTTCGACGACAACGAATTGCAGGCTTTATTGGATGAAGATGATACTCAAACTCAACAGCATCTCGCGGAAGAACTGAATGTGACACAGAAAGCCGTTTCTCTTCGGTTGAAAGCTAAGGGAAAGGTACAGAAAGTGGAAAAACGGGTTCCCCATGAACTGAATGAAAGACAGCAAGCACGTCGAAAGACCACTCGTGAAATGCTGCTCGCCAGTTACAAAGGCAGCCGTTTTTCCATCGCATAGACACAGATAATGAAAATTGATGTATTCTGAGAACCCTAAGCGACGTAAATCATGGGTAAATCGAGGCAAGCCATCGACATCCACCGCAAGACCAAATTGCTTTGGAAAGAAAGCAATTCTCTGTGTTTGGTGAGTCAGAAGGGTATCATCTATTATCAACTGCCAAAACCTGTGAAAACCGTTAACTCAGATCGCTACCAACAACAAATGATCGATTTAAATAGAGCATTACGTGGAAAATGACCGGAATATGAATAAAGACAACACAGTCATATTTCTGCTTGATAGCGCCTCATAACGCACAGCAAAACGGGTCAGGCAAACGATCAAGCCGTTCAGTTTAGAAATACTAGGGCATGAGGCTTATTATCCAGACTTGGCTCAGTCTGATTATCATCTGTTTGCATCAATGGGACTAGCTCTCCCTCAACAACGCTTGAATTCGTATGAAAATGTACGAAAATATCTCGTTGACTGGTTCACTCCAAGAGATGAACTGTGTTTTGTGCCTTTCCTTTTTTTTGCATGGCATTCAAAGCCTGCGGGAGAAGTGGGAGAAATGTATAAACAGCAATGTGAATTATTTTGAATACCCAACCAAATTCCAGTTTCATACTTCTACACCTGGTAGTGTCGGGAGATCTGCAACCTTTGGTGCTTAGTAAGTCTATCTGCAGTCTCTGTTGCGTGTCTACTGCTATTATACGCGAGATATCACCTAATTACTTCTTCTACATAACGGTTTCTGCAAATATTAATACACAAAAACAGGGCATGAAAATATAAAACATGTCAGTTAGCTGAAAGAGTTCATTTGCACAAAATAGTCGTTAACAGATGTTAATAAATTTTGTCTAATTGCGCGGTTGTAAAGTACTTTTTTAAGTGTCAAATTCCTTTTAAAGTACTGATATGTTGGTTTGTTTACCTCTGATTTAAGCGCACACAGAAAACAACGCTTCTGAGGATTTAAGTAATGTTAAGTATTAGTTTAAAGCGTATTTAATCGTTTACATTGATTTTACATTTGTACAACCTATTGCACGCTTTCGTAGAGTGACTGACGATTCCGATACGGGCAACAGGTTCCACTGTGACCAAGAATTTCTTTGATACTTGGAAAATAATTATTTCTTCCTTACGGCAAGAGATTGCAAAATAGCCTGTAAGAGCGCTTAATGAATAAGATTAAATTTGAGTTGAGGAACATGAAATACAAGGTGCGACAATACAGAAATGAGACTGATATGAAAAAAAAATGTTGCTTATCGTTTTAGTCAAGTTCAGTGTAGTCTCCTTCAAAGTAGTTCCCTTCTGATTGCACAAACTTTTTCCAGCGCTTCTGCCATTGATGGTAACATTTCTGGAACTCATCTTCTGTAATATCCTCCAAGAACCTCGTCACAGCTTTTTGGACCTCTTGTGTTGTTTGAAAATGGTGTCCCTTGACCGCAGTTTTGACTCTTGCAAATAGAAAAAGTTCGCACGGAGCAATATCTGGTGAATAAGGTGGTTGTGGTAGTACTGAAATTTGTTTTGAGGTTAAAAATTGCTGTACTGACAGAGCAGTATGGGATGGCGCATTATCGTGATGCAGAATCCAGTTATCAGAAATGTTGGCACGGACACAAAGAACTCTTTTACGAAGTCTTTCTAAAATTTATTTGTAGTAATATTGGTTAACTGTTTGTACATGAGGCACCCACTCCTTATGAACAATTCCCTTGGAATCAAAGAAGCACACAAGTATGCATTGCACTTTTGACTTTGACATGCAAGGTTTTTTTGGTCTGGGTGATCCCTTTGAGCACCATTGCGAACTTTGGCGTTTTGTCTCTGGATCGTACTGAAAAAAACAACTTTCATCACCGGTGATAACACGGCTCAATAATTCTGGATTGATTTCCGTTTGCTCTAACACATCGGCTGCCACATTTTTCCGTGTTTCTCGCTGTTGTGGTGTGAGCTTTTTGGGGACAATTTTTGCACAAATCTTTCTCATACCAAGATCTTCAGTTGTTATTAGACGAACCGTTTCTCGATTGATGTTCAGTTCTTTTGCAATGATTTTCACTGATAACCTTCGATCATATCGTACTAGTTCACGCACCCTGGCCAAGTTGACATCCGTCCGTGAGGCTGATGGTCGTCCACTGAGGTCTTCATATTCAACATTCATTCTGCCTTCACTAAACATTTTATGCCAACCAAAAGCTTGACCTCTTAACATAACCTCCTCTCCAAAAGCCCTCTGAAGCTTACCGTTTTCACCCAATTTAACGCAAAAAGAAATCGCATACCGTTGTGCAATATTATGCGGTTCCATTTCAGTGATGAGAGACACAAACATGTGTTGACTTACTACAACACAACTCACGGTTGAGCAGTTCCATCGATGTGCTACTTGGACTAGAAGCAGCTTATAGACCAAGGTCAAAGATATTATGCCTATGCAAGCCTGCAGGGTTGCCACATCTTGCAAAGAAAATGAGTCTCATTACTTTATTGTCGCACCTCGTATAGCGTACTGCAGTGATCGGTGCTTCGTACGATCCTGTTGTCGACCTAATTTTGTGATTTATCCGGGAAATTGGAGAAATCTTCAAAAGTTGAGGTAGTCGTTGATTACGGTGGTATTTTGAGAAGGGGTGCAGCCACAGCCATGCCAGGCACAGCTAAGAGAATAACAGAACAAAATTGCAACCTGTTAACGGCATATAGTTTACTCCTAATTCATACTTTGACTCGTATTACGCAATTTCAAAAGTATGAAAACGACTTCACTTATGGGAATCGGATTTAGAGGTCAATTGGAAAACAATGGACAAGGTTATGTCTGTGGTAGATATTTAGGCAGGTAATAAACTGTGGCGACACCAGCACATGGGTAAGTCAACCAAAGACCCCAGTTCTGGCTTTGTACTTTGAAAGCTTTCTGAATGTGTTCAACTGCTGATGGCATTTCTAGGATACACTGCGTACTTTTACTTAATATTATCTTAGGGCATAATTTTATGGGGTAATGTAGTTAAAATCACAAATGATTCACTCCCCTGGGGTATACAATAGTAATATTGTATGAAATTTATAACTGAACATCTTCAAGAGGCCTGCTCGTGGACCTCGAGATTCTTATACTTACTTGCCAATAGGTAAACTCTAAAGCTATTAGTGATTAAAAACATGAATGAAATTTAGAACTCAAAACTACAGCACCAGAAATTTAAAAAAATTGATGTAGAGAATGCGCGCCCATCTAGGGTTCAAAATTACGTTTTATATTCCGGTATAAAAGCCGAAAGCAAATTACCGATATATATAAGGAAATAAACTGTAAATCCCAAGATATTAAAAAAAAAGAGAGTACCTCATTAGCCACCCCTCTATCTATCACAATAGTCATACTTAGGAATGTAAATTCCCCACAACTCTAAATTCATATTAGAA
This sequence comes from Schistocerca nitens, assembly GCF_023898315.1. Classification (NCBI taxonomy): domain Eukaryota; kingdom Metazoa; phylum Arthropoda; class Insecta; order Orthoptera; family Acrididae; genus Schistocerca; species Schistocerca nitens. The sequence continues at coordinate 653,115,867 of NC_064617.1, forward strand.
GGAGCTACGTGCATTTGCTTTATTAGATAAGTCAAAAGCTGGATTTTATAAAAGTAACTGTTTCTCTCCCAAAGTTCGTAAAAATTAACAAGTGTCCCTGTCAACAGTCGTCAGGAGCAGTTTCTATGGTCCTTCGGTATATGTTTGGAATTTCGTATTTGCAATGTGTAGCCTACACAGGCCAAACAAGTACCGCTCATGTCTTTCATCCGACGCACAGAGTCGATGGAAAGCGTCGGTTTGTTTCCCGGTACAAACAAATTGATTTTCTAAAAAAGTATACGTAACCTTTCGATAGAATGGATCCTTATTGCTCTACTGCGATATTCGTTTTACCTATAGAAATAACAGGGACAGTAAAACAAAAAGAATAACCTACACTCCACCAGCGACAGCACTGCCCTGGCCCAAGCCGACTGCCACCGCCCTAGGCTGCTCATTTGCTGCTGGAGTACTGCTAACTATTCATCTTTTACTCTGCCTGTTAATACATATCGATAAAACGAATATCGTACTAGACCAATCTGGGACCTCTCTTTCGAATGGGCACATACAATCAAGGTTGTTAGAAATTTTGCTTGTAACGGGAAACGCACCGACGTTCTCCGTCGAGTCTGGACATTGCATGAAAAACGTGATGAGTAGTATTTGTTTTGACTCCATCTCCAGACTGCAAAAAACGAAATCGCAAATATCTACCGAAACACCACAGAAATTGCTTTTTACAGCTCTAGGAGGGAAAATCGGTATAAAGTAATTCAGAAATATTTTCCGTAATTGTCAATTATGGTAGATAGAACTGGTCCTAATTTGCTAGTAATATACAGAAATACGCTGCAGTGACTGACTCCTTGTGTCTATTATTGCATATTTTGTCTCGTACCATGTTCCATTCTTAATGGAATTTACGGAACACGATAAATGAATGAAATGAACCAATGAACGAAGGCAAGACTTATCTATGAAATGAACAGTTTTATAACTGCTGAGTGAGCAGATTAATAATTACGAAGTATTTTCTTTCTCATTACTTTGCCTTTTTTTCTTTCCCTTTCACACTGTAGAGAGTTTCAGTAGATCAAACTTTTTTTGTTCATGTTTTGTATTTGCGAAATTATGGAATTCTTATTTACCGTTTTCTTCTGTTATGTTAAAAATACAGTTGAATGCAGGTGTACGGTTTTGGTTTCGTGCGAAAGTGTAAAACACTGTAATTTCTGTAATGTTATTGACAGAAGTTAAGCTTTAAAATCGTAAGGTCGACAGGGAAACGGAAACAGAGGTGATAAGAAGCGAGTAAAAGGCTCGCGGACGTGTCGTCAGTGAGAGGAAGAGTGTGCTCGTGGCCGTAGCTTTGTACTGGTTATTTTTGGTGTAATCTTATGATTGTGGAACTTAACCACGCACGCTGAACCTAAAACTGAAAGAATTACGGTGCTTCATATCATGGCCTACAACTCTAAACTGAAGCTTGAGAAATCGATGTACAGTCAGCAGAGCCTCGTAGCCTCGTGGTTACAGAGTGGACGGTTATTGGTGTGTAACATGAACTGTTACGATGCAGTCTGCAACTTTAAAATACAAACACATTATAGTACTATCATACTGTAGATTGTTGATTCGCTAAATGAGCTTGAGAAAGACAATGTGTGGACAGTGAAGTAAAGATTTTGCCTATTGGGTGATTTTCGCTGCGTATAGTGAGCTGTAAACCTAGGAAACACACAGATTAGCATTATTATATTATAATTAGCATTATTATAGTATAATACTTACATACCGTGTCTTTGCCAAATAAACAGAAAGCTATTTGTTTGGACAGATAAAGAGTTGAGCGCTTACTATGTACAGTGCAAGCTGTGGCACTGTGCTAAAAGATTTAAGTTGTTGCTACGCACTAAATATTCACGAAATAATGACAATAGGAACAATGCAGCGCCGTAACTGTGAAGCGACGTTTTGACAAGTTAAACGTTTCTGAGGCATATCACGGAAAATGATGTATGGAGGGGTACTCCCTGTAATTGATATGAAAGTACAAAGTTCGGGATGCGGTATTTAAAAAAAAGCAAAAAACAAAGTAAACAAAATAAACAAAAAAAACAAGCCCTATGACGTCAGTATATATCACGTGTTTGCTCAGTGGAGCGCATTCGGTCTACATCGCCACTAGAGATACTGCTAAAAACGAGGTCACTGTAAATACCACACTATCCTTCAGTATTTAAGAGATGAGTAGTCTTGTGCAAGAGTACCATTTCTACCGAGATTATTAATGAGAATTGTGATTTTGGTGTACGTGCCCTCATCTACATCTACATCCATACTCCGCAAGCCACCTGACGGTGTGTGGCGGAGGGTACCTTGAGTACCTCTATCGGTTCTCCCTTCTATTCTAGTCTCGTATTGTTCGTGAAAAGGAGGATTGTCGATATGTCTCTGTGTGGGCTTTAATCTCTCTGATTTTATCCTCATGGTCTCTTCGCGAGATATACGTAGGAGGGAGCAATATACTGCTTGACTCCTCAGTGAAGGTATGTTCTCGAAACTTCAACAAAAGCCTATACCGAGCTACTCAGCGTCTCTGCTGCAGAGTCTTCCACTGGAGTTTATCTATCATCTCCGTAACGCTTTCGCGATTACTGAATGATCCTGTAACGAAGCGTGCTGCTCTCCGTTGGATCTTCTATCTCTCTTCTGTCAACCCTATCTGGTACGGATCCCACACTGCTGAGCAGTATTTAAGCAGTGGGCGAACAAGCGTACTGTAACCTACTTCCTTTGTTTTCGGATTGCATTTCCTTAGGATTCTTCCAATGAATCTCAGTCTGGCATCTGCTTTACCATCAACTTTATAGGATCATTTCATTTCAAATCACTCCTAATGCGTACTACCAGATAATTTATGGAATTAACTGCTTCCAGTTGCTGACCTGCTATATTGTAGCTAAATGATAAGGGATCTTTCTTTCTATGTATTCGCAGCACATTACACTTGTCCACATTGAGATTCAATTGCCATTCCCTGCACCATGCGTCAATTCGCTGCAGATCCTCCTGCATTTCAGTACAATTTTCCATTGCTACAACCTCTCGATATACCACAGCAGCATCCGCAAAAAGTCGCAGTGAACTTCCGATGTCATCCACAAGGTCATTTATGTGTATTGTGAGTAGCAACGGTCCTCCGACACTCCCCTGCGGCACACCTGAAATCACTCTTACTTCGGAAGTCTTCTCTCCATTGAGAATGACATGCTGCGTTCTGTTATCTAGGAACTCTTCAATCCAATCACACAATTGGTCTGATAGTCCATATGCTCTTACTTTATTCATTAAACGACTGTGGGGAACTGTATCGAACGCCTTGCGGAAGTCAAGAAACACGGCATCTACCGGCGAACCCGTGTCTATGGCCCTCTGAGTCTCGTGGACGAATAGCGCGAGCTGGTTTTCACACGATCGCCTTTTTCGAAACCCATGCTCATTCCTACAGAGTAGATTTTTAGTCTCCAGAAAACTCATTATACTCGAACATAATACGTGTTCCTAAATTTTACAACTGATCGACGTCAGAGATATAGGTCTATAGTTCTGCACATCTGTTCGACGTCCCTTCTTGAAAACGGGGATGACCTGTGCCCTTTTCCAACCCATTGGAACGCTACGCTCTTCTAGAGACCTACGGTACACCGCTGCAAGAAGGGGGGCAAGTTCCTTCGCGTATTCTGTGAAAAATCGAACTGGTATCCCATCAGGCCCAGCGGCCTTCCCTCTTTGAGCGATTTTAATTGTTTCTCTATCCCTCTGTCGTCTATTTAGATATCTACCATTTTGTCATCTGTGCGACAATCTAGAGAAGGAATTACAGTGCAGTCTTCCTTTGTGAAACAGCTTTGGAAAAAGACATTTAGTATCTCGGCCTTTAGTCGGTCATCCTCTGTTTCAGTACCATTTTGGTCACGGAGTGTCTGGACATTTTGTTTTGATCCACCTACCGCTTTGACATAAGACCAAAATTTCTTAGGATTTTCTGCCAAGTCCGTACATAGAACTTTACTTTCGAATTCATTGAACGCCTCTCGCATAGCCCTCCTCACACTACATTTCGCTTCTCGTAATTTTTGTTTGTCTGTAAGGCTTTGGCTATGTTTATGTTTGCTGTGAAGTTCCCTTTGCTTTCGCAGCAGTTTTCTAACTCGGTTGTTGTACCATGGTGGCTCTTTTCCATCTCTTACGATCTTGCTTGGCTCATACTCATCTAACGCATAGTGTACGACGGTTTTGAACTTTGTCCACTGATCCTCAACACTATCAGTACTTGAGCCGTCAGGTACTCTGAAATCTGCTTTTTGTCACTTTTGCTAAACAGAAAAATCTTCCTACCTTTTTTAATATTTCTATTTACGGCTGAAATCATCGATGCAGTAACCGCTTTATTATCGCTGATTCCCTGTTCTGCGTTAACTGTTTCAAATAGTTGAGGCCTGTTTGTCACCAGAAGGTCCAATATGTTATCGTCACGAGTCGGTTATCTAACTGCTCAAGGTAGTTTTCAGATAAGGCACTTAAAAAAATTTCACTGGATTCTTTGTCCCTGCCACCCGTTATGAAGGTTTGAGTCTCCCAGTCTATATCCGGCAAATTAATATTTCCACCCAGAACTATAACATGGTGGGGAAATCTACTCGAAATATTTTCCAAATTATCCTTCAGGTGCTCAGCCACAACAGCTGCTGAGCAAGGGGGCCTATAGAGGCATCCAATTAACATGTCTGAGCCTGCTTTAACCGTGACCTTCACCCAAATTATTTCACAATTCGGATCTCCTTCAATTTCCTTCGATACTACTGTACTTCTTATCGCTATAAACATGCCTCCCCTTTCACTGTCCAGCCTGTCTCGGCGGTATAAATTCCAATCTGAGTTTAGAATTTCATTACTGTTTATATCTGGTTTCAGCCAACTTTCTGTCCCTAGTACTATGAAGGCATTGTGACCGTTTATTAATGAGAGCAGTTCTGGTACCTTTCTATATACGCTCCTGCAGTTTACTATTAGTACATTAATACTGTTATTCCCTGTAGCATTTGCCTACTCCTACCTTGCCGCGTCTCAGGAGGCGTCTTGTCGGACCTATGGAGGGAATTCTCTAACCTAAAAAACCCACATGTGCACTCCACACGTACTCCGCTACCCTTGTAGCCGCTTCCTGCGTGTAGTGCACGCCTGACCTATTCAGGGGGACCCTACATTTCTCCACCCGATAGCGGAGGTCGAGAAATTTGCACCCCAGATCTCCGCAGAATCATCTGAGCCTCTGGTTTAAGCCTTCCACTCGGCTCCAAACCAGAGGACCGCGATCGGTTCTGGGAACGATACTACAAATAGTTAGCTCAGATTCCACCCCACGAGCTAGGCTTTCCGCCTTCACCAACTCCGCCAACCACTTGTATGAACTGAGGATAACCTCTGAACCCAGACGGCAGGAGTCATAGGTGCCAACATGGGCAACAATTTGCAGTCGGGTGCACCCAGTGCTCTCTGTCGCCGCCGGCAGGGCCTCCTCCACATCTCGGATGAGACCCCCCAGCAAGCAGTCAGAGTGAACGCTGGCCTTCTTCCCCGACCTTTCCGCCATTTCCCTAAGGGGCTCCACCACCCGCCTAGCGTTGCTCCTAATTACTAATAAACCCCTCCCTCCCCACCCCCCGTGTGCCTGCTCGGACCTTGCTGAAGGTGCGGCCACATGGCTACTCACAGGCAGAGCGGGCGATGCCACACGGACAGCCTCCACATTGACCCTCCGCCTCGTGCGCCGCGAACGCAGCTAAAGCTGCCACTCCCTTTGGGGAGAGGGTGGCCCAACCGCGCCCGGTACCCGTGAAGATGTCTCGACAGCAGGGACAGTGGGTGAAGCATGTAACACCTGGGTGTACCATGCGACGCACCAGACTCCCCACTGCCGCTACACTCAGAGGCAGTAGCCTGAAGACGGCTGACCGCGGCCATCAACATGTTCAGCTGTTCGCGAACAGTGGCCAGCTCCTCCTGGCCACTGTTCGCGAACAGCTGAACATGCTGATGGCCGCGGTCAGCTGTCTTCAGGCTGCTGCCTCGGAGTGTAGCGGCAGTGGGGAGTCTGGTGGGTCTCATGGGACAACGACATGCCATCGATACTAGCTACGTAATTATTCACTAAGCTACGTAATATGAACGAGAACTCATCAGACAACTCTCAGACGTCTTCAGGGGTACGTTCAGGGTGTTTTGGTATAAGGGACCCACAGTCTCGGGCGGCTCGATACAAAGTTTAGTTTAGTTTATTGCCCCCTAGTAACTTGCATTGAAAATAATGCACAACAGTGCATTGTCGACGGTATGGGGTGTGTGTCTTGTTTCCATTCACTCACAGTACCTGCTGTTGGTGCGGTGGTACAACTATTACTCTTCGCCTTCAACCTGGCAGTCAGCACTGTTCAGTTATATAACAGCTGTAGACTTCAAGAAAGTACGATTCGATTGGCAGGGAAACATTATTCAACATCTTAACAGAGTTTCGAGTTCATAATATGTTGCTGACCATTGTGAAAGACACACTAACAAATGCAAAATTAATTCTTTAGCAGAGATATTTGAGGCTTATCAGATCAAAACAATTGTACGGCATTGCTGTTGAACAGTATACAAGAAAAGTTAATCAGGAACTGAAGGAAAAGAATAGAAGGAATTTAAAAAATCGTAATTGAGAGAAAGGAGGATAATCTGAGAACTGATGGTCTGGCTTTTGCAGACAATCTTGGCATCTTAGCTGAAACCACAGAAGACATACCAGCGTTTATAAATCTACACAACAGACAGCTTCAAAAGCAGCCTTACGTATATCTCTCGAAAACAAAAAATACGGAGTATGTGACAGATGCGAATAAGGCACAAAGCACAGAAACACATATAAACTGATTATGGAAGAATAATATGGCTACACAATTTAAATATATAGACGAGACATTACAAACCAAATGCTTTGGACAAAGAACGTATCTTACCATGGACAAGGAGAAAGGAAGTGGATTTTAACTAACAAAAAACTGATGAGACAATAAATCTATTTCTATAAATGCCAAACGCTAGCAGTGCTACACTCTCATTCACCAGATTGCCTTTATCGTCCAGATTGTCTTACGTTGGGTACAACCAAACAATTAGGTAAACAGAGAAGAAGAAATAATCAGGGAAACTTTGGGATCAAAATATGACGATGGGAAACGGGCATTAAGAAGAAATAATCAAGTAAATTGTATGATACAACCTATATTAAACACAACCAGGAAGAAAAGAATTGTATGGAAATCTAAAAAGGCTGGATGATAAAAGAATAAGAAAAAGAAATCTTAACTTCTCGACAGAAACAGAAAAACGTCAGTCACATGGATCAAAAATGTTAAAGCAGACCTGAGGGGAATGGAAGTAACGGAGGAAGAAACAAGAGGAAGGCAAAAGTTCAGTGCAAAACTCAAATATTTCATTGGTTTCCAGTGTTCCAGGAGAAAACAACGAAAGGCAGTAGGGACAGAAGAAAGAAAAGAAAAACATAGGGAAAGAATGAAAAACTACTGCAAAGAAGTAGAAGAGAGAGAAGACGTACGTTATTTCATGTGTACCTCACTAGGCCAACCCAATTAAAAACAGTCAAAATAACACTCTTAACTATTTAAACAACTTAAACCAAATTTAAGTTCTTCCGATAATTTACTTTCTACAGCAAGCATTACTTTTCCCAAATACTTTATATTTTGACACTGGAAACGTTCTTGTGCACAAAGATTAAACGTAAAACTTTTGATAAACAGCTGCTATGAATCCACAGACGCCGTCTGAAACTATCGTTCCTTTTTATGTAGCTACTGGTACATGAAATTGATTCGGTGACAGGCGGCGACCTATCAAACTTCTTGTTCTCCAAAGTAGGATTTAATCGTGAGCAGTTCATGAACAACGCATTAAAAGGCGGCCATCACGTTACGTGAATAATACTCATGGGATCCTCGTAGTACATGTAAGTTGCTACACGATGGAAAAATTATGGGAATGAAATAAAACTCTGGGAATATGTAGAAGAACGTGGCAGGAAGTAAAATTATAGAGATGACACATACAGAGACTCACAGGTCGCCTCCTTTCTTTAACCATAAAGAGCAGTAACAGATGAAAAAGAGTTTAGGATTTAACGTCCCGTCACCGATGATGTCATGAGAGACGGATCATCAGCTCGGGTTGGATATGGTTGGGAAGGAACTCGGGTGTGTTCTCTCAAAGGAGCCGGCCCGGCATCTGTCTTAAGCTACACTGCTGGCCACCGTAAATGCAACACCAAGAAAGACAAGAGGTAGCACAACAAGATTTATTTTGTAGATAACATGTTGACCAAGTATCACATGATTACGTTTACAGACGTCTGTGACATGTGGTTCCTGCCAGAATCAGTAGCCAGAGTAGCCGCCATTGTTGGAGATCACCGCTGCCACACGTCTCGGCATTGAGTCAAAGAGACGTTGGATGTGTTTCTGGGGTACAGCAGCCCAAGCAGCTTCCACACGTTGCCAAAGATCATCTGGTGTGGCAGCTGGGGATGTAATCTGGGTCACTCATTGAGCAGCCATGGACCACATGTTTTCTATCGGCGAAAGATCCGGAGAGCGAGCCGGCCAGGGAAGCAATTCAATCTGGTTATTGACGAAAAACCTTTGGACAATGCGTGCCACGTGTGGTCGCGCATTATCCTGTTGAAATATGGCTGTGGACGAGCCCTGAAGGTAAGGAAGGACAACTGGCTCCAGCACCTCGGATATGTAGCGCCGGCTATATAAAGTACCGGCAATGCGTACTAGAGGCGTGCGAGAATAATATCCAATACCGCCCCATACCATAATACCCGGTGGAAGACCAGTGTGGCGGTGCATAATGCAGCTGTCCAGCATCCTCTCTCCACGGTGTCTCCACACTCGAATCCGACCATCGTGGTGCTGCAGACAGAAGCGTGCCTCGTCAGTAAAGACAACGTCATTCCATTCTGCTGTCCACATCCGTCAGTCATCACACCATTGGCGACGGAGACGTCTGTGGTTCTGCGTCAATGGTAGACGAAGCAATGGACGTCTTGCGGACAGACCACTCTGCTGTAAACGGCGTCGAATGGTACGCGCAGACACTGGATGATGCGTTACAGACGCAATGTGCTGTGCTATGGTTCGGGATGTCACTAAGCGATCCGTCGCTGCCATGCGCACAATTTGCCTATCAGCACGTGCAGTGGTGCACCGAGGTGAATGCGATCGACCACGTCGGTCCGTCGTACCCTCCTGCATCCAACGGTCACATATCCGCATTACAGTTCTTTGGTTTCGTCCAACACGACTAGCGATTTCTCTGTATGATAATCCACAATCTCGGTAAGCCACTATTCTTCCTCTGTCGAACTCGGATACTTGATCAAAAGATGTTCGCTGTTGTCTACGAGGCATAACTGATCGTCTTGTGAAACAACCACAAGGTAAACACACGTGCCGAACGTACACTCGTCGAAATCGCCAAGCCTTAAATGGCGCTATGAGGTGGCGCCACAGGCGCGCGTGATGTGCGTCTGCGCTGAAATTCTAATCAGTTGCATATCTCATCGCTGCAAACCCATGGTGTAAATTTCACTTGATTCGGATGCTTCCTTCAGGGTGTTGCATTTACGGTGGCCAGCAGTGCATTTATGGTAAACACGGAAAAATCTAGAAAGACTGTTTTATCAGGCGTCGTCAAAGAAGAGCATATGAGGTGAAAACATGAAGGCAAATGGTAGCATTCGTCGTCAGTATCAAATGGTTCAAATGGCTCTGAGCACTATGGGACTTAACATCTATGGTCATCAGTCCCCTAGAACTTAGAACTACTTAAACCTAACTAACCTAAGGACAGCACACAACACCCAGCCATCACGAGGCAGAGAAAATCCCTGACCCCGCCGGGAATCGAACCCGGGAACCCGGGCGTGGGAAGCGAGAACGCTACCGCACGACCACGAGATGCGGGCGTCGTCGTCAGTATCAAAAGGTGGCGGTATCAATAGGTGAATGATTTTTGGGGAGATAGAAGAGTCACGTGTCTTTTCTTAATATTTATACTCTTACTATTTATGCTGCAAGTGATAAGTGTCGAAACAGAAGAACAATGTACGCAGCGACGGGCGGGTACAGGAAAACGGATTTTGAGCACACCACGCATGAACGCCGTCTTTGTCCACAGGAACACAAAATTCAAAAAGAAATGCAACATTTTTTTTTTCTGAAAGGAGGTCGGTTTTATTCACGATTTCAGTACGCCTTATTACTGAACACTCTTTTGAATAAATTACTTTATTTTTCAACACGATCTCCGTTGAATGCCACGGCCTTACGCCACCTTATTAAAAGAGAATGTACCCTGCATGGTACCACTATTCTCGTCGACATCGGAGTCAGCATCTTGCTGCATAAATAACCTCTCCATCATCCACGTACTGCTTCGCGCGGAGTGCATCCCACATTGGACCAAGCAGATGAAAGGCGGAAAATGCGAGATGGATGAGGAAGAACAGACAAATGGAGTTCTGTGAGCTCCTCTCGGGTGCACAGATTTGGTTGAAACCTGGCGTTATAGTAGAGAAGGAGAAGTGCGTTTGCACTTTTGTGGCGGCGAGCACTCTGAAGTCGTTTATTTAATTTCCCGGGAGAAGCACAATGCACTTCAGAGTTGATAGTTGCACCGTGAGGGACGACATCAAACAGAGCAATTCCTTCAGAGTCCCAGAACACCGTCGTCACGACTTTCCCGGCTGAGGGTGCGGCTATTTCTTTTTCTCAGAATGGCGGCACTCCATGGATTTTGGTTTTGTTTCCAATTCTAAGAGAGGAACCCAAGCTTCATCGTCTGTGACGAAGTTAGACAAAAAATTGTGACTAACGTTCTCGTAACGCGCAAGCAACTCCGCACAGACAGTCCCTCGCTGTTCATTATGTCTTCTGCGAGAAACCCAGCTGGCACACACCTTTGAGTACCCCAACATGTGGACGACCGTGTCAGCACTACTAACAGAAACGTCTATTTGTGCTGCGAGGTGTTTGACTGTGATATGTCGATTACCTCGAATGAGAGGATCCACACATTCCAAAATTGCAGGAGTGATAACTGGGTGCGGCCAGCCGGCATGCGGGAAATCGGACATGTTCTTGCGACGTTTTGTGATAATGACAGACGCCTCGACCAACGATTCACCGTGATTTAGTTCTCCGTAAACATACTGCAAGCACCCAATGAATATCTGCAGTGCTCTGGCATTCCACCACAAGGCATTCAGTGATAGCTCTCTGCTTCGTTACAGGCATCGTTTTGAAGGCTACGTATATGCCGCGACATATTGGAACTCAACGAAACTATAGGAGCACAGGTTTGAATATTCCACGATGTCCCACAGCGAATTCCGCAGACCAGATGAACAAGTGATTAGGCTTGAAGAACTACATACGATCTGTGAAAAATAAGTATCCGGTGAAGCTACGCCTTCAGCAGTCCATTTCAACCATTGTAATATGGAATAAAAGAGGGCTTTGACACGTTTCGGGGAATCCTGTCTCCACGTTATTTCCAAGCAAGATCACATAACATCAACTGTCTTTGCTGGACGGTCGTTATAAGCAAGCTGCCAACCAAACAAAAGAAAGACTACTCGTAGATGTGATATGGCATAGTTCATCCTTTCTATCAATTGTAGAACATGGAAACCCATTCAGGGAATATTCGTTCACATTTTTGTTGAACGCAATTTCCAATGGTAAACTTAACTGCTTTTTCGACGTTATTTTACCAGCTAACTAAAAATAGGAAAGCCTTGAACCCCTTCCACTAAATTTAGTTAGTATTAAGATTCTTTTACAGGGAGTGCAGTGGAAAAGAAAGTTGGGTCGGATGACGATCAGTTTGGCCTTAGCAAAGGTAAAGGCACGAGAGAGACAATTCTGACGTTGAGGTTAATAATCGAAGGAAGACTAAAGAAAAATGAAGACTCGTTCATAGGATATGTCTACATGGGAAAAGCATTCGCCAATGTAAAACGGTGCAAGATGTTCGAAATTCTGTGAAAAATAGGGGGTAAGCTATATGGAAAGTCGTGTCATATACTATATGTACAACAGCCAAGAGGGAATAATAAGAGTGGACGACCAAGAACGAAGCGGTCGCATTAAAAAGGGTGTAAGACAAGGCTGTAGCCCTTCGTCCCTACTGTTCACTCTGTACCTCGAGGAAGCAATGATCGAAATAAAAGAAAGGTTCAGGAGTGGAATTAAAATACAAGTGAAAGGATATAAGTGATACGATTTACTGGAGATATTGCTATCCTGAGTGAAAGTGAAGAAGAATTACATGATCTACTCAATTTGGAATGAACAGTCTAAGGAGTGCACAGTATGGATTTAGAGTAAATCGAAGAAAGACGAAGGTAATGAGAAGCAGTAGAAATTAGAACAGCGAGAAACTTAATATCAGGATCGATGGTCACGAAGTAGATGAAGTTAAGGAATTCTGCTACCTAGGCAGTAAAATAACGAGTGACGGGCGGAACAAGGAGGACATCAAAAGTAGACTAGCAATGGCAAAAATTGCATTCCTGGCAAAGAGAAGTCTACTAATATTAAACATGTGCCTTATTTAAGGAAGAAATTTCTGAAAATATACTTCTGGAGTACAGCATTGTATTGTAGCGAAACATGGACTGTGGGAAAACCGAAACAGAAGAGAATCGAAGCATTTGAGATGTGGTGCTACAGACGAATGTTGAAAATTGAGTGGACTGATAAGGCAAGGAATGAGGAGGTTTTGTGCAGAATCGGAGAGGAAAGGAATATGTGGAAAACACTGATAAGGAGAAGGGACCAGATGATAGGACAACTGTTAAAACGTGAGGGAATGACTTCCATGGTACCGAGAGAGCTGTAGGGGGCAAAAACTGTAGAGGAAGACAAAGATCAGGATATATCCAGGAAATAATAGAGGACGTAGGTTGCAAGTGCTACCCTGAGATGAAGAGGTTAAAACAGGAGAGGAATTCGTGGCGGGCCGCATCAGACCAGTCAGTAGACTGATGACCCAAAAAAAAGTCCTAATTTTTGCAGTGCCATGGATTTATTTCTTCTTTTTCCTACTGACAGATTGTATTGCTTACCACTGAAGTATATGAAAAAGGAAATCTCTTTCAACGGTCTGAAATGTAGATATTAAGTTCTGCGAAGTTTGGAAGGTAGGAGACGAGGTACTGGCAGAAGTAAAGCTGTGAGTACCGGGCGTGAGTCGTGCTTCGGTAGCTCAGTTGGTAGAGCACTTGCCCGCGAAAGGCAAAGGTCCAGAGTTCGAGTCTCGGTCGGGCACACAGTTTTAATCTGCCAGGAATTTTCATATCAGCGCACACTCCGCTGCAGAGTGAAAATCTCATTCTGGAAACATCCCCCAGGCTGTGGCTAAGCCATGTCTCCGCAATATCCTTTCTTTCAGGAGTGCTAGTTCTGCAAGGTTCGCAGGAGAGCTTCTGTGAAGTTTGGAAGGTAGGAGACGAGGTACTGGCCGGGCGTGAGTCGTGCTTCGGTAGCTCAGTTGGTAGAGCACTTGCCCGCGAAAGGCAAAGGTCCCGAGTTCGAGTCTCGGTCGGGCACATAGTTTTAATCTGCCAGGAAGTTTTATAAAATCTTCGCCCGACTACTCGCCAGCCGCATGAAGAAGGTTCTGCCCCTACTCCTCTCAATGGAGCAAACGACACAGGGCAGAGTGACCAACATGCAAACGGCAACCATCGAATGCAGGGATTTAATATCCATCGCCACATCCTGTCGCCTTCCAGCTGCGCTGATCTCCATTGATTTCGACCACGCCTTCGACAGAGTTCACCACAAGTTCCTTCTGTCTGTTATGGCCCGCATGGGCTTCCCGCCTGACTTTCTCGACAACTTTCAGCGCCTTTTCCGTGGAGCTGCATCCCGTGTACTGGTGAACGGACGGAATGCGGGTCCCTTTCCGATCCGACGGTCAGTTCGCCAAGGATGCCCGCTCTCCATGATCCTTTACGCGATCGCACTCGAACCACTTGTCGGAGGGTTGAAAAACAGGCTCTCGGGCATGTCATTGAGGGATCACACATTTCACTGCAGGATATATGCTGATGACCGTCTGTTACTTGTCCGATCTGGTGACGAAGTACGCTCGGTGATACAATGGATCAATCGATATGGATAGGCAGCGGGCAGCCTCATGAATGTGGCCAAGTCGGCAGCGATGCCCATTGGGAGAGGGCTACAGGGAGACGCTTTAGCCCCACTCCCACTAGTCAAGAAGATCCGGTTCTTGGGCGTAACATTTACACAGGATGTGCGCCGTACGACTGCCATGAACTATGCACGATTACTACAGGCAATACGCACAGAAGTTCGTCGGAACCTACTTCGACAAATGGAACTCCTACAGCGTGTGGAATACCTCAACCTTCACGTGGCAACTAAGATGATCCACATGGCTCAGGTCCTACCGATATCGACAGCGATGGCACACAGACTGCAAGCAGCGTTTGGATATTACCTTACCGCCGGACACCTATTCAAAGTCCGCTACGAAACACTCCCCTCCCCCCGCGTGATGGCGGACTGGGACTTATAAATGTACGAGCGAGAGCTACAGCATTATACTTGTGTACAATGATGAAATTGTGGACCCACAAAGATGCTTCCCTTACGGGCCGTCTGTTAGAGGAATTGCTGCCGGCGTCTATTCTGCCACCTGTCACGATTGCGCACATTACACCCTCACTCTCGCACCTCTCGGCATTTATTCTTGAGTATAGTTACGTGCACCCAGACCTCCCCAACACTCGCACTCCCAAGGCGAGAAACGTTTACAGGCTGCTGCTAAGGTCCATCCCTCGCAATGTGATTGAGAGGAAAAGCCCGACCACCCTATGGCCTGCAGTGTGGAGAGCGGTCCAAAAGCCGTTCCTCCCCACGTGGGTACGAGCCGCGTGGTACCAGGTACTGAACGGGAAGGTTGTAACTCGACAAAGGCTGCACGCTATTGGGATGACGGATTCCCCCCTTTGCCCACGTTGCCACCTCGTGGATACTGACAAACACCGTTTAACATGTGGATCGGCGTTAGAGGTATGGCTGCTAGTGCAGAAGATGCTCGCCTGCTACCTACGTATCGCGCCTCGCACAATTGAGCCAGGGCTCCTCCTTTGTCCAGAGGATACTTATTTCCCGCCTGCGAAGACTCACGCTCTCACATGGTTTAAAGGTATGTCCATATACTACCTCTTTCGAGATGATCAGAAGATGGTACTTGATTACTGGCAATTTCTCCAGGACAGTCATACCACACTTGAGTGTACACCCCGATACCGACAACTATTTGCGAACTATTTGCGCAGTGTCTTCGATAACCCCCCTCACAGTTGGGGAGTACCGGGCAGAGGATGACCGCCGTCATGGAGCTCCACACGCTGCGAAGTGTTTTTATCAATTTGGAACATGGAATCTGTACGCAGATGAGCCATGCACGTGGAATGGCGTGCGGGATTTGGTTACATTTTTCTTTCTTTCTTATCTATCATCATACTATTAGTTTCGAATTCTATTTCATAGTTTAGAAGGAACTCTTGTTCTGTTGTTGCTACGGATGTACATTCTACTTTTGTTTTGTCGTAACTGAACGACGCCTTTTTCCATTAAAAAAAACGTGATAAAGAAAAAATAAAAAATAAAAAAAAACAGAAAAAAGTTAGTATAGCTGTTTCCCGCGAAAAACAAAGGTCCCGAGTTCGAGTCTCGGTCCGGCACACAGTTTTAATCTGTCAGGAAGTTTCATATGAGCGCACACACCGCTGCAGACTGAAAATCTCATTCTGGAGCTTTTAAACTTATTGTGCGATAATTCCGCTCACTTGTCGGCTCTTGCAGTGTTTGTAATTGTGTGGATGATATTTTTCCGAAAGTAAGGTGGTATGTCGCCAGACTAATACATTCTACTCACCAACGTGACCAGTCGTTTTGTTGTGACTTCGCCCAATTGTTTTAGAATTTCTGATGGAATATTATCTATCCCTTCTGCCTTACTTGATCTTAGGACCTCAAAAGCTCTCTTAAATTCTGATTCTAATATTGGAGCACCTATCTCTTCTAGATCGAATTCTGTTTCTTCTTGTATTAGATTAAACAAATCTTCCTCTCATAGAGGCCTTCAGTATACTCTTTCCATGTATCCGCTCTCTCCTCTGCCTTCAACAGTGGAATTCAAGTTGCGCTCTTAATATTACCTCCCTTGCTTTTAATTTCACCAAGGTTGTCTCGAATTTCTACATGCTGAGTCAGTCCTTCCGATACCCGTTTCTTTTTCGATTTCTTCACATTTTTCATGCAGCCATATCGTCTTAGGTTCCCTGCACTTGATATTTATTTCATTCCTCAGTGACTTGTACTTCTGTATTCCCGAATTTTCCTGTAAATTTTTCTGCTTCCTTCTCTCATCGATGAGATGATATATTTATTCTGTTATCCATGGTTTCTTCGCAATACCTATGTTATCCATTCCAACTTCTATCATTGCCCTTTTTAGAGATATCCATTTCTCTTCAACTGTACTGCCTACTGAGCTATTCCTTATTGCTGTATCTGTAGCCTTAGAGAACTTCACGCGTATATCGTCATTCCTTAGTACTGCCGTATCCCACTTCCTTGCTTAAAAAATGGTTCAAATGGCTCTGAGCACTATGGGACTTAACTTCTGAGATCATCAGTTCCCTAGAACTTAGAACTACGTTAACCTAACTAACCTAAGGACATCACACACACCCATGCCCGGGGCAGGATTCGAACCTGCGACCGTAGCGGTCGGGCGGTGCCAGACTGTAGCGCCTAGAACCGCTCGGACACTCCGGCCGGCCCACTTCCTTGCGTATTGATTCTTTCTCAGTAATTTCTTAAACTTCTGCCTACTCTTCATCACTGCTGCTTTCTGATCTGAGTCTATATCTGCTTCTGGGTAAGCCTTCCGATTTCGATATCTCTCTCTATTACCTAATCTAATTGAAATCCTTCCGTATAACCCGGTCTTTTCCAAGTATACCTCCACCTTAAGCGCTGCAAATGCAAGATGTAAAGTACCTCGAGTGAATAATTTAAACTTGAATGAGATATTGGGAATGATAAAGCAATGTTTTGTTAACGGTAAGCAAGAAAGAAAAAGCCGGCCGATGTGGCAGTGCGGTACTAGGCGCTTCAATCTGGAACCGCGTGACCGCTACGGTCGTAGGTTCGAATCCTGCCTTGGGCAGGTGCTTAGGTTAGTTAGGTTTAAGTAGTTCTAAGTTCTTTGGGACTGATGACCACAGATGTTAAGTCCCATAGTGCTCAGAGCCATTTGAACCATTTTTAGCCAAGAAAGAAAACATGTGCAGTTTCAACGTACGAGTAAATGTAATATGGTAATATGCGTCGCAATGAAAATCATGTTTGACAAACAAAGTCCAGAAAAATGTATACGATTTATATGGTAACAGCAAGGTAACAACAACAGTGTTCTCGGTAACGTCACTTGATTTTATAACAGCAGGAAGCAGTATGCTCAGTAGAGACTGAGGTGTCAGTTTCACAGAGCTAGAAAGACAAGGTCGAAACAAGAAAGAAAAAGATTCGATCTCAGAGACTTGCCGATGATGAAACCTTTAGAGATAATTTGGACTTTTTACAAGGTTGGGACAGGACATACGTTGAAGCCTTTTCATCTGCGCCGTTCACGCTCATGCGTACTTGATTCAGGGGAATCATAGAACAGCAGAATGTGTATTGCTGAAAGTGTTTATGAACCTTCGTTGAGCAGCGCCCATTATGCAATACGAGTGTATGCTCTTTCATTCGTGCATACAGCACGCGGGTATTCAGCAAATGAAAAACTAAGTGATATAACTTACTTTTTGTACATTAAACCATTTGGGATGTATGTAAAACCTGATGTAAAATACTTACTTATCTCAAACGAGTCAGTCAGAGCTGGCAGTATACGCTAGGAAATACCAACATTGACAAATGTGTGAAGTAGAATGTTACTTGAGATAGTGTATAAAATCTACGAAATAGATGTTCTTAGCATCAGATTTCTAAAAAAAAACCTCATCAGAGCATTACAAAGATGTCATGTGTAAATGAAATCGACAATTATCGTACAATTACTCTGATAAGTAGTGCTTGAAAACTGCTAAACAGAATAATATTCAAAAGAACAGATGATTGAAGATGAGCTTTGTTTCTGCGACGAAAAGTGCACCAGACGAGTTAGATACTACACTTGGTAATGTGGGCAGATTAACGAAACATCAGCATGCCGACTCGTCGTTTGTGGATTCGTGGAAAGCGCTATACAATCTGAGATGTTAACAATCCTTAGAAGACGGGGACTAAAATACACTCCTGGAAATTGAAATAAGAACACCGTGAATTCATTGTCCCAGGAAGGGGAAACTTTATTGACACATTCCTGGGGTCAGATACATCACATGATCACACTGACAGAACCACAGGCACATAGACACAGGCAACAGAGCATGCACAATGTCGGCACTAGTACAGTGTATATCCACCTTTCGCAGCAATGCAGGCTGCTATTCTCCCATGGAGACGATCGTAGAGGTGCTGGATGTAGTCCTGTGGAACGGCTTGCCATGCCATTTCCACCTGGCGCCTCAGTTGGACCAGCGTTCGTGCTGGACGTGCAGACCGCGTGAGACGACGCTTCATCCAGTCCCAAACATGCTCAATGGGGGACAGATCCGGAGATCTTGCTGGCCAGGGTAGTTGACTTACACCTTCTAGAGCACGTTGGGTGGCACGGGATACATGCGGACGTGCATTGTCCTGTTGGAACAGCAAGTTCCCTTGCCGGTCTAGGAATGGTAGAACGATGGGTTCGATGACGGTTGGGATGTACCGTGCACTATTCAGTGTCCCCTCGACGATCACCAGTGGTGTACGGCCAGTGTAGGAGATCGCTCCCCACACCATGATGCCGGGTGTTGGCCCTGTGTGCCTCGATCGTATGCAGTCCTGATTGTGGCGCTCACCTGCACGGCGCCAAACACGCATACGACCATCATTGGCACCAAGGCAGAAGCGACTCTCATCGCTGAAGACGACACGTCTCCATTCGTCCCTCCATTCACGCCTGTCGCGACACCACTGGAGGCGGGCTGCACGATGTTGGGGCGTGAGCGGAAGACGGCCTAACGGTGTGCGGGACCGTAGCCCAGCTTCATGGAGACGGTTGCGAATGGTCCTCGCCGATACCCCAGGAGCAACAGTGTCCCTAATTTGCTGGGAAGTGGCGGTGCGGTCCCCTACGGCACTGCGTAGGATCCTACGGTCTTGGCGTGCATCCGTGCGTCGCTGCGGTCCGGTCCCAGGTCGACGGGCACGTGCACCTTCCGCCGACCACTGGCGACAACATCGATGTACTGTGGAGACCTCACGCCCCACGTGTTGAGCAATTCGGCGGTACGTCCACCCGGCCTCCCGCATGCCCACTATACGCCCTCGCTCAAAGTCCGTCAACTGCACATACGGTTCACGTCCACGCTGTCGCGGCATGCTACCAGTGTTAAAGACTGCGATGGAGCTCCGTATGCCACGGCAAACTGGCTGACACTGACGGCGGCGGTGCACAAATGCTGCGCAGCTAGCGCCATTCGACGGCCAACACCGCGGTTCCTGGTGTGTCCGCTGTGCCGTGCGTGTGATCATTGCTTGTACAGCCCTCTCGCAGTGTCCGGAGCAAGTATGGTGGGTCTGACACACCGGTGTCAATGTGTTCTTTTTTCCATTTCCAGGAGTGTATATTGGGCGATCAAAATGTTTCTGTTTGAGGGCCTTGCTGCAGCGTATATGCAGCGTAGTAAGACTTAGATGAGGATGCATATGCACCGACATGTAGGCCAGCGATTAGTGAGGCATTCGTATCTTTCCGATTTACGTGCGGTAAATGTGGAAACATGAACAATGACGACTCTATTACCAAATGAGTCCAAACGGAACTAATATAATGCTATTCTTTTCTCGGCTGAGAAGGAGAAACACCGGTTGGCATCCACTGGAGAATGATGAATGTGTATGTGGCAGTATGTCTGTCGAAAACTGCCGATGTGGAATGGTGCGCCTAATTCCATGCTGGTCGCGATTCAAGACGCCAAACGATCTGGGAAGGAGGGAGATGTTAAGTCAACTCAAGTGGGAGACACTAGAGCACCCGCCCTATAGCCCTAATATCCCCTCCCTCCTCCTCTCCCATGTTCCCTTAAAAAAGGGCTCGAAGGGTCGACGATTGCCGACGGACTAGGATGTGCAGCAGGCACTTACCGGACTTCCTCATGCAGCAGGACAAAGGTGTTTCACCAAATTGGTATCTTCAACCTGGTGCGTTAGTGGAATAATCGCTTGACTGCTTATAGCTCATGCTCATGGGCATGCCGAATCTTGTCTGATTGCCCCTATTATTTATTTAGCGTAAGTGGTTTTCAAGAACAAATGGTTTCATGATTAAATACATACACACAGATAAAGATAAAATCAACATTATAACACATAAATAATGTCTCGTCTTATGGACATTCAATTAAGGATAAAGTAGGCATACACAGGTTGTTACAATAAGATATCTTGTCATAGATAAGATAAAATTATCATATAGAAATTGTTGCTATAAGGTCATTCAGCAATCACATATATGGAATTTATAGAATCTCTTTAAAGTTCTATGTCTAGGTTTTCCTTCCGCTCGACGGCTGCAGGGGAGGCTGCATAAAGTTCTCGAATGGATCATTTAAACGCACGTTTAGGGCATTCCTGAATGATGTGCTGGATCGTTTATTCTGGATGTCCACAATCGCACTGTGGTGAATCTCATATGCCCCATCTACAGAGCATCTCGCCACTTCTGCCGTGACCGGTTCTGAGTCTATTGAGTATAACCCAAGTTCATCTTGGCAGGTCTGTACCAGGTAGGTTTCCACCAGGTGATATTTCATTGCAGTTCTTGGATAGTCCAGTCTGAGACCATTCATTTTTCCATGAATCCATAGCATCGTAAGACGTAGCCATAAGGTTTTGAGCTGTTGTTCATGGTGGTCTTCTAGATCTTAGTCGGGAAAGATTTAGGGCAATGTACGGTGGATTGGAAGGTTGGTATTGGAGGAGATTTTACGCCATTCATTAACTAAGACGGTTTGCCGCCTAAGATGTGGTGGAGCTATACTGCAGAGAACAGGAAGCCAAGGTAGTGGTGTGGATTTAATGGTCCCAGTTATGGTTCTCATGGTATTGTTTAGTTGAGTATCCACTTTAGACGTGTGGCTGCTGTTTAGCCAAACAGGGCTGCAATATTCCGCAACAGAGTATACCAGCGCTACGGAAGAAATCTTTAGAGTATGTACATCAGCTCCCCAGCTAGTATTGGCGAGCCTTTGAATAATATTGTTTCTTGTACGTATCTTAGCTGCAGTATCTGTTAGGTGTGGTTTGAATGTAAGCGATCTATCCAATTTAATACCAAGGTATTTTGGGTTTGGGTTTGCTTTAACTTTCTACCAGCAAAGGTAACGTCAAGGGATCGGGTTGCCTTTTGGTTGTTTAAATGAAATACTGTAACTTCTGACTTTATTGGGTTAGGAATTAATCTCCAAGATCTGAAATAATTACCCATTACTCCGAGGTCTTGGTTAAGGGAGTTTTCACACTGTTCAAAACTTTCATGTTGCACAGCCAGTGCCATGTCATCTGCGTAACAGAACTTCCACGCATTTGTTGTTGGTATATTGCTTATGTACACATTGAAAAGTAATGGTGCCAATACAGAACCTTGTGGTAAGCCGTTGTTTGAAACAATGGTTCGACTCTTCTTTCCTTCTAGATGAACTTCAAGGGTTCTATTGCTGAGCATATCACTTAGTAATTTGTACAAGGTCTGGCAAGGGATAATCTCAAGTATCTTGCTAAGAAGACCATGCCTCCACACAGTATCGTATGCAGCGGTTAAATCTACAAATGCAACAGCTGTTTTAAGTTTCCGTTCATAACCGTTCTCGATATGTGTTGTTAAAGCCAGTATTTGGTCGCAACAGTTACGTTGTGGTAGAAAACCAGCCTGCTCGATAGAGATCCTTTCATTCAAAGTCATCTTAATACGATTATACAAGAGTCTCTCCAAGAGTTTGAAGCAGGTGCTCAGGAGAGATATTGGTCTAAAATGTTCAGGCATGTCTGGTGTTTTCCCAGGTTTTAATATTGGCTATACTTTAGATCTTTTGAATATCTTAGGCACTCTGCCTTCTTCAAAGATGTTATTATAGAAGTTCACGAGCCAGTTGATAACATTTTTCCCACTATACTTAATAAATTCTGGGTATAACTCATCTGGCCCAGCTGCCTTCCTAGTTTTGATGTTCGAGGTAGCCGTTTTCAGTTCTTCCACTGTGAAAGGTGCTGCAGGATGTGATCTTTCAGTAGCTTGTCTCCACCGTGTTTTAATTAGTTTCTTAATGTTTCTGGCGGTTTCTTTGTCAAGAGGTGCTCTGGACATATTGGCTATACGGCCTGCAATTGCATTGGGAGTGGTTTTTGCTCTTTCACAGTGATTGTATGCTCCAGATCCTAGTTTCCTGAGTAGGGCCTACGCTTTTCGGCTGGACTTTCTAAAGTCTATACCTTCCACGGTTTCTTTCCACTTTTCTCTTCGGGCGCTGTCAAGTGACTCGACAAGTTCCTCTGCCACTTCCCTGTCTCCCGATTCTTTGAACTCGTTACAGAGGCGTTCAGTTGTTTCATTCCAGACAGGTGTATGTTCTTTCCTGAAACCACGTGGTATAGTTTTCTTAGCTGATGCAATAAGAGCTTCACTAAATCGTTAATAGTTGTTAATGATTGGCTTTATCCACTGTACAGTGGCATCGGCACGTTTTGCGTATGACTCCCAATCAGCCTTTTCAAAATTCCATCTTGGTTTTGGAGCTGATTTTATAAGAGGGACTTGTATTCCAATGTGGACAATGACAGGTCTATGCTGGCTGCGTGGGAAGTTAGTTAATACCTTCCTGCTTGATGGGTAACCTTTACCCTTGTGGTCTCTACTAACAAAGCACAGATCTGGGTTGAAACCGCGTTGCCATCTAGCTGACCAGAAGGTGTGTCTCTCTTTAGCATCATACAGGGTGTTACAAAAAGGTACGGCCAAACTTTCAGGAAACATTCCTCACACACAAATAAAGAAAAGATGTTATGTGGACACGTGTTCGAAAACGCTTAATTTCCATGTTAGAGCTCATTTTAGTTTCGTCAGTATATACTGTACTTCCTCGATTCACCGCCAGTTGGCCCAATTGAAGGAAGGTAATGTTGACTTCGGTGCTTGTGTTGACATGTGACTCATTGTCTACA
Source organism: Schistocerca nitens (assembly GCF_023898315.1). Lineage (NCBI taxonomy): Eukaryota > Metazoa > Arthropoda > Insecta > Orthoptera > Acrididae > Schistocerca > Schistocerca nitens. The sequence continues at coordinate 653,139,398 of NC_064617.1, forward strand.
GTACTAGCATCAAGCACATCAGTACGCAGCATCAACAGGTTAGTGTTCATCACGAACGTGGTTTTGCAGTCAGTGCAATGTTTACAAATGCGGAGTTTGCAGATGCCCATTCGATGTATAGATTAGCACGGGGCAATAGCCGTGGCGCGGTACGTTTGTATCGAGACAGATTTCCAGAACGAAGGTGTCCCGACAGGAAGACGTTCGAAGCAATTGATCGGCGTCTTATGGAGCACGGGACATTCCAGCTTATGACTCGCGACCGGGGAAGACCTAGAACGACGAGGACACCTGCAATGGACGAGGCAATTCGTCGTGTAGTTGACGATAACCCTAATATCAGCGTCAGAGAAGTTTCTGCTGTACAAGGTAACGTTGACCACGTCACTGTATGGAGAGTGCTACGGGAGAACCAATTGTTTCCGTACCATGTACAGCGTGTGCAGGCGCTATCAGCAACTGATTGGCCTCCACGGGTACACTTCTGCGAATGGTTCATCCAACAAAGTGTCAATCCTCATTTCAGTGCAAATGTTCTCTTTACGGATGAGGCTTCATTCCAACGTGATAAAATTGTAAATTTTCACAATCAACATGTGTGGGCTGACGAGAATCCGCACGCAATTGTGCAATCACGTCTTCAACACAGATTTCCTGTGAACGTTTGGGCAGGCATTGTTAGTGATGTCTTGATTGGGCCCCATATTCTTCCACCTACGCTCAATGGAGCACGTTATGATGATTTCATACGGGATACTCTACCTGTGCTGCTGGAACATATGGCTTTACAAGTACAACACGTGGTTCATGCACGATGGAGCTCCTGCACATTTCAGTCAAAGTGTTTGTACGCTTCTCAACAACAGATTCGGTGAACGATGGATTGGTAGAGGCTTACCAATTCCATGGCCTCAACGCTCTCCTGACCTCAACCCTCTTGACTTTCATTTATGGGAGCATTTGAAAGCTCTTGTCTACGCAACCCCGGTACCAAATGTAAAGACTCTTCGTGCTCGTATTGTGGACGGCTGTGATACAATACGCCATTCTCCAGGGCTGCATCAGCGCATCAGGGATTCCGTGCGGCGGAGGGTGGATGCATGTATCCTCGCTAACGGAGGACATTTTGAACATTTCCTGTAACAAAGTGTTTGAAGTCACGCTGGTACGTTCTGTTGCTGTGTGTTTCCATTCCATGATTAATGTGATTTGAAGAGAAGTAATAAAATGAGCTCCAACATTGAAAGTAAGCGTTTCCGGACACATGTCCACCTAACATATTTTCTTTCTTTGTGTGTGAGGAATGTTTCCTGAAAATTTGGCCGTATCTTTTTGCAACACCCTGTATATTAGTTGCAGGTCTTCAGTATCTGCCTACTCAAGTAGGGCTTGACCATTATCATCGTTTTCACTATAGCCCCATAAACTGTGGTGGCTATTGAAATCGCCCATTAAGAGGGTGGGGTATTTTGTTTCAGGGAGTGCTTCTTTTGGTCATTGGATGTTAGGAGGCTTATATACATTGACTATTGTGAGGTTACTCACTAGTGTTTCTATTAAAAATATGTTATCCGAAGAACTTATTTTTATTGGAGCCCAGTTATCAATGTCACTACGCACGTATGTAGCAGATCCATATTTTCCATGGTGAATAGCTCCAGCAACGGTGTATCCACTTATGAGACCTCTTTTCATGAGATCTGCCTCGTGGTTTACATGTGTTTCTTGGACCAGTATGACATGTATATTGTTATCCCGTGCTAGTCTCGAGAGGATATCACATCCAGTCTTACTTATACCTTCTATATTAATTTGCAGTACTCGGACTGATGGGCCGAGGTCTCTTGTCATTGGGTTTTGAGAAGACCCATTCATTTTATTGTTTGCTTCCATTTGCACTTTTAAGCCACGAGATGAGCTAGTGCAGCGCCACGATAGTAGTAGACTTTAAGATACTTTTCGGCATTGTCCGGGGTGTACCACTTGGAGGCAGTCTACTTTTACACCTTGCCCCTTACACATAGAGACGAATAATAAAAATCTAGAACACACAAATGCGAGTAATAATTATTTAAGGTCGAGAAGACACCTTTGTCTGAGGAAGGATGTACGGCAGTGGAGAAACGGATAGAAAATTCCTGACGGCTGGTATCTGCTCCTCCTTAATATTTGGCTTACAGTGAAACTATGTCGCTCTTCAACATGTCTTACGAAATATCACGGTTGATAGTTGTGTTCTGAGTCAACCAAACTGCGAGAACATGCTGAATAATAACGCCTTAGGAACTCCAAAATCTTTTTAAATAAAACTTTATTAATATTCTACATATTCATTTATCAACATAGCCATTCTGTCGACGAACACATTTCTCCCAGGAGAGACCGGTTTTATACCGTCACTATAATGTATCTGACTCAGTTGCCCGAGCCACAACTTCGCCTCTGCTTGCACAGCTTCATCACTATGAAGTGAAGACCTCAGCGATGTCTCAGGTTTGGGAAACAGATGAAAATCGGATTGGGCCAGATGGGCACTGTATGGCGGATAATTGATGACAGTGAACCGAAGGCGTCAGAAAGTTGGAGATGAAGCAGCATTAGAGTGTGACCTGGCACTGTCGTATTAAAGAAGAGGATGCTCCATATGTGGACGGTTAGAAAAATTACAGCATGATTCTTCTGGGTACGATACTGCGTCATTGTATTAAATATTTTAATGTAAACGGTAAAATAAGAACTTCCCACCGTATTAAAACTGCATTCCTCAGGGCAAGGCCGTTGTAATGCTGTCGAAACGTTGTCTTTTACAGTTCAAAATTAAAATATTTTACAGGATGACATGGTATCTCACACACACACACACACACACACACACACACACACACACACACAGAAGAATTTTAAACATCATGACACCGATACCAGGCCGGCCGGAGTGGCCGAGCGGTTCTAGGCGCTACAGCCTGGAATCGCGCGACCGCTACGGTCGCAGGTTCGAATCCTGCCTCGGGATGGATGTGTGTGATGTCCTTAGGTTAGTTAGGTTTAAGTAGTTCTAAGTTCTTGGGGACTAATTACCTGAAAAATTAAGTCCCATAGTGCTCAGAGCCATTTGAACCATTTTTCTTCCTATCAACAAGCAAACAGGCTGAACAAGGTAGGTAAGGTCACTTTGTGGTAACAGAGCACCCACAATAGCCTGTGAGTAAATGGTAATACATCAGGTGCACCGCTTCAAAACACAAGCACGCAACAAACCAAGTGACAGTCCACGCCACGAGTGTATCCATCACAAATATCAAGGACTGTCAACTGAATACTGCATGGCGTGAAAGCTTCCTTGAGCAGCTCTGTGAAAAGGACACAAGGCACTAGTGACAGAAAGGTGCGTGCAGTCCACGGAGGGTCATCCTGGAACTAAAAAAACGGCGTCGACGTGCTTGGTGCCGCTCTCTCGGTGTGAACAGGCGCCAACTGCCACAGCCCTGCAGGCATACTTTTCAAGACTAGGCTGCACCGATGCCCTACAGCACAAGACTTCTCGGGACCACACAACATCAAACGGATCGTCTCCGTACGGTCCGCGCCGCTACCCGTTTGTTGTCAGCCAGCAGCAGAGCAGCCCACGGCTCTGGCTCCAAACTCTACTCTCAGCACGCCTCCAGGAGCAGACAACACGGGAGCCAATACTGCAGCGCTCCTAGAACATTCGAGGCCTCTGTCCTTGGTTTGTCGGCAGGCAGCCGCCTTTAGTCTTCCCAAGCGCTGGCCCCAGGCTCCGATCCGTTCGCTGCTCGACACGAGACTCAACGCTATCGCGTCGCGCGCTCCGGTGGAACTGTGCTCGGCTGCTTTGATGCTGAGCGCGCCCTCTGCCGCGTCGGGACGGCACCTCCTGCACTGGCAGCAACTGTCACGTGGCAGGATTTATGGCCCCTTTAAACGATCAAACGTGTTCTGACAAAATCGTTCTTATCTAGCCACGGATTTGCCAATCAAGACAGTTAACGTACAAACAATACTTTTCAGTGTAACCTCCCTCAGAAGCAGACGGTGTTCTTGCTTGCGAGTGTTTTGACGATAGTGGGAATGGATAAAAATGCAGATAAAGCATTTCTGAAGCTGGCTCTGCCACTGTGTTTACTTAATAAGTAGGAAAGAAGACGCTGATACAAGAAATGGTATTAAACGAGAGAGAAATGTATACAAGGAAATCTATTAATGGAAATGACACACTCAGATCCTGATGATTAACTACCTCCGAATGAATAGTGAACAGTTTCGTACCTTGTTTAGGATTACTTTGCTCTCAAATTGAAGAAGAAGACACACGTGTACGAAAATTTATTCTCTTCTGCTTTGTCCACTAATGACAGTTCCTTAAATTAACACAACGTGGGAACGTATAGCCCACATCGTCCGTAGAACCAGAAACTTCGATTTCTTTAATTTAATTGCACTCCCGCTTGCATGTTGGTAAAAAGTTGTTTTTGTTGACAGCGTCTTTCTACGTAATACATGGGTGGGAAAGATGAGATACCTCTACCATTTTCGTAATTTTCGGCGTTATTTTGGGTTTATCCTTGATCGGAGTTTACATAGTTGTGGAAAGTCACGATAAAGTGAGATATTTTGTAATAACACAGTTCATCTGTAGACATATGTGGTGGAAAGTCGACACAAATCAAGTCAGCCACCTTGTCAAATTTTCCTTCCCTCAAAATTCCTGTGAACACGCGCTATACTTGACAAGCACGCCAAACAACACGGTACACGGTCAAATTTTTGGCAAGCATAGTTAATTTTGATTAAATCTTTGACCTTTTAAGGTGGCCTTTATAACAGCGCTTCGTATTCAAGGCACATATCCATTGGAACCTACATAGTGTAGTCGAGCCTTGGTCTTTCTGTACAGTTTTTACCATCAACGCTTCTCTCAGTTGGTTTTTATCTACAGTTTTTACCCTCAACTCTTCCGCCAGTTACAAAACTGACTGCTCCTTGAGGTCTCAGAATATGTTCTATCAATGGATCTCTTCTTCTTAGCCAAGTTGTGCCATAATTTTTCTTTCGTATCGATTAGATACCGTAGATGTACATTAGGTATCTGATCAACTGATGTTCAACTTTCTCCTAGAACACCACGTTTCAGAAATTTGCGGTGGTAGAATGGTTAGTTAATATTAAGATTTCTCTTACGACTAGTGGTATGACTGCTTTTGAGCGCGGCATTTGCAAATTGATATTAAATGAAGGAACAAGCGATAGCTGCATGAATGTATATTGATTACTTAGTTATTTAGTTAGTTAATTAGTTGGTTAGTTTCATATTCCATGAATTATTATTCACGATAAATCGTAATGATGTGGAAAGTCATTCTGATTTAGGTTTTCCGTGAATTCCATAAATCGTTCAGACAAATGCCGGCGTGGTTCCTTTCAGAGGGCACGGCCGAATGCCTTCCCCATCCTTCCCTAATACGACGGGATCGATGATCTCGCTGTTTGGTCCCTTCCCACGAATCAACCATCCAACCAATCAACACCCCAAAATAACTTTCTTTTTAATTCGCCAGCACGTTCAGCATATCGTTTCAGGATCCTTATTTATAATGATTACTTGGTAACAAGTAACAGCACCAACACAAGTTTATTTTCTGACACCATGAACAATTTCAACCACAAAGAGCATTTGAAAGTGTTTGCGAGCCTAACGGCGTGGAAGACGTAGAGAGACTGCTAGTGTACACCACCATGCTAAGTTCATATCAAAATGGCTTTCGTGACTGAAACCGGTCGTGATGTCGGAAAATAAGTTAGCTACAAAACACGTTTACTGCATCTCTATCATTAACATTGAAATAATAAAACAGTACTATTGCCTCTTACACACGAGTTATATGGGGTGATAAAATGGTTTCCGTTTGAGAGCGTTGCTGCAGCATGTATCCACATAGCACACCTCCGATGCGGGTATATAAAGAAGAGGATTAGTGTGGTATTCATGGTTGGCACACTGGACACGTATCCGGGAGGACGGCGGTTGAAACCCGCAACTGGTCATTCTGATTTAGGTTTTCCGTGAGTTCCATAAATCGTTCATCTACATCTACAATTACATCAATACTCTACAAATCATATTTAAGTGCCTGGCAGAGGGTTCATCGAACCAACTTCACAATTCTCTATTATTCAATTCTCGTATAGGGCGCGGAGAGAAAGAACACCTATATCTTTCCGTAAGAGTTCTGATTTCCCTTATTTTATCGTGGTGATCGTTTAGTTCGGTGTCAACAAAATATGTTCGTATTCTGCGGAAAAAGTTCGTGATTGGAATTTCGTGAAAAGTTTCCGTCGCAACGGAAAACGCCTTTCTTTTAATGATGTCCAGCCCAAATCCTGTATCATTTCTGTGACACTCTATCCCATATTTCGCGATAATACAAAACGTGCTGCCCTTCTTTGAACTTTTTCGATGTACTCCGTCAGTCCTGTCTGATAAGGATCCCACACCGAGCAGCAGTGTTCTAAAACAGGACGGACAAGCGTAGTTTAGGCAGTCTCTTTAATAGATCTGCTACATTTTCTAAGTCTCCTGCCTATGAAACGCTGTCTTTGGTTAGCCTTCCATACAAAATTTTCAAAAAAATGGCTCTGAGCGCTATGGGACTCAACTTCTGAGGTCATCAGTCCCCTAGAACTTAGAACTACTTAAATCTAACTAACCTACGGACATCACACACATCCATGCCCGAGGCAGGATTCGAACCTGCGACCGTAGCGGTCTCACGGTTCCAGACTGCAGCGCCTAGAAACGCACGGCCACTCCGGCCGGCACAACATTTTCTATGTGTTCCTTCCAATTTAAGTTGTTCGTAATTGTAATACCTAGGTATTTAGTTGAATTTACAGCTATCAGATTAGACTGATTTATCGTGTAACCGAAGTTTAACGAATTCCTTTTAGCACTCATGTGGATGACCTCACACTTTTCGTTATTTAGGGCCAACTGCCAATTTTCGCACCATTCACACATGTTTTCTAAATCGTTTTGCAATTTGTTTTGATCTTCTGATGACTTTATTAGTCGATAAACGACAGCGTCGTCTGCAAACAACCTAAGACGGCTGCTCACATTGTCTCTCAAATCGTTTATATAGATAAGGAACAGCAAAAAGCCTATAACACTACCTTGGGCAATGCTAGATATCACTTCTGTTTTACTCGATGACTTTCCGTCTATTACTAAGAGCTGTGATCTCTCTGATAGGAGCCGGCTGGTGTGGTCGAGCGGTTCTAGGCGCTACAGTCTGGAACCGCGCGACCGCTACGGTCGCAAGTTCGAATCCTGCCTCGGGCATGGATGTGTGTGATGTCCGTAGGTTAGTTAGGTTTAAGTAGTTCTAAGTTCTAGGGGACTGATGACCTCAGAAGTTGAGTCCCATAGTGCTCAGAGCCATTTGAGCCATTTCTCTGATAGGAAATCACAAATCCAGTCACATAACTGAGACGATATTCCATAAGCACGCAATTTCAGTACAAGCCGCTTGTGTGGTACAGTGTCAAAAGCTTTCCGGAAATCCAGAAATACGGAATCGATCTGAAATACCTTCTCAATAGCACTCTACACTTCATGTGAATAAAGAGCTAGTTGCATTTCATAGGAACGATGTTTTCTAAACCCATGTTGACTGTGTTTCAATAGACAGTTTTCTTCAAGGTAATTCATAGTGGCCGGCCGAAGTGGCCGTGCGGTTAAAGGCGCTGCAATCTGGAACCGCAAGAGCGCTAGGGTCGCAGGTTCGAATCCTGCCTCGGGCATGGATGTTTGTGATGTCCTTAGGTTAGTTAGGTTTAACTAGTTCTAAGTTCTAGGGGACTAATGACCTCAGCAGTTGAGTCCCATAGTGCTCAGAGCCAATTCATAGTGCCGGCGCGAGTAAAATGCAAAAATGTGAATCATGCTGAAGTTATTACCGAATACGTCCAAACGGGACCAACGTGCTCTTTTTCTTGGCTGTAGAACGACGAACACCGATAAAGATCCATCGCAGAATGGAGAATGTGCTTGGGGCAGCATGACTGTCAGAAACCACGGTTCTGGAATGCTATGCCTGATCCCTTTCCATGCGATTATCAAACCTTTGGTCCCTTAAAAAATGCCTTGAAGGGTCGACGATTCCTGTCGAACGAGGATGGGCGGCAGGGAGTTACGGACCTCTTCTCGCAGCAGGACACTATGTTCTACCAAAATGGTATCTTCAAGATGGTGCGTAGGTGAGATTATTGCTTCAGCGACATGGCGATTTTCCTGGCTGGTCTGCCGATTCTGGACGGTACGGTCTTCGGACGGAAACTTTTTGATCGCCCCTTGCAATAAAGATCTCTCAGTTTAAACTCCAGGGCTCTTTGTAAAATCTTCTAGGCTATTAAGCAGCGTCATGTTCCTCTTCAGGTTATTCTTACACAATGGATGTTTCGACCCCTCTGTTGGCTTCTTCTTCAGGATCTTCTGGTGTCCGCAATTAACTGAACACTATTCAAGATTAGTGTAATAAAAGCTGAGCGTATTCGTGAGATGGGAGTTATCCACGATCCTTATTTACAAGAAACAGATTTGTATTTCCATCTGTCGACTGATTTTTTCTTCTCTTTTTCCAAAAGTAACGGCTTCGGGCGAAGTCGCTCATCTTTACATCTTATGTCGTAGCTACAGAGTGACTTGCCATAATGAAACTATCAGTTCACTGTTATGTACTAAAAAAATGACATTGAACTGATAGTCCCGGTACGACATGTTACTCTAGCCACTACGTATGGTATGAAGATGAGTTAAATTGCCCGAAACAGACAATTTTGAAGTAAGAATCAGTAAACGACAGTCAGAACAAAAACAAATCTATTTTTAAAGACTATTGATGTGCTTACTAATAAAAGGGAGTTTTCGCGTGACGTTGGTCTTTGAGAGTGTTAGTGTTTAACACTCTAGGGACAACAGAAGACCATGAATAAGTACCCTGAAGGGGGGGGGGGGTGGTAGTACCGTCAGCGACAACAGCTACAAAAGCCTGCTAGCTTAAATTTCAGTCGTTATTGCTCTGACTGACTTTCATGGAAATGAAGCGGTGGAAGATATTAAGCGTTTGTTGTTGTGGTGGTCGGCGGTACGGCTAACTGCGTGTATGGGTCACTTTACCATTTCCCTGGGCGGTTGCGTGAAACAGCGCCACAGTGCATGTCTTGTCATCCGGGCAGGCCACAGCTACGACGTTGATGGCTGTGACTGCCAATGGTTGTGACTACACTCCGAAATAAGGTCTTCAGAAATCTCAGGGCTGCATAGATGTATGTCTCAAGAAGCCTAGCGTTGAAGCCTCCACTGGGAAGTCGGCCATCATCAGCTAAGAGCAGAACTGGGCTAGCCGCACGGGATTAGCCGAGCGGTCGTGGGCGCTGCTGTCATGGACTGTGCGGCTGGTCCCGGCCTAGGTTCATGTCCTCCCTTGGGCATGGGTGTTTGTGTTTGTCCTTAGGATAATTTAGATTAAGTAGTGTGTACGCTTAGGGACTGATCACCTTAGCAGTTAAGTCCCATAAGATTTCACACACATTTGAACATTTTGAACAGAACTGGGCTACCACTATCGTATCTCACTTTCTGGCTCGCTCGGCTTTCTATTGTTCTAATTAGTCTAGATTTCGTTACCCCTGTTTTACGTTTGTTGATGATAATCTTGATAATCTTACAATCTGTTTTCAAGACAATCCTTTCCGATTAACTGTTCATGTACACGGATTAAGCACAAAATGGAAGAGATACTAAAAAGAATCGGCGAGTAAAGAAATCTATGGAAGTATACATAATGCGAATCTTAGTAGGGGCAGACGAAGACTGGAATATGGAACAGAGATTATCGAAAATATTTGGTGCAACAGTTCTGTACAGGTGAAAGTATTAACGCGAGATAGGAAATCACGGCAGACAGCATCACACCGGTCAAAGGGCTGATGACTTTATAAATTCGCATATAGTACGTGCCGTTCAGAATCAGCATGATACACATCCAGCATTTACGGTTAATTGTGGTTACCAAGGTTTGAAGTCACCGATGATGAATCGTTTACGTACATGTTTCAATACAAAGTTCTTTAGAAAGTCTTCAGAACAAGGCGAGGGGCGCATGTTTACCATTTAGACAAAGAGCAGGAATATGTATAGAAAACGAGGTAACACACCATTCTGACGATAAATCCGTGATAAAGTTGCTAGCTACAGAAAAAATGACTTGAAATATAAAAGTACAAATAAAAGACCACTGACCATCAGTCTATGACAAGTAAATGTAAGCATCATGCAACCACTAGACATCAAATAATAATTCTGGGAACCAGTGAACGCCCTGCTTAGCTATGCTTTGGTATGAACATGCACATTAAGTAGTTTTCTGAGACTAATGTTTATTTTATGCTAACCGATTTTTGTGTATAATCGTTACGTGTCCCACTCTAGCGACCAGATAGTGTTGAACATGAAGTCAGTTGCTATCAGCTACTTTTTAATAATATGCATAGGATTCAAACTGCACAGTAGTGGACCACTGTCGTAGGAAAATTAATATTATCGCTTGATCATTTCATAATGACTCAAAACTGCTGAGAAACTATAAGGTAGTGACTGTTAGTGTTTCAGAACTTGTACTAAGGTTCAAGGACCTTAGGAATACGAAGATGATACACGGTTTATGTAAATAAATATCGGGGTTTTAACGCTTTATAATATTTATTATATTAAACTTACTGTTATAAATGATATGTCAAATGAAAGCCAAACTCAAACAGTTTTACCAAGAACCTTATAAATGTTCAATGTGAGCACCATTTGTCACACGGCACACATCAACTCTATACCGAGTTCTTCCCAAAAGTTGATAAGTGTGCCTTCAGTGATTGTAGCAACAGCTGCTTCAATCCGGTTTCTTAATTTAGGGAGGTCTGCTGGTAGAGGAGGCACGTGCACACGATCCTTGTTGAAGCCCCAAAGAAAAAAATCGCATGGCGTTAGGTCGGGTGAACGTGGCGGCCATGTAAAGGAAGCCCTGCAATTGGGCTCCTTGCGGCCTATCCAGCGCTTGCGTACAGTGAAGTTCAACCAATCGCGTGCTTTGCTATGGCAGTGAGGTGACACAGCATCTTGTTGGAAAGCGAAATTCTCTGGCTCATCTTCTTCCAACTGAGGGAAGAGCCATTTCTCTAGCGTACCAAGGTAAGAAGTGCAAGTTACAGTAGGCTCACCAAAAAATAAAGGTAAATAAACTTTCTACTGGGATACGGCACAAAAAGCAGTCACTTTATGGGAATCTCGTCGCATTTGTACCACATCGTGAGGATTTTTTAAGCTCCAGATGCGCACATTGTTAGTGTTAACATGCCCACAAAGGTGAAAGGTCGATTCATCACTGAAGACAACATAATCCAGAGAATCGTCATCGTCATGAAACATTTCATTTGCGAAGTTAGCTCGTAATCCACGGTCTGCCGGTTTTAGAGCCTGTAATAACTGTAAACGGTGAAGATGTAGTTGTACATATTTTATTAAAACTTTCCGAACAATCGACGTGGGAATTTGTCGTTTACGACTAGCCTTCTGAACTGATTTCTTTGGACTACAAGTGAACGACTCTCTCACTCGCTGAACAGTCTCTTCACTAACTCTTGATCGTCCTATGCTCTTCCCTTTACAAAGGCAGCCGGTATCTTAAAATTGATGATACCATCTACGAATGTTATTATCACTTGGAGGATCACAACCGAACTTCAGCCGGAACTCACGTTGCACAGTAACTACAGATTCAGTCTTTGCAAACTGCAAAACAAATAACGCTTTCTGTTCACTAGACACCATCTTCGCTACTACCGCTGTCTAGCGGATTGCAGCGGAAACATTACATGCGCACTGGTGCCAAACGCAACTTTTTGAGTTGCTCTTTCATTTGACGTATAATTTATAGCTGTAAGTTTAACGTAATAAATATTATAAAACATTAAAACCCCCATATTCGTTTATAAACACCCTGTGTATCATCGTCCTTTTCTCTCTGTACGAACATAGCACAACACGCGACGCTAGCTTCCGTTCTCTGCATCGTGCTCCTTTGCTGGCTACAACGTTGGTAAGGAACGCTGTTTTACAGCGTACCATTGGTCAACGAGCGTAGATGACAATTCTGAATGGTCGTTTTGCATATGGGCGTCGTGCGAAACACATCTCCCAAACGCAGCCCATTAGTGCTTGGTGGGATTTAAGTCGGGAGTGGGAGCATTCTAGACCTTTCGGCGAATATTCTCTCGTTCCAAGACTTCTCCATCTGCGCTTTTCGATGTGGTCGCGCAGTTTCACCCATAAAAAAGAATTCACGGCAGTATGAACCTCTGAAAAGGCTCATATGCGGAGATGGTACAGTGTCACAAAGACCGGTGAGTGTACTGCGGCCGCGCGAAATGGCCGCGCGTTTTGAGGCATCATGTCGCGGACTGCGCTGCCCCTCGCGCCGGAGGTTCGAGTCCTCCCTCGGGCATGGGTGTGTGTTGTTCTTAGCATTAGTTAGTTTAAGTAGTGTATAAGTCTAGGGACAAATGACTTAAGCAGTTCGGTCCTTTAGGAATTCACACACATTTGAACATTTGAGTGTACTGTGTTCAAAGATATGGAGGTCAGCAGGCCCATGCAACGTTGTGCTTTCCCACATTATAACATATGGTTCCCGAATCTATCATGTTCGACAGTGTTACTAGGTGTATTAAGTGGTTCCACCTCTCGCCGTCTGCTCTCATCTGAGAAGAGCACGCGGCTCCAATCCTCGTTGGTCCAGTCCCAATGCTCTTGGAACGATCGCAAACGGCACTGCCAATGTTCAGGTATCAACGGAACTCAACATGCTGACCTGCGGGCAGAGAGATCATTCCCATGCAGTCGCCTTGCTACTGTGGAGCGCGAGATTGCTTTCCTTGCAGTCCTGTAAAATGTTATAGTAGCTGCACCCGCTGTTTGAGGTGGTCCTTTCTAGCCTCTTGAACTATGTAGGCGCTATTTGCTTAGCAGTGGCTGGGTCTCAGGATGCTCCCCATGCGCAAGAAACAATTCTATGAGCAGTACTAGACTACTGGGCTATACTCTTCACACTTCGTCCTTCTTCCAGTTTCCCGACGATTCTTACCGGATTGAAGTCAGGGTGTCTGGGCCGTGGTGTAATGAAGAACAACACCACCACAGTGCACCGTAACAGCTCAATAGTTGACTCAGACTGTCTTTTCTCGTTCGTTCTACTACCTCGTACTACGGGACCAGCCCCATTTGGGACTGTATTCAGACTGTCCTCGTGCCATGGGACGTTCACCTTTCAGTGAGACCTCTGTAAATACGCCCTGGAACTTTCATTCATTTCCACTACAGTAATCACTCGGGTACCAACTTCTTAACCGAGCGAGGTGGCGCAGTGGTTAAACACTGGACTCGCATTCGGGAGGACGACGGTTCAGTCCCGCGTCCGGCCATCCTGATTCAGGTTTTCCGTGATTTCCCTAAATCGCTCCAGGCAAATGCCGGGATGGTTCCTTTCAAAGGGCACGGCCGACTTCCTTCCCCGTCCTTCCCTAATCCGATGAGACCGATGACCTCGCTCTCTGGTCTCCTTCCCCAAAACAACCCAACCCAACCAACTTCTAATCACCCCCACTACATTATTAACGCTACTCAGCGGTTTCGTATATCACGTGTTTGTTTCCATCTCCTACAATATCATGTGACGGTGTCCTATAGACTGAGTATAGACAATGTTCTCTTATAACTGAGCTCGTTGCGTGTACCGTTTGTCAAAATCCTTTAAGTTAATTAATATAAATACGTAGGTGTAAACATGTAGCAACTGTAGACATATTCTTGTCAAGCAAGAGATAGTTCTTGTGCTTTGTCTCAAAAACGAAGTCCTTTATACCAACTAGAGTGAACTGTTACTTGGCAGTAAGGTCAGCAGGGGCTTTCGCTGTTGGTTCGAGAGATATTTTTCTGTTGTTGTCAAGCTGCCTCAGCAGCAGGTAGCTGAACAACACGTTTTCCTGTACCAACATCGCGATCCTGTTGTAGAAAAAAATGGCTTTAAGCACTGTGGGACTTAACATCTGAGGTCATCAGTCCCCTAGACTTAGAACTACTTAAACCTAACTAACCTAAGGACATGAAACACAGCCATGCCCGAGGCAGAATTTTAACCTGCGACCGTAGCAGCAGCTCGGTTCCTGACTAAAGGGCTTAGAACCGCTCGATCACTGCGGCCGGCATGTTAGTCGAAAAAAAATGTCTCTGAGCACTATGGGACTTAACTTCTGAGGTCATCAGTCCCCTAGAACTTAGAACTAACCCAAGGACATCACACACATCCATGCCCGAAGCAGGATTCGAACCTGCAACCGTAGCATGTTAGTAGAGTGAGGGAATCTACATATGGGTTAGATCGCTGTAAAATGGCGACGTATCTGTCAAGAGTGTGGAAACACTCCCATCGCATGGCTCGGCAGCGATTCGGACGCTTCCATGAAATTAATTAAATTTCTCAAAGGATACGGCTGGCGAAAATAATCGTCCTCTCCAAAATCTGCTTACAGTTTACCAAATAATGAATCTATTTCACATGCTTGTATGAACTGAGAGTCCCACTATAAACAGACAGGTTTTCCTTGTTACCAACTCTTCAGCGCTCTAGCTAAAATAGCACTTCTTCGAAAATTAATTTCAGGTTCTGATAACTCTGGGTGTCCCATGAGATAATCAGAAGTCCATTAAACGCACTGTGGAAAATATTACTAGTCCATGAGCACAGGCAAGGAGTCCCTAAGTCTTGAACAACACGCAAAATCCTCAAAATCTACTGGAGAAAATTTTATTCAAACTGCCGTTACACATAGAAATTTTATAAGTCTCCAGACCACTGGCAAAAATATTTTCAAACACTTTTAAAAAGAAATTGATAGGCCGTACATACGCCAAGTGCCACTGGTTACCACAGACCCTCCTCCCCACCCCCTACCCTAGCGCTCACAAAGCACTGCCACGACCAGTATCATGAATCCCTTACAAAACCGTAAACCTGTCGTTAGCAGTTACCATAAAATGCATTTATTGACCTTGTTGCTCAAACTGCACACCTGAACGCACTACACAACTCTACTTTGTGCGCTGATATCCTACAATATGTTATTTCCCTGAGTTTAAGTGATAAAGTTTGGGTACAAACCGTCGCCCGTGGACCAAAGATATATATAAAAAAAATAAAAACTATATAACAAATTTTATTCATTAATTTGGATGAGAGTTTAACCAGCTTTACTGTGTTGTCTTTCGGTTTTTGCTAGGAATTTAGTTTGGAAGTTTATACTAAAGCAGTCAGATTTAATCACCCTGAATTATTCCGACAGAAGGCAAATTACGTATCTACAGATGACTGATTTATTTCTTGTCACATATTGCAGTTATCCTGAATTTTTCTCAAATTATGTTACTTAAATTAGTCATTACTCGTTGGAATTGACATTCTCGATATTTAATGAAATTGTATTTGGCTAATAAAACGTCTGGTATTTTCTCTCGATACATGTTTCCTCACCAAGATTTTGCATATTTTGTAAATTTATCAATAGTGGATTTGTTACTAAGTTTGCCGTGAAATAAATCGCGGCTCTGGTTACGACCCTAAGGCCATGCACCACCTTCAAATGCTCCCATGTTTAGAGAAAACCGCGCGCACAAACACTTTTTTTTACTTGCCGCTCTCCTGACAGAAGCGGTTACATACCGCTAACAGCAGTGTCTTTGTTATTGTTTGCTCGAACCTGACAGCTCCTACGCACCATTTCGGAGGTGCAGTGAGTCTTGACAAATTTTCTCTTCCACTCCAATCGACAAATTGATTCAGGATCATACGAACACACCAAGCGAAATTATCTGGAAGTCACAATAGTACCTAGTATCTACGACCTGTTATTACGAAAATGCGCCAAGAATGTTTCGTCCTGCTTATTACCAGGATTTGTAGGAAAAGAGAAAGGAGACAAGCTTGTAGAGTAACACACGAGACCGGCAGGGGTCACACTACCACACGTGTGATTTTTCTTGTAACACATAGTATTCGTGGTACGAATTTTGCCGGTGGAATGAAAAATTGCTGAAAATAAGTAAAAATAACTTGTGAAACAAAATCGTATGTCCTTCCTGTCACTGAGATGACTCGTAACGCTCTCTGTTGCTACATGATTTTCTACTATAGCGGGAGAACTTTGCAGACTTTGCTGTTTGTGATAAACGCATTGTGCGCCAATTAAGACAAAGTGCTCTTTCATTCTGTGCTTAGGGGCAGCTGTAAATTCACCCGGAAATTTGCGCGATGAGGGTTTTAGCCTTTACGTTCTTTCGGTGGAGAACCGTTGAGTTTCACAATTTTGGTCTGAGGATAATCCTTCCACATACATCCATTGTATTGTACCACTTACTTCATTAAGCTTACATATCTCTTCGTTAGCACGTCTTTTTGTAATAACAGTGTCCTCATGGTGCTCGAGTGTGTGTGTGTGTGTGTGTGTGTGTGTGACAGAGAGTAAGATAACGACAAAGAGGGGGGTGTACCGCAAAGTATGGAAAAATTATATATTGTCAACGAAGAATAATTCAATAATTACCTTAATTTATTTAGTTAATTTATTTTAATTTATTTTATTCACAGTGGTCATAATCGGAGTTTGTATACAAAGGATGCGGAAAAACAATTTGACCAAAAGTATATGGCAGGAAGACAATATCAAATGAACAAATTTGTGTATAGGAACTAGAATCCCAGTTGTATATTTACGGTGCTACATGCATCAGGGTGAGAAATGATGTTCTCTGCAGAAACGGTGAGTACAGGAATATATGGGAAACACTGACAAGAAGAATGGATGGGATGAAAGGACACGTGTTGAGTCAACAGGGTACAGCTTCCATGGTCTAGAGTGAGCTATAGAAGGTAAAAACTGTAGAGGAAGACAGAGATTGGAATACATCTAGTAACTGAAGACGTAAGCTGCAATTGCTACTCTGACATGAAAAGGTTAGCACAAGAGAGCGATTCGTGGCGGGCAGCAACAAACCAGTCAGAAGACTGATGACTCAAAAACAAGATGAGTCAACACCAGCTCTTGCTGTGTGACGGCCTACAAGTGTGAAACTTTGTTGTGTTTGCCAGATGGTAAAAAAAAAAAAAAAACTGCTCTCATTCACTGTCACTCAGTGTAACTTGTGCAGTGCAGAATCTTGGTTTTAAGTACCGTTCAGGCGTATTCAGCAGGTACAGTGTTTCGACTAGAGTAGTCCTAAGGAGTGAGTGAGTGAGTGAGTGATGTGAGCCAGCAACATGGAATACGGTTTCACAAGCAATGAGGAAAGTGATACGCAGTTGGCGCATGGGGCAGTTGGCGTTTGGGGCTGCTCATGGCAATGCAAGGGCGGCAAGTAGCATTTACCAGTATCGTTATCCACACCGCCGGCTGCCTCAGAAAATACTTTTTCATGTCAATTGACAGACGTATGAGAGAGACAGGATCTTTGCAGGCTAGTAGGAGACGCGCTGTTCGTATGGTTGCGTTTCACGAAGACGTGTTACATCGCATAGTGCAAGATCTTGTGACAAGTACTAGAAGAATCGGTCATGAACTTCGCAGGGTCCGGCGCCATATCTGGAATGTCGTTCATCAGACTGATCTGTATCGTTTCCAAAGACAAAAGGTGGGTTCCGACGACTTACCTAAGCGTCTGGAATTTGTTGACTGGTTCCTACAACGAGTAGCTCGACAACTGCAGTTCTCTGAACGTGTGTTGTTTGCGCACAAGGCTTGGTGTACCCGTGAAAGCATTTTTAGTTCATACAACAGACATGTTTGGGCACTATAGAATCCTCTTGCAACGTACGTTCGTGCTCATCAACAGCTATTCCCTGTAAACGTGTGTAAAGGAACTGTGAAGGACTCCTCATTGGCTGCTACATGTGAACTCAAAGGCTGAATTCTCACATATAACTTGCGGAAATAGGACCGCTTGGAGCTAGGCAGAACCTTTAGGTCCAACATGATGGTGCAACTCTTCATTTTGCACATGTTCTAGACAGAACATCGATGACAAATGGAGCGGTCACGTTGGACCAATGCCGGTTGCCAGACTTGACATCGCTCTACGTTAAACTCTACGGTACGATGAAACACATATTGCGTATGCAAGACAAGCTGAAGATGAACAGGACTTTGTGGTTCACGTTATGGCGGCAGCATCAGAAATGATTCAGAATACTGCTGATGATTTTCAAAGAAAACGCTAATCCCTGTAACGCCACGATGTTCTATGCAACTGTGAAAACAGTAGTCAGTTTCAATCTTTTCTAACACATATTCATGTTAGTTAATGGTCGTAAGCTTATGTTCGAAAGCATACTCATTTTTTATTTTCTTTGACCTTTTTAGGAGATAGTGTAATGTAAAACGTGTAATTGTTTTCATTTATAAAGAAGTGTTGCAAGATACGTCAGTTAAGTTTTTCTTGTTTTCATAGTGACGATTAGTTTGTCCAAACATTTCGTTCATGTATGTATTTACTATGAATTATTATTCATTTTGAGCAAAGGTGTTCATATGTTAGATTTAAATTAAGTTCATGTAGCGCCGAAAATGTGCAACTGTAGCCGGTAATTCTTATGCTCAAATTCTTTCATTTGGTGCTGTCTTTCCGCCCCGCACTTTTGGTCAGATTGTTTTTCCAAGAGTCAGCCATTATCGTTATAAAATTTGTAAAAATCTTCCATGTACCTATCTACGCAGAAATAAAAATAAAATGTTAAGAGAAAGTGCATTCTCAGAATTTAAGAATATGACGAATACCCGTCTATTTATGCAAGCTTTTAACCTAAACTAGCTGAGAAACACGGCATTTTCCAGTGATTTGTTAATTCTATCTCTGCCTGTGATTTTGTACAAGCGGAATTCATTTTTTACTTACAACGCTTCTTTGTAAACTACGTTTAAAGTAGAATGATTGGGGATGTGAATACAGGAGAGAGCCATGTAGAGCTAGCTGGCTCTGCAAACAGCAATTGACACTAAGGGCCACTCCCGTAACTCGAAGTTTCTGGTCTTGCACTTGGCTTATGTGCATGGCGTAACAGAAGCTCACAAGGAACTTTAACTATGGACAGTATACCAATATCCACACACACACATCAAAAAAAGTTTTGCATCAACTCGGTTCCGAAAGTTCCGGAACCTGTACAGAATATTAGAATAAAGGTGAACATAAACATCATTTCCGTCCTTTTTATTGCTCATGAAAACCACACATTGCATATTGTACCACCATACAGCGAGACCTTCAAAGGTGGTGGTCCAGATAGCTGTACACATCGGTATCTCTAATACCCAGTAGCAGGTCCTCTTGCATTGATTCATGCCTGTATTCCTCCTGGCATACTATCCACATGTTCATTAAGACACTGTTGGTCCAGATTTTCCCACTCCCCAACGGCGATTCGGATCAGATCCGTCAGAGTGGTTGATGGGTCACGTCGTCCATAAACAACCCTTTTCAGTGTATCCCAGGCATTGTCGATAGGATCCATGTCTGGAGAACATGCTGGTCGCTATAGTCGAGCGATGTCGTTATCCTGAAGGAAGTCATTCACAAGATGTGCACGATGGGGGCGCAAATTGTCGTCCATGAAGACGAATGCCTCGCCGATATGCTGCCGATATGGTTGCACTATTGGTCGGAGGATGGCATTCACGTATCGTACAGTCGTTACGGCGCCTTCCATGATCACCAGAGGCGTACGTCAGCCCCACATAATGCCACCGCAGGGAACCTCCGCCTTGCTGCACTCGCTGGACATTGTGTCTAAGGCGTTAATCCTGACCGAGGTGCCTCCAAACACGTCTCCGACGATTGTCTGGTTGAAGGCATATGTGGCACTCATCGGTGAATAGAACGTAATGCCAATCCTCAGCTGTCTGATCGGATTATTCGATGGGTCCATCTGTACCGCGCCGAATGGTGTCGTGGTTGCAAAGATGGACATCGCCATGGACGTCGGGAGTATAGTTCCACATTATGCAGCCTATTACTCGCAGTTTGAGCCGTAACACGACGTCCTGCGGCTGCACTAAAAGCGTGATTCCAAATGGTGGCGTTGCTGTCACGGTTCCTCCAAGCCATAATCCATAGGTAGCGTTCATCCACTGCAGTAGTAGACCTTTGGCGGCATGAGCGAGGCATGTCGTCGACAGTTCCTTTCTCTCTGTATCTCCTCCATGTCCGAACAACATCGCTTTGGTTCACTCCGAGACGCCTTGACACTTCCCGTATTGAGAGCTCTTCCTGGCAGAAAGTAACAGTGCACACGCGATCGAACCGCGCTATTGACCTTCTAGGGGTGGTTGAACTACAGATAACACGAGCCGTTTACCTCCTCCCTGGTGGAATGACTGGAACCGATCGGTTGTCGGACCCCCTCCGTCTAATAGGCGCTGCTCATGCATGGTTGTTTACATCTTTGGACTAGTTTATACATTACATTTTTAGTTTTATACTTAGTGTCTACAGAAAATGCTTTTGATATTTAAAATTCAATGAGTGTAGCCTTACACAAAGAAGAGAATATACTTGCGTCTCCACATAGTAAGACGAATAATACATTGCTGCTTATGTACAATATACTGGAAACAACATGCAATGTGACGTTGGGGAGAAGAAGCCTCGGAGTAAAAGTTTTTCGAGCCTTCTCCTCCCAACGACGTTACCTTATTACTAGAGTCTTAATATGTAGTGTCACTGCTTGTATCGGTCTTTGTTGTTTGATTTTTTTTTGTCTCCTGTGGTGTTTGTGACTGTGTTATGGCATGCAGTGTCATTTGTTACGGGATTGGGTCGCTTATGTGTTGATCCCTTCTTTGTCATGTTTTCTTAGTGTATTGGGTTCCTTCCTCGTTTTCGGAATCTATGGTCGTGCTCGTGTCCCCCCATGTGGTTTTTTGTGTTGATTGTGTTTGTCTACGCCTCCTTCCATGTGGGTTTTGGTGCTTGTATTCTTCGTGCAGTGTGTTCGATGCGATATCGGTTACGTTATTTATTGTGTTCCAATTATCGGGATTATGTGTTTTTCTAGGGATGTCACTGATGTTCTGTATAGGTCTCACATGTGCTAGAGTGTCCCATAGCAGTGTGACGTGTTCTGGTGTTCCAATTTCTCCACAAATGCACATTTCATTGTTAGTTAGTCCCGTGTAGTTGTACTGGATAAGGCCGTGGCCAGTCAGCAAATGGGCCATCCCCCGGTTTTGGTCGACATGCGTAACTTTGAAGGCTTTATCAATATTCATTTGGTATGATCGTTGAAAGTCTGTTTTTCGTCAAGATGCCGTCCTAGATAAAATGTGGCTTGCTTCCTCTGTATGACAGTATTGTCTAATTTTAGAATTAGGTTCCTCTGTTGTGTCCATCTGAGCAGTAAATATATAGTTTTGTTGGGCACTATTTTAATGATTTTTCTTAGTACCAATTGTTTATTTTCTGAGGCAGTTGCGTGTCTGTGGTCTCTAGCGCTGCTCTCGAATTGGCTGACACCACTACGAGCAGGTCATCTGTGTACACCACCTCTTACCCTGTCGTCACCACCCAGGGTGTCCAGTAAGGGCTCGATTGTGATATCCCAACATACTGATCTCTAGATCGAGCCCTGTGGACGTCCCTTTGTTATTCTCTTGACAACCTTGCTTGTACCAGCCCTCCACTCTGCCTCTGCAGTTGTCAAGGGAAGCTGATAGCGGCATTTCCCTTAACCTGGTGAAGAGGGACGGCCACAATAGGTTATCAAAAGCCCCAGCAATGTCGATTAGCATGGCGGCCTTTTTTTAATATTTTTTTTTTTTTTTTACTGACAGTGCTTGGCTGACGGCACCTTCTATTTATCTACCTCCTCTGAAGGCGAATTGATTACGCGTTAGGCCTAGGAGGCGTCTGTGCGATTGTAGGCGGTCACATGGGAGCCTTTCCTGCACCTTGGCAAGAGACAGATTGGACGCTATGTTTTGGGGTCTGTTGGCTCTTTGTTTGGAATTATGCCTGTTAGTAGTGCCTCGCCGAACATGTTCCCAAGAAATGGTGTGATCTGTATTACTATTTGTTTTAATGTTTCTGAAAGTATCTTGTCTCGGCCGGGTGCTTTACGGTTTTTAAGCCTGCTGGTTGCCGTCACGTACTCTTCTTGTTAGAGTAGTATAGTTACACTATCATTCACATATGGTTGTTTCATCCTGTCTCTTAGGTCAGTGTGGTGTCGCTCGTCTTGTGTACGATCGTTATGTGGGAGGAGCCCGTTCTTCTGTGATTCTCCATCCTCTAGTCCTTGTGTCGTCAGCATGCTTTAGTGTTGACAGAAGTGTCGGTGTTATAACTCGTTCTGTTTCTATCTACGTAATGTCACTTACTGGGAAACTTTCATTGGAACATATCAGTACGCGAGAAAGGGAACCCTTCAATATCTTTAAAACACCGAAACCACACACTGTCACAGAGTACACTGCAGATAAACACTAGCGAAATAAAAAGGTTACGTATGAGAGAGACTGACATAAAAATACCGTTAGCGAATAGACAAACAAAAGCTGCCCTGTATGTTATGAAATAGAAAAACGTAATATACTGGTCAACAGTACTGTTGCAAAGGCACCCCAAACAGTCTAGTGCCCACGCGAGTCGAAAACGAAGGGTATTAAATCCTCTGCACTTTCTGCCTGGGAATTCTTTTCGTATCTGTTGCAATATTCAGAAACCGGCGCATGTTGTTGTTGTTGTGGTCTTCAGTCCTGAGACTGGTTTGATGCAGCTCTCCATGCTACTCTATCCTGTGCAAGCTTCTTCATCTCCCAGTACCTACTGCAGCCTACTAAATTTGTGATCCCTTGATGCCTCAAAACATGTCCTACCAACCGATCCCTTCTTCTAGTCAAGTTGTGCCACAAACTTCTCTTCTCCCCAATCCTATTCAATACCTCCTCATTAGTTACGTGATCTACCCACCTTATCTTCAGCATCTACTTTCTTTGGGATTGGAATTATTATATTCTTCTTGAAGTCTGAAGGTATTTCGCCTGTCTCATACATCTTGCTCACCTCATGGTGAGCATTATCCACCTGAATTCTATAGCGGCTACGGAGTTGGAGTAGCTGTACTGATAAACGCTGAAACGGGACTGGAAAATAGTTTCTAGAGCGATATTATGCGAGTGGAAACCGCTGCGCTCTTCGCTGCATTAATAAACTGCCACTCGATCGTTTAATTATGTGTCACCACACACTGATCGAAGCGTGCTGATGCTTTGTAAGCGATAGAGATTTGCCACGCAGTTATGGATTCATAGCAATCGTTCTGGTTGAGGAAACATGTCTGCATCGAACTACAATACCTCCACGTGTATCAACATGTGACCGCTATTTATTTAAACGGATTACTTACTTTTGGTTTCTGTTGGCCGATGTAGTGAAAATTATGACACGAGAATATCTAAAATATCCTGTGTTTGTTACGCGTGTCATTCGATTTCTGGATGGGATCACTGTCGTTTCTCAGTACCCCTCCTCCCCCCCCAACCCTCTTTCGATCCATGCGGAAATACTACAGAATATGATGCATAAAACTATGAATCCGACGGGACAGAGTTCCGGGCTGCGATATAGACCTGTTCTCTAGCAAAACAAGGCCTGATGACGAAAGTTAACTGCTGCTTGCTACCGCACCCTTGCTCTGGTACAGGTTTATTACTGTAATGTTTTTACTTGTATTCTTCATAGAATTTCACAGCCTTACATAGACCGCATTCCGCTCGCTTCCACGTTAGAAACTGTTAAAAGCTACGATTCTACCGTCTCTGAGGCGATTCTCTTCAGGGCGAATAAACTGTTATTATCTGAGAATGAGCTTCCGTTATAGTTTAATCTTCTCAGAAATTCCTATGGCCCATATTTCACAACCATGCTATCCTTACACCCTCTAGAAACTATTTTCCAGTCCCGTTTCAGCGATTATCAGTACAGCTACTCCAACTCCGTAGCCGCTGTAGAATTCAGGTGGATAATGCTCACCATGAGGTGAGCAAGATGTATGAGACAGGCGAAATACCCTCAGACTTCAAGAAGAATATAATAATTCCAATCCCAAAGAAAGTAGATGTTGACAGACGTGAAAATTACCGAACTATCATTTTGATAAGTCACAGCTGCAAAATACTAACGCGAATTCTTTACAGACGAATGGAAAAACTGGTAGAAGCCGATCTCGGGGAGGATCAGTTTGGATTCCGTAGAAATATTGGAACACGTGAGGCAATACTGACCCTACGACTTATCTTAGAAGAAAGATTAAGGAAAGGCAAACCTACGTTTCTAGCATTTGTAGACTTAGAGAAAGCTTTTGACAATGTTGACTAGAATACTATCTTTCAAATTCGGAAGGTGGCAGGGGTAAAATACAGGGAGCTAAAGGCTATTTAAAATTTGTACAGAAACCAGATGGCAGCTATAAGAGTCGAGGGATATGAAAGGGAAGCAGCGGTTGGGAGGGGAGTGACACAGGGTTATAGCCTGTCCCCGATATTATTCAATCTGTATGTTGAGCAAGCAGTAAAGGAAACAAACGAAAAATTCGGAGTAGGTATTAAAATCCATGGAGAAGAAATAAAAACTGAGGTTCGCCGATGACATTGTAATTCTGTCAGAGACAGAAAAGGACCTGAAAGAGCAGTTGAACGCAATGGACAGTGTCTTGAAAGGAGGGTATAAGATGGACATCTACAAAAGCGAAACGAGGATAATGGAATGTAGTCGAATTAAGTCGGGTGATGCTGAGGGAATTAAATTAGGAAATGAGACACTTAAAGTAGTAAAGGATTTTTGCTATTTGGGGAGCAAAATAACTGATGATGGCCAAAGTAGGTATAAAATGTAGACTGACAATGGCAAGGAAAGCGTTTCTGTAGAAGAGAAATTTGTTAACATCGAGTATAGATTTAAGTGTCAGGAAGTCGTTTCTGAAAGTATTTGTATGGAGTGTAGCCATACGATAAACCGCAATCGTGATAGGCTACAATCCGACCTTTATCAAAGTCGGAAACGTGATGGTACGCATTTCTCCTCCTTACACTAGGCGTCACAACAACGTTTCACGAGGCAACGCCGGTCAACTGCTGTTGCTGTTTGTGTATGAAAAATCGGTTGGAAACTTTCCTCATGTCAGCACATTATAAGTGTCGCCACCGGTGCCAACCTTGTGTGAATGCTCTGTAAAGCTAATCATTTGCATATCACAGCATCTTCTTCCTGTCGGTTAAATTTCGCGTCTGTAGCACGTAATCTTCGTGGTGTAGCAATTTTAATGGTCAGTAGTGTATTATTCAGTGAAAATGAGCACGAGCAAAGGGAAGGAAATGTTCCCGAAAGAGACCTTTTTCGCCATAGGTGTGGTTAGAAATCAGATCGATGCAAAAGCAGTAATACCTATTAACTGACTGTATGAGCGTACGTAGCGGGAAAAGAAATAAAGAAGTATGCCAGGGCGGACGTTGACAAAGTGGGGTTGACCACTGCGGTCGCTGTAGCGGTGACCAGACTGCTCCTTAGCTGCGCGTTACGACAATATGAAACCGTCGCAGTATCGCAGATGTTTTATCACACTACCCTACAACTAGCCACTGAGGTGCGAGAGACGCATTGGGCGCCATGCCTCGTGCACTTCAACTGCCCCGAGCTAGTGCACCGTTCCCTGAGGTGTGATAACTGCCGTAGCCTCTTGGGTGGTACAAATAGGAAATGCTTTATTGGAAAACGATCTGTCAGGAGAATGTTTTCTCCCGTGAAGCTGCTCGTTTTCTGTTAGGTGCAGTAACGAGTATCAATCAGTACTTAATGCGCGCTCCATCTGGAATTTGCACAGCACTGTATCGTGGCACTTTTTGTTATCAACTGATTAGTGTCACTATTTCTCGGAAAGCCTTCAAATAACACATTTTTTGGACTGAACGAAAGACTGTGTCTTTTACAAGTTACTCATTACTCACAATAAACTTTCATAGCCGAAACCTTTAACCGCAAATAAAAATTACTGCCTGCTTGCGTACTATCGTTTTGCGGAATTCTTATTTCGTTAATAATATGTTACTGGGTTTCTCGCAGCGTAACTTTGTAGAAACTTCGTGCCTTTGTGACGAACATTATACAGGGAACATTATACAGGGTGAATCCTAACTTCCGAGTATACGATACCTAGTCACCGGGGGCTCGTTATGGAGACCTAATGTGGCTGTAATATATTTATTTCAGCTTATCCATTACTGATGTTTAAGAACCTGTGACTGTTTATTCAATATAAATACATAAAAATACAAGCAGTAGGTTTTTTGAAATAGTTATTTGTTCCATGAACAAGGGGCTAACAGTTTTTTGAAAATAAATGTTGTCAGTAAACTAAATTTTCCATGCATTCTCAGTCGTTTTAAATAGTTAGCCCCATGGGCTAACGTTCAGCTTCACCTGTCGGCACTTGAACAATTGTCCACTTGGAGTCACGCTGGGTCGATGTCGCCTTCCTGACCGCAATCTGAGAAAGTTTTCGTCTGACGATAAAAAATGTCTGTCGCTTTGAAACTTCCAATAGTCAAATAAGAGGGCACATGTTTTATGTGAGCTCGATCCATATTTGTCGCACTCTCTTTAGTACCGGTACATCGCAAATGTTTGCCATTTCTCTGCTATTTATCTGAGAAGTCTACCTTAATGTTGTAGCTACGCAACCACACTGTCAACCAGCAAGTCAAATGGCAGCTCGAATACTCTGGTAGTTCTTAATTAAAGCCCCCTTATGATCAATAACTTTCGCTCCGACAGGGCCTTCAAAAGCTTCAAATTTATGTCCGCCTCTGTTGTCGCATACTATCTTGTCATACACCATGTCACTGATCACTTTGTTATAGAACACCCTGCTTGTAATACAGGAGTGGATTCCGGTTACCTCTCCTGGGACAATCTTAATCTCTTCTCGTATAAACCATTCGACTTCAAATGCCTTCAGGCGTACAAAATCATTATTAAAACTGATACTGATGGCACACTGTCAGCTCAAATGCGCCATTGTAGATCAAAACTTACAAGCCGTAGGGAGGACGACCACGAGGTAAACAATTGAGCAGGCGAAATTCTGCGGCAGATACATAAAGAGACGTCTGTGCCTCACCACTGCTGAGAGCAGACTGTTAGCCAGTATGTGCATGCGAACACGGTGACGAATGTAGGAGACTGTGGTATTTAGGGGAGTAGACAGTGTAATATATGGATGTATGAGTCGATCCAGGTGGTATGCACTGATAGCCTTACGATTAAGGCGACCGCTTACTGTTAGGTAGTACATCTGTACCTAGCACAGCTGAAATCAAGTCACATTCGGCGAGTTTATTTCGAAGTACTATGATGTAGTTGCTGCCACTGTGGGAAGAGTTTAGTCATCCTCTTACAGTGTATTCATTGAATCAAAATGGCTCTGAGCACTATGGGACTTAACTTCTAAGGTTATCAGTTCCCTAGAACTTTGAACTACTAAAACCTAACTAACCTAAGGACACCACACACATCCATGCCCGAGGCAGGATTCGAACCTGCGACCGTAGTGGTCGCTCGGTTCCAGACTGTAGCGCCTAGAACCGCTCGGCCACTTCTGCCGGCTCATTGAATCCATAGGCGAGGTGCACATCAGTCAATTCTTCAACTATAAAGCCATCCATACTGGTGTGTATAGCGTTTAGAGTACAACTAACGCTGTCGGAAAAACGAACTCCTGACTCGACCGAGAAGGTGAAGGGTAAAGTGGTCGTTACTAAGGTCAACAGCAAGTGCGTTGGACGAACAGAACAGGTTTGTTTCAAAACAAGACACATAGCGTTTGCTGTCGACACTTGCCCTGTGGTACAGATATTCTCAGTGCCATACAGATACAGAGATACATTGGGGCAATAAATCAAAGGAAATGCAATTGGTCCGTAGCGAGCCACCGGAGACCATGTGCACGTTATTCCAAAACACCTAGAAAATATTCGTTGTAGCGTTATATATGTTAGCTATGAAATACATATATGCGGTGCCCCTGTGTAACTTCATAACTATCTAAAGTGTGAGATTAAAATATACGAATAAAAACATATTACGGTAATACTGTGATATGCAGAGAATTTCTGTTTTTGTTTTTCTGTGTAAATTAAGAACATAATAACAGCGTTTGGTCAGATTCTTCCTACAGAGAACAAATGGAAACTAATTCTGTATATCTTCTACTGCAAAACAAATTAAACTGCAACCTCTTTTATTGTCGCCATTCTGTGGCTTCGGCTTTTTACCTGGCTGTTGCAGAGTAAGAACACATATTTCTATGTACCGTAACCTCAGATAAAATGAAATATGTTCTTTTCAGATATGTAAGAGGAATTTAATTGCAGAATCAGACTTGATCATATCATACGATAGTAACCATAACTTTTGATGAATCTTTGCTTCTTTCTTTTCAGAGGCCGTAAATAAAGGACTGATGACGAATTGCTCGAGGGTAGAAAAACCGAATACATTATGTGTTCTTTCATTACCTATTTAGTATCGCTGAGCAGAACCACCCTAAGAAAGAGTTTCCAATCATTTCATTTCATTCCTTATGTATATGTTTTACGTAAGAATCATGTTAGGTTGATCGGTTAATTATCTTCGAACAATGAAGTCTGCAGTCACTTTAATGGTTCACACCTGACGATATTAACAGGCGATAATTTGATAATCATGTGAATACGTAATTTGCATTTTTTGGCAGTAATCATTAATTTCATTTATATATCTTTTTGCTAAGGTTTGCTGTCTTCGAACGTTTCCCTCTGGGAATTGCACAATAAGGGTCAACTAAAGAATGGGATACAACTCTTCGGCTTCGATCAATGACGTCATATTAGAGTCATAGATATTAATTTCTTTATTTTACAGCTATAGACAATAAATTGGTTACCTTCTGGGGCGAAGCATCATAATCATAAATAGAAATATGAAGATGTGTTATTAAGACATAGTATTGTGTACGACTTTTGTTGCTGGTGGTAACTTTAAATCATTTCGTAGATGTGTTGAATTACACCTCTGTCTGATAGTGAGTCGTTCCAATCGCTGTTTCCTCCGCAGTAGATTCGTATCTTGTACTACGTAGGTCAACTGAAGAAGAGGATACTAATAATAGTGAAAGAAAGCAAAGCGAGCTACCTGACAGTGGCATCCTTTACGTCAGTTAAACTACGAAGGTTGTATCTTATTCTTCAGCTGACATATATCGGACAACTGAAGTACAAGATACAAATTTTTCGTCTGTAGATATTTTCGCCTTCGCTAGTACTAGTACCAGTTCCATATTCTTCGGCTGATACTAGTACAGCGGAAGTGAAAAAACCGACATATATAAAATTTGTATATGTATCAACTTAGGTACTCCATGCCAGTGACACGTATATCGCTTTATGCTAGGGTTTCCTACTGTGAAAAGAGGGATATATGTAACATTACGTTCGAAATACCACCCCCATGAACCATGGACCTTGCCGTTGGTGGGGATGATTGCGTGCCTTAGCGACACAGATGGCCGCACCGTAGGTGCAACCACAACGGAGGGGTATCTGTTAAGAGGCCAGACAAACGTGTGGTTCCTGAAGAGGTGCGGCAGCCTTTTCAGTAGTTGCAGGGGCAACAGTCTGGACAATAGACTGATCTGGCCTTGCAACACTAACCAAAACGGCCTTGCTGTGCTGGTACTGCGAACGGCTGAAAGCAAGGGGAAACTACAACCGTAATTTTTCCCGAGGACATGCAGCTTTACTGTATGGTTAAATGATAATGGCGTACTCTTGGGTAAAATATTCCGGAGGTAAAATTGCCCCCCATTCGGATCACCGGGCGAGGACTACTCAAGAGGACGACGTTATCAGGAGAAAGAAAACTGGCGTTCTACGGATCGGAGCGTGGAATGTCAGATCCCTTAATCGGACAGGTACGCTAGAAAATTTAAAAAGGGAAATTGATAGGTTGAAGTTAGATATAGTGGGAATTAGTGAAGTTCGGTGGCAGGAGGAACAAGACTTTTGGTCAGGTGATTACAGGGTTATAAATACAAAATCAAATAGGGGTAATGCAGGAGTAGGTTTAATAATGAATAAAAAAATAGGAGTGCGGGTTAGCTACTACAAACAGCATAGTGAACGCATTATTGTGACCAAGATAGACACAAAGCCCATGCCTACTACAGTAGTACAAGTTTATATGCCAACTAGCTCTGCAGATGATGAAGAAATTGATGAAATGTATGATGAGATAAAAGAAATTATTCAGGTAGTGAAGGGAGACGAAAATTTAATAGTCATGGGTGATTGGAATTCGAGTGTAGGAAAAGGGAGAGAAGGAAACATAGTGGGTGAATATTGATTGGGGGAGAGAAATGAAAGAGGAAGCCGTCTGGTGGAATTTTGCACAGAGCACAACTTAATCATAGCTAAAACTTGGTTCAAGAATCATAAAGGAAGGTTGTATGCAAGGAAGAATCCTGGAGATACTAGAACGTATCAGATAGATTAAATAATGGTAAGACAGAGATTTAGGAACCAGGTTTCAAATTGTAAGACATTTCCAGGGGCAGATGTGGACTCTGACCACA
This sequence comes from Schistocerca nitens, assembly GCF_023898315.1. NCBI lineage: Eukaryota > Metazoa > Arthropoda > Insecta > Orthoptera > Acrididae > Schistocerca > Schistocerca nitens. The sequence goes on from NC_064617.1 coordinate 653,170,231, forward strand.
ATCTATTGGTTATGACCTATAGATTAAAACTGAAGAAACTGCAAAAAGGTGGGAATTTAAGGAGATGGGACCTGGATAAACTGAAAGAACCAGAGGTTGTACAGAGTTTCAGGGAGAGCATAAGGGAACAATTGACAGGAATGCGGGAAAGAAATACAGTAGAAGAGGAATGGGTAGCTCTGATGGAAGAAGTAGTGAAGGCAGCAGAGGATCAAGTAGTTAAAAAGACGAGGGCTAGTAGAAATCCTTGGGTAACAGAAGAAATATAGAATTTAATTGATGAAAGGAGAAAATATAAAAACGCAGTAATTGAAGCAGGTAAAAAGGAGTACAAACGTCTCAAAAATGAGATCTACAGGAAGTGCAAATTGGCTAAGCAGGGATGGCTAGAGGACAAATCTAAGGATGTAGAAGCTTATCTCACATTGGGGTAAGATAGATACTGCCTACAGGAAAATTAAAGAGACCTTTGGAGAAAAGATAACGACTTGTATTAATATCAATAGCTCAGATGGAAACCCAGTTCTAAGCAAAGAAGGGAAAGCAGAAGGGTGGAAGGAGTATATAGAGGGTCTATACAAGGGCGATGTACTTGAGGACAATATTATGGAAATGGAAGAGGATGTAGATGAAGATGAAATGGGAGATACGATACTGCGTGATGAGTTTGACAGAGCACTGAAAGACCTGAGTCGAAACAAGGCCCCGGGAATAGACAACATTCCATTAGAACTGCTGATGGCCTTGGGAGAGCCAGTCCTGACAAAACTCTACCATCTGGTGAGCAAGATGTATGAGACAGGCGAAATACCCGCAGACTTAAAGAAGAATATAATAATTCCTATCCCAAAGAAAGCAGGTGTTGACAGATGTGAAAATTACCGAACTATCAGTTTAATAAGTCATAGCTGCAAACTACTAACGCGAATTCTTTACAGACGAATGTAAAAACTGGGCGAAGCTGATGTCGGCGAAGATCATTTTGGATTCCGCATAAATGTTGGAACACGTGAGGCAATACTGACCATATGACTTATCTTAGAAAATAGATTAAGAAAAGGCAAACCTACATTTCTAGCATTTGTGGACTTAGAGAAAGCTTTTGACAATGTTGACTGGAATACTCTCTTTCAAATTCTAAAGGTGGCAGGGGTAAAATACAGAGAGCGAAAGGCTATTTACAATTTGTACAGAAACCAGATGGCTGTTATAAGAGTCGACGGGCATGAAAGGGAACCAGCGGTTGGGAAGGGAGTGAGACAGGGTTGTAGCCTCTCCCCGATGTTATTCAATCTTTATATTGAGCAAGCAGTAAAGGAAACAAAAGAAAAATTCGGAGTAGGTATTAAAATCCGTGGAGAAGAAATAAAAACATTGAGGTTCGCCGATGACATTGTCATTCTGTCAGACACAGCAAAGGACTTGGAAGAGCATTTGAACGGAATGGACAGTGTCTTGAAAGCAGGATATAAGACGAACAAAAGCAAAACGAGGATAATGGAATATAATAGAATTAAGTCGGGTGATGCTGAGGGAATTAGATTAGGAAATGAGACACTTAAAGCAGTAAAGGAGTATTGCTATTTGCGGAGCAAAATAACTGATGATGGCCAAAGTAGATATAAAATGTAGACTGGCAATGGCAAGGAAAGCGTTTCTGATGAAGAGAAATATGTTAACATCGAGTATTGATTTAAGTGTCAGGAAGTCGTTTCTGAAAGTATTTATATGGACTGTAGCCACGTATGGAAGTGAAACATGGACGATGAATAGTCTGGACAAGAAGAGAATAGAAGCTTTCGAAATGTGGTGCTATAGAAGAATCCTGAAGATTAGATGGGTAGATCACAAAACTAATGAGGAGGTAATGAAGAGAATTGGGGAGAAAAGGAATTTGTGGCACAACTTGACAAGAAGAAGGGACCGGTTGGTAGGACGTGTTCGGAGGCATCAAGGGATCACAAATTTAGCATTGGAGGGCAGCGTGGAGGGTAAAAATCGTAGAGGGAGACCAAGAGATGAATAAACTAAGCAGATTCAGATGGATGTAGGTTGCAGTAAGTACTGGGAGATGAAGAAGCTTGCACAGGATAGAGTAGCATGGTGATCTGTATCAAACCAGTCTCAGGACTGAAGATAACAACAACAACAACAACGTTCGAAATATGGATCTATAGATACATGTAGACGACCTGTTTTCTCTGTACTGTAAACGTTTGTTTTTCAACATTCGTCTATTCTTTTAAATGGTTCATCTGAAGTAACTTGTAAAGTCATCGCCCCAAGCTGACGGGCTGTATCCAGTTCTTCAGTATTCCTAATAGTAATATCCCAAGCCTTTTCTTGTACTAAACATTCCAGAAGGAAAGACGTCATTCTGTCGGGAAATGTATGACTGTTGTTGTTGTGCAGCAGCATTCCCACAGTAAACGATGTAACGCACAGGCGTCATCTAAAGAGCATAGCACAAGAAATCATGCAGCTACCAAGGAACTATGACGGGAGGAGTATTGTATAGCCTGGAGCACTTAGTGATGGACGGGCACATGGGCGACGAATGTATGATCGCCGCTTTGCTTGAGCAGAGGCCGTAAAGAAACTCGTGTGCAGCATTCGTGACTGAGCAGGCCTTTTCAGGAGCCACTCTGCTCATCCAGGATCTGGAGGGGGCTATAACAGGTGCCCTAAACACAGTCAGCCTAAATTTTAGCCCGAGTGGGGAGCCGCACTCAGTGGGGTACACAACGTACGGTCGACAGAAAATAAAGATGAACTTTGCTGCTTGGAACATTCGAGCTGTAATGGTTAATGATACGGTAAATCGATCAGAAAGGTGAACAGCTATTGTTCCTCGTGAACTTCAAAGAATTAAGATCAACATTGCTGAACTCACTGAAACTAGAAGACCAGGCGAAAGACAGATCAAAGAACTAGGAGGTAGCTGCATTTTCTTTTGGGAAGCTGGAAAACAAAATAAATTCGTGGTGTCGGTTTTGCTATCACAAACGAACTTGTTCCTCACCTTCATCGACTACCTTCTGGCTTGTGCGAAAGACTCATTAGTCCACACCTGAAATTCGTCAATAACCAGTGCTTTACAGTTACAAGTGCGTACTCCCCGATCCTCACTTATGGAGACGATGAAACGGAAGCCTCCTTATCCCAAATGGAAATGCTTCTAAGAAGAATACTCCAAGCTCACAAAATCGTTCTCTTGAGTGACTTCAGTGCAGCAGTTGGTAGAGACTCAACACTTTGGCCCAAAGTAATTGGAAAAGAGGGGACAGGGCAGTGCAATTCTAACAGAACTCTTCTGCTCACAAAATACAAGAGCACAACTTGGTGATAACTACCTTCAGGCAGAAGTATAAATTTAAAACCTCAGGCAATATCCACAGTCAGAACACCGGCGCACAATTCTGTGCGCCAGAGACCAACGCGATGTCATTTTTACGAAAGCATTAACAAGTGCTGATGGCTGCCGGACGGACCACCGACTGATACGGTCTCTGATGACCCTCCACATTCACTTACAATGTAGGAAACAGAGAAAACTTATAAGATACAAAGTGAACGCAGATTGTCTTAAGGATAGAAGCAATAAAGAAAAATTCCAGAAACTCTTGACTGAAAGGCTACCGGACAAATATCCTGAAAGCACTGAAAAATACCGGGTGACACTAAAGGCTGCAGTAATGTCAACTGCTGAAGAATCAGTTGGATGCTCCAACACAAATACCAAGAATGGTTTGAAGAAAATTCTCAAGAAATTCAGGTGCTGCTAAGCAAAACCAGATAGGCACATCAGGCTTGGCAGGGAAATCCTTAGTTAATCATCAACAAAAGAGAATATCAAGAAGCGAAGGCGGAAGAACAGAAAAACTCGTGATCTGAAAAACAACTTGTGGTCAGTGATATATCAAGAAATGCAACATCTGGGAGAAATGAACAACACTCTAATTAACATTGAGAGAACTACATATGGGCCAATAAGTCAAGGTCTAAACCCACATACATCTAGGGATAGCTCAACCCTACTGAAGGACTTCAATTCCATTAACGTTCGATGGAAGGACGATTTCCATGAACTCTTGAATAAATACCTGGAGATCAGTGAAACACCGCTTCCCACAATTGCGCAATAATCTATAAAACATAATCTTGGTGAGGTCCCTTTTGTATAAGAAGTTGAGAAAACTATTGAACAATTCAAATAACAAGAAAGCCGCCGAATCAGGTGTAATCCCTACTGAATATTTCAAAGAAGATGGACGTATCCTCGCTGAACTTATACTAATTATCATTGTCAAAATACGGAGCAGCGAAACCATTCCTCTTCAAAAAAGGTGACAGAACTGACTGCGGTAACTACCGCGGAATGTCCCTTTTATCTGCTATTGCAAAAATACTTGCTCAATTTCTATCCAACCGCCTGATGACTCTCGCTGAAGTTTGTTTATTTGAAACACAATATGGATTTCTATCTAAACGCAGTACCACAGATATGATTTTCTGTGCCAGATAAATGCAGGAGAAGTGTAATGAACAACAACATCCTCTGTACATTGCACTCACAGACCTCGTCAAGGCTTTCCACTCAGTCAGGAGAGACGCCTTGTGGAAGATCTTAGCTAAAACAGGCTATCCTGTGAAGTACATTAATATTCTAAGACTACTGCGCGATAACATGAATGGCAAGGTTCATCTCAACAACAGTCCTGGGGAGAATTTCGAAATCACAAAGGGTGTGAAGCAACATTGTGTATAGCGTCCAAGATGTTTTCAGTATATGTTGGAATTCATCTCGTCGACAGGAATCTTCAAAGGTGGTAGAAATAGAATAGTGGATTGGTGGTGGTCTGTTCTGTTTCAATAGACTACGAGCCAAGACTAAAGTATCCGCTACAGTCATCACTGAACTTCTATGTACAAATGATAACGTCGTTCTTGCCGACTCAGATGAAGATCTACACTAAGGCATTTGATGAAACATACACGAGGATTGGTCCAAGCCTTAACATTCAGAAGACACAGATCCTACACCGACCAGCACCCAACTCTATCGCAATATCCCCGAGAATCACAGTTCAAAGCAAAGTCCTGAAAAACATACAACACTTCCCATATCTTGTAAGCCGTTTTTCAGTAAATGCAAATACTGATGCTGAAATACAATATCGTCTCAAGTGTGCCAGTACGGCTTTTGGTCGTGTTCAGGAAAGGGTCTTTGATAAACATAACATCAGCATTAAGACCAAGTTCCATGTATGCCAGACTACTAATATACGACCTCTCACGTACGGGTGCAAAGCATAGACTACTTACAAAAGACAGATAGGATATATGGAAAAGTACCATCAGCGCTTCCTGACAAGGGAACCTCCCCATCGCACCCCCCTCAGATTTAGTTATAAGTTGGCACAGTGGATAGGCCTTGAAAAAGTGAACACTGATCAATCGAGAAAGCAGGAAGAAGTTTTCTGGAACTAAGAAAAAAATAAGCAAAATATACAAACAGAGTAGTCTATGCACATGATAGGCAACATGAAGGATAACATGCGCTCAGGAGCGCCGTGGTCCCGTGGTTAGCGTGAGCAGCTGCGGAGCGAAAGGTACTTGGTTCAAGTCTTCCCTCAGCTGATAATTTTAACTTTTTTATTTTCAGTCAATTATTATCTGTCCGTCCGTCCGTCCGTCCGATGCGAGTTAACTGCGCCGTAGTATGGGGACGCTACACCTAAACAAACATCGAAACACACGACGGTCTACACACGCAAAAATTTGAAAACCTTAAAAACATATGTTTTTACAGAGCACAGGAAAAACTGCGCGACTGTGAAACTGTTGCATTCATTTGTTGCAGTTTATGTGACAAACTCTTATGTCTTCATCACTTTTTTGGGAGTGATTATCACATCCACAAGAAAACCTAAATCGGGCAAGATAGAAGAATCTTTTTACCCATTCGCCAAGTGTAAAAGTTACGTGGGTGGGCAAGATATTCCTGTCATGTGATGCACATGCCGTCACCAGTGTCGTATATAATGTATCAGACGTGTTTTCCTGTGGAGGAATCGGTTGACCTATGACCTTGCGATCAAATGTTTTCGATTCCCATTGGAGAGGCACGTCCTTTCGTCTACTAATCGCACGGTTTTGCGGTGCGGTCGCAAAACACAGGCACTAAACTTATTACAGTGAACAGAGACGTCAATGAACGACCGGACGGATCATAACTTTGCGAAAATAAAGAAAGTAAACTTTTCACTCGACGTAAGACTTGAACCAAGGATCTCTCGTTCCGCAGCTGCTCACGCGAACCACGGGACCACGGCGCTCCTCAGCTCACAGTGTCCTTCATGTTGCCTATCTTGAGCATGGACTACTCAGTTTGTATATTTTGCTTATTTTTTTCATAGTTCCACACAACTTCTTCCTGTTTTCTCGATTGATCTGTGTTCAGTTTTTCAAGGCCTATCCACTGTGCCAACTTATAAGTAAATCTGAGGGGGGTGCGATGGGGAGGTTCCCTTGTGAGAAGGATCCGTGAAATGGCAAGACCGGCACATTAACATCATGTTCTGGAAGAAGGAAACTGTACCAGCGTTGAAGATGTGATCATCAAGCATAAACTCCGTTGGACGGGCCACAATGGTGGTAAGCCTAAATCCCACTTACCAAAACAAATTATGTATTGCCAGCTAAAGTGTGATCAAAGAAAACTAGGAAGAGCACAGAAACGATACAAAGATTTACTACAGGACGAAAGGAAAAGATGTCAAATTGAAGCTGATAACTGAGAAACTACTGCATATAATCATCCAGAATCTTGTAGAAATGTTCGGGAATGTATTCAGCGCTTCGACCAACTGAGGCGGATAACAGAAACTGACATGATCAATGCTACAAAACAACGGCAACTCCTGAAGACAAGCAACGCTACGCAGCCAGTCCCCGTCAAAACAAACGTGTGTCAACAACATGGAAAAACCTGCTATTCCAGCACAGGACTCTTCGAAGAAGACAACAGTACTCGTCCCATCATCATTTACATCTGATAACCATAATTAAGGCTACTTTTTATAATTAATCAATATTTTCCTTCCAGCTGACAATACGTTAGTGGATCTACTTTCCTTCAAATGCTACCCTGAAACATCCCAAAAAAATTCAGGCCTCTAACTCCAATAGACCATTTTGTGCATAAAATAACATATCAAAAAATTTAATTATCGGTACAGTCTATTCAAAGTTATATTTGATCTATGCGTAATCCTCTTGATTTAGATGTTTCTCGCCTTATCTCTCCCTTTTCTTGTTTGTCGTTGCTATTCCGGCGTCTTCCTCAAGTAGCCACTTTTCAGCTTTGGCCACACTAATGGAATCAATTGCAAACACTGTTTGTTTCATATTAAACCTAGGTTATATCCCTAGCAACTCTAGAACTGCCTCACATCAGAACCAATTAAAGGCACAATAGATTCCGAGAATGATAAAACAGCAGCAACTCAAACTACAGAAAAGTTTATAATGTAGAAAATGCTCCATAACAAAGAAATATAAGGAGTAAAAGCATCGAAAAGCATACCTTCTAAAAGGTCTGTCAACTTGGCTATCAGTTGTACAGTATGTGCTTCTGATGACAACACTGACATGTGAAGCAGCGGGAACATGGGTGTCGACGATCTCTGAGAGATCCTTAAGCCAATTTTGTACACAATTTCGAAATGCCCACCTCAGTTCTTTTAACCTCCATTTTCTTCAAAAGACTCTAAAAATCGATTTAAGAACAAGGCAAAAATTTATTTTTTGAAATGGATTCACAATCGAGGTACCTTAACTAAAATGTGGTATTCTGCTTAATCACACATTAAAGAACAACTGTCTTTGATTTGGCTGAAGATTATATTGACAGAGGCACTCCAAAGACATTCGTCGTTTCTGTCAGTTTTCACCTTTCATCTACGTTAGTAGGGTTGCAGCGATGATTTCTGGTGCACGCGTTATGGGTCTTCCGCGCCGTACAAAAGGGCGCCGTTCATGGCATAAAACAGTTCTGTTAAGATTAGCAAATACATTTTTCACCTGGAGATGGCATCGAGTTGCACCGATAACAGGTAGTTTCTAGATATGTGAATGATCTGGCTGCAGAACAGACAAGAATATCATCAGTTTATTCGCGGGGAAGTTTATGTAATCACAACGGTACATATTCATCCAATGGAAAAATTCATTCCCTCATTTTCTGAGGTGTCATGACAACAAGCAAAGTTTGACGGCTCGCCTACGGTCGAAATCAACGCGTCGCTTAATGTAAGGCACATAGCCGTATTATGAGGCTTATTACACCACTGATTACCAACTGAAACGTTCATCAGAGGGCGTGGATAAATTCGTGACACTGCTACACCCGTAAATTCGCCAAATAAGGGTTGACAGCTTCGTTTTGACCATCCACTACTCCGTCATCAATGACAGAAGTCATGTACTTACACAACTGCACTCATAAATATTCTTATATCCGGAAATGTGAAGGATGCGGGGATCTGGGAATGGAAAACGGCTGAGATAGCACTCAGCAGAAAGGTGTTACTATTTATTTCCCTTCAACAAAGTACCTAGGACACACGCTGGAAATCTGATCACACTTGATTATCAAGGTAAGCACTCGTACGATACTTGTTGAATTCTTTAAAAGCACGAATAAATAAATCAGATACTGTAAACATCAAAATAGTTTAAAGTCGCCAGTAAAGAAAGACTATATAAAAAACCCAAAATCTTTCTACTGAAAGAATCTTTGTGCCTTAAAGTTAGTACAACCTACAAAGTATTTAGGATTCCCAAAGGCTGACTAATAACTGACGGACCTCAAGGACTCATTCTACAAATTTTCGTTTAGAAACTGGTATAGGCATATTAATATTCGGCACAGGTCCCAACAGGCCGTCCCACAAGATATAAAGAGATACAATAAAACAGTTAGGTTTTAGAGTTCTAAAACAGAAAAAGTATATTATGCCACTTAACATAGCATCCCAAAACAATTGCATATTATTTAAGAGAAGGAAACACCCTTATGACTTTTCCACATCTTAGCGGCAAACGTCATACTAACAAAACAGGGTGAAGGTTGCGGCAAGATCCCACACAGTGGTGCCGTATTTACGTGGTAAATTAGCTGAGAGGAGCACACAAATTACTATTAGCGCTCCAATTTGAGTCATAAAATAAAAGGAACACAATATTTGGTACACCGTTTTCAAACGTCAGACACGACCAACCTACATCGAAACGTGTACGGTGGGGCAGCAGATCACGCACGAGCACTGTCACATTTTATCCACCCAAGCAGTATGTTTCATCGCTTAGGCACATTCAAGTATCATTACAATGCAACTTTGACAATGGAAGCTCAACATTACTCTTGTCAAATGCCAGTAACAATTGTTGCAGCTATCTCAGTGCGGTTACTCCTCGGTGATCTACCTTTGTGACCGGATTACAAACTGGATCTACCACATGGAAATGTTCCCGACCAGCAATAGAAGGCCACGAAGGATCCGAAGTATTTAAAAACGAAATGATCCTCTTGCACTGAGTCCCCACCTGAGGAAGTTCTCTCCCAAGATGCAAGTCTTTACACGTGGTGCCATGGTGGCGATGATGAAACGATGATGAGAACAACACAACACCTCCTCCCGAGCGGTGAAAGTTTCCGACCCAGCCGGGGATCGAATACGGGGTTCAAATTCAAATGGCTCTGAGCACTATGGGACTTAACTACTGACGTTATCAGTCCCCTAGAACTTACAACTACTTAAATCTAACTAACCTAAGGACATCACACACATCCATGCCCGAGGCAGGATTCGAACCTGCGACCGTAGCGGTCTCGCGGGTCCAGACTGTAGCGCCTAGAACTGCTCGGCCACCCCGGCCGGCTCGAATACGGGGCCCCTGCATGACACTCAGACGCGCAAACCACTCATCTAAGCGAACGGACACTCCGAAGAGTTTACAAGGGGCCAAGATTCACATAGCCAACTCCAAACGCCGGCAACGGTGGCCGTGCGGTTCTAGGCGCTTCAGTCCGGAACCGCGGGACTGCTACGGTCGCAGGTTCGAATCCTGCTTCGGGCATGGATGTTTGTGATGTCCTTACGTTAGTTAGGTTTAAGTAGTTCTAAGTTCTAGGGGACTGATGACCTACGATATTAAGTCCCATAGTGCTCAGAGCCATTTGAACCATTTGAACCAACTCCAAACTGACAACCGCGTTGCCCATCCAAGTCTGCAACCATTACCTAGTGTGGACAATGTCGACGCGCACGCAACCGCCAGGAGATTCTCTGGCCATTTTCCTACCAAACACGCATCCTCTGTCTCGGGTTTGTACAAAGTGCTAAGACCGGCCCTCTCGTGACGCGCCAACGAAACTCCCGACACCGCAGGGCGAGGCACTGACGCTAGTGTACAGGATATCGATAGGAGCTCATCAGGTCCGACCACTTGGGGTCGAAAAAGTGTTCAGATGATTCTGAACGCACCGTCTCCAACTGATTCCTTGCTGTTTTCGCAGAAACAGTCATTTAGTTCAGGAGCCACTTTAAAATCAAAACACTTCCAGTTTGAAAGGAAAAATATGCAGTTTGTGAGTTTTAATTTACCCTCCTCAAGTTCCTTTCATCATACACCAACTCAAGCTGAATAATAGCTTCGCGAACTAAAACGAGGCATCTGTTATCACTAAACTGCAACAATCACCAACAAAATTCGGCTAAACTGGTCAGAACGCCACAACCACGCACGTGAAAACCAGTTGCGTTTTCTTGGATGTTTTTCTCTATGAACTGGAACACTAATTTACAATTTAAAAACAACTAACAATATAGAATGTCATAGCTTCCTGGAGGACCCGCGACTTTTTCTTGTGCATCCAGTGAGGCTGCGGAACGACTCCTGGGTTTCACAGGCACCAACCACTTCTGAAAACTGCTTAGGCATCTGGATTATGAGCCGATCCGATGTGAGGTGCAGAATTATTAGATTTTGGTTCAAACGATGGCGTTCTCATTTGTCTCACTAATAGTAGTTCTCTAGTAAGTGCTAGCTGTTGGCAGGAAAGGCTCTAATAGGAATGCGAATTTGGTCGACGGCCTGCTTTACGGGGATTTGGGAAGACCGATGGATCCGCTTCTGGCTTCAGACGAGAGTGATCAGCTTTAAGTTGCGACATGAAGTCGCGCAGCAGGCCTGTGACCTTTTCGCAGACTCTGAGCATTCCATGTGTCGCTCCTTTATTAGCTCGCTAAAATGAACAAATGACTGCTTGTTAAAAATTGTATTTGGTAAAAATACAAATTTCGTAGTAATTCCGTCTGACGCCAGCTTTCGTCTCACTGACGCTTGCGTTCACTTACAAGGTCTGATCGTCCATAGGGCCAAATTCAAATGAATGTAAAATTATTGGCCCAGTAAACTTGATTTGTTACTGCCCCAAGCCCTGGCCTCTACACGTTCAGAAATGATATGCAATACTCTGAGAACTGAATGTTTGTGTAGACTAAATATTGAACTCAGAATGGTCCATAATAGTACCTGTACTTGTATTAAGTTACTTAAGCAATAGATTGTGTAACACGAAGTACCGAAACTCAGAGAAGGTTCTCAGTTTGCGTGGGTTAAGCCATAAGCACAAACGTAAAATATCTATAAATTAAGTTTTCCTGTACGCCTACCATATAATATTTTCTGTGAGTGATACACAATGGACGTGTCGAAGACAGAATACATTTGATTTTCCTCCATTCAGGTATTACTCTACAGTAGTGATCGCCAAACATCGATCGCGAGCAACTAATAGTTCGCGGGAATGTTTTCGGTAGATCGTGGTGTGCCCAGGCTGGCTAAACCGATCTCAGGCTGCGCTCACGACAACACTGCTTGTTTCATGGGTGCAACTGCCACTGTCAGATGCGAATACTACGCTGTCAGACTAACAGTTGATTTACATCCGAGAGGTTGCGCACGTTACGGTTTTCTTGTGTACATCAGTCGTTTACTAACGCGGGTTGTTTGATTTACGCATTCATAACATTCTAAGTTTTTTCTACTGATGGAGTGCTGAAGCAAAAAGAAAAAAAAGTTATAACTTTCATTCAGGATAGAGAAATCGATTGCTTGTTTACCCAGGTAAAGGGTAATTGTTTGCGTTTACTGTGCTACGCAAATGTATCAGTTGGAAAGAAAGGGAACATCGAACGTCACTTCAAATCCGTTCACTTGGGGACTGAAAAGAATTTGCCGCTGAATTCTGCTCTAAGGAAATAAAAAGTAATGCAGCTAAAATCCAAACTTAATACACAACAATCAATTTCTTTAAAATCATTAGACAAGAATACAGCAGCACTTGAGGCATAATTTCGGGTGTAAAAAATTATTACACTCATTAAAAAACCGCACGAAGAAGGTGAATTAATCAAAAATGTATTTTTAGAATATTCAGATTCGTTACTTGACAGTTTCACAAATAAAACTGAGATATTGTCTGTTATTAAACTTGTATAGCTTTCTCAAAATACTCTCATGAGGAGGGTTGACGTTTTGGGTTCTAAAGTTACTTTACAACTTAAATCTCACTTCGAACGCTGGAACCGAGCGAGGTGGCGCAGTGGTTAAACACTCGACTCGCACTCCGGAGGACGACGGTTCAATCCCGCGTCCGGCCATCCTGATTTGGGTTTTCCGTGATTTCCCTAAATCACTCCAGGCAAATGCCGGGATGGTTCCTTTCAAAGGGCACCCCGTCCTTCTCTAATCCGATGAGACCGATGACCTCGCTGTCTGGTCTCCTTCCCCAAAACAACGCAACAATCGAACGCTGAAGCTATGTTTTGCTGTAATGTGACGACTCGACTGATACAATTCATACAGTGCAGCCAGCTGTTTTTGCAAGAAATGGCTTTTGATAATTATACCACTAACAGGACGCGCTACAGGATAGGACATACTTTAGGTAATTAAAGGTCTTATCAACTCTGAAAATATTAGTGTAAAGAAGTTGATGAGCGTAGCAAATGATGAGGCTTCTGCGATGGTAGGTGGGTGAAAGGGATTCGTAGCCTTGTGTCATAAAGGCAACAGCTTTCTTAATTTGTCTTGCCATAGTGCAGTACGCCGGCAGTCCCTGTGTGGAGCGTTTTAAGTGTGAATAACGTAATCAAAACAGTCACAAAAGCAGAGAACAAAGTTCGGGAACATGTGTTCAGAGACGTTTGTTCGTAGCACCGAGTGATGAACTAGATTGCTAGTATGGTGATCTACTGCTTCACACAAAATTCCGTTGGCTTGTTGTACGATGTTTTAAAGAGTTGTTTCCTGCCAACAGAATTTTTGAAAGAACGAGACGAATCATTTCGTAAATTAAGATCCGTTTTGGCTGCACCATTTTGCCTTCTAGCACACGTCGCCAAAAAGTTAAATAGCCTAAACTTGCAGCTTCAAAGTAAGGATAGACATACTGCCGGAACAATTTCAGATACTGCTACTTCTCACAAAAGCTGATTTTTCTGGGAAGAAGTTTCATTTAAATGAATACAAACACTTTGGGTATTTGGAACAAGCCATTTACGCCTTCCTGCAACAGCAAACAACACGTTGGAATCCATTTTTAAGAGGTCAGTTCAGCAAACGCTTCCAAGATTTCAAAGGTGTTTCAGTCGTTGCACACATTGACAAAACAGCTGTTATAGAGATTGACGCTGAAGAGTTCTTTACGTGTGTCATGAAGCATTTTGATTTCTGGAGGAAAGTGCTACAGTACAGATGGAAGTGATTGATTTTCAAAAATATTTATTTTCAAAATCACTTTCTGTACTGAAACTCTTTGGCCTCTTGTTCCTAAAGAAATATACCCAATCTTGATTCAGACTGATCTCAAAGTTAAGACAAAGTTCAGCTCTCCGTATCTGTGTAAAGTCTTTTTAAGTATAAAATTTATAAGAAACACTTGCAGAAGCAGACTGACTGAACACTGCAACATGTTTATTTCTATGACGGCCACTACCTACTCTACCAACATTCAGAATCTTGTTGATGACAGAAAAGAGTGCACTCCTTCTCTTTAAAGTTAATAACTCTGATAAGAAATCTGTTCTTTCATTTGTAGTTATTACTAACTACAAATTATGTACAATTCAATTCCGTTTTTTTTTTCAGTTTAGCTGAAATTCATTTCATATTCCGCAGCTCGTGGTCGTGCGGTAGCGTTCTCGCTTCCCGCGCCCGGGTTCCCGGGTTCGATTCCCGGCGGGGTCAGGGATTTTCTCTGCCTCTTGATGACTGGGTGTTGTGTGTTGTCCTTAGGTTAGTTAGGTTTAAGTAGTTCTAGGGGACTGATGACCATAGATGTTAAGTCCCATAGTGCTCAGAGACATTTGAACAATTTGTTTCATTTCATATTAAGGAGAAATTTCAGGTTTATAGTTATTAAACAAATATAAGATTTAAAAAATTAATTCTATCTTAACTTGTTTTGGTATCTTAGAGTTGGACTTAAAAACGAACAATAGCTCAGATGTCTCATACGTTGGCGACCATTGATCTGAGTAGAGAGGTTCTGGTGAGAATTGCAAATAATTTTCTTTTCGAATGTTTGGAGGGTATTACACGAAAACCGCTGTTTGAACAACGAGGGAGATTGAACACCTCGATAAACAGTGGCACAATTCTCTGAGAGTTGTAATAATAGCAAGCAACATGCTTTATCTTTCCATCTAAAAGCATTTACTGCCCGCTCTTCTCTACAGAAATGCACGCCTGCATTTGCTTTCAGCCTGTGTAAATCAAAACCGCGGTAAACGACCTGGGCGTAATAGTGCTAAGGGAGTGACAATATCAGGCTACTGTAGAGACGCGGGACCGAATAGAACCTACAGAAACTCTAACATCTGAAATACATATTAATTCACACTGAAAAAAGTCTTGGAATTAATTGATTTCCCGTCGATATGCATACTCGTATGAAGTAAACTGAGGCTTCTCGATATTTACTATTTTTTTGTGATAACATATTTCTACATGCCTAGCGCGCCTCCAAACAAATTCTTCTTCTCCTTCTTCTTCCTCGTCTTCTTCACTCCATGGAATAGGCTTGCAGCATGTACCGTCTTCACTGAAGCCATCTGTTCCGTGGTCCTACATTTTTCATTCCTGTTGACTGATCTCTGAGGGTACTTTCTTCAGCTTTCCTAAAAAATTGCATTACAGCCGAATGTATTTTTCTTTTGTAGCTCTTAGTTAATGCCCAAGATTCGCTTCCAGTTTAAGGGGCAGTCACAGCGGTAGTCATTACTTCGTAAAATTTTAACTGTATAACCGTCCTTGTATTTGCACCGAGTGTTCTACATATTGTGAAACATATCTACTGATAATTATTTGGTTTATTAGTGATATAGGTTACATATTCATGGCGAATGTCGCACCAGAGCAATTGAAAAATGTTACAGCACTTTTATTGTTTATAGTTGTGCAGACGAAAATTACTACATTTCCTGGTACTCGATCCAACAAAATAATTTGATACGTGGAACATCAAGTAAACATTTTGTCTTAATTTAGCCACGAAAAATTCCTCTCCCCCCCTCCTCACACACATACATACTGTTAACAGAGTAGTAATATGTAAATTGTTATTTTTGTATAAATTTTGCCGCAGTAGGCAAAGCAGTTACTGCGCTTAACGTTTTCAATGTGTCAATGATGACATAAATATGTACAAACCATATGCTATGTAAAATTGACACACAAGAATTTGAGTATCACTGGAGATATTTGTACTACGTATCTACTCGTCTACACATGGAGAGGTTTCCACAATGCTTTAAGTCTTGCTCCGAAATAGTGTTTTTGTTTTGTTGTATGACCATTGCAATTTAAAAGAATGTTTCTGTTTTTGCTCTATGTTCTTTGAACTTATTAATTTCTAGACGCCAATTTCGGTCAACCAGCGTTTACAAAGTACGATGGTTTATATGTGACGTATCACGACAGAGAACGCAGCCTGTGCCAATTGAGGTATTTTGTTTTAGTTATTTTACTTCTACATTGACATTTACGTTCAATCTTTAGTCAAAGACCCCCCACAGAGCTTAGTTTCGCAAGTTACCTCAAAGTCGTAACACAACATACCCATGCTGTCTGTATTAATACACCATAATCCAATTGATGCTAGAGTTGGAAACCTTGTTAACTCATTGTGAAAATAAATAACCAGTGGCTGGTGACAGTAAAGTTTTTGTTTCATTCGATGTCCCTTTATCGCCATAAAAATATATTGGCGACTAAGACAAATGGTACGCACCGCCACGCACCGTGCGGTGGTTGGCGGTGAAAATATGTATGTAGAAAGATTAACACTTTTGTTACGAGGATTTGTCGAATATTGAGACTAAAATGAAAGAATGGAGGACCAATGGAAATATTAAAATCATAATGATAATAGAAAAGAAAAAATTCTGAGTGTATCAGGTATACAATGTAGCAAGTGAGAGGTTATCTACAACTTCTACGGCATCCAGATTACAATTATGATAATCTAATAACATGAAACATGGACAGTAGTTGGGACGCCAGTGAGACAGGGTGTAACCTACCACTACCGCACCTCCCCCTCACCCCTCCCCCCCCACTTCCCTCTGCGCGGCCACCGCCCCATGCCCTCCTCTTACTATTCAGTTTACACATTTTTGGTAAGCAACAAAGGAAACCAAACAGGAATTTGGAAAGGTAATTAAAGTTTAGGAGGAAGAAATAAAAACCGTAAAGTTTGGGAATAACATCGCAGTTCTGTCATACGGCAAAGTACCTGGGCGGTCAGTTGAGCGAAGTATTGACATTCTTGAAAAGAAGATAAAAGACGAAAATTAACAAAAGTAAAACAAAGGTAGATCTGAGGGAACTGATACACAGAAAGTAGGAGATTTACTATTCGGACTTCAAAAAAATTTATGATGTCAGACAGTGAAGATACGAAATGCTGACTGGCAATAACAAGAAACGTGTTTCTAAAAGAGAGGAATTTTTTACCGTATACAACATTTTGATTCAGTACGAATTTTTTTAAAGGTATTTATGTGGAGTGTAGCTTTGAACAGAAATGAAAACAGCGCGAGACAGACAATAAAGGAAGCTTTTAAAATGTGGTGCGACAGAAGATGTTGGATGGGAATGCTGTCAGCTGATATAAAGTTGCTAAATCTGGTCGGAGAAAAAAGAAATTTATGGGACACGTTGATTCAAATAAAGGATTGGGTAGTAGGAAAAGTGTGGCGGGGAGGGGGGTTTGTAGAAGACACAAGGGTTTGGATACAGTAAGTGAATTCAAGTGCACGTAAATTTCAGTAGTTATGCAATGTTGACTAGACGTGTACTGGAAAGACTATGTTGAACAGCTGCTCGAACCAGTTTTCGGCCTGAAGGCCACATTAACAACAACAATCAGAGGATAGACTGTGTCTTTGGTTATGTAGAGTGTGGGAGTGGAAACCGTAAGATATAAGAAGAGGAGGGTGTCCCAAAATAATGTATACACTTTTTGAAAATGAATATCTCTTTAATTAAAGGAGATAGAAATGTAGTTTTTATGGGTAATTATTCAGAAGGCAATGAAGAATATAGCAACACTTTCTTTTGTTCCAGGATTGTAAACATGTTGTTATTGTTGGGCCAACGGAAATGCGTGCTAAAGCGTTAATGGAGGTATGATGATGTTCGAGGGCTGAATTTGGAACACCACCACCAACAAGGGTAACAATTGCAAGAATATAAGTTTGACATCATAGGAAAAGTGCAAGATTTGAAGAAGGGACATTGCGGAAGAAAGTGATGTTCAGGAGACAATGAGGGGGTTGATGCAGTGAGCCAGGCACACGCAATCGCGAATAAATCTGCAAGGCAATGCTGTCGTGAGATTGGGACCTACAAATGCAGTGTTCATACGATTCAGTGGGCTCATAAATTGAAGCCTTACATTCCAAGACTTTTCCATGCACTTAATGAGGATGGTCGCAGTAGGTGAAGTGAATTCTGTGAGTGGTTCGTTAAAAGATGAGGAGAAGAAGAGCAACATTTCCACGAACTAATTCTTGAGTCAGATGAAGTAACCTTCAAACTTAATGGGAGACTGAACTACCATAATTGTGCGTACTGGGCCAATGAGAACCTGTACGTAACAGAGGAAAGACATTTTATTCTACCAGGAGTATGAGTCTAGTGTGTTCTGTCTTCTGGGAAGTTAACTGGGCTGTACTACTTTGAAAACACTGTCACAGGTGATTCTTACTTAGAAATGTTGCATATGGTAACTCCTGGTCTTAATGACTTTTTTGAAAATGAAGATTACTGCTTTCAACAGGGTGGTGCACCGCATTGGTTCAAATAACTCTGAGCACTATGGGACTTAACATCTATGGTCATTAGTCCCCTAGAACTTAGAACTACTTAAACCTAACTAATCTAAGGACACCACACAACACCCAGTCATCACGAGGCAGAGAAAATCCCTGACCCCGGGTGCACCGCATTACTTTCACATTTATGTGAGGGTATTTGTCAGTTGTACATTCCCTGCAAGATGGATAGGACAAAGAGGGACTGTGCAGTTTTGAGCTTGATCCCCTGATTTATCTCCTCTACATTTCTGTGATGGGGTACTCTCAAGAACAAAGTTTACACTGCATGACCACAAACACTAGATGATCTAAGAGAGCAAATTGAGGACGCCTGTGATGCTATTCCATTAGGAACAATACAGTTGGCATGTCGCTCTGTCCTGAGTCATTGTCGATGTTGTATTGCTGCTGAAGGAGGCTATTTTGAGCACTTGCCACCTTTAGTTGGATCTTAAGGTACACCACAAATATTTTACTGTATTTCTATCTCCTTTAATTAAAGAGATAGAGATATTCAGCCTCAAAGAGTGTATACATAATTTTGGGAAACCATGTAGCTGGTATGATGTGACTGGAGAAACAGAATAAGTTTTCACTGAACAAAAATGTCGACTGTAGTCGACATATGCAGTTGCCGATGAGTGACAACTAGGGCTAGAACACATCAGAAAGCTTAGGTCCCAGCTGCTGTGAGGTCTGTGCTGTAGACGTGGCATGTAAACGTAGCACTCATATGATGTAACGAGGACCACAATGAAAATATTTTCACTTCTTCAAGTAAATATTGGATACTTCTCTTCGAATGAAGTATCCCATTTCGCAAATGTTAACCATTCTTTGTACATGTAATAAATGTGTATACAGTGAAATAATTAATTTCTAGTATGTGAAATAAAATTTTATTAACCACTATTTTGAAATTATTACCAGCCACCGAAGCCACCATATCATGTTAAACTGCATGGCCCCAACAATGTTAGTACTGTCCTTGCGCATTCAATTCATTTACTTACCACGTTTTGTATCTTGGAAACGTTTAAGAATCAAGTATGTTGTTCGTACCACCTGAAATCGTAAGGAATGTGTGAGAAAATATCTATAATATTTAGATTAGAATTCAGTTTTTTCATCATTTATTGAACACAACAGTCCTTCGAAATCATAATGGAAGACAGTCTGCAACTGCACTTATACACTCTGTTTCGAGTGAACTGACGCCAATGTTTTCAAAAGAATCTCTGCGAGAGTAGTGGCTTCCACACATTTCGACGAAAACATCGGCTAGAGATTTGATTCAGTTTGGTCTGATTAACGATAGGAAATGGCAACTGATACTTTCCTTATCACTATTTGCCTCCTGAATAATGCTGCTGCACAGAGTGCTCGGAGCATCGATGCAGATACTTTTATTGGTGCCTATGGACAGTTTACTGAACAACATTACAGCAGTATTTGCTTCATTTGCAGACTAATAATTATACCTATTAGGAGTAGCATGTCATTAGGTTGTTTAGTAGCTCCAAGTGCATGTAGCAAGAGAAAGCCATACGGTAAAGCTTGTTTTACCCAGGGCAGCAGGTAGGGAAGACAGACGCAAAGGAAAAACAATTTAACACACTGAATTGGGAACGTATTGAGATGATAATGATCACAATTTCTGCATTTATACCCTAACGCTCTGTGTATTTCTGTCTCTCTTTTATTTTTCCGAAACTACTGTAGTCTACACCCACTTGAATATGTTCACTGCAGTAGTTTCCTATAGTTTTTAGTCACCGCTCCCCCTCCCCCAAGTTATTTGAAGTACGTTTTCATTAGTTATCCGATCTACGCAACTAATCGTTAGCGTTGTTCTGTTGCATCACATTTCAAAAGCTTCTGTAGCGTTTATACTCAACGTTTCAGTCCCACATAGGGCTTTGTTCTGCATTTTATTGTTCTCATTGTTCTCAAAACTACCGTCTCTTATTAGCTTAAGATAACTTACCGCATTATTATTGCTTCAGTTTCTTATCGGCAGACAGTCTCTGGATGCAACATGTAGTGTGCACACCATTCTGCATTGAGCGTTATCTTTCTCTGCGAAAATAAATAAACTGTGCTTCTAAAGTAGTCGTGTGTGCTTTAGAAAACCTTTCTGTCTGATGTAGAAGTAATTGCAATATTCCAGCAACCTGCATTTTTAAAGGAAATTGTGCAGATACATTTTCTTTTACTGCATTCAAACCAATTAAGTTTTCTTTTCAGCTGTGTAATCCATTACAATTTTTAGTCAATAAGACCACTGATTTCGGGCTGATAATCTCCAGAAAACTAGTAAAGATGTCGGAGGCAGTCGACTCCCTCAAAAAAACGTTTGTTATATCTGGAACCATGAGGCGACAGCACACTGACTACATCTCTACAGTCCTTTGTCAGCACTAGCTGAAGGACAGTGAGCTCCACCAAAGTGACCTAGACCGCGCAGTTGTCTCTGCAAATTACAAATCCTCTATTCGTGTTGGGAGGCTAACAGAAAATCAGTAATTTTTGGCTCTAACTACATTATGTTACACCAAACTATGGAAAAGCGGTAGTTTCATACAGACGTACAAAATAGTGTCTTGAGATGAGTGATGTGTGAAAGCTCCCAATGCTTACTACCACACATCATGGAACCTATAACGCGAGAGTCACAAGGCAATAAAGAAATAGGAACGGCCGTCAGAATAAATCTACGTCAGCAGCGATCTACAAGCCTAAGCCACGTTACAACTGTAGACAACACACTTTCACCAGGATAATTCGCAAACCTACCAGTCGTGAACGACTCAGAGCAACTGGAACAATTTGACGCCGCTTAACGTGGTTCCAGATTCACGCCGTGGAACCGTACATGGCTTAGCAGAGGATAGGACGGTAGCAAGAGCGCTCAGTGAGTTGACTGTGAGTTTACGAAGTCTGAATTGCTGTACGACCGAATGAGTGAACACGTGGTCTGGAGAATTGGCCACTGACGGCGAGCGTCAGGATTCCAACGATCAGGATACAGGTGGAGGATTCACTCTAAAACGGAGCAGTAATACAGCTACTACAATCACTCACTCATTCATTTATATTTCGGATACTATGAAGCCTATTATGAAGGAGCGCCTTTAACAATGAGTAAAGTTCTACAAATTAACAGGCAGCAATATCTGCTTAAGGCAACTTTGGTGAGACACACTAAGAACAGTTTATATGCTATTGGATATGCCTTCAGTGGATAGTATATACTCGATCTTACCTAAACCGAAATTAACTGTCTTGTACTGCTACTGCGTAATTAAATATCTTATAGTTGACCAGTTGTGTCTGGCTACATCTCTAAATTAGTCTCCTGTCTTATAGCCGGCCTTGGTGGGCGAGCGGTTCTAGGCGCTACAGTCTAGAACCGCGCGACCGCTACGGTCGCAGGTTCGAATCCTGCCTCGGCCATGTATGTGTCTGATGTCCTTAGGTTAGTTAGGTTTAAGTAGTTCTAGGGGACTGATGACCTCAGAAGTTAAGTCCCATAGTGCTCAGAGCCATTTTTGAATCTATCTTATATGTAGGCTGTCTCGCAACTTCTCCCTAAGCCTTTCAACTTGTTTTGCACCACTCGATTTTAAAACACTAAATTACCTGTGATAATGAATGCAGGCCGACAAATTGAAACAAAATTTGTACTCGGGTTGGTATTCGAACCCAGTTCTCCAGCTCACTAGGCAGATGCACTCCCCACTAACCCCATCCTGGCACTACAGCTGACACAGCTGCACAGATTACGATATTACGTTTGTCCTCAATACGATCTCCAATTCAGGCCTCAGCCCATCTGGATGTTCTCATTCTTAACTCGTATCAGAATTGCAGAAGCTTTCCAACTTTGGAATAGAGCTTTAGCCTTGAACGAAATGGGTACAATCTTTCCTGTACCTCAGGCATAGGTGATATACCTGTATTAACCAGATGAAATTATATTTTTCAGAGACATATTAAGCATCATATTTATGCTTGATAATGAATATAGTCCGAAGCAATGGTTTAATTTTCTTTGTTGTGATGTCGTGGAGGCCGCATTTCTGAGAAAAATGTTGGTACGTCATCTGAGCACTTTTTCCGGATGTAGAACTAAGTCTAAATAAAAGAAATGATATAAAAAACAACAATTAACCTCTTTTATGACATTCCTATTCGGTATTAATACTTTTCAACCACAGACATCAATAAGGAACTGCACTTGATATTCCTACCTCCAGACAACCATGGCAAACATTGACTAACTTCTCATGCATGGTATTCAGTTAGGTAGAACTTTTAAAAGATACTGTAATTTCCACACTAAAAGGCTATAATATAAAATCTTTTAAAAAAAGTCGAACATTGTTGCTGACATGTAGCGAGAAGTTGATAATCACTTCATTCAGCTTTGTAGCCCACTCAAACAATTTTAAATTCATACTGAAAATTAAGGGAAGTAAAATGAGTGTAATATGGTCACAAATGCGGTACAGGTTCACAGACACTCGGAAATGTTGAATTCATGGTAGTCTTTGAGTGCAAGAACAAAAGTATTTTCAATCTGTTTAGAACGCCCTCTTTCATTTATTTTTCACTCATTCTAGGCTGCTTTGAAGATGAACGTTACTAACTGAAATTGGTTAAAAATAAACAAATAAAAATTATAATAAGTCTTACATCAAAAAAAAGGTTTGCATCGCCACGGCTCCGAGAGTTCCGGAACCTCTACAGAAAATTGGAACAGAGTTCAACATAAACATCATTTCCGCCCTTTTTATTGCTCATCAAAACTACACTTTTCATGTTGTACCAGCATACAGCAAGACATTCAGAGGCGGTGGTCCAGATTACTGTACACACTGGTACCTCTAATACCCAGTAGCACGTCCTCTTGCATTGATATGCGCCTGTATTCGTTGTGGCATACTATCCACAAGTTCATCAAGGCAGTGTTGGTCCAGATTGTCACACTCCTCAACGGCAGTTCACCGTAAATCCCTCAGAGTGGTTGGTGGGTCACGCCGTCCATATACAGTCCTTTTCAATCTATCCCAGGCATGTTCGATAGGGTTCATGTCTGGAGATCATGCTGGCCACTCTAGTCGAGCGATGTAGTTATCCTGCAGGAAGTCATTCACAAGATGTAAGCGATTGGGGTGCGAATTGTCGTCCTTGAAGACGAATGCCTCGCCAATATGCTGCCGATATGGTTGCACTATCAGTCGGAGGATGGGATTCACGTATCGTACAGCCGTTACTACGCCTTCCATGACCACCAGCAGCGTACGTTGACCCCACATAATGCCACCCCAAAACAGTAGGGAACCTCCACCTTGCTG
The DNA here is from genome assembly GCF_023898315.1 of Schistocerca nitens. NCBI lineage: Eukaryota > Metazoa > Arthropoda > Insecta > Orthoptera > Acrididae > Schistocerca > Schistocerca nitens. The sequence goes on from NC_064617.1 coordinate 653,194,043, forward strand.
CATTCGCTAGACAGTGTATCTAAGGAGTTCAGCCTGACCGGGTTGCCTCCAATCACGTCTCAGACGATTTCTGGTTTAAGGCATACACGACACTCATTGGTGAAGTGAACGTGATGCCAATCCTGAGCGGTGCATTCGGCATGTTGTTGGGCCCATCTACACCGCGATGCATGGTGTCGTGGATGCAAAGATGGACCTCGCCATGTGCGTCGGGAGTGCAGTTACGCATCATGCAGCCTATTGCGCACAGTTTCGTCGTAACACGATGCCCTGTGGCTCCACGAAAGCATTATTCAACACGATGGCGTTGCTGTCAGGGTTCCTCCGAGCTATAATCCATAGGTAGCGGTCATCCACTGCATTAGTAGCCCATGGGCGGCCTGAGCGAGGCATGTCATCGAGAGTTCCCCTCTCTCTGTATCTCCTCCATGTCCGAGCAACATCCCTTTGGTTCACTCCGAGACGCCTGAACACTTCCCTTGTTCAGAGCCCTTCCTGGCACAAAGTAACAATGCAGACGCAATCGAACCACGGTACTGACCACCTAGACATGGTTGAACTACCGACAACGCGAGCCATGTACCTCCTTCCTGGTGGAATGACTGGAACTGAAACCCTCCGTCTAAGAGGCGCTGCTCATGCATGGTTGTTTACTTCTTTTGGTTGCTTTAGTGACATCTCTGAACAGTCCTAGGGACTGTGTGTTTGATACAATATCCACAGTCAACGTGTATCCTCAAGAGGTCTGGAAACCGGGGTGATGCAAAACTTTTTTCATGTGTGTATATAAGTATTTGAAAAGTGCTGTTTCACGAATACGTTGAGCAAGCTGAAGTACTGTGTCGGAATTAGTGCATACGTAGCACCAAATAAACAACAATGGAAGATGTGTTGGAAATGGGGAATATAAATCGCAAATTTTCATGCGTGGTATTACAGCATTGCCATTTACCTACGATAGTAAGCTTTCGGTAATGGCGGTTAGTTGTGCGATAAGCTTACTATGATCTTCCCATTCTATAGTGTTGTAACATTGCATACATTGCTTGAGGGAACGACCTACAAAGTGAAATGCCAGATCGCTTAAAATTTGAGCCCGCATTTCGGAACACCCTTGAGACCTTTAGGCTTGTTAGTCACAGAGAAAGATGGAATCTCCTATGTTGGTGTAACTAGCACGGGACTGTCCACTCTCTGTTAGATGCATGGGTTCAAAATGGTTCAAATGGCTCTGAGCACTATGGGACTTAACATCCGTGGTCATCAGTCCCCTAGAACTTAGAACTACGTAAACCTAACTAACCTAAGGACATCACACACATCCATGCCCGAGGCAGGATTCGAACCTGCGACCGTAGCAGTCGCGCGGTTCCGGACTGAGCGCCTAGAACCGCGAGACCACCGCGGCCGGCAGATGCATGGGCGACACTACTTACGACAACCTACTGAAATTGTTTTACTCTTTGGTCATGTTATTAATCATATTCTTCTTTTTTCCTCTGTAACAGCGAATCTCACGTATTTGCACGTGTACTTACGTTCTTCAAAATATCCGTGTTTGGTGTAGATGGTGTGTTTTTATGCTGTTGTGGTCGAATCAAACAACCACAAAAGACAGTGGAAAATCGAGTTTTGGCAGCTAGTGGGGACTGGCCATAATCACGCTGGCGTGCTACGAGGACGTCGAACGAGCGACAGAAAGGAAAACTTTGATACTGTGCTGTCGTGATAACTGAAGTGATATCTCTAGATTGAGCCGACAAGGAAAGTACAGGGGGACCCAAAAGTACATAAACATTAAAACTGCAATACTTCGCCGAATAATGCAGGTACAAAGAAAAATATTTACACACATTCCTGAAAATAAATGTGGATTATGCGCAAAATGACCAACAGATGCCGCGGTAATACAAAAGAGATAATAATGAGCATAAGAATTTTAGCAAAGACCATGTTCTTCATAATACGAGGGCTGTCCAGAAAGTAAGTTACGATTGATCGCGAAATGGAAGACACATTGAAAATCGGAAATGTTTTATTTGTAATAGTTCGCTACGCCTTCCAGCTACTTCTCTACGTAGTCGCCGTCCTGACTTAGACATTTGTCGTAGCGTTGAACCAATTTCCAATACCGTCATCATAGAAGGCAGCCGCCAGTGCTTTCCGCCAATTCTCTACGCTGGTCTACAGCTCGTTGTCTGTGCCAAAATGTTGTCTTCATAGCCAGTGGTTCATGTGAGCAGAGATGAAACTCAGAGGGAGACAATTACGGGCTTTACTGTGGGTAATCAAACATTTCCAATTGAAAACGATGCAGGAGCATCTTCATTGCCCCTACAGAAACCGGCTGAGAATTGTCTCGAAGAAGAAACAGCACGACAGCTATGTAATGTTGGCTGCATAGCTTCAGGCGAAATTTCTTACCAGACCCTCGTACTTGGCGGGAGACACTATTTTCTAGTCATCTTCATGCGCTCACTGTGAGCTCAGAAATGAGAAGAGCGACGTGATGCTATCTAGGGTCATACTAAAGACACTGCCCAACACAACTGTGCAAAGCTTTATCGGATTTTCATAGTCGTTTCCATTTCGCGACTGATCGTAACTTACTTTCTGGACAGCCCTCGTAACTGCTCAAAACATCAGCCGTCATTCGTAAATCTCTCTAGTCAGGGAACAAAAGTCCGCACCATACAGCATATCAGAATGTACGGTGAGGAGCTGCCCTGGAATGTTGTTTTTGTGCGTCCCTAATGAGATCAGGCGACAGGAGTAGACTTGCGACTTCAAGTAACCGCACAACCAGTTATCACACTGACTAGCCCACGATCCGCACCAAACGGTGTGCGCAAGAGGTCTTTCACCCGTGTAGCAATAGGGAGTAGAGCGCCGCGCTGCGTAAGTTATAGCTTCCAGCAAATGTTTATCAGCCAAGCTGGGGATGATGCGATTCTGTAACACAGCGGCGAGCCTCACAGTATGTGAAAATCAGAACCCCAGGTTTTCTCGAAGAAAAAGGATCCGACCACGATTGATGTGTTAAACCCACACCACACGGTGATTTTCTCGTCATGCAGTGGGGTTTCCATGACACCTCTTTAGTTTTCAGAGCCCCAAATTCTACAGTTGTGGGTGGTGACAGACCCTCGTTGTGTGAAATGGACTTCGCCGGTCCGAGAAACATTTGACAACTAATCATCACCTTCCTACATTTTTTGATGTGAGCACAGCGCAAATGTTCTTCTCTTCAAAACGTCAGAGTCTAACGATTCATGAACACTGTACTTTGTACGGATAACATGGAAGGGTACTCTTTAGTGATCTCCAAACACTAGAGCGTAGAATGCCGGTGCGACGTGAGACTTCACAAGCGCAGTCTTCACCCTGCAGAGAAGAACCAGCTAAAGTCTCTGTGGTGTCACCGCCAGACACCACACTTGCTAAGTGGTAGCCTATAAATCGGCCGCTGTCCGTTAGTATACGTCGGACCCGCGTGTCGCCACTGTCAGTGATTGCAGACCGAGCGCCGCCACACGGCAGGTCTAGAGAGACGTCCTAGCACTCGCCCCAGTTGTACAGCAGACTTTGCCACAGATGGATCAATGACAAATACGCTCTCATTTGCCGAGACGATAGTTAGCATAGCCTTCAGCTACGTCATTTGCTACGACCTAGCAAGGCGCCATTACCAGTTTATATTGAGATTATAATTCATGTATCAACAAGAGCGATGTTCTCCAATTGTGGATTAAAGTTAAGTATTCCAAGAGCTTCGTACTTTATGTATTAGACTCAACTACTTTAACTATTCCAGACCTCACGCCAGCCTGCGTGAGCTTAAAGGCGTGCATTTCGGCCTCCTCTAGCAACACGGTGTTGGCTTTTCTGCCAACACATCAGTCTCCATTTCTTGCTGATCTGTCAGAGCAGTGTCTGATCGCTCATTACGGAGCCGATCGCCTAAACAACAAATGGCTTCGAATTTCGTGATCATTTTGTTCACTGCGACACTTGTTACAGGAACTTCGACGGTTCGAATACACTTCTTGTGGCCGTAAGATTGTAAAGCTGCAGTAACGCATTCTGACAGTAATGCTTCACTAACAGTGCCTTTTCTGGTGAAGTCTACATGCCACGATTGCTGGCGCATCTGACTCACTCTCTCACTATAGCTCATTTTACACACAATCCTCATGTGGCTTTACTGTCGTGTTGGTGTCCAGTGCCATCTATTGGCCAGTTTTCACTCGTTTTTGGTGTCAGTAAAATCCCTTTTCATTTCAGGCATTAGTGTAACTTCTTACCTACATTCTTCTGACTTAGCGCATTTTCAAAAGTTGACAGCCTCTAGGGTCACACTGTGTATGTGCAGATTTCAGACAAATGGAGAATTATTGTAGAAACGAAACAGGCCGAAAAATAAGTAAATACACTCATTCACTCTGCAAATTGTTATGGTTAGCGCACTAGGAGGAACATTTCGAAAATGGTGAAGTTGGTCGGTTTTTTGCGTGCTACTTTCCAGAGTGTTTGTGGAAAGTGGTTGAAACACGAGTAGTCGACAAAGTGTTGGACGCCTACACACCACAGAACTGAAGTCCGGAAGCTAGGCTGCTCTTGAGATGAACAAAGTCAGCGATCTATGACTGATTAGTTGACAGAGGAAAATGCTAGTGTAGGCACAAGTGTTTCGGAGTCTAGCGTTCAGCGCACACTGTTGACCATGAGGTTCCGCAGCGGGCGACCAGTGCATGTTGCCATGTTGGCACAATGCCGTCATCATTTAGGATTGCTTTAGGCTGGGGATCATCGAGATCGAACAATACATCAGTGAAAACATGTCACCTGCTCAGATAAACCACTTCTTTTTACAGTAGGCCTATAGTCGCGTCTGGGTACGCTGTGATCCAATCAAAAGGCATCTGAAATAAAAACAGCACCACAGATGCATGTCAGTGAGGCGAGTATGCTGCTATGAAGGACATCCACTTGGCCTTCCATTGGACGTGAGGTGCTTATCCAAGGCGCTATGATAGTTGCGGACTTCGTGAACATTATTACGAAACGCCGAGATCCATTCATGCTTGAAGTCTTCTCCAAAAGCCTTGGCATCTTCCAGCAGGATAATTGTCCGTTTCCGAAGGCTGAATCACGCTACAGTGATTTGAGGTAGATTATAGGGAATTCATATTGATGTCATTACCACAATTTCGCTTGATATACACACGTTGCAACACATCTGGGACCCTATCTGGCGGTAGCTCCGCGTCCACAAACCATCGACGTGTATTTTTAGGGTACTGGTGCCACATACGTACGGGAAACTACAAAGCACTTGTCGAGTCTATTTTTTTGCTTCTTTATTGCTCTACAAAGGTGGACCAACAAAAAACTGAGGGGAAGGTCACAATTTTGGCTCTTAGGTGTATCACGAACAGTAAGAAAATAAGCCTAATTTTAAACTGTCAATTGAGTGTACCGAACTCGAAGCAGTGACTTTCCTAAAACACTTCATATTCGTTATACTGCACATTTATTACAATACCCACTATTTCAGTGTCGACTTCGTAGTCATTTTCAAGTCGACATTGCAGTAACGGATATCGTAATAAATACATAATCATGGCGAATATGAACTCGTTTAAAAAAATTCAAAGAGACTGCGAGCTCACAAAAGATAAAATTTTGCGAAGTAATTTCTTTTAATAGGCATCTCCGTTACGTAATTACTCATATACTATGTACTTGTGCTCTTAAAGGGAGCACCGACTCTTTATTTTAAAGATGTTTTGTATGATTGTTTTTAATGCTGTGGTGGACAGGATTGAGTATTCGTTTCCACAGTAGTCTGACACATACAGATCTTCTAATTATTTTGCTGAAACAACTTTCTTTCGACCGATGAATAAAAAGGTTCTGGAACTCTTGTAGTGAACATCAAGAAACTGAACTGTGAAAGTTAGACGACACAGTAGATAATATTTCTTCGGAATAGTATTGAGAAGGCGTGTCACAAAACTGTTTACCACTATTATCACTCTGCTATGATAGCTGTGATGCGTAAGGAGAGCAATGAGAGAAGCGTTCAATGATTTCGTAAGTATGATTTGTCATCCGACCAGAGTAAAAACCGTAAGAGATTTTGGTCGTATGTAAAATCAGTAAGTGGGTCAAAATCTTCTATTCATTCTCTCAGCGACTGAATTCGGTATTCCTAAGTTGTTTCAACGCGGAAGATCGTAACACTGTCCCTCCTTTCAATCGTCGTGCGAACGTCGAAGTGGCAGATATTGAGATAACCGATCGCGGAATTGGAAAGCAGCTACAGTCGCTTAGTAGTGAAAAGGCTTCAGGACAAGATAAGATACTTATAAGATTCTATAAAGAGTATGCGAAAGAACTTGCTCCCGTTCTAGGAGTAATTTATTGTAGATCGTTTGATCAACGAAAGGTACCTAACGACGGGAATAAAGTGCAGGTCATTCCCGTTCTTAAGAAAGGCCGTAAGACAGATCCACACAATTATCGACCTATATCGTTCACTTCAATCTGTTGTAGATTTATAGAACATGTTTTACGTTCAAGAATTATGACGTTCTTGGAAAATGAACAGCTCCTCCATGAAAATCAACATGGATTTCGCAAACAGAGTTCCTGCGAAACACAGCTCGCTCGTTTCCTCCGTGATATCCACAGCGCAGTGGACAATGGCGCTCAGGCTGATCTCGTGTTCCTTGACTTCAGTAAGGCATTTGACACCGTCCAGCATTGCCGTTTAATGAAAAAAATACGAGTTTACGGAGTATCAGAGCAGACCAGCGATTGGATTCAAGACTTTCTTGCAAACTCAACACGTCGCTCTTAATGGAACGTAATATCCGGAGTACCACAGGCAAGTGTGATAGGACCGTTGCTGTTCACTATATATATATATATATATATATATATATATATATATATATATATATATATATATATGTAGTCTAGTAAAAAGGAGGGATGCTCTTTAAGGCTATTCGCAGTATATGCAGTTGCTTATATCAAAGTAGCAAAACCAGAAGGTAGTAAGAATTTCCAAAACGACCTGCAGACAATTGATAACTGGTGCAGACTCTGGCAGTTGGCCCTGAACGTAAATAAATGGAACATATTGCGCATACATAGGAAAAGAAATCCACTACTGTAAAGCTACACTATTAATAACAGACAGATATAGACAGCGTCTGCTGTAAAATATCTAGGCGTAACTATCCAGAGCGGCTTTAAGTGGAATGACCATATAAAACAGATAGTGTTAAAAGCAGACACAAGACACAGATTCATCGGAAGAATCTTATGGAAATGTAGCTCATCCACGAAAGAAGTGGCTTATAAGGTGCTTGTTCGCCCGATTCTTGAACATTGTTCATCGACCTGGGATCCCTATCAGGTATGACTAATAGAGAAGATCCGACTAAGAGCGGCACGTTTCGTCACGGGATCGTTTAGCTGCCGAGAGGTCGTTACGGAGATGCTAAACAAACTCCACTGGCAAACGTTACAAGAGCGACGTTGTGCATCAAGGAGAGATTTATTACTGAAATTTTTGGACAGCACTTTACAGGAGGAGTCAAACAACATATTACTTCCCGCCACATATATCTCGCGTATTGACCACGAGGAGAAAATCCGAGAAATTAGAGCCAATACAGAGGCTTACCGACAATCATTCTTCCTACGCACTATAAGCGAGTGGAACAGGGTTGGAGAGGTCAGATAGTAGTACCGAAAGTACCCTCCACTAGACGCCATTTGGTGGCTTGCGGAGTATGATGTAGATGTAGATTGCTGTATGGGTGGTAGCTGCTGGGATCTCAGAGGATGGCTGCAGTACATGTTTGAATAGATACATATAATGCATCGTGTAGTCACTTTTGTACCTACTAGCATATGTTGTATAAATATGGAAACTAAGAACGTTGCAGCAAAATGGTGACAACGAATTAGCAGCTAGAGTAAAATACAGCAGGATAAATGAAAGATTAGGAATGTCTAACTATCAAGATTATAGATGATTATCAGAGTTGAATCCAGTAGAATGGATGGAAAAGTAAGTAATTTTCAGAATTGCACGCTGTCCCAAGCAGATGGCTTGCATTGCGCACAGCGTAAAAGCATTGGTTTTGAGTCTGAGGCTTTGTGGCTACTGCTGAGCACTTGTAAGCCACAAGGCACGACATACAGTATTCAGTGCACATCACAAAACAGAAGAGTGATGAAGAACCACAGGATCTTTAGCATCGAATGAAGAATCTAATGAGTAGCAGAATATGGACTGACAGTAAAATGAACAAAGACGAAGGTGATAAGATGCTGGAGAAACGAGAACAGCAAGAAACTTAAAATCAAAATTAGGGATTACGAAATACCTGAGGTTAAGTTATTCTGCTACGTAAGCAGCAAAATAACCCATGATGATCAGAGCAAGAAGCACACAAAATGAAGAGTGGCGCTGGCGAAAATGGACTTCCTGGCCAAGATAAGTCCACTAGTATCAGACATAGATCTTAATTTGAGGAAGAAGTTTCTGAGAATGTACGTTGGAGCAGAGAATTGTATGGTAATGAAAGATGGACGACGGGAAAATCAGATCAGAATAGCGTCAACGCATTTGAGAAGCGGTGCTACATACTTGTAGGAATGTTGAAAATTAAGTGGAATGATAAGGTAAGGAAAGAGGAGGTTCTCCGTGGAATCGGCGAGGACAGCAACATAGAGGAAGGTGGGATAGGATGACAGGACTCCTCTTAAGATCTAGAATGAAATGTTCACCTTGCAACGGACCAGAGTGAGTGAGTGAGCGGTGTGGAGTGCGGACGTGTTCGGCGAGCGCTCCGCTTGTTTTTGCGATTGGGGTGGGAAGAAGTGCTCGGAGTGCACTTTTCTGCATGGATAGCTAAAGGCGTAATCTGTCACGTTACGCATTAAAGACTTGTGTATTCTTGCGTGCCGTGTGGCAAGTTTCGTCGGTGGAACGGGAGAAGACTGTCTTCTTTGTCGGCTGCGACGCGATGCGCTTTCTGCTGACGGCGCACAGTGCAGTGGGTTTGCAGTGTCGCCGGACGTGGACGGTGCTGACTGCGCGAGCCACAGCTGTTGGTTGCATCAGGCGTCCCACAGCGCAGCGGTCGACTCAGCAGACGCCGTCTCCGGAAAGCTGGCAGCAGGTGTTGTCAACTGGCGTGTGGCTCTTATTTCCTGGCGTTACCGAGTAACAGCGCGGCAAACTGTCGAACAAATCGCAGAGCCCAATGCTCTTAGCGGAACTGGCTGCACTCGGTTTACAGACGAACTACATGCGCAACGGATCCAGAATTTGGGAATCGGCTGACGTACAGCAAACTTCGTCCGGTGCGCGCTCTCTTTACCTCACTTTGTGAAGCATTTGGGACGTGTGCATCGGCTTTTCACTGAGTTAAGCGCCACGTCCGCAAGTATACACTGGAGCATGGAACCTGATCCACGCTGGCGGCAGCCGCTGCTACTTTCGAAAATGCTGAACGTACTCCCGGAATAAATGTGAGCTTCACATCAGTCGGAGGACGTCGGAACAGTGACGCGACTCGGAAGGGCAAGATCACGGGGGCAATAAGACGAGTGGTATCCAGCCAAGAGTTAATTTACAAAAGAAGGAAAATGGAAACGAAAATGATAAACGCTGTAGATGAGACCTTAGGAGAGTTCCAGAATGAACTAAAACAAAAAAGGGCGTCTACAATAATTACATCGCATGTTAGAGACAAATTTTGGGCACTTTGGTGGCGTAAGCAGATGACCTGCTTGCAGTGGTATCAGCCAACTCGAGAGTAGCCCTAGAGACAAAAGGTACGCTCCTGCCTCAGAAAATTAACAGCTGGTGCAAAGAAAATAAATTAAAAATAGCTCCCAACAAAACTGTATATCTACTGCTCAGAGGGACACTACAGAGAAATTCAGTTCTAAAATTAGACAGTACAAGGACACCGAGGAAGCAAGCCACATGTTATCTATGAATGCATCTTGATGAAAAACAGACTTTCAACCTTCATATCAAACTGACAATTGACAAAGCCGCCAAAATTAAGCACAAACAAGCAAGACTCCACACAACTCATTACAAATTACCTATTTAGACGGTGAAGACCTACCACATTGCGATATTTGAATCCATGGCATGCTTGGGCTCACATACAGACTAACAGCACAATTGCAAGACGAGGTCAGCGTAGTGTACTGCTGAGAATGAGCGGAGCCTTCAACACCACTCCACTAGAGGCACTTTGCGTTGTGATGGGGACCTGCCCTATACACTTATCAATAGGTTATAGAGATGCACTTTTACTGGCTTAAGACTGACAGGCTCGATAAGGTCACTGAAATTACGAGCACCAAATTATGAACAAAATGCAGATGAAACAATGGCGGATTCAAACATGCTGAGAGAGTGTGACGCATTCGACAAGGGTCGCCGAGTACACTCTTTCTTTCCTGATGTACGCGAAAGATTACAATTGAATCATGTGGACCCAGGCCTGGGGATGGTCCATTTCCTGACATGCCACGGACCATATACGCTACCGGTACATTTAAACCACATGGGAGTAATTAACGATGAACTATACGTTTGCAGTGGGACACCAGACCATGTCACAATGCTATGCAACACGCTAGCACAAGTGAGACCTACACAGAACGACAATGACATCGCCAGAATAATACTTAATCCGGATGACTGGAACACAATAAATAGAGAAGCTAATATTTTATCGAACACTCTGCATGAAGAATACAAGGGCCAAAACCCATATGGAAGGAGGCGTAGACAAGCACAGACATCACAACAAACCACATGGGAGGATACAAGCACGTCTCCAAATTCCAAAACCGAGGAACGAACACTAAGTGAACATGAGTCGGAAAGGAACAACAAGTAAGAGATCCAAATCAGCGGCGCATGCCACTGTGTGCCACAGTTCAGTCTCAAAAAACACAACATGTAGTAAAAATCATAAAACAAACAACGACACCACATGCTAAGACTGTAGTAATAAGGTAACGTCGCTTGGGACGAGAAGGCTGGAAGAACTTTTATTCCGAGGCTCCTTCTCCCCAACGACATACTGCAGATGAGAAGAGCTCGAGGTTCTACCGAGACCTTCTCATCTGAAATAGGTAGAAATAAGCCATTATCAACCAACATGCTACTTAGACTATATTCCACATCCAAATTCACTTCCCTTTATATACTGAAAATTATTTTCACCACGCTCATTGTATTACATTTCCTTTTTCTTATTTTTGTTTGACATTTGTATTATATAAATTATATTCTCATCAACTATGCAGAAACAGATTATATGGACCATTTTAACAATTGTTAAGCATTCAATTCGCTGTAACCTTAGAAAAACCTTTATATATTATGTTTTTTATATTATTTTAAAAAAAGTGTTAACAACTGTATACCAATGAGATTGTAACAATGAGAAGTCTTTGCTGTTAGATTTAGAATCATCTGACCCACCTTACACTTCACCGCGGTGGGTTACTCTGTACTGTTAATGAGGGTGCGCTGACATGTAACTTCCTAGCAAATTAAAACTGTGTACCAGACCGAGGCTCGAACTCTGGACTTTCACGTTCGCGAAAATGTAAAATAATTTGCAGTATATAGAGGGAAGTGAATTTGGATGTGTAATATAGACTAAGTAGCATGTTGGTTGATAATGGCATTTTTCTACCTATTTCAGATGAGAATGTCTCGATAGAATCTCGAGCGTTTGCATGTCTACTGAGTCTGTGTGTATTGGTATATTACTGGGAGCGTTTCAAGTCAGGACACTACGTAACATTCAGCAGCTGTTTGTTTGTCCTATTGTTGGTAGTTGTGCCATATTCTATGTGATGCCTTATATACATACACCTGGTATTATACAGATTAAATAGTATTGAGTATTTCATACATGGAATATATATAGGGTGACGAAAAATTCGCGCACTCGGACTCTGCCGCGCGATTCCTCACATACAGGCAATACAAAGATGTCTATCACACAAATGCGTCCTGCGTATATTTCGGGTAGTAAATGGACGTTAACGTTTGACAATCTGACAACACTATTATCTCATATACGGTAAATACCTCTTCAAGAAATACAATAGTGCTGTGCAGTTAGTGCCGTGCATACTGTTATGGGTTGGCATGCAGTAGGTCGATTCTGGGTCGATGCATATTTGTTTTCATTGCTGAAAATAGTCTGCGGGGTACGGTATCTGGCGTCTTAACTGTCATACAGCGATTACAGTGGGTCTTGTACAAATCTAGTAGATGCAGTGGTGCGAAACAATTCGGTTCCACGACATGCAAAAGGTTTCTTTAGAAGCTGACGAATGAAAACAACTGTATTTCCATTTCTATGTTGGCAGTATATAGCTGCTAATATTTTGTAGAAGCTCCACTGTAAACATTTATGGCGATTAACACACCATGTACCGTACCATGTAGAATTATTTTAGCAAATAAAAACGAATCACTGACGACCCCGACTCGAATCTCGACCTCTTGCATGCTAACCCAAACGCTACTTTTTTTCCCCACAGGTTTAATATTTCACTTCCCGTATAGAAGTCCTTACAAAAAACAAACAAAAAAGAAAAGGCCCCTCCTGGGCGATAAGTCATATAATTCCCTTGTGCAACACAATTAGCATAATTTTTGTGGTAGGTCGGAGATCACTTCATCACTGAATGTTTATTCTCCAGGAAAGTTCTATAATCACCAATGGCATGTTCCGATGTGCTTAATAAGTAGTACATGGTGACTACCATTGGCCGTTCTACTGCATTTCTCTTCGCTCTCGGATATGGGATGTCGTCAGCTTGCGGCGCGGCGCGGCGCGGCGCGGTGTGGCGCGGTGCGTTGGATGAAGGCCAATATGCGGTAGAGCAGTTGCCACACTGCTTTGCCGCCCCGCAAACTAGCTGCTGGGTGTCTATATCTTGCATATGGCTTGTCTTGCATAATGACGCTCCTGCGAGATGAATCTTGTGCAGATGTGACTGTGTCGGGTATTTACCATTCACATAATAGTACCCATGTGGTCCGCGCTATTACACCAGACAGTCTTCCAGTCAACGGTAGGAGATTTGCTTGCGACCACGTTCCGTCCCTGTCGAAATTTGAGGGTGCCGTACACTCTGCGGACTGCGGGTAGATCGTCAATGCGGAGCATCCTCCTCAGGCAAATGTAGTCCAGCAAAAAAGTACGGCAGTGGGACAACGCTGTAGGGATGTGGTGAATATCTATCGGCGGGTCCAGGTTGGGTGGCACAATTTTTGTTAGGAGGAATGAGATCAGACGCTATTGTCGCGTTTCCAATGCCATAGCGTCAGTCGCACGAATAACGGCAAAGCCTTGACTTACACATTGGTGAGTTCGAGGCCGCCACCAGTCACCGGGAGTGTGTGCGTCGTGTAACTGTCTTTGGAGAGATGTCTTTGATTTACGTAATGTCTGAAGGCTGCCTGGAGTCTGTCCGCTGTAGCACGCGGTATGGGAAATATTCTTGCCAGATATATAATCTTCGACCTTAAGTAGGGATTAAGTAATTCCACCTTTTGCAGCGCATATGGGGACCATAAGGAATGTAGGCGAATATAGACGCGGATATTGTTCAAGAAGTGTTTGTAGTTGAGAGAGGTTGTGGGGCGCGTTGTCTTAGTGTGCACCACCCACAAATATTTCATCTCAGTAAGCTCTTTAATGCGGCCTTCCGGTTGAACGGGTAACCCGCGACCAATGTGCATATTTCCCGATTTTCGCCTGTTCATTTGTGCACCAGCCGCTTTGCCATAGCCGGCCGCGGTGACCGAGCGGTTCTAGGCGCTACAGTCCGGAACCGCGCGACTGATACGGTCGCAGGTTCGAATCCTGCCTCATGCATGGATGTGTGATGTCCTTAGGTTAGTCAGGTTGAAGTAGTTCTCAGTTATAGGGGACTGACGACCTCCGATGTTAAGTCCCATAGCGCCCAGAGCCATTTGAAGCATTTTTCGCTTTGCCATATCTCTCAATCAGAGTTATTGCCATGTCATTCTCTTCGTTCGAACGTACTAAAATGACTATATCATCCGCGTAAGCCCGGTACACGCATTTATCTCCTCGTACATTGACCCCCGTAGTGTTTTGTGGAGTTGAATCAACAGCGGTTGAATCGCGAGTGCAAACAGGCCCATGGAGAGGTGGCACCCTATCTGACTGAGCATTGTGCCTGTATTGGTCACGCTAAAAGTCCGTTGATTAAGACCATTGACTGTGATCCGTGAAGAAGCCGCATTACAGTCGTGATGAACCGTTGTGGAATATTCATCGCAGCCATTGTTGTGCGCAGAAAGTCGCGGGTGACTGTATCAAAGGCTTTCTCTAAGTCTACCTCTAGTACGGCGCCTTTAATTCGCACGCATATGCGATGGCTATCAGATCACGGTAGTCACGTAATGCCATATGAATAGCGCGTTTGTCACCGACTCCTGTCTGCTCTTTCCCCATCAACACTTTAAGGGTTGGTTTTAAACGAAGTGCTAGAAGTCTTGCAAAGCCTTTGTAGTCGCTGTTAATAAGTGTTATGCACAAAATATCCTGATGATGTCTTCGGTAGGGGGATGATCAGGCCTTGCCTAAAGTCGCGAAGTACGGTCACTTCGGGGGTGAGTAACTCCTGGAACAACTATCGCAACGTCGGCGTTAGTATATCTTGAAACTCCCTGTCTAATTCTATGGGCAGTCCTTCTGGTCAAGGGGATTTATTTTTTCGACCCTTTGCCAAAGCCGTCGGCACCTCCTCTTCCGTCACATCTACCTGCATCTCATCATTAGTCTCGCGGTGCAGTCGGCGCGGCAGTGCCGTGAGTATGTGGTCGGGTGCCGCTTCATCCGGAGTCTTCTGTGAGTACAGACGGGCATAGTAATCAGCAAATCCTTTTTTTATCTCTGTCTGAGATGTAACTTCTGGTCGTCCTCCGTTCGAAGTGTCGTGACGAGATTTCTTTTGGACTGCCTCTCTTCTCCTCCTATGTGGTGGATGGAGGGTGGTTCATGCGTGGCCACATATCCCTGTCGTGCTCTAATGACTGAGCCATCCATCGGTGCATGAGGTGCGACAGTTTGGCTTTGACATGGTTGATTTCTACAAGACGAAGCGGTTGCCGTTTTGGACTGTTGTACAGATCACGAAGGACACTAAAGTAAAATTGCACTGTGTCGGTGTACCATCATATTCTATCTCGGGATTAGTTCATAAGTGTCCGCTTCGAGCCGGTTTTGCGCACTGTATCTACCACAGGAGCAACGTCTGATACACATGTTTGCGACGTAAGCATTCCGTGCACGTTTCGGTGACTACTGCACGGCAATCTCGATCCTTCAGAACAGCTACATTCAATTTCCACAACTCTCTGCCGCGATAGGTGGCCTGGCGCGCAGTGGTAATGGTGCAGTGGTAGGGAAAGATCGTCAGTCACAGTTCCGATTGCTGAAGATTGATACGAAGCTCGCGCGATGAATATATGCGGGTGATGGTCGAGAACTCGGGGCGCGTGTTGTAATTCGGTGTCTGATCGCTGGGTGACAGCACGCAGTTGAAGTCACCTCCGTGAACGATATGACTGTACATGCCCGCGAACAGGGGTATCCTCTCAGTCCGATAGAATTCGGAGCGGTCGTGTCTGTTGCTAGAGCGAGATGGGGCGTATACATTGTTAAGTCGGACGTCGGCGAATGTAAGCGCTGTTCCTCTTGCCGATGGTAGAAACATGACATACATAATTTCGATGCTCTCTTTGGTTACGATTACAGTGCCCAGTTCGTGCGCTGTACTAGAATGCATATGAGCATTATAAGCGTTCAAGGAGTGGACATCTGACTCCCAGACCTCCTACAACAAGGCGATATCGACTTTTACTGCCCATAGCAAGTCACGCAGAAGCATGTCACGATCAATGCCGATTTTGTTAATGTTTATCATCGCTATTCAATATGCCTGTTGAGGGTTCATTCTGCACAACTCCGCTACACGTTCTGCTCCTCGACTCGCCATGCTCTCTCCGAGACGTCGGCTGTCTCACTTGCACCTCCTCGTGCTGGCCATGGTACTCTGGTTGTCAGCCGCGTCCTGTGATGCTGTCGGTTGTCCGTCGTTCCTTCATCCTGATTGTCAAATAAACATCATCCGCCCAATTCACAGGATTGTGCATAGGAGCGGCTCGGTGCATGATTGCAATTTGTTGTGTCGTACCCACATCCATGGATGTAGCACCACTGTCTTCACCGCCATAGTGATCTCGCGTTGTCTCTTGCTGTATAAGTTCCTGATCTTTTGCGGGACCCGTCGTCGGAGTGCTGCGCTGCGTTTGTGCTTTGGCTTTTCCTCGATCAGGCCGAACTGACTCGTCGGCATCAGGGGGTGCGACACGTTGTTTCTCGCGTTTGTTCCGGTGGTGCCGAGACGTGTGTCCCTCCTCCGTGTCTGACGTTGCAGACACACTTGGTGTTTCCGAATCCCCTCCCGTCTCGTGCACGACGTCAGTGACCACAACCATCTCCTCCGTTCGTGTAGATTCGACACGAGCTGAGACAGTGTGACTTGGAGCCTCTTCCACTGGTCCCACTGGTTGGTCCACCACCGTGCCATCCTGCAGCGCGGCTGTCTCCTGTGTTTCATCGCGAGGTCCTTCTGCAACGGGCCGTGGTGCTGCAGCCTCGAGGGGCCATGCTTGGGATCGTTGCGGGTCAAGGTATCCTCCCATTGGCAATGGCGCAATTTGTCGTTGTAGGCACTCTGATCCCACGTCACTTTCTTTGCCACAACAGGAAATTTGCGTGGTTGCCCATCATACATAACGATCGCACGGCAGCCTCAAAAGTATACATAAGAGCGGACGTGTTTCTGAAGATCGATTCTGACTTAACGTACACTACTGAGAACATGGTACGTCTCAAAGCTCAACCACTTTTCCTCCGTACGGGCGGGGACCGTCCCGTATTGTTGCAGTGCCGATGTTACTGGTTGTGCTGTCACCTCAAATGGTAATTCAAAACCACACACCGTTCTTATTCCAATGTCTGCTGGCTGCACAAGCACAATCGCTACATTGCCATCGGAGTGAAGGAAGACCCGCCTGACGTTCGAAGGAGTCGGTCACAGCAATCGTCATTGATAATTTTTAGCCGGTCGGAGTGGCCGAGCGGTTCTAGGCGCTACAGTCTGGAACTGCAAGACCGCTACGGTCAAAGGTTCGAATCCTGCCTCGGGCATGGATGTGTGTGATGTTCTTAGGCTAGTTAGGTTTAAGTGGTTCTAAGTTCTAGGGGACCGATGACCTCAGAAGTAAAGTCCCATAGTGCTCAGAGCCATTTGAACCATTTGATAAGTTTTATATATACAACACTTGTCACTATCGAAAGATAAATGCCAATCAGTACTTTTCTCAAAAACCGTTAAACTTCAAGAGCTTTTGGCCGGACAAAGCGATTTTTGTAAAGATTTCGCTAAGTGAGCGTCGTCTGTGTACGCTGCACGCTTCGCTGCTATCACAACACTCGCCGCTTCCACTACGCTGTTTGCTGTGGCTAAGAAGTAAACAACACGTTCTCGCCGCACGGCTTCTCAAGCCCGACTGCGGTATCCGCTGCACTAAATGCACAGCACTATTGCATCTACTGACAGAGGTAGCTACCGTACAGGTCATAAAAGTGCTGCCAGACTGCCAATTTTTAACGCCCATTTTCTGCCCGAAATACGCAGCAGGACGAAATTTTGTGACAGACATTTTTGTTATTACCAGTATGTGACGAATCGAGCTGTGAAGTCCGAGTGAGGAAATTTTTCTTCACGCTGTATAAAACGCTTTACATCTATACCTACGGTCAACTGCTTTTGCTCCAACTCAAAATTTTCGAATCCTAAAATTCACTGGAAGTTGTTTTAGGATCTTTCCGGCTGACCCGTAGGTACAAAGTCGGTACAGCAATTTGATCTTTCCCAGTATTTAATTATAAATTTAATCATAATAGCTACGCAAAGAATGTAAAGAAGAGTGCCTCTCAGAATCCCATATGCATCGATCTAACTTTAACATCGAACTACATCTTCCACTCCGCGGATTCCACCCAAATACCCGTCGCTCCAACCATCTCCCCACACTGCTTCTTGGAACTCTAAATTTTTCTTTACTCGTGCCCCACCAATAACATCAAATCATTTTGTGTCGATCATGTGGATACCATTAAAAAGGGAAGGCCCTCGTACGTTTCGTCACTTCGCTGATAGGCCGCGTGATGAGTCTCCTACTAGCCCCCCTTTGTAAACCGAATCAATGATACCTTATTCGCTCTACACGCTAAGGAAATCCGATCACATTTCCTCTACGCAGTTTAGACCCCAAAGTGATACCATGGCGGGCAAAAAGGTAAATGCGATGGTACGGTTTCGGAGGCACCCATCATCTCTAGATCCGACAGCATCGACTATTGGGATAGTTGTATCCGAAAAGAAATTGACAGGACTCAGAGATGAGGACTTGAATAAGCTTTCCATCTGTTTCAAGTGCTTCTCATTTTGTTCCTTTCCTTCCAACTTAATTTCGAAGGGCCTTTTGTATTATGACTCTCCATACGTCACTACTTTGCCTGCATATGTACTTAAAGCCACTAATGGAATGAGATACGTAATTTCCAGAACGAGTGATAAAGCGCTGGCACTAGAGTATTTCTTGTGGAACAGTTATAGAAGCAGTTGTTGAGGACCGTATGCAGATTATAACTCTTTCTCGAAATCAGGCAGAAATCCCAAAGAGATTCTTCTTATATGTAAAGCACACCATTGTCAAGACGCAGTCAATACCTTCACAGCTCGATAAAAATGGTGATGTCACTGATGACAATGCCATTAAAGCAGAGGTTACTAAACACGTTTTTCCAAATCTCCTTCACCAAATAAAACGAAGCAGATATTCCAGAATTCGAATCTTGAACATCTCCTGCACGAGTAACTTAGAAGCAGATGTCCTCGGTATAGTGCAACAGCTTAAACCACTTAATAGGGTCCGGTTACTTTCAGAGTATGTGGATACAATAGCACCATACCTAATAACCATATACAACCAGAAAGAAATTTTCAGTCTACAGCGGAGTGTGCGCTGATATGAAACTTCCTGGCAGATTAAAACTGTGTGCCCGACCGAGACTCGAACTGGGTACCTTTGCCTTTCGCGGGCAAGTGCTCTACCATCTGAGCTACCGAAGCATGACTCACGCCCGGTACTCCCAGCTATACTTCTGCCAGTGTCTCGTCTCCTACCTTCCAAACTTTACAGAAGCTCTCCTGCGAACCTTGCAGAACTAGCACCCCTGAAAGAAAGGATATAGCGGAGACATGGCTTAGCCACGGCCTGGGGGAGGTTTCCAGGATGAGATTTTCTCTCTACAGCGGAGTGTGCGCTGATATGAAAATTCCTGGCAGATTAAAACTGTGTGCCCGACCGAGACTCGAACTCGGGACATTTGCCTTTCGCGGGCAAGTGCTCTACCATCTGAGCTACCGAAGCACGACTCACGCCCGGTACTCACAGCTATATCCTTTCTTTCAGGAGTGGTAGTTCTGCAAGGTTCGCAGGGGAGCTTCTGTAAAGTTTGGAAGGTAGGAGACGAGATACTGGCAGAAGTAAAGCTGTGAGTACCGGGCGTGAGCCGTGCTTCGGTAGCTCAGATGGTAGAGCACTTGCCCGCAAAAGGCAAAGGTCCCGAATTCGAGTCTCGGTCGGGCACACAGTTTTAATCTGCCAGGAACTTTCATATCAGCGCACACTCCGCTGTAGAGTGAAAATCTCATTCTAGAAACATCCCCCAGGTTGCGGCTAAGCCATGTCTCCGCTCTATCCTTTCTTTCAGGAGTGCTAGTTCTGCAAGGTTCGCAGGAGAGCTTCTGTAAAGTTTGGAAGGTAGGAGACGAGATACTGGCAGAAGTAAAGCTGTGAGTACCGGGCGTGAGACGTGCTTCGGTAGCTTAGATGGTGTGTTCCGTTTCAGCCGCGCTCGCGAGTGGCCGCTGTTAAACTGTTGCGCTGCACTTCAGTGTTTACATCGCTGTACTTGTGCTCCGCCGAGTGCCGTCCGTCCGTTAATCTCCGTGTTCGTTCCTGTTCCTTGTGATCTGATCGCTCTTTCTGGTCTTGCTGCTGCTACTTGGAATTTCGGTTGTTTAACCGAAATTGCTTCGCTGGATTAACCATGGCTACAAACCTCAAGAAGAATACTCTGGTATTTGCTTTTGACAAGGAATCCCGTCCTGTTCAGCCGACATCCCTGGAAATAGATGACTGGATTACACAGGTAATTGGTCTAAATTCTGAAACCGTTCATACCTGGCAACTGGATCAGAAAAAATACTGTGTTTTTGTCAAGTTAATCAGTGCTTCGACTGTTGATAAAGTGTTACGAAAGTGGGGCTATGAAGTAGATTTTGTGCATAGAAATGGTTATAAAAGTAAGGTTTCCATCTATAGAGCGGACATTCATTACAAAACTGTTCGTGTCTTGAATCTTCCTATTGAAATTGAAAATGATAAGATTAAGGAAGCTCTTTCACACTACGGAGACGTTAAATCAATTGCAAATGAAAGATGGTCGCCTCGCTTTAAACTGCAGTGTTTTAACGGGGTCCGCTGTGTAGAGATGGACGTTAAGACGAATATTCCGTCTCACATAACTGTTTGTGGGTATAAGGCACAAATTGCTTATACAGGTCAGGAAGCTACATGTCATATATGTAACGAAACCGGCCACTTCAGACAGGAATGTCCGCGGCGAACTGTTGTTCTTAAAAGTAATTTGATACAGCGTCAGAAGCCTACCTTAAATGATCTATTACCAAAGAATAGCCCGGAACCGCTGGTTGAGGATGTTAACGCAGCGGGCCATGCTGATGTCTCCCTTCACGATAACAGTCAATTTCCCCCGTTAACAACAAAAGGAAACCCTGTTGCCACTACTCGTGAAACTGAAACGCAACCGAAAAAACGACCTCTGGAGATATCTGATAGTTGTTCAGAGGACGAGCTGTCTTGTCCCACTCCCTCACTTCGCAAGCAAAAACAGTGTGATGAGGAGGCAGAGGAACCTGAAGGCAAAATGTGAATGCAAACTAATGAACAGAAAGATAATACACATACGGTAACAGAAAATAAAGGGGGTGTAAGCAGCATTAATTTGCATGAAACAACAGGTGCAGTAGCCGATTGCAAAGATCAGAATCTATCTGTTAATAAACAAATTCAGGGAGAGGTTGCAAAACTGCAGTCTCCACTTGTTTCCCTCGATCAGAAAGTGAGTGAAACTAATAAAGAACGAAGAAGTGGTGGCCAAACTGAAATCACGGTCAACACCTCGGGGCAGGCGCCGGCAACCGAAATTGCGAAAGCGTCTGCTGCTGCTCCAGATAAGCCGCTAAGTAAAATACCGACGCAACCAAATGAGAATGTAGCTCGTAACCAAGGGAAGGGAAAATACGGTAGGGGCGACCCAAGCCCAAAGAATGTTCAGTCCGAAACGGTCGTACACGAATCACTGGAGGAAAAATCAGAAAGTTTACCAGGAAATTAGTCTGCTTGCGTTACAAGAGAAAACATCAGAAGCAGAAAAAAACGGGACAGTAACTAATAAACTGATTGAAGTGTTATTCCATGTTCAGCCTTCCGAGAAAACTGTTACAGCTTAACAGAACCCTAAACCACATGAAACTATATTAGTTGATCAAAGCAACTACATAGTGACAGCACGATGACGCAATCTTATTCTGTCACCACTATAAACATAAATAAAATCACGACCGGTCTGAAATTATCGGCCCTTAAGGAATTTTTGTACGAATCCGCGACTGATATTGCCCTGTTACAAGAAGTTCTAATTTCGGATTTGGTAATTCCCGGTTTTGTCAGTTACATGAATGTGTCTCCCGAAACAAGTGTTGGAACAGCTATTTTGGTGAGGGAAGGGATTACAGTAAGCGAGGTGGAACGACTGGAATCCGGAAGAGGAATAGGACTAAATATCTATGATGTGACTATCGTCAACTTGTACCCCCCTTCAGGAAGTTCTCATCGAGCTGACAGGGCACGTTTCTTCAAAGATGACCTGATATACTTGTTAAGGAAATCGCCAAGACAGTTATTACTTGGAGGTAATTTTAATTGTGTTTTAAATCGAAAAGATCAGTTACCAAATTTTAATTTCTCAAGTGAACTAAAACAACTAGTTACTGGTTTAGAATTAAACGATGTATGGGAAATCAAATACCCCCCCAGTGTTGAGTTCACTTATGTCACGGCAATATCACGCAGCAGGATTGATAGACTATATATTTCTAAAAATCTTGAAACTTCCGTGACAAACGTAGAAACCATTCCTACGTACTTTTCAGACCATTCAAATGTCTTAGCTTGCATAAATCTAACAAGACAGCCGGTTCGCCGATTCAAGAATCAGTGGAATTTGAACACTTCCTTGTTAGTAAATCATGATTTAGAAGATCTGATTAAAGAAACATGGGCAATATGCCTGCGAGCCCGTAGTAGATATGCCTCTGCTATTGACTGGTGGGTTAAAATGGCAAAGCCAAAGTTGAGGAAAGTTCTTATTCAATACAGTGCCCAGAGCGCAAGGGAAATAAAATGCACTATAGAGTATTACTATTCCGTTTTGAGAGATCTATATGATCAAGTCTCAGCGGGTTACTCACTTCGGATGGCAGACATCAAAAAAGTCAAAGCCAAGTTACTTAATATCAAGAGAAGTCAAATGAAAGGGTTGAAAATAAAATCGAAGGCAAATTCGGTGTCAGAAGATGAAAGTAGTTCCCTATATCATTTAGTGAAGCATACGAAAAACGGGAGAAGGACTTTTATTGATGAAATTCGAACAAAACACGGTACAATTCTCAGAACCCAGCAGGATATCATGGACGAGATTTATCGCTATTATTGCGAGCTATATTCTGTACATCAAAGTAGAGATGCTTCCTTGGAAGAATTCCTTGACATCCTAGCCCCACAGCTGACAGAAGATGACAACGAAAATTTTCTCGAGGTTGTCACTGAAGAAGACGTGTATGAGATTCTGTGCGCCTCACCACCAAAAAAATCCCCAGGACCGGATGGTCTGCCAGCAGAGTTTTACATCTGTTGCTGGCCAATAGTAGGTGCAAAAATCACGGACATTGTAAATGAGGTTATTCAGGGTAAAATGATTCCGGCTGAGTTTAAGGAGAGTAAAATTGTTCTGGTGCCAAAAAATAATGGAAACAAAGATTTAAATAATTTTCGTCCAATTTCACTGCTGAATTCTGAATATAAAATAATAGGTAGAATAATAAACAAGAGAATTTCATGCCTTACAGATAAAATTATTAGTCAACATCAGAACTGTGCGCAAGGCAGAACCATTTTTCAAAATCTAGCGGAATTCAGGGATATCATTGCAATAACTTCTGTAACAAACATAAAGTGTGCTTCATTGTTTTTAGATTTTTATAAAGCGTTCGATGTAGTAAATCATGAATATCTTCTACAGACATTGAAGAAAATAGGTTTCAACGATAGGGTCATACAGCTGATTAAGAACATAGCAACTGGAATAAATGCTAAAATAGCGGTGAATTGTCAACAATCCAGGTCGATGCAAATACAACGAGGTGTTCCTCAAGGAAGTCCTCTGTCCATGTCGCTCTTCGCCATTTCGCTGGAACCTTTCCTCCGACATGTCCGTGCTAGATTAAAAGGCTTAACATTATCAGGAAATAAAACAGTTATAAGAACCTATGCTGACGATATAGGGGTCATTATAAGGAATAATGACGAGGTAACCACGCTAGCAACGGTGATTGATTCGTACTGTAGAGCATCTGGAGCCAATGCCAACGAAAAATAAAGTAAGATATTAAATCTCAGAGGTTTTTATAATTTCAACGTCGAGTGGGCAAAAATAGTCCGACAACATAAAACACTTGGGATCACCCTGACAGCATGTCCTATGAAAATGACGGCTTTAAATTGGAAAGTTGCAGCAGATAAAGTGCAAGGAGCCATTGTAGAGAATTTAACTCGATATATGAACCGAGTTCAAAGAACACAGTATATCAACTCATGCATCCTTGCTAAGGCTTATTATACTGCCCAGCTGTTTCCAATACCGAGAATGATCGCGAGGAGAATAATGTCCAAAATCACCAACTTTTTGTTGAGAGGTGAAGTGTTCAGAGTACCTGCTAAAGTAGCCACTTTAGATCCTAAAAATGGTGGACTAGGATTAACTGATATAACGGATAAAGCCTCTGCTCTTTTTATCAAAAGGCAAGTTAATTTAATAAGAGACTCGCGAGAAAGCATAACCAGCCAACTTTTCGAGATCATAAAACCTCCAAGCCTGCTTCCCCCGATTGACGTGCAGAATATCAACAGTCGCTTACAGCACGTGGGGATTTTCTATGTTGAGTTTAGTTATGTCAGTGTCGAACTCAGGCAGTCACGACACTTAACATCGAGAGCCATAATGCGGGAACGAAAGAAAAGCGAAGGAAGAAACAAAATAGAACGACAGTTTCCAAACATTGAGTGGACTGAGATTTGGAAAAACATTAGTTCTAATGTGCTCACGTCTAACATAAAAACGGCATGGTACAAGACAGTGAACAACATAGTTAGCACCAATGAAAGACTGCACGCAATCGGACTCTGTGAAACAAATTTATGTCAACAATGCCATCTAGTTGACACAGTAATTCACAGATATTCTTGCAGTGGTCACATGAATAGTTGGAAGTGGGTCCGAGAGCAAATAGCTCTGATTACAAGAACATCCCCTGAGTATATATCGCTGTCATTGATACACAGGCCTGACGCACGCTATTTCCCAGAAGCAAAAAATAGCGCTGTGTACTGGTTGCTGGGAAATTTTGTTAACTACGTCCTTAACAAATTAGGATCCGATAGCATCATAGAGTTCAAGGTACACATGCTGTGTGAGTTTCAGAAAATTAGAAGCTATTCGAATCCCAAGAAAAAGTTCGGTAATATGTTAAAAATTGTATTTGAAAGAATAAGCATTGTTTAATATAAAAAAATAGACTGCGTTGACAGTGATGTATTGTAGTTACCTTAAGGATACTATTTAAGATTACAGTATATTTATGATGTGTACTTTTTCTACTTCAGAGAGTAGTTTTTGCAACTTATAAGCTAATGTACAGAACTTATGTGACATTGAGATTGTGTGTGTAAATAGTGTCAAAACACAAAACATTAAAGGTGCATTATTGGCTTATACTAGAAATTTGGAAATAGACAGTTTTTATAGAAATGTCCTTATCGATTGCTTAAAACCATAAGATTCTATCTGATAAATGTAATATTCAATGGCTGCCACATTACCCTGTTCATATTTGCACTGCGATGTGTTAAGTCAGTTTCTCCGTGAAAGACTGATTATATAGATCTCATCCAGTGAAAAACTGATTATATAGATGTGATCACTTCAGATACTTAAGATTCAATTAATGTCCAGAAAGTGTAATTGGAAGGCTAGTCAACTTTATTATATATCTCCTTTCCGCCATTCTCAAGTATTTCAGAAATTGTCTAATATGATTATCAAATTGTTTTATATTAAAATTATCCCATCAACTTGCTGATATCCATCATAAAGAAATTGTGCTTCAAGGGAATATTGCACCTCATGTAATTAAAAGTGCAGATGTTACTTCTTCGGGTTGAAGTTTGACTGTCTTTAAAAATTTTGTTCTTGATGTTTAAATTAATTCTTTCTGGTAATTAGTCAGTAACACAATCCTCTGTTGTCTATTCTTAACGTAAGCGTATTTGAAATGATCAAACCGTTTTGTTTAAATAACTTCATGTATGCATATCTTAGTATGTATTTGGAGTGTAACATTATTTTTTTAATAAATGTTTTTATAAAAAAAGAAGATGGTAGAGCACTTGCCCGCGAAAGGCAAAGGTCCCGAGTTCGAGTCTCGGTCAGGCACACAGTTTTAATCTGCCAGGAATTTTCATATCAGCGCACACTCCGCTGTAGAGTTAAAATCTCATTCTGGAAACATCCCCCAGGCTGTGGCTAAGCCATTTCTCCGCTATATCCTTTCTTTCAGGAGTGCTAGTTCTGCAAGGTTTGCTGGAGAGCTTCTGTAAAGTTTGGAAGGTAGGAGACGAGATACTGGCAGAAGTAGAGCTGTGAGTACCGGGTGTGAGTCGTGCTTCCGTAGCTCAGATGGTAGAGCACTTGCCCGCGAAAGCCAAAGGTCCCGAGTTCGAGTCTCGGTCGGGCACACAGTTTTAATCTGCCAGGAAGTTTCATATCAGCGCACACTCCGCTGTAGAGTGAAAATCTCATTCTGGAAACATCCCCCAGGCCGTGGCTAAGCCATGTCTCCGCTATATCCTTTCTTTCAGGAGTGCTAGTTCTGCAAGGTTCGCAGGAGAGCTTCTGTAAAGTTTGGAAAGTAGGAGACGAGATACTGGCAGAAGTAAAGCTGTGAGTACCGGTCGTGAGTCGTGCTTCGGTAGCTCATATGGTAGAGCACTTTCCCGCGAAAGGCAAAGTTCCCGAGTTCGAGTCTCGGTCGGGCACACAGTTTTAATCTGCCAGGAAGTTTCATATACAACCACTCGCTCTTGGTAGCTCCATACCTAACGACTAGAAAGATGCATAAGCCACAGCAATTCCCAAGTGGAAATGAAATGAGGGTTTGCCGTCATTGGCCGGGAGGCCCCTTACGGGGCAGGTCCGGCCGCCTTAGTGCTGGTCTGATTACATTCGACGCCACCTTTGGAGACCTGCGTGCCGGATGGGTATGAAATGGTAATGAAGACAACACAACATCCAGTCCCTGACCGGAGAAAATCCCCGACCAAGAGGGGAATCGAACCCGCGCCCGTAGGACGGCAATTCGTCATGCTGACCACTCAGCTATCGGGGCAATATTGAAATAAGCAAATAGGAGTAATCTGCTGAATTACAGACCCGTATCACTAACGTCGATTTGCAATACGGTTTAGAAACATATTCTGTGTGTGTGTGTGTTAAATCTTATGGGACTTAACTGCTAAGGTCATTAGTCCCTAAGCTTACACACTACTTAACCTAAATTATCCTAAGGACAAACACACACACCCATGCCCGAGGGAGGACTCGAACCTCCGCCGGGACCAGCATATTCTGTGTTCGAAGGTTATGAATTACCTGGAAGAAAACGATTTATTGACAAATAATCAGGATGGATTCAGAAAATACCTTTCTTGGGAAACACAACTAGCTCTTTATTCTGACGATGTAACGAGTGCTATCGACAGGGGATGTCATATTCAATTCATATTTTTAGATTTCCACAAGGCTTTTGACACCGTTCCTCACAAGCGTCTTATAATCAAATTCCGTGCCAATGGACTATCGTCCAGTTGTGTGACTGGATTCGTGATTTCCTGTCAGAAAAGTCACAGTTCATAGTAACTGACGGAAAGTCATCGAGAAAAACAGAAGTAATATCCGGCCTTCTTCAAGGAAGTGTTACAGGCCCTCTATTGTTCCTGATGTATATTAACAACATAAGAGACAATCTGAGTAGCCCTCTTAGATTGCTTGCGGATGATGCTGTAATTTGCCGTCTTGTAAAGTCATCAGACGACCAAAACAATATCAAAATGATTGAGATAAGATATCTGTATGGTGCGAAAAGCGGCAATTGACTCATAATAATAAAAATTGTGAAGTCATCCACATGAGTACTAAAAGGCATTTCAGTTACGCGATAAATCGCATACAACTAAAGGCCAAAAATTCACCTAAATACTTATGTACTACAATTACGGATAAACTAAACTGGAAAGATCACAGCCGGCCGGAGTGGCCGAGCGGTTAAAGGCGCTACAGTCTGGAACCGCACGACCGCTACGGTCGCAGGTTCGAATCCTGCCTCGGGCATGGATGTGTGTGATGTCCTTCGGTTAGTTAGGTTTAACTAGTTCTAAGTTCTAGGGGACTTATGACCACAGCAGTTGAGTCCCATAGTGCTCAGAGCCATTTGAACCATTTTGAAAGATCACACAGATTACGTTGTGGGGAACGCAAAACAAAGACTACGATTTACGGCAGAATACTTAGAAAGGCAACAGGTGTACTAAAGAGGATGCTTACTCTACATTTGTCCACCCTCTTTTGGATCATTTGAAAGGGTACAGTACCGCCCGACATTGAACATAGGTACAACATACTTCATTATTTTTGTCAGAACAACACATTTTTTTCAAATAATAACTTAATTTCAATTAATACAGCGAAGCCGGATACCAGTGTGGGAAAGAATGACAATTTATTTCTTTAATTGATCACATGTGCACTCCCACAAAATAAATCCCTACATCCAGTTCGGTGAGATCTGTGAAATGAATGAATGTATGGTTGTCTGCTAACCGCAGATAGTGAATGTGAATATATGATCATCTTTGAGACGATCCTTTAGCCACCTTTGGTGGAACCAAAGAGATGAAACTTACCGGAGCTTTGAGCGCCTGAAATGTGGCTGACCAATACGGTAGCAAGGTGCTCCCCCACTTCAGCAGAGGTGCGAGAGGACCTGAAGAACGGCCATGTTTCGGCACTCTGCCGCTGGATCTTGTGCTGTTAAGACCTGTTTTAGTTGTGCTCCGTAAAGACAAAAAGAGTGGAGACATGGTATGCATGTGGAATATTTAAGAGTAGTTTGAAATAGTAATTTCTCTATTTCAGGAACTTTTGTGGGGAGAATTAAATGTCAGGCAGGTAATATTAATGGGATCGTAGTAATCTTCGGAAGTGAGCAACGGTCACAATGAAACCACGTGTAGCAATAAGTTGAAATACTTCCGTGTGCTTAAGTTAAGCTGAATTACTAGCGTGTGTACTATAAGTTGAAATATTTAAGAAATAGCGTGTTCAGGACTTGAAATTAGAGGCGAGTACTTCCACGTGGTGAGTACTGTGTGTGTCTCAATCTGTGTATGAGACAAAGGATAAAGAGAAGTACTCGTCCATGGTATCAGTTGAGGACTCGTGTGTGTGATGAATATGTTCTTAATATTACTTTGCGAGATGTGTTTCCGTGTGACGCTTGATTCAAACTATAATACTCTGAGAGAGAAGCAAGGTGAGTCAGCCGCCTATCCAGTAACGCCACTTGGCTTGCATTGCACAGGAAGACGTGCATATATCTCCAGAGTTCATAGTAGGAAAGTAGAATTACAAAGTGGGGCAGTGTCGTGTGAAACTGGGATAAATACTAATTGAAGTGGGAAAGCTGAAAGTGATAGTGCTGTGACTATTTATTGTATTGTATTCCATGTTGTAGTGTGGTGTATGTCATGTAATTTGGGTATGTGTGGTTTGCATGGGAGAGTAGCAAGGTAGTTTCAAAAGATTAGTGGGTTATGCTTGTTCCTTCTGTACCGCTCGATCTGGAGGAAAGTTTCGTGATGATGATTGTGAGAGTCGAAGTGTGAGATAAAATAAAAGATCCAACATCCTATCCAGAAAGTGCACTGTAGCGTTAAATAGTTACGAGACCATAAGGTAGAGAATCACCAATGTAAAGCCATGCCCACTGGGCGGAATTTCTCATGTGTTATTGTTGTAGGTTATAGAATTTGTGTGTTTAGGTTATAGAATTTATCGGCATAAATAAGATAGTGAAAAGAAAAAGATTGGTGGACTTTTCCTTCGAATTGTATGTTGTCATGATGTCCCGAATTTATAATGTGTGCGCCATTCATATTCAGTGCGGTGGCCACGTGTTGATAAAAGCCGTTAAATAAAAGACAAATAGAAAATGTGGTATTGCCAGTGCGTAGTGAATAGTCAGATGTGCGTTTCCGTAGCGTATTATTCATACAGGAAGATAATTTGTAACTTAATTGTGAGTACGAGAGTTCATGTTACTCGATAAATAAGAATGAATCCACACGCTTGGCGTACCACTCACCTTGCAGGCCTGACTGCTTGATGCCACAGTATGAGCAAGGCATGTGGGTGCCTCTCACATTGCTACGCGGAGTGGGATCCACATCGGATTAGACTGACGGAGGACATCGAAAAATATCAAAGAAGGACAATTCGTTTTGCGTTATCGTGAAACAGGGAAGAAAGTGCCAAGGACATGATACATTAATTGGGAAGGCTATAATTTAAAAAAAGGCCTTTCTCGATACGGCAGGATCTTTCCGTGAAATTTCATCACAACTTTCTCTTTCGAGTGTGAAAATATTCTGTAGGCGCCCCCCCCCCCCTACATAATGAGAAATTATCATCACAATAAAATAAGGGAAATTAGAGCTCGCACAGAAAGATTTAACTTCTCGTATTTCCCACGGGCCCTTCGAGAGCGGAACGGGAGAGAAATAGCTTGAAGGCGGTTCGATGAACCCTCTGCCAGGCAGGTAATCCTGATGTGCAGAGTAATCACGTAGATGTAGAACTCTGTGTGCTGGACTGGGACTAGAAGCCTGACCCTAGCCTTCCGCCGGTATGGTGCCAGCGTTTGAGCTATCCAGAAAAACTCACACCCAACTTAAAAGCTCCATTTCTGTCGGTCCCTCTTGCTGTTTTCATACTCCCGAGAGGCTCTCCAGCACACGTTGCTTGCCCAACACTTAACACAACAATAGATTGGTTGTTTTCGGAATGAATATTTTATTCTGTAGCGAGATATCGGCCGTTTAAATCTATTGAGACGTTTCATAACAGCACACACCTCCCTCCAAAGCAACTCATTCTGAGAATTTGAGTTTGAGAGGTAGGCATTGTGATAGAGAACACAAGCACTCATAAAACGGCCTGTAGTTACATCGCCTCATCTTATATTCAGAGTCAATGTTGGAAATTACTCTAAAAAAACGAGACTGTACTTAGAAACCCATCGTTGCAGCGCAAATCCGCGACACTTACGTGGATTCAATTAATCGTGACAGTGAATTCATTGAGGCCCGCGCTCGTCCCGCCCCCACCCCGCCGTTCGTGCGATCTGAGCTCGCAGCCGGCGACCCGGGCACGCCCCACTCCCCGGCAAGGCGTAAGGCGCCGAAATGCGGCCACAAGCAGCTTCTCGCGACCTGGGGGCGGGGGCGCGACAGGGCTTACACAGGCGAATACCAGCCAGCCGCACGCAGGAGTAAAGTGTTTTATCTCTTGCGTCTCACAGAAAGCGTCATCACAGTTCCAAGAGAAGTCAAAACCTAGCTGATAAAAAAAAAGCTGCAAAGAGCGAAAATAAGCATCAGGAGCGCAACGAGAGATACGTACAGTGACTCTGAAAGTAATATTTTGCCAAAAGATCAGACTAAAAACTCTCAGAGGTTTTGATTTTACGTAAAATCATCAAGCGGATCCGGTCATCTACTCTGTCACTCAGGGACCATACTGGCACGAAAATGGAAGACGAGAAAGATAAGACAAAAATTCTGAAATCGGCCTTCTGAAATCATTTCACTGCGGAAAATCATTATATCGTCCCTCCTTTCAATCATCGGGCGACCATCGAAAGCTTAGAAGTGGAAAGGCATAACGATCAGATGAGATACCCGTAAGATTCTACAAAGATCGTAGGAAAGAATTTGCGTCCCTACTAGCAGCAGTTAATCGTATGTCACTGAAGCAAAGAGAAGGGCACCTACCGACTAGAAAAAAAGCGCGGGCCTTCCCCGTAATCAAGAAGGGTCGTAGGACAAATTCACATAATTATAGACGTATAACGCTGACGACAATCTGAAGTATAATCATTACGCTAACGTATTCTGACATTTATGGAGAACTAAAATCTCCTCCATAAAAATCAAAATGAATTCCGCAGTCAGAGATCTTACGAAATTAAGCTGACTCTTATTCGCCTTGAGATCCACAGTGCTATAGACATCATCACACAGCTTGATACCGTGCTCTTAGACGTTAGGAAAGTATTTGACACCGTCCCGCACTGCCGTTGAGTAAAAAAAAAAAAAAAAAAAAGTAGAAACTAAAAAAAACAGCATACTGAGTATTGGACCAGATTTGTGACTGGACTCAGTACCTCCTTGCTGAGGGGTCTCAACATGTCGCTGTTTATCAAACAAAATCGACAAATGTAAACGTAAAGTCGGGAGTACCCAAAGGAAGTGTGAGAAGACCATTACTGTTTATAATATATAGCCATAAGAGATATAGTAGAACATGTCGAAATCTCCATACCACTGTTCGCAGGTGACGTGGTTGTCTATACGACGACAGCAACGCTAAAGAACTGTTGCTATTTGCAAAAGGAAATGTGACTCGTCCTCGAAAGAAGTGGCTTGCAAAACACATGTACGATCGATTCAAGAATGCTGGTAATCACTCTGGGTCACTTCCCACGCAAGTCTAATAGAAGAGACAGAGAAGATTCAACGAAGAGCAGTATATATCTCCACAGGGTCGTTCAGTCGGCGCTACAGAGATGCTCAACAAACTCTATTGGAAAACGCTGCGAGAGAGGCGTTGTGTATCGCGGAGGGGTTTAGTATTGAAATTCGAGAGAGTACTTTGTGGGAAGAGACGAGCTGACTTTGTTATACGAATATGTATTTCATCTGGTACGGTTTATATGCTATTTTGAAAGATACTCTTTTGTCTGTCTGTAGGATTTCAAAATGGGTTCAGGTAACCCGAAACTAGTCATCAATTAAATAAAAAGTGAGCTCTAGAACTTTCTCTGTTTCTTTATCGAACTGCTGAAGTGAATATGTTCCCTCTGGTCAACTGAAGTGAAAGGTCAGTGACCCTAAGTCATGAAGAGAGCTAGAGTAAGTCTGTTTCATCCCAACAGCAGGCAGTTTGTAAGGAACTTGTCTGGATCTACAGGGCAGATAAAATTTAAGAGCCGCTTGGAATTAAATTAACTTCCTGCACAGCACCGACCGTGGAACGTATTGACTTCGTTCCTAGCTACATGATGCTCCTAATTACTTAGGAGACTGCGGATGGTGGATAGATTTTACAACTTCAACTTAAAAACAAATTAAAGAGTCACAACGAGATAAATTATGATTGTTGATATTCACAAGAATGAACCAGAAGGAACCGTCAATGATGTTTTCTCAATCCAGGGAAAGGTGATGTAGAGCGGTAAAGACATTAACCGGTGCTTAAAGGAAAGATACAAAGATTGCAAACAAACCGAACACTACGACTATGCTTGGGAGAGAATGCATCAAAAAATCCTTTCACGTTAGAGAAAGTGTACTGAACTTGTGAGACAGCAATTGAGGTGACAAACTGATGCTTGAGATGAGTTATGATCACACGATCAGAACTGAGGAGTAAACCTCGTGAGTCCTTTACGAGAGCGACATTACAGCGTTCTGCTCGAGATATTGAACAACAAATTGTGGTTAGTATCCAGGCAGAAAGTGCCAAGAGGAAAACGCTTACACGTCGGCATCATCTAGTGTCAGTCGTCCGTCTGGGTAGAAGAAAACAAAATGGGGTCGGCGGAGCTGTGCTCCGAATTTTAGGGTCTTGGTGTGACTTCCCTCTAGTGATTTTATGACCTTAGAAAAATCGGGCCATTGGAAAATATGGGAGGACCAGTTGCCAAGGTCAACTTGCTGTGATGTAAAGAACTGACGGCGTCATATCCCAACTGAGGTTTTACAGCCTGTCTCAGTTCCAACACTCAAGAAACGGTCTCCACTATATCCCTACTCCTCCACGAGGAAGAAGAAGGAGGCTCTAAATATAGATAAATGTAAATTAATGCAGATGAATAGGAAAAAAGTATCCTGTAATGTTTGAATACTCCATTAGTAGTGTAGCGCTTGACACAGTCACGTCGATTAAATATTTGGGCGTAACATTGCAGAGCGATATGAAGTGGGACAAGCATGTAATGGCAGTTGTGGGGAAGGCCGATAGTCGTCTTCGATTCATTGGTAGAATTTTGGGAAGATGTGGTTCATCTGTAAAGGAGACCGTTTATAAAACACTAATACGACCCTATCAGGTCGGATTGGGCGAGGACATAGAAGCAAATCAAAGGCGGCGCGCTAGATTTGTTACTGGTAGGTTTGATCATCAAGCGAGTGTTACGGAAATGCTTCAGGAACTCGGGTGGGAGTCTTTAGAGGAAAGGAGGCGTTTTTTTCGTGAATCGCTACTGAGGAAATTTAGAGAACCATCATTTGAGGCTGACTGCAGTACAATTTTGCTGCCGCCAACTTACATTTCGCGGAAAGACCACAAAGATAGGATAAGAGAGATTAGGGCTCGTACAGAGGCATATAGGCAGTCATTTTTCCCTCGTTCTGTTTGGGAGTGGAACAGGGAGAGAAGATGCTAGTTGTGGTACGAGGTACCCTCCGCCACACACCGTTTGCTGGATTGCGGAGTATGTATTAGATGTAGATGTTCTGTGATTTTCAATGATTGCAAGTTATTTAAATCTCCTCAAAATGATCACAAACGAAATCCAATTTCGAGTCTTGTGTTCCTAAGTAGATAAGTAATAAATTTAGTATGATCTCGTGTAAGTTGGAACGTTTATTAAAGGGTTAAATTGTAGTTGATAAAAATGTCAGCTCTGAAACAATTCCAGTCTTTAAGAAAGAGTCCAGAATCTGAAATTATTTGGATGGGGCACTGATGTTAGGCGTCCCTACATGTAGTGCGCTTAGGGAGGGCCACTGTGGCACAAGCTGAGTAGTTGATTTCTATGACCCAAACTCCACCACCATGCTCGTCTTTCAGTTTTAGTGGAGGTTGGCAGTCATAAAAAATGCTAGTGAAATATTTACTTCTTCAGTTTGCTCACGTGTGGTATCGATGGTTCCGATGCCACAGCGTAGGTGCACGCTCGTAGGTTGGCACTACGAGAGCGGACGAACTACGCCGACTACAGTGCCCTCTAGCCGACGCTGTGGAGCTCAACGAGCGCAGCTCTGCTTTCTGCCCATTTCATCAAGAGCAGACGGCCTGGAAACATAGCTATTGAGGCTTTGTACTACTTACGACGGGAATACGGCTTCGCAGCTACGTGCTCATCATCACAAAGTTATGTAACCACTTATTAACTTGTTTTTGCCTATAGTAAATGTGCTTTAACTCTGCACACAGTACCAAACTGCTTTACCTCACCTGCTCCTACTCGCTTCCTTCATTCGGCCTATTTTGCAGATCACAGGAGCAGACCCACGCGCCGCCTTCCAGGCGGGCTACAAAGTCACTGGCGATGAATTATTCGCTCCCGTTATTGATCCCCTAACTAGAAAGAAACTGACATCTATGAAAATAACGATAATGGACTTCTTTTACAATATGTGGTTATGTACGTCTACAGCTACACCCAATCGAAAATAGAGCGTGGAAATCGACTGTCTATACGCCTCCGCAAGAGTTCAAATACTCTTATCTTTCAGGTCTATGCGCGAAATGTACGTTGGCTAGAATTGTTCTGTAATCAGCTTCAGATACCTGTTCTCTAAATTTTCTCAACGGTGTTCCTCGAAAACAACGTCGCCTTCTCTTCAGGAATTTGCATTTGAACTTCGTAATGCTTGCGCGTTGATCTTACCTAGCGGTATCAAATCTAGCAGCCCACCTCCGAATTGTTCTGAAGTCCTCCTTTAAACCGGCCTGGTGCGGATCTTAAACACTACATCACTACTCCGCAATGGATCGCACTAGTGTTCTGTAAGCCATCTACTTTACAAGTGAACCACACTTATTCTACCAATAAACCGAGGTCGACCATTCGCCTTCTCTACTACAGTCTTTACATGCTCGTTCCATTCCATATCTCTGTGAAACTTTATACCTAGACGTGACTGTGTCAAACAGCTCACTAATAATGCTGTTTTCTAACATTACAGGATATTTTTCTTACACTTTTCTATATTTACACCTAGCTGCGATTCATCACACCAACTAGAAATTTTGTTTAAGTCATCTTGCATTCTTCCACAGTCACTCAAAGACGGAACCTTTACGTACAACACAGCATCATCAGCAAACAGCCCCAGAATACTATTCACCCTGTTCGTCATATCATCATATTAGCGATCCTATGACACTTGCCTGAGGAACTACTGACGGTACCCTTGTCTCTGATGAGTACCTGCCTTCGAGGACAACGAGATAGGTCCTATTACTTATGAAGTCTCCAAGCCACTCACATATCTGGGAACCTATTTCGTAGTCGTACTTTCTTTGACAATCTGCTGTGAGGCATCGTGTCAGAAATCTAGATACATGCAGTGTGCCTGTGGCCGTTTACTCATGGTTCAAAAAATGGCTCTGAGCACTATGGGACTTAAGATCTGTGGTCATCAGTCCCCTAGAACTTAGAACTAGTTAAACCTAACTAACCTAAGGACATCACACACATCCATGCCCGAGGCAGAATTCGAACCTGCGACCGTAGCGGTCACGCGGTTCCAGACTGAAGCGCCTAGAACCGCACGGCCACACCAGCCAGCTTCACTCATGCTTCTGAGTGTGTCATGTGTAAAGTAACTAAGTGTCAATATGCCACACTTGCTGGGCAGAGGGATGATTTATTGAGATAAAGCATGGATTCAAGGACAGATGAAAAGCTTCATACCAAAATTAGAAGCGTCCTATCAAAAGCTCGTATAATCTCATAAACATGAAGTTTCATAAGCGAAATAAAGCTCTTTTAAAATAAAGAGCTAGCGCATGCTACTGCAGTTTCTGATGAATAAAGGGTTATTAAGAACACATGTTTCAAGTACGTGCTGAATCCCAAATGCTTGAAAAAAATTGCTCGAGCATTACCAATCATGAACGGGTACAAGAGAAATAAGTACGAACTTTAAAAATTCACTAAAATATTAGTTTATGTAGATGTACTTCACCCTAGTTTTTCACATACATGTATTTTAAAATAAATTTTAAAATATCCAGCAGGTATTCAACGTTGGGAATTTCAAGGTTGGGAATTTTGTATATATTTCGGTCGTTTGACTTTGGGGCCTGATCGATTCCTACTTGAACCCTTTAAATATTTTCGTTTGTTGGTTCTCCTTCATGGTTCAATGCATTGAGCATCCTATTAGTTGGCTCAGAAGGCTATGATCAAACACTATCAAAACTACAAAATAGGTGACAGGCACAGTACTGATATTTTCAGCTTTTGTAAAGCCACAAGATATATCACGATCTACAATCGCCGTTTATAAAGTTATTAAATAATACTGAAATCAAGTGCGACCTTTCATCTGCGGAAGAGACAAAGAATCATGATACAGATATACAGTGATAAAGAACACACAGATATGGCAAATTACTTTCTTTTATTGTGATGATAATTCAGATTCGTAAAGTGGCGTTATCATTTTAGACCAAAAAATAGCACATATTCAGGAGCACGGAAAGATACGCCACCAAATATTTGCTTATTAATTATTTCTCAAGTAACGATCTGTTACCTTTTGTTATACAGCAGGTCGTTCATTTTGTGATTTTACATGTTATATCATATAAATTCAGTTCTGTTATTAATACAGATATTTGATAATGTGGGTCAGTGAAGAGGACAAAAAACTAAGTATGTCTGTCAGACGAATACAAGGAAATATCAACAGCAGCAGAGAATAATATAATGAGAGTAGGATTAGTTATGGAGAGAAAAATGTTTCAGTGACGAAATTGGCGGACAGTTCGGTGTTAGGGTAGATCTCATCACAATTGGCAGCAAAACAACGGTAACAGTAATAGTTAAGGTTTACATGACAACGTCACAAGCATAAATGAAGAGATATAGAATTATATAAATATACTGAACGGGTAATTCAGTGGATAAAAAGAGATTATTATCTAACAATGGAGGATTAGAATGCGATGGTAGAGCAGGGTGCCGAAGAAACACTTGCGGGAGAATATGGGCTTAGTAGGAGCAGTGAGATAGGAGGATAATCAACTACAGCAACAAAATTTAGCTAGTAATATCGAAGTCTCATTTGTTTGTCAGCAAAATTAGACAACCGAGAAGGGACAAATATGGGGAAGCTATTTACCTACCCCCATGAACCATGGACCTTGCCGTTAGTGGGGAGGCTTGCGTGCCTCAGCGATACAGATGGCCGTACCGTAGGTGCAGCCACAAAGGAGGGGTATCTGTTGAGAGGCCAGACAAACGTGTGGTTTCTGAAGAGGGGCAGCAGCCTTTTCAGTAGTTGCAGGGGCAACAGTCTGGATGATGGACTGATCTGGCCTTGTAACATTAACCAAAACGGCCTTGCTGTGCTGGTACTGCGAACGGCTGAAAGAAAGGGGAAACTACAGCCGTAGTTTTTCCCGAGGGCATGCAGCTTTACTGTATGATTAAATGATGATGGCCTCCTCTTGGGTTAAATATTCCGGAGGTGAAATAGTCCCCCATTCGGATCTCCGGGCGGGGATTACTCAAGACGACGTCGTTATCAGGAGAAAGAAAACAGGCGTTCTACGGCTCGGAGTGTGGAATGACAGATCCCTTAATCGGGCAGGTAGGTTAGAAAATTTAAAAAGGGAAATGGATAGGTTGAAGTTAGATAGAGTGGGAATTAGTGAAGTTCGGTGGCAGGAGGAACAAGACTTTTGGTCAGGTGAATACAGGGTTATAAACACAAAATCAAATAGGGGTAATGCAGGAGTAGGTTTAATAATGAAAAAAAAAACAATAGGAGTGCGGGTAAGCTACTACCAACAGCATAGTGAACGCATTATTGTGGCCAAGATAGACACGAAGCCCATGCCGACTTCAGTAGTACAAGTTTATACGCCAACTAGCTCTGCAGATGATGAAGAAATTGATGAAATGTATGATGAGATAAAAGTAATTATTATTCAGGTAGTGAAGGGAGTCGCAAATTTAATAGTCATGGGTGACTGGAATTCGAGAGTAGGAAAAGGGAGAGAAGGAAACATAGTGGTTGAATATGGATTGGGGGAGAGAAATGAAAGAGGTAGCCGTCTAGTAGAATTTTGAACAGAGCATAGCTAACACTTGGTTCAAGAATCATAAAAGAAGGTTGTATACATGGAAGAATCCTGGAGATTCTAGAGGGTATCAGATAGATTTTATAATGGGAAGACAGAGATATGGGAACCAGGTTTTAAATTGTAAGACATTTCCAGGTGCAGATCTGAACTCTGACCACAATCTATTGGTCATGAACTGCAGATTAAAACTGAAGAAATTGCAAAAAGGTGGTAATTTAAGGAGATGGGACCTGGATAAACTGAAAGAACCAGAGGTTGTACAGTGTTTCAGGGAGAGCATAAGGGAACAATTGACAGAAATGGGGGAAAGAAATACAGTTGAAGATGAATGGGTAGCTCTGAGGGATGAAGTAGTGAAGGCAGCAAAGGATCAAGTGGGTAAAAAGACGAGGGCTAGTAGAAATCCTTGGGAAACAGAAGAAACATTGAATTTAATTGATGAAAGGAGAAAATGTAAAAACGCGGTAAATAAAGCAGGCCAAAGGGAATATAAACGTCTCAAACATGAGACCGACAGGAAGTGCAAAATGGCTAAGCAGGGATGGCTAGAGGACAAATGTAAGGATGGAGAGGCTTATCTCACTAGGGGTGAAATAGATACTGCCAACAGGAAAATTAAAGAGACCTTTGGAGAAAAGAGAGCCACTTGTATGAATATCAAAAGCTCAGATGGAAACCCAGTTCTAAGCAAAGAAGGGAAAGCAGAAAGGTGGAGGGAGAATATAGGGGGTCTATACAAGGGCTATGTACTTGAGGACAATATTATGGAAATGGAAGAGGATGTAGATGAAGATGAAATGGGAGATACGATACTGAGTGAAGAGTTTGACAGAGCACTGAAAGACCTGAGTCGAAACAAGGCCGAAGGAGTAGACAACATTCCATTGGAACTACTGACGGCCTTGGGAGAGCCAGTCCTGACAAAATTCTACCATCTGGTGAGTAAGATGTATGAGACAGGCGAAATACCCTCAGACTTCAAGAAGAATATAATAATCCCAATCCCAAAGAAAGCTGGTGTTGACAGATGTGAAAATTACCGAACTATCAGTTTAATAAGTCACAGCAGCAAAATACTAACGGGAATTCTTTACAGACGAATGGAAAAACTGGGCGAAGGCGACCTCGGCGAAGATCAGTTAGGATTCCGTAGAAATGTTGGAACACTTGATGGCAATACTGACCCTACGACTTATCTTAGAAGGAAGATTAAGGAAAGGCAAACCTACGTTTCTAGCATTTGTAGACTTAGAGAAAGCTGTTGACAATGTTGACTGGAATACTCTCTTTCAAATTCTGAAGGTGGCAGGGGTAAAATACAGGGAGCGAAAGGCTATTTACAATTTGTACAGAAACCAGATTGCAGTTATAAGAGTCGAGGGGCATGAGAGGGAAGCAGCGGTTGGGAAGGGAGTGAGACAGGGGTGTAGCCCGTCCCCGATGTTATTCAATCTGTATATTGAGAAAGCAGTAAAGGAAACAAAAGAAGAATTCGGAGTAGGTATTAAAATCCATGGAGAAGAAATAAAGACGTTGAGGTTCGCCGATGACATTGTAATTCTGTCAGAGACAGCAAAGGACTTGGAAGAGCAGTTGAACGGAATGGACAGTGTCTTGAAAGGAGGATATAAAATGAACATCAACAAAAGCAAAACGAGGATAATGTAATGTAGTCGAATTAAGTCGGGTGATGCTGAGGGAGTTAGATTAGGAAATGAGGCACGTTAAGTATTAAAGGAGTTTTGCCATTTGGGGAGCAAAATAACTGATGATGATCGAAGCAGAGATGATATAAAATGTAGACTGGCTATGGCAAGAAAAGCGTTTCTGAAGAAGAGAAATTTGTTAACATCGAATAGAGATTTAAGTGTCAAGAAGTCGTTTCTGAAAGTATTTGTATGGAAGTAAACATTGCCGATAAATAGTTTGGACAAGAAGAGAATAGAAGCTTTCGAAATGTGGTGCTACAGAAGAATGCTGAAGATTAGATGGGTAGATAACATAACTAATGAGGAAGTATTGAATAGGATTGGGGAGAAGAGGAGTTTGTGGCACACCTGTCTAGAAGAAGGGATCGGTTGGTAGGACATGTTCTGAGGCATCAAGGGATCACAAATTTAGCATTGTAGGGCAGCGTGGAGGGTAAAAATCGTAGAGGGAGACCAAGAGATGAATACACTAAGCAGATTCAGAAGGATGTAGGTTGCAGTAGGTACTGGGAGATGAAGAAGCTTGCACAGGATAGAGTAGCATGGAGAGCTGCATCAAACCAGTCTCAGGACTGAAGGCAACAACAACAAAAACATTTATACTTGTCCAAATATATTGTCTAAAACGACGTAAAATTCATAGTTGATTTTTTTCTCTAGCTGCAAGAATATTTCTGGTTTTGTGATATTAACAAACGGACAGGGTTTACGGAGGCGGTAGATCGTCTAGATCGAAAAACTTCACTTCCACATTTTTATACAAATGTTTATCTTGTCCTGGATTACGAGTGAAGCATTTTCTTCATCATATCTTCCAATTTTTTATTAGGATATTGGTAGAAAGCAACTGCTACGCTAAAATATAAAAAAGTAGGAGTGGATTCACGGTATAATGTTTCCATCAGGAGCCTATTTCTCGTTCCAGTGGGATTACCAGTCAGGTCCGCTTAAAACCGAAGAGATTTCCATTTCTTTTTTCCTCAGTTGCCGCGGGGGGTGGGTAGGGCGACGACCGATTCTTTCGTTAAATGGCACGCAGGGTACAACAGCGTGGGAAAACTTCTCTCGAGTTGCTGCTAATTCTAAAGATAAAATTTTATACGGGAGTGGCTCTTTGGAAAAGAGAGCCTATGCGGATGAAATCGCATTACTACTGAGGGACGCATTTCACAGGATGAAACAGGAAGAGCTTGTCGGCGAAATTGAAAGCTGCGTCAAAGGACGGTTTGTAATTGCACTTATTTATTGAATAAATGTTTCGGAGCTGAAGTAACAGTCAAAGGATGGCGGGTGGAGGCAGGATTAATTCAATCACGCTGGAAAAATTTTCGGAGGGTGTGAACTGAGCTACAAACTCGCAGAGTTCTTACTATGCCGCATTCTGCCACACCGACCTAACTGTTTTCAACTGAGACTAACAATACAAAGGATATTTGTCAATTGTTTCAGTCTACGTAGCAACTCTGAAGTCTTACCAGACAGCGGTA
Source organism: Schistocerca nitens (assembly GCF_023898315.1). NCBI lineage: Eukaryota > Metazoa > Arthropoda > Insecta > Orthoptera > Acrididae > Schistocerca > Schistocerca nitens. Next base: position 653,236,355 of record NC_064617.1, read on the forward strand.
TTTATCACACTTGCTGGGAAACTAGCTCGAAAAATTGGTAAGGTGCGAGTAGGACTCACACACTGAGGGTTCCATACAAATTTAATTATGTAAAAAGTTTATTCATACTCGAAACAGAGCATACTGACGATGCCAAAGTTTTCGGGAATGTTTTAATTTCAAGTCTGATGTTGAATTACTGTTGTTGTTGTTGTTGTTGTGGTCTTCAGTCCTGAGACTGGTTTGATGCAGCTCTCCATGCTACTCTATCCTGTGCAAGCTTCTTCATCTCCCAGTACCTACTGCAACCTACATCCTTCTGAATCTGCTTAGTGTATTCATCTCTTGGTCTCCCCCTACGATTTTTACCCTCCACGCTGCCCTCCAATACTAAATTGGTGATCCCTTGATGCCTCAGAACATGTCCTACCAACCGATCCCTTCTTCTGGTCAAGTTGTACCACAAACTCCTCTTCTCCCCAATCCTATTCAGTACCTCCTCATTAGTTATATGATCTACCCATCTAATCTTCAGCATTCTTCTGTAGCACCACATTTCGAAAGCTTCTATTCTCTTCTTGTCCAAAGTATTTACCGTCCATGTTTCACTTCCATACATGGCTACACTCCATACAAATACTTTCAGAAATGACTTCCTGACATTTAAATCTATACTCGATGTTAACAAATTTCTCTTCTTCAGAAACGCTTTCCTTGCCATTGCCAGTCTACATTTTATATCCTCTCTACTTCGACCATCATCAGTTATTTTGCTCCCCAAATAGCAAAACTCCTTTACTACTTTAAGTGTCTCATTTCCTAATCTAATACCCTCAGCATCACCCGATTTAATTTGACTACATTCCATTATCCTCGTTTTGCTTTTGTTGATGTTCATCTTATATCCTCCCTTCAAGACACCTTCCATTCCGTTCAACTGCTCTTCCAAGTCCTTTGCTGTCTCTGACAGAATTACAATGTCATCGGCGAACCTCAAAGTTTTTATTTCTTCTCCATGGATTTTAATACCTACTCCGAATTTTTCTTTTGTTTCCTTTACTGCTTGCTCAATATACAGATTGAATAACATCGGGGAGAGGCTACAACCCTGTCTTACTCCCTTCCCAACCACTGCTTCCCTTTCATGTCCCTCGACTCTTATAACTGCCATCTGGTTTCTGTACAAATTGTAAATAGCCTTTCGCTCCCTGTATTTTACTCCCGCCACCTTCAGAATTTGAAAGAGAGTATTCCAGTCAACATTGTCAAAAGCTTTCTCTAAGTCTACAAATGCTAGAAACGTAGGTTTGCCTTTCCTTAATCTTCCTTCTAAGATAAGTCGTAAGGTCAGTATTGCCTCACGTGTTCCAGTATTTCTACGGAATCCAAACTGATCTTCCCCGAGGTCGGCTTCTACTAGTTTTTCCATTCGTCTGTAAAGAATTCGTGTTAGTATTTTGCAGCTGTGGTTTATTAAACTGATTGTTCGGTAATTCTCACATCTGTCAACACCTGCTTTCTTTGGGATTGGAATTATTATATTCTTCTTGAAGTCTGAGGGTATTTCGCCTGTTTCATACATCTTGCTCACCAAATGGTAGAGTTTTGTCAGGACTTGCTCTCCCAAGGCCGTCAGTAGTTCCAATGGAATGTTGTCTACTCCTTCGGCCTTGTTTCGACTCAGGTCTTTCAGTGCTCTGTCAAACTCTTCACGCAGTATCGTATCTCCCATTTCATCTTCATCTACATCCTCTTCCATTTCCATAATATTGTCCTCAAGTACATCGCCCTTGTATAGACCCTCTATATACTCCTTCCACCTTTCTGCTTTCCCTTCTTTGCTTAGAACTGGGTTTCCATCTGAGCTCTTGATGTTCATACAAGTGGTTCTCTTATCTCCAAAGGTCTCTTTAATTTTCCTGTAGGCAGTATCTATCTTACCCCTAGTGAGATAAGCCTCTACATCCTTACATTTGTGCTCTAGCCATCCCTGCTTAGCCATTTTGCACTTCCTGCCTATCTCATTTTTGAGACGTTTGTATTCCTTTTTGCCTCCTTCATTTAGTGCATTTTTATATTTTCCCCTTTCATCAATTAAATTCAATATTTCTTCTGTTACCCAAGGACTTCTATTAGCCCTCGTCTTTTTACCTACTTGATCCTCTGCTGCCTTCACTACTACATCCCTCAAAACTACCCATTCTTCTTCTACTGTATTTCTTTCCCCCATTCCTGTCAATTCTTCCCTTATGCTCTCCCTGAAACCCTCTACAACCTCTGGTTTAGTCAGTTTATCCAGGTCCCATCTCCTTAAATTCCCACCTTTTTGCAGTTTCTTCAGTTTTAATCTACAGGTCATAACCAATAGATTGTGGTCAGAGGCCACATCTGCCCCTGGAAATGTCTTACAATTTAGAACCTGGTTCCTAAATCTCTGTCTTACCATTATATAATCTATCTGATACCTTTTAGTATCTCCAGGGTTCTTCCATGTATACAACCTTCTTTCATGATTCTTAAACCAAGTGTTAGCTATGATTAATTTGTGCTCTGTGCAAAATTCTACCAGGCGGCTTCCTCTTTCATTTCTTAGCCCCAATCCATATTCACCTACTACGTTTCCTTCTCTTCCTTTTCCTACACTCGAATTCCAATCACCCATGACTATTAAATTTTCGTCTCCCTTCACTATCTGAATAATTTCTTTTATTTCATCATACATTTCTTCAATTTCTTCATCATCTGCAGAGCTAGTTGGCATATAAACTTGTACTACTGTAGTAGGCGTGGGCTTCGTATCTATCTTGGCCACAATAATGCGTTCACTATGCTGTTTGTAGTAGCTTACCCGCGTCCCTATTTTCCTATTCATTATTAAGCCTACTCCTGCATTACCCCTATTTGACTTTGTGTTTATAACCCTGTAGTCACCTGACCAGAAGTCTTGTTCCTCCTGCCACCGAACTTCACTAATTCCCACTATATCTAACTTTAACCTATCCATTTCCCTTTTCAAATTTTCTAACCTACCTGCCCGATTAAGGGATCTGACATTCCACGCTCCGATCCGTAGAACGCCAGGTTTCTTTCTCCTGATAACGACATCCTCTTGAGTAGTCCCCGCCCGGAGATCCGAATGGGGGACTATTTTACCTCCGGAATATTTTACCCAAGAGGACGCCATCATCATTTAATCATACAGTAAAGCTGCATGCCCTCGGGAAAAATTACGGCCGTAGTTTCCCCTTGCTTTCAGCCGTTCGCAGTACCAGCACAGCAAGGCCGTTTTGGTTATTGTTACAAGGCCAGATCAGTCAATCATCCAGACTGTTGCCCCTGCAACTACTGAAAAGGCTGCTGCCCCTCTTCAGGAACCACGCGTTTGTCTGGCCTCTCAACAGATACCCCTCCGTTGTGGTTGTACCTACGGTACGGCTATCTGTATCGCTGAGGCACGCAAGCCTCCCCACCAACGGCAAGGTCCATGGTTCATGGGGGGGTTGAATTACTAATGACAGAAAAAATATTTTTTCGTGTGATATAATTACAAATTAACAGATTTGTATTTTGCATTTTACCCTTTACTTGCACTGAGAAACCTCGCCAATTTCATGATCCTTATACCCCATACATTTTGATGAATGAGTCTTCAAGTACCGAAATATGTGATGTAAATGGCCGTATCTTTTGACTGCATTGACTCAGAAGCTTAAAATTTTTACAGTGCAGGGTGACCATCACCTTAGCAAGTGAAAAATCTGAACATGATACGGAAAAATGATCCGGAGGAAAAAAGTCTTAACAGACTGACAGCCAGACAGACTCACAGACATGCAGAAGCTGAAGATAAAGAGAAGAATAAAGTATATGACATTACTGATAGGGTAATACAGTGCCTAAATCAAGATGAAGGGACCGAGCGAGGTGGCGCAGTGGTTAGACAGTGGACTCTCATTCGGGAGGACGACGGTTCAATCCCGCGTCCGGCCATCCTGATTTAGGTTTTCCGTGATTTCCCTAAATCAGTCCAGGCAAATGCCGGGATGGTTCCTCTGAAAGGGCACGGCCGACTTCCTTCCCCATCCTTCCCTAATCCGATGAGACCGATGACCACGCAGTCTGGTCTCCTTCCCCAAACCAACCAACCAACCAAGATGAAGGGGAAGGAACAGAAGAAACAGTTACAGGAGAATATAGTTTTGGGACAAGGAACGGAAGAGGATAAAGACTAATTGCGTTCTGTAATAAATTTCAGCTAGTAACAGCGAATACTCTGTACAAGAATCACAAAAGCAGGAGGTACATTTGGAAAAGGCCTGGTGATTCGGGAAGATTTCTGTTGGATCACATCAGGACCAGAGAGAGATTCCGATATCAGATACTGGATTGTAAGGTGTACCCAGGAGTAGATACAGACTCAGATCACAATGTAGTAGTGCTGAGGAATAAGCTGATGTTTAAGAGATTAGTTCAAATGGTTCAAATGGCTCTGAGCACTATGGGACTTAACAGCTGTGGTCATCAGTCACCTAGAACTTAAAACTATTTCAACCTAACTAACCTAAGGACATTACACACATCCATGCCCGAGGCAGGATTCGAACCTGCGACCGTAGCAGTCGCGCCTTTCCGGACTGCGCGCCTAGAACCTCGAGACCACCGCGGCCGGCAAGAGATTAGTCAGGAAGAATCAGCACTCAAAGAAGTGGGATACGGAAGTACTAAGGAAGTTCTCTAAGGCTATAGAAAAAGCAATACGGAACAGCTCAGCAAGCAGTATGGTTGAAGAGGAATGGACGTGTTAAATGTAAATTCACGGTGGAGAAAGGAGGAAAGGAAAGAAAAGTGTGGGGATTAAAGCTGCCAGTTGCATCGAGATATTACGCGGAATCAGAAGCGACGAGTTAAAATGTGTATCGGACAGGAATTCTAAACCGTGATATCCTGCTTACTAGGCAGGTGCGTTAACCATTGCGCCATCCAGGACACAGCGTTATCGCAACTGCGAGGACTATCTCGGCACGCCTCAAGGACGATACACATTCCCATCGACAGCCACCTATCCGCAGTTCGTATCCAAGTTTGCTCTCTGAGATTCCCACAGGAGCGTGTACATATTTGTGCATCTGCACTCAACATAATTTGAATTAAGATCTCTAAAACCGGATATAACATGAGTTAGTAAGAAAAACTTAGGTACAAAGAAGATAACTGCCAAAAAACCGTGGGTAACAGAAGAAATACTTCAGCTGACCGATGACAGAAGTACAAACACATAAAGGGAAATTCAGGAAAGCAGAAATATGCGTCGCTGAGGAAATAAATGTGTAGGAGGCGCAGGGAAGCTAAGATGAAATGGCTGTATGAAAAAGTAAAGAAATCGAAAAAGATCATTGTCGGAAGAACTGACTCAGCAGATAAGAAAGCGCCGGCCAGAGTGGCCGAGCGGTTCTAGGCGCTACAATCTGGAACCGCGCGACCGCTACGGTTGCAGGTTCGAATCCTGCCTCGGGCATGGATGTGTGTGATGTCCTTAGGTTAGTTAGGTTTAAGTAGTTCTAAGTTCTAGGGGACTGATGACCTCTGAAGTTAAGTCCCATAGTGCTCAAAGCCATTTGAGCCATATTTTGATAAGAAAGTGAACATGACCTTTGGTCAAATTAAAAACGAATTCCACATCTAAATGCAGAGGAGAGAGTGGATCGCGGGGAAAGAGTACAATGAAGGCATCTATGAGGGGGAATATTTGACCGATTTGTTAGAAGAAGAAACAGGAGTCGATCTAGAAGAGATAGGGGACCCAGTATTAGTATCAGAACTTAAGAGGACTTTGAAGGACCTAAGATCAAATAAGGCAGAAAGGATAGATAACATTCCATCAGAATTTCTGATATCATCCAGGGAAGTGGCAACAAATCGACTATTCACGTTGATTTGTAGAATGTATGAGTCTGACGGCATACTATCTGGCTTTCGGAAAGATACCATCCACACATTTTCGAAGACTGAAAGAGCTGACACGTGTGTAAATTATCACACAATCTGTTTAACAAATCATGTATCCAAGTTGCTGAGAAGAATAATAATAGAAGAATGGAAAAGAAATTTGAGAATATGTTTGATGACGATCAGTTTGGCTTTAGGAAGGATAAAGTCACCAGACACGCAATTGTGAGTTGCGGTTGATAATGAAAGCAAGGCCAAAGAAGAATCAAGACGCGATCATAGGATTTGTCGACCTGGAGAAAGCGTTCGACAATGTAAAACGGTGCAAGATGTTCGAAAACGTACAAGAGCCACGAAGGAGTAACATGAGTGGACAGCGAAGAACGAAGTGGTTCAAATGGCTCTGAACACTACGCGACTTAACTTCTGAGGTCATCAGTCGCCTAGAACTTAGAACTAATTAAACCTAACTAACCTAAGGACATCACACACATCCATGCCCGAGGCAGGATTCGAACCTGCGACCGTAGCGGTCACGCGGCTCCAGACTGAAGCGCCTTTAACCGCACGGCCACACCGGCTGGCGAAGAACGAAGTGCTCGAATTAAAAAAGGTGTACATAGAAGAAGCAATGGTGTAAATAAAAGATAGGTTCAGGAATGGGATTAAAATTCAAGGAGAAAGCATATGAACGATACGATTCGCTGATGACATTACTGTCTTGAGTAAAACTGCAGAAGAATTGCATGATCTGCTGAATGGAATGAACAGTCTAAAATGTACAGAATATGGTCTGAGGGTAAATAGAAGGACGATGACAGTAATGAGACGTAGCAGAAATGAGAACAGCGAGAAACTTAACATCAGGGTTGATGGTCAGGAAATACGTGAGGTTAAGGAATTCCACTACCTAGGCAGCAAAATCACCAGTAACACGAAGGGGACATCGAAAGCAGATTAGCACTGACAAAAAGAGCATTAATCGCCAAGAGAAGTGTACTAGTATCAAACGCTGGCCTTAATTTGAGGAAGAAGTGAGAATATACCTTTGGAGCACAGCTGGTAGTGAAACATGGACTGTGGGAAAACCGGAACAGAAGATAATCGAAGAATTTGAGATGTGGTGGTAGAGACGAATGTTCCAAATTAGTAAGACTGATAAGGTAAGGAATGAGGAGGTTCTGGGCAGGATCGGAGAGGAAAGGAATATGTGGAAAACACTGAGAAGGAGAAGGGACAGGATGATATAACATCTGTTAAGACATTGGGGAATGACTTCCGTGGTACTAGAGGTAGTTGTAGACAGCAAAAACTGTTGAAGTAGACAGAGTTTGGAATACATCCAGCAAATAATTGAGGACGTCGGTTGCAAGAGCTGCTTTGAGATGAAAAGAACTGGCATAGGAGAGGAACTCGTGGCGAGCACGTCATACCAGTCAGAAGACTGATAACTTAAAAAAGTCAACGTGAAGTACCCTAGTCAACGTGAGGTAACCTATAGGTTTTGATGAGTGAGTTTTCGAGTATCAAAATGTGTGTCCTAAACGGTCATACTATTTGGTGGTACTGGCTTAAAAGCTTAAAATTTTTACGACAGTTGGACAAACGGGCAGACACAGAGATGGACAGAAAAACGACCTTATAAGAGTTCCATTCCTAGAGACTGAGGCACGGAGACCTAAAAACAACGTACAGTGGTTAAAAGTAATGACTATTGTCACATTTTTAATTAGTTCGTCTAAAACAAGTAACGCTATAAAAAAACGTAAAAAAACAAGTTTTGTATGTTCTTGGTGAAACAATGGGTTGAACCTATTAGGATAGCGATATATGTACAATACATTCACATTTTTTAGTTAAAAGTTATAAATAATGCTTAGTGAAATTTCTAAAATTTCACGTAGACTTACGAAGATGCCAGCTGAGTATCGACCTGGTGTTATTTTCGATATTAGTGAATATAATCGGAGCGAATGTCTCTTGGCCTCTTGTTGTTTTACATTCGTTAGCAATTGGTCATTGATGAAGACAGACTAATCAGATCTATCTGTGACGGTAAGTTAACATTTATAACATTCTTCCTGATGGTGTCTCCCTCTAGCGCCAATACATACGTTCCAGTAAGCTACGTAGAACATTTCCGATCAGGATCGTGAATGTATTACACTTTATGAGTTTCCATGGTGTGAATATTGCCGTAGAAGTACGTATGTTAACGGGTGCAGCCTTGGCGGAATTCTTTGAACTGGCTAACTTTTTGCTGTAGGTCTTCTACAGCTCTCTCGTGTACCATGCAAGTTATTCCCAAGTACGTTAATATGTCTTCCATCTAGTCATGTATTAGTGTTTTCCGCATGTACCTTTCATTGGCAATCAGCGGAGGTTCTCATCATTTGTCATCCAATCAGCCGACATAATTTTCAGCTTTCTTCTGTTATACCCTATGTCAAATGCTTCGATTCTCTTTCTGTTCCGGTTTCCCACGGTCTGCAGTTCTCTCCTACACAGTTTCGTGCTCCAGTGTACATTCTTGGGAATTTCTTCCTGCAGTTAAGTTGAATGACTTCTTTCCCTGTGATAACCTGCTTCTCAAGTGCCCCTTAGATCATCCGCCATTGTACGGTATAATACCTTCATTCTGTCTACTACGTAGTCTCCAATCTGAAGTTAAGTTCATCGCTAGCCTCATTTCTGATACTCCTCATTGCTTTCGACTTCCTTTGGTTGACCATGAATAAAAATTCAATATATTTCCTTCAACATTTTTTATAATTCTCCATCAATATCAGTTCAACCAGCGAATCGTGTGACTGCATTTTAGTCCAACATCTGAATTTTTATGATATGATTTATACAAAGAGCCAAACAGCGCTATTACCGGTTTCGAACTGACAGATTCATCTTCAGAAGGCTTTAAAGGTCTGGATGCGCATTGGTTGTTGTTTCCACAAGTTTTCGATTTGTTATTTTCCACTATGGGGATAGTTCCTCGAGCTGGTGGTGCCCCACATCAAGGAAAGTTGTTCGAAGTGATCGACTGAACACAATGTAAACAAAACTTTAAGGTTACAACTACAACAGTTATAGTTCACGTACATCGAAAATCCCACGCAATTCTCTTGCAATGTCGCTTCATTTTGTTCACGAAATACTGAAGTGTATTTGAAGTACTTATTTTATGTATGCTTTGGCTTGAGAGCGCTGCTGCAACGTAATACTACGAAGTGCGATTTCGTTGCGGATATACAAGCACTGACATGTAGGCAAGCAGATAATGTGGCGCTCGTGTCTCTCCGACGTGCATGCGATAAGTGCGGAAACGTGAACTATTGTGACATTGTTACCAAATGCGTCCTAAAAAGACAAACAAGCTATTATTCGGGGATCGGATTTTTCTGTGAAGGAGGTATGCAGCCGTAATCACAATTAATATAAATATGACTCTAAAAATGCTGATAGGCTGCTAAAAAGGGAATCCAGTTGGTAGTAAATCCTTTATTGTGCTGACGCGTGTCAGGGAAAGCTCGTCATTAGAGCCCCTAGTAAAAAATACAAAAACGAATACACGTAGCCGGCCGCTTTGGCCGAGTGGTTCTAGGCGCTTCAGTCCGGAACCACGCTGCTGCTTAGCAGGTTCGAATCCTGCCTCGGGCATGGATGTGTATGATGTCCTTAGGTTAGTTAGGTTTAAGTAGTTCGAAATCTGGGCACTGATGACCTCAGATGTTGAGTCCCACAGTGCTTAGAGCCATTTTTCGAATACACGTAATACTATATACAATGACATAGCATTTCAACTTGTTGAAAACGAGTAGAGCAACTTAACAAAAGTAAATACATACCACTTCTTACAAAACTGGTTCAATTGGATGCACAGTGATGTCAAAACAGAACTGGCAAACAAAATTTGCTGTCGAATAGCTAGGTGACGTAGATCAGTCGAAATCAAAACATGAAGTGAGACTGATTCACCATGGAGCCATAATGAAAGCACAGAGTACATAAGTTGAGTGCCCTGTGCATCGTATGATGTGTCGCAAGTTTAAGAAGTAAAACTAGTGAAAACAATTTTTATGTTTTGTCATTTTTCGTTAAAATTATGAAAATGTCAACGTGTAAAAAGAGTCACTTGAAACATTTTAGTTTATCCTGAAACAAATGTGCTACAGTTGTCAGAGAAAAACTTACGATACTCCCGCTAGAGGACCTCACGACTGACTACAGGTTTGCTTCACAAAATCTAAAGCTAACATATACGGATTATCACAATATTTAGATTTAAAGCAGTACATAACAAAGCAGTTGAAGTTGGGCATATAGTTAAAAATCCTTTTTTAATTTTTTATCAGTTGACTTCAGATCGCTATCTGCTCATTTATCAAGGGGTTCATATTCTTCTGATAGCTCAAGTAACTTTCAGTGTCCTGCAAAATATATAGGATCGTGATTTTACTGCCCTCGTGCAGGATACACAAACCATCGTTAATGTTTCTTCAGCAAAGCTTGAATTCTCTTAGACGATAACACAACGCACTACCGTTGCTATCGTATCCATGCTCACTATGCCTAACCTGAAAATCTCTCCCAGCCTGTCCACTGACATATTTCGCACACGAGTCATAACTGATCTTGTAGACCCCTGCTTTGCTTATTGAGCAATGGCTCCTGGCTGTGTCGCAGTACTTCGTCCAATTTATTATTTGTCCGGAAACCCAAAGTAACGTTGACTATAGGGAACGAATTGGCAACCTTATCTGACATAGGACCGTAAGAAAGGGAGATTTACTTTTTCAACAACGGCTCTCCACTAACCCCAAATTCCTTGGAAACGTTCTTGAAAACCACTTTCCCGGTTTATATTACACTGAAGAGCCAAGGAAACTGGTACACCTGCCTAATATGCCCTAGCGAGCACGTAGAAGTGCCGCACCGTAACGTGGCATGGACTTGACTACTGTCTGAAGCTGTGCTGGAGGGAATTGACTCCATGAATCCTGTAGGTCTGTCCATAAGAGTACTAAGGGGTGGCGATTCCCTCCGAACAGTACGTTGCAAGGCAACTCAGACACGCTCAATAATGTTCATATCTGGGGAGTTCTGTGTACAGCGTAATTGTTTAAATTCAGAAGTGTTCTGGAGCCACTCTGTAGAAATTCTGGAATAGCCCAAGTCCGTCGGTCTGCAGAATGTTCATGAGTGGATGCAGGTAATCAGACAGGATGCTTACGTACTTGTCACCTATCAGACTTGTATCTAGAGCGGGCCGGGGAGGCCGAGCGGTTCTAGGCGCTACAGTCTGGAACCGCGCGAAAGCTACGGTCTCAGGTTCTAATCCTGCCTCGGGCATGGATGTGTGTGATGTCCTTAGGTTAGTTAGGTTTAAGTAGTTCTACGTTCTAGGGGCTACGTTCTAGGGGACTGACGACCTCAGAAGTTAAGTCCCATAGTGCTCAGAGCCATTTGAACCATTTTTGTATCTAGAGGTATCAAGGGTCCCATATCACTCCAACTGTACGTGACCCACATCATTAAGAGCCTCCACCAGCTTGAACAGTTCCCTGGCTTTAACAGTTCCCTGCTGACATGCAGTGTCCAAGGATTCATGAAGATTTCTTCATACCCTTACACGTCCATCCGCTCGATACAATCTGAAACGAGACTCTTCCGACCAAGCAACATGTTTCCAGTCATCAACAGTGAAATGCCGTTTTTGACGGGCCCAGGCGAGTTGTAAAGCTTTGTGTCGTGTAATCATCAAGGGTACACGAGTGGGCCTTCGGCTCCGAAAGCCCATGTCGATGATATTTCGTTGCATGGTTCGCACGCTGACACTTGTTGATGGCGCAGCATTGAAATAGGCAGGGTTGCACTTGCGTCACGTTGAACGATTCTCTTCAATCATCGTTGGTCCCGTTTGAGACGTGGGACTTAGGGTAAGCAGCACAGAAAGCACAAACACTTTATTTTTTAAAAACAAAACTCTCAATAACCATTTTGAAAAGATTTTACTACACTGGCGGCTGAAAGACTTATTAGAAGAATTGCAAGTTATTGTCAGCTGAAGGCCACAAGCAATGTTACAAACAATTAATGGCCTGTGGGGCGGCGGTGTATAGAATATTGGGAAAATATGCTTGCTGTTCAAATGTTTGAATGTTGAATCAGTTTCTGACTTTCAGAATGTTGTTAATTCTGTCTTTCGCCGTTCTCAACACTGGCTCTCTATTTACTTTTTAGCACCCAGAAAGTGATTTAACAAAACGTGAAGCCTGTAATTAGAGTTCCTAGTGCCCACTTCATCTGAGAATACAATTATAGCTGCAGCTTATAGCTCTGAGGAATTAGGAGATTGTCCGGGATTTCTAATCAAAAACGATTCTCCAAAATAGTTGAGTATATTCTCAAAGTCACAGATAAAAAAAACACAAGTATCCCTACAACGTAACTATCAGAGCAGTTCAGAGTCTAATGCGCTGATGCAACTATAAATGTCCGAATTAAATGTTGAATGAATGCTCGCCATAATTTGATGATTAGTTTCATCAAACGCCACGCTAAATAATTGGTAGAATGTCTGTCGCGCGACGGCACGTGAAAATACGACAATACGCAAACTGAAGCTAGATAATGAAAATCATCCCAGAATTAACACTTTACTTGAAAATGATTTCCTGGTTACGCGCCTCTCGAGTAACTTAATACGGCATCCGAGGCTGTTTGTAGCAGTGATACCGACGCGACGCGACTCCCGACACAGATGGCGTATTATTCAGCGTCTGGAGAGAACTGGGGCCTTACTTCCTCGCGCAGCGTTCTTATATATAAAGCCGCGGTGCGGATGGCTAAGGGAACGCCTGATCAGATCGGCTCTCCCGACTAGCCGCTGGGCTAGTAACGCACCACTTTAAGTTACCTAATAAATCATAGCTTCTCTTGCTGATGGCCGATGAAGCTCTTAATTTAAATGTGCATTCAGCACACAGGTAAGTATTGATAATAAAATTTTGACGTGGCTACGTTAAATATTTTGGGCGAGAGAATTAATTTAATTACACTGCACGCAGTAGACGAGCTCTGAACTGGCCCTTTAGAGATACGCTATCGCTATACTTTTATAGGTATTCAAATGAAACTTTTCACATCTTCATAGCTATAGCGGATCTCCAACCTCCGTAAATCTAAACATCCTAGCCTTATTTATTAGCCTACTTAATCTATCTTGCTTCCTTCAGTTTTGAGACGAAAACCACAAAATCATGAATTTCCACTAAAATCTTAATTTGTGAAATCCAAAGTACTGTTTTTATTAAATCATTATGAAAGATGAATCTAAATATAAATTTTGAAGTCTCTAGCTCTTTTCTGTTGCGCCAATGATTTTTACAGAAAAACGTCCAAATTTCAAAAATGGCTAAAGTTATCGAACTGATATTCAACACACATTAATTTAGTATTACTTCTGACATGCTAGAAAGGTTTTAGGTAATTTGCTTGATTTTTAAAGTATTGCGCAACATTTATGACGTCAGAGCTAGTTACAGCAGACTGGCTGGCATAAAATGGAAAGGCTGATGTGAGTTTATTACGCCGTGAGTAGGCTGCTTCCCTACAGGCCGAAGGTCCGATTAAGAAAGGACTCAAAATTATTGGGGGGGGGGGTGGGGGGCGGGCTGAAGGCCACAAGCAGTTTTCAGAATACTAAACTGCTGAAGGCCCGAATTACAAGTAAGGAAGGCAGTTGCATTTTCAAATACTAAAACCTTTTTAAAACAATCTTAACGAGCTGTAACAGGCTATAGCAACGGCTGCAGGCCTTACTAAGAGAAAATTGAAAATAGTTTGTCGGCTGAGGGCCACAAGCAGTGTTACAAATAATTAACCGCTGAAGGCCGGAATTACAAGTGGGGAAGGCAATGTTATAATATTAGGGTAAATTTTAAACAATTGTGACAACTTGCCCAAATAAGACGGAGTGATCCACAGATAGTGCTCCATGTATCGACCTGAGGAAGTTGACTACAGCTGTATAAGCGGTGAGACAGGCAGGCAAGAGTTGTACTTACGTAACAGGATGGGTAGCTTAAGAGCCGACGGACCGACTAACCAATCCGCCTAACGTCCGATCACTGGTACAACGATGGAATATTTTTAAGCAAGGTCGAAGAGACAGACAGCACCACGTCTTCAGGAACACACACAAGGCCGAAGGAAACACTAGAACCGAGGTAGACCTCCCAAAAGCTTATGCACAGTGCAATTCAAGAGGCTGCCGAACTACACGCCGTGTCGGACAGCATCAACACGACGAGGAAAGGTACACTGACGGAAAAGTACGCTAACCTCCAGGGCAGGTAACTGGGGCGATAGCGGCCATAAGGCAGACAATACCGTTTGTTACGAGTAGAAGGCGGCTAATAGCCTCCGCCAACCTGACAGACTCCACTTGTTTCTGTTGTTCTCACCGATCCTGGGAGCAGCAACACTCAAACAACAGCGAGATCTCAAACAGTGGAGGCTTGAGTACTGGACACGTTTCACTCAACTTCAAACGTCCAGGGTTCGGTCGTCGGCTAAAGCCCCTCGGTCCGACAGTGCCTGCACGCCGTGAACGGTCCCGGACTGCCCTTGCGCTGCGAACCTCCTTGCTGCTCCGTTCGAAGCCGAACTCCCTGACACACACGACGACCCAGAATACTAGCCGTGGCATGAAAGATAGTACCCCAATACTGGCTATCGATAACCCCTGCTTCTGCCACTCGCGGACAAACAAAACTAGCAATTCAGTGGCACCGTTAACACAAGAAGGAATCGATACGCCACTACTGCTATTACACGACGTTGTGAACGGCAAGGACGCGAGCCGCACACGGATCACCGTTCTTGCAGGATATTTTTTCCGGCCACAGTGATGTCGGAGATTTTGTGTTTTACCGGATTCCAGTTACTCACGGTATACTCCTGAAATGGTCTTACGGGAAAATCCCCACTTTATCGCTACATCGGAGATGCGCGGACTATAACACTACGTACACAAACTCTCTTAAATCTTGATAAGCTGCAATTGTAGCAGCAGTAACCGATCTAACAACTGCGCCAGATACTTGTTGTCTTGTATATGCGATGCAGACGGCAGCGCCGTATTCTGCCAGTTTATGTATTTGTGTGTTTGAAAACGCATGCGTATACCAGTTTCATTGGATCTATAGTGTATTTCTGCTTCACTGAAACCATTTGATAAACCTATTTTCATAATCACATTTAACTGCTTCTCACTAACCTCCGTAATGGTGGCCGCGCGGAGTGGCCGCGCAGTTAGAGGCGCCATGACACGAATCGCGCGATCCCTCCCACCGGAGGTTCGAGCCCTCCCAGCGGCATGGTTGTGTGTGTTGTCCTTAGTGTAAGTTAGTTTAAGTAGTGTGTAAGTCTAGGGACCGATGACCTCAGCAGTTTGGTCCCTTGGGAATTTACACACACATAAACAACCTTAGTGGCGCCTAATTTTGCTACACGATTAAACATGGAATAAAAGAACGCGCGCGTTTGTGCCGATGCGTGAAATGAATGCTTTGAAATGATCAGATCAGTGGCTGTTACCTTACGATGAATGTCAGTTCAAATGTTCAAAAGTGTGTGAAATCTTTTGGGACTTAACTGCTAAGGTCATTAGTCCCTAAGCTTACACACTACTTAAATTATCCTAAGGACAAACACACACACCCATGCCCGAAGGAGGACTCGAACCTCCGCCGGGACCAGCCGCACAGTCCATGACTGAAGCGCCCTAGACCGCACGGCTAATCCCGCGCGGCTGGATGTCAGTCTTCAGTCTCTGTTCGTGGCTAATGATTTGCAAGCACAGGAAATTAATTTTACCCTCTACATTTTTATGTAATGTATTAAAGGTATTTAGATGCTCATGAACAGCAGCCCCGTCACCAATGACGATGATAAAGATGTCGTCAACATATCTGCAATTCGATTTTATCTTCTCTGAAATCTTAGCATAAGTAGTGAAGAATTTATGTTCCAAGGAATTAACAAAAATATCCGAAAACATCCCATATAAACTTGATCCCATAGAAATCCCTTCCTCCTGGTAGTAAATTTTCTGATTGAAAGTAAAGTAAGTAAAAGACAGAGAAAGTTAAAACGTTTCCAGCAGTTCAGTAGCATACGCGGCGTCCTTTTTTCCAAAACGCATAAAATTGTTATAAACAATTTGTAATATTATTCTTTTCTGGGCTGCCGAAGGTCGAAAACCGGTAGACATTCATCGGAGTGTGAGTAGTGTGCATGGGGCAACATGTCTGTTGTTAACCACCGTAGTGGTATGGTGTGCCAAGGTGCATGCTGGTCGCGATTCGACAAAGCAGAAGTTATGCTAACTCAAGCAGGAGAGAAGCCCAATAATCCAGATCAGTCCCCATGCGATTGCCCACAGCCTCGGCCACTTAAAAGAGGCCTTCCAGTGCAGCAGACAGCTACGAAGGTCTTCACACTGTAGGACACGGTGTTTTACCAGATGAGTCTCTTCAACCTGGTGCATCGGTGGAATGGTTGGCTCAATGCTCACAGGGATTTTGCCTCATTGATATACCGATTCCTTGCGATCTTTGAAAGGAAACTTTATTGACACATTCCTGGGGTCAGATACATCACATGATCACACTGACAGAACCACAGGCACATAGACACAGGCAACAGAGCATGCACAATGTCGGCACTAGTACAGTGTATATCCACCTTTCGCAGCAATGCAGGCTGCTATTCTCCCATGGAGACGATCGTAGAGATGCTGGATGTAGTCCTGTGGAACGGCTTGCCATGCCATTTTCACCTGGCGCCTCAGTTGGACCAGCGTTCGTGCTGGACGTGCAGACCGCGTGAGACGACGCTTCATCCAGTCCCAAACATGCTCAATGGGGGACAGATCCGGAGATCTTGCTGGCCAGGGTAGTTGACTTACACCTTCTAGAGCACGTTGGGTGGCACGGGATACATGCGGAAGTGCATTGTCCTGTTGGAACAGCAAGTTCCCTTGCCGGTCTAGGAATGGTAGAACGATGGGTTCGATGACGGTTTGGATGTACCGTGCACTATTCAGTGTCCCCTCGACGATCACCAGTGGTGTACGGCCAGTGTAGGAGATCGCTCCCCACACCATGATGCCGGGTGTTGGCCCTGTGTGCCTCGGTCGTATGCAGTCCTGATTGTGGCGCTCACCTGCACGGCGCCAAACACGCATACGACCATCATTGGCACCAAGGCAGAAGCGACTCTCATCGCTGAAGACGACACGTCTCCATTCGTCCCTCCATTCACGCCTGTCGCGACACCACTGGAGGCGGGCTGCACGATGTTGGGGCGTAAGCGGAAGACGGCCTAACGGTGTGCGGGACCGTAGCCCAGCTTCATGGAGACGGTTGCGAATGGTCCTCGCCGATACCCCAGGAGCAACAGTGTCCCTAATTTGCTGGGAAGTGGCGGTGCGGTCCCCTACGGCACTGCGTAGGATCCTACGGTCTTGGCGTGCATCCGTGCGTCGCTGCGGTCCGGTCCCAGGTCGACGGACACGTGCACCTTCCGCCGACCACTGGCGACAACATCGATGTACTGTGGAGACCTCACGCCCCACGTGTTGAGCAATTCGGCGGTACGTCCACCCGGCCTCCCGCATGCCCACTATACGCCCTCGCTCAAAGTCCGTCAACTGCACATACGGTTCACGTCCACGCTGTCGCGGCATGCTACCAGTGTTAAAGACTGCGATGGAGCTCCGTATGCCACGGCAAACTGGCTGACACTGACGGCGGCGGTGCACAAATGCTGCGCAGCTAGCGCCATTCGACGGCCAACACCGCGGTTCCTGGTGTGTCCGCTGTGCCGTGCGTGTGATCATTGCTTGTACAGCCCTCTCGCAGTGTCCGGAGCAAGTATGGTGGGTCTGACACACCGGTGTCAATGTGTTCTTTTTTCCATTTCCAGGAGTGTATATATAGTGTAAAGTATCACACACCAAAATGTTTTTGTGACATACGAAAATATATACAATGCTGACAAAATAACAAATATAAGAGTTTCAAGGAATTTCTGCTCAGAGATATCACAATATGTAATTTGATATGGCAATAAAAACTTTACAATGTATAAACATTACATGCAGTTTACGTACAGTGAAAATAAATTGCAAATAAAGTAAACATGTGTAGCAGCCAGTTTGTTAGAAAATCTTAATTAATATTATATAATTTTTGATGTATACTCAGCGATAGCAAAAAAATAAGTGTTGAGAAACAAGTATACATAAATAAAAAATACGACATCCCTCTCTCTTTCTCTCTCTCTCTCTCTCTCTCTCTCTCTCTCTCTCTCTCTCACACACACACACACACACTCACACTCACACTCACACACACACACAAACATTTTAACGTAAATGTAAACCGTTTCATCGTAGTCTAATATCAGCACTACCGTATGGCATCGGATATTGCAAGGACGAAACCCGAGTACCCCTGTGGAGTGATGTATAGTACTGTCCCCTACCGGCGACGGTAGGATCGACAAGCCCAGCTGCTGCACATGCGGCGAGGTACGTTATCTGGTGACGTCTCATGTTCAACTTCAGACATCCACTTTTGTGTTATTTCCGGACATTTGCGGTTCCCTTTGTCTTGTATGAAACTATTTTTCTCAGCGTCATCTACACCGTTTCGAGGGTTTTTAAACGTTAATAGCTGGCCGGGGTGGCCCAGCGGTTCTAGGCGCTTCAGTCTGGAACCGCGCGACCGCTACGGTCGCAGGTTCGAATCCTGCATCGGGCATGGATGTGTGTGATGTCCTTAGGTTAGTTAGGCTTAAGTAGTTCTAAGTTCTAGGGGAGTGATGACTTAAGCTGTTAAGTCCCACAGTGTTCAGAGCCATTTGAACCATTTTTGAAACGTTAATGAGAAAGAACGTTTGCAGAATGAATTTTCACTCTACAACGGAATCTGTGCCGGTTTTAGATTTCCCAGCTCACCATTTAGAATGTACTGAGTGCACAAAAGAGACCAGTAACAGCACAATGTGTAATGTTCAACGGCAGTCGTCGTGTAGGTATCTTTCCAAGGAGTTAAGGATTTCAACTGCACTGTCACAATAAATATAATCGCCAACGATATTCGCCAAAAATAATCCACACATAATGAGAAGAACAGTGATGTCCATACCTATAACACTAGAGGAAAAATTAAATACTGATCATTTGCCCAATAAAGTAAAATGTCCAATAGGTAGCAAAGCAAGTTTTAAGTCTAACGTAAAATCATTTCTCCCGGAAAACTGCAAGAAATAGGTTTTGGAGATTATGTGTAGATTTTGCTTTTACCAATGTTTTTGTAAATATTGCGTGCCTTGCACTCTACTATATTTTAAATTAATGTCTCCTTTAACGGTGATCAAAAAGTTTCAGAGTTATAAACTGTAGAACATTTTATATCGAACCTAACGGTGTGTGCGTCAGATGTCTTTGCTCACCACTGGGTTCAGGCACCATATTTTTTACTGTTTAACAGTAGCACTTTTCGAAGAAAAGTAAGAAAGTTATTTTGCTGTCAAGTTGGCCATCACTTTTCGCTTGCCGCCTAAGTGATTCGGGCGTTCTTCAATTTTCTTTTATTCAGAGTTGGGATTTGAGAAACGGAAGGAACCCTAGAGTTGATAAGAAACGGATAACAGTGACTGGAAAGATACTGATGAGATGTGGCTTGAGCAAGAAGACGCACAAATAAAATCTAGAAATAACATTGGGTCGGAAAGTGAAATGCACTCTAAATGACAAACGACGGCTATGCCGTCACAGAATCTAACAAAACGAGGGGAACAGAACACGACAGATAGTGACACCTCTCGGAGTGATTGTAAAAGGTGTATGGATTCAACGTAACGTAAGAGTAACCTTTTTCCTTCAAAGATTATACTCTTCCCTGAATTCGTGCAGAAATAAGTTGAATCTATCTTGCCTACGGCGGTGTATTACTATTCACAAACTGTGATGCCTTATATGTAGAGCGTGAGGAAGGAACGACCGGTAGCAGGGCTCGGAACTTGAAATTAGTATGATAATGTTCTCCTTTACCTGTTCGTGAAATCTGTGGCTACTTTAAATAGCAGATATCCTGCATATTAAAAAAAAATAGGCATTTTTTCCGCCAGCGTAGTTCGACGCCTCAATTAAATGAATTCGGCGTTAAGGTACCATTATAAATCTAGAGTATACTATCCCGGGTACTGATTTACCGTAGACGTGCCCGAGCTTTCATTCGACGGGGATTTCGGCTGTAAATCACGATTAGTGTGACCATTATTAACCCTCGTTCTTTTTTCGTTCCCAGGCGAAACGAGATTGCATTCTGATGGCAAGATAAAGCTTAGAATACTTGGAAGTAGTTCGTAGCAAGCGTGAACACAACTTGTTCCCAACAGTGGAATAAATGGTTTCATTTGAAGATTCAACACGGAATCAATTAATAGCAACGTAGAAGATCTTTTCCTTACATCACAATATCTTACCAGAAGTAGATCCAGATGACCTGATGGATTACGCCTTGATAAATTTTCGAAAGTATTTCGACAATACACCGCAGTTTTCAGTCGTCCGACGCCAGAGGACACGAAAGAATCACCCTGTGTGTCATAAGGCAGCCTAATGGGACTACCGACATTCGCAGTGCACCTAAATGATTTATCAATATATCAGCAGAAATCTGTGTTCGTTAATGATGTTACTGTTTCCAGAGATGCGTCTTTGCTGGATAATAAAGAGTTAACTGATATCCTCATATGAACTACTGCAGACAAACGACAGCATCAACGGTTCAGGTATATGTGCTGACGTCACAAGCAGTATTTAAAGTGAAATTAAAATCTAGTAATCGGGGGAGATTGGAAAGCGTCAGTAGAGGAAGAACAGGAGAAAGTGTTTCGGGAGAGTATAGATTTAGTAGTAGGCATGAGAAATATGACGCCTTGAGTTCTGCATTAGATGTAAAACAACTTTTGCAACTACCACAAATATATCTGTACGCTATAGCGACAGGCGGTATTGTACAGCTTGTACAAGAGGCATAAACGAGAGTGGAAGCTCAAGGGAGAAGTTATCGGATTGAAAAGGGTGAAAGGTAAGGATGCAGTCTTTCTTCCGCAAGCCATCGATCAAGAGGCAAATACAATATTAAAGGAAGATCTAGGGTTGAATAAAATGTACCGCCAATGAATACCAGTGATAGGAATCGCTGATGAGATTGCTTTCCTCAGAGACTGAGAGGCGTGGTTACAGGATCTGTTAAATGGAATAAGCGGTATAATGAGTACAGAATTGGACTCAGGATAAACCAAAGAAAGATGGAAGTAATGGGGAGTAGCAGCAATGGGACTATCGATAAACTTAAAACCAAACTTAGTAATGTAGCAAACAAAGTGAACGGCGTCTCCTACCTTAGAAGCAAAATAACGCATCGCACGGGAAGCAAGGATGATGTAAGAGGCAGCCTGTCACAGCCAAGAAGTCTGTTTATATAAAACGTAGACTACAACAGAAGGAAGAAATTTTTTAGAAAGAACCTATGGGGCACGGATTGTGTCAACGACTGTGGGGGAATGGGGAAAATAATCGTATCGTTTGAGATGTATTGTTACAGAATGATGCCGAAAATTAGGTGGACTTATAAAGAGATAAATCAGGAATTCCTTGTACAAACGACGAAGAAAGAAATATGTGGAAAATACTGACTATAAGGAAAGACAGGATTGTTGTGCAGGGGAATAAATTTGATGGAACTAGAGGGATCCATAGAGAGCAAATACTTTAGCTTACAGCAGATTTTGTAGTACAGCCAACAAATAATCGATGACGTTATGGAGAAGGGCTAGTTTGAGCAGAAGTGTTGTCAATGAATCCAAGTAAAGAATAATGATCCAAAAATGGGCTTGAACTAAATGGTACATGAATATAAAATTATTGGTAACTTTCTGGAGCCATTTAATACATAAAACAACGATGACATGTGATGTAGAATGAACACTGGAAATCCGTAGAAGAGAAGGTGAATGGAAGTATCTGATTTGTTGCAAGGAGTATAAGAAAGAGCAGTACATCGTTTGAGGTTACCGTATAAACGATATGTGATTTCTTCTAGAGTACTGAAACAGCATTAAAGATCATGAAAAGACATACTTGACAGTAGACGTAGAAAAAAAAGTTGAAGTGATATTGTAATCCAGCAGTCTGTACAAAAACGGCTCGGTGATGCCCTGGCAAATTTAATGGAGTTGTTGCCATGCGTGTAAATTATGAGAAACAGTATTTGTGTTGGATTATATAAGTCTTCTGCTAAGTTCACTGTACAGCTCGCGTAATGACCATGACCGTTAGCATCAGAGAGAGACAATGTTGCATATGAAATCGAGTTAAATAGGATAATAAATGCGTAGTGTTAGTACCACGTACATGTCATGATGCACACTGCACTGGCCTTAGATATATTTATACAGAAGTACTAACAAGACTCGAGAAACTGGATTTAGACTCAATATGTGTGAGTACGCTGAAGAATACATTAGCTGCAGCCTTCAGTATACTTCCTGAGGATAGTGAGAAATTTAGAGTTGAGAAAGAAGTATGAGGTGGAGAGTACGAATCACAACATTTCAACAGGATGTCTTCGGATTTTTACGATGGCCAAACGAGGAAGGAATACACGTCAGTTGGATTTACCGGAATCATCTTTGTTTTGTTGATACAGTTGTACTACTCCCTCTACCGCAGATAAACTTCAACAACTAACTGAGAAATTTTGTACTGAAAGTATGAAAGTACACTTTGAAGCGAAGTGTGAAAACATTAAAATAGCCTACAGTCAATACATGGGAAAGAAATTACAGTAGTTCAGATTAACAACTAATTCATGGAACTAGCTCAGTAGTTTTGTGTTTACAGCAACTGAGGACCGCGGCTGGATCGACAACGAAAGAAACAAATAGAATGGAAAAATGGTGCACAGCTACTTTAGTAAACTGAACGGGGTTTTCCCAAAATAAACGTGTAAAGATTTAAAAAAAAAACTCTACTATCAGTTGAGCAAGATGTATGAGACAGGCGAAATACCCTCAGACTTCAAGAAGAATATATTAATTGCAATCCCAAAGAAAGCAGGTGTTGACAGATGTGAAAATTACCGAACCATCAGTTTAATAAGTCATAGCTGCAAACTACTAACGCGAATTCTTTACAGACGAATGGAAAAACTAGTAGAAGCCGATCTTGGGGAAGATCAGTTTGGATTCCGTAGAAATATTGGAAAACGTGAGGCAATACTGACCCTACGGCTTATCTTAGAAGCTAGATTAAGGAAAGGCAAACCTACGTTTCTAGCATTTGTAGACTTATAGAAAGCTTTTGACAATATTGACTGGAATACTCTCTTTCAAATTCTGAAGGTGGCAGGGGTAAAATACAGGGAGCGAAAGGCTATTTACAATTTGTATAGAAACCAAATTGTAGTTATAAGAGTTGAGGGGCATGAGAGAGAAGCAGTGGTTGGGAAGGGAGTGACACAGGGTTGTAGCCTCTCCCCGATGTTATTCAATCTGTATATTGAGCAAGCAGTGAAGGATACAAAAGAAAAATTCGGAGTAGGTATTAAAATCCATGGAGAAGAAATAAAAACTTTGAGGTTTGCCGATGACATTGTAATTCTGTCAGAGACAGCAAAGGACTTGGAAGAGCAGTTGAACGGAATGGATAGTGTCTTGAAGGGAGGATATAAGATGAACATCAACAAAAGCAAAACGAGGATAATGTAATGTAGTCGAATTAACTGGGGTGATGTTGAGGGTACTAGATTAGGAAATGAGACACTTAAAGTAGTAAAGGAGTTTTGCTATTTGGGGAGCAAAATAACTGATGATGGTCGAAGTAGAGAGGATATAAAATGTAGACTGGCAATGGGAAGGAAAGCGTTTCTGAAGAAGAGAAATTTGTTAACATCGAGTATAGATTTAAGTTTCAGGAAGTCGTTTCTGAAAGTATTTGTATGGAGTGTAGGCATGTATGGAAGTGAAACATGGGCGATAAATAGTTTAGACAAGAAGAGAATAGAAGCTTTCGAAATGTGGTGCTACAGAAGAATGCTGAAGATTAGATGGGTAGATAACATAACTAATGAGGAGGTGTTGAATAGGATTGGGGAGAAGAGAAGTTTGTGGCACAACTTGACTAGAAGAAGGGATCGGTTGGTAGGACATGTTCTGAGGCATCAAGGGATCACCAATTTAGTATTGGAGGGGAGCGTGGAGGGTAAAAATCGTAGAGGGAGACCAAGAGATGAATACACCAAGCAGATTCAGAATGATGTAGGTTGCATTAGGTACTGGGAGATGAAGAAGCTTGCGCAGGATAGAGTAGCATGGGGAGTTGCATCAAACCAGTCTCAGGACTGAAGACCACAACAACAACGACAAACTTCTTCTATGTCTGAGAAGGAGAGTTTACCATTAAATGTGTATTATCAGTTCTGTCTTATGAAAGTGAAGGGCTTCGATGTGAAAACACACCAAAAAGGGATGCTAACTCAGCATGTTCCGAGGAGAGACGGCGAAACTAACAAACGAACTGAAGAACAGACTGAAACAGAAAACACAGCTGTAATTGTAGCTAAATGGATGGTAGACTGGTCTAGCAACTTCAGTATTGGATTGAAAAAATTGAGAGAAGACAGACAACGACTGGTGGACGTGTAACAACAACAACTGTACATATAATAATTTTTTTCTTCTGATTTTCGTTAAATTAGTGTAATCGATGTTCTGATTTCATTTCTTTTTCTTTTCATGCCAAGATGTTAAAGGAACTGTAACCAATTTTCGATGTGAATATCAATGTTTATGTCAAATTGCAAGCAATATTATAACAAAATGGAAATGTAAGAAATGTTGAAACTGTTGTAAGATGTTAAAGTTGTATTTATGCGCCTGGTCCATACGTAGGCAATGTATTAGGATATGTGGAATGCAAAACCTTTGGTGAATACCCTGTCTGTAGGGGAGCGGTAAAAGGTGTGGCAGGCGAGCGCGGGAAAATGCACACGGGCGCAGCACGGCATAACGGGCTCAGCAGTAGTAGTCGGAGTTGGGCATCGGTCTGAGTAACACGTTCTGGATCGAGGAGGCTCTCCTGGAAAACGTGATTTCGTTGAGCCTCGGATGTGCCGTTTCCGACGCCTATACAGCATGGCAATATTCCATAGGCACTAAATGGAAAAATATTGCGACGCTCTGAAGAAGTAAAGTGCCGATACATCAAGAGCCATAGCTGTGATTGTATGTGTGCTGTGCGCCTCGCCATCTCGCAGTCCGCCAACCGCCGCACCGATACGAACAGGTTGAATCTTTTAGTGCTGTATTCGTGTGGACCAGTGTTACTTTTGTTCCTGACTGTTCAATAACAACTTAACTTTTACCAGAACTGTCCTATCATTTAATCATCCTCATCACTAACCTAGACAGGGTCCTTTCCACATGTTGTGCAACCCGAGTGTCCCGAAATGAAGGGTTAAAGTTTTGTTAATAATAATTACCTGCAGACCTATCTATGTTAGAATGATGTTCAAAGAACTTTGTTGTTAATGAATATATAGTCAAATAATATAGGTCTGACTAAGTTGGAAGATAATGTTGAAATTGGTTTAGTAATGAAGTTTAATTAATTTGAGACAAAAATAATGATAGTTAAATAAGCAAGAAATAAGACAAAAAGAGTAGTAACTCATGTATTGGAAATCTTGAGTGCTTAACGATTTCGATAAACTAAAATCTCAGTACAGTGATCAAACAGTTTCAGCCCCCTCCCCTTTTTTTCTTTTCTATTCATTCAAATTCTGAAGTGTTCTGAACTGATTTGAACAGCAAAGTTAAAGTCAATATAAAAACAAAATTTATTAGTGTTTTACCTTGTTCAAAATTGACATTGTATGTGTGTTTCGAAAGTGCTATTTCTAGGGTAGCCTATGCCTGATTTTAATCAGATCCATATACAGTACGAAGTTTTTAGTAAACATTATAGTGTGTTGTTGTGTATTTATGGCTTGTTCATATTAGTACAGAAAGTGAAATTATTAAAGTGCGCGTCATATATCTTGGCGGCCGAGTTTAGGTTCGTTCTGCGCATCTGACGTCACAAAACACAGTCAGCCAATGAACAGAGAACGACGTTGCCAGAGCTCGACTGCAGTGCAGAGCACGGACGAGTGTCTTCAGTTTTAGAAACGTTCCGTCATAAATAAAGTAATAGAACAAAAGCAATGTCTTGATAGCAGACTTTCTTTTATAGAAAGTTTGGAAAAAGCATTCTTTATACCAATTGCTTCATATTCTATTAATTAAACCAAACAAGCAATAAGACTCCTAATTCAGGCGATAGCAAGGAAAGGTGTTTGTTTCAATCTCACGAACTGCTTTTTCGCAATAAAGAACAGCGGTAATTGTTTATTTCCTATTGTACTTCGACGAAGCGTGAGTAATTCATAGTCATACCAACAGTGTTTATAAGTAGTTGCGTGAGGTGTTAGACTCCTTATGGAGTTGAACTATTCGATGAGCTGAGGTAGCGGAACGGTTAATCAGGAGCGCCATGGTCCCGTGGTTAGCGTGAGCAACTGCGAAACGAGAGGTCCTTGGTTCAAAGCTTCCCTAGAGCGAAAAGTTTACTTTCTTTGCCGGCACGGTAGCTCAGCGTGTTCGGTCAGAGGGTTAGCTGCCCTCTGTAATAAAAAAACTGAGCTAATGGATGAACAACGAACTGAAACGGGTGTCTTTCGTTGTCCGCGCCGAGCAGATACAACGAACTAAAACGAACAAAATGAGATTAAAAAAAAGTGATTATTTGAAGAAAAAAAAAAGGTGTTGGACTGCCAAGTGAAAGGTTTTGAGTTCAAACCTTGTGCGGTGCGTAAAATTTTCTTTATTTAAAAACCATATTGGAGTGCCTTACTTCACGAATTTTATTCGTTTGAATGAAATTTCTAGTGCTTTGCCTCTTCATTAACTTTTTCGCTGCTGCAGACACGTGCTCCTCGCATTCCGCGCGGTGCGTGATTTTGTCATCACTGCACTTCTCGCCTGTGCAGACACATGGTGTTCCCACTGCTTTGACACACTTATAATTCGATTTCGCAAAAACTATTTGGCCAAAAAATTTGATTTTTACACGTCTTCTTGACTGATACCTTCCCCCCATAAATGATTTAATTTTGTTTTGATGTGCAGCATTAAATGTAGTAAACCATTGCACGAAATTTTGAAGAGTTTGCAGAGGTAAAAGTCCTTAGCGTATACTTTCCGTATGGTCGATTTTAGTTGCCAAAATGTTGAGAATGAAATGTGGACAAGATACCTAAATTTCATATAATATTTACTGTATAACAATATCTCATTTAATTTAAGTACCACATAGGTGTCATATGTAATATTGAGAAATATTCCGTGTTTCGCGACTGTAATAAAAGTTTTATTTACACACGGCGCGTTTGGCTTTATTTTAAAGCACTTCCATCAGTGAAAGGTATGGCACATACACAATGGTATTCATGTTCTATTTCTTGTTTTTGTTCCACAGTCGCAGTTTTACCAATGGTATTGAAATATATCCCTCTTCTGCAACTGTAATAAGCGTCTCATTTAGATGAGACGCGTTTTTATCTTTCGAAGCATCTTCAGTGGACAGTATTTTGTCTCCCTCGTTGCCAAGTCACCTTTCGTAGTTTGGTGCTGCGGTAGCACAATATTCAATGTTTGTGTTGGCTCATCAGTGTTTTAGCGAATAAATGCTGTTTGTGTGTGCCACACACAAAATTATATTTGACATAGCTCTGAGCACTTCACTGACAGACGGTATATTCAAGTCCTAATGTTTTTGTAAGTCCACAGTTTTGTTTAATGTATTTTGTCTACTTCCTTTTGATTGATTGAAGTGCTTTAAAATAAAGCCAAACGTGCCCAGTGTAAGTAAAACTTTTGTTACCGTCGCGAAAGGTGAAATATTTCTCAATATTACATACAACACTTATGTGGTACTTAAATTAAATGAAATATATAGGTATCTTGTCCACATTTCATTCTCAACATTGTGGCAACTAAAATCGACCATCCGGAAAGTATACTCTATGGACTTTACCTCTGCAAACTCTTCAAAATTTCGTGCAATGGTTTACTATATTTAATGCTGCATAACAACTGCGTTGAACATCGAAACAAAATAAGTCATTTATGGGGGGAAGGTATCAGTCAAAAAGATAGGTAAAAATCTAATTTTTGAGCCAAATAGTTTTTGTGGAATCGAATGATAAAGAGTGTCAAAGCAGTCGGAACACAATGTGTCTGCACAGGCGAGCAGTGCAGTGACAAAATCGCCCACAGCGCGGAATGCGGGGAGCACGTCTCTGTAGCAGCGAAAGGGTTAATGCGGCCGTGGTGGCTTTACTTCATGAAGTGCGCGCTCCCCCCTAAACGTAAGCTCGCGAACTATGCTATACTATGGCGCTGCTTCTATTGGCGCGTGCGTCGTGTGCAACTGGCAACGCAGCAATCTCCCGCGTCTAGGCGGGCATGCGCGAGCCGCCAAGATAAAAGAATTGAACTATAGTTCAGTAGATTTTCTGGTTCTAAAATTTACCATATTATGCAGTATTATTACGTGAGGTTTTGTATGAACGTACTTCAACTTGTACTGGGAAGAAACTCAGTTAATGCCTAATTAGGCTGGCGACCGTATTATTAACAATTTGGTAGCATCTGCTGTGTCGTTTCTTGGTTGTCCTAACGTGTAGTTGCACTTCAGACTTGCTTGACGCATCATTGTTGTTACTGAGTGGGTGAAAGTCTGATTTTGCCTCCATTCAGGTACACGCGGCCAACATATATACCAAAATCCTATCTTATAAGGTGAAGCCCGTCAACTTACTATAGTACAGGCTTTAATAAGTATCATACACAGTAGCGTAGTGTTACAAGTGGCTTCCCAGTGACAGGACATCCAGTTGTTGTCGGTCACAAATTAATGTGAATACCGAACAGTGGATGTTCAGTGGCATGAATTGCAATAATACACTCCTGGAAATGGAAAAAAAGAACACATTGACACCGGTGTGTCAGACCCACCATACTTGCTCCGGACACTGCGAGAGGGTTGTACAAGCAATGATCACACGCACGGCACAGCGGACACACCAGGAACCGCGGCGTTGGCCGTCGAATGGCGCTAGCTGCGCAGCATTTGTGCACCGCCGCCGTCAGTGTCAGCCAGTTTGCCGTGGCATACGGAGCTCCATCGCAGTCTTTAACACTGGTAGCATGCCGCGACAGCGTGGACGTGAACCGTATGTGCAGTTGACGGACTTTGAGCGAGGGCGTATAGTGGGCATGCGGGAGGCCGGGTGGACGTACCGCCGAATTGCTCAACACGTGGGGCGTGAGGTCTCCACAGTACATCGATGTTGTCGCCAGTGGTCGGCGGAAGGTGCACGTGCCCGTCGACCTGGGACCGGACCGCAGCGACGCACGGATGCACGCCAAGACCGTAGGATCCTACGCAGTGCCGTAGGGGACCGCACCGCCACTTCCCAGCAAATTAGGGACACTGTTGCTCCTGGGGTATCGGCGAGGACCGTTCGCAACCGTCTCCATGAAGCTGGGCTACGGTCCCGCACACCGTTAGGCCGTCTTCCGCTTACGCCCCAACATCGTGCAGCCCGCCTCCAGTGGTGTCGCGACAGGCGTGAATGGAGGGACGAATGGAGACGTGTCGTCTTCAGCGATGAGAGTCGCTTCTGCCTTGGTGCCAATGATGGTCGTATGCGTGTTTGGCGCCGTGCAGGTGAGCGCCACAATCAGGACTGCATACGACCGAGGCACACAGGGCCAACACCCGGCATCATGGTGTGGGGAGCGATCTCCTACACTGGCCGTACACCACTGGTGATCGTCGAGGGGACACTGAATAGTGCACGGTACATTCAAACCGTCATCAAACCCATCGTTCTACCATTCCTAGACCGGCAAGGGAACTTGCTGTTCCAACAGGACAATGCTCGTCCGCATGTATCCCGTGCCACCCAACGTGCTCTAGAAGGTGTAAGTCAACTACCCTGGCCAGCAAGATCTCCGGATCTGTCCCCCATTGAGCATGTTTGGGACTGGATGAAGCGTCGTCTCACGCGGTCTGCACGTCCAGCACGAACGCTGGTCCAACTGAGGCGCCAGGTGGAAATGGCATGGCAAGCCGTTCCACAGGACTACATCCAGCATCTCTACGATCGTCTCCATGGGAGAATAGCAGCCTGCAGTGCTGCGAAAGGTGGATATACACTGTACTAGTGCCGACATTGTGCATGCTCTGTTGCCTGTGTCTATGTGCCTGTGGTTCTGTCAGTGTGATCATGTGATGTATCTGACCCCAGGAATGTGTCAATAAAGTTTCCCCTTCCAGGGACAATGAATTCACGGTGTTCTTATTTCAATTTCCAGCAGTGTATTTAGTCAAGTAAGTAGCAGTGAACGTCAAGTACGGTGGAGTGGGGTGTAATTTGCATTCAGTATGGACAGGAAAGTAGACACGGTAGATGTGCCGAGCGTAATGGAAGATGCGCATATCACGAACATGTTAACGAACAGATTGAAATGTCGAGAGTGCCTCGAACACAGCAAGGGATAAAACAAGAAGTAGAGGGTGACTTTGTAGATGATAGTGGGTATGTGAATGAATCCACTGACATATTTGATTCTCCACAGATAAAGAAAGAACCGAAAGAAACTTTTGAAGTAGCATCGGAACACACAGATTCCGTAGAACAAAACAGTGTGAAAATTTTAAGCATGAACGATTTATTTGAACAATTAACCAAACAAATTGCGGGACAGAATAATCAGCTTAAAACACGCGTTGCAGAGCAGCTCAAAACGCAGAATGATCAGCTTCAGAAACAAGTCAGTAATCAGGTTCGTCACCTTTAAACACACGTTGACGAGCAGCTTAAAACACAAAGTAATCAGCTCAAAACACAGAACGAGCAGCTTAAAACACACGCTGGGCAGCTTAAAGCACAGGTCGAAGAACAAGGAATTAAAATTAGTAAACAAATAGAACAGGTAGAACAAAAAGTGGGTAATTTAAGCTCTGTAGTAAATACTATGAAATTTGAAATTTACACAATTAACAAGAATATGGATACTATGCAGGGGGAAATTGACAACATTAACAGTAGATTTGATGTTGAAATCCTCAACATCCAAGAGAAAGTAGAGCCTCTAGTCGAAACAAAAGTGGACGAAAAAGTTTTCGGTCTTAAAACTGAGATCGTAAACGAATGTCAACACGGAATCGCACAGTTGAAAAAGGCAGTTTCAGACACTGAAAGAGATTTAGGTGAAAAAATTACCGGATGTGTACAAAAATGTGAACAAAATACTTCGAAAATTCAAGGCAAAATTTTCGATCTTGAGAGTAAAATTAAAGATAGACCTGGTGTTGTCTGTAATGGCACACTATTTACGAAGCTGTTGGAAGGTGAGGAACGCTTCGATCCCGCCAAGAAACATAACGGATGGCATCCGTTAGATTTCATCAAAAATTGCGAGAGGATATTTCCTGAACACTTGTCTGATCAGGAAAAGATAAACGTAGTAATTAGCGCCTTAGCAGGTGATGCTAAGCACTGGGGAATTAATTTCAATACCGAACGAATGACGTTCGAAGAATTTAAGCAAAAGTTTACCGAAGAATATTGGTCCGAACAAAAACAGGATCATTTATGGCGCGAGTTTATCATGGCCAAGCTTCATGATAACAGGGGCAGGAATTCTTTGAAAGATTTCTGCGAATATTGGTACCGAAAGTTGACGCATTTAAGAGGGAGAAGATCCGATTCGGAAATCATATGGGAGCTATATAAAAAGCTTCCAGAAGATTCGAAGAGATACGTGGGAAGCAATCATCGCAGCTTCCAAGCATTTCTCGAAAGGATCGAAGACGAAGACCATTGGCGCGAAAGTCATGCCAATCATCAAAATTTTAGTAACAGGAATAACCGTAATAATGACGAGAGAAATGACGGCGATGGGTTTCGCGTCAATATGATACAGAGAGGTAGAGGAAGAGGAAGTTATCCAGGTCGCGGTAGAGGGTACACCGCGCAAAATAATAACGACGCGGGAAACTGATTTCCGCGAACGTTGCGGGCCAAACGGAAGCGGACAGCACATACCGGCCCCGATTTAAGAAATGTTACCGGACCGACAGTAAAGTGAAGAGACAGGTTAGAGACAGGCGTGCAACGACGCAACGTGTTGTTGCGAAACAAGCGTCAGGTGCGAGCGCGAATGAGTCATCTTTGCCGCGCAGAGCGATACTTGTTAACAGGCGAGTGGAGCATCAGAGGGCAACCGCCCAGCCTAGCAGAACAGCTGTTCAGAGACAAGCCGCTAGCGATGAGGCAGCATTAGATACGAACATTGCCGTAAGAGCTGATGAATACATTATGAGTGGTAATTCCGTGGCGAGGGAAATAATATATGAAACTGTGGATACACAGAGAGGTGCGGTTAGCAGTGTTAGCAATGAAGTAAATGGCGAGAATGAATTAGCGGAAGTAAGTAATTGGCGTGTGCAGATCGACGATCTGTACAAGGGCCTAAAGCAATGTGCGTGGGAGGATTTTAAGAAGGAGTATGAGGCAAGGAGGTTAATTATTGAAAAAGGAGATAGTAGGGACGTCGATAAGGTGACGTGGCCCGAGTTTAAAGAGGAGAGAGTAAATAGCGCCGCGCAAAGTACGCGTGCTGCCGATAGGTCGAAGGTTAAAGATGGAAAGGAATTGGAGGATGAAATCCTCAGCATAGACGAGGAAGTAACTTCTGTTAACAATCCGCCAACAGTACAAGCTGCTACCGAAAGGCACCGTGGGGAAGAGGCAGATAATTACCTGAAAGTAATTGAAGTCCACGAGGATTACACTAAATATGAAGTAACAGTGGATGTGAGTGAAGCTGATAATGAGGTCGTTTTGTCAAAAGAGGATACTGAGTTAAAATCAAAGCCTGACGAAAATACAGAGGAAGAACTTAGTGCCTGTCTCAGAACAGCTTTTATGTTAGAATCTGAAAGCGATCCAGAATGGTCGGATTCTGACGATAGTTCAGATGACGAATATTTCGCTAATAGTAAAAATAATGGGAATACAGCTAATTGCGATATTGTACCTAATGATGACGAAGTTTTAAAACAAAATCCAGATGTGGAGACTGAACAAAGAAAGAAGGAGCCACCGGACGACTCAGTGTTTATTTTGCGAAGAGTTCAAGTAAGTAAAGACTTTGAACTCCAGAAACCGAAAAAGCCACCAGATGGAAATGATTCACAGATCAGGAACGTATCGTGGGACGATATCACAGTCGACCAAGGTGCGTTGCGGAAAAAACAGGAAGGGGCATGAATTAGAGTCTGGGGCAGATTTATATTGAACTTTGGAAGCATCATAGACACAGTACATGATGAAACAACTGGGTTCCCACCGGAAGAAATTTTGTTAGGCAGCAGAAGTAAAAGTTTAATTGAGGAAAAACTAGAGATTCCACCTTGTACAAGTTTGGGGTTGAGTCAAAAGAAAGAATTTAGTCAGAAAAAGGGCAAAGCAAAAAGCTGAATGTAGATGTAAAAGACACGATAAAGTGTCAAAATTTAAAATTGGGGATTATGTTTTTTTAAAAACCCACGGAAAATCTAACGAACTAAACCATGAAATTTCCAAATTTAAATATATTTATAATGGACCATATATAATACAGAACATTCCACACAATAATGCTTACTACCTGATCTACCCAAAATCCAAAAGACCTTTAGGTGTAAGAAATGTTGTGGACCTGAAACTGTATGTTCCTAGGAGTGAGTGACCTAAGTACACTCAGAGAGCAATTTGCAGTAAATGTGCTGTATCCTATGCTGAAACTATTTTATTCCAAGTGTAACAAATCTTTGTAAATATATGTATAGCAATATCAGTGTGCTAATGTACTTATGTGAGTTTCAGATTACCAAATGTACTGCAAATGTAAAGGTGTATGGAGAAAAGGGCTGAAAAGAAATTGCAAATGCTGTAAGTCAGATAAAAGATGGGACTGCCGAAAACCAAAGTGGGCAGTATATGAGTCATAATATAAAGGACTGCCAAAAATCAAAGAGGACAGATAAATAGTTAAAGGAGAATTGTAAGTGTGATGCAGGAGATGTGATAAAAGGGTGCGAAATGGACTGCCCAAATCTGAATAATAGGCAGCAAATATGTGTAGTAAATTTTCTGAATATTATTGTGTGTTTATTAGTAATTAAGGAAATGGACTTCCATTCAATGCAAGCAGCAACAAATTGTCTTATAATGTATATAGGTATTTGTATTTGCTTTTGAGATAAGTGTTTGTGTTCCAGATTTTGCTTTTTTATTTCTCTGAGAAATTTAATAATGATAAGTAATTTGCTATTTAAATAATGTTGTGATAGAAGGTTGGACTGTGCCAAAGGCACTTAAGCAAACGATAGGTAAATGTTCTTCATATAGTAAAAAATTATAGACCTATATAATGTGAGTGAAAGGAAGCTTGTGGTATAAAATTTTTTTTTGGATGAGAAATTCACACAAAGATTCAGAACCACTGTATAAATATAAAAATTAGTGTTCCCATCAAATTTGCACTTAGTGAAATTTACTGGAAACAGGGGCACGTGTAACAACAACAACTGTACATATAATAATTTTTTTCTTCTGATTTTCGTTAAATTAGTGTAATCGATGTTCTGATTTCATTTCTTTTTCTTTTCATGCCAAGATGTTAAAGGAACTGTAACCAATTTTCGATGTGAATATCAATGTTTATGTCAAATTGCAAGCAATATTATAACAAAATGGAAATGTAAGAAATGTTGAAACTGTTGTAAGATGTTAAAGTTGTATTTATGCGCCTGGTCCATACGTAGGCAATGTATTAGGATATGTGGAATGCAAAACCTTTGGTGAATACCCTGTCTGTAGGGGAGCGGTAAAAGGTGTGGCAGGCGAGCGCGGGAAAATGCACACGGGCGCGGCACGGCATAACGGGCTCAGCAGTAGTAGTCGGAGTTGGGCATCGGTCTGAGTAACACGTTCTGGATCGAGGAGGCTCTCCTGGAAATCGTGATTTCGTTGAGCCTCGGATGTGCCGTTTCCGACGCCTATACAGCATGGCAGTATTCCATAGGCACTAAATGGAAAAATATTGCGACGCTCTGAAGAAGTAAAGTGCCGATACATCAAGAGCCATAGCTGTGATTGTATGTGTGCTGTGCGCCTCGCCATCTCGCCATCCGCCAACCGCCGCATCGATACGAACAGGTTGAATCTTTTAGTACTGTATTCGTGTGGACCAGTGTTACTTTTGTTCCTGACTGTTCAATAACAACTTAACTTTTACCAGAACTGTCCTATCATTTAATCATCCTCATCACTAACCTAGACAGGGTCCTTTCCACATGTTGTGCAACCCGAGTGTCCCGAAATGAAGGGTTAAAGTTTTGTTAATAATAATTACCTGCAGACCTATCTATGTTAGAATGATGTTTAAAGAACTTTGTTGTTAATGAATATATAGTCAAATAATATAGGTCTGACTAAGTTGGAAGATAATGTTGAAATTGGTTTAGTAATGAAGTTTAATTAATTTGAGACAAAAATAATGATAGTTAAATAAGCAAGAAATAAGACAAAAAGAGTAGTAACTCATGTATTGGAAATCTTGAGTGCTTAACGATTTCGATAAACTAAAATCTCAGTACAGTGATCAAACAGATTCAGCCCCCTCCCCTTTTTTCCTTTTCTATTCATTCAAATTCTGAAGTGTACTGAACTGATTTGAACAGCAAAGTTAAAGTCAATATAAAACCAAAATTTATTAGTGTTTTACCTTGTTCAAAATTGACATTGTATGTGTGTTTCGAAAGTGCTATTTCTAGGGTAGTCTATGCCCGATTTTAATCAGATCCATAGACAGTACGAAGTTTTTAGTAAACATTATAATGTGTTGTTGTGTATTTATGGCTTGTTCATATTAGTACAGAAAGTGAAATTATTAATTCAGTAGATTTTCTGGTTCTAAAATTTACCATATTATGCAGTATTATTACGTGAGGTTTTGTATGAACGTACTTCAACTTGTGCTGGGAAGAAACTCAGTTAATGCCTAATTAGGCTGGCGACCGTATTATTAACAATTTGGTAGCATCTGCTGTGTCGTTTCTTGGTTGTCCTAACGTGTAGTTGCACTTCAGACTTGCTTGACGCACCATTGTTGTTATTGAGTGGGTGAAAGTCTGATTTTGCCTCCATTCAGGTACACGCGGCCAACATATATACCAAAATCCTATCTTATAAGGTGAAGCCCGTCAACTTACTATAGTACAGGCTTTAATAAGTATCGTACGCAGTAGTGTAGTGTTGGACGGTGTGTAGAAAACGCTAGAAACGAATCAGGAGCCTATGGCGCATACACCGCAGGAAAGTCTAGAGGAGATTCACAGGTAAAGTAACTTACCATAATTGTACATGCCCCAGAAAAAAAAATTCCTCGGACATAGAAACGAGTTTCATTTTCTCGAAGTGGAAGGCAAATAAACGAGTGAGGTTAACGACTGTAAAAAGTGAAATTGCAAGGTCCTGGAAGTCAAAATCAAAGCAAACGTAGACAACTTAAAAGAATAATCATCGTTTTGCATGAGAGACCTTCAGTGATTCGGCACATGCATTAATTACATGATGCGTCAGTGCCAAGTAACATATCGGTAACATATCTCGCTGAAACCTGGACCACACATCGAAAGAACAGCTGCAATGAAGTACAGAAGATAAATGACTGACTTTATCAGCATGGACGGCAATGCATGCTTTACAACATTAACAAGGTTGGCAAGGAGTTCTTCTGGTACGAAGTTTTATTCCTCCGTTAGCACGGCTGACAACCACTGGATGGGCGTCGGAGCATGTGGACACGATGTAATCCGTCTCCCCAATGCATCCCACAAGTTCTCAATGAGATTTAAGCCGGGGGATCGGGCAGGTCAGTCAATTCGCCGAACATCCTTTGGTTCCAAGAGTTGCTTCACGTGCGTTGTTTGATATGGTTGCACATTGTTATCAATAAAAATAAAATCAGGGGAGGGGGATAGTGTCACAACCACGTTGAAAGTTGAGTGTACAGCGTCCAAAGGTTTGGAGGTCAATACTCCCGTGTGACATGGTGCCTCCCCACACCTCCCCACACCATGGCTCCTGGACCACCAAAACGGTCATGTTAGACAATGCTGGACGTGCCCTCATATAATGAGAGGTGGGAGAACGTAACGCGCCCAGGAACATTGTCGAATATGATCGTTTCAGATTATGTGATGCCGTCCGTAATATTCTTACAGATTATTAATAACCTTGTCCTAAATTCGTAACACCCATGGGAACATCAAGAATCGTGGTGACCAGTGTAATTATTGTCTTCGGACAACAGACTCGCATCTGTTCACATCTTGGCGTATTTCTTTCAGTTGTCTTGTGTAGTATACTATAGCAGGCATTTCTATGTATGGTCCAAGTTTCATCGAGCTACGTTATTTGGCAGTGACATAACAAGCAAATGCTACTTTTAAGCTTCGCGCACGAGTATATTTTTAAAGTTACTTATTTCAGATTTATAAAATTGAAATGCTGGACTACCTTTTGCACATACATATTGAATTTGATCTGTATAAGTAAAGAAAGGTCGACACATGTGAATCAGACAAGATCAACTTCTCGAATTAGCGATTCGACAGTAAATTATTTTCACGACTCAACCCTCAGGCGCAGTCTTCCTTTGTGTTTTCGTTATAATCTGCGAGACAGCGATGTTCAATATCCAGTGTATCTTGGTGGAAGCGTTGCCCTTGGTTTTCGGAATACGACCGTATGTTCTCTTTGATCGTATGTAGGTGCGAATCAAGAATAAGACTTTAAAGAATAGGTTCCGGCCGTGTGATTGAATCCCCTACAAATAAGCCGATATATGCTGTGTAGGCTGCACATATCTTACTAGATGCTCGAAGTACTTTTTTGCTTTTGCCTTGGTAAAATAACCACATACATAGTAACATTTATCTGCTGTGTATTCGCACGCACTTGATGCCCTCTTTTATGAATGTTGTTAGTCCTGTCTGAAGACTTGAGATAAATTGGACTAGTGAGTGGTCACGTTGGAACACTGAAGTATAAAAAATTACTGAATGATCTGGTAAGAAATGCAAAGTTTATTGAGATTAATGGGTACTTTGCACACTTGTTACAAATAGGCAATTAGGTAATGACAGATAAATCACAGACAAACAAAAAAAACGTAAAAATTTAATTTTTGTGGAAGACCATAGCCTCAAAGTGTTTTCATTCTTAAAAAAAAAGAAATTGTTACATAATGCTATTTTTTGTGTTTGTGGTCCTTAGTCCCGAGGACTGATTTGATGCAGCTTTCCACGCTAGTGTCTCGACTGCAAGTCTTTTATGTTGCCTAGATAGATACGCTTGAGATAGAGATCAGTAACGGGGTGATTACGAGTGTACGTGAAGGATTTGCGTACATTAGAAACCGAAGCTCCAGTCTTACCTCTGTGATATACTGGCTTCCTTCCTTCCGCCGCAGTTCTGCGCCTGTGAGACAGGTGACACTGTGCTAGCTTCCTATTGGTCGGCTGGTTCCCTCGTACTGAAGCGTGCAGGAGCTTAAGTAACGCTAGCCAACTAAAAATCATCGATTTCGTCCAGATTTGTAGCAAATGCAGGGCGTGGCCGGAAATGAAAGTGACCGAAGAGAAAACTCCGAATGGACAAGCGTTTTGAAAAGAAAAAGAAATAGAATTTTTGAGTTGGTCGGGGAGGTATGAACTATTTACCTTAGACTAGTTTACAGGCAGCGGTTGACGCAGCGGGAAGACACCCGAATGTTAATACGGGGGTTGTGGGGTCGAGACCACATGCAGCTCCTTTTATTTCCACTTAGTTTTATTTTCAATTTCTACGTTAGTTACACCCCAGATGAACCTATATGATATTCAATGTGTTGCATTTATTAATATTTTCATAAAACGCACGAAAGGGAAGGAAATATTTGGATCACGTATAAACTTCTAAGTAAGGATTGTATCCAAAGCGTCCACCAGGACTGTGCAAATAACTTCCCAAGAACGGATTGTAACTAAAGCATACAGGACTTAGTATTGTGTTAGGTTCATTTTCACCTTCTAGCAACCCTTGCCAGGTGAACGCGAA
Source organism: Schistocerca nitens (assembly GCF_023898315.1). Lineage (NCBI taxonomy): Eukaryota > Metazoa > Arthropoda > Insecta > Orthoptera > Acrididae > Schistocerca > Schistocerca nitens. Next base: position 653,275,681 of record NC_064617.1, read on the forward strand.
AAGTAGGTTTCCGGTGCCGTTGGTAACAACGGTAGCTACGACTACGGAACTCATTTGCTTGCTAGCTCTCGACTCCTTCTCATACATTCTATGAAAATGTTGACAAATACAGCATATTGAGCATTGTTTAGTTTTATGTGTATTTTAAGTAAAGTAAAATTTAATATTTATGAAAAAAAGGAGAAACGCTTCCGATAAAAGACACAAACCCACGACTCCTGCGTTATCGTTCTTTACTCTTCCCGCTGCGCTGATCGCTGCCTCCAATCTTCTTTAATATAAATGCCAACATTTTGTAAACGCTTGTTTACCCAGAGCTCCCACTTCTATCAGTTTCGTTTCTGGCAGCGCCCTGCATACACTATACATACTAATCTGTGACGACGAATAGGCGTTGTCTCCTTGTTACTACAAAAGTTGAGAGAACGATCTTGCTGTTTTAAAGTAGTTCTGATACAACCAAAATTAACGATTTTTGGATTACATAGCACTAACGAAGCAGTGTTTTGTAAGACGTAAGTTAAGTTATGGAATGTGTACAACTGCGAATGTGCCCCTTAAGAGGAATAGTGATGTCTAGAAAATGTTCAGTGCTAGAGTCTACGCTTCAGACTGAAAACGTACGAAGTTCATACAATCCAAACAAAATGTTTGTTTTCGTGTTTATTCCTCCACGAAAAAACATAATTACCTGAACTGCCAAGCGAAAACGGGATAAAGAGCAGTGTCTCTGTTATGCCCTGATCGGAAAAAATCACTGTGTCTCATTATGATCATGGAAAGTGGCATTTGTGGGTTAATAGCATGCTGTGTATCTTATTATACAATTCTGTAGCTTTTTTTAAAGAAGGATTTATTGATTTTAATAACTGACCACCATCTAGAGAATAAAATTAATCTTCGTGTCTCGTAATGTACTGTCGGCATGGACTTGTAAAGTGTCGCAAGTGTGTGTATATCAATGTAATTATAACAGTATTTTGAAAAGGATAGTCTGCTACTCACTATATAGTGAAGATGCTGAGTCACACATAGCCGGCCGCGGTGGCTAGCGGTTCTAGGCGCGCAGTCCGGAACCGCGCGGCTGCTACGGTCGCAGGTTCGAATCCTGCCTCGGGCATGGATGTGTGTGATGTCCTTAGGTTAGTTAGGTTTAAGTAGTTCTAAGTTCTAGGGGACTGATGACCACAGATGTTAAGTCCCATAGGGCTCAGAGCCATTTGTGTCACACATAGGCACAACAAAAAGAGTGTCAAACAGGTAAACTTTGAACCTAAAAGGCCATCGTTGAAATTAGACTACACACACACACACACACACACACACACACACACACACACACACACACACACACACAAACAAACACACACGAGCGCAACTCGCGAGTAAATGACCTTTTTCGTCGAAAGCTTACTTGTGTGATGACAATCTGTTTGTTGTGCCTACTTGTGGCTCAGCATCTCCACTGTGTGGTGAGTAGCAATCTATCATTTTCATAATACTGTCATTATTCCATCCTGAATTTTTAATTATATCAACGTAATTGTTACACTTTTTTCTGAATAGCTATTAGATATTAAAAAAAATTGCAACAGTCTACGAAACATACAATACATACATACATACAATCGTACATACAAAACATACATACATAGATAGTATATACATCAGTAAAGCTTTTATTTGGTATTTCCAGTCTGCGTATTATATCTTCCTTTCTTCGCTCAATTATTTTGCCACTCAAAAGACAAAAGTCATCTACAACTTTTATTAGTGTTTTATTCCTAACCCAGTCCCCATCATATTGCTTTGGCTTGTGCCTTGTCCCGCAGTTGTCGCAGTGTCGGCACTTTTACAATCGGATTTGTCATGGTTAATTTAAAGGGGTGGCCAGATGCCCTTCCAGTCTCCACCCCATAACCCCCCCCCCCCCCCCACCCCAGGGACGGAATCAGTGTACTCCCACTGTCTGCATCTACTATAAACAATGCAATAGTGCGAACATGTTTCACATGTCTGCGAGTCATGTAACTGAGGCGGAATGGGGGGACTGGCCCTGTATTCACCTAATGGGATGTGGAAAAACCACCTAAAACTACATCCAGGCTGGCCAGCACACCGGCCCAAGTCGTCAATCCGCCAGCCGGATTCGATGCGGGGCCGGCGCGCCTGCCCGAGTCCAGGAGGCAGGGCATTACCACTCTCGGATAACCTGGTGGGTATCAGTTCCCATCATATCACCTGACTAAATTCGTCTACACTACAATAACCTTGTATCAAATTATTTCATTTTCATCCTATAGCCTATAGCCTCATTTCAGGACGCTATCCGCTCCATTCAACTGATCTTATACATCACTTTCCTTCTCAGTCAAGACTACAATGTCAATGACAAACGCAAAAATCTTTATTTCATCTCCCTAAGTCGTAATATATGTTCCAAATTATTCTTGGTTACCTTTACTGCTTGTTCAGCGTACGTGCCCAGTACTGTGGGAGATACATTACATTTTTTTTTCTCGCTCCCATGTCAGCTATTGCCCCTTTTCATATTCTTTTGTCCATATAACTCCGTCTAGCCTCTATGCAAGTTGTAGATAACTTTTCACATCCTGTACCTCATCCCTGCTATCTCCAGAGCATATTCCAGTCAACATTACCAAAATATGTATCTAAACCCACAAATGCTATAAACTCAGATTTGGCTTTCTTCACTACATATTATAAGTATTAGGGTCAAAGCAATCTCACGTTTTCCTACATTTCTCCTGATCACAAACTATTCTGCTAAAAGGTTAGCTTCTACTAGTAGTTCCATCCTTCTGTAGATAATTTCAAATGGTTCAAATGGCTTTCAGCACTATGGGACTTAACATCTAAGGTCACCAGTCCCCTATAACTTAGAACTACTTAAACCTAACTAACCTAAGGACGTCACACACATCTATGCCCGAGCCAGGATTCGAACCTGCGACCGTAGCAGTCGCGCGGTTCCGCACTGAAGCGCCTACAACCTCTCGGACACACCGACCGGCTATAGATAATTTCACTTATAACTCTACAACCATGTAGATCATTTGTAAAAGTAGTCGAATCATTGCTGAAATACCTATTTTCGTTACGGTTTTTTCAGATTAATATAGACCGAAAAATATATCAGTATAGCCTTATAATCTCAGAATGATATGGGCCATTTTTGTATTGAGAAATTGATATCTTGCAGAAATGGCTACGCCTCCTTATGGCGTGGGAATACGGAAAACAGAGACATTGAGCTGTGCACACACTTGTAGCAGGGTTGAAGAGTGGGCGGCGGAGCGCTGCCAGACAACAATGTAGCCGGTGAGCAGATTAGCTCAGGTGTTTGTATACGTTGATTCGGCGAAAACATTTGTAGAAAAACACCGAACACTAAGGCAAGGAAACGGCAGGGTTGTCGGTAAGAGGTAAATATGTGATTCAGGCCACACGGGTTTGTAATTCTAAGAACAACAGGTGATTCCGTTTCACGAGCGCTTTTCTGTGATCGATCGTATTGGTTTTCACCAAGCGTGGGCAAGCGAACTGAAGAAAACATTTTCATGCCTTTTTACCACTGCTTTTACATATCCTCTTTCACTGGATTAGTGGTCTAGGTATAAAAAAAAACTAGAACGCTGTATGTGAATAATCTCCTCCTGGAACTATTGTCCTTGTCAGTATATTGTTGTTTCGTTGTGAAGTTAAATTGGTACTATACAAACTACTTTTTGTTTTTGTAAACCTGACGTTGCCTGAAATTATAACTTAAAGTAGGGATATTTAAAGCAAGAACGTTAATATGGACAGCGATAAATGGGCTGATACAATTAATGAAGGAAATAACATTTTCATCTTGTAATTGGTTTACTTGTTATTATAAATGTCACTAAACGTACCATGTCAATCCAAACATTAGTTACGACTTACCTCACATGGAGAAAACTTTGCAGGCACGAGACACTTGAAGACAAAAACCAATTTTCCTATGAAATACTACTTACAAAGTGTGAAGAATCATCAGTGAGTGAAGAATCTGGGAATATACCACAGCATCCTACTTATAACTTCCGTGAGGGCCGTAAAAACAAGATTAGACACTACAGCATCCTATAGTTTTTTATAATATGCGTAGCACGAAGCGTTTCGAGGATATATACTCACTATCAAGTGTAAATATTTGCATCGGTATTTTATGTGTCGTTTGCGTGTGTGTGTTCTCCCTCTCTTGCATTGCAGCTGTCTTTTTGTGGTTTTTTCGCGAATGGACAAAATAGATTTCGTGATTTTTGATGTGCTAATCCTAGAAAATAGTACTTTCAGACAGTCCGCTTCTTTTACTGTTGAGCAATTCAATACACGCAAACCTTCACTCACACCGTTTACATGAAATCAAAATATGGTAAGAAGATAATAAGAGAGTATGGCTCCCACAGACCTTGCATATATTAAGAGGTATTACATTTTTTGTAGACAGCATTATTTTCATATATCTGCTACACAGTTCTACCCTAACATTACTATTTAATGATAATTAAATGGACACCCTAGCTGCAAACAGGCGTTGATGTACTTCATTGGGAACATGTTGAAAATGTGTGCCCCGACCGGGACTCGAACCCGGGATCTCCTGCTTACATGGCAGACGCTCTATCCATCTGAGCCACCGCGGGCATCGAGAATAGTGCGTCTGCAGGGACTTATCCCTTCCACGCTCCCCGTGAGATCCACATTTCCAACATGTCCACACCACTACATTCGTAGTGCGCCTAATAGATGTTTGTCCATCATATTCATTACTCGTGGCAGATTAATCTACCAAGTCCCGTACGAGTTCGGGCATAGCGTGTGCGTTCGCACAAGAAGGTCAATGGCCGGGAAGCCATATTTTAACTATATATGACGGTAGTATCTGTTCCCGAAAGAACAGTTACCGTGGATGACCATGCAGCTTTGCTAGAAATGAAATGATAGTTAAAGGGACACCCTAGCTGCAAACAGGCGTTGATGTACTTCATTGGGGACATGTTGAAAATGTGTGCCCCGACCGGGACTCGAACCCGGGATCTCCTGCTTACATTGGCGTCTGCCATGTAAGCAGGAGATCCCGGGTTCGAGTCCCGGTCGGGGCACACATTTTCAACATGTCCCCAACGAAGTACATTAACGCCTGTTTGCAGCAAGGGTGTCCATTTAACTATCATTTCATTTCTAGCAAAGCTGCATGGTCATCCACGGTAACTGTTCTTTCGGGAACAGATACTACCGTCATATATAATTACTATTTAAATTACATACTTCACGCTATAAAAAGCGATCAAAAAACTCCCTTCTGAGCGGGTTGCTGCAATGTACACACTGATGAGACAAAACATTATGACCACCTTCTTAATAGCTTGTTTGTCCGTCTTTGGAACGAAATACATAACTGATTCTACGTATCAGGGATCCGCGCGTATCATGTCAGTGGAGGTATGTGTCATTAGATGTCTACGGACAGGTTACGTAATTCGCTTAAATAATGGGCAGCTAATTTTGGTATTTAGTGATGGCGCCCGATGACCACTCAGATGGTGTCCATAGGATTTACATTAGGCGAATCTGGTCACTAAGAAATTCAGTGTGAGTTAACTGTTCCTCAAACCACTGTACCGCAGTTCTGAATCCTAGACACAGACAACTACACTGCTGCAAGATGACATTGCCATCTGGGTAGACATGAAGTATGAAGTGATGTAGGTGGTTTCAGTTGTTAGTGTGTATTCGATTTCTATCACAGGTCCCATGCAAGCGCAGGAGAATGTCTTCCATAGCATAATACTGCTCCCATCAGCGTGTGTCCGTGGCGCGCTGCACGTTTCGAGCCGCCCTTCACCTCAATGACTGCGTTTGTGGAGACGACCATCGACCTAGTGTAGCAAATATGTGATTCACCCGAAGAGCCGATACTTTTATATTGATAGATGGTCGAATCCCAATAGTTCCTCGCCCACTGCAGTCATAATTGACGCTATCACTGGGTCATCGAGTGAAAACGTAAGGGTGGTCTGCTGCCGAACTCCATGTTCAACAATATACGATGAACAGTGTACTCCGGCCGGCCGAAGTGGCCGTGCGGTTAAAGGCGCTGCAGTCTGGAACCGCAAGACCGCTACGGTCGCAGGTTCGAATCCTGCCTCGGGCATGGATGTTTGTGATGTCCTTAGGTTAGTTAGGTTTAACTAGTTCTAAGTTCTAGGGGACTAATGACCTCAGCAGTTGAGTCCCATAGTGCTCAGAGCCATTTTGAACAGTGTACTCCGAAACACTTGTGAGTGCACCAGCATTGTGCTCTTTCGGCAGAGATGCCACAGATCACCGTGTACCTTACTTTACAGAGTAGACAAACTTTCGAACGCCACGTTCTGTGAAGAGTCGGGAACGCCCAACGTTTTACCGCCTATTTGTAGTTTCACTGTTCAAATTAGTTCAAATGGCTCTGAACACTATGGGACTTAACATCTGAGGTCATCAGTCCCCTAGACTTAGAACTACTTAATCCTAACTAACCTAAGGACAGCACACACATCCATGCCCGAGCCAGGATTCGAACCTGCGACCGTAGCAGCAGTGCGGTTCCGGACTGAAGCGCCTAGAACCGCTCGGCCACAACGGCCGGCAGTTTCACTGTCTTTTTACCTCTTTTCATACATCTTCACGACAGTAGCACGTGAACGTAGGACCAGCTTCGCCGTTTTGGAGACATTCGTTCGCAGGCTCTGCGTAACAATAATATGCCCTTTATCTCGGTCCATATCTTCGCTCGGGTGGTTACTCGTCCGTGTCAACTCCGCTTACGTACATTGTTATCGCGTGTCGCACCCGCAACGCCGCCAAGCGGTGTCAAACGTCACCGTTGGCAGTGGTCATAATAATGTTTTGCCTCATTTATGTATGAAACGTAAAGCGACACCGACATTTAGACAGGGGGTTAGTGTGGCCTTCTAAGGGAGACCTTTACACTTTGTTGCTAATTCGACGGGAATGTATGAAGGAATGAACATGTATGTGGATTATTTATAGCTGTTGTATATAGGGGAAACAATTGAAGAAATTAATCAGTTCACGTCTAGTTTGCACTGAAAAGTTTTACGCTTTGCGTTTTGTAGCATAGCTTTGTGTGTAAAAGTTGATGTGTGCAAAGTGTCTACTATGAACGTTCCTGCCAGTCTATCCTATGTTGTGGCTTGAGAAAGTTTTACGTTGATTTTGTGTACCTGAGTCTGATAGTTTATTATTTTTGTTGTTTAAGATTTAAAGCTATTTTTGTTGTGCTGTCATCATTTGAATAATGAATGACGAAGTTGTTGGCCTTATAAACATACATTAGGATGAATGAAATCAATACAAGGCGGCGTTTAAACAGTCTGTTTTCTGTGCTCCATACGCCAATTGAACGGGAAGAAAATGTAACATGTTATACAACACTCAGTACTTTCTGCAATGCACTTCTTGTCGTTTGTAGAATGTGTGTGTAGATGTATACTTACAAGTGATGTAGACCTGATAAATCTGTAGTGAATGAAACCCATGCTGTATGCATTGCATTACAAGTGATGTAGACCTGATAAATCTGTAGTGAATGAAACCGATACTGTCTCCATTGTTTTAGATAGATTTTGGTTTGTCCTTGCCGGAGGACTGATACATAGAAGATAAGGATCGAGATTGACGTAAGATTTACCGTTGGATTAAATTTACAATTCATTTGATCTTCGAGACGTTTAGTTTCCACATAGTATTCGTATTCGATATTCGTCTCAGACATAAATCCCGGCTGAATGTACTCATACATAGTTTCTGTGACGGTTGATTTAAATGATGTTCCTAGTTAGACTGCTCTATATCTAGACAGGGATGTAAAAATTACTCGATGTCTTGTGATTCAAAAATTACCTTATACGCCTCCCCCCTAACCCTCTCGCCCCCCCCCCCCTAACTGTCTCATTCATTTCCCCTCTCTCTCTTTCTCTCTCTCTCTCTCACTCTCTCTCTCTCTCTCTCTCTCTCATCACATACAGTGAATGATCTTCAATGTTTTTTCCAACGTAAATAAAACACTTGTTTCACACACGGCAACAATGAACGAAGCGTATGTAGACGACATATCACTGCCATTAAATATGTATGTTGGCATCACTTCACGTTTTAAAATTAACGTTTTCTTCATTTAAAAAATCATAAAAAAGCCCTGTACCACTTACGTAACGTCAAGTAATTGTAATGCAGATCAGTTTGTGCATTATAACATGCTGCTTCCATACTTTTACCATTTATCTTTTAAAAACAAGGAGAGGGACGATTTCTTCTTCTGTCACGAGAAGACTGATGTCACTTGATTGTCTATCTTCGATGGAAATATATTGTAAATGTCAGTCACGTAAAAACATATCTTGAATAGCTACTTAACCGACGGCATATAGCTCTTTTATTTAGCAGACATATATGAAGCATACATTTTTGTTTCCTCAAATAATCAACTATTATTTCATGGGAGACCGATTTCAATAGGACTGCAATCGATATCTGAGAAAGAAGGAAGGAAATAAGGAAAGAACATGGCTTTGTAGAAATAAAATCCAATAACTTATTTTTCTTTCTTTCCTTACATTTTCGCAGTTTGGGAACTGTATCGAAACTTCACGATCAGAGTCAATGAACAATGATGGAAGCTTTGGTCTGATCATCCAGCGATGGAAGAAAAGGGACGAAGTTATGTAATAAGTATTCTTCTTTTATCAGCAACTACGCAGATAATGGAACCAGTTCCATCACTTTTGGAATGTGCTTTTATGATGCTGCAAAATTGTGTATGTGAAGCTTTTGAATTACTCCCACATTTAAATGTTGCTTAACTGGAGGATATTTCCTCTGAAGTAATTTACTCTAACTTCAAGACATATTTCAACTGGCGACGGTGACAGGACAATTGTTACAAAATATTTACTGTATGTCATTAGAATTGTATTTTTTTGTTCCATGTTTATCAGTCAACAATGAGCATATAGAAAACTTACATAGGACAAGAATAATAGCGAAACAACAACAATAGCAAACGTAAGGAAGAAAATATAAAAAGTATTATTGTCATACAATAATACCAAAGTTTAAAAAAACTGTTGTAAGATGAGTTGGGCAATATGCTGTAGTCTGATGGTTTTAATAGTGTGATGCATATACTATTTGCTGTAATATTTGCTGTAATATTTGCTGTAATATAAGCATTATGGGAACTATTGAAACATACTATTATAACAGTCTGGAACGGTCCCCTGTTGCTGCAATGTTTGTCAGACTAATAAAATAAACAAAATGTTGGAGGGAAAAATTTAAAAACTAGTACTAGTTTGAAATCATCCGGCTCAGACAATTTGTCAACTGAAAACAAGAGTAGACATTATTTTCGAAACTCCCCCCGTAGTTTACTATAATTTTCGTGAGTGGGAAATGCGCATAGCAACAGTCGTGTGTACTAACTATGTGGTTGGTGACTCAAGTGACACGTAACAGCTTACACGCTTAAAATTAGGCTGGATCCATTCCGTTCATAAAACTGTTCGTCAGGCACTAAAATATTGCAGTTACTTTCAGAATGTGGCTCTAACAACACCAGCAAGCAAAAGCCACGACTCGTCGTGGAATATGGTGATACTCTGCATCAAGTACACTGAATAATCTTGGAAAGAAAGTAAAACATTGAGTTCAGTTGACAACGATGAGCGCTAGACTTTTAACACGGTACTATTTCTGATGATAATGGCTAACTGTCATAAATTCACAAGATGCGATCAATAAAAAATGAATAAAAACTTTGTCCTGAAACAGATAGCATATTTCGATTTGACAATGTCAAATTTCATTAAACTTGGATTAGGTGGCCAACATTTCCATACTGTAGTCAGATGCTGTTATCAAAGTCGTACGGCAGCGGTTAGCCTCAGCTGGTCCAGGTTTTACAAGCGTTGGTAAGAGGATGCTGTACATCGTTGTCGAAAGCGCGCAGTGAATGTTGTGAATGTTGATAAAAAACGTATTATGTAGCTGAAATCTTGCTCTATTTACCTGTTTCATTCTGCTTCTTCGATCTGTTGTAATTTCCATGAAAATAAATCGGAGGTATTAGTTTTGGTATGGCTCCCATACAACTGGTCTATTGTGAAAATTTCTACCTCCAAACCAAAATACAGTTAACGTTTCGCACGTTACAGTCGATGGGATTTGTAACTGTGGTGGTGAGGGATTCCTGATCTCTCTCTCTATAACGACCGAGATACTCGTTTAATAATTTTTCTCAGAAATTCGCCATTTAATACGGATATGGCTAAAAAAAAATTCTGCATAACTTGAGTACCGCGATGAGAAAGACAGGGCTCCAGTGCTGATGAACAGAAGAATTAAGCTTTCTAAATATCATGCTGGAAGTTCAGAATAACTGAAAGCCAGCAAGAGTTCGTATTTAAATTGTGGGGCCATGGCATTAGTTTTGTGAGGTGACTGATGGCCTCGTTGTGCAGTGACAGTTTAACAAAACTCTTACTAAAAATTTGCTCCAGGATGTGTAAACGGTCGATAATAAATCTCAGTGAGCTTCTGCTTTGTAATAAATGGCTCTGAGCACTAAGGGACTTAACTTCTGAGGTCATCAGTCCCCTATAACTTAGAACTACTTAAACCTAACTAACCTAAGGACATCACACACATCCAAGCCTGAGGTATGATTCGAACCTGCGACTGTAGCGGTCACGCGGTTCCCGACTGTAGCGCCTAGAACCGCTTTGTAATAACGAGTAGGTAAAGAATTGACATGTATCATCAAACAATCAGCCCTCAACATTTTTCGTGGGGTCACTGGAACAATAAAAATTCATTTAGGTAAAAGGTATTTACAAGACACGATTCGTGGAAGGTACATTGCTGTGAGGTAAGTATAATAAACATTAAGATTAAAATACGATCTCTTTCATCTCAGTAACAGAATTGCCACTTACGTGTGTAAAGTTCAAGGTAACACAAGAAAAAGGTGCAAATATGCAGGAAGAAAAAGTGAAGAGGGACTGATTCTCTAGTCAAAACTTTGATGGCATGTCATTTGATAGCATGGGTCAATAAATTACAGTCTTTGGCTACGGTACATTCAACTCATCAATTTGGTTTCATACTTTAGTTTGTTCTATAAAAAGACAAAAAGAGAATATACGCTGTATGGTTAGAAAGCTACCGTCACATGTACGAATTTCTCTAAAATATGGGGATGAATGATACTACATACCATATTCATACAACAGGTAAAATAGCATGTACTGTTACAGCTTGCTGTCACGTGAATCTGCCAGCAGTCCAGTGTACACATTGCACGCTCTGACAAACCACTGAACACTGTAGAGGTAGGATTCTACTTGTGTTCGTAATGCTCAATGTTGTTTTCTTTTGAGACTGGATTGATTGCTATGCTTGTGTAATGTTTACAGAGAGTTAAAATCTAAAAATTTTGCGAGTATGAAAACGGTAATAAGAGTTAAAATTGAATGAAACAGCAGCGTGTCAGTAAGAAATTTGATTCATAAACGGAAGGCCGCGTTTCCAATTAAAAGAAAGTATTGTCAAGCACACCTTTGTACAGATGTAACCATTTTGCGGTTATCACTGGAAACTGAGTTTCAGGTGAGCACTGGTAAACACTTCCTTGCGGGGACTTGTGGACAGAGAGGAGGTGGGGGCTAATGACGGAATGTTGGTCTCAATTGAAACGGTGTCGTAGCATTCAGCGGGCAGGCTTGGTTGCCATGGCAACGGGCAGGAACAGGACGTCAGTTGGTGGCGGCGGCGGCGGATGCCAATAGGCGGTAATTGGCAGTGCCGCGCTGCACGGCGACCATTACGGCGGTAATTAGTGCGCCATTCGCCACGCGGTCGCCACAGAACAGCTTCCGCGGATGAGCTGAGGCGAGGCGACGGCAGGTGAAGTGTTTGCCGGATGCGCCACGTGCTGTTTGCGGGTGCCGCGCCTGTGACTCCTGGCTGGGGACATACCACCCCGAGTTCTTAAAATTCTTCTTTTCACTCTTCACTATTTTGCCCTCATATCGTTTAGCTTTGTCTCAATTGTAATTATATGTCATTCATAGTTAAGCAAAGGCAATGGCCTTGCCGCAGTGGATACACCGGTTCCCGGGAGATCACCGAAGTTAAGCGCTGTCGGGCGTGGCCGGCACTTGGATGGGTGACCATCCAGCTGCCATGCGCTGTTGCCATTTTTCGCGGTGCACTCAGCCTCGTGATGCCAATTGAGGAGCTACTCGACCGAATAGTAGCGGCTCCGGCCAAAGAAAACCATCATAACGACCGGGAGAGCGGTGTGCTGACCACACGCCCCTCCTATCCGCATCCTCAACTGAGGGTGACACGGCGGTCGGATGGTCCCGATGGGCCACTTGTGGCCTGAAGACGGAGTGCTTTTTTATAGTTAAGCAAACACAAACACACTATTTTTTCCCAAACTATTTTCTTTATTTCTCTTTTACAATACCTTGGTGTTGTAATACAAGTCCGGGTAGGAATTTTTCCTATGTGTGACATTGTTAGAACAGCATCTGGTCGTTCGAACAGGAATTTCAGAACTTTATACGACGATGTCGGCACAAATCACCTCTTTAAACAATAATTGTGAATGTAGCATATATTTAAAGTACTTCGGATAGATAAAATTGTAACAGAAATGATATTACATGGTTTTCAACTACGAGGGCAGTTCAATAAGTAATGCAACACATTTTTTTCTGAAACAGGGGTTGTTTTATTCAGCATTGAAATACACCAGGTTATTCCCCAATCTTTTAGCTACACAACACTATTTTTCAACGTAATCTCCATTCAATGCTACGGCCTTACGCCACCTTGAAATGAGGGCCTGTATGCCTGCACGGTACCATTCCACTGGTCGATGTCGGAGCCAACGTCGTACTGCATCAATAACTTCTTCATCATCCGCGTAGTGCGTCCCACGGATTGCGTCCTTCATTGGGCCAAACATATGGAAATCCGACGGTGCGAGATCGGGGCTGTAGGGTGCATGAGGAAGAACAGTCCACTGAAGTTTTGTGAGCTCCTCTCGGGTGCGAAGACTTGTGTGAGGTCTTACGTTGTCATGAAGAAGGAGAAGTTCGTACAGATTTTTGTGCCTATGAACACGCTGAAGTCGTTTCTTCAATTTCTGAAGAGTAGCACAATACACTTCAGAGTTGATCGTTTGACCATGGGGAAGGACATCGAACAGAATAACCCCTTCAGCGTCCCAGAAGACTGTAACCATGACTTTACCGGCTGAGTGTATGGCTTTAAACTTTTTCTTGGTAGGGGAGTGGGTGTGGCGCCACTCCATTGATTGCCGTTTTGTTTCACGTTCGAAGTGATGAACCCATGTTTCATCGCCTGTAACAATCTTTGACAAGAAACTGTCACCCTCAGCCACATGACGAGCAAGCAATTCCGCACAGATGGTTCTCCTTTGCTCTTTATGGTGTTCGGTGAGACAACGAGGGACTCAGCGGGAACAAACCTTTGAATATCCCAACTGGTGAACAATTGTGACAGCACTACCAACAGAGATGTCAAGTTGAGCACTGAGTTGTTTGATGGTGATCCGTCGATCATCTCGAACGAGTGTGTTCGCACGCTCCGCCATTGCAGGAGTCACAGCTGTGCACGGCCGGCCTGCACGCGAGAGATCAGACAGTCTTGCTAGACCTTGCGGCGATGATGACACACGCTTTGCCCAACGACTCACCGTGCTTTTGTCCACTGCCAGATCACCGTAGACATTCTGCAAGCGCCTATGAATATCTGAGATGCCCTGGTTTTCCGCCAAAAGAAACTCGATCACTGCCCGTTGTTTGCAACGCACATCCGTTACAGACGCCATTTTAACAGCTCCGTACAGCGCTGCCACCTGTCGGAAGTCAATGAAACTATACGAGACGAAGCGGGAATGTTTGAAAATATTCCACAAGAAATTTCCGGTTTTTTCAACCAAAATTGGCCGAGTATGTGTTGCATTACTTATTGAAATGCCCTCGTATATTAGTAGACCAATGTTATATCTGAAAAACTCTGTTTGCCCTTTGTACCTTTCGAGCCATTCGTTTCGCAACATGGTTCAAACGGTTCAAATGAATCTGAGCATTATGGGACTTACATCTAACTACTTAAACGTAACTACTTAAGGCATCACACACATCCATGTCCGAAGCAGGATTCGAACCTGCGACAGTAGCGGTCGCGCAGTTCGATTATCCCACCTTAGTAATCTACTGTATCGCTGAGGCACGCTACTCGACCGAATAGTAGCGGCTCCGGTCAAAGAAAACCATCATAACGACCAGGACAGCCGTACCGTAAGTACAACCATAACAGAGGGGTATCTGTTGAGAGGCTAGACAAACGTGTGGTTCCTGAAGAGGGCAGCAGCCTTTTCAGTAGTTGCAGGGGAAACAGTCTGGATGATAGACGGATCTGGCCTTGTAACACTAACCAAAATGGCTTTGCTGTGCTGGCACTGCGAATGGCTGAAAGCAAGGGGAAACTACGGCCGTAATTTTTACCGAGGGCATTCAGCTTTACTGTATGATTAAATGATGATGGCGTCCTCTTGGGTAAAATATTCCTGAGGTAAAATAGTCCCCCATTCGGATCTCCGGGCGGGGACTACTCAAGAGGATGTCGTTATCAGGAGAAAGAAAACTGGCGTTCTACGGATCGGAGTGTGGATGTCAGGTCCCTTAATCGGGCAGGTAGGTTAGAAAATTTGAAAAGGGAAATGAATAGGTTAAAGTTAGATATAGTGGGAATTAGTGAAGTTCGGTAGTGGGAGGAACAAGACTTCTGGTTAGGTGACTACAGGGTTATAAACACAAAGTCAAATAGGGGTAATGCAGGAGTAGGTTTAATAATGAATAGGAAAATAAGAACGCGGGTAAGCTACTACAAACAGCTTAGTGAACGCATTATTGTGGCCAAGATAGATACGAAGCCCACACCTACTACAGTAGTACAAGTTTATATGCCAACTAGCTCTGCAGAAGATGAAGAAATTGGAGAAATGTATGATGAAATAAGAGAAATTATTCAGATAGTGAAGGGAGACGAAAATTTAATAGTCATGGGTGACTGGAATACGAGTGTAGGAAAAGGGAGAGAAGGAAACGTAGTAGGTGAATATGGATTGGGGCTAAGAAATAAAAGAGGAAGCCGCCTGGTAGAATTTTTCTCAGAGCACAACTTAATCATAGCTAACACTTGGTTTAAGAATCATGATAGAAGGTTGTATACATGGAAGAACCCTGGAGATACTAAAAGGTATCAGATAGATTATATAATGGTAAGACAGAGATTTAGGAACCAGGTTTTAAATTGTAAGACATTTCCAGGGACAGATGTGGACTCTGACCACTGGTTATGACCTGTAGATTAAAACTGAAGAAACTGCAAAAAAGGTGGGAATTTAAGGAGATGGGACCTGGATAAACTGAAAGAACCAGAGGTTGTACAGAGTTTCAGGGAGAGCATAAGGGAACGATTGACAGGAATGGGGGAAATAAATACAGTAGAAGAAGAACGGGTAGCTCTGAGGGATGAAGTAGTGAAGGCAGCAGACGAGCAAGTAGGTAAAAAGACGAGGGCTAGTAGAAATCCTTGGGTAACAGAAGAAATATTGAATTTAATTGATGAAAGGAGAAAATATAAAAATGCAGTAAATGAAGCAGGCAAAAAGGAATACAAACGTCTCAAAAATGAGATAGGCAGAAAGTGCAAAATGGCTAAGCAGGGATGGCTAGAGGTCAAATGTAAGGATGTAGAGGCTTATCTCACTAGCGGTAAGATAGATACTGCCTACAGGAAAATTAAAGAGACCTTTGGAGATAAGAGAAGCACTTGTATGAACATCAAGAGCTCAGATGGAAACCCAGTTCTAAGCAAAGAAGGGTAAGCAGAAAGGTGGAAGGAGTATATAGAGGGTCTATACAAGGGCGATGTACTTGAGGACAATATTATGGAAATGGAAGAGGATGTAGATGAAGATGAAATGGGAGATACGATACTGCGTGAAGAGTTTGACAGAGCACTGAAAGACCTGAGTCGAAACAAGGCCCCCGGAGTAGACAACTTTCCATTGGAACTACTGACGGCCTTGGGAGAGCCAGTCCTGACAAAACTCTACCATCTGGTGAGTAAGATGTATGAAACAGGCGAAATACCCTCAGACTTCAAGAAGAATATAATAATTCCAATCCCAAAGAAAGCAGGTGTTGACAGATATGAGAATTACCGAACAATCAGTTTAATAAGCCACAGCTGCAAAATACTAACACGAATTCTTTACAGACGAATGGAAAAACTAGTAGAAGCCGACCTCGGGGAAGATCAGTTTGGATTCCGTAGAAATACTGGAACACGTGAGGCAATACAGACTTTACGACTTATCTTAGAAGAAAGATTAAGAAAAGGCAAACCTACGTTTCTAGCATTTGTAGACTTATAGAAAGCTTTTGACAATATTGACTGGAATACTCTCTTTCAAATTCTGAAGGTGGCAGGGGTAAAATACAGGGAGCGAAAGGCTATTTACAATTTGTATAGAAACCAAATTGTAGTTATAAGAGTTGAGGGGCATGAGAGAGAAGCAGTGGTTGGGAAGGGAGTGACACAGGGTTGTAGCCTCTCCCCGATGTTATTCAATCTGTATATTGAGCAAGCAGTGAAGGATACAAAAGAAAAATTCGGAGTAGGTATTAAAATCCATGGAGAAGAAATAAAAACTTTGAGGTTTGCCGATGACATTGTAATTCTGTCAGAGACAGCAAAGGACTTGGAAGAGCAGTTGAACGGAATGGATAGTGTCTTGAAGGGAGGATATAAGATGAACATCAACAAAAGCAAAACGAGGATAATGTAATGTAGTCGAATTAACTGGGGTGATGTTGAGGGTACTAGATTAGGAAATGAGACACTTAAAGTAGTAAAGGAGTTTTGCTATTTGGGGAGCAAAATAACTGATGATGGTCGAAGTAGAGAGGATATAAAATGTAGACTGGCAATGGGAAGGAAAGCGTTTCTGAAGAAGAGAAATTTGTTAACATCGAGTATAGATTTAAGTGTCAGGAAGTCATTTCTGAAAGTCAAAATATCCACGGGTGTGCTGCCGGTCTATAGTGTCCAACGGGCACAATATTTTGGCGATCATACATGTCGCCATCATCAGGTGAACTGACGGACTGAGCTCCTGTGAACGTGCCGGCACGGAGATCCGTACGCTATGGCTTCTCAGAGGGAACTGGGTTCGGTTGCGGCGGCGGCCGATTTAAATACTCTCCGCCCGCGGCGCGCTCCCTCCGCCGTCCGCGAAGTTTGACGAGAAGACCACTCAACTTTTTAGGCATGCCTTGACTTCCACGTATTTTCTTTTTAATTGAGAATACTACGTACAAACGGAAGGAGTCGCCATGCGTAGCCCACTCTCACCGGTGGTAGCGAATTTGTACATGGAGAACTTCGAGGAGGAAGCCCTGTCGTCATCCATATGGAAACCTACTTGCTTTTTCCGTTACGTGGACGACACGTTCGTCATCTGACCACATGGTATGGATAAACTCCTTGACTTCCTTAACCATCTAAACTCCATGAACCCCAACATCAAATTCACTATGGAGACTGAAACGGAGGGTAAATTACCTTTCCTTGACGTCTTGGTCAAGAGAAGGGCTGACGGCACCCTGGGTCATGGGGTGTATCGGAAGACAACGCACACTGATCTGTATTTGCACGCAGACAGCTGCGACCACCTGTCACAGAGGAATGGGGTACTTAAAACTCTAGTACATAGGGCGCGCACTATCTCTGACGCAGAGAGTCTACCCCAGGAATTGGAACATCTGAGAACTGTATTTCGAAAAAATGGGTACTCAGAATGGCAGATTCAACGTGCTCTCCGCCCAAACACTGCAGCACAACCTGTTGAGATGGATGAAGTCACGAGGGAGGAGGTAGGCACTGCATTTATTCCATACACAGGCGCACTCTCGGGGAAAACCGCCCGCATTCTGAAGAAACACCGGGTCGGAACTGTGTTTTGTCCTCCAAATAAAACTCGTGTACTGGTGGGAAGCGCCAAAGATGACCTCGGTTTGAGGAAGGCCGGCGTGTACCAGATTCCGTGTCAATGTGGCAAGTCGTATATTGGTCAGACGATGCGTACCGTCGAGGATCGATGCCGTGAACACCAGAGGCACACTCGACTGATGTATCCGAGCAAGTCGGCGGTCGCTGAATATTGTTTGTCGGAAAATCACGGCATGGAGTATGACCGCACGAGGATTCTGGTACAGACGTCGAGATACTGGGACAGCGTTGTTAGAGAGGCCATCGAAATTCGCACCAATGACGACCTCATAAACCGTGACTGTGGCTATAATCTTATCAAGGCTTGGGAACCAGCGATTGGGTTAATCAAAAGTAAATCGAGCAAACGTATAGTTGTGACGACCACGGCGGACAGAGCCATCACACCGACGTCATCTCAGACGCCTTCGCAATCTGTTCCACCGCGCGACCGTGGCGCGGGGCGCGGACGGCGGAGGGATCGCGCCGCGGGCGGAGGGTATTTAAATCGGCCGCCGCCGCAACCGAACCCAGTTCCCTCTGAGCAGCCATAGCGTACGGATCTCCGTGCCGGCACGTTCACAGGAGCTCAGTCCGTCAGTTCACCTGATGATGGCGACATGTATGATCGCCGAAATATTGTGCCCGTTGGACACTATAGACCGGCAGCACACCCGTGGATATTTTGATTATCAAATACGCCGGGAGAAACTCAAGAATCACATTTCTGAAAGTATTTGTACGGGGTGTAGCCATGTATGGAAGTGAAACATGGACGGTAAATAGTTTGGACAAGAAGAGAATAGAAGCTTTCGAAATGTGGTGTTACAGACGAATGCTGAAGATTAGATGGGTAGATCACATAATTAATGAGTAGGTACTGAATAGGATAGGGGATAAGAGGTGTTTGTGGCACAACTTGACCAGAAGAAGGGATCGGTTGGTAGGACATGTTATGAGGCATCACGGGATCACCAATTTAGTATTGGAGGGCAGCGTGGAGGGTAAAAATCGTAGGGGGAGACCAAGAGATGAATACACTAAGCAGATTCAGAAGGATGTAGGTTGCAGAAGGTACTGGGAGATGAAGAAGCTTGCACAGGATAGAGTAGCATGGAGAGCTGCATCAAACCAGTCTCAGGACTGAAGACCACAACAACAACAACAGTAATCTACTGATGTTTATTTTAATCTACTGAAGTTTATGAAATCTGGTTTGCGAAACCCTATTCGCCCCCCACACGGTTCTCCGAGAATCCCTCAAACCCTTTCTCTCTCTCTCTCTCTCTCTCTCTCTCTCTCTCTCTCTCTCTCTGTGTGTGTGTGTGTGTGTGTGTGTGTGTGTGTAAAGATGATATTAAGGTACGTAAACAACTCAGTCCCAGAGCGAGGCAGTCAGTGAACGCTGTGTCCTAACATCAAATATGACATTTCAGCTGCTGAGGTACCATTGCCTCTTGTCGTGCGTAATTTATCACCACCGCGAATAAATTACAACTAAACATTTCCAATGACTGTAAGTGATACGATAAAGTATGAATTTCTTAATATATACACATCAAAACAGTTTTGCATCACCCCAGTTCCCAGAACTCCTGAAGATAGACGTTGACTGTGGATATTGTATCACAGACACAGTCGATTTGACTGTTTAGAGATGTCACTAAACCCGCCCAAGGTTGAATAACAACCACGCATGAGAAGCGCTGATCAGTTCCAGTCATTCCACCAGAAAGGAAGTACACGGCTCATGTTGTCCGTACTTCAACCACGCCTAGGCGGCCAATACCGTGGTTCGATCGCGTCCGCATTGTTACTTTGTGCCAGGAAGGGCTCTCAACTAGGAAAGTGTCCAGGTGTCTCGGAGTGAACCAGACCGATGTTGTTCGCACATGGAGGAGATACAGACAGGAATCGTCGATGACATGCCTCCCTCAGGCCGCCCAAGGGCTACTACTGCAGTGGATGACCTCTACCTAAGGATTATGGCTCGGACGAACCCTGGCAGCAACTCCACCATGTTGAATAATGCTTTCCGTACAGCCACAGGACGTCGTGTTACGACTCAAACTGTGCGCAGTATGCTGCATGATGCGCAACTTCACTCCTGACGTCCATGGCGGGGTCCATCTTTGTAACCACGACACCATGCAGGGCGCTACAGATGAGCCCAACAACATGCCGAATGGACCGCTCAGGATTGACATCACGTTCTCTTTACCGATGAATGTTCCATATGCGTTAACCAGACAATCGGCAGAGACGTGTTTTTTAGGCAGCCCGGTCTGGCTGAACTCCTTAGACACAATGTCCAGCGAGTGTAGCAGTGTGGAGGTTCCCTGATGCTTTGCGTTGGTATTATGTGGGGATGACGTACGCTGCTGGTGGTCGTGGAAGGAGCCGTGACGGCTGTACGATACGTGAATGCCATCCTCCGACCGATAGCGCAACCATGTCGGCGGCATATTGGCAAGGCATTCATGTACGACATTTCACGCTGCCATCGTGCACATCTTGTGAATGACTTCCTACAGGGTAACGACATCGCTCGACTAGAGTGGCCAGCATGTTCTCCAGACATTAACCTTATCGAACATGCCTGGCATAGATTGAAAAGGGCTGTTTATGGACGACGCGACGCACCAACCACTCTGAGGGATCTACGCCGAATCACCATTGAAGAGTGTGACAATCTGGACCAACAGTGCCTTGATGAACTTGTGAATTGTATGCCACGACGACTACAGGGATGCATCAATGCAAGAGGACGTACTGGTGGGTATTAGAGGTACCGGTGTGTATAGCAATCTGGACCACCAACTCTGATGGTCTCGCTGTATGGTGGTACAACAAGGAATGTGTGATCTTCATGAGGAACAAAAAGGGCGATAATGATGTTTATGTTGATCACTATTCCAGTTTTCTGTACAGGTTCCGGAACTCTCGGAACCGTGAGACGCAAAACTTTTTTGTTGTGTGTATAACTGGCGATCAAAAAGTTTCCGTTCGAGGAGCACACTATTCCCTTGCCTACATGTCAATTCTAACATAGCCGCATTGAAGTCGCGCTGGGTTGCATATACGCTGCAGCAACGCCCTTTTTAATCTCCCCTTTTATAAATATGAAAGTAATTTTGAAAAGAAGATAAAATTTCCTATTCGTTTGTTCATTTGAACTGTTCAGATATTCTGTAAGTCAATGGAGGTGCAATTGTCTGATCACTGCGACAACAATGATGCAATGGGAATGAACGCAGTTATCTAAAAGATAGCAGCACTTCAGAGACAGCAGATGTTATTGTTATAAATGTCATCCATGATGAACTCTGGTTGGAAACTGCGACGGTTTACGACACAAAAGTCGACTTAAACAGTTATCTGTGTCAATTTTTATTTTTATTTTCTCTCACGACACGTTTCCTCGATGTAGCCAACTATCTGCTTCGAATTTCATTTTCCTGTTGATTAGGTCATATTTCTGACGACCCTCAGGGTTATTTCTGCTGGAACATGCTGTAAATAGCTCTATCATTGATTAAACTCTGTAATTCCAACATCATAATAGCAAAACAGGGAACTGGCTACATCCAGCAAACAAGTATATAAGGTAACCCCTGATCCACCTGAAGATGGGGGTACAATCCCTCATCAACGAGTCTTGGGAGAAAATAAAAAATGTCTGACACTGATAATTGTTGTGTTATTATTATCTTAAGGACTGCATTATTTAGCCCTCCTGGTACTGAAGCATCAATGTCCGGCAGGGTAGGAGTATTCTGTTGCTATTGGTTTTCTAAACTGCCTGCTGGTTTCTATTGCATTTTTATTAACGCGGAAGAACATGCACAGGTCACATAAACAGTAAATAAGGGCAATAGGAGTTATCCAGTAAATGATGATGATGATGATAAGGTCCCACACTCCGAGGAACGTAGGGGACTATGCGCCGACTAGGCAAGGTCCTAGGGGAGGTGGTTTGCCATTGCCTTCCTCCGACCGGAATGGGGATGAATGATGACGATGATGAAGACGACACAACACCCAGTCATCTCGAGGCGAGGAAAATACCTGACCCCGCCGGGAATTGAACCCGGGACCCCAACGAGTGAAGCGAGAACGCTACTGCAAGACCACGAGCTGCGGACAGTCCAATAAATAACTGACCCATATCATTAACGATGATATGCAGCACGCTTTAATGTCTGGAAAGGTAGGCTATATTGTGTTGCTATTAGTTTTCGAAACTGCCTACTGGTTAGTATTGCATTTTTATTAACTGAAAGAACTTGCACAGGTCACACCAATATTCAAGAAGGCAATAGGAGTAATACAGTAAATAACGGATTTTGGAACATATATTGTGGTCGAGCATTATGAATTACTTCGAAGGGGACGGTCTACTGACACACAGTCAAAATGGATTTAGAAAACATCTTTCTTGTGAGAAACAACTTGCTCTTTACTTACACCAAGCGTTGAGCGCTATCGACAAGTGATTTCACATTGATTCCGTATTCCTAGGGCCGGCCGTGGTGGCCGAGCGGTTCTAGGCGCTTTAGTCTGGAACCGCGCGACCGTTACGGTCGCAGGTTCGAATCCTGCCTCGGGCACGGATGTGTGTGATGTCCTTAGGTTAGTTAGGTTTAAGTAGTTCTAAGTTCTAGGGGACTGATGACCTCAGATGTTAAGTCCCATAGTTCTCAGATCCATTTGAACCGTATTCCTAGATTTCCAGTTGGCTTTTGACATGTACCTCACAAGCGGCTTGTAGTGAAATTGCGTGTTTATGGAGTATCGTCTCAGTTATGCGTCTGGATTCGTGATTTACTGTCAGAAAGGTCACGGTTAGTAGTAACTGATGGAAACTCATCTAGAAAAACAGAAGTGATTCCTGGTGTTCCTCAAGATAGTGTTATAGACCCTCTGCTGCTCCTTACCTATTTCAACGATTTAGAAGACAATCTAAGCAGTTGTCTGAGGTTGTTTGCAGGTGATTGTGTCGTTTATCGTCTAGTAAAGTCACCAGAAGATCAAAACCAATTGCAAAAGATTTAGATAAGATATCTGCATGATGCGAAGATTGGCAAATGATCTTAAATAATGCAAAGTCAATCAGTCAAATAGAAAGGCCTTAAATTAACCTAAATACCTAGTAATTACACCTACCAACAAGTTAAATTGGAAAGAACAGATAGTAAAAGTCCTGGGGAAGTGGAACCAAATAATGCGTTTTGTTGGTAGAACACTTAGAAGATGCAAACAGATTTACTAAAGAGACAGCCTGCACTAGCGTTGAGTGGGGTTCTTACCAGATAGAATTAACTGAGTCCATTGAGGAAGCTCAAAGAAGGTACCACGTTCTATACTATCGAGAAATAGGGGAGAGTGCGTCACAGACATGATACAGAGTTTTCGTAGACATCTTTAAAACAAAGGCGTTTTTCGTTGCAGTGGGATCATCTCACGAAGTATCGAACACCAACTTTCTCCTCCGAATGAGAAACTACACTCCTGGAAATGGAAAAAAGAACACATTGACACCGGTGTGTCAGACCCACCATACTTGCTCCGGACACTGCGAGAGGGCTGTACAAGCAATGATCACACGCACGGCACAGCGGACACACCAGGAACCGCGGTGTTGGCCGTCGAATGGCGCTAGCTGCGCAGCATTTGTGCACCACCGCCGTCAGTGTCAGCCAGTTTACCGTGGCATACGGAGCTCCATCGCAGTCTTTAACACTGGTAGCATGCCGCGACAGCGTGGACGTGAACCGTATGTGCAGTTGACGGACTTTGAGCGAGGGCGTATAGTGGGCATGTTGGAGGCCGGGTGGACGTACCGCCGAATTGCTCAACACGTGGGGCGTGAGGTCTCCACAGTACATCGATGTTGTCGCCAGTGGTCGGCGGAAGGTGCACGTGCCCGTCGACCTGGGACCGGACCGCAGCGACGCACGGATGCACGCCAAGACCGTAGGATCCTACGCAGTGCCGTAGGGGACCGCACCGCCACTTCCCAGCAAATTAGGGACACTGTTGCTCCTGGGGTATCGGCGAGGACGATTCGCAACCGTCTCCATGAAGCTGGGCTACGGTCCCGCACACCGTTAGGCCGTCTTCCGCTCACGCCCCAACATCGTGCAGCCCGCCTCCAGTGGTGTCGCGACAGGCGTGAATGGAGGGACGAATGGAGACGTGTCGTCTTCAGCGATGAGAGTCGCTTCTGCCTTGGTGCCAATGATGGTCGTATGCGTGTTTGGCGCCGTGCAGGTGAGCGCCACAATCAGGACTGCATACGACCGAGGCACACAGGGCCAACACCCGGCATCATGGTGTGGGGAGCGATCTCCTACACTGGCCGTACACCACTGGTGATCGTCGAGGGGACACTGAATAGTGCACGGTACATCCAAACCGTCATCGAACCCATCGTTCTACCATTCCTAGACCGGCAAGGGAACTTGCTGTTCCAACAGGAAAATGCACGTCCGCATGTATCCCGTGCCACCCAACGTGCTCTAGAAGGTGTAAGTCAACTACCCTGGCCAGCAAGATCTCCGGATCTGTCCCCCATTGAGCATGTTTGGGACTGGATGAAGCGTCGTCTCACGCGGTCTGCACGTCCAGCACGAACGCTGGTCCAACTGAGGCGCCAGGTGGAAATGGCATGGCAAGCCGTTCCACAGGACAACATCCAGCATCTCTACGATCGTCTCCATGGGAGAATAGCAGCCTGCATTGCTGCGAAAGGTGGATATACACTGTACTAGTGCCGACATTGTGCATGCTCTGTTGCCTGTGTCTATGTGCCTGTGGTTCTGTCAGTGTGATCATGTGATGTATCTGACCCCAGGAATGTGTCAATAAAGTTTCCCCTTCCTGGGACAATGAATTCACGGTGTTCTTATTTCAATTTCCAGGAGTGTATTTTGCTGACACCAGCCTACATACCGAGGAAAGATCACCGTAATAAAATGAGGTAGATGAGAGCTCGCACTGAAAGATACAGGTGTTCGTTTTTTCCGCTCGCTTTTCGAGAGTGGAGCAATGGAGAATTAGTGTGAAGGTGGTTCGATAAGCCCTTTGCCAGGCACTTAAGTGTGATTTGTAGATTAGCCATCTAGATGTACTTTAGATGCAGATACATATATAAAGATATCAAACAAAGTGTTGAAGATATGTTGAAATGTATTACACCTTCAGTCAGATTGTCTACAGTTTAAATTTATTTTCCATTGTGGCTTTTGACACGGTCTTTAAACGCCGGTATCGAAATATTTAGAGTGGAACCACCATGATCTGACAGTCAATTACTATTTCATGTCACAATGTTCCCTCTCACCTGGAGAACAATCGATGGAGATATTACCTCTAACTATACTAACATGTTCATGGGCGATATTTGCAAAGACCTCAGTCTTCAGCAGGTTGTACGACACAAGCATATCCATTAACTTCCTGTTTTATGGAGAACCAGTCAAAAATTTAATGTTGAAATGGTTAAATGGTTCAAATGGCTCTGAGCACTATGGGACTTAACATCTATGGTCATCAGTCCCCTAGAACTTAGAACTACTTAAACCTAACTAACCTAAGGACATCACACAACACCCAGTCATCAGGAGGCAGCGAAAATCCCTGACCCCGCCGGCAATCGAACCCGGGAACCCGGTCGCCGGAAGCGAGAACGCTACCGCACGACCTCGAGCTGCGGACTTTAATGATGAAAACCCGCACAAAATTATCTTGATATTTAAGGAAATGTTGTACTAAACACGACTATAATTAAATGGTTTTATTAGTAACAAAGAGTGTTACACGTAACTTCCCTATGCAACACAACTGCTGGAGCACTTTCTTTAAACGCCGTAATAGTGTCCCGCTGAGTCGCCGAAGTTTGCGATGTAGCTTCGGGATGCCACCAAACTTCCTCTGTAATGGTGCAAAACCGAAGCGCCTTGAAATGTCACCCGCGGACTCGGCGATGTTGGCGATGTTTCGTTCGATGTCCCACTTGGCTTCTCTCTCTCTCTCTCTCTCCTTATTTTTTTTTTTTTTTTAGTCATTGGTCATACTGCTTCCATGTTGCTCGCCACCAATTCCTCTCCCCGCCTGTGCCTCCAACCTATGTCCTCAATTATTTGCTGGATGTATTCCGATCTTTGTCTTCCTCTACAAGTCCCTCTACAACCAACCAAATTATTCCCTAACGTCTGAAAAGATGTCTTGTCAACCTATCTCTTATTCTGATCATGATTTCCACAGCCGGCCGGTGTGGCCGAGCGATTATAGATGCTTCAGTCCGGAACCGCGATACCGCTACGGCCGCAGGTTCGAATCCTGCCTCGGGCATGGATGTGTGTGAGGTCCTTAGTTAGGTTTAAGTAGTTCTGTTCTAGGGGACTGATGACAAAAATGATTCAAATGGCTCTGAGCACTATGGGACTTAACTGCTGTGGTCATCAGTCCCCTAGAACTTAGAACTACTTAAACCTAACTAACCTAAGGACCTCACACACATCCATGCCCGAGGCAGGATTCGAACCTGCGACCGTAGCGGCCGCGACTGATGACCTCAGATGTTAAGTCCTATAGTGCTCACAACCATTTGAACCATTTTTTGATTTCCACACATCCCTTTCTTCACCGATTCTGCGTAGAACCTCCTCATTCTCCAACTTACCGGTGCACATAATTTTCAACATTCCTGTGTAGCACGACGTCGGACAGGCTGCGATTCTCCTCTGTTCCGGTTTTCCCACAGGCCCCGGTTCAGATTTTAGTTTTTTCGATGTTCTGATTTTTCCTACTGCTCATTACTTTCGTCTTTCTTCGATGTACTCTCAATTCATAATCAGTACTCATTATGGTTAGTAAAGACACTACCCATAGACCACGGATGGCATAAAGCGAGTCTATTAAAACACGTCTTTTCTAGGGGCGTTCATATTCACACATTTCGCGCTTAAAAACAACAGTTTCCGGTTTGATGTACAACAGAACGAGGTCATTGACAAATTTAGCCACTGGTGAATACCTCCCCCCCCCCCTTACGATGCCACGGTTTTGCACCACTACATAAAAGGTTATGGGCACCTTTGAGCAATACTTCAGACTTTTGCGATCCAGTCGGAGACAGTTACGAGATTTCAAAAAGTAAACTTTTAATTGTGATACGCTGTTCAGAAAGTAAGCTCCGATTGATTGCCAAATTGAAACCACAGTGAACATCAGAAATGTTTTACTTGTAACAATTAGCTACACCTTTCAGCTACTTCTCTACGTAGTCGCCGTTCTGACTTAGACTTTTGTCATAGCGTTGTACCAACTTTTCAATAGCCTCATCATAGAAGGCAGCTGCCAGTGCTTTCCGCCAATTCTCCACGCTGGCCTACATCTCGTTGTCTGTGTCAAAATGTTGTCTTCAAAGACAGCGGTTCATGTGACCAGAGATGAAACTCAGGGGGAGACAATTGCGGACTGTATTGTGGGTAATCTCACATTTCCATTTGGAAACGATGCAGGAGCATCTTCATTGCCCCTGTAGAATGCGGCTGAGAATTGTCTTGAAGAAGAAACAGCACGACAGTTATGTAATGTTAGCTGCATAGCTTCAGGCGAAATTTCTCACCAGGCCCTCGTACTTGGCGGCAGACACTATTTTCTAGACATCTTTACGCACTCACTGCGAGCTCAGAAATGAGAAGAGCGACGTGATGCTAACTGGGGTTATACTAGAGACACTACCCAACACATCTGTGCAAAGCTTTATCGGATTTTCATAGTCGTTTCCATTTCGCGACCGATCGGAGCTTACTTTCTGAACGCCCCTCGTAGTAATACAACAAACCAATATCTGGCTTCTTCGGTGGCGAAATAAATTCACGGTTTATGACGATAGTACCAGGAGATGGATTGGGTAATGTTTATTAAGCGAAATATGTCGATTTTAGCCATTCGGAAGTGAACCGTCCGTATAGATCGTTACAAAAGACACGGACAGCAAGGAGTATAACATTCTTTGTTAAATTTAATATAGTTTTCAGTGCCCTATGCTCCGAATAAATTAAAATTTAAATGCTTAGGAGATTACCAGTTACTCTCAATCAGTTTCTAATATGAGTGGTAACCTGGAGGCTGTTCCGTACTGAAAATGTTATGCACCAGTTGTCAAATGTGTAGTATATTAGCCCAACGTGCTTCAGCACTAGATTGTCCCATTATCAAGTGGCGTGGTGAATACATCAAACATTTGACAACTGGTGCGTATTATTAACTGTACTGATTCATGAGACAGTCGTGTGATGGCGTCACAACAGCTAATGTTTGGTGTTGTTTATGGACGTCTAGAGACAGTGTACGCTATGTGATCAAAAGTATCCGGACTCTCCGAAAAACATTTATATTAGGTGCATTGTGCTGCCACCTACTGCCAGGTACCCGATATCAGCGACCTCAGTATTCATTAGACATAGTGAGAGAGCAGAATGGGGAGCTCCGCGGAACTCACGGACTTCGAACGTCGTCAGTTGATTCGGTGTCGCTTATGTCATACCTCTGTACGCGAGATTTCGACACTCCTAAACATCCCTAGGTCCACTGTTTCCGATGTGATAGTGAACTGGAAACGTGAATGGACACGTATAGCCCAAAAGCGTACATGCCGACCTCGTCTGTTGATTGACAGAGACTGCCTACGGTTGAAGAGGGTCGTAATGTGTAATAGGCCGGCATCTATCCACACCATCACACAGGGATTCCAAACTGCATCAGGAGCCATTGCAAGTACTATGAGAGTTAGGCGGGAGGTGAGAAAACTTGGATTTCATGGTCGAGCGGCTGCTCATAAGCCACACATCACGCCGGTAAATGCCAAATAACAGCACGCTTCGTGTAAGGAGCGTAAACATTGGACGATTGAACAGTGGAAAAACGTTGTGCGGAGTGGCGAATCACGGTACACAATTTGGCGATCCGATGGCAGGGTGTGGGTATGGTGAATGCCCGGTGAACGTCATCTACCAACGTGTGTAGTTCCAACCGCAAAATTCGGAGGCTGTGGTGTTATGGTGTGGTCGTATTTTTCATGGAGGGGGCTTGTACCCCTCGTCGTTTTGCATGGCACTATCACAGCACAGGCCTACATTGATGTTTTAAGCATCTTCTTGCTTCCCACTGTTGAAGAGTAATTCGGGGATAGCGACTCCATCTTTCAACACGATCGAGGACCTGTTCATAATGCATGGCCTGGGGCGGAGTGGTTACACGATAATAATATCCCTGTAATGGACTGGCCTGCACAGAGTCCTGACCTGAATACTATAGAACACCTTTGGGATATTTTGGAACGCCGACTTCGTGCCAGGCCTCATCGACCGACATCGATACCTCTCCCCAGTGCAGCACTTCGTGGAGAATGGGTTGCCATTCCACAAGAAACCTTCCAGCACCTGATTCAACATGTGAATGCGAGAGCGGAAGCTGTCATCAAAACTATGGGTGGGGCAAAACCATACTGTATTCTAGCATTACCGATGGAGGGCGCCACGAACTTATAAGCCATTCTCAGCCAGGTACCCGAATACGTTTGATCATATAGTGTATGTATACTGAAATGGGCTCATGCAGTTGGCGTTTAGCACTGTCGTGATCACTCACGAATACAGATGTTTGTTGCCGAATGCTCACCAGCATTTGTAACGTGTAGTCACAGTTCTGTGGTCAGCTCGCAGTTCAAAAAATTGTACAATTGGCTCTGAGCACTATGGGACTTAACTCCTGAGGTCATCAGTCCCCTAGAACTTAGAACTACTTAAACCTAACTAACCTAAGGACATCACACACATTCATGCCCGAGGCAGGATTCGAACCTGCGACCGTAGCGGTCACGTGGTTCCAGACTGTAGCACCTAGAACCGCTCGGACACACCTGCCGGCAAGCAGTTCGATAGGAAGTCTATCTGTAGTGAAACAGCTAAATTTTGGATTATCTAGAGTGACAAATTTTTAAACATTTTCTAAACATATGACTGCCATTATTTTCGTTTACAGACGCAAGTGCTACTCACGTCGTGGAAGTCTCTAAGATAAAGTCATTATCACGAATGTTCCGTCTTGTATAGTTAAAAGTTGGTGAACCATAGCACGATTCTGCGGCTCGGTTGATACCGGTATTATGCATCTCGGAGCAGCTGGCCCAGTTTTTGGTTTGCTTTCTCCTTCATCTGGTGCATTAATCGTCTCGGTGGTCTTCATTGAAATCAGTTGCCTTCACTATTCACTGGGATGATCAACTCTTCCAAGTTATCCTCTTATTGTCAAACTATGTGATCAAAGGACTGCAGGATCGGTGGGAACAAATTCCGGACTATATCTCCTCAGCCACGAATTCTTGAAGAACTGATTTGTTGGTTCGTTTGTCTTTGCATGGTATTTTCAGCAGCCTCCTGTATGTCCACACCTTAAAACTATTAATTATTTTTTGAACCTCTTCAGTTATCTTGTGAGTTTCAGTTCCATTAAGTAAAACTCGAAACAAGAGTTTCCATCATTCCCAATTTAGTAAGTTTGGTTTGGGCTACGTCCTTTCTAGTCACTATCAACTTCGATGCAGCATCCCTACCCAGGAACAATTTTACGCCGTATTTTCTGTGCAGAGTCACCCTCTTTCTTAATAACGGAGACCAAGTAGAAAAGTAGTCAACTTCCACATATCTGATAGTGCCGCTATGTAGAAATTTCTGCTAAAGGTAGATTTCTAGTAGCATATTCCACTGTCCTTTACATCGAACACGGTACAAAGCGTTGTTGTAGTCGAAGAAACAGAGAACTTAGGGGATATTCAACTCTCCACATTTCTCAGTTAGTTGACTGGCGTGCGGAACGTGCTTTCGTGTTTCTTTATTATGCACAAACTCAGCTTCTTTAGGTGCTATTTATTTATCTATGTACGTTGTCTGTTGCTTGTGGGCAACATGTGGAACAGAATAAACCATCGAAGAAGTAAAGGTGTTGGCACACAATGACAACAGTTACAAATAAAAATTGCAATAACTACTTTTGAGAGGTCCTTCTAGTTCATAGATGAATTTTTGGATAGATATCATGTTTGTGTGATTGGTTTGTATTTTTAAAATTCTACTGTAGACTAAAATAAAAATCATCTGACCTAAATGGCCATCATGTGGCCACTTTTACATTGAGAGAGTACATAAGTAATATTTGTAAAACTACTGACAAATTCCACGTCTCTGTGCTTTGCGCCATATACACCTATCAAAAATAGTTTTCCATCACCCTGGTTCCCAGAACTCCTGAAGATAGACGTTTACTGTGGATATTGTCTCACAGACACAGTCACTTTGACTGTTCAACGATGTCACTAAACCCGACCAAAGATGTAAACAACCATGGATGAGAAGCGCGTATCAGACGGAGGAGGTCCGACAGCCGATCATTTCCAGTCGTTCCACCAGGAAGGAGGTACATGGCTCGCGTTGTCTTTAGTTCAACCATGCCTAGAAGGTCAATACCGCTTTTCGATCGCGTCCGCACTGTTACTTTATGACAGGAAGGGCTCTCAACAAGGGAAGTGTCTAGGCGTCTCGGAGTGAACCAAAACGATGTTGATCGGACACGTAGGAGATACAGAGAGACAGGAACTGTCGATGACGTGTCTCGCTCAGGCCGCCCAAGGCTACTACTGCAGTGGATGACCGCTGCCTACGGATTATGGGTCGGAGGAACCCTGACAGCAACGCCACCATGTTGAATAATACTTTACGTGCATTCACAAGACGTCGTGTTACGACTCAAACTGTGCGCAATAAGCTGCATGATTCGCAACTTCACTCCCGACGCCCATTGCGAGGTCCATCTTTGCAACCACGACACAATGCAGGCGCTACAAATTGGCCCAACAACATGCCGAATGGACCGCTCAGGAATGGCCGCACGTTCTCTTCACCGATGAGTGTCGCATATGCGTCCAACCGGACAATCGTCAGAGACGTGTTTGGAGGCAACCCGGTCAGGGTAGACACAATGTCCCAATGTCCAGCGAGTGCAGCAAGCTGGAGGTTCCCTGCAGTTTTCGGATGGCATTATGCAGGGCCGACGTACGCCGCTGGTGGTCATGGAATGCGTAGTAACGGCTGTACGATACTTCAATGCCATTCTCCGACCGATAGTGCAATCATATCGGCAGCATATTGGCGAGGCATACGTCTTCAAGGACGATAATTCGCGCCCCAATCGTGCACATCTTGTGAGTGACTTCCTGCAGGATAACGACATCGCTCAAGTAGAGTGGCCAGCATGTTCACTAGGAATGAAACCTATCGAACATGCCTGGGATGGATTGAAAAAGGGCTGCTTATGGACGACGTGACCCACCAACCACTCTGAGGGATCTACGCCGAATTGCCGTTGAGGAGTGGGACAATCTGGGCCAACAGTGCCTTGATGAACTTGTGGATGCAAGAGGACGTGACACTTGGTATTAGAGGTACCGGCGTGAACAGCAATCTGGACCACCATTTCTGAAGGTCTCGCTGTACCGTGGTACAACATGCAATGTATGGTTTTCATGATGTTTATGTTGATCGCTTTTCGAATTCTTTGTACAGGTTCCGGAACTCGCGCAACCGAGGTGATGCAAAACTTTTTGTGATGTGTGTATATAACACACTGACTATAAAAATAAGGAAATTAAATAAAGTAACTAAGCAAAGTGTACTTTCATTGTAGACAGTAGATCGTTAATTTTACTTCTCAAGAATAGCCCTTGCGCCGTAAGCAAGAAAAATATTTCTTTCGATGAATTAAAGCTGCTTCTCTTTCAAGAATTACCTTTATGCTCCTCTGACAATTACCTGATATTTGTAGCTATTTTTTGCTGCGGCTATTTATTTGCTGTGGCAAATAAAGTAAATTATTTGCTTGTAAAAGGCAAAATATGAGATACACATAGGTTCAGATGGAAAGAATGGAGAGACACCACGAGCAGAAAATGTCATAGGTTTGGTGACGGTGCTCAACACAAAACCACATTGGGACTATCATATCAGATACTGCACCCTAAGTACACCTCAGTGGCATCTGCATTCTCCTCTGGAGCGCGATAGATCGCCGTCCGACAAATTGACGTTCCCTACGCGAATGACAGGCTTTTAGGTGTTATCCTGGATTCAGTGGCGCGCCCGATAACATGAGAGGATGCGTTCCATGGTATCGGGGAACGAGAGAACAGATACCGATTTGCCTCCACGTGCTAACAAAAACTGGGCCATTTCTGCAGCAAAGCTGTCAGTAGTATTTCGGACTAAAGCACGGTTTCACTTTCCGCTTTTGTTTTTGAAATGCAGTGGAGAGAAATACGATATTCCTTTATTATTACTGTCTCCCTTACTTATGAGTGCTGAAACCGGAGCATAGTGAACCACATTTACTGTGCTACATCAAGTGCAATTTCATACCAGCCAAGAAAATTTCACACAGTGTTAACTTCGTTATATTTTCTTCTCTAGTTTATGTGTATCTCCCTTGAACTTCTTCCAGACAACTGTTAATTACCTTTCCACCTAATTCGATGTCTATGTATAATAAACGAGAGCATGGAACCAAGTTCCCAGTCTAGACAGAGCTAGACTTACCTTTTAAATCAGAAGTGCCCCTTTAACTCTGAGCTCATCATCAGCCATATTTTTTTTCCAAGTTGTAATGCAGTTCTAGAGTGTTGGTAACAAATATGTACACATGACTACGATAGTATTTCTTTTTTGGGCTCAAAAAGCTTCCAGACACAATTTGTTTTCAGCTGTGAGATTAATAACAAGCAAAAAGTGCCTTTCTGAAAATTAGAGTGGCTGTTTCGTAAATTATTACCCTTCACGTTTTCAACTGCTTTGCTCTTCTGTGGATAGTCACATCATCCTTATAAAACATTTTATTCATTTCACCAACAGGATCTATTCCCATACATGTTTTTCTCAGTTGGTCATCAAAACTTACCTAATATTCATTCGTTATTAGTTTCTTCTTTACCAAAATAATGCAACTATAGATTTAAGAATAATGACAATAATATTTTAACGCAGGATTTTGCTTTCTTTCTATTTTCCAATACATTGCATTAACCTGTTTCTTGTGTCCAGAGTATTATCCATAAAAACAAATCGGTCCAGGAAATCATTGGAATCTTTTTAAAACAACCAAAACATGTTTGGAAGATATCGTGCAAAATTTTACCGTAACCAATTCCTCATACAAGGCACCCAATCATCAATTTTATGGAATGCTTATGGTGACACTATCTCATATCCATTTAATCATCTGATCATTCAGTATCAGACTGTGCCCTTCTTAACGTTCTACCTTTCGTTGCGGTTTAGAGATGTCCTTCTCACAGTTCATTAAAAATAAGCAATCATTTATTAACCTTGGAAAACGAAAGTCCACGCATCTTAGAAAGAGCTCACGTGTTAAAAAGCAATTTTGGAACAATTTCTACTGGCGATTAAATGTACAAAGGAGAGCGCTTGTGCTGAGTATATCGGTATATGGGTTTCAAAGAAACAACCATAACCTAACCACTTTAACCAGCTTTCTAAACGAAACTAGACCAATCGGCCATCAAATTATTGTACTTCTCAACATGCACGAAAGTGATATAATCTGAATTCTACTGATATATCTGCCGCGCTACTGCCAAGACGAGAACTTTGCTTTGAATGGATAGTACGCATAGAACTGCGTAAACAGTTTGAGTATACTATTTGAGATTCTGAGGGGAGGGAGTTTTTGCATAGTTCACACAAGTCATACTGACGCAATGCTTTGGCACAAATCACTTTCAACTATGTATCCACGTGAAGACTGTGTATGCCTATCGGCTGACGTCTTAGTGCTCCACACAAGTAAAATATTTGGAAAGGTTCATGTGAAGACGCTAGTGACAGGCATCAACGAGCGTTATATCTTTGTAATTCGTTGAAGAGTTAGGGAAGGTCTTCGAAAAATTACAGTCAAAATCCTACAATATAACTTTAGATAAAATTTAAGATATTATCTAAACACAATAAATTCATATACTGTGTCCCTTAAGTTCACGAGATCCCAGTTCGAGCACGTGCAGCCTCGTTCTGGGAGAAAACTCACCGGTATAAAAACAAGTCACACTTTTAACATGGCACACTGGTCACTTCCGAGCGCTGTGAATGGGATAGGACTGGTGCCAAGGGGTCACAGTAACAGCCACAGCTCACCTAAATCATGGCAGTGGAGAAATGTGTATGTGCCAGTCGGTTCTTCGGAATCAATGCAACGAGATGGTTCGACGTGGAGACGTAACTGAATAGTGCATCAAGGTGCTCGACTTGGTTTATCAACGCGGACTGTTGAACGTGCGTATAAGAAATGTTGTTCCACTCGCAGCCATTGGACATGACGTAATATCAGTGTGACGAGAGCCATATCGTGCCAACAACAGTTTGAAATCTGATGGTAATTGATTACAGAGATAATCACTCAAAATCACATGTATTTTTTGATCGCTAACTCGGATTCAACAGTAAAGTTACTTTCAGAAGCCAATATTACTTCTTAACCGATGTCTGCGTCAGAGCACGATAGGAGTGAGCATGTCAAGCTTCCCTCTAGAGTCCTATAGTAGGCGGCTTGACGAGCATCTCCCTCCTATAAAGGGTTTGATGCAACCGTCGGCTAAGAAGTAATACTGGCTTTTGAAAATTACTTAAGTATCGAAACCAGTCTAATTAAAAGACAAAATGTATGTACGAGAGCTGTTCAATAACGTGGGATCTTTTTGCGGGCATAACTTCTGATAAGTTTTGATACCTTGGTGTCTCAGAATGTGTCCTAACAACCAATTCCTTCTTTTGGTCAAGCTGTGCCATAACTTCCTCGTCTCCCCAATACTATTCACTACTGCCTCATTAGTTACGCGATTTACCCACCGAATCTTCAGCGTTCTTCAGCAGCATCAAATTTCCAAAGCTTCTTTTTCCCTTCTTGTCTAAGCTTTTATCGTCCACGAATCACTTCTGTATAAGGTTATACTCCAGATAAATGCCTTCAGATAAGACTTCCTACCACTTAAATTTATATTCGATATTAACATATTTCTCTTCTTCATCAATTCATTTCTTGCCATTTTCAATGTATTTTTATATTCTGTCTATTTCAGCCCTCACGACATATTTTTCTGCCCAAATTGTAGAAATCATCTACTGCTTTTAGTGTCTCGTTTCTTAATCTGATTCCCTCAGCATCGTCCAATTGAGTCGACTACGTTCCATTACACTTGTTTTGCTTTTGTTCACGTTCATCTTACGAGGTGTATTCGAAACGTAAGGTCCAATCGGGCGCAAAATGGAAACCACAGCGAAAAACCGAAGAAGCTTTGCACAGATATGTTGGGCAGTGTCTCTAGTTTGCCAGTCAATAGCGTCACGTCGCTCTTTTAAGTGTGAGCGCACAGTGAGCATGTAAATATTCTAGAAAATAGCGTCTCCCACCAAGAATGAGATCCTGGTGAGGGCTTCCGTCTGACGTCGTACAGCCCACACAATATAACTGTCATACCTTTCGTCTTCATGACAATTCTCGGCCACACTCTGCAGGGGCCATGAAGATGTTCCTGCAGCGATTTCGATGGGAGGTGTTTCACCACCCACAATACAGCCCTTAATTGGCTCCCCCTGAGTTTCAGCTCTGCTTAAATGAACCGCTGGCTATGAAGACAGTGTTTTGGCAAAGACAGTGGGCTGTAGAGCAGCGTGGAGAATTGGCGGAAAGCACAGGCTTCTGCCATCTATGACGGCGGTACTGTAACGTCTGTACAACGCTACGACAAATGTCTTAGGTCAGAGCGGCGACTATGTAGAGAGGTAGCTAGAAGAGGTATCTAACTGTTGCAAATAAGACGTTTCTGATTTATACAGTGGTTTTCATTTCGCGACAGATCGGACCTTACATTCCGCATAGAATATGTATATTCTTTTTTCAAAACACTGTCGATTCCATTCAACTGCACTTACACTCCCTTTCATGTCGCTGACAAAACAACAGAGTCATCGGCATACCTCTAGTTTTCCCTTCTCCCAATTTTTCTTTGGTTTTCCCTTACGTTTGCTCAGTGTAAAGTTTGAACAACATCGGACATATGCTGCAACCGTGTCTCATTCCCTTCTCAGCCACTGCTTCCCTTTCATACACCTCGACTCTTGAAGCAGTTGTCTGTTTTCTGTACAAGCTGCAAATACCCTCTCGCTCCCTGCACTTTAGCCCTGTTACCTTCAGAATTTCAAAGTGTATATTCCAGTCGACATTGTCAAAAGTTTACTCTAAATCTACGGATGCTATAAACCTAAGTTCCACTTTCTTTAAACGATCTTTAAGAGAAATTGAGAGTATTTCCTGGCGTGCTCCATTTGTCCAGAACCCAAACTGATCTACCCCGAGATCGGCTTCCATCAGTTTTTCCATTCTTCTTCTGTAAAGAATTCGTGTTATTATTTGCATCAATGGGACATTAAACTGATAGTTCGGTAACATCATCATCTGTCAGCAGCTGATTTCTTTTGAATTGGAAGTATCTGAATAATTTATTTTATCTCGTCATATTTTTACCTATCGGAAATGCCAACGTAATTTCACCAAACAGTAGAGGCGCTAAATGACCTCGGAAAAAATACGGCTGTAGTTTCCCCTTGCTGTCACCCACTCGCAGTACCAGCTAGGTTGTGTTGGCTGATGTCACAAGGTTAGATCAGTCAGTCATCCACTGTTAACCCCACAGTTACGGAAAAGGCTGCTCCTTCTCTTCACGTACGTTGTCTGGTCTCTAAGCAGATACCCCTCCTTTGTGGTTGCACCTATGTACTGCTATTTACAGGGTGGTCGGAAATAGTCTGTAAAGCTGTGTTGCAGTGTACGTTGTGCTGAGAAATAAATGTTTGAAAAAAATTCGATGCATTGCACCGTTTCCGATTTAATTAGCATTGGAATTTGCCAACGGGGGTGTTACACGCGCAATTTACCCGGTCCGCCAAATACCTTTAGTGTCAGTTGTTCTAATAGCGTTGACGACAGAGCACGAGACTGGCCAGACTTTGACTTGGGTTCGATCTTCACAATTGTCTCATGTCCACTTTCCGTATTGCTCCCTTGTTCGGTTTTAGAAAACGAAACGAAGTATATTGTTTGCGGATAGCTTGAAGGCCGGCCGGAGTGGCCGTGCGGCTCTCGGCGCTACAGTATGGAACCGAGCGACTGCTCCGGTCGCAGGTTCGAATCCTGCCTCGGGCATGGATGTGTGTGATGTCTTTAGTTTAGTTAGGTTTAATTAGTTCTAAGTTCTAGGCTATTGATGACCTCAGAAGTTAAGTCGCATAGTGCCCAGAGCCATTTGAACCATTTGACAGCTTGAATTTGAGCGCGCAACGACCTGATCTGATAATTTCAACGCTAATTAACTCGAAAACGGTGTATAGTATCGAATTTCTTTCTTAATTATTATCTATCAGCACAATCTATTCTTCGAAGCGCTTACAAGCTTTTCAAACTGTTGAGTGTATTCTTCTGGAGAGCTAGAAGCTATCAGTGCACCAGACTGTTTCTGGCCACTTTGTATATCGGTGAGGCAAGCAAGCTACCCCACCACGGCAAAGTCCTTGGATCATGGGGGGAGAGGGGATGGGGAGGGGATTTAATCTTATGATTACCTTAATGCGTAACGAACACGCCGTGTTAGTTTCGTTGTTGGCACTCCACGGATGTGTGAGGTGGACAGTCCGAGACGTATTCAGTACTGCTTGCCGCAACAATGGAGGTGAGGCGCGAAGAGCAATATACTGCTTTGAAATTCGGATTACGTCTCAACGAATCTTCATCTGAGGCCTATTCAGTATTACAGGAGGCCTGCGGAGAGTCTGTTCAGCATACCTCGAAGCCGGTTCAAATTTCTTGAGATGGGAAGCAATTAATTTCAAATCAAGTCGGACTCGGCGCTCCAGTTACTTTATGGAAGAAAACATCAGCACTGCTGCTGTCATTGTGTCAGAGGATCGACGAATAACCTTAGGAACAGTTTATGAATCCATTGAGTGCCATCTAAAAGCTGGTGACAGAAAAGGTTCGTATGAGACGTGTTCATTCCCGAATGAAAGAATATTTGCGTTTAGATCTGCGTGCAGTTGTAGTTTATATTGGAGAAAGATCCAGAGCTTCTTTCAGAGTTAATCTCTGCTGCTCGAAGTTGAATATATCATTCTCATCCTGAGAGAAAAGAGCACATCTCACCGATTTTCCTTCCTCTGGGGAAGTTACTGTCCTCTCACTTTTTGATATTCATGGAATAGTTTACACGTTTTACCTGCACCTACTCTAACAAGTGGAGAATTTTACAGGGATGTCCTGAAAACTTCTCAAGTCCGTGTCAGGCTCAATAGGGCACGTACTCGTGCAGCAGACCGGATGCTGCATCACGATAAAGCAGGACCGCATACTGCAAATTTTCTTGCTTAATATCTTGCTAAAAATCAATAAGAAGTGCACCCACCCCTCACCCTCTATATGGTTCTGTTTTTACCCATGTAACGTATTTTTTTTTCTTGTAAGTCGCCAGTTTTCTGACTTGTCTGATGCTGTCTGCCACGAATTCCTCTCCTGCGCCAACGCCATCCCATATTAGAACTTGGGCGCTACGTCGTGAATTATTTGCTAGATCTGCTCCAGTTTCTGTGTTCCGCTACAGCTTTTGACCTCTACAGATGCCTCTACTAGCACGGAATGAAGTGCTTCCAGAGAAATTAATTGCTAACTTTTTATATTTATGTGTGTCACAAAGTCCTGAGGAAAGAGAGAGCTGCCGGCCGATGTGGCCGAGCGGTTCTAGGCGTTTCAGTCCGGAACCGCGCGACCGCTACGGTCACAGGTTCGAATCCTGCCTCGGGCATGGATGCGTGTGATGTCCTTAGGTTAGTTAGGTTTAAGTAGTTCTAAGTTCTAGGGGATTGATGACCTCAGATATTAAGTCCCAT
Source organism: Schistocerca nitens (assembly GCF_023898315.1). NCBI lineage: Eukaryota > Metazoa > Arthropoda > Insecta > Orthoptera > Acrididae > Schistocerca > Schistocerca nitens. The sequence goes on from NC_064617.1 coordinate 653,315,952, forward strand.
AGTGCTCAGAGCCATTTGAACCAAAGATGGAGCTCGAAGACGCAGGCTGCACTTTGAAACGATAGAGAACTAACGACAAATCGCTTATGGAGCTCGATCGTTGTGTTACCAGCAAGTCGCTTCCAACTAATATGGCCAAAAAAATTTTCTTCACAAGGTTAAAAGAGGAGAACTGAAAGTCTCATCATATCAGGAAATAAAACAATTTATTGAAATGTACCGTCCAATTTTTATCGGTAAAAGGGTTGCAGGTAACACGCTGGCATAATGTCGCTGTCAAGAGGGAAGAAGGAAACAAACTCATCTCGCTTGTAGCAGAGATAACATGATTATAAACCTGTAGCACAGAGATAAATATGATGCCAGTAGTCTAGGGATATGGTTTTTACAAAAACTTTATTCAAGTATAGTTTTCTACTGCTCATTTTTCGTAGCTGTTATAACTCCAGAAACACTTTAATCGGGCACAAGAGCCTATTTTCTTGGTTTCATGACATGATGCTTTGTAAGGGTTATTCCTTGTTGTCTCAACAGATGTCCATCATCCTGTTCTTTCTTGTCAGTGCTGCCCATGTGTTACTTTCTTCAATGATTCTGCGGAGAAACTCCTTATTCTTTCACTGTGCACCTAATTATGAAGGTTCTTCTGTAGCACCGCATCTAAAACGCTACGATACTGATCTGTTCCGGTTTTCCCACAGCCCATGATTCACAACGATACAATACTCCAAACGCACATTGTCAGAAATTCTTCGTGAAATTAAGGCCCAGCAGATATCTGCTCTTATTCAGAATTGCCGCCGCATCCTTCACTACTGCTTCGGATGACGCAACATTTCTCCCACGAAGGTGTCATTTCAGATTAGTTAATAGCCGTGGTCTAAGCGTAGCGTCTTTGATAAGTAATCAAAACGTCCTTGACCCGGTTTCGCACTATTGCTTAAATTTTGAATCAAAATCATCATCAATAATGGTGGAAGACTTCCAGCATAAGAAATCGCTCTCTTTCTGCCAACGGTCTTGTCAAAGAGGGCGGAGGAGCGGACAGAGGTTCAGGTCACTCTTTTGCACTTACCGAGGCCTTGAGGTTCCAGAAGGCAAAAGAAATCACTACATTAAAGATATGCCGTCCATGACGGTTCAGGTATAAGTGTCGACGTCGCCAGGGTATAGTATATGGGGGATATTGAGCGGTAAATTTAGTAATTAAAGGAAGATTAAAATCTAATAACCGGGGGGATTGGAACGCATATATAGGGACGGGAATGGAAGAAATTGTTACGGGGTGACGTGGGCAGTACAGTAGGAATGACAGAGGTGAAAGACTAATAGAGTTCTGTAATAAATTTCATATGATAATAGCGAATACTCTGTTTAAGTATCACAACGGGAGGAGGTATACTCGGAAAAGACCCGCCGTTGCGGGGAGATACCAACTGGATTACATCATGGTCAGGCAGTGATCTCCAAATCAGACATTGGATTGCAAGACATACGCCAGAGCAGATACAGAAACAGATCACAATTTAATAATGATGAATAGTTGACTGAACCTTAAGAGAACTATCCGAAAGGACCAATGTGGAAGGAAGTAGGATACTGAAGTGCTGAGGAATGATGAGACATATTTGAAGGTCACTAAGGGTGCAGATCTGCGGTAAGGAATACCAATGCAGGCATTTCATTTGAACAGGAGTGGACATCTCTGTAAAGGACAATCATCGGTGTTGATCAAGCATAGATAAAGGGGAGAAACTTTGGGTATCAGAAGGCAAAAGAAGGACTTACAAAAATGATGAGGGGAAGAGAGATGTACAGCTATATAAAACACTTAGAAATAAATTAAATGTGTTGTGCAGGGATGCCATGGCTAAACGGCTGCAGGAAAAGGGTGAAGAAATAGGAAAAGAAATTATCTCTGGAAAGACTGAAATTAAAAACAAGGGTGATAAAATTAAGGAGTGTAACGGGAATTCCTCTGTTAAACGCAGAGGTGAAAGCGGATAGATGGAAAGAAGACAATGAATATCTCTGTGACGGAGAGGACTTGTCTTACGACATGATAGAAGAAGAGATTGGAGTGGATATGGAAGACATAAGGGACTCAGTGCTAAAACCAGAATTTATAAGAGCTCTGGAAAACTTGAGATCAAATGAAACTGAATTCGTAAAATTTTTGGAGGAAGTGGCAGCCGAACGCGTATTGAAGACAGTGTGTAAAATGTATGACACTGGCGACGTAGCGTCAGATATTCGTGGAAATATCCGTCACACAATAGCACAAAAAACTTAACAAACTACTATCACGACTATCACGTACGGTTCAGGGTAGGTAAAGGGCACTAGAGCGGCAGATATGACATTGCACTTGATAATAGAAGCAAGACGGACGAAAGAACAAGGCACTCTCAAAGGATTCTTAGACCCAGAAAAAGCATTCGACAATGAAAAATGGGGTAAGATGTTGGAAACTCTGTGAAAAATTGGAGCAAGCGACAGAGAAAAAAAGGTAATATACAGCACGTACAAGAACCAAGAAGGCTGCATGACCAAGAACAAAGTGCTTTGAATAAAAATGCTGTAAGACTGGGGAGAATCATTTCGCCCCTATTGTTCAATCTATATACATCGAAGAAACTAAGACGGAAATAAAAGGAAGGTTAAAGGGTGGGGTTAAAACTCATACCGAAGGGGTATTAATGATAAAATTCCCTGATGACATTGCTGTTCTCTGTGTAAATGAAAAGTAATTACACGATCTACTGATGGACCGAATAGTTTAATGAATACAGAATATGGACTGAGGGACAACCGAAAGAAGACCAAAGAAATGAAAAGCAACACAAATAAGAGAAACGAAAAATTAAAAATCAATATTGATGATCACGAAATAGACGAAGTTAAGGAATCGCGCTACTTAGGAAGCAAAATAACACTTGACAGACAAAGCAAAGAGGACACAAAAAGCAGATTGGTATAAATGGTGCGACGAGTGCATCACAAACAAACAAGACTATTTTGAGAAGAGTCATGAGTAAGTGTTTGTTGTCAAACAAAGTATGATAATGATTCGACTGCGCTAGTGCATTAGTCATATTCTGCCGAGAGCAGTTTCTACAGTCAAATAGTGTGTTCACTGACGCTCTAGGCCAAAAATATGATAAATATGAACCGCCAGCAATTGCTGTTAAGTCTAGGTCCATTTCAATCAATTTGTGGGCGTGTACTGCGGAGGGAAGAGCAACTGATGGACGTTCCTAATCGAGTAAACGGCCGTTGTTCGTAGCGCCACTTAAAACTGTATGTCCTGAACGGAACAGAAACGGGTCCATTAACTGAATGGAGCCGTCTAGTGTGACCTAACGAGTCGTGGAATCTCGTAGTTTCTAATGATCCAGGGAGACAGATAACACCGACGGCGTTTAACGCGCGATGTATGGAGGTTGGTTGTAGTTTAGATCAGAGATGGTTCTGCGAAATTTTTGGTGTGTTTTTCGCATCGCGACTTTGGTTCACTCTTCCAAGTTACGATGAAAAAATATAAGGATGTTTATTACCAAATTCTAGGTGCCCAAGTGTAGTCCTTTTTCTGCATCGTCACAATGGGTATGATGTGGGCACACAAATCTCCCAAAAGGCAAGCAGCCCTGTTCACATGGTTGCGTGCATGCGATCCTCGTTTGAAGAACACTTAGGTATATTATCGAACATCAACTAGCCCCTTAAAATACACAATTCCAATGCCACAGAATTGGTTTAAATAGCGGTTGAAGCGAAACATTCAATATGCCTACACTTTGGTTAAACCATTGGATCGTTTCATCAGTTATCAGAGTGATCTGATTTACCTAAAGAAACCGTCCTGTTATGAATCTTAGAGTCAATGCTGTACGATATTATTGTCATGTCTTACGGGGAACACTATTTCTCTGATTCCTTAATTATTTGTTTTGAAATTAATTATAACTTTCCAGATCGCAAGGCACGTTTATTAAAAGGTGGACAATGTTTGAACATGGAGCAAGAACCGCTGAATGACGATAGTAAGCCATCCCAAATATGGTTGTAGGTCTCAAGATGTTAATGTGATGATCAATTTTAATAAATTTGCCTTGCGATCTGCGCTGTTATAATTGATTTCTAATATCATACTGTTATCGTTAACTTCTCCAATAGTATTTTCAAAAGAACTTTCTTACATTAGTTTAATACGCCTATTTTCGCAAGCTTCTTAGACACAAAATTCCCACGACATTTTACTATCAGATTACGTAGCAAGAACGTATCACGACATGTTTTTTCATAGTGGCGTAGGTCTGGACGACATTGACCATTGTGCGCAAATAAATACACGTAACGTACAAGGAAATTGATGGAGCCAGAGGATTACAATGCAAATTGAATGATTTATTCAGCTCCGATGATTTGACCGGACAGATTGGTAGGTACAGTGATGCACAAAGAATAAAAATTCTCTTTCCACATTCGTTGTCTGCCAATAGGGAGAGCTGATTCAGTAGTCACGCAAAGACTGTCACTTGTTGACCACATCAACTGTGACACGTGACTGTACGTTTCTATATGATTGTTTCTTTAGAGTGTAAATATGAGGTATTCCAAAGGCTAAAATGCTTTTTTACCTTGTAATCTGGAACGTTCGCTGGATCGTTTCAGTCAAAATTTATATTTACAGCTGGAGTAGAGGCATTTTGTAGGTATCGATAGGATTTTCTCTAAATAAACGTATACTTTTCACCAAATTTTATTTATATTCCTATGGTTTAACATAGGCAGTTCAAACACAGCTTTGGTACGGCACCTAACTGTATTCCTGCAGCAGATGGCTGACGGCTGTAGAAAGAGTTCTAACTAAAATTAAATCGCGTGTATCGAATCTTCGAAAGGCGTAAGAACAGGACAACGCGAAATCTATGTAATTTCGACTACTCTGAAGTAGCCCGTGATTATTAGATTATCATCTCTCTATGAGTACTGACTTTCACATTAAGTATTCTAGTATACTTGCTCTCTCTCTTCGTCGCCATGAATACCTGAACAGTCGGCCTCTGTGACCGAGCGGTTCTAGGCGCTTCAGTCTGGAACCGCGCGACCGCTTCGGTCGCAGGTTCGAAACCCGCCTCGGGCACGGACGTGTGTGATGTCCTTAGGTTAGTTAGGTTTAAGTAGTTCTAAGTTCTAGGGGACTGATGACCTCAGACGTTAAGTTCCATAGTGCTCAGAGCCATTTGAACAATTTTGAATACCTGAACTATTGTTGGCGTTGATTTGCTGTTGATCCTGGTGGGAAGAAACCTGTAGCTGAATTTTTCACACTAACACACGCTCTGCGCTACCTCCTAATTCATAACGAGTCCTACTATCGCTGTACTATTTTCTGCTGCTGTTGACGTTACTCTAAATTTTTCTGACCAGGAAACCTTACCGTTTTTCTGTTTCACTTCACTGACCCACAATATACAAGGTTGAATCAAAAAGTAAGCTACACTAGTTCGCTGCGAGATCATGCTGTGTGTCGGGACCGTGGTCAACGTGTAGCAGCGAGAGTTACTACTGACACGGTGGACGGGACGGGTGGTGCGGTATCCGCCGTACTGTGGGTGCAGAGCGGGCTAGACTCAATGGCGCATGAGCAGGATGTTCACTCCAAATTGGAGGTGCTTGCGAAGATCAGACTTATATAGGCTAAACGGTCAATTGGACTGACATTCACCGTGAAATCACTACTGTATATGGTGCAATCTCTCGCCCACGTGTTGTAAAGTGGTGTAAACAATTGGACGCCGGACGCACGGATCTGACTGACGAATATCGTGGAGGCAGGCCCGCAACGTCGAGTACCGCTGCAAATGTTGACGTGTGGATAGATTCATTGGAACGGCAGTTTGTGGTGGGCACTGAGTTTCACAGGGGATGAAACGTGGGTCCACCACTGCACCCCCGAAACAAATGGTTCAAATGGCTCTGAGCACTAAGGGACTTAACTTCTGAGGTCATCAGTTCCCTAGAACTTAGAACTACTTAAACCTAACTAACCTAAGGACATCACACACATCCATGCCCGAGGCAGGATTCGAACCTGTGACCGTAGCGGTCGCGCGGTTCCAGACTGTAGCGCCTAGAACCGCTCGGCCACTCCGGCCGGCACACCCGAAACAAAGAGAACTCCGATGGAATACGTGCACACTACCTCATCACAACGAAAGAAAGCCGAGGTCCAACCTTAAGCAGCAAAGGTGATGGCGACAATGTTCTTTGGCATAGATGGTGTTACGCACGTGGGGTTTACGACTAAAGGCACGAAAATCAATTCTGCATCGTATTGTCAAACTTTGCATCTTTTGGGTAAGGCAGTTAAAGAAAAGTGGCAGGGAAAATCTCCCACTGGCGTGACCCGTTGCACGATAATGCAACACCGCATTCGGCCAGCCGAACCTCAGAACTATTCAGCGATCCAGGTGGGAGGTATGACCACATCCACTATACAGTCCATATCTAGCACCAGGCAATTATCATGTGTTGCGCAAGATGAAAGAGAATCTTGGTGGATGGCGATTCCCAAACGATGAGGAGGTGTTAGCAGCGTGTCCAGGTGGTTACGTAGCGCTGGAGGTGTTGGGGGTGATCTCTACGCATCCAGAATCGAAAAGTTGGTTACCCGTTTCGAAAAGTGTTTATAGTATCTTGGGAACTATATAGAAAAGTAAACTTACAATATATGCTGTAATAGCCGTGTTTTCTATGTGTATGTGGTTCATTAAATGGCCATAACTTGGAACTGTAACATAGTTTTTGATTCGCTCTGGTATCTAGACTGAAACTTCGTTTCTCCTCTTATAGATTTTGGAGCATTCTTAACATGTTCAAACTTCAGACATCCCATGCTCCGTCGCATAGCATATTACGCATCTGTTTCTAATTCATTTTTCTCGTGGTTCTCTCCCCGTTGGCAGTTCCCTCCCTGAGATCTGAATGGCTGACTAATACGAAATCTTCTACCAGTAGAGACATCACTTTGTAATTATAGGCCACATGTTCTTTGCATATCTACCGTGAACCTTTAACGCAGTGGTTTCCAATGTCTCCTGCATCCTCATACCGTTAATCATTGCTGATTCTTCAGTCTAATTTAGGGCTGTTTCCAACTCCAAGGGCAAGACAGTGCCCTGAAACTCTCTTTAGTAACACTGTTGCAACAACGACGGTAGTCTTCACACCGGATATTTTCGGCAGTTATTGGGGTGACTTTTAATCCATATTGGTTACTGGACTCGAACTGAGGACCGAGAACGTTTTGATTATTATTCAGTGATGCTATCTGTTGATCACGCAGATACCTCTATGTTCTATTATCTGTGAATTCTTGACATAGATCTATACATATCGAGAAGTAGTTACTGACGTTAATATTGTCTCTACAATTTCGCTGCTGCACTCGCTGATTTCGGGAATAGAAAATGTTAAACCAGTACGTGTACTGTTTTCCATCAGTGAGTTTTCCATGTATGAGTAATAAATCTACAGTTGTTTCTATAGATTAGAAGGACATCACAAAAGTTATGCGAAAACTTTATAATTAGGTCTAGCGTATCATTATGAAAGTAGTTGCGCACACAATTTACACGTGAACAAGCATGTACACATCTCACTTCGTATGAATAGAGTAACAGTTGTTAGCACGATGGCACCCGCTATTTTTCTGGATGCCACTGTACTAGCTACAACTGAGGACCGTCACTCTATTTCTGAGTTACCCTAACACAAACGGCGAACGTAAATTTCTGTATTCAACACATACAGGTCGAAGGTGGCCAACGCTGGTATAACTTCTGATGAAAAAAGGGAAGGAAGATTAGGGTTCCATACACCGTCAACAATGAGGACGCTAGAGACGGTAAAGTAGCTCTGATTAAAACTTGGAAGGAAATCATCTGTCTCTTTATCGAAGAAATCAGTCAGGTACTTGCCCTAAGTGATTTAGGAAAGTCACTATGTGGCAAAGTTACTACACTGGATTCAGATACGATAGAAGCAATCCGGATAAGAAAATCGAAGCGTCTGAGATGTGATCTGATAGAAGGATTTTGTAAATTAGTTGAATTAATAAGAAATGAGAAAGTTGTCCGCAGAATCGCAGAGAGGAGCTACTTGTGGCTGTCATGAAAATGGGGCAGGATGACATGATGTGCCCTGAGATACACCCAGTGCAAAACTGAGGACGTCTGGTGCCAGTGTTATTCTGAGAAAAAGGGTTTGGCACCGGAGAAGATTCTGTGGCGGCGCACATCAAAACAGGCAGAAGACTGATGGTTCATATCCTCAGCCAGAATACCGATTTCCGTTTTTACTGGCTGTCCTATATCGTTTAATACGAATGATGGACTAATCCATTTGGTTTCTTCCTTCCTTTCCGTATCCGAGATTGTAGTCCGTTTCGAACGATGTGTGTGTGTGTGTGTGTGTGTGTGTGTGTGTGTGTGATGAGAGAGTTCGAGATACTTTAGACAGATATGGCAGTCTTCATGTCTTTCTAGGAGAAACTGTGGCCGAGCAAGTGTAAGTGTAGTGGTAGTATCTTCTACTCTTCTCGGAGCAACTGTCTAATCATATGTGGACTTCACTGAAAATGCTTCGCCTCTTTAATGATATTGCAATAAAATTTTATTACAAGCCATTCGACCAACTGTTACAAGAAATATAATCGTGGCATGTACCACCGCTCTTTAAATTGAGCTGCAGCCATGGATGCAAGACGTGTTTTGCGAAGGTATCAGGCACGTGTAATACTTCCAGACGCATACTTGTCGTTGAATCAAGACTTGTTCCCATCTGAGAAGAGTTTCAAACTGATTCATCTGCTCTTATCTATCATTCGTTGTTGTCATATTTTGCTCATCTTCAGCATGTATTGTAATCTTGAGGAATTGGAGAAAATTGGATGAATAGAAAGAACCCCCAAATACATCGTGTCAGAAGACAAATCGAAATATCCTTCAAATATTTGTTTGTATACGACAGTAGTGAACTAACCTAACAGGGAAATTATGAGTTTCAAAATTCATAGCACTGCCAGTTGACGTTTTCCTTACGTCGAACTTTGTTTTTAAGTACGAATCTAAATTTAACCTCAGTACTTGGTAAACAATTTAGAATTCAGTTTCATCAACCAGAAGGCCAGTTTTGAAGTATACTTTAATCTGATTTGTGTTTCACTTAAGTGAAAGTATATGGTTGTGTTCTCGGGATTTATGGGGTCAATAGAAACCGCAGTCATCAATATTTCTTCAGAAGAACACAAAACATTTAGCGAAAATGAAGAACCACCTGTCAATTTTTCTCAGAGCAGGAGATTATGATGTGATTAAATAATATGGGGAAAGTAAGCAATCACTTAGCGTGTATGCATGTAAAATTTGTTATTTAGAAGCAATAGTCATGTTGACGTTTTTCCGTTGGAAAGCACGTGGCTGATGACAGACATTTATTTCCACATTTGAGTCGTTATTTCCTTTTTTTTTTTTTTTTTTTTTTTTTTTGTCAAGGAGATAAATTTCGAAGCTCTTCGGTACTTCTGGGTTTACAGCTTGCAAATTCAAATACAAAATGGTTAAAATGGCTCTGAGCAATATGGGACTTAAATTCTCAGGTCATCAGTCCCCTACAACTTAGAACTACTTAAACCTAACTAACCTAAGGACTTCACTCACATCCATGCTCGAGGCAGGATTCGAAACTGCGACCGTAGCTGTAGCGCGGTTCCGGACTGAAGCGCCTGTTCTCGACCACCGCTGCCGGCTATTTCAAATACATCATTCTTGAACATGTCAATGACATAATGTATCAAAGACCAAAGAAGCTCACCAATTTAATGTTACAATAAAGTAATTAGAGGTATAAAAAATTTTAGTTTTGAGAACAGAATAAAAAATCCAAATTAATGAATATTTTTAGGTTTTTTGTGGCATAAAACTTTATTACACTACTGGCCATTAAAATTGCTACACCAAGAAGAAATGCAGATGATAAACGGGTATTCATTGGACAAATATATTATACTAGAACTGACATGTGATTACATTTTCACGCAATTTGGGTGCATAGATCTGAGAAATCAGTACCCAGAACAACCACCTCTGGCCGTAATAACAGCCTTGATACGCCTGGGCATTGAGTCAAACTGAGCTTGGATGGCGTGTACAGGTACAGCTGCCCATGCAGCTTCAACGCAATGCCACAGTTCGTAGTGACTGGCGTATTGTGACTACCACGTTGCTCGGCCACCATTGACCAGACGTTTTCAATTGGTGAGAGATCTAGAGAATGTGCTGGCCAGGCCTGCAGTCGAACATTTTCTGTATCCAGAAAGGCCCGTATAGGACCTGCAACATGCGGTCTTGCATTATCCTGCTGAAATGTAGGGTTTCGCTGGGATCGACTGAAGGGTAGAGCCACAGTTCGTAACACATCTGAAATGTAACGTACACTGTTCAAAGTGCCGTCAATGCGAACAAGAGGTGACCGAGACGTGTAACCAATGACACCCCATACCATTACGCCAGGTGATACACCAGTATGGCAATAACGAATACACGCTTCCAATGTGCGTTCACCGCGATGTCGCCAAACACGAATGCGACTGCCATGATGCTAGAAACAGAACCTGGATTCATTCGAAAAATTTACGTTTTGTCATTCGTGCACCCAGGTTTGTCGTTGAGTACACCATCGCAGGCGCTCCTCTCTTTGATGCAACGTCAGTGGTAACCGCAGCCATGGTCTCGGAGCTGATAGCCCATACTGCTGCAAACGTCCTCGAACTGTTCGTGCAGAAGTTTGTTGTCTTGCAAACGTCCCCATCTGTTGACTTTGGGATCGAGACATGGCTGCACGATCCTTTACAGCCATGCGGATAAGATGCCTGTCATCTCGACTGCTAGTGATACAAGGCCGTTGGGATCCAGCACGGCGTTCCGTATTACCCAACTGAATCCACCGATTCCATATTCTGCTAACAGTCATTGGATCTCGACCAACGTGAACAGAAATGTTGCGATACGATAAACCGCAATCGTAATAGGCTACAATCCTACCTTCATCAAAGTCGGAAACGTGATGGTACGCATTTCTCCTCCTTACACGAGGCATCACAACAACGTTTCACCAGGCAACGCCAGTCAACTGCTGTTTGTGTATGAGAAATCGGTTGGAAACTTTCCTCATGTCAGCACGTTGTAGGTGTCTCCACCGGCTCCAACCTTGTGTGAATGCTCTGAAAAGCTAATCATTTGCATATCACAGCATCTTCTTCCTGTTGCTTAAATTTCGCGTCTGTAGCACATCATCTTCGTGGAGTAGCAATTTTAATGGTCAGTAGTGTAAATCAATTAAGTTTTGTTTCTTTTTCTCCTAGTTCCAGAAAAAAATTCTGCCATGTTCCTGTTCACTCTAAACACCAATAAACGGGGAAAATAATGACTTAACACTGCTGTTTCTATTCACCCATCTCTACAGGGTGAACGGAAACATCATTATTTTTTATGTGGTAAAAGCCTGGGGTAGATCCCGAATGTAATTAAAACTCAAACTTAGTTAGAAGAGCTATAACCTATGTAATTTTGCTTTTTATATTTCTTTTTAAGGAGATTAGGAGTAGCGTTGGTCTTCCGATAGTATGTTACCAGCCATCTGTTCAACCCTCTTTCTAGAAGGATCAGCTGGCCTTTCCGGGTTACCTCTCTTAACCGATATGTTCTGGGTACTGAAACTCGCCGGAGAACTCGCCATTCATCCTCTCCCGTTGCCTTCAAAACGTACAACCACTATACGCCAAGATTTGAGCAGGGGTCATGCGACTCTTGTCTTCTTGGACTTCGGAGTAAGATTTGTTGCCAGACCTGCCTTGAATTCTTCAGGGCGGAAGAACACCGAACATAGTAGAACCAAAATTGTAGAAGACCAGAAGATATCTAGGATGTGAGGTGACATATAGCTACACCGAGGACACAGAAATTAAGCTTAGTAAATGTAGGCGGATATGTGGAACAATTAACAGAAATTTTAAAAATGTACCTAGGAAAAATACTCTAATTAAATTCAAGAAACACACTGCTCTGTGGAAGCGAGACCTGAGTAATTAACAAAATGCAAGAAAGCCGTGTTCAGGTACACGAAATGAAATTCCGGGAGACGGATTAAGGAATGAAGACATTAGGAACGAAAAAAATTTAGTCTAAGTAATAAAATTTTAGATTATAGGAGGAAATGGAAGACTGAAAGACTCCTTTTAAAGCTTATAAATGACAAGTGTCAGGGAAGAAGAGATAGAGGAATATCACGAAAACGATGAGTGCCTAACAGGCAACTTCGCCTAATACGAGAATAGATGAAGAAGAAGAAGAAGAAATTTCTTTTCAAACCTATGCATCTTTTCTTTTGATGTTAAGAAACTGTTTGCATTCACATCATTTCACGCAACCTCTTGTGGCTAATGTCCCGGAACTTTGGTTCTCGAACTTTTAAGCAGGCCTAACTCACTCATGTTAACATGCACAGACTTGCTGAGTGCCTTGGCTTTCTTCTCCGAATATCGGTTTTCTTTCCAAGAAGATTTTCAGTTTCTTTGTTAACACAGTGTTGCCGAAAGCGTGTTAGTTTCCTTTGTATGTAGTATAAATAAATCGTTCCTTCTCGTTTTAGAAATTCTAGGAATCATTTGTTAACGATTATGATGCTAAATGACCTGATAGTGCACAAACCGAAACCGAAGGCAGAAAAATACTTTTAGTCCTTAAAGACATTACTGCAGTTGTGTCCCGAGTCACAAAGAAAGAAAATATTGAAACTAGACTCCACAGTTTTTGTGGGTATTTTATTTCGTTAAAAATAGTCGTCTAAGTTTTTCAGAAGATGCATTTTTGACTGCAGTACACAGTAATGTTGGTCTTCATTGCTAAAATACGTGTCATCGTCAGATTACACTTTTTCCCTTCTCATACGGAGTATAAGGTAATGCATCGAATTTGTGCTATAACCTTGACGAAAGATGCTGCAAGGTTTTTAAAATTATGAGGACAGTAATCTACACCACAGGGAAATACGGGTAATATATACGTACAAGAGCCAAGGAAACGAAGATCAAGGACGAAGTGCTCGGACGAAAATGGATATAAAAGAAGAATGCACTGTTTAGCCCCTTCTATTCTACCTGCACATTGAAGATGCAATGTCGTAAGTGAAATAATGGTTATGAGACGGATTAATGTACTAGGTGAAAGGATATCGGCGACGAGATTCGCTGATCACACTGTTATTGAAAACGAAAATCAGAAAGAGTGCAAGAACATAGTGAATGGAACGAACAGTCGAATAAGCACCCTTTTTTTTCTTTATTGTTATTTTGATCACCTTATACAAGGCGGGCTGTCAGCAGCATATTACGCTGCTCTTCAGCCGTGAGTGGTACAATAATATGACGTACAGGTGGCACAGATAATGCAATAAAAATGGTGGGCAAAAACTGTAGACACGAAAAACAATGTACACGAAGCCGTTCACACTGGACAAAAAAAAACACTAAAAGCTGTTGACACGGCGCACAAAACACGGACGACTGCGACGGCAAAGGTTAACAGTGGGGGCGTGATGGCGAAAGAACACTAAACACAAAACGAAGGCACACAAACGAGACACTGATGGCGATGATCTCCGGCGCGCGAATGTCCACTGAGCGTGTACGAGTCCGGGGACATGCCAAGAGAGGAGGAGAGGGGTGGGAGAGAGAGAGGGGAGAGCAGAGATGCCATGGGCAGGGGAGACAGGGGGGAAGGGAGGAAGGGGAGGGGAAACCCGGGGGATGAGGGGTGGAGGAAGGGGGTTGGAGGGAAAAGGATCGAGAAGGGAGGGATGGTGCCTAAAGGAAAATACACGGGAAGTGGGGGGGAGGATCAAAGTTGATAGGAGGGGTAGATGGAGGGGAGGAGAACATCATCAGGGAGGGGGAGCTGGCAGAAGCCACCTTGGGAGAGGGTAAGGAGGGTGGAGAGATGGAGACCGGGTGGGATGTGGGAATACAGGCGCGGCAGCGGACGGGTGTGGGAGAGGAGGGGCGAGACAAGCGGGTAAGGATGATCGAGTTTACGGGAGGTGTACAGGATCCGTATCCTTTCAAGGAACAGGAGGAGGTGGGGGAACGGACTGAGGTTGTACAGGATCCGCATGGGGCAGGGGTGAGAGAGGCGAGGTGGAGAGCATAGCGTTCAAGGATTTGAAGGGATTTATAAAAGGTAACGGGCGGAGATCCAGGCCGGATGGTCGTAACAAAGGATAGGGCAGATGAGGGATTTATAGGTGTGGAGTATGGTGGAGGGGTCCAGACCCCACGTTCGGCCGGAAAGGAGCTTTAGGAAACGGAGTCGGGAGCGTGCCTTGGCTTGGATTGTCCGGAGATGGGGGGTCCAGGAGAGGCGACGGTCGAGGGTGACGCTAAGGTACTTAAGGGTGGGGGTGAGGGCAATAGGACGGCCATAGATGGTTAGATAGAAATCGAGGAGGCGGATGGAAAGGGTGGTTTTGCCTACAATGATCTCCTGGGTTTTGGAGGGATTGACCTTGAGCAACCACTGGTTGCACCAAGCGGTGAACCGGTCAAGATGGGATTGGAGAAGGTGTTGGGAGCGCTGCATGGTGGGGGCAAGGGCAAGGAAGGCGGTCTCATCGGCAAACTGGAGAAGGTGGACGGGGAGTGACGGCGGCGGCATGTCCGCCGTATACAAAAGGTACAGAAGCGGGGAGAGGGCAGAGCCTTGGGGCACACCGGCGGAGGGAACAAGGTGTAGGAATCCGTGTTATGGATGGTGATGTAGGAAGGACAGTGGGAGAGAAAGGAGCCGATCAGACGGACGTAGTTAATGGGAAGGGCGAAGGTTTGGAGCTTGAAGAGGAGACCGGAATGCCATACGTGGTCATAGGCGCCTTCGAGGTCCAGGGAGAGGAAGATTGCAGAGGGACGGGAATTAAGTTGCTCGGAAAGGAGATGAGTGAGGTGAAGGAGAAGGTCATCGGAAGAGAAGGACGGCCGAAAGCCACACTGGGTAACGGGAAGGAGGCGGTGCTGGCGGAGATGCTGGTGGATGCGTCGGGTCAGGATGGATTCCAGGACCTTGCTGAAGACCGAGGTAAGGCCGATGGGATGGTAGGAGGAGATGGCGGATGGTGGTTTACCAGGTTTAAGGAACATCAGGATACGGGAGGTTTTCCACAGGTTGGGGTAGTAGCCAGTGGACAGGACTACATTGTAGAGCCTTGCCAGTGTGGAGAGGAAAGAGACAGGAGCTTCACGAAGGTGGCGGTAGGTGACACGATCGTGACCAGGAGCGGTGCTGCGTTTTGTGCGGAGTGTAGCAATAAGATCCTGAGTAGTGATAGGGGCATTGAGTTCCGTGTGTGCAATGTTGTCCAAACACTGGAAACCAGGTGCGAAGGGAGGGACAGAGGTGTCAGTTCGATCGTGGACATCCGGGAAGAGGGAGTAATCGAACTGGGGATCATCGGGGACGGAAAAGATATCGGAGAGGTAGGAGGCATAGTGATTGGCCTTACTGTGTGTGTCAGGGAAGGGGTGATCATCATGGAGAAGAGGATAGTAGGGGGAGGGTTTAGTTCCGGTAAGGCGACGGAAGGCTGACCAGAACTTGGACGAGTTTAGAGGTAGGGTAGCATTTAAATGGGTGCATGTCTCTCGCCAGTCCCGGCGTTTCTTAGCCTCAAGCAAATTTCGAATGTGTCGCTGGAGTTGCCGGTGGCGTGCGGAGGAAGGCACATTAGAGACGGCGGAATTCACGGAGGAGGAGGACGGCCTGTGGGGGTAAGGTAGGCCGGTGGGGGTGGATGGCGACAGTAGGGATGTGTTCCTCCACGGCCTCAGACAAGGCCTGCTGGAGAAAGGAGGTGGCATGGGTAACATCGTCAGAGTGGTGGTAGGTGAAGGGGTGGCTATCGACCTGGGTGGAGAGGGTATCCCGGTAGGCATTCCAGTTGGTACGGGAATAGTCACGGACGTACTTTGGGGGAGGGTCATTACGAGGGTCGGGGCGGGGGCGACGACCGTCTGAAACGGTGAGGAGGACAGGGAGATGGTCGCTACCAATAAGCTCCAGGACATCCACCGTTATGCGGCCAAGGAGGTTAGGGGAGGAAAGGATAACATTGGGAGTGGAGTTGGATTCGGGACGGGTGTGCTGGGGGATGGTGATGAAGTCGCCTTGAAGGGAGGAGATGAACCGATGCCACCGCCGTAACTGGACGGCGGAGCGACTATGGATGTTGAGATCGGCGGCGATCATGTAGGAGGAGAAGGTACGGTCAATAATAAGCACCCCTCACAGACTGAGAATAAACCAAATAAATGTGAAAGTAATGAGGAATAGAAGAAACAAGTTAAGTAATAAACTTATCATTAAAATTACAGATCACAGAGTAGTAGAATCGAAGAAATTGTGCAAACGCAGAGGTAAAACAGGGTGTCCCAAAATGAATGACCCGATTTTAACTTATAATAATATTGGGACAAATGTCACTAGGTAACTGAAACAGCGCCGGATGTTATTGGCATGGTCTAGAGTTTCAGAAAAAATCCGCAAGATGTCGCTACGAGTTGACATGGAGCGTGCAGCCAGTCTCGCACAATATGGAGTCCGCGCAACAGAATGCATATTGTGTTATTGACTTTAGTCGTACTCAACCAGTGATCGCAATTCAGTGGGCGTTTCATATTCGATTTCGTGCTAAACCACTATCACCAAAGAACATTCGACAGTAGTATAAACAGTTTGAAGAAACAGGGTGCCTCTGTAAAGGCGAAAGTCCTGGCCAGCCACGCGTTCCTGAACAAACAGTGGAACAAATCCTACGAGCATTCAAGCGAAGCCCCCTCAAGTCTACGCGTCGTGCTAACCGAGAACTTGCGTTACCGTGCGTGACAGTGTGGCGTGTGTTATGGCGTCGTTTAGCCCTCAAACCTTACCGACTACAAATGGTACAAGCTCTTCGAGATACTGACAAAGTGAAGCGAGTGGACTTTAGCAATGCTATTCTAGAGGACATGGAAGATGACACTTTTATGTCACGGATGATATATTCAGCGATGAGGCAACTGTCCACATTAGCGGTAAGGCTCACCGTCGTAATGTGCCCATATGGGGGCTCGAAAATCCTCGTGAAACAATTGAACACGAAAGTGATTCACCAAAAGTGAATGTTTTTTGTGCTGTTTCGCAAAGCAAGATTTATGGACCCTACTTTTTTGAGGAAGAAACCGTAACAGGACGATCACATCTAGCAATGCTACGGAACTGGTTATTCTCACAATTTCATCTATCAGTAAGATGGAGCACCACCGCACTGGCACAACAACGTGCGCAGTTTACTCTGTGCCAACGTGCGTCAACGTTGGATAGGGCGTACAGGACCGCGAAACCAGGCTTTACGCTCTTGGCCTCCTAGGTCCCCTGACTAGGCGAGCGGTCTCAGGCGCTGCAGTCATGGACTGTGTGGCTGGTCGCGACGGAGATTCGGCTCCTCCCTCGGGCATGGGTGTGTGTGTGTGTGTGTGTATGCGTGTGTGTGTGTGTGTGTGTGTGTGTGTGTGTGTGTGTGTGTGTGTTTGTCCTTGTGTAAGCTTAGGGACTGATGACCTTAGCAGTTAAGTCCTATAAGATT
This sequence comes from Schistocerca nitens, assembly GCF_023898315.1. Classification (NCBI taxonomy): domain Eukaryota; kingdom Metazoa; phylum Arthropoda; class Insecta; order Orthoptera; family Acrididae; genus Schistocerca; species Schistocerca nitens. Next base: position 653,333,685 of record NC_064617.1, read on the forward strand.
TCACACACATTTGAACTTTTTCTTTCGGTCCCCTGACTTAACACCATGTGATTTCTTCCTGTGAGGATATGTTAAAAATGTGTTTACGTTCCTCCCTTACCTCGTAACATTGATGAACAGAAAACCATAATATCAGCCGCTGTAGCTTCAGAGACAACTACTGTCTTTTCTAAGTAATTTAGTATGCAATTTGTTGGTGTTAAGCCCTTATTCCTAATAAATAATTCTATTTAAAATTGGGTCATTCTTTTTGGGACACCCTGCATATTACTTCATGGATGAAGTAGGGAGGATATAAAAAGCAGGCAAGTAAACATTTCTGGTAAAAAGCAGTCTGTCAGTATCAAACAATAGGCTGAATTTGAGGAGTTCATTTATCGTAAAGTACTTGTTGAGTACAGACCTGTCCAACAAATAACTGAGGACGCTGAGTGCAAGTGCTGCTTTGCGATGAGAAGGTTTGCAGTGGAGATGGATTTGCTGCAGGTCGCATGAAATAAGTCAGAATGATGAACAAAAAAATAAGTAAAACCCTTGATTTGCTCTCTCATGTGCGGAAAGAAAGCAGACTATGCGTAAACCTGAACGACCAACCATATGCATTCTTATGTACTGTAATGGTGGTACAAATTATTTAACTATTCTAAACAGATGAACTGGCAGTGTTTCACAGAAAGACAGAAGGCTCATTGTACAGTTTCACACAGGACCCCAGTGTACAAAACTAAGAAGTGTTGTGTAGGCGGCTGGATACAACAGACATCGTAGATGTACCTCAGAGGTATTGTTCGTTTCATAGGAATTTTGACCTCTTGTATGATATTCTCCACGGAAAAAAACTTTTAAAATGAATCAGTGAGGTCTTTATTACCAAAACTGCGTAGGCTAGGGGTAACGAGAGGACAAACGTTGTAAGGACTGATCATAAAGGGTTGGGTTGGCAACGGATGCAGTATCACGCCGTGAAAACTAAATTGAGATGCGAACCTCCATAAACGTTCTTACTTATTTCCGAAGTATATTAACTGATCTGATAACGATTTTGATGTGGTTTGCGTCGTTCTTGTCGCAGCTTCCATTACTGGAAACTGCATTACGGTCTCCATTCCCCTCCGTCGGCAGGCAGAACGTAGGCAGCGAAATTGACTCGTAACTGCACGTCAATTATTTAGGAGAGCAGGCGCTTGCCACAGAGCTGTGCGGGCTGCATCTGGCGCACGTTGCGGTCGCGCGTGGCAAGCGAGATACACAGCGCCGCAGCGGGCGGGCACGTAATTCCTCACGCACCGGGAGAAAGCATTCCTGCTGGTATCTGCGGCATCCAATTCCATTAGCGGCACGGTCTCGCGTAAAATCACTCGCGAGAGTGTGGTCGATTTGACAAAATTCCCTGCATTATGCGAAAATAGTGATTAGTGTCACCACCACCAACGTTCGATGTCAACGTCCAATAACCAATCACAGACGACAGACTGCAGTACAAGCAGTGGAGGGTATTAGAGGAATATCTTGTAGAACAAAGTGTTAATTATATCAAAACGTTAGAAACGGGCAAAATCTAAATGCAGCAGCCAATTACAAACAGTATTGTAAGGTGCTTAAAAATGTTATTAGGAAGGCAAAAAGTATGTGCTATGCAGATTGAATAGCTAAGTCTCAGGATAAAATTAAAACCATATGGTCAGTCGTAAAGGAAGTGGCTGGTCTGCAGAGACAGGTCAAGGATATAGAATCAGTGTGTAGTGGGAATGTCCGTGTTACTGATAAGTCGCATATATGTACAGTATTTAATAATCACTTTTTGAATATAGCAGGTGAACTAAATGGAAACCTAGTCCCAACAGGGAACCATATAGCGCTCTTAGAAAAAAGTGTTCCGAGACTGTTACCTGAAATGCTCCTCCATGATACTGACAAGAGGGAGATTGAGTTAATAATTAAATCACTAAAGACCAAGAACTCTCATGGATATGACGGGGTATCTAGCAGAATACTGTTGTTTTATGTATGTTAGCCCAGTACTTAGCCATGTCTGTAACTTTTCCTTTAGGAGTGGTCGGTTTCGTGACCGATTAAAGTACTCGGTAGTGAAGCCACTTTATAAAAAGGGAGATAGGCATAATGTTGACAATTTTAGACCTATTTCTATGCCATCGGTGTTTGCTAAAGTTATCGAGAAGGTTGTATATACAAGGTTACTGGAGCATTTAAATTCACATAATTTGCTGTCAAATGTACAGTTTTGTTTTAGAAATGGTTTAACAACTGAAAATGCTACATTCTCTTTTTTCTGTGAGGTTTTGGACGGATTGAATACAAGGTTGCGAACTCTAGGTGTTTTCTTTGATTTAACGAAGGCTTTTGACTGTGTTGACCACAAAATATTACTGCAGAAGTTGGACCATTATGGAGTAAGGGGAGTAGCTTACAATTGGTTCGCCTCTTACTTTAAGAACATAAAGCAGAAGGTAATTCTCCGCAATATTGAGAGTGGTAGTGATGTTCAGTCCCAATGGGGCACTGTTAAGTGGGGCGTTCCCCAAGGGTCGGTGCTGGGGCCAATGCTGTTTCTTATTTATATAAATGATATGCCTTCTAGTATTACAGGTCATTCAAAAATATTTCTGTTTGCTGATGACACCAGCTTGATAGTGAAGGATCTTGTATGTAATATTGAAACAGTATCAAATAATGTAGTTCATGAAATAAGCTCATGGCTTGTGGAAAATAATTTGATGCTAAATCACAGTAAGATTCAGTTTTTACAGTTTCTAACTCACAATTCAACAAGAACCGATATATTGATCAGACAGAACAGTTCAAGTTCCTAGGCGTTCGGATAGATGGTAAGCTGTTGTGGAAAGCCCATGTCCAGGATCTTGTTCAGAAACTAAATGCTGCTTTATTTATCATTAGAACTGTATCTGAAATAAGTGACAGTTCAACACGAAAAGTAGTCTACTTCGCATATTTTCATTCGCTTATGTATTATGGTATTATTTTTTGGGGTAATTCTTCTGATTCAAAAAGGGTATTTTTGGCTCAAAATCGGGTTGTTCGAGCTATATGTGGTGTAAGTTCTAGAACCTCTTGTCGTCCCCTATTCAATAGTCTGGGAATTCTTACATTGCCCTCACAGTATATATTTTCTTTAATGTCTTTTGTTGTTAGCAATATTAGCCTATTCCCAAGAGTTAGCAGCTTTCACTCAGTTAATACTATGCAGAAATCAAATTTGCGTGTGGAATGCACTTCCTTGACTCTTGTGCAGAAAGGAGTGCAATATTCTGCTGCATCCATTTTCAATAAGCTATCACAAGAACTCAAAAATCTTAGCAGTAGCCGAAACTCTTTTAAGTCTAAACTGAAGAGTTTCCTCATGGCTCATTCGTTCTATACTGTCGAGGAGCTCCTGGAAGAGCTAAAAAATTAAGCAAATTCCAGTGTTACATTGTTGATTTTCTTTATTTAAACTTACGACTTGTCGCCTGAATATGTTTTTATAATTTCATTTTATCTGTTTCTACTATCGTGTTATAATTTCATGTATTGATTCGTTCCATGACCATGGAGACTTCTCCTTAATTTGGTCCCACGGAACAATAAATAAATAAATAAATAAATAAATAAATAAACATAAAGCGTGTTGGAGGGTGGGAGGGTGGGACTCGGAAAACAGCGCAGTCGTTGTAGTATGAAAACGGAGCGATTTCTCTGGTCTCCAAACGGGCACTATCATTGGCTTTTGGGCTTTCAGCTTTCGGGTCATGGTTAAATTATACCGTGCCTGGCAAAATGGCGCTATCCAAAACCGACACCGAGGCATCAACGGCTGTGCACGGGCGAATACGCATGCAACAGTTGAGTAACTGGCCTTCCTGCCAACCAAGAGGCCACCAACAATGTTTCCTCAACGACCCTTCAGCAAACGTTGTTGCATATGGGCCTCTGCAGCAGGCGTCTGGCTCATGGACCCGTACTGACTACTGTTCATCAACGACGAAGTCTGAAATCTGCACACCAGTACCAAAGGGAGACGTCCAATGTATGGCAATAGATCGCCTTTTCAGATTAATCACGTTTTATTCGCAATCGGACGTGAAACGTCTGAAAGCAAGCGCACTGCAATAATCATCGGTATAGTCCAGGTAGGAGAGGAAACTGCTATGGTCTGGGAAATGTTTTCGTGGCATTCCCTGAGTGATATCGTCATAATCGAAGGCACAATGGATCAAGACAAGTATATCCTAGGGCACCATGTCCATTCCTACATGCAGTGTGCTTTTCCTCGGGATGACGGCATCTACCAACAGGTCAATACAAAGCGTTACACAGCTCGCAGTTAACCACCGAACTTTCCGAATTTAAATGCAATCAGGAATCTTTGGCACCACATCTATCGGGCTGTTCGCGCCATGGATCTTCAACAGAGAAGCCTAGAGCAGCTGGCCACACCACTGGAGTCGGAATGGCTCCACACCTCTGTCGGTACCTTCCAGAACCTCAGAACCTGGTCCGCGCTGGAAAAGGTGGTTATTCAAATTTTGGAAGGTGGTCATATTATTGTGACTGGACAGTGTATAACAGGCTAACTGAGTAGTTTAGAAAAAAAAAACAATCGTAAAGCTAATGACTGGTGACTGAGAGATCATTGGGTTGTTATTTGCTTTATCCCTACGTGGTGTCACTCTTGTACCCAGTGTCGTCTTCGGGCACACAGTGCGTCCTACTGTCCGTGTAGATGTTTGTCCTGCTGCACGAAAACGCATTTGTTGCCTCATACTATACGATTTAGTTGTATAGCTCTGCATGGCCGAACGGACTATATATCTATTCTCTTGGGCGCTGATCACAAGGGGTCTTTGAGATACTGCGTGGCACTGAGAGCAGCCGTGCCTAACCCATAAATCCATATTCGCATAACAGTCGTGACATCTTGACCAATGTTGTTGAAGAATAAACAGCAGTCTCGATAGGTTAACATTCTTCTGTCGTCCAAATCAGACATCTCCTGGTAGATGTTTCTCTTCTTACACGAAGGATAATACAATAGTCTTATTTAAAATGCTATTTCTGAACGAGTAATAGTTTCATCTACACAAAAATCAGACGACTTTACTTTTACCTACATCGTGTGATTGTGGTGAAATGCTAATCATTTACATATACAGGGTGGTCATAAACTGTCTGAGAAGTTTCTAAAGGTGTTGCTGAGAAATAATTGTTGAGAAAACATACGATAAGTTTCGCTGTTTCCAATTAAATTAACATTGAAGTTATCCAATCAGGCTCTTGTGAGCGCAAAATCAAACAGCGTGCCAGAGACGGTGTTGCCAAACGTGTTGCTCGTGTGGATTTTCAAAACTGGACAAAAATGGTACTAGTGGCGGTAGCAGGGATCTAACCCGAGCCAGGGGCTGAGTGGTCCTGTGTGCTATCGTGTACGCTATGTGAACAACTGACACTTCTTATATCTGGCAGGCTGCCTGAATGCGATCGGGCGACGACCTGATTGCCCAACTTTAGAGCTAATCAAATCGGAAATGGCGCAACATAGTAATAATTATTTCTCAACACAACTTAACCTGCAACATCCTTACAAGCATTTCAAACTGTTTCTGGTCACTCTATATATACACCGCAAGTCACCTAACGGTGTGTGACTGTATTTTGTATACCACAGTCAATTCCTACTTTTTCCTGTTCCAGTCGTGAATGGTTCGGGCAACGAACGAGTGTTGCTAAGCCTCGATGTTAGCTCGAATATCTCTTATTTTATCCTCGTGATCTTTTCGCGAGATGTACGTAGGAGCATTCAGTTTACTTGATGAATCTTCTAGGAACGTACGCTCACGGAAATTTGACACTAAACCACACCGCAATTCAGAACGTCTCTCGTGCAGCGTCTGCCGCTGAAGTTCGCTGAGCATCTCCGTGACGCTTCTGCTTAATAAATGAACCTGAAACGTCAGGTGCCGCTCTTATGTATTTCGTCTAAGAATCCATGAATCCTATCTGGTATAGATTCCAGAAAGACGGCAATTTTAAAGTGTAGGTCGAGCGAGGGTTTGAAACGTATCTCCTTTCTCTGTGGATTACATTTCTTTTGGATTCTTCCATTCATTCTCTCTGGCATGTGCTTTACCTGCAACTATCTGTATGTCGGTGTTCCATTTGAAATCGTTTCGGCCGGTAGGTGTAGCCGAGCGTTTCTAGGCGCTTCAGTCTGGAACCGCACGACCGCTACGGTTGCAAGTTCGAATCCTGCCTCGGTCATGGGTGTGTGTAATGTCCTTAGGTTAGTTTGTTTAAATAGTTCTTAGTTCTAGGGGACTGATGACAAGTCCCATAGTGCTCAGAGCCATTTGAACCATTTTTTATAAATCGTTTCATAAACACACTCCTAGATATATTATGGATGTGACTACTTCCAGTGATTTTTCTGCAGTCATGTGATCATAGAATAAAGTGTCTTTCTGTCTATTTACGCGCAATAATTTACATTTGTTTATGTCGAGGGTCAATTGCAACTTCCTGCACCAACCGCAGATCCTCTGCAGATCCTCCTGCATTTCTCTGCAGTTATCTAGCGTTCCGAATTCTCCGTATAAAAGAGCATCACTCGCAAAAAGCCTAATGGAAATGCCAAAATTATGCACAGCTGCATTGAGAATGACAATCTCAGTTCTGTTTTCTAGAAACTCTTCACTACATCCGCATAGGTGGCAGTTCTGTTTTCTAGAAACTCTTCACTACATCCGCATAGGTGGTCTGATGTAAAGCAAGCTCGTATTTTGGTCATTATGCAGCAGTGAGGAACTGTAACGAATACCTCGCATACATGATCATGTAGTACGCCTCATACCATATTGTGGCATGACGTCTCCAGCGGATAACAATTTTAATGGTCAGTATTACTTCATCTCCATCACAAACGTGAATTTTTTCATGTATCAACAGCATGCGTCAGCACACATGATTACATGTTGACTCGTGTGTAAAATCATGTAAATTTTTTTATCATTTCACGTATATCTTATAGATACAATTTTTGTTAAGCGTTTAGAACCTTTGAAGTCCCCTAGGGAATGAATAGTATAGGAAAGGGTGCACAGATATCTACTAATGCCGCTGCTAGGATCCCTTCATTCTCTACAACTGGAACAGCACTGAGAGACTCTCACTCATTAGTCACAGGACTGAGAAAAAGAGGATGTCGGTACTTGCGGACATATGGCTACAGTACCTTACCTGTATGGTTTTAAGCTATTAGTTCTTCAGACACCAGACTGTAATTGCTGACAGTAATGGAGTTGTTGAGGTGTTTAGCCTCGGTACTACCTGTGATCATCTACGACGAACATTTACTTTGTCTGGACAGCGTCGCCGGTGTGGCTCATTATCGCTGCTGAGAGTAGTGACTGCATGTGATGTGGACCGAGGTGTCCGAAGATTTTATTCTACAAAACAGGATCCAGATGAGATACTGTGAAATTACGTTGCGTGCATCGCCAGGAGACTACATTAAACCATGAGAAAATATGACTGAGATAGCATGGGTCCGATTTACTGCTTCTAGTGATCCAGATGACGTACTGTGAAATTACATTGCGTGCATCACCCGGAGACTACATTACACCATGAGAAAATGTGATTGAGGAAGCGTGGGTCCAATTTTCAGTTTATAGCTGGCTTTAAGTCTGCCGTATATTTGGTGCAGGACGTACTAACAGTATGTACGAATAATTCATTTCCAATTCGTGGGGATTCTTAACTGTTATGTACAGGGACTGCATACTCCTTTCATCCTGGTTTTTCCCAACTTTACTACTCTACCCTCGGACAAAGATAATAGTAAAATTATCTAAAACACATTTAAATAAAGAAAATCTATGGCTCTTTTCCGGCGACAAGGAAGACACAACTGACACAATGGGAAAATATGTCGTAGGAAAGCTGCAAATAGAGTGGCAAACAGTAAGGAATTTGAATGTTACAGTCTTGGAAGCAGAAATAGAAATGTCCGACCCCGGTAGCTGAGTGGTCAGCGCGACAGAATGTCATTCCTAAAGACCCGGGTTAGATTCCCGGCTGGGTCGGAGATTTTCTCCACTCAGGGACTGGGGTGTTGTGTTGTCCTAATCATCATCATTTCATCCCCATCGACGCGCAAGTCGCTGAAGTGGCGTCAAATCGAAAGACTTGCACCCGGCGAACGGTCTACCCGACGGGAGGCCCCAGTCACACGACATTTACATTTAGAAGCAGAATACGAAAAACTAAAATGTTATACGTTATTTTATGCATGCTGGATGTTGTTGAACCCGCATCCTTTAAGGATTGCTGATGAAGAACATACCCTGCCGCAAATACCTTCAAAGAGCTTCATGTTATGCCATGACTGGTTTTAAGCTAACACACCCGTCATCAGATGGCTATATTTTCCAGTTACAGTAATGTATTCGTGAGCAACATGCAGGCTGCTCCTGCAGTGTACAAGAATATTGGACTACTTAGCACCACTTTATTCGCTGTGTGGGTAGAAAAAAAAAAACACGCTGGTGTGCCTGAATTTGATAAGACATAAAGTGAAATACACACTTGTATACGTTCCAGTGGACGGCGAATCGTCTTGCTTTGATTCTTATGGCTTTCTAGGACAAGGCACAAAGTGTTGCAATTCAAGCAGTTGTATATTCTAGCAAATCGCTGTGGGACAGTAAAATTTCCTATACGCCTCATGCCAAATGCAGCATCAAATATGCGCTGTTTCTGTTTACAATGCAAAGACCACCTACTAAAGAAATATGTCACCTGTATTTTTTTTATAATCAAAGATCTTGCCTTCGTTATGTGTGGAATTATCAACACGTTGTTAATAGGAAAGAGGATTTTCGGCGAAAATTATAGTGCCGCGAGAGGTTTGATGAGTCTTTCCGTTTAGCAATTTGTTCAGGTAATTACAATAGCAGAAACACCGAGACTGGAAAGAAGGAGGGATACATTTGCTCACTATGAGAGTTTATACGTTACGACCGACATCATCAACAGGTTACTTCTAGTATAAATTCACGAGAGTCAGCATTAGTATAGAATGTCATATGACAGGCATTGCAATTTAATATACACAACAGCAGTATAAGAGTTGAGGGGCATGAAAGGGAAGCAGTGGTTGGGAAGGGAGTGAGACAGGGTTGTAGCCTCTACCCGATGTTATTCAATCTGTATATTGAGCAAGCAGTGAAGGAAACAAAAGAAAAATTCGGAGTAGGTATTAAAATTCATGGAGAAGAAATAAAAACTTTGAGGTGCGCCGATGACATTGTAATTCTGTCAGAGACAGCAGAGGACTTGGAAGAGCAGTTGAACGGAATGGATGGTGTCTTGAAAGGAGGATATAAGATGAACATCAACAATAGCAAAACGAGGATAATGGAATGTAGTCGAATTAAGTCGGGTGATCCTGAGGGAATTAGGTTAGGAAATGAGACACTTAAAGTAGTAAAGGAGTTTTGCTATTTGGGGAGCAAAATAACTGATGATGGTCGAAGTAGAGAGGGTATAAAATGTAGACTGGCAGTGGGAAGGAAAGCGTTTCTGAAGAAGAGGAATTTATTAACATCGAATATAGATTTAAGTGTCAGGAAGTCGTTTCTGAATGTATTTGTACGGAGTGTAGCCATGTATGGAAGTGAAACATGGACGATAAATAGTTTAGACAAGAAGAGAATAAAAGCTTTCGAAATGTGGTGCTACAGAAGAATGCTGAAGATTAGATGGGTAGATCACATAACTAATGAGGATTTATTGAATAGGATTGGGGAAGAGAGGAGTTTGTGGCACAACTTGACTAGAAGAAGGGATCGGTTGGTAGGACATGTTCTGAGGCATCAAGGGATCACAAATTTAGCATTGGAGGGCAGCGTGGGGGGTAAAAATCGTAGAGGGAGACCAAGAGATGAATACACCAAGCAGATTCAGAAGGATGTAGGTTGCAGTAGGTACTGGGAAATGAAGAAGCTTGCACAGGATAGAGAAGCATGGAGAGCTGCATCTAACCAGACTCTGAACTGAAGACGACAACAACAACAACAAAATATAAAATTACAGTCATAATGATTTGCATAAATGGATTTCGATGTTATCAGTAGAGTGGTCTAGAATTAGCCTCTAAATGAAAAAAAATTATAGTCCCTAGCTCGTATAAGTAAAGTTTCTCGAGGGAGTTATTCTCCCAAGAAAACATATACGTCGTTAATAGTGAGCAACTTAGTGTGGAACCGGGCGTAACATTCTATGCTTTACCTGTGGACCTGTTCTGAGTATCTGTAAGTTAATTATTGTACAAGATAGTTGACGAACTTCAGCTATTCTATATAAAATATAAGATCAAGAACACCTTCAGTAGTCCATATTTAGAATGTAATTTATTTATGAGACCAGTTTCGACGTTTCACCGCGTTTTCAGGGCCCCTGACGAACGTGTAAGAAAAACCCAACCACTTATGCAGTCGAAATAGGGGCCAGCATTACGTAACTGGTACCCGTAGACTTCTGCTTTCAACAACTGAATAGCTTCCTTCATCCATGGAAGACTGCTAGAGTAAAGTTGTAGCAACCTTTAGTGCATAAGCGGATAGATCGCGTTATTGAAACTAGAAGTCTACGCATACCTGTTACTTAATGCTGACCCCTACTTCGACTGCATGTGAGGTTGGATTTTTCTTATACGTTCGTCAGGGGGCCTGAGGATGGGGTAGTGAAACGTCGAAACTCGTCGCATAAACAAATTACATACAAAATATAGAAGAGTAAAGGTGTGTTTAATTCCCTTTTTTCCTTTGTTTTAAATAATGGGTATAGTAGACAGAAAAATGGATTGTCAATTAATAGAAATATGTCAGTAGCAACTCTGTTGTACTTACCGGCTACGAAAACTTTGCGAGGGTAGAGGAGCGAATGATACACTTACGAAAAAGTTGCAAGACCTGGACCCTTTATTGTCAATACTTGTCAGAGCCAGTATGAACAGGGTATTGTATCTCGTCGGAAATTCAAGTGACACGTGTTGTCGAACGAAGGACTCGTTTTTATGCAGTAATTACGAATAGCTCTAACCCCTCCCGCCACGCCTCCCCGCCTAGTGGTGACAGCGCTGTAATTTTAAACTCGTTAATCCGTTAATCGAATGTGTACACGCACGTTCTCAGTGGTTTAATATATTTTAAATTGCAATTAAGTAACAAACGATGGGCAATAAAACGCCGGGAGAGAAACGCTGAATAAAATCGAGAGTTCAATTTTGTACCATCAGATGCGACAAGAATTTTAATGAAATTAGAGAGTCTCTACAGAACGACTGCCGCTTATTGAAAGAAGTTCGCGGATAATTGCTTGAAGGGGCTGGCTGGGCGTCGCACGTGGCGGGGCACGTGACAGGGAGCCGCTCGGCTTCGGCTGTGCCGCGGCTCACAGCGGGTACAAAACTCGTGACAATGGCGCGCCTGCGGGCCTCAATTCGGTGGAAACACTGAAAGCGCGCTTGCGCTCAATTCGAGTCGCACCTCAGGAACAATGCGGTCGCCGGAGCGGACTCGCGGCGAGGTGCTCGCATCGCTTTAATGAAGTCGCGCTCTGCAGCCGCCGCCGCCGCCACCGCAGCTGAGCGCCCGGGTGAACGACGAACAATCCGACGCGGCTTTACCGCACGGCTCCAGGGATGAGAGCTGACTGACACAGAGCCGTATAACCACAGGATTAGCGGCGTTTAACCGCGTGCTACACACCTACGTCATGAAGGTGCGCCGTTGCTCCATTCGAATTTGCTGCTCTTTGTACTAACGTTTTGTACTGTCCCCTTTTGTACCACCGCTTATTGTACTGTGAATTTGATTACTGTTAATTAATTTCACACCAAGCGCGAACTGCACGCAGAAGATGTGTGTAAGACATACACGGTGTCACACCTAACTTTCACACTTCATGTACACATCAAAAAGTTTTGCATCACCTCGTTTCCGGGAGTTCCGGAACCTGTACAGAAAATTGGAATATAGATAAACATAAACATCATTTCCGACCTTGCGTGTTATATCACCATACACCGAGACCTACAGAAATGGTGGTCCAGATTGCTGTACACACCAGTACCTCTAATACCCAGTAGCACGTCCTCTTGCATTGATGCATGCCTGTATTCGTCGTGGCATACAATTCACAAGTTCATCAATGCACTGTTGGACCAGTTTGTGCCACTCCTCAACGGCGATTCGGCGAAGATGCATCAGAGTGGTTGGTGGTTCATGTCGTCCATAAACATCCCTTCTCAATCTATCCCAGGCATATTCGATAGGGTTCATACCTGTAGAACATGCTGGTCACTCTAGTCGAGCGATGTCTGAAGTCATTCACAAGTTGTGCACGATGGGGACGCGAATTGTCGTCCATGAAGAAGAATGCCTCGCCAATACGCTGCTGATATGGTTGCACTATCGGTCGGAGGATGACATTCACGTATCGTACAGCTGTTACGGCGCCTTCCATGACCACCAACCTCGTACGTCGGCCCCACATAATTCCACCTGGAAACAGCAGGCCACCTCCACCTTGCTGTACTAGCAGGACAGTGTGTCTAAGGCGTTTAGCCTGACCGGGTTGCCTCCAAACCCATCTCCGGCGATTGTCCGGTTGAAGGCATATGCGACACTCGTCAGTGAAGAGAACGTGATGCCAATCCTGAGCGGACCATTCGCCAAGTTGTTGGGTCCATCTGTCGTGCGCTGCAAGGTGTTGCGCTTGCAAAGATGGATCTCGCCATGGACGTCACGGGTGAAGTTGCGCACCATGCAGCCTATTGCGCACAGTTTGAGTCGTAACACGACGTCCTGTGGCTGCACGGAAAGCATTATTCAACATGGTGGCGTTGCTGTCAGGGTTCCTGCGAGCCATAATCCGTAGGTAGCGGTCATCCACTGCATTAGTAGCCCATGGGCGGCCTGAGCGAGGCATGTCATCGACAGTTCCTGCCTTTCTGTATCTCCTCCATGTCCGAACAACATCGGTTTTGCTCACTCTGAGACACCTGGACACCTCCCTTGTTGAGAGCCCTTCCTGACACCAAGTAACAATGCGGACGCGATCGAACCGCGGTATTGACCGTCTCGGCATGGTTGAACTACAGACAACGCGAGCCGTGTACCTCCTTCCTGGTGGAATGACTGGAACTGATCGGCTGTAGGGCCCCATCCGTCTAATAGACGCTGCTCATGCATGATTGTTTACATCTTTGGCCGGGTTTAGTGACATCTCTAAACAGTCAAAGGGACTGTGTCTGCGATACAATATCCACAGTCAACGTCAATCTTCAGGAGTTCTGGGAACCGGGGTGATGCAAAACTTTTTTTGATGTGTGTGTATTAGATTCGTGCATAAGTTGGTAGTGTCTTTTTCCATGTTGGTATTCCCATTGCGATTGGAATACTTATCTATGGTCATTTTTTATTTGTAGTTCACTATTGGTATCTGAGTTTACATGTTGTCATTGTTTGATTTGGGGAAAGTGAGGGGAGCTGTGGACGCTAGAAGACGGAATGCCAAACGGAGAAATCGGAACATTTCCGTTATATTCTTCAGTTTGAGTACAACAGAGGGAGGCCGCTAGAAAAATTTACGCCCTGAGTGGGGATAATACCATTGGACAGAGCACGGAAAGAAAGTGGTTTTAAGAAGGATAGTTTTGGCATTGGTGACTCTCCACGCTCAGGAAAGCCTTCGGCCTTTGATGAAAATCATTTAAACGCATTAATCAACAATGATTCAAATTAAGTTAATTGAGAATTACCAAATTTGATGAACTGTGATCACTCGAATACCTCTTCATGAAATTTTACGGGTGAATCGGAAAGGTTTAACTGCTGTCAGGTATTGTGATGAAGTCTTGGGACCTCATGTACGTTGTTGCGAGGTGTTTGTGCCCACACTTCGTACTGGTGGACGATAATCCTCAACCTCAAAGAGCACAAGTGGATGATGTTTTCTTGGAAACGGAAGATACTGCACGCATGGCGTGGCCTGCTCGCTCTCCCGATTTGAATCCCATGGAGCATGTCCCGGATGCCCTAGAGAGACGGTTAGTAACACATCAACATCCACCAAGCACTCTCCAAGACTTGTGAGGAGCTCTGTAGGAAAAATGGGCGTTATTCCCTCCGCCCCGCGTTATTAGCCGAGCGGTCTAAGGCCTTGCAGTCATGGAATGTGCGGCTGGTCCCGGCTGAGGTTCGAGTCCTCCCTCGGGCATGGGTGTGTGTGTATTTGTCCTTAGGATAATTTAGGTTAAGTAGTGTGTAAGCTTAGGTACTGATTACCTTAGCGCCGGCCGAAGTGGCCGTGCGGTTCTAGGCGCTGCAGTCTGGAACCGCGAGACCACTACGGTCGCAGGTTCGAATCCTGCCCCGAGCATGGATGTGTGTGATGTCCTTAGGTTAGTTAGGTTTAACTAGTTCTAAGTTCTAGGGGACTGATGACCACAGCAGTTGAGTCCCATAGTGCTCAGAGCCATTTGAACCATTTTTTTTGAGCTCTAACATGGATATAAAGTGTTTCTGGACGAATATCAATATAACACACTTTATTCCTGTAAACGCCAGAAATGTTTCCAGAAAGTTTCATATACCCTTTTGTTACATCAGAATAAAGTGAAGTTGGCCAACGTTAAAATGACTATGCTAATGGATAACCTGCCTGGGATATTACAGCAGCTTTGCGTAGACGACTAGCATTCCATGGACCTGTATGTAACCCGAAATTTGGGGTATGTCCATACGTCAGTTATGTTTGCTTAAAATGTGTTATTCAGTTCCGCACTTTTGGCTGCCGAGTGGTTCAGGATTTAATGAAGTGGAATGTACGCCTTATGTTTCAAGATTAAAATTAATTTACTTAAGTAACTTTACATTATAACACTTTGGACGAATATATATATATATATATATATATATATATATATATATATATATATATATATATATACGTTATAACACTTTGGACGAATATATATATATATATATATATATATATATATATATATATATATGTGTGTGTGTGTGTGTGTGTGTGTGTGTGTGTGTGTGTGTGTCAGTTTTATGAAGGACTAATATGCTGTATGTTTATATACTTTGAGTATTAGGATAAATAAACTATCTGTCTGCTGAACTTAATGTGGAGCAAGCATAGCAAAGATTATTTATGTAACTGAAACATACTGCAGTCCATGCCACTCGGGGGTAAATAACGATCTCTGAGCTGTCGTAGAATAATCACACCATCACTTCTTTTCCAGACATGTTCTGTGCTTGCGATGCCACGGAGTGTGCTAACATTACTATAGAACAGAACTTAAGTATGATGAATGCAACATGCTGGCACAGCACATCCTGCGTTCTTACCATATCCCCCCCCCCCCTCAACTGTCACCATGCTTTTCAACTTCCATTAGACATTCTTCAACAGTGTCAATTGCACGATCCATTCCGTAATTCTGATGTGATACATAAATTCGTTACATACACTATGTGATCAAAAGTATCCGGACTCCCATAAAACATACGTTGTTTATATCAGTTGCATTGTGCTACTATCGACTGCCAGGTACTCCATATCAGCGACCACAGTATTCATTAGACGTCGTTAGAGAGCGGAACTCACGGACTTGGAGCGTGGTCAGGTGATTGGGTGTCACTTGTGTCATACGTCTGCACGCGAGATTTCCACGCTCCTAAATATCCCTTGGTCCGCTGTTTCCGATGTGATAGTGAAGTGGAAACGTGAAGGGACACGTACAGCACAAAAGCGTACAGGCCGACCTCGTCAGTTGACTGACAGAGATCGCCGACACTTGAAGAGGGTCGTAATGTGCAATAGGCAGACATCTATGCAGACCATCACACAGCAATTCCAAACTGCATTAGGATCCACTGCAAGTACTGTGATAGTTAGGCGGGAGGTGAGGAAACTTGGAATTCATGGTCGAGCGGCTGCTCATAAGCCACACATCACGCCGGTAAATCTAAACGACGCCTCGCTTGGTGTAAGGAGCGTAAACATTGGATGACTGAACAGTGGAAAAACGTTGTGTAGAGTGACGAATCACGGTACACAATGTGGCGACCCGATGGCAGTGCGTGGGTATGGCTAATGCCTGGTGAACGTCATCTACCAGCGTGTGTAGTGCCAACAGTAAAATTCAGAGGCGGTGACGTTATGCTGTGGTCGTGTTTTTCATGGAGGGGGCTTGCACCCATTGTTGCTTTGCGTGGGACTATCACAGCACAGGCCTAAATTGATGTTTTAAGCACCTTCTTGCTTCCCACTGTTGAAAAGCAATTCGGGGATGGCGATTGCATCTTTCAACACGATCGAGCACCTGTTCATAATGCACGGCCTGTGGTGGAGCAGTTACACGACAATAATACCCCTGTAATGGACTGGCCTGCACAGAGTACTGACCTGAACCCTATAGAACACCTTTGGGATCTTTTGGAACGCCGGCTTCGTGCCAGGCCTCACCGATCAACATCGATACCTGTCCTCACTGCAGCATTCCGTGAAGAATGGGCTGCCATTCTCCAAGAAACCTTCCAGCACCTGATTGAACGTATGCCTGCGAGAGTGGAAGGTGTCATCAAGGCTAAGGGTGGGCCATTACCATACTGAATTCCAGCATTACCTCTGGAGGGCGCCACGAACTTGTAAGTCACTTTCAGTCAAGTGTCCAGATACTTTTGATCTACAGTTGAAGCCCATGTTAAGCCGTCTATTATCGATTTCTCATCAATGCTGTTTCCTTGGTAGTCGTCCTGCACATAGTTTGACGTTAGGTGTTTATACATCATCTTTTTGTTAGAAATCCCAAATCTTGGATTATACACACGTCCATAAAATAAAGTTGCTGCAGGAAACCAGACAGCTTACCAATTAGCATTGTTATTTTAACATTGGCCAATTTCACTTTATACTGAATTAAAAAAGGATTGGCAAACCTTCAGGAAATATTCCTCATACATAGCGGAATAAAATGTGATACATGGACATTCGCTCGTTTTCTGCTGTTCCTCGTAATGGTTTGAATCATACTTAACAAACAGGATGTAAAACGTTGTGTCGAATAAATCACACAATGGTGGGAGGATAAAGGAAAACTGAATGGTAGGGATGCTGGATAGGCAATATTGTGTTATTCTGTATTTGAGACATTCACCTGGGGAGCTATTGAAGCTGTGGTGATAATAGAAGGCACCATGATAACTGTTTGGTTTGAGAAGCATGAGAGTTAACTCTTGTTGATGTCATGGACACTAAATTCAACTGAAATCAACCCTCTGGAACAGTGCGACGCTATCGGCTTCTATCGCCGCACTCACAAAATATAGACGTAACTCAACTATCAGCGTGTAGTCTTATGTGAAGGCTGGTAATGTTCTCTAAATGTTTGCGAATCATATAACTGAGATGGAATGACCATACCAACCCGTCTTTCTTCAAGTCGGAAACCGTGTAAAAACCACATTCAACTGGTCGGTACACCGACCTTCGTCATTAACCCTTTCACTGCGCATTTACTCTCAGCGGCTCCCGCCATGTGCGCGTTATTTTCACCCGGTGCGTATATATACGACTGTAGCGGTGTACCGTTATTATTGAGATAAAAATGAGACGCAAAATCCAGTATTGTCGGTGTAAATCGATTCCTTTTTTTTAAATTTTTGTTCAGAAAGTCTTATTTTATTCAAAAAAGGTACTTTATTAGGAGAAAAAAATACAAAACATATTACATTATTTATACTTCAAAGTGTGATATCTCTCGAAACAAAAATTATAACATAAAGGTACGTTACATTTTACACAAATGTATCTTGTGTCACTTCGTTTATCATGTTTTGCACATACAATACACCTTTTCTGGGCGGCCTTCATCTTTGAAGTTCCTGGTATTAGCGAGATAAAGTGGCGCTCGGTTAGGCGTAAGGGATTGTCACCATCAGCCGATCTCCTTCCACACGTCCCTCTGTTTGCGGTTGGTGGTGAATCTCTAGGATCTCCTTGATACGTTTCTGTTAAAAATCAGATACTGAAATATTTTGTCCCGTTTGAGTTTTATATAATGCATGCACATTGAGCAGAGACAGAGCCACCAGATAAAAAAATACTTTTTTATACCATTTTACAGTTTTTCGAACATTCATGTCGCTCCTGTCGACGGCCCCCATATTTTCAGTGTAGCTTACGATGCAAGCTGTTTTTTTTTTTTTTTGGTTCATTCGTGGTTCTGTCAATTTTGTCAGTCGCTGTAATTTCGCTTGTATGAAGAGTTGAAAGCATCCTCACTTCCCGCTTGTCCTGCCACTTCAGAGCAAGAAGTTTATCTGTTGACAAAAACTCGATCTCGCCTTTTCTAAGTTTTTTTGATAAAGCAGGCATGCCTTTGCGGTTTGTTCTCACAGTTCCTCAGGCATTAGTCACTCTGTTATGCAAATAAGAAAATAACGTTGGGCTAATGTACCAGTTGTCAACATATAATGTGTGACCTTTACCAAGGTAACGTTCAAGTAAAGTGAGAACAATGCTTCCAGGTATTCCAACATTTACACCAAAGTCAGTTTCTTTTTTTACGTCTGTTGCTGCACCCACATAAATAATAAAGTCAAGAATATAACCAGTTTCACAATCACATCACACAAAAAATTTTACACCAACTCTGTGGTGTTTGGAAGGAATGTTCTGCTCGAAGAAGACACGACCTTTGAAGAGAACTAAACCTTCGTCAATGCACAAATGTTTATAAGGATAGAAAGCACCTGGAAGTACTTTTCTTAAGTGATACACAATTCGACGTAATTTCCAGATTTTGTCATCTCCAGGGTCCCTACTGTTATCAGCAAAATGTAACATTCTAAGTAACAGAAGAGATCTATCTCTCGGCATGATATGCGCAAACATTGGAGTAGACAGTAACTGATCATTGGTCCAATAACTGTTTATTTCATTTTTTCTCACTTGAGCCATCAGAAAATTTACAGCAAGGAAACAGTAAACTTCGTCACTGTTTGTGTTTTTCCAACGTCACAGTCGTAATTTTTCACTGGCATCATTGCAAAGGTGTTCATAACATAATTTACGTTGCTCAGCTATGTAGCTTACAATTTCTTGGCTAAAAACAACTTGGAAGCAGTCGTATACAGTACATAAATCATCTAAATTGACGATTTCGCAACCGAAACCACTTATCGAAATTATACACTTTAGGGTCCAAATGAGAGTCTTTCCATCTAAAATCAACTGTTTTGTGTCTGTTAGGAGATTTTTCACGCATACGCTCAGGCTCTTCTTCGGAATCGGAGAACGAATCGACGATAACATCTGGATCTACATTTACTGGTTCAACGTTTCTTGGTTCACAAATATTTTTTATATTTGTGGAGACAGAATTATGTGTCAGCTCGTCGTCGTCATTATCTGACCACCCATAATCAGCTGGATTGGGCATGTTCATGTCCTCGTCTTCACTTTGGTTTGGAATACTCAGCAGCTCATCGTCTGTAAACGGACGGTAACGTCGCGTCATTTTATTCGGTAACTCGGAAACGGCCGCACACAAAATAGGTAATATAGCGATACGAATGAACTCAGCAGAAAGAGAATTCAGCATTCAATAGTCGTTGAGGTATTTCCTAGTATTTCAACAATTAAACTGCATACTTGCGCAACAATTACCTCCGACTGCCTGGCCCGATTGTCGGCGTTATGCATAACTATACGACTGTAGCAGGGAACCGCTGTAAGTATTTTTTATAGCAAATAGCATATATACGTCTGGAGCACTGAAACGATTAGCGTATATTTACGTCTGGAGCAGTGAAAGGGTTAATCCACCGTGCAGGGCTCGCGAGTCGGCGCGTCTCGCCACTCTCGGTATCAGCGTGCTGACACACGCGGTTACCCGGGCTAGTCGTTGAATATATTTTATAATGCGTTGTTTGAGGTTTCTGCTGTCTTCCAGTTTTCCCAAGGAGTGATGCTCATGAGGATAATACTAAAATGGGTAGCACACAGAGGAGGCTGGATTTGAAGTTGAATGTCAAATCCCCTTTCCTGGTTAGTCTTGGTGATCGGATATCCATAGCTACGCTTTCCTCTCTATGTTTTATTCTATTATTACATTCTGATAAATTCTACTTCCAAGTTATTGTATGTTTCTTTAATGCACTACCCCGGTTCCCAGAACGCCTGATGATAGACGTTGACTGTGGATACTGTATCACAGACACAGTCCCATTGACTGTTCAGAGATATCACTAAACTCGCCCAAAGATGTAAAAAACCATACATGAACAAGACGTGTTAGACATAGGGGGTCCAACAGCCATTCAATTCAAGTTATTCCACCAGGAAGGACGTACACGGCTCGTGTCGTCTTTAGTTCAACCATGCCCACAAGATCAATACCGCGATTCGATCGCGTCCGGATTGTTACTTTGTATTACAATTAAATGAACACCCTTAGCTGCTTACAGGCGTTGACGTACGTCAACGGGGACAGATGAAAATGTGTGTCCCGATCGGGACTCGAACCCGGGATCTCCTGCTTACATGGCAGATGCTCTATCCATCTGAGCCACCGAGGACAGAGAATAGCGCGACTGCAGGGATTTATCTCTGGCACGCCTCCCGCGAAACCCACATTCTCAACGTATTGTCCCGCACTACATTCTTAGTGCCCCCTCCCATTATACTCATTACTCGCGGCGCGTTGCCGATTCCCGTTACAGTTCGGGCACTGTTTGTGCATTCGCACAGAAGAAGAAGATGGTCAAGTGGCCGGTGAGCCTTAACTATATGTATACTAAGATGGTATCTGTTCTTTCGAACATGTCCGAAAGAACAGATACCATCTTAGTATACATATTGTTACTTTGTGCCAGTAAGGACTCTCAACAAGGGAAGTGTCCAGGCGTCTCAAACAAAGCGATGTTGTTCGTACATGGAGGAGATATAGAGAGACAGGGACTGTCGATAGCATGCCTCGCTCTGGCCGCCCATCGGCTACTACTGCAGTGGATGACCGCTACCTACGGAATGTGGCTCGGAGGTACCCTAACAGCAATGCCACCATGTTGAATAATGCCTTTCGTGCAGCCACAGGACGTTGTGTTAGGACTCAAACTGTGCGCAATATTCTGCATGATGTGCAACTTCACCTCCTACGTCCATGGCGAGGTCCATCTTTTCAACCAGGACACCATGCAGCGCGTTACAGATAGGCCAACAACATGCCGAATGGACCGCTCAGGATTGTCGTCACGTTCTCTTCACCGATGAGTGTCGCTTATGCATTAAACGAATCGTCGGAGATGTGTTTGGAGGCATCCCGTAAGACTGAACGCCTTAGACACACTTTCCACCTGGTGTAGCAAGGTGGAGGTTCCCTGCTGTTTTGGGGTGGCATTATGTGGGGCCGACGTACGAGGCTGGTGCTCAGGGAAAGCGCCGTAACGTCTGCACAATGAATGCCATCCTCCGACCGATAGTGCAGCTATATCGGCAGCATATTGGCGAGGCATTCGTCTTCATGGACGATAATTTGCGCCCCCATCGTGCACATCTTGTGAATGACTTCCTTAGGATAACGTCATCGCTCGACTATAGTGGCCAGCATGTTCTCCGGACAAGAACCCTATCGGACATACCTGGGATAGATTGAAAAGTGCTGTTTATGGGCAGCATGTTCTCCAGACTTGAACCCTGTCGAACATGCCTGGGATAGATTGAAACGCGCTGTTTATGGACGACATGACCCACCAACCACTCTGAGGGATCTTCCCTGATTCGCCGTTGAGGAATGGGGCAATCTGTACTAACAGTTCAAAAATGGTTCAAATGGCTCTGAGCACTATGGGACTTAACAGCGGTGGTCATCAGCCCCCTAGAACTTAGAACTAATTAAACCTAACTAACCTAAGGACATCACACACATCCATGCTCGAGGCAGGATTCGAATTTGCGACCGTAGCGGTCGCGCGGTTCCAGAATGAAGCGCCTAGAACCGCTCGGCCGCTACGGCCGGCGGACCAACAGTGCCTTGATGAACTTGTGGACAGGATGCTACGACGAATACAGGCATGCATCAAAGCAAGATGACGTGCTACTGGGTATTAGAGGTACTGGTGTGTACAGCAATCTGGAGCACCACCCTTGTATGGTGGTACAACATGCAAAGTGCGGTTTCCATGAGCAATAGCAAGGGCGGAAATGATGTTTATATTGATCTCTATTCCAATTTTCTGTGCAGGTTCCGGCACTCTCGGAACCGGGGTAATGAAAAACTCTTTTTATGTGTATAAGGTAGTGTAATTGCTGTAAACAAAAAAAAATGATACAAAAGAGTATACAAAATGACTCTACGCAGCCCCACCTCCACGTAATGCTGCATGACCAACAGTGCTCGTGGCCTCAACTGTGTAGGGCAATTTTGTTGCGTGGTGGTGGCCATTAGGACCGTTGCTGGTTTTAAAAAAATTGGGAGACCGATACATCGATATTAAAAGATATGTCATTATCAGCCGTCGATATACTGAAAAGGTATCGATATACCCGTATATGGACTGAATAGTTATCGACGTACCTGCCCATAGAAGTATCGGCTCCACATTGTAAATAAACTGTCGGTTTTAGTGCTGTATATCTTACGTCTTTATTTATTGTTAGGTATTCTGTAAATGAACAAGCTAGCAGCCTGCCTATCCCCCTTAGAGCAAGAATAGAAAGGGAAACGACGCACGTTCACGCTTGGCGATAATCGTCTTCCTAAGAACGGTGACTGCATATAAGTGGCACAATTAAAAAGTGTTCGATGGGTCCGTCGTCGTTCGGTTTCTTCTCATATCGGATTTGTCCGGAATACTTCATGACGACTTCCCTGGTTTTCTTTTCTTTTCTCTTTTTTTTTCGTTTCTGCCAACGTCAGCATCCTAGCGTCTGTTGTGCCTAAATTGCGTGGTGAAGCAAACGTTTCAGATTCTGTTGGTAGCGCCGGGCGCCGATTACGTCAGCATTTCCCCTCGTACGTCTCCGCCCACCGCAAAGACTAGTCTTGTCACTTAGATTTTTGTTTATCATTTTCTACAACCTTCTTGAAGAATGCCGACGTGAAGAAATAGCACACTAGTTGCATTAAAAATGGTCTTTTATACTTGCTTCACACAGTCAAAGAGACAGACTGGATGTGATGAAAGCTCAGAAAGTAATAAGACTTCTTCACAAAATGAGAGTAAAATCGTATTCTAGTACAGTTTCGAAATACTAACTTAAAGCATCTACCGAAAATTGTGAAAAACATGTAACATAAATTATAACTGTCAGCACTCGGGATTGCCAAGTAGTATATAGTGTGAAAATATATCGCCGACATACATCGATTTTTTTTGGAAAGAATATTGATATATAGATCTTTTGTCAACAATTCTAGTGGCGTGGGTACTGGCTAAGAGATCAGTGTGCAACACTACAGTTTGCATAAAGTAATAAGATGGCGGGCCCTACTAATTCACTACGCAGCTTTAAAAAAAATATATGTCTTCACTATGACAACAAGAAACCACCAAGAGGATGAATGGAGTTATGGATCTGTTCCGAGTCTTTCAGTATAACTACAACTTCAAAAAATTTTCTGGTAAATCATTACCACTACCGGCATCTGTAAAAATACCCGAAAGGTTCACACACAGTCCTTGTTAAGATTCGAGGTCTGCTCTTTAGTTTCTTCTGTCAGTTTCCCTGCACCCCTTATGATAACGAGAGCGTAGCGTAGCAACATTTCTGCAAGGTACAGTTAAACCAAGGTGGGCCGGCGCTGTCTTTTGTCAAGTTAAATGATATGTCTTATTCTACAGCGCGATTTATAACTACTTGTCGCGTTGACCACATTTATACAGCGTTTACCAGCACTGTACTAAAGTTTCTCAACTGGTCTTTCAAGTATATTACTGGTCTTATGCCCTCTTCGACCAGGTCTTGATCTATGTCTCCTGTGCGTTGAATTGTCAACGATCAATCCATGCCACGATGTGTTGCCGCTGTTATCAGAGCGAAAAAAGCAGTGTTACGCATTACTGGAAGTAGGTGCTGAGGATTCAGTTCTTTTTCTGCATATGGAAGTTTGATCATAGTGTCATGAATGTCTCCCAGTGGTCCTCGATACTGGCACAGAGACGTAATTGACTTCCGAACTGGTCGCACAGCGTTCGATCAGGCACAGATCTCGCGATCCAACCTGTGACCGTAATGGCATTCAAACGAGAAGGCTGAAATACTATCTTCTTTGCCAAAGCGTTCCGCTGAGAAAGATCATCACACAATCGTCAAAATAACAGATATTTAAATTCGTACCACGTGGTATAGGAAAACAGCTGAAATCTCTCAACAGAAGAAAGGTCGCTCGACTTGCACGATACCAGTACAATCGTAATAAGACATCACGTTGAGAGTCATCATTTGCAGCAACAACTTTTAATTTTTCCACAAGAGATTCATAACATCCCATTGCACACATCTGCCTAACAAATAAATAAATACTGGAATACGTGCACTTCATTCACCATTCAGTGCTCGTATTTCATATTCTAACCCAGCATTCTGGTATTCGGTAATATAATAATTCTGGCCCTATTAATATTTTCTATAGGTTGCCTAATTTATTTGACGACGTATACAATTTGTCTCACACTGATCTGTGAGAGGCTATGGGCGCTAGGAATTTTCTTTATTTATGGGCGAGGACAGCAGTCTTCCTAGCAGCCATGATGGCTTCCCGTTTCCCATCCTTTTTCCGATCACCAGGGTAGCACGTGGTGTCGTTTGAACGTTCAGTAGTGGCGAAAGTTTCTCCTGTTCTCGGTTCCCCAACCTGCCTAACCAACCTTGTAACTGCTATTTCTGCTAGATTTTAACGTTTTGAGGTCGCCTCCCTGTGAGATTCCGGCCTTCTCATTGACCAGTTCAGATGAGCGCCCGTTTTTCGCGGGTGGGCTGCAACCGCCCTCCGCTGGTGGATAGTGGGCCAAGGGGCAGTAAAGGAGTTCTAGTGTGACCGTGCCAGAGACTGGACGTGCTGCTTCCAGAACATGAAGTTCCGGTAAGCATGAGCGCCGACGTGCACTGTAGCTTCGCACCCTGCGGCCCAGAGGGAACCTCATAGGTCATTTTACTGATGTGCGTTCCTTAAATTACGGTTTACGTAATTTTTCCGGGTTATAAGACTGTAGGTTTTCCTTGTACAGTTGGGCATAATGTGCGCGATGTCTTGGTTAGTCACAGTAGCTTGCAGTTTGGCACTAAAGTGTATACTTTCATGCTGACTTTTCCGCTTCGTCTGGCAGTACCTCTTTCAGTTCTCCCGTGCAAAATTTGACTCAGTATATAGGTCTCCCTAGCTTGAAAAGTTGGGTCCTTTGTCCTACGCCACGTGGTGAGTGTCTTCATGTTTCTTTAACGTAGTCGGACCGCGATCCAAAGTTATCTAGTATCGTCTGTATGAATAGTTTCGCGTCTTGCTGGTTTTATTCCTTTAGTACAGGAGGCAACCTAACGATTCACCCTCAGTAGCATCTTTCTTAGTCTTTGGCTGATTCCTGGTGGTGGTCGTTGTATGCCTGCAACCCCTTCCTTAAGAAAACTGAACTCCAGTTGATAATACGGTGATAGTTCCCAAAATTCCTTTTCTCCTGCTATCGTGGCTTATTATGAACGTACGTGGGGGCAGAATGCTGAACGCAATTCTTTCTCCCCCCGCCCCCATTTGGTTGTATAATTGTTCAATATTCAAATGTTAAATAAATGAGTCCTTTAATCTTTATATTCTCCCTTTCATTACGTGAAATCACCCTGAGTGTCACAGTAGAATAATGCAGAACTATAATGGTTGCTATAAGGTCGTGGAAGTCTCGCTCCTTTAATGATAGGATAAAGATTCAATATCGTGCGCCTGGCACGATCATTGCGCGCATGGCACCGATAATAGAATAATTATTTTTAATTATCCCCCATTGATAAACTGGGAAGTGTTCACGGCTCAGTGGGAGTACGTGATAACTAAATCCACTTGATGTGGTGGAAGTAGTGGTCTCTGTTTTACCTTTCTAGTTGAGAAAAAAATATCAAAATTACAGTCCCTACAGTAAGGGATAGTAACCTGTAAAATGAAACGAGCCACCGCTTTTATTACATAAATAAATCCAAGGTTGTCACTGGGAAAAACACCGAGAATTCGTGACAGGAATCAGCGGCACGAGCCACTAGATCACAGAGGTGGTATTTTAAAGTAACACGTCACACGTAATTAAAATACGAAAATGGAAGCTTTGCTACAAAGGAGAAACCTCTTACAGTGAAATGAGTTGACAAACAGAGTACTCTATCCATCAGGCATTTCCTTTATATTGAAACGTGTAGCTGAAAATTATAGATCGTCTGAAACTACATAGCCAGCGCTATTTCAAAAGACAGTACTAGATTTCAGTCATTTTCCTATTAATTCATTTGTGTAGCAAAATACAGTTTACGAGAAATTACTGATCGAAGTGATACCTTCTACACATATTATTTTTCTCATTTTATTACTTCAATGACGTGTTTCATGTTACAGTCGAGCTGTTGCTTTGCTGCAAAAAGTGCTTGATAATAAACGTTCATGCACCACTTACCTGACTGCTGTTTCTATGAAATTTTAAACGCATACACAGCACAGAAGATCAAAGGCAAAATATGATGCCAATGTTCACTTCGTGTCCGCAAAGGAATGGCTAAATTTTTAAAAACGTAATTTCTGCAGCGCAGAATGTTAGTAAAATATCACGCCCACCTTCCTACCCTCCCACGAACTCACCCGCCAACCCACCCGTCCACACACACACATACACACACACACAGGCACACACACACACGCACCACATATCTATACAGGGTGTGACTAACCTTCCGTGTGGAAAGATTCAAAACTATTTTGAGATAATGATACAATGACCAGTAACGTATACTTGAAAACTGATCCTGAAGGATCAGTGCGTGTGAGACATATATTCGTTAACTCATTATTTTCCTACATCGCAGTGGTTATTGTCGAATGGAGAGACTGATTAACAGGAGTCTGAGGATGCGCTTGTCTTGTATGCTGGAGCAGGGAGAAATGTCCAGAAACCGAATGTACGTATTCATTAGGAACCGGCATCCATCAGCACAATCAGTATGATTTACGATCCGCACAAGTAAGCGTACACTCTTATATTACTTGTGTCATGGTTGAAACAGTGAATGTCATCTTGAGAAATTTCTTGTCATGTCTTCCATATATGTTCTGTCAGTTCATGAGGAATGCTAGCTAGAGAATGGTATGAAAGTAATCGTTTACCCATCGCTTCCTAACATGCTCAATAGCTAGGGACAGGAAAATTTCACGAAATATAAAGCGAAAATAGCAGTTTTCAGCGAAATTACGCGGAATTGGCAATTATTTAGAGATTTAGCGCGAGATTTGTAATTTTCCTTATGAAATGGTACGAATCTGAGGACGGCAGTTTTTTAATACCGGTAACGGATTCCTAATCTACTCAAGGCTGAGGTTGATGTAGGCTATAATCTTAAAATGATAGTTCTTTTCACAAGTAACAAACTTCGATGTGACAACACTAGTACCGAATTCGCCCAAAAACAGCAACGAATATAGCCAGAAAACAGTACCGAATATGCCAAAACTTGGCACCAAGGAACACTGAATTTGACCATTAAATAAACGATGTTTCAGTCACTATCTCTAGGTGACAAATTAAGGGACTGCGCAGGCCAGCAGAGGTATTTATATTCCTTACGGTATGTACGATCCCGACTGCACTGTGGGTTGTTGCATTATCCTACAGTAGCATGCTATTTGTGACCGTGGTCATGAAGAGTATGAGAACAGGGTTTACCTCTCTTCCCATATACCGGCAGGCACTCAGCCTGCCTGTAGCAATTATCATATCAGTAAAAACTATAAAAACTCCGCCCGCACAGGCCATGAAGGCCCAAAGGTACCGACTGGTCGCCGTGTCATCCTCAGCCCACAGGCGTCACTGAATGCGAACTGGAGAGGCATGTGGTTACCACACCGCTCTCCCGGCCGTACGTCAGTGTACGAGACTGGAGCCGCTACTTCTCAATCAATTTGCTCCTCAGTTTGCCTCACAAGGGCTGAGTGCACTCAGCTTGCCAACTGCGCTCGGCAGACCGGATGGTCATCCATCCGAGTGCTAGCCCAGCCCGACAGCGCTTAACTTCGGTGATCTGACGGGAACCGGTGTTACCACTGCGCCAAGGCCATTGGCCTGTCACATCAGTACTGTTGTTATATCCAATGGTGCCCTATGACTGCAGGAGAAGGAGATATATGCGTCTCCAGAAAAGCTGCTTCCTGCGACCTTCCTCCAAGTCGACACTGTACACTATAGCGTCGATCTGACGACCACTTCCGGAAGGGAGGCTAACTGCTGAACATCACAAAATGTCACTCAAGGTTCTTGTTGACTCTGTCTCCATACCACGCAGGTCTCTGTTGTGTGTGGCCGGCCGAAGTGGCCGTGCGGTTAAAGGCGCTGCAGTCTGGAACCGCAAGACCGCTACGGTCGCAGGTTCGAATCCTGCCTCGGGCATGGATGTTTATGTTGTCCTTAGGTTAGTTAGGTTTAACTAGTTCTAAGTTCTAGGGGACTAATGACCTCGGCAGTTGAGTCCCATAGTGCTCAGAGCCATTTGAACCATTTTTCTCTGTTGTGTGTAACGTGGTTTAAGCGGTAAACGACGCAATGCAACTCGTTAAAACTATTTCCGACGGTTCGCGATGACACTCTCCCAGTATCATAGACCAAACTTCAGCTATTGGCATCCGTCTACTCTTGAGAATCATTCGTAACATCCTGCGATCTGCCTTTGGTGTTTTCCTCCTGGAAGGTCACTATCCTCTTCTCCTTGGCACGCTGTAGCCTTCTGTCTATATCGCCAGCACCGTCCTGCAGTCACTGCATTACTGCAAATTGTTTGTACAATCTGTCGGCACTACACTCTCACGTCCCTCATGTCAGTGATTCCATCTTTCTCAGATTCCGAAATATGTCAACAAGCTATGTGTCCCTGTCCTCAGGGGCTGATAAGTTGCATTGTCTTCGCAAGAAGTTCGAGTGACATTCGACACATCCATCACCTATCACATACTAGCACCATACTTCATCTGTAGGAATGACTTCTTTCTGCACTCGTGTAAGGACGTCATTTTAATGAACTCATCTCACAGCCATAGAAATACTGAAGTATTAGTAAGGTAACGTTATGCTCAGGTGTCCATGGTGTACACTGTTGGTATAGACATGGAACCCATGCCCAGAATCGACAAATATGGGCAAGATATTGGCCGTTGGTTTAATTGAATAACTATACTGGTTATCAAATAGACCAAGTCCATCAAAAGACTACAATATGGTTTACTAGATGTTATTCAAGGGCATACACAGTCCAGTTGTGGGGCGGCGGGTAAATAAGTAAAATTATCTTTGCTATTTACAAGAGCCTGAAAACTGTTTTCGCGGTCAACCAGAAAGCGATAGAGCACATACTGACCATCATTTCCAGTCTGCAAGTCCACATTTCTCTTTGTGCTCACTGAAAGAAAATAGTGCTGCTTCCCATTTACTCAGCGGGAACAGAAACTACGACTATGAATAAAAGTTTCGAGTTTTAACTAACTGATATATTCAGTAAAAGTTCACATGCACAAAACATAACAAAATTTCTGGTAATAATAATAATGTCCCTATCAGAAACAGGACTATTAGCAGTACAGAGGCGACCTCTATGGAAAGTTCCAAGTAAAATGATATACCACCCTGACTTGTAATCACCAAAGTTAATTGCTCGTATTAAAAAATTGAAAATAATCTCGCCAGTTTCCGCGCGATTTTGTCAACATTACGGCTGGCACACAGTTACCTTCGTGAAATCTAAATGATCCAGGCTGGTGTACGGTCTTCATGAATCCACTTCCTACTTTTATCGAAAACACTTTTGATAGCTATCCGGCTATGACGTCATCAGAGGCACAGTTTACGCAGGCGTTTGACTGACGCGTACAGGTCGATATCTCAGTGTGAAGTTTCTCTTTACTGCCTCTGTGGCTATATTTATAAATAGGCCGAAATGAACATCTCTTATCAACTGCTCTAGGCACAGGTAGCAGCACCTTTCCCAGACATGTATTAATTACTAACTCAGTCGTTCAACAATTTACAATCTTCGAAATTTTTTTATGAGTGAAGTTTGCTTTAGTTACCGAAAAAGTCTTAGCTCGACTGCAGTTAAGCTTTCCTGACTAGAATTTTTAGAAGAGAACCAACAGTGGAACATGACCTCTGTACTGCCTCTTCAAGAGTCCTTGTAATGACTGTTATTTGTTATAGTCTTGAAACTTGGTACAACTGTATTACTTCTTCAGTGTAATAGAGTTATGTATTAGAACATTCTATAACAAAAACAAATGATACTTAGTCTATTATGAATAAGTACATTTTTATTCCAAATTTGGTATTTAGTCAATAACTTGAAAACTAATAGAGGTAGCTTTTTGTTGACACATAATTAGTTTTTTTTTATATCAAACTAAGGCTACATACGAATTTTTATCTTTCTGAGTCTAATATCTAGCGACTACAAATTTTCGTTAAAAATGCTAATTTTGACCAAACTATTGCCTCTACCAAGCTGAGACTTCTAGCTTTTGAATGAAAAATTGTTAGGTTTCTAGCTTCATTACTCAGCGCATTTCATTTTTTTCTTAAAATAATATATTTAATGTAACATATTCATTTGATCATTCTGAGCCATCACAATGTTAACATTAATACACTGAAGCACACACTATCAGAGCTTGGAAAAGTTATATTAATTTCCCTCTTAGATTATGGTGCAATCCTTTGTATGCGACGTTCAGGTGCTGGTGGTAGTGAACTGGGGTAAGTCCTGGCACACTCGCTCCCCTCTATATCTCTCACAATGATGCAGCGCCTGTTTCACCACACAGACACATTAATGTGACCGCGTATGTTAGACGTGAACGTGCGTCCACCACTCAAAGGTGACAGGTGGCAGCAGTGGCAGTGGAGGGTATATAAAGCGTGGTGGGGGAGGGGGACATGAAAAAAACTACATTCGTTGTCGTAATGCGAAAATGGAACGGTTTGTCTGACGTCCAAAAGATTTCCATCACTCGCTTTTGGTAGGAACAGCTAATACACTCCAGACATAGTCAGAGTCGAATCTATGGTTACGTCATTACATTATCTCCTCCATTAGTACAGTAAATGGTGTTATACAATGTATGTCCATGCTGGTATCGTGAAATACTCTAGAAGCAGATATAGCAGACATGTCCACCCATATTATTAGGCCAATTACAAGAGCTCACATTACAACTGACATGTCTGTCAACTGTAAAGTGATGATGAACACTTGTAATCGGCGCCGTAATATGTGTGTACATTGCTGTTATTTTAAAACTGACATGCCGACCTCTAGAATAGCTCACGATACCAACACGGACATACATCGCGTAGCACCACTTACTGTACTGATGGAGGAGGTTATGTAACGATATAAAAATGGATCCAAAGAGGCCAACAGGGAATTGCCGAAACCAGTCATCGATACAAATAAATATCTAAGCGGTATTGGGAGTTGAGAATTTATTCAATGTTCACGAAACGTCTAATTTTGTAAATTATTGGTGTGCTTCCGCTGTTGCCAAAAGAGCGGTATCCAAAACTGGCGCCATTAGCCATAGAGTTCGGAGTGAATGACGGCTGCGGGGATATGTACTGGCGAATAGTCGTGCAGCTGTTGAGCAACTGTCTACCCGGTTAAACCAACCTCATTGATCGTTCACCTAACGGTGTTGCATACAGGCCATTGCGGGAGGCCCCTGGTACATGCACTCATGCTGCGTGGTGTTCATCGGTGACGAAGGCTGGAATGTCAACGTCAGTAACGCAACAGGACGTCCACTGAGTCGCGACGGGTGGGCTTTGCAGATGAAGCAGACTTTATTCTCCATCGGACAGATGGTCGTTGGTGTGTACGGGGCAATATGTCAGAAACCAAACACGCAGTAGATCTGTGGTCTGGGGAATGTTTTCGGGTCTTTACCTGGGTAATCTCGCCATTGTTGAAGGCACAACAGGTCAACACAAGTATGCATCTATCATTAAGTCCATGTCCACCGCTATGTGCTGTTTGTTTTTCCTGGACATGATGGCTACAACGAGCAGGACAGTTCAGTGTATCACACTGCTCCCAGTGTACGTGCGTGATTCGAATAGCACGAAGACGGGTTTAACGTTCTCCCCTATCCACTAGATTTCTCGGATTTAAAACCAACGATAATCACCGGGACCACCAACATCGCAGCCGGGATTCCCAACCGAGAATTCTAGCGCAGTTGGCCACTGCATTGGAGTCGGCATGGCTCCACACCCTTGTCGATACCTCCCAGAGTGTCAGTAATTCTCTTCCCGCACGTCTCTTAGCGGTTCGCACTGCCAAACGTGATCATTCAGACTTTACGAAGTGCGTACATTAATGACAATGGACGGTGTATAAATCACGTTGGCCTTACGGGGATTTAAATTCGCCATTTTCGATTAAATGGCAGATAACTTCAAGAGCTAGCGATTTTGAGTAGTGACATGGTAATTCTAGATTAAACTTCCGAGGACCACTGGCAAATTTGATTCGGGCACAAATAAGAAGCGATAGTGAAATTGTATAAGACTTGTCGCGTCACATATAGTAATAATCTCAAGCTTTCAACACGATCCTTCATCGTCTTTTTCAGAAGCAACTAACTGCGTGGCTGTTACTACAGCGAATAATTGTAGCCACTGTCGGCTTTGAGACTGGTCGGCATACGTTGTCATTACGTCATGCTGGCAGAGACTGTTTTCATGTCGTCACTGGTCGCTTGGGAACGTTATTTCTCCCCCCACCCCCCCCACCCCCCTCGCCATCCAGACCTCACTTCCACGCTCTATTAAGATTAAATCGCTGTCCTGGTTGATTATTCTAGCATATTCCAATTTCTGTTGGTTCTTTAATATCAGAGTCTCCGTATGTAGAAACTAGGGAAAAGATTTTAGTTTCATCCATCATTATTCTGCGCTTATCTCTGAGACTTTTTTTCGTCATCCGCTGAATTCTCACGTTATAGATTTTTAATGTGATTATCATTTTCCACACAGCGGTCGGTTGCGGTGCGGACTGACAGACCAATGCAGGTGCCTTAGCAGTCAGAGGGAGTCTCATTAATTCCAAGATTCTGAGACAGAGTGTCTTTAACCAGGCGCAACTTCTCCTTCATCTTCATAAGTGGTCAGAAAATTGATCTCATGCCTTTTCTTCTTAGTAACTTATGTACTTTGTTAGACGTCGCACCGCGTGAAGGAAAAAACAATGTAGACATATTATAAGGCACTGATTTCGCTTCTTTGAATGTGCTATTTTTATACATTAGTATTCAAAATTTAAGGACGAAAGTAAATTTCGCATGACATGTCACTGCCAAGTAACATAGCTCGATGGTAATTGAACTATACATATAAAGAACTGTGACAGTTTAGTTCAGAAAATAACTGAAAGACACACCTAATGAGAAGAAATGACTTTTTTATTCGAAGATAATAACGGAAGTTACGGCGACTTACCATGATGATTCCTTGGACATTATACAGGGAGGGAAGTGGTTCATAATACGTTGTCTGATCAGCACGGACGACAGTACATGTTGTTACCCCGTTGTTCACAAGGTTGATGGGGAGTTCATCTGACAGGGCATTCCATTCCCACACCAGTACTTCCGACGACTGCTGGGTGGACGTTGGTGCATGTGGACATGCTACAGTACGTATCCTCAACGCCTCTCACACAGACTCGGTGGCATTTCAGTCTGGGGAACGTGCTCCTACAGCTCCGCAACTTGACGCAGTTGCGCATTGTCATCCATAAAAATGAAGTTAGGTCGAAATGCACCCCTGAAAAGACACTCGTGAGGAAGAAGTACAAAGTCACAATAAAGCTGACCGATGAGTGTACCGTTTTCAAAGATTTGGAGGTCAGTAAAACCATTCAACACTATACCTCGCAACTCTTTGACATGTTGACCACCAAAACGATCGTGTTCGGTAATGTTTCAGGGTGCATTACACACCATTATATGGCGAGAGGCGGGAACACGTAATGCGCACAAGATCATCGTCAAACATGATCGTTTTGGTGATCCAGGTGTTATGGTGTGAGGAGAGATAATGTTGTATGGGCATAGTGATCTTCCAGACCTTGAATGCCGGTCAACCTTACTGTGACCGCGTACTTCTTCCCTCTGTGAATCATTTAAGGGGTGCACTTGGCATTAACTTCATTTTTAGGGATGACAATGCGCGACCGCATGGAGCAGAGCAGAGCAGGAATTCTTGAAACGAGAGGATATTCGGTGACTGGACTGAACCGCTCGTTCCTCAGACTTAAATCCCATAGAGAGGGTGTGGGAAGCGTTTTGGAGACGTACTGAATCATGGCCACATGCACCAAAGACCGCCCACCTGTTGTCGACAGCGATGGTGGAGGAATGCAACTAACTCCAACCAGAACTCACGGTCAACCGTGCGTGGCCTTCATACAGGCACGCCGAAGAGCATGAACTGCCATCCAGTGTGATCACAGATCCTATCAAGAACCATATCCCACCCCTCTTACAGTCCAGGGGACGATCTAATTGCGATGTTTTCAGTGCAAAGGTTGTCTTTGAATGAAAGTGTCATTTCTTTACTCCTCGTTGGATATTTCTTTCAGCTACCTTTTGTACTATAGTGTAGCAACTGTTTATATGTATGGTCTAAGAATGTAGATAGAGAGGAACAAATTGACACACAAGCTTGCAATGACATGGGGTTTTATTAGAACCAAACAAATACAAAAGTCCAAAAAATGTCCGACAGATGGCGCTTCATCTGATCAGAGTAGCAATAATTAGCATAACAAAGTAAGACAAAGCAAAGATGATGTTCTTTACAGGAAATGCTCAACATGTCCATCATCATTCCTCAACAATAGCTGTAGTTGAGGAATAATGTTGTGAACAGCACTGTAAATCATGTCCGGAGTTATGGTGAGGCATTGGCGTCGGATATTATCTTTCAGCATCCCTAGGGATGTCGATCGATCACGATACACTTGCGACTTCAGGTAACCCCAAAGCCAATAATCGCACGGACTGAGGTCTGGGTACCTGGGAGGCCAAGCATGACGGAAGTGGCGGCTGAGCACACGATCATCACCGAACGACGCGCGCAAGAGATCTTTCACGCGTCTAGCAATATGGGGTGGTTGTAATAAAACCCCATGCCATTCCAAGCATGTGTGTCAATTTTTACCTCTCTACCTACATTATTCCGTGGTTTATAAGGTTTTCAAATTTATACTGACTTTTTGATCATCCGGTATAATAGTCACCACTAGAGGAGGCACGTATTCTGTTATACTTAAGAAACTGATGGGGGATTTAGTTGATAGGTCGTGAGTTAATTCAGGTTCGATTACATGAGTAAACGGAAAATGTTTTATATAATGCTTTCCTCGCAAGACAGAATGACGCTGATACATGACCCACCAAACTAAATTATTAATGAGACAGCTAAATAAAATTTCTGTCCCATAGACATCAGTGAATTATTTCCCTGGAGACATCTGACATAAAGCCAGTGCTGGACGATAGCCCTTGGAATCGATGAGTGACCGTGGGAGCTTGCTATGGGCGCAACACCTCACAAAAGTAAGGTGGAGCTGGAGGGACGTGGGACGGAATGGGCGAGGGTGATTCGGGGTATTGAGGTGCGGATCGCGTGGCGCCAATACAGAGACGGGGTAGGCGCGCGTTTCTGAGCTGCCGAGGCTGCAGCTGGCGTTATTGGGGGCCACGACCCGAGTCACCGACCAGCGCCCAGGCGGCCGGCTCTGCCATTTTCCGGAGGCATCCCTGAAATTATGGAGGGGGTCCATTACCCGCCATGTAGGCGCACCACTGGACGGAAACGCGTTGTGCGTTTTAATGCATGCTCCCAGCTTGGCAACGCATCGACATTCTACGGCCATGATCTCCTGGGACACTGTCCGAATTAACTAGACTACCTCTTAGCTTCCGTTTACTCGTTCGTGCTATACCCAAGGAGGGTATTAGAAACTAAACGCATCTGGAGGACACCATGTGATTATCAAGAATACTAAAACCCAAGTCGAAAATAAAAAAAGATTTTTTTCAAACGATGTAATAATTTGAAAAGTCGAGGCTTTTGGACGACTGTGCTACTCACTGTGCAGAAGCTTTTACCGAAATTAGCATGAGGGAGGAGGGGGGGGGGGAATACTACACTCACTTACCAGGTTATAAGTATGAAACTGGAAGTTCCCTACAGGTAGTGCTAGCCGTCAGGGTAGGGCCCGTGAGCCAGCATATGCAGCGCCATCTGATTCCTGTAACGACTGATGAAAAATGTCAACACACAGTAACCCAAATTCCATACCTTGGTATTTGTTTCAAACCCATAAACATGTCGAGTTTTCTGCCTAAGAACTACGATTTGCGGACAACAATGGTTTTCTCTTATCGTTTGAAGAAAACTGCCGCAGAATCGCATCGAATGCTTGACGAAGCTCTCGGAGAACATGTTCTTTGGAAAACTCAATTTTTCGAGTGGCTCAAAAAATTCAAAAGTTTTGATTTTGACGTGAAAAACGACGAGCGCGAGAAACGACCGAAAAAGTTCGAAGACAACGAATTGCAGGCCTTATTTGGTGAAGATGATACTGAAACTCAACAGAACATCGCGCAACAATGGAATGTGAAGCAGAAAGCCATTTCTCTTCACTTGGACGCTATGGGAGAGGTGCGGAAAGTGTAAAAATGGGTTTTGCATGAACTGAATGAAAGACAGATAGCAAATCGAGAGACCACTTGTGAGAAGCTGCTCGCCAGATAAAAATGAAAGTCGTTTTCACACCGAATAGTTGCAGGTGATTGAAAATGGATATCTTTTGAGAATGGTTCAAATGGCTCTGAGCACTATGGGACTCAACATCTTAGGTCATAAGTCCCCTAGAACTTAGAACTACTTAAACCTAACTAACCTAAGGACATCACACACACCCATGCCCGAGGCAGGATTCGAACCTGCGACCGTAGCAGTCCCGCGGTTCCGGACTGCAGCGCCAGAACCGCTAGACCACCGCGGCCGGCTATCTTTTGAGAATCCTAAGCGTCATGAATCATGGGTGAATCCATGTAAACCGTCGGCATCCACTGCAAGACCAATCTCTTGGAAAAGAAAACAATGCTCTGTGATTGGTGGGATCAGAAGAGCGTCATTTATTATCAGCTGCTAAAACCTGGTGAAACTGTTAACACTGATCGCTACCAACGAGAAAATGATCGATTTAAACCGAGCATTACGTGAAAAACGACCGGAATATGGAAAAAGGCAACACAGTCATAGTGTTCCATGATAATGTTCCATCACACACAGCAAAACGGGTCAGGGAACAGATCGAGGCGTTCAACTGAGAAATACTAGGGCATGTGGCTTATTCTCCAGACTATTTTCATCACCGGGACACGCTCTCGCTGAAAAAATCGCATGAAAATGTAAGAAAATGGCCCGCTAACTGGTTCGCTTCAAACGATGAACAGACTTTTTGGGAGAAATGTATAAATAGCAATGGAGATTATTTTTAATAAAATATTGTTTATCACTTACAAACAACAGACGTGTAATTAGTGCAACCAAATTCCGGTTTCATACTTCTACACCTGGTTACAGAAGATAAGCATTTCAATGAAACGGCAAGAATTACGTCCGAGTTGATTTAGTGATGATATTACGAACTATCAAGGATGATAGAGAATTGTGAATTTATCAAAAAAATGGCTCTGAGCACTATGGGACTTAACTTCTGAGGTCATCAGTCCCCTAGACTTGGAGCTACTTAAATCTAACTAACCTAAGGACAGCACACAAATCATTCCCGAGGCACGATTCGAACCTGCGTCCGTAGCAGCAGCGCGGTTCCGGACTGAAGAGCCTAGGACCGCTCGGCCACAACGGCCGGCGCCCGTGATCCACCATCGATAACTCTTCCAGACAGTAAGTGTGAATCTTTCGTCGGTCATACATACGCCTTCTCAGACGTAGACCAAATGTTCAGATTGAATTTATTTATAATAATGGTTGTTGGGCAGGCATAGAATGTGTGCAGCCTGCTTTTGTGAGGAACAAGACACCTCCAGCAACAGGATCACCTGCCGTATTAGCAACAGCGCCCTTTGACCAGACTAAGGAACTGAGTAATGTTAGCCAACGTAGCACAGAAGATAATTTATACACTTCAGCCGCCTGCACATCGTTATGCAATTCTCAGCAGATCTCTGCTACGCCACTTGTCCACGCTCGATAAATTTGACAACATGGCTACATTTCATATATGGTTGGATACCATCCAACAAATCACATCGCTGGCGACCTCAACAGAGCTAAAACTCATCACCAGGCAACCAGAAGTCACCTCTTATCCTATGAGGTCTATATAGTTTATTCAGCACGCGAGCCCTATTAGCGTAGTTACATAAATAAATAAGAAGCGAAATCCAGAACTTGTAGGTTATTAACCGGTTAACTATTCCATCTCTTAACGTCTACGGTAAATGTTGACGTATTTGTTCTCTAGCTGACTCAGTCCTGGGCTCCTGATTACCTGTTTCGCCAACAGGCTCTTGTCCACGTTAGGCGATGTTACCCGTCAAATCTGTTCACCGAAACTCTCGGCCTCCCACGCCGTTAACTGTTGCTAACTTAAGCGCCTTGCAACTTGGCGGCCTCCACACCTTAGCGGCCGTTAGGTTAAGCGGATAAACAGATTGAGTGTACGAGACATCCCGTTGAAAGGCGTATGTACTCGATGGCAGCGATGGTGAGGCATCATAAAATCTCTGACCAGAGAGCGCGAGAGTTCAGTTGCGAGCTAGTGGTTGCGAGTAGCGCGTCGGAGATGACGCAGTTGCGGTCTAGATGCGAGAGAATTTAGTTGTGTGTGTGTGAGCAGTCGGCGGGCGTCGACATCGCACTCTGGTCATGATTCAGGACGAGGTATATTATTAAGCAGCATTGCGCTCAGGTAGTAATGTAAATTAACTGTAACTAATTTGTGCAAGATTCGCCCTAATAATAATTTTGTTTTCAATGCATTCTGATAAAAAAACCATTTAATTGAACGAACAAATTCCTTCCATTTCCTTTAAAGAAAAGTTTCAGTTAAATTAAAAAAAAAGTACTTGTAATGCATTTCCTCCAAGCCGCGGCCAACAATAAGAGCAGAACTTTGACATGCAGTTATACTGAGGTAAGAAATTAATTCTGATTTCGCACAGGGACAAAGACTGATATTTCCGTCTATTTGGGTTTCCATTGTCACTGAGATTTTCATTATCATTGAATTGACTTACATTTTTGTGTGCAGCTTACATTTGGCTCAGATTGCTATTTTTCATTTAATGGTCATTGTCATTAAATTTATTTGCTGGAAGGTAACACTTAGCTTTATTCCAATTAACATTTTTTAAATATTGACTTTAGAAATTTTTGTGGGGAGGTTACACCGTCACATGTTGGCAGGTTGCAGACTTGCCTACCGGGGCGCGAGCTCTCGCCCTTCTAACCCGTCTATTAGGAAGAGCATCGGAAAATAAAAACTTTTTACTGATTCCGTTTTGCGTGATGGAAAAATCAGAAGGCATGTTTGTGTTTCCTTGTCGTGTTGCAACAATCTATTTGTGAAAGACGGCAGTTGCGATGGTATTGAACTTAGAAATGAATACCCTTAGCTGCATCCAGTCGTTGATATACGTCAACGGGGACAGTTTAAAATGTGCAAATGTGTGCCCCGGCCGGAACTAGAACCCGGGATCTCCTGCTTACATGGCAGATGCTGTAGCCATGTTTTTTCATTTCTTTTCTTTTTTTTAAAATGTCATTTTGTTCGTTTTCGTCCGTTGTATCTGCTCGGGACAGACGTCGCAACACACCCGTTACAGTTCGTCGTTGACCCATTAACTCAGTTTTTTTATTACGGAGTGCAGTTAACCCTCTGACCGAACAAGCTAAGTTACCGTGCCGGCAGCCATCCGGGCCACCGAGGACACAGAAGTTAGTGCCTTGTGCGACTGCAGGGACTTATCTCTTGCACGCCTCCCGTCAGACCCACGTTTGCAACTTATTGTTCCACACTATATTCGTAGTTCCCCACACATTGCACCACTCATTACTCGCGGCTTTACCGATTCCCGTAAGTGTTCGGGCAAGGTGTGAGAATCCGCACAGAAGATGGTCAAATGGCCGGTGAGCCTTATATATACAGGGTGAGTCACCTAACGTTACCGCTGGATGTATTTCGGAAACCACATCAAATACTGACGAACCGATTCCACAGACCGAACGTCAGTAGAGGGGCTAGTGTAATTGTTTAATACAAACCATACAAAAATGCACGGAAGTATGATTTTTAACACAAACCTACGTTTTTTAAATGGAACCCCGTTAGTTTTGTTAGCACATCTGAACATATAAAAAATACGTAACCAGTGCTGTTTGTTGCATTGTAAAATGTTAATTACATCCGGAGATATTGTAACCTAACGTTGACGCTTTTGTACCACTCCTCCGCTGTTAGATGGTGTGTATCGGAGAGCACCGAATTACATAGGGATCCAAAGGGAACGGTGATGGACCTTAGGTACAGAAGAGACTGGAACAGCACCTTTTTATTAGTCTTTTTCACTGACGCACATGTACATTACCATGAGGGGTGAGGTACACGTACACACGTGGTTTCCGTTTTCAATTACGGAGTGGAATAGAGTGTGTCCCAACATGTCAGGCCAATAGATGTTCAATGTTGTGGCCATCATTTGCTGCACACAACTGCAATCTCTGGCGTAATGAATGTCGTACACGCCGCAGTACATCTGGTGTAATATCGCCGCAGGCTGCCACAATTCGTTGTTTCATATCCTCTGGGGTTGTAGGCACATCACGGTACACATTCTCCTTTAACGTACCCCACAGAAAGAAGTCCAGAGGTGTAAGATCAGGAGAACGGGCTGGCCAATTTATGCGTCCTCCACGTAATATGAAACGCCCGTCGAACATCCTGTCAAGGGTCAGCCTAGTGTTAATTGCGGAATGTGCAGGTGCACCATCATGCTGATACCACATACGTCGACGCGTTTCCAGTCGGACATTCTGGAGCAACGTTGGCAGATCATTCTGTAGAAACGCGATGTATGTTGCAGCTGTTTGGGCCCCTGCAATGAAGTGAGGACCAATGAGGTGGTCGCCAATGATTTCGCACCATACATTTACAGTCCACGGTCGCTGTCGCTCTACCTGTCTGAGCCAGCGAGGATTGTCCACGCACCAGTAATGCATGTTCCGTAGATTCACTGCCCCGTGGTTTGTGAAACCCGCTTCATCGGTAAACAGATAGAACTGCGACGCATTCTCTGTTAATGCCCATTGACAGAATTGCACTCGATGATTAAAGTCATCACCATGTAATTGCTGATGTAGCGACACATGAAACGGGTGAAAGCGGTGACGATGCAGTATGCGCATGACACTACTTTGACTCGGTCCACCGGCTCTCGCAATGTCCCGTGTACTCATGTGTGGGTTCATGGCAACAGCAGCTAACACACCAACTGCACCGGCTTCTCCTGTGACGGGCCTGTTACGGACCCGTTTGCGTGCTACGACCATACCTGTTGCATACATTTGGCGGTAGATGTTTTGCAATGTGCGGCACGTTGGATGCTCTCTGTCCGGGTACCGTTCTGCATACACCCTGCAGGCTTCAGCTGCATTTCGTCGACACTCGCCATAGATGAGTATCATCTCCGCCTTTTCAAAGTTCGAGTACACCATGGTCACAGTTCCTACAACACTACACTATCACAGACGTCTGGTAACACGGTGTACCACAATTGATCTGCGTGCGGAGGTGAATGCAGAATAACAACAGCATCAAGCGCTACATGCGGACACTGCGACAGCTAGACCAAACCACAACGGTGCACTACAGCTACACTCGTAAACACGGTCGTCATCGTAAACATGTCCCTGCAGTTG
Source organism: Schistocerca nitens (assembly GCF_023898315.1). Taxonomy (NCBI): domain Eukaryota; kingdom Metazoa; phylum Arthropoda; class Insecta; order Orthoptera; family Acrididae; genus Schistocerca; species Schistocerca nitens. The sequence goes on from NC_064617.1 coordinate 653,376,032, forward strand.
CTGCTCGCCGACCGTGGCCCGTGTTTGTTACAACACGCAACTAAACGTCGGAGGTTTCAAGCGTCAACTTTAGGTTACAATATTTCCGGATGTATTTAACGTTTTACAATGCAACAAACGGCACCGATAACGTATTTGTTTAAATGTTCAGATGTGCTAACAAAACTAACGTGGTTCTATTTAAAAAACGTAGTGCATTTTTGTATGGTTTGTATTAAACAATTACTCTACCCCCTCTCCTCACGTTCGGTCTGTGGAATCAGTTCGTCAGTGTTTGATGTGGTTTACGAAATATATCCAGCGGTAACGTTAGGTGACTCACCCTATATATATATATATATATATATATATATATATATATATATATATATATATATAGGGTGATTCAAGATGAATACCACAACTTTAAAGATGTGTATTTAATGAAAGAATGCCGCCAAGCGGGTAACTAACAGCGATGGAGAGCCTAAGGCAGCAGACGATTGTAATAGTGGGGAAATTGATGATCTAACTTGGAATCAAGTGGAAGAGGCCATAAAGAGGATGAAAGGGGGCAAGGCCCCAGGTTGGGACGAAGTAACAGTGGATATGATACGAGCAGCAGGAGAAGTAGGAACCCAGTGGCTATACAGAGTGTTGAGGGGGGTGTGGAAGGAGAACAGAATTCCTGAGGATTGGAAGAAAGGAATTATAGTCCCGATCTTCAAGAAAGGGGATAAAAAGAGATGTGAGAACTACAGAGGAATCACCCTGCTATGCCACTGTGGAAAAATCTATGAAAAGATCCTGGAGAAGAGAATAAGAAGCAGTATTGAAAGTAGACTGCGAGAGGAGCAGTATGGTTTCAGACCGGGAAGATCAACAACGGACCTCATATTTGCGGTAAGGCAACTGCAGGAAAGGCACTATGAGTACGGGAAGGACTTAATCATGGCCTTTTTAGATATTGAGAAGGCGTATGACAGTATCTGTAGGGACAAGCTCTGGGATGGGCTGAACGAAAAAGGGATAGATGAAGAAATAACACGAAAAGTCAGAAAAATGTATGAGGGAAGTGAGAGTTGTGTGAAAGTGGGGAGGGAACGTACTGCATGGTTCAAGCTGGAAAATGGGCTGCGACAGGGAAGTGCACTTTCGCCTTTATTGTTTATTATTGTTATGGATGAAATCCTACAGCAAGTATCAGATGCAATTGGGGATCATAAAATGAAAGCAGTGCCTTTTGCCGATGACCCGATGTTATGGGGAAATTGCGAGAAGGAGGTGCAAGAGCAGTTAGATGTAAGGGAGGCAACAGCAGCACAATGTGGAATGCATTTCTCTGCAAAGAAAAGTGAAATAATTGTCACAACAAGGAAGAAGAATAGGCCAAATGTGGATATAACTTGTGGAGGGGGAAAACTACAAGTGGTAGAGAACTTCAAGTACCTGGTAAGCATGATTGAAAGTAAAGGGGGAAACGCAATGGAAATAAATGAAAGGTGCAGAAAAGCAGGGCAGTTCTACAAATGCATTAGGGGGCTTATTTGGAGCAAGGAGGTGCCACAGAAATCCAAGGGAATTATATACCGAACCTACTTTGTCCCCATATTGGCATACGGAAGTGAGACATGGGTAATGCACAAAAGCGACAAAAGTAGAATACAGGCTAGTGAAATGAAGTTCCAGAGGAGCAGGTTGAGTGTAGCAAGACGAGACAGATTGCGAAATGCGTATGTGAGGGAAAGACTAAAGGCGGAACCAGTACAGGACAGGATAGAAAAATCAAGACTGCAGTGGTATGGACACATGAAGAGAATG